>NW_027256881.1:242056625-243297339 GCF_029215685.1 Pituophis catenifer annectens | reverse complement strand
TCTTAACATAACTTGAAGGCATAGAACTAAACAAAAGATGCTCCAGGGGAAAAAAAAAAAAAAATGTGCAAGAGAATTATCAACTCCACTGAAAGGAAAAGAGAACTGTGTATCCAAAAGAGAACTCTTTAGTAATACTGTAGTGCTTGCAAACGTTTTAATGAAGTACTGAAGTAGAAGCCAGATTAAAAGTGGTCGAATACAGAATTAGAAGGGGCGGGTTCTAGAGGTTTGCAATAAAATGAAGATAGGGAAGGCTGGTGGTAATTAGAGGACGAGGAAGAGGCAGTAAATTGTGATAATATGAAAATATGGGAAACATTGTAACATTGCGGCTTGCACGTTTAACTAATGGTAATTGACCTAGAAGTCTGAGTCTGGACAACCTCTTTAACCACAGTAAAGCCATTTTATGCCACATGAGGGGGGAACAGGATAACAGTACATATTATTCACTTTGACAAGCAAAGGGAACAGCAGCATGTTATACGAATGCATCTTGTAGAATGCCTGAATATAGAAAGGATAGAGTCTAAACTGGGTAATAGGGAGAGATGGTAAATCAGTATATGTCATATTGGTACAGCATTCATTATATGAACTAATGAGGAAATGGTTAAATAAGAGTAGGAATAATTCATTTTTAAAAATAAATTTAGTCTGATTTTATTAAATTTGCAACATTGGCTGCAGACCTATACCGCTACTTTAAACAACTAACTCTCAATAATGTCTTACCTTGGCTGCTTTATCAATATGACATGCTCCCTTGCAAGCTCAGCAAAAGTATTTGCCTTGGGAGTCTAGCCCAGTAGCATTTGAAGGCTGTTCCAAGCTTGTTCTTAAACCATCTTTGATTAAGCAAAAATGGTTTAACTGAAAAATTCCATCCATTCCTTCCATGTAGGAAGAACCCCATTTTAGTAGCCTTGATATGCTCCTCTTATTCTGAGAAAGATAGTTTAACACTTTCTTTCTTGCATTATCTTAAGGTCTGCTATCTTCTTCTGCCCTTTGTGATCCCTCAGACATCCGTAGTCCTTGGTGTGAATGGGAGGTGGGAAGTGGGTAAGTTCTGACATTATGAAAGTGAAAAAGACGTTTCTGGAAACACATTTTAAGGTCGCTGAGAGTCAATACCAACTTCATAGTCCTCAATCCATCAGTCATGTGTTTGTTACACATTGTATTGTGCCTCTTTTGCCTACCTTTCCTTCAAGTTAAAAAGCCTCAGGCTGAACTCTATCCTCACAAGGAAGTATTTTCATTATTTTGGTTGCCATGCTTTACACTTTTTCCATCACTTTGACTGATTGGAACAAAGACAGTACTCCAAATATTGCCGCTCCATAGATTTATGCAATGTCATTGCTATCCTGACTGTATTATTTTCCATGCTTCCATGTATTAATTCTAAGCATGGGATTTGCCAATTTTTATAGCAGCTGCAACTTGTGTTGATGTTTTTATTTTGAAATATATCATAGCCACACAGATCCCATTAATGAATGGGAAGGCTGGATCTTCTGCCTCAAAATGTATCAGCCATTCCTACCAGTTAGAGGCTCTTTTGAAGTTCTTTGGAATCTCTGACTGGATAAACTTTACCTCATCCCCAAATATTTATAAAGAAACCCATATATTACTTTCTAAAATGTTTCTATAGTATAATGAATTCTTATAGTACTTACCATACCTTTAGTACATTATTACACTTTACTAAAATAGTTATAAACACATTAAAATACGAAAGCCTCTTTCTTTTCTAGGATACCACCCCTCATTGGATTAAGGCATTCACATTTACCACTCATTTGGTCAAACTTTAAGTGTGTGTATGAGCCCACAGGTATAGCAGTCGCATCTTTTTAATGCTTACGGTACCATTTTATCATATATGAAGCTGACGGTACTTGCATGCCCACTGCATGCAAACCTAGGTCTTGAGGGATGACCCAAATGAAGCAAATGATTGTCTCTACGTTTCACGAATCTGGAAACCAGGATGGTTATGTGTAGGACAACAATATGAGCAAGAACTAATAATTCCCCAGTGTCATTTACTTACCAATGGTTCAATCAGCCCAACAGCTCAAGAGTTAATTCCTCCTGTGGGTTTTGCTTCCCAGGAGGGCCTAAACCCCTTCTAATAGGGTTCTTCCCGTCTCCTTCCTTGCTACAGATTTCATTGGTCCCCCTTCCCTTTTCTTACGTTACCATGGTGACCTCAACAAAGACCTTCCTAGGACTCTGGGACAGAGACACAAGCAATGGGACTTGCATCACAAAGCCTCTAGTGCATCCCCTGCAAGTGGCTACAGCGGCCATAAAATGTGAGTTAAAGGGCAGGGAATAAAAGGAACACTTTATTTGGGAGAAGCACAAACCCAGAGGTTATTTGGGGGTTTGGGTCCTATGGCAAACAATGGGGATGGGAAGGAAGATTCCATACAAACTATTTTTTTAACAGATTTTATTTCTATTACTATAACAAGATGAATATCTCGAGACATTTAAAAAAATGATGTATCAGAGAGTCTGCCTTTGCAACAATTATGTGAAGGTAATCCTTGTTTTTCACTTGCTACCTATAGGAAATGAAAATGGGAGACAACTTAGTTCAGCAATTATCAGATTGCAGCCTAAAGAGATTTTTGAATATGCTTAGTTACGGTGATTATGCTGTACATCAACTCATTGGCTTACTCTGGCATTTTAAAGCATGTGTAAGATGTGTCTGGTGTTGTTAGGGCTCCCAAAGCAATAGCTGAAAACTAACTACTGAAAATTCATGGAATATATCTGGGATTGCCAGTGTTCCTACACAAAGTCAAAGATATTGTACCTTACCATGTAGTTAAGAACTTTATAGCACTTTACATTTTTATTATAGCACACATGGTCAGGCAGCCTTTTGGCTTAAGCAACTACACTTTTGCAGATGGGGTTGAAAGGTGAGTGAGTTGGGGTTAAAATGGTGGGAGATAAGTTGGCAAGGCTAGAATTTGAAGGGTTATTGAGTCCAGCAAACAATCAAAATTTAAACTTATATTTCGTAGCAGAAATCCTGGGAAATCCTGCCTCAATTTTCACAGATTTTCTGTTATATTTTGGTTGCCTTTCTGGCCTCTGAGAAAAAAACCAAAAGTGTGGCGTTAAAGAGGTTGCACTTTATCCACCTCTGTCATAAATGTATAACTTAACAGGTACAGGAAGAGATAGAATGATGAGATAATAATGTAGATAGCATGTTGGAATGTAATAAATAGTAAAGTCAGAAGGATATGCAGATAGAGATAGTGCCGAGTGCTGAAAAGGTTGTGCAGAAACATCGCGCGCATGCACGTGCTCATCAGGGCTGCGCCCCAGAAAAGCTGACATTCCGGATTCTAGCGCGCATGCACGCCTGACGATCAGCTGGCCGGCGCGCATAAACAGGCCGGTTTTTGGCACTACCGCGCGCATGAAGGGATCACACTCTGGAAAAGCTGAACTTCTAAATTCTGGTGTGCATGGGCACCTGACAATCAGCTGGCTGGCGTGCATGCACACCCTGGTTTTCGGCATTGCCCTGCACGTGAAGGACATCTGATCATTGTGCACGCATACGCACCAGAAACCCAGAAGACAAACAAGCAAGGCTGTGTGTGCCAGGTGACATGGTTTTGCATACCACCTTGGGCACACATGCCATAGGTTCGCCATCATAGATATATATATATATAGATAGATGATAGATGATATATATAGTTAGTTAGAGAGATAGAGATAGAGATAGAGATAGAGATAGAGATAGAGATAGAGATAGAGATAGAGATAGAGATAGAGATAGAGATAGAGATACAGACAGACAGACAGCATTCACAGCGCCTATTTATAAAACATTCTAGGCATGATACTGACATTGTTAAGGTCATTAAGATATTTTGTTGTCATTGTTGTTCACTTCACTAGCATTATCTGTTGATAACAGCTCCTACGAGTTCGTCAGCTTGTCCTGACATCAATGATAATATTTGCCCATTTTATTCAGCTTCTTTTCTGATAGGCTTTGATTGTTCCAGGTTATGGGATCTTCACCAATCACTCTTGGTTTTGTATTACATGCCCCAAACATTTAAGTTTTAGTTTTATTCTTAATGCTTCCAATGGTTTTACTTATACTAGTAATGAATTGTGAGTGTGGTCCAAATATTCTTAGCTATTTTCTCCAGCACCACAATTCAGAAACTTCCATTTTTCTTCTTTCAGTTTTTCAAATACACCAGATTATTACATTATTACAGATTATTATTACACTACTTACATTAATTAATTAATTACATTAATTATAATATATATTATAATAATATAATATAATATAATATAATATAATATAATATAATATAATATAATATAATATAATATTATATTATATTATATTATATTATATTATATTATATTATATTATATTATATTATTAATTATAATAATTAATTATTAATTAATTAATTACAATAATGTAATTACATTAATTACCTCATTATTACATTATTACATTATTACAGATTATTATTACAACTAGAAAAATCATTGCCTTGACTGTACCTTGGTCCATGTGATTTCTCTGCAGTTTAATATTTTGCCTAAATGTCTCATAATAGATGTCTTTTTATTTCATGGCTACTGACAGACTCTCTGTGAATTTTTGAACCTAGGAACATAAAATCTTCTGCTCCTTCATCTGTTTGTATGGCGTTGCCTGTAGATACAACATTAGGTTGTTATTGTTTTTAATTCTAAACAGCCCTGGTTTTGAACATTTTTTTTTCACATTTAGTAAGGGATTCCTTGGGTTTTCCTCTCTTTACATTATGAAAGCAGTATTAACAACATATCTGAGCTGGTTGATATGTCTCTCAGCAGTTGAAGTCCAGTTCTATTACTTATAAGCTAGTGTTTGTCAATATATATTCTGCACATACATTTTAAAAGATATCAATCAGGGGTGGGTTCTAAAATTTTTTACTACCAGTACTGTGGGCGTGGCTTATTTTGTGGGCATGGCTTGATGGTCATGTGACAATTCTTTAGGATTTAGCAGAGGTACTGATCTACCAGGCTTTTAACTGCTTGCAGAGCTGTACCGGTCTACTCATTTGTTTTTGCAGGCACTGATCTACTCATTTGTTTTTGGAGGCACTGGTCTACCACCACACTGCCTTTTAACACTGATCAGCTGTAGGGCGGCCCTTTGAAGCCCCGCCGATCAGCTGGGACTCAGGAGGCAGCAATAGATTGGGGGTGGGGCCAAATAAAAGGTAAAAATAACTCAGGGGGGCAGAACCGGTTCGGTGACGTCATATCGTTACTGCTACTGGCTCGGCGGAACTGGGCGGAACCAGGAGGAACCCACCACTGATATCAATATAGAACTGTAGCACACTCCTTTCCCAGTTTTGAATCACTTTGTTGATTCCTATTTTCTTCTAAATATTGGTTCCTGGTCAACATATTATTTAACAGTCATTTAAGGTAGCCAAATATCCTGATGTTTTTAAGAGCTAGTAAGAGGTTGTTCTGCTTTTGTCAATATATAATATATCTAGCCCAGAGGTGAAATGCTCCTGGTTCAGACAGGATCGTCCAATCTGATAGCGATGGCAGCGGGTGGTTCAGAGAACCGGTAACAAAAATCCCTGGGGGCCCCCCATGTCTAGCTGAGCCATGCGATCATCAGAGGCTTTTAAAAAACTTTTTAAAGCATTTTTTTTACAACCTCTTCAGCCGAAGAGGTTGTAGAAAAAAATGCTTTTAAAAGGCTCTGACAATCCCAGCTGAGTTGCCTGATCGTCAGAGGCTTTTTTTTAACTTTTAAAAGTAAAAAAAGAAAAAATTGCGCGCCACAGCTGATCACCTCCCCTCGCATGCTGTTCTACTTACCTCATACTTCCTTTTGGTGTGCGCTGTGTGCGCGCACCTCACATTTGGTGCGTGGTGCGCACTGCGCATGTGCAGCCAGCGAACCAATAGTAAACCGGTTCAGATTTCACCACTGGTCTAACCCTATTTTTGATAATTATATATAATTTGATTTATAAACAAAAAAATGTCTTAAGAGCAATGTTGCCTGTTCTGTTTCCCATCAGATGTTAGCAATTTAATTCCAGGATCACTATCTTTTCTGAATATATATATTCAGCTTATATATTTGCAAATATCATTCTATGTGTTACTGAGTCTTTGTTGCAAAATCTTGAGCTATTTAATTGTGGTAAATATTGTTAAACCTCTTAAGGAATTCCAGCTCATATAATTGGGAAAGAGTTGGACTAGAAGACTTGCAAAGGCCCTTCCCACCCTGTGATTCTATGATTCTGTGTTTCTCAGTGAAATCAATTCTGATATAGAATTTTCCAACCCACTCTGTGAAACATGGGAAAGAAATACGGTATATGTAAATAATAATAAAATTGGGAATGGGGTCATATGAATTTTTTAAAAAAGGAATCCATAATCAGAAAATTGGCAGCTACCTACAAATATTCAGAGAACCTTCTTCTTGCCAAGTTTACATTAAGGGTGTATTCTGATTTTTGTTTGACTTTCCTGGATTTCTTCCCAAAGATTATGCAAACCCAGAGTACAGTATTTTGTTTTTAATTAATTAATTTAATTTTTATAGCTGCCCATCTCAGCTAAGGGTCTCTGAGTGGGCAGATAGTTTTAAAACAATTACAAACAGCACAGAATAAATAGATGCAGCCGCCAAGAAAATTATCATCATAATTGTCAATAAAGCCAAGAAATGGGATTTTTTAACCTTACAAAACAGGCCAACAGGACTGGGGCCATCCTTCTATGAAGGAAGGATGTTGCAAAGGACAGGGGCTACTCCAGAAAAGGCATGTCTTCCAGTCCCTTTCAATTGACGTTCTTTGGATGATGGGACCTGCAGCATGCTCAATCTGTTGGATGGGATGGGATGGGGAAAACCTATTGAGAAAAGACAGTTCCTTGCATAATCCAAAACAGTTGAGGGGCACTCGGTTGAAGAAGGTCAGAATACCTGGACTGATAGCAAGTCATACATTTCATGGCTCTTTTTTTATCCAAGGGAAAGAGGGGCAAGCCCTCCTTGGAAGGCTGAAGAACAACTTCAAAAAGAAGAAGATGGAGATGATACTAACAAACATGGCGTACAGTGGGAGGAAAACAAGAAACCCTACATCACCAGGGTCAGCATGATGTTCTACCCTGGGACTGGAAGCCGAAGTGATGAAAACTTCTCTGTTGCTTCTTCGCAGTCCAAACTCTTTAAACAGAAGTAAGCATTGTCCACATACCAATTCTTTCAGAACATTCATAGCACTAACACGGTTTCTAAGCAGTAATGTTGAAATCAGCAGGGATCTTTTGCCACCAGCAAGCTCATCTTATCATCATCCATGTGGTTTCACATATTGCACTAAGCTGTGTCATACTTTGTTGAGTAAACCACCGTTGGATAATGTAATATCGCACTCAGCCAGAAACAGGTTTACCATCTACAGAGGCCAGATTCACACAGTAACCCATGTTGCAAAATTAAACCATGTTATAACCTGGCTAGGGCTATCAACTCTGGGCTGCAAAGAACTGGAGTACTATTATTGAGCATTTGGATTTTTGCAGTGTATATCTATTAGCACAAAGTAAGGTAAAGGTTAAAGGTTTCCCTCACACATATGTGCTGGTTATTCCCAACCCTAGGGGGCAGTGCTCATCTCAACTCTAGGGGGCAGTGGTCATGTGGCTGGGATGACTAAATGCCAAAGGCGCACAGAACGCTGTTACCTTCCCACCAAAGGTGGTCCCTATTTTTTTACTTGCATTTTTTACGAGCTTTCGAACTGCTAGGTTGGCAGAAGCTGGGACAAGTAATGGGAGCTCACCCTGTTACGCGGCACTAGGGATTCGAACTGCTGAACTGCCGACCTTTTGATTGACAAGCTCAGCGTCTTAGCCACTAAGCCACCACGTCCCTTAGCACAAAGTACAGAATAGTTTATGGACTATGGAGTGGGATTGGTTGGACCCAGAGCAATGCAAGTGGAATATTGTTTCGGATATGGAATAAGCTGTAGTTTATCTCACTATAGAAATCTATTTCTTCCTCTGGGTAAGAAAAAGTCCTTTGAATTGCTGGTAAATGTTAATTTTATAGTTTGTATAAAAGTTATAGGATCTTACTTGCCATTTTAAAAAGAAGTACATATTATGCCATTTTTGTGCAAAAGGAAGAATTTGTGGACCTTAATTTCTTTTCTTTGTTGTGGGCTAAGTTGAGAAAAAAACTTTGTTCTTCTGAAGGAGGGCTGCAGCAGAATAGACTGGCAAAACTTCAGATGACCAGCAGAGGGATCAATCTTTCTGTATTGCTCTTCTGCCATTTAGAGACTGTCCAGATTTTGGTTGTCCTAGATCTGGTTGTCCTAGGGCAGGGGTCAGCAACCTGCGGCTCTGGAGCATCATGTGGCTCTTTCACCCCTCTGCTGCGGCTCCCTGTCACTCAAAATATGCATCACAACTGCCAATGTGCGACACCCGCCGGTACGTGATTATTGAGCTTTTCAACCCCTGGTAGGCCAACCATGGATAAATCCAAGAAAAGAAAAGTTTCAGAAGAAAACAGAACATTTAATTCAACTACATATGCTAGTTTGGTGGCCACTCAAGAAATAGTCAGGCACGGGAAGGGTTTTGTGGCTCCCGGTGTTTTCTTTTCTGTGGAAAACAGGTCCAAATGGCTCTTTGAATGTTTAAGGTTGCAGACCTCTGTCCTAGGGAAATCAGCTAATTCTTCCCTTTTTAATTCTCTCACACACACTCCTGCTATGTCTTTTGATCCAGCAGCCAAAGTTATATACCTTCTCTTCCCTGCTTATTCTTTTTCCCCATGGCAACCAAAATATATCAAGATGAAACATAATCACCAGACGGGAGATTGATGAGATCATGTGGAAGGAATGGGAGACAGGTGGAGACAGGTAGAGGAAGTGTGGAGCCTTGAGGAGACCAGAAACTATAGAACTGTTGCTTGTTGGAGCCCCAGAAGCTGACCCTGGTGGGAGGTTGGAGGAAAGAGAAATAGCAGGCTGTTGAAGAGGGCTAAGAATAGCTGGCAAGCTATAATTAATCCAACATATGGGAGGCCAGGAAGAAATGTCTTGATGCATGTACAGGAATATACAGAGAAAAGATATGGATATATACACAAATACACATATACACATTAGTTGGGAGGAGACATGACCAACAATAAGAGTTCACCATGCCAACATGGAATTAGGGGTGCACCCCACCCCCCAAACTAAGCTGTCTAGCTTGCTTAATGAGACAATACACTACCAATTTATCCAGCCCTGCCTGCTTTTTACCTCAGATAACAGATAACAGATTAACAGAGTTGGAAGGGACCTTATAGGTTATCTAGTCCAACCCCCCGCTCAAGCAGGAGACCCTACACCATTTTTGACAAATGGCAGTCCAATCTTTTCTTGAAAGTCTTAAGTGATGAAGCTCCCACAACTTCCAAAGGCAAGCTGTTCCATTGGTTGATTGTTCTCACTGTCAGAAAGTTTCTCCTCATTTCTAGGTTGAATCTCTCCTCGGTCAGTTTCCATCCATTATTCCTTGTCTGGCCTTCAGATGCTTTGGAAAACAGCTTGACCCCCTCCTCTCTGTGGCAGCCCCTCAAGTATTGGAAGACGGCTATCATGTCTCCCCTGGTCCTTCTCTTCACTAGACTAGCCATGCCCAGTTCATGTAACCATTCTTCATATGTTTTAGTTTCCAGTCCCCTAATCATCCTGGTTGCTCTCCTCTGCTCTTTTTCTAGAGTCTCAACATCTTTTTTATAGTGTGGTGACCAAAACTGAATGCAGTACTCTAGGTGTGGTCTTACTAGGGCTTTATAGAGTGGTATTAGTATGTCACTTGATCTTGATTGTATCCCTCTGTTAATGCAATTTAGGATTGCGTTGGCTTTTTTAGCTGCCGCTTCACACTACTGGCTCATATTTAGCTGATTGTCCACTAAGACTCCAAGATCCCTCTCATGGTCACTGCTATTAAGCCTGGTTTCCTCCAGTTTATATGTGTGCTTTTGGTTTTTCTTACCTAAGACTTTACTTTTCTCTACATTGAATTTCATTTTGTTAGATAGGGCCCAATGTTCAAGTCTGTCAAGATCCATCTGGATCTTGAGTCCAACTTCTAGAGTATTAGCTATTCCTGCCAGCTTAGTATCATCTGCAAATTTGCTGAGTTCCCCTTCTATTCCCTCATCTTAATCGTTTATGAAGATATTGAAGAGTACTGGACCTAAGATGGAACCTTGTGGCACTCCTCTGCTTACTTCTCTCCATGTAGACTTAGACCCATTAAGGACTACTCAGTCAGTACGATTTGTCAGCCAGTTGTGAATCTATCTGGTGATGAATCTATCTTTTTTTTAGCTTACGAAGATCTGACCTCAGAAGATCAGAAGTTAATTCTATCGTATAAACTTGAAATAACTTGTGTGAGTGGGCTTATGTGATTCAAATAGCCTCAGACAAATCTTTGGCCCGATTAAGTGGCAGCACCAGATAGACGTGTGAATGTATGCACTCTTGCTAATCAGGCTGGTTGATTAGTGTGTTGTGTGAATTGGGCCAACTACAGGTTTATATCCGGCTTCCTGCTTAACAGAAGTCTTTCTGACTCTTGAAGAGCATGTTCCCTCAGAGATGATCTCTCAGGAGCTCTGCTGCAGTACCTGGGTCCGGCCTGAAATTGGTGGTTGTCTGGGTCAGGCCAGCTCTTCTTCTAAGCCTTCCTCCTGTAGGGATCTGGTAGTTGCAGAGAAAAAAAGGGTCCCCTGGGACTGTAATTCAGCCAGTTATATCTGGTTCTGTCGAACTGGTAGTGGCGGCTGTGGGAGTCTCCGCCCACCCACCTGGACGTCATCACGTCCCGTTTTTGATGCTCTACGTATGCATGCGCTCACATTTGCGAACTGGTAGCGAAGATAAGTTATTACCACCCCTGGTGTACATGTAGGGGACTGAGGGTACCTGGTGACCAAGCTGACCATAAAGGGGGGGAGGGGAGAAGTAGGATCAGACCTGATTAGTACTGGGATAGGAGGAATATTCAAGATAGGATAGGAAACCCCAAGACTGTTATTTAGGCTTGGGAATAAAAGATCCCATGAAATAATGTTGCCAAAAAGATTGGCAGGGAATCTACTTTTTTTTTTTTTTTTTTGCCTAGAGCTAATTGCTACTTTAAGCTGCAGAATTTACCGTATTTTTCAGAGTACACCTAAAAGAGGGTGGAAATGTTGGTGCGTCTTATACACCGAATACATTTTTGGCCTCCTGAAGCCCCGCCCTGCTCATCCCATTTTTGTGAAAAATGGGCCTGTTTTTTGCCAAAATGGGGGCATTTTGCCCTCCCCCAGCCGCCAGGAGCACTCTGCAGGCCTCCCAAACCCTCTGTGCACCCCGTTTTTTGAAAAAACGGACAAAAAAACGGGCCGATTTTTGTGGAAAATGGGGCACACAGAGGGGTTGGGAGGCCTGCAGAGTGCTCCTGGGGGCTGGGGAGGGCAAAAACCTTTTTTTCCTTATTTACTTCTTCGAAATCTTGGTGCGTCTTATACACCAGTGCGTCTTATAGTCCAAAAAATACAGTAGTTTAATTTTGTTTAACTTTTGCTTCAAAACGTTTTATAGATCATTTTGGGAACACAGTTGTTGGGGATATATATATATATATATTTAATGTCAGATAAATTTAAAGAATCCTCAGAATCAAAAATTTGAAAGGTAGACTGGGGTTTCCGGGTCCATTGGGAACACTGAGATCGGATTTATAGGGTAACTTCTTTCTTGCATTTACTGTATTTGCCTCTCTTTCCCCCAAAAACCTCAAGGCGCTGTGGTTTCGCTCACTTCTCCTTTTATTCTCACAACAAACCAGTGAGTGGCTTAAAGTCATCAAATGAGTTTATGGAAACTTGAATTATGAGGATTCGATCCTTTGTTTTTGACTTTCCAGAAAGTACTGCAATTCTGCCCATTACTGCAATATTAACAATGACCAGGGAACAACTGAATCTTAGTAAAGATTCAGGACAAGCAAATTTATTAAAATGATAAAATAGTGTCCCATGGAAAAAAGAAAGAAAATGCAGTACGATAAACCATCCAGGCAGCCTACCTTAATTGTCCTGGATTGTCTGTTTCCAGGTAAATCCAGGCGGGCACTCGGTTTATCTATTTTATGACCATTTTCCTGCAACACAGAGATAAAACAGGGCAGTAACTAAGAGCTGCCTTGGGAAGTTTCCACCTGATGCTAGGGAACAGTAACTGAGTTCACATAGCAATGATAAACTTGTCTTTTTGGCTGGCTGATTACAGAGAGCAGGTGAGAAACTAGCGTAACAATATTTCTTTCCTTCTCTGGGTATAAAAGGCCTGCAAAAAGGGATCACTCTTTCAATATTGAAAATAAACCAGGCAAAAAGGGGGACAAAAGAAAACTAAACAATGGTTAAATTAGGTGGAGAAATATGTAAATAATTGGGAAAATATACATTGTGGAAAGGAAACTAGGTACCTGTTTATGTTAAAAGTAAATAAAATATTTAGATTAAGAGAATATAAATATATGATTTACTAGGAATATATGTATAAGAGATAGATTAAGATAAGAAAGGGAAAATGTATAAATATAGATTACTGATGCGAAGATGTTGAAAAGAAGATGTAAATATCTATTTTTGTTTGTTTGTAGGTTTGTTTGTTTGTTTGCTCGTATTAAAAAAAATGTTCAATAAACCTAATAGAACAAGCAGGGAAAAAAAAGAAAGAAAATAAATCAGGCTAGAATTGACTGTACCATCTAATTTCCATTTGCAGAAAAGTATGCATTAGCCATACCCTCAAACATTCTGGGCTAGAGATGATGCAGGGGAAATGACCATTGGCTTCAGGCAATGAATCGTCATTTGATAAAATTGGTCATAAATGTTTAAAGATGGTGGAGAATGGCACACCTACGGTATGCTGGAGATGACGGTGTTCTCTTGTCCTGGATTTGTAATATAATAAATCCTTCCTGGGGCATCAGGATGTTATGAATTAGCCTTGCCACTAGCATCTACTCAGAGAAAGGATATGCCCACCTGTCTGCAAGAAGAACCTGTGGTTTATGAACGAGAAGGAATGTCCCTTCATGCTTCTTCCAATTATTTGAAGCAGCAATACCCTATTATCTATTTCTACTCTGACAAGTGATTATGGTAGCTAGTCTACTCCTAAGACAAAGAGCTCCTCCTTGAGGGTGGCAGCATGGTAACCATTGGGCTCTCTTTCCTTAACAGAGAATCCAATTTTCTGCTTCAGGATTCCAAATTGCTGGAAAACTACCGTTCGCTGGTCCTTTTACTGCATCAGAAAGATCTCGAAATCCAAGGATTGAAGAATGCTGCCCAAAACTATCCAGCTGACCGACTGAGTTACATTTTACAGGAAATTGTGAAGTCGAAACATAAAGGACTGGGGAAGAAGTGAGTTACAGAAGGTTGAGTTTTCCTAAAACCTGGACTTTGTCCAGCCCCAAAGCACAGAGCTGCATGAAAACTTGTCTTGCAGAATTACAGGTAGTCCTTGACTTATGACCACAGTTGATCCCAACATTTCTGTTGCTAAGCAAGGCAATTATTAAGTGGATTTCGCACTATTTTATTATGAACTTTTTTTTTTTGCCACAGTTGTTAAGTGAATTGCTGCAGATGTTAAGGGAATCATGCAGTTGTTAAGTGAATCTGGCTTCCCTCATTGACTTTGCTTGCTGGGAAACCTGCTGGGAAGGTCACAAATGGCGATCTCCCAGTGCAATGATCATAAATGCCAGTTGCCAAGAGCCCAACTTTTGACCACATGACCATGGGATGCTGCATCATCAGCATCAGGTGGTGAGTGTGAAAACGGTCATAAGTAACCTTTTTCACTGCTGTTGTAACTTCAAATGGCCACTAAATAAATGGTTGCAAATTGAGGACTACTTGTATAGATTACCAGAAAGCCATGTCACTGTCATTATCAAGAGCAATAGTGATGGGGATGGGAATTACAGAGTGGTGATGATGTAAGGCTGGGCCCAGGGGAAGTAACACTGGGTCATAAAATGCTGCTTGGATGGTTTGTATCTGCGCCATAAGTCAACAGGAGGGAGCAGGGCTGGCCTCTGTGCCTTGTGAACTTTCTCCCTATAGAACAGTGTTTCTCAACCTTGGTAGCTGTCCAAGAGCATAACAATGCTTACATAGCTTATCTCAGGCAAGGTCTCATTTAATTTTGTTTCACATACTAGTCACCTAGGTATCTTCAATGGGCACAGTCACCTCTTCACAATTGGTCCTAACAATTGATACTAGAGACGTGTAGTAGTGGTGGGTTTCAAAATTTTTTACTACTGGTTCTATGGGTGTGGCTTGGTGGGTGTGGCATGGCTTGGTGGGCGTGGCAGGGCAAGGATACTGTAAAATCTCCATTCCCACCCCACTCCAGGAGAAGGATACTGCAAAATCTCCATTCTCTCCCAATCAGCTGGGACTTGGGAGGCAGAGAATAGATGGGGGCGGGGCCAGTCAGAATTTTTATTACTGGTTCTCCGAACTACTCAAAATTTCCGCTATCGGTTCTCCAGAACTGGTCAGAACTTGCTGAAACCAACCACTGACGTGCAGGCTGGGGAACTGAATATATCTGGAGGACGTGTTTGGAGATGGCTGCACTAGGTGAATCAGAAGAATGCTTGCTGGAGAAAAATCCTTCCTTGAAATTCCTAATTATTCCTAGTCAGTGGGAATAATTAGATGTGGAAAGTTTGTCCAGCTCAGACGAGTATCCCCCATTTGTTAGGATTTTGATAAATGTTTGACCCACTGATAAAAATGGGTGATAAACACTGTTATGTTTCTGCTACAGAGAACTTTAGCTTTGTGTACGGTTGTCATTTCATATGACTGTTTACAAAAGCAATGAGGATGCTATTTGTAGGAAAAACCCCATTTCATTCATATATATACCATATGTGTGCGTGTGTGTATCCATCCATCCCGTAATATATTTGAGTTATATTTAGGCAAATTGAATAATTGTGATGCACGCAACCATAGAAAGTACACTGTAAGAGACGATTTCTAATTTTCAAACAGCGATTGTGTAAATAATATTTAATCTATTGCCTAATAAATTGATTCTGGAAAATGATTTTGTAAAATATTCTGGCTTGGCCTTCTAGTACGATTAATCTGCTTGCCTTTCTCAAATGCCACTTAGGACTTGGTTCTAAGTTGTGCATTTTATATCTGGCAGCTAAGTAAGATTTTATGCAGCCTTGGGGCTACAGCATATTGCAAAAAATCCTGCAAGAGATGACATTAATCTTGCAGAGTTGACGTCACAAAGAAGCAAGCCATATTCAGTACCTGAACAAGGTTTCCAAGCCTCTCAGAAAGCATTATTTTTTTTACTAATGTGACATGCTCATCGGTATTCAATTTTAATCCCCCCCCTCACCTTTACAGGTCACAAGTAACTGTTTAGCATATAATTGTTATTCGGAGCCTTCACCATTCTAAACAAAAGTACATGAATGACATCTCAAGTGGATATGAGCTGATCACCGTTGGCCATCAAGCAAGCATGATTAATGGATGTAGTTACCACAGTCACTGACTGTTGTATCACAACAGTACACAGTTAAAGGGGAGAGTTGTCACTGTTAACAGTATAACAAACCAGTTGATTGAAGAGCTCTGTGTTTTCTTTCTTTGAAAAGAATACATGATAGATGTTATCTATTAGAAGAACTACACACCTTCCACAGTAGAAAAACTTTTGTGAGATGTGGAATTCTTTTCGGATGAGATGGAGCCTGTTAAAGAGATAATACAAATGTACATGGGGTATACTGGTGCACTGTATTTATTTCCACCAACATTTGTGTTGTGTCAAAATCTGCTGAGCCTAGACCAGGGGTGAAATCCAACAGGTTCTGGAAAAACCGGTAGCAGAAATTTTGAGTAGTTCGGAGAACCGGCAAATACCACCTCTGGCTGGCCCCAGAGTGGGGTGGGAATGGAGATTTTGCAATATCCTTCCCCCTGGAGTGGGGTGGGAATGGAGATTTTGCAGTATCCTTCCCCTGCTACACCTACCAAGCCACATTCACCAAGCCACACCATGCCCAACAAGCCACACCCACAGAACCGGTAGTAAAAAAATGTGGATTTCACCACTGGCCTAGACATAATCTTGAAGACTTTCTCTTGAAAGTGTACAGGCATGAGGGAGAAGAAACCTTCATGACTAGAAAGCAGGAAACAGGAGGATGAAGAAAAATGTTCTGTACAAAACAATGTGGCAGAAGAGGAAAATCTGAGATATTGTTAGTGTACATACATAAAAAAAAAAAATACTCCACACTTTCTAGGGGTATAATTTGTAGCAGCCTTGTGGTCCTGTGTCTGCTGTCATTGTCCATTGAGCCTCAGAAAACGGTTGCCAGTTTATATTTATTTATTTGTATTTTATTTATTTGTTTTGTCAAGCATGTATTAGATAGCAGCTATAAGTATAAACATGATTATGAATACAGGATAAGGATACGAGTAAATGGGGACAGTAGGACAGGGACGGTAGGCACATAGGTGCGCTTATGCATGCCCCTTACAGACCTCTTAGGAGTGGGGTGAGGTCGACAGTAGACAGTCTAAGGTTAAAGTTTTGGGGGTTTGGGGAAGAAACCACAGAGTCAAGTAGTGCATTCCAGGCATTGACCACTCTGTTGCTGAAGTCGTATTTCCTGCAATCGAGTTTGGAGCGGTTTACCTTAAGTTTGTATCTATTGTTGCTCATGTATTGTTGTGATTGAAGCTGAAGTAGTCATTGACAGGTAGGACATTGTAGCAGATAATTTTATGTACTACACTTTGGCCAGACCGAAGGCGGCATAGTTCTAAGTTGTCTAAGCCCAAAATTTCAAGTCTGGTGGCATAAGGTATTGTTGTGAGCAGAGGAGTGGAGGACTCTTCTCGTGAAGTATCTCTGGACTCTCTCAATTGTATTAATGTCTGATTTGCAGTGCGGGTTCCAGACAGATGAGCTGTATTCGAGAATTGGTCTAGCAAATGTTTTGTATGCTCTAGTTATATGTTATATGTAACAATCTAGTTACATGTAACAATTAAAACTCACAGCAGCCCATCTCTGTTGGCTAGGTTTCCATAGCAAAACAGTGGATTTAATTTGCATTCTGTTTCTTTTGCTAATATATTTCTTTTGCTTTAAAAATGGGTATCTCTTCCCATTCTGTGTAATTCAGGCAAAGAAGTCTGGCCTTGTCAAATATAGCTTGAGCTGGAGAGAATCCTTTATTATTTACAAGGGATGATTTATTATTAGGCTCATTCGGAGATTTGGAAATAACCTCAATGAAGTTTGAAATGACATTGTTCTAGCAGTAAGCACCACTGAACATTACAATTTGTTTCTAAAGCAGTAGTGTCTTCATTGATTTAATGGTGATAATTACAGCTTTGCACTTTTTAAACAAAACATCTTTATTTGCAGGCTCCCATAAGGTGTCCAGGGCAGTTACCTAAACCTAGGCATAATACATTTTCAATTTTACCCACTAAAATTTCAGAATTTATTCCAGAAGAAGGAGAAATTCTCCAACACGTTCACAAGAGCAGTTTCCCTTTACTGAGAAAATAATGTAGGCTCAACTAATGGCTTTTCCTGAGAATTTGAACGTATCAGATGTGATACGTTATATAGGTCTATAAATCA
The DNA here is from genome assembly GCF_029215685.1 of Pituophis catenifer annectens. Taxonomy (NCBI): domain Eukaryota; kingdom Metazoa; phylum Chordata; class Lepidosauria; order Squamata; family Colubridae; genus Pituophis; species Pituophis catenifer. Next base: position 243,279,463 of record NW_027256881.1, on the reverse strand, counting down.
GAGCCATCTTTGAACTGGGCAAAGTTTATTCCTATAAACAAACCACAAAATTCTTAGTCCATCTAGTATATCTAGGCTATACAATGTTGTAATGAAGGAGTGAGATCCCAGAATGCTTATATGTTACTGGGATAAAGGAAATATTGAGTGTAAAGAAGCTAGATGCTGTCTTCTTGAAAGCTATCATTTACTTACAGTGTTTTATTTATGTTGCCTCTTCTGAAGATGGCTTGCCAGGGTTTCTTCTAATGGTTTTCCCACAACAATTTTGTGAGATTTTGGCCTAACAGATTGAAAGTTACCAGATGATCTCAGTTATGGAACTGGGACTTAAACCTGACTTTCTCCAGCCTAAATCCAATGCCTTAACATTTACACTGGCTTTCAATTGCTAATCCTAATTTGCAATGTATCTTTTTAGTGATTTCGATTCTTGATTGCATTTTGGTCTTTTATTGTCTGTAGATTGCTAATTCTGGGATAAAGGGAAATCAGACTTGGTCTATTCCCCCCTCCCTTTGTCACTCCAGTAGATCTCCTGGATTCTCTAGAACAGGATTTCTCCATCTCAGTAACTTTAAAATGTGTGAACTTCAACTCTCAGAATTCCCCAGTGATCTTAAAGTTGCTTTAAAGTTGAGTTGGAGAAACCCTGCTCTGGAGGGTCCCATAATTTCATGGCATGTTTTTCAGGGACTGCAGACAAGAGCAACGAGGATGGTTTCCATCTTATTTAACCTATTAAAAAGCTGTGCCAGATCCAAAAGAACCAGAAGGACCCCTTTGCGGGATCAAATGTGGAGTTCAGCTCAATGTTGGCACCTATTTTAGTGATACGAATCAGGAGCTTTGGGAAATTCTATTTAATCCCAGGTGATGTGGGCTATGGCACCGACTTCACCATTGGCCATTCTCTATCCTCCCGTACTTAGTCATGTTTTTTTTTAATAATGGAAGAATAACTCCATATGGTTTACACAAACTCTTGTGGTTTCCCTTCCCCCAATCGGTTCACAAGTATGCAATCATGTGTGATCCCTGAGAACGTTGAGCTTCACCCAAGGAAGCTAGAAGGAAATGATTCAAGGATGTATATCTATGATGAAGTAGGTCTATGGAGATTCTTTGATGAAGTAGTTTTATTACAGATGTTACTAAAGCTGTAACTAGAGCTGACAAACAAGAAGGGCCAACTACAAGCTCAAAGACATGTGGATATGGATAAGAGAGCTTTTCCACACTGTAGCGTTCAAGTCCCTATCTCCTCTGCATAAACAGGTGACAATGAAGCTTGCTTAATCCTGTCTCCATTTTGGCCACAGTGAAGGCAAAGCCTTCTGGTTAAACTGTTGTTAGCACAGACCTTGATTGATGGATTCTCCTGCTGCTTTTTCCCCTCCCAACAACAGCAGGAAAGCAACAGATTGCTTTCCCTCCTGTGGGCAGGTCCCCTAGCTACTTACTGGTGATAAACATACACCGTTTTACAGTTCTCCTTTGCCCATTGAAATGGAAGAGAAAATTGGGCAGAACTCTTGTTCATTTCAAGCAGCTAAAAAAACCAACAGTGGCCACCAAAACAAATGGCCCTCCTTCCATGCTGAGTCTGTTGAAAAAAAAATAAACAGATGCTCAACTTTTCTCTTCTACTGAACCCCAGTGGGGAATAAGCTCAAGGTCTAACTAGCTTTTCATGGCAAACAGTATGCGATAGCTCAAAAGTAGAGAGAGGGTGTGCCTGCCACAGCACACACCAGCCAACTAGAATCGAGGGATTTGTGCAAGATGAATGAATCCCATCAGGCTTGTACCAGCGGGAAGTCAGGGAAGGGGAGAGAAATTTTTCTGATGTGGAGCAAGAAAACTCTGGTGGAGTTTGTCTTCTTAACAGTCTTGGGACAGGCTGAGGCTTGAGGGAGAAGGGCGGTCTAGTAACATGAAATAAAAGAAATTAAAAACGTATCTTGTATAAAATATTTATATAAATATTAAAAATTAAAAAATCATCCACTCCTGCTACCTAAAGCTGTAGGTGGTCTATCCTTGTGCAAACAGGAAATATGGATCAGCCCATAATTAGTCCAGCATTCAAATCTTATGTTTCATTTTTCCCCCTAGTGCCGTGATGGTGAACCTATGGCACGCGTGTCACAGGTGGCACGTGAAGCCATATCTGTGGGCCCGCAAGCATTGCCCTAGCTCAGCTCCAGCACGCATGCGTGCGCCGGCCAGCTGATTTTTGGACCTTTCGGGCCCACTGGAAGTCAGGAAATGGGCCATTTCCAGCCTCCAGAGGACCTGTGGGTGGGGGGGGTGGGAAGGCTGTTTTTGCCCTCCCCAGGCTCCTAGAAAGCCTCTGGAGCCTGGGGAGGGCAAAAAGCAGGCCTACTGAGCCATTGCCTGCCAAAAGTGGGGGGAATGCGGTGGGGTCATGGTGCATGCATGGGGGTGGAGTGCATTGAATTATGGGGGTGGGCACACATGCACGTGACCCTCCCTCGCTCCCCCCCCACTTTTGGCACGCAATGGCAAAAAAGTTAGCCATCACTGCCCTAGTGGATTAAAAACCAATCATTTATTCACCAGAAACAACATCTCTGGATTCACTTATAATGTATAGTGGATTCACTTAATCTCAGCTTTCATGATCCTTCTAGCCCTCAGAATCCAAGGAAAATCATATTTATAGGATAGGACAGCTGGTTACTCAGTTTCTAATGGACCTTCTTTATAAATACCTTCTCTATGTTCGCTATAATGGTGATGTGTGCAATGTTGGAAGACCTCAAGGACAGCTTAGGGATAGATGGCTACAGTATGTGGTTGCTTGGAGTAAAAAAATGATTTCATGACACTTTATTTTAGTGCCCTCCAGATGTGTGGAATCACATGCACATCTGGTTTATCTCCCTTGAGAGTGGTGTTTCTCAACCTTGGAAGCTTGAAGATGGGTGGACTTCAACTCCCAGATGTGCAGCGCTGGCTGGGGGATTCTGGGAGTTGAAGTCCACCCATCTTCAAGCTACCAAGGTTGAGAAACACTCCTTGAGAACAATAGCAATGGTTGGACATGTTTGGAAAATACCAAGAAGTTTTAGTGTCTATGTTACCAAGAACAGACCAAAGAACAAATGAAATTACTAATTTTATGTTAAGCAAAAACATTGTTTTTTATTCCAGAATAGTTGTATAAAGAAATATATCATTTTTAGGAGCCCTCATGAAGAAGCCCTTCAAAAAGAAGTAGATCAATTGAACACTGACCTGAAAGCTGTTAAGGAGGATTATGTACAGGTAAATCAGCATCTAGCAATATTTGCCTGAAGATTGACACCGTGGATATAGCTGTACTTTAAACGGGAATTTGAACACAGGTTTCCTTGAGCCAAGTTCAGCACACTACACTTTTTTTTTCCCCCTAACATTTTCACACCCGTGCAGGATCTGCTTTGTTTTTGGATCAATTAAATGTTAATCCATTTGTTGCAACAGCCTACGTCTGACATTTTGGACTGGGAGAGAGTGACTGGACCAAAGTCACCCAGCCATTTTTCATACCAAAAGTAGAACTAGAATTCACAGTCTCCTGGTTTTTTTCCTGGCGCCTTAACCACTTACACTAAAATGGCTCCCTCAACCTTAATCACTACAGTACACTATTGCAGAATATTTTGATTTTGACATTTTGATCAATGTCCACATGTTCTCATTTGCTTTGGTCTGTCTTTTTGAAAAGGAGATAGAAGATCTGAAAAATGAACTCGCAAACTTGAAATTGCACATCAAGAATTTGCGGCAGAAAATAAAGACCCTGGGAGTAACGTTAGATGATGAAAATGATACTGATTCTGACATCTCTCTGGTTGAAGAGAAGAAATTAGCATGTGAGAGCTTTGAGGTAGGAGCCAAAAGGCTTTACCTAACAAATAATGTCTGTATGCATTCTCTTTATTTCAATTTTATTTTTTTAATCATTAAATAATATTTTAATTATGATTTGTTTCTTTTATCAATTTCTGATTTTATTTGGAGGAGAAATAGCTTTCAAATGGATTGAAATGTCCTGTAGAATACTAACTGCTTATGAAATCTATCCAGGATTCTCCTCATGATACCTTTGGCTCCCTATCCTGCCTAAACTTGTAATACTTTTTTAAAAAACATTTTAATGAACACAGGTTTCCTTGATCCACGTCCAGGACCTTAATCACTACACTTTTTTTTTCTTCCTAGCATCTATTATTTAACCTTTCTCAAGCTTATGTGTATATGGTTCTTTGCTACATATTTTAGAAAATATAACCTTTATTGTCATTTTTTACTTCAACATTTTACCTTCTTGTAAATCTATGTTTGATGATTGATCTCACCCAATATGGAAGATACTTTGTAAATAGCACTTCCAGTGGCAACCATTGCACATCTGGAATTGTGCTTAAGAATGCTTAAGACATGCTGTCAAAATGACAGATGTGCCCACAGTTTCCAGGTCTCTATAATCAAAGGTTTCTACAGAACACACACACACACACACACACACACACACACACACACTCCAAACTCTAATGTGCCACTTTAATCCAGTAGTGTCAATCCATCTATTAACTTTTTCTCCAAATTTTTGCTCCCAAAACATGCTCTAGAAATTTGAAGTTTTACTCATCTCAGAGCAATTCTAAAAGGATGAGAAAAACTGCTGTTGCGTAAATAAAGGTCGGCTAATGAAATTTTGGAAGAAACCCAGTGTCTGCTTCTAGGTAGGGATTGAGTCAATAGTGAAGCTTGCCTATCAAACATATCTCCTTCCTGATCATGTTTTTAATTATTATAACAATTGTAGAAAAAATATTATATTTGGAAAGAGAATTCTATTTGTCAGGAAAAAATATGACAATTATTTATGAAGTCAAGTTCAAACATGTAAAGTAATATAGTTTCAGATTTTTACCTTTAGCTGAACAAGTAATCTGAGCATTGGGAACCAACTGGTTTATGCCATCGTGCTACGAATACCTTATTCATTTAATGGAATGTAAATGTATACATTCTGTCAAACGCTAAAATGGAAGAGTGAAACAGTAAGCAATGAAAGAGAAAGAGGAAAATATTAAGAGATGAAACCGCAGAAATAAATACTGTGTATTTCTCATTCATCAGGATCCAAATAAGGAGATGATGATGACAGATAGACAGGCAGGCAGGCAGGCAGGCAGACATGATGGATTGGGGTCCCCACCCCTGGGCTGCAGCCCATTACCTGGCCATGACCTATTCAGAACTGGGCCCTGCGAGTGATGGGTCAATGTGCACATGTGTGCACAGCTCGATTTGCGCAAGCAGTAGGCTGGCACACGTGCACACACATGCAGCTCAACTCAACAGAGAGAGAGAGAGAGAGAGAGAGAATGGGAGGGGAGAGGAGAAAGAGAGAGATAAATTGCAGGTGGACTCATTTGGCTATTCATTTGTGTGGTAAGGAAGGAAAATCAAAATCTCTCTGAGAACTCCTCAGTACTCAGAGCAATAGAAGAAACAGATTGACCTTCAGATGAATGGAGTCAATTCTTGTTTGAGAAATGTATAAATATCCATCAGTGGTAACAACTGTCTCACCTTATCTGCATGTGAAAGCTAAGCAGTCAGGCCTGGTTAGTATTAGGTGGGAGAGCCCCGGGGATGTAGGCTAGACTGGAAATTCAAAAACTTACCTCCGAAAAGGCAATGGCAAACCATTTCTATTATCTTGTCAAGAAACAGACATGCCCATGAATCATCAACCACTATATACAACCGGAAAGCAGTCTTACTTTTTACTGTTGAAAACGGCTGGGAGGGAAAGGAAAGGAAAAGATTGTGGCAAAAAGGCTAGTAATGACATGATGAAGCAGAGCTCTTGGGCAGAATACTGTATCTTATTGTAATTTTCTACCCTATTTTCAGTGCTGGCAGAAATACAGAAATGATCCCAAAAAAAAAAAAAAAACAAATAGAACAAACCATCACAGCTCAATATTGCTAAAAAATCTCATGATATTAAGCTGGAAAATATGGTGGTGTTAAGACACATAAATTATTCCCTCCTCAAATTTATTTTCCCAAGAAAAATACACTATCAGCTTAATAGCAGCATTTAACCAGCTTCTTAATTAGGCAACTTGGCTTTTCCCTATCAAATAGGGAAATAAACATTTGGAAGATGCATAACTCCTCTTTCCTCCTCCTCCTCCTCCTCTTCTTCTTGAAAGTTTAATTCGAGATCAAGCCACTTTGCCAATCAACACATCAGTCCTATTAAGGCATTGCCAGAAGTGAAAAATCTTGCAGAGAAATACACGGAATTCCAGGCCTGGCTTACTCTCCAAGAAATCACTAGTTAGTAAATGCTAGAGGAAAATCCAATGCTACTTCTTCTGCCCAAGTCTCTTCTTTGCCCCTACTCCAAGCATTCGGAGAGTGATTGGAGAAGAACCACCCCAGTCTTCTGCTTGGATGCAGGTAAGTAGTAGACCTTCCTGCTCCTGCTTCTTTTTCCACAAGCAGCTTGAATAAGGATTGCTGAGGGCAGCTGGCTGTGGTCGAGTTAATTGGCATTGGAGGGAAAGTCAAGAAAGGTTCATAGGGAAGAAGAAGGCTTGGAGACGTGTGATTGCCCCCTGCTGCTAGATTGCTAGACAGACAGAAGGAAAATGAAATTACAGAGGAAAGGAGAAAGACAAAACTGAGGAAGATTTTAGTCAGTTTGGAGGAAAGTTCTCCAAGGTTTAAGGAAGGCTGGGAGTGGTGAAAGAATGATGCCACTATTTTGAGCCTACTTCTAGAAGATCTAGGTGGCCAGAAGAAGGAATTCTAAAGAGGAACTGCTGACATTTTGAAGGAAATAAGTACTGTACATCTGATGGTTTTTGACAGAGCAAGCATCCATTGAGTGCTGAATCTTGATTATTTTCAATTAAAGGCACACAGGAAACGTTCATTCTTGTGCACATTTAACAGCAGTTGAAGCACAGAGGGGGTGTTAGAAAAGGAGATCTTGAAAAACAGCAGAGGAATTCGAAGATTACCTTTTGTGATGGCTAACATGGCCAGCAGCTGAGATGTGGAGCTTTGAAGTACTGTAGAAAGGAACACAGCTTTTCAGAGTCAATCAGAATTACTGTTTTAAATGAACTGAACAGAGATAGTGAGAAATAGAGAAATGCTTTGCTAAACCTAATTTTCTTGGAGAGAGATGGCTGGTAATTTAGGGTTGTTTTTTTTTTTTTTTTTTTTTACAATTCAGTAAAAAGACTTGCAATGAAGTATTACATTGAAAACATGTCCATCTTTTAGGAATACCACTGAAGGAGTATTCACTGACTGTTGACCATTCCATGACTTTCTAGCTCCCCAATGAAGCCTGCATATACCGTACTTAAATCCCAAAATCTCAAATCCGTATTTAAATCCCAGAATCTCAAAAAAGTCAAGTCAAGCAAAGATGCATGTCCCGACAGGCAGACTATCAGCAACAATTTGGGAACAATTTTACCATCATCTTCTAGATATGATTCATTATGAACAGGATGGTCTCCATTCTTCTGAGCTTTTCTTCACTAAATGTAGTTCTGCCATCTTTCTGGTATTTCTGGTACCATTTTGGAACAAAGAGAGACCATTCCTTTGGAAGAGGAATCTTGTTTCAAAATATTTTCCCAAATATTCCTCTTTCTTCTTATATCAGTGACTCATGTTGATACATTTCAACTTTTTCTATCTCACTGGTCCTTTGAATGGATTCTTGCCCAATCCCATTCTCTGTTGGCAGCCAGATCTCCAAGTTGATTTCTGCTCTGAGACGTGGATCAACCTGAATAACAGCTGACCAGCAGTTACAAGTCAGGTTTTATAGAGCAGCAGGAAACAGAACTCTCTACAGCTTCCTTCCTTCCTTAAATGCCCTTCTGGAACTGCTGGAGCTTGGTAGATGGCTTTTCCAGCAGGAATGTGGGAGGGGAGGTCCTTCCCTGCATGAAATATGTCCTGGAGCTGCAAGCCAGAACAAGGATACCTCTGATCAGGGGTGAAATGCTCCCAGTTTGGACCGGATCGCCTGATCCGGTAGCAATGGAGGCGGGTGGTTCGGAGAACCGGTAGCAAAAATCCCTGCCCCCCCCCACCATTGCCCAGCTGAGCCATGCAATCATCAGAGGCTTTTTTTTTTTATTTTTAAAAGCATTTTTTTCTACAACCTCTTTGGTTGAAAAAATGCTTTTAAAAGTAAAAAAAAGCCTCTGATGATCGGGCGGCTCAGCTGGGATCCTCAGAGGCTTTAAAAAAAGAAAAAGAAAGCCTCTGCCGATCAGGCAAGTCAGCTGGGATCGTCAGAGGCTTTAAAGGCATTTTTTTACAACCTCTTCAGCCAAAGAGATTGTAGAAAAAATGGTTTTAAAAGTAAAAAAAAAAAAAGTTGGCCATGCCTACTAAGTCATTACCCCACCACCACCAAGCCACGCCCACAGAACTGGTAGTAACAAATTTTACATTTCATCACTGCCTCTGATTCACAATGGGATGCCACTTCAGTCTTCTGTTGCACGCAGACAACTGACCATTTCAACAGAGCTCCAGGAAGAAGCTCTGTGTAAGAATAGATAAACACATCACTAGATTCTGATCCTCGTTCATCCATATAAAGTTGGGTCCAGAAAAATGGAATGTAGCTGTCTGAGCAAAATGTAACTTTTTTTTTTGTTTGTGTCCAAAATATTTCTGAATTGAATTGGGTTGTAAAGAATAACTTACATATGCTTGACAAATTAATAAATAAAATTAAAATAAAATAAATAAATTCTGCATCTGCAAGGCATATAATTCAAAAGGGAATGGAACAGAGAGCTACTCAGCTCAGCAAACCACAGCTCATAAGACTTGGAGACAAAGCACCTCATGTTCTGGGATCTGATGAAATCATTATTCTCTTGACACATCAATTTAACATGCTTAATAAGAGTAGTGAGAGGAGGTGGGTGGCAGATTCTGTTCCTGCTGCAAACAAACAGAAACCATTAGTCAGGAAATCCAAACAGGAAGATCAGAATGTTAATGTATTAGAGGTTGTTTTTTCTGTTGATTACAAGATTTATTAGATGACTTTTTTTTTTAAAAAAAAGGGGGGGTAACAGTCACAAAATTCAAGCTGTTCTTTAATTAATTATATTTACTCATTCATTATTGTCCTTTCAACAAAAAAAGGTGCCTCTTGTTCAACCTTTAACAGATTGCATTTCCTTGAGTGAAAAAAAACCTTTGATTTTTCTTTTCTCCTATATCTTTGAACCTTGAATTTTCATCTTTCATTTCTGGAGCGCCTGCATTTTGGGGGTCTATAAATTGCATTAAGTCAAAAACTATTTTGCTTGCTTTGGGCAGAGCATCTACTCATTATCATCCACTAAAGTTCCCTTCCCCCACTCCCTCGTCTCCCCACCTCTGAAATGATAAAATACAGCTCTAGTATACTAAAAGGCTGCCAGTTCCTGTTTTAGTGCAATCAATGAATCCAGCCATCATAGTTTATTCAACACACCCTGGTTTAAACAAACCATGAATGAACACCTTATGTAAACTAGCCAGCATAGGAGAGGCTGACTTGCTTTGCAGAACAGAGATTCACTTCCCAGGATCTCATGTCAAAAGATTCTCAAGACTCCAAGACCAGGGAAGTCACTTGCTGGAAAGGGACAGCTTTACCAGCCAGAACAGTTTGCATCAGAATGGATGGACTCACTGCACATAGGGTGATTGTTGTTAGTTGCGAAGTTGTGTCCGACCCATCGCAACCCCATGGACAACATTCCTCCAGGCCTTACTGTCCTCTACCATCCTCTGGAGTCCACTGAAGCTCACGCCGACTGCTTCAGTGACTCCATCCAACCACCTCGTTCTCTGTCGTCCCCTTCTTCTTTTGCCCTCAATCTTTCCCAGCATTAGGCTCTTCTCCAGGGAGTCCTTTCTTCTCATTAGGTGGCCAAAGTATTTGAGTTTCATCTTCAGGATCTGGCCTTCTAAAGAGCAGTCAGGGTTGATCTCCTTTAGCAGTGGTCCCCAACCCCCGGTCCGCGGACCGGTGCCGGGCCGTGGAGTACCTGGCACCGGGCCGCGCAGCGGCCGGGGGACATGAACGCTGCAGCGCAAAGGCTCCTGGGCCGTGCGCAATGGGCCGTGCGCAAAAGCTCCTGGGCCGTGCCCCCACCCCTGCGCGCGCTCAGCGGGCCGCGGCAATAAAAAGGTTGGAGACCACTGTCCTTTAGGACTGACCAGTTTGATCGCCTTGCAGTCCAAGGGACTCGCAGGAGCCTTCTCCAGCACCATTGTTCAAAGGCCTCAATTCTTTGGTGCTCAGCCTTCCTTATGGTCCACCTTTCACAGCCATACATTGCAATTGGGAATACCATAGCCTTGACTATACACACTTTTGTTGGCAGGGTGAAGTCTCTGCTGCACTTAGGATAACATCATGTATATAGCCAAGTTGGGTTGCACATGACATGTTCTGCTTGGCTTTTCTTATGATAATGCATCTTTGTTCACTTTAGAAGCAAGTGTGTTTCTACTACAGGTGGTCTTCGACTTATAATCATTCATTTAGTGACCATCTGAAATTACAACAGCATTGAGAAAAGTTACTTATGGATGTTTTTCACACCACTGTTGCAGCATCCCTATGGTCACATGATCAAAATTTGGGCGCTTGGCAACTGGCATGTATTTTTGACAATTGCAATGTCCTGGGGTCATGTGATCACTCTTTGCAACCTTCCCAGCTGGCTTCTGACAAGCAAAGTCAATGGGGGAAGTCAGATTCACTTAACGACTGTGGCAAAAATTAATTTTACAACTGCCTTGGTTAGCAATGGAAATTTGGAGCTCAGTTGTGGATATAAATCAAGGACTTTACCTGTACTAAATTCACCTTGTTTAAATTGTTGCGTTCTTCATTGCCTCTACTTCTTTAAGTGAATTCTTATTTATTTATTTCTCTCTCCCTCCACCCTTTTGTCTAATCATTCTCTGGTTGGCTATTAATGTTGCTGAATTTTCTTTGGTTCCCACAATGATTAAAAATTAAGCAGCTGGATTAAAGTTCCATCCATCAGTGCTAAAGGCCAGGGTGCAGTTGCAAGCTATGACCACTAGAGGACATACATTGCTTGTCAAATTTGGATCCTCCCTTTCTAGTATAAAGTGAACAATACTGAAGTATTTGCATGCACACACATCATCCGTGGGTGCTCTCGTATGATCTGTACCTTGCATCATTACAAATGTTCCATAGCCAAGTAATTTTGTTCTGTTTAAACAAGCTCCCAAAGGAAATGAATCCAGTTATAAAACCAGTGGAGCAATTCACCAGATTTTATAATTCGGTTACATTTGCAACGTCTTAATTTACCCCAAAGTCTTTTTTGCTACTTTCTGTCTCTTACTAAAACCTCTCACCCCATTCCTACCTCTTTTGAAGAACTCAGGTGAACTGTTACAATGCCCATGAAGGCACAAAAAGGCAGAAGCCACTAAACAGCTGAATCCCCCAACAAATGCAGTCTTTCATTTCAACCAACTCAAGAGCTGTTTCTGGGAAATAGGCATACTCTTAGAGCTGTGGTAGTATAGTGGTTAGAATGCAATATTGCAGGCTAATTCTGCTGACTGCTAGCAGTTCGATTCTCACCGGCTCAAGGTTGACTCGGTCTTCCATCCTTCTGAGGTCGGTAAAATGAGGACCCAGATTGTTTGTGGCAATATGTTGACTCTAAACCGCTTAGAAGGGGCTGTAAAGCACCATGAAGTGGTAAATAAGTCTAAGTGCTATTGCTATTGCTCTTCCATTTTTCGACCCAACAATTCAACTAGTTTGATCTATCCTCTGTGCATTTGCCTAATCCTGCTTTATCTAGCTAGAAAATGGTGACCATCACATTGAAATATGGTTGTGCTTCATCTAGTATTCTGTAATCTAGTGTTCTTCACTACAATTCAGAGGCTTCAATTTTTCTTTGTTGAGTCTTTCTGATGATTTAGCATTCACTGACATTGACAGTGAGGAAACTGTAGCTTTGACTATAAAGTTTAATTCATATCTGTTGAGCTTGGGGATCTCACAACATCCATAATAATCATTAATTTGATTTTAAAAATCAATTTTAAATATAATAATAGTTAAATGTTAAGTGAGAACCAGTGTGGTGTAGTGGTTAAGGTAATCTAGTTGGAAACTGGAAGGCCATGAGTTCTGCCCTAGGCACAAAGTCAGCTGGATGACCTTGGGCCAGTCATTCTCTCTTAGCCCTAGGAAATAGGCAATGGCAAACCATTCTGAAAAGGCTTGTCAAGAAAATGGCAGAGACTGTCCAGACAAGAACTGGACAAAGACTCAAAGGAAAAAAAAGGTTTAAGTAAGTTCAAAATACATCTAGAGAAGGAAAGTATGGGAAAAGAATGAAAGAGTGGAAGCTATCTAACCATTTTCTTTTTCTTTCTTTCATTACAATATCAAATTCCCCCTCCCAAAAGAAACAATTTTAAATGCTTAAAAAATATTCATTGCAAATTATCAGTTGGATAATTTGGATAATGGAGCTGGACTGCTTTGGGTGTGGGTGACATGATTGTGCTATTGTTGATTTTGTTGTGAACCACCTACCATTATTATATGGAAGAGATTGTTATAAGTTTAAAAAATACAGGTGAAATTAAGCAGAACTAAAACAATTGGTGTCATATGTGTGCCAAATTACTCGTATACTCTTATTGTGGTGCACAAATTGTACTTGGTCTGGAAAAAGCTGTACAAAGCAACTACTTTTGGCACACAGCATGTCAGAAATCTGATCAATAAATCAATAAATCTGATCTATTTATTGAAAGAGTAATAAGTGTTTCAACAAGAATAGAAATTTTTTTATTCCAGGGTGCTTTACATTCTGATTTATTAGTACGCTTGTGTACAGGTAGTCCTTGACTTATGACCACAACTGAGCCCAAAATTTCTGTTGCTGAGACATTTGTTAAGTGAATTTTGCCGTCTTTTACGACCTTTTGTGCCACAGTTGTTAAACGAATCACTGCAGTTGTTAAGTTAGTAACACAGTTTTTAAGTGAGCCTGGCTTCCCCTTTGACTTTGCTTGTCAGAAGGTCACAAAAAGTGATCAGATGACCCTGGGACACTGCAACCGTTATAAATAAGAGTCGGTTGCTAAATATCTAATTTTTGATCACGTGACTATGTGGATACTGCAGCAGTCGTAAGTGTGAAAAACGGTCCTAAATTGCTTTTTTCACTATCGTTGTAACTTTGAATAGTCACTAAGTGAACTGTTGTAAGTCAAGGACTACCTGTATCACGGAGGCCATTACAATTGCAATGTCTCATCTACATATCAAGGGGATCTGGATGGAGTTTGCTCCTGCTTCATAGAGACAGGGGAAACTTAATGAATCACAGTCTTCTCCACCCAGCATGGGAATCAGCTTTGCCCTTAATAAAGTGCATCTGTGTCTTAATTAAAATAATATAGTTCACTCTATAGGAAATAAGATGCTGGATTCTTTTTTTTAGAATTTCTTTTCTATGCTGCCTGCTGCTGGAAATTAGCACAAAATGCCAGTCAAGCCGTCTTTAAAAAATTAAAACCCTGTTAAAAAATACTAAGAGTAAATTAAGAATAAAATGTGAAGACATGCTTTCCAACACCTTTGCTAAAATGTAGCTCTAAAGAGAAGGCATTCCTTAATTTGAAAGCCACCCATAAGGATGAAGCTACAGGTGGTCCACATTGAACAACTGCTCCTTCGGTGGTCACTTGACGTTACGATGGATGGCACTGATGGGTCTTTGCAGTTGTGGCTGTTGCAATGTCCTCTGGTCACCTGAGCACCATTTGCAAACTTCACTGCCAGCTTCCCACAAGTAAAATCAATGGGGGAGCTGTCAGGAGGTTGCAAATGGGGATCTGGCGACCGTGGGAATCTGTGACGGCTGGAATTTGCCCAGGGGCGAGTTTCAAAACCCGTCGCTACCAGTTTGCTTGTGGATGTGGGCGTGCTCATGCGCGCTCACGCCGCTTCTGCGCATGTGCAGAAGTGTCTGGGTGGGTGGGCGGAGCATCCTGCCACTGCTGCTACCAGTTCGCCCAATCCAGGGTGAACCGCAATCCACCACTGAATTTGGCTAAGAATGACAACTGTCATAAGTGTGTGTGTGGTCTTGTGATTGCATGCATTACAATAGTGGTGGAATTCAATTTTTTTTACTACTGGTTCTGTGGGCCTGGCTTGGTGGGAGTGGCTTGGTGAGTGTGGCAGGGGAAGGATACTGCAAAATCTCCATTCCCACCCCACTCCAGGGGGAAGGATCAGGGGTAAAATGCTCCTGGTTTGGACCGAATCACCCGATTCGGTAGCGATGGAGGCGGGTGGTTCGGAGAACCTGTAGCAAAAATCCCTGCCCCCTCCTCCATGCCCAGCTGAGCCGCACAATCATCAGAGGCTTTTTTAAAAAACTTTTAAAAACATTTTTTCTACAACCTCTTCCGCCAAAAAAATGCTTTTAAAAGTAAAAAAAAAGCCTCTGATGATCACATGGCTCAGCTGGGATCGTCAAAGGCTTTCAAAAGGCTCTGACAATCCCAGCTGAGTTGTCTGATCGTCAGAGGCTTTTTTTCTTTTAAATGCATCTGCCGATCAGGCAACTCAGCTTGAATCGTCAGAGGCATTTAAAAGAAAAAAAAGCTTTTTTTCTTTTAAAAGGCTCTGACGATCCAAGCTGAGTTGCCTGATCGGCAGAGGCATTTAAAAGAAAAAAAGCCTCTGACGATCAGGCAACTCAGCTGGAATCGTCAGAGCCTTTTGAAAGCATTTTTTTACAACCTCTTCGCTGAAGAGGTTGTAGAAAAAATGGTTTTAAAAGTTAAAAAAAATTGGCCATGCCCACCCAATCACATTACCACCCCCCCAAGCCACGCCAACAGAACCGGTAGTAACAAATTTTAGATTTCACCACTGGGAAGGATATTGCAAAATCTCCGTTCCCACCCCATTCTGGGGCCAGCTAGAGGTGGTATTTGCCAGTTCTTTGAACTACTCAAAATTTCTGCTACCGGTTCTCCAGAACCTGTCAGAACCTGCTGAATAGCACCCCTGCTTTACAACAGCATCATTTAGGGTCGGAGTTGCTTGTTCCAATTACCTGTAAGGCAGCCTTATCCTTCATAGAAGATGTGATGGCTTTTAGATAATAAGGTCCTGAGCTTTTCTTCATTTCTGTTTAAAAATGAAAAAAAAAAATAGTAAGCAGTACTTTTTTTCCCCAGTTCTGGGACTCAATAAGAAGCATTAGTTGTAACTAATGTTTCCTTTCTTGCACAGCTGTGGTCGGAGGCAGGAGAGAAGGCCTTAACAGACCCAAGTCATATAAGGCTTAGGAGAATTCCAAAACACACCAGCTTCGTGGATTCCTTTCCTAAGGTCAGTGAATTCTTCAGTGGGGATGGGGTAGTAAATTGAGCGAGGTTTGAAGAAAGGAGAAGTTTGGGGGTCAAAAGATTCATAGGGGCTGACAATTGGGAAAACAAATATCACAACTGATTCTGAAGCAATAATTTTATTAGGTCAGCCAAAAGTCGAAAAAGATACTTGCAGGCTCTTGAATGTCCAGATACTCTTCATAAGACAAAGTGGTTAAAAACGTAGCACAAATGGAAAAGGAAAAATATGTGGTTGGTAATCAACTCCGCAAACAGTGCCATCTGTAATCCTCCAGGATCTGTGTCAAAATCTGATGGCTGCCCAGTCTTTTTTAGAAAAAAAAAATGCTAAAATTTCAGTGAATGCTGAATTTTTAGCCTTTTTCCCCTGAAATTCTCTCCTTTCGGTGCTTCTGCCCTTGTGGCTGTGTCTCTAGCCTTCCAGCTGGTCAGAGGAGTAAGCTTCATTTTCCAATCTAGGAAAAAGATTGGCCCAATCTTTGTTTATAGATCTATGAAATATATGTTGTGCAGTGGTGGGTTTCAGCAGGCTCTGCTCCCCCGGCCGGATGTCATCATGGACACTCTGCACGTGTGCAGAAGCGCCAGGCGCGAGCAAAGCAAGTACGCGCACATGTGCTCTCACAGTTCCGTACCAGTAGCGAAGGTAAATGGAACCCATACTGTTGTTGTGGCTTCTCTCCAATCATCATTTGTCAAATGTTAGGTCTGGAGTGAGATTTTTTAAATCGGAGTGATGTTTCTCCATGCAAATTTTTGTTATGGGGGTTGTTTTAGTTGCAAAAGTTATTAAAGTATATTCTGGACATTTTCCTGTAACCTGTTGTTACAGGATTACAGATTGTGAAATAGGGTTGCCAGGTCTGCTTCCAAAAAATAGCGGACAAGCGGGGGGGAGGGTTGGGTTTAAGTAGTAATTTTTTTAAAAAAAAAAATTACGATTAAATTATATATTTTCTTACAAACATTTTAACACGTATTAAAATAATCACTTCAAAACTTTACTTAAAATTCAAAACATCAAATATATTATAATAATATGTAAAATATTAAGTTACATTTTAATTTCATCATAAAGCTTTTGAATAAAAAAAATGTCCACTATTTTGTGAAAAAAAATAGTAAACATAATGTGAAAAAAGCGGACTGTCTGCTCAAATAGTGGACACCTAGCAACATTATTGTGAAAATGTGATAATTCTACCAGGAGGTCTAGTCTGTTGCTATTTAGCTAATACCTATTATATTCCCTTCTACCATTTATTATTCTTCATTCTGATACTGAAAGCATTTTCCTCTGTTAACACTGAATTTGCTGAGGGTTAGGGTTAGGGTGCATACTTATTCCTTATCATTATTCTAACATGCCATTGTCTTCTTTTTGTTTCAGATTCAAGATGATTCCTTTATCAGTGAAGAAAGAGAAGAATTAATCAACAGAATAACTTCTGATGACTTAAACTCACCACCCACTGTTGATGCTTTAGGAGCGGGGTCACTGGAGAGGTAACCGAAACTCACAAGCTTTCAGAGATAAGGGATGAAAGATATAACCATGGAATTAAGCCCGAAAGGAAGTTGTATCAAAGTGTTTGTTTAAGAAAATACCCAATAGAAATGGGGAATCATTTAGATGGCCTTCTCGTATTGAACTTCTGGGTTTTGCCATAGGAAAACCAAGACTTATTTTCTGGCTGTGTATATAAGCACACATATCACTTGCAAGATTATAATTTACAAGATTGTGTGTAAAAGTCAGGTGGAAATGTTTACTCACAAGTAGATAGTATGTCGGTTACGCTTTAGTCACACAGCTCGACATGGTAGTTTTGGAGAACTTTATGTCATAAAGAAACTTGGCCTCCTACCTGCTTATTTGTTATTGGTGGAGTAGTAATTGCTCAATGCCTTGTCTAGTCCAGAAAGCTTCTTTTTTCAATGACCCAAATGGTTAGATTACCTTCTTTTTATATTTCTTCTCTCTCAATTTTTCTTCTTTCCTTCTCTTTCTCTCATGCACACACAGCCTTCACTTCCACTCTTCTCCCGATATGGAAAGCTAATCAGATATAAATTTGAGGGGGGTGGGGAAATCAGAAACAGTTCTACAGGAAGAGGTGAAATAAAGTTGACTGTCTCTAAAGAGACTGTGGCTTTATATTTGTGCTACACAAAAATTGCTTATTCTGGCTAGGATGCTGTTTCCCCAACCCAATTCTTTTAAAGCGGATCTATTAGTTCAGACTAAAATGATTATATTTCTTTGGGTTGAATCTTTTGCTGATGAAAGGCTCTTGAATATAATGAAGGTGAGCAAAAAGAAAAACAGTTTTTCTCTTTCTCCTGTTGTTCCTCTCAACCTATCCTCACCCCACCCTAAAATTTTTCAAAGAATCTTTCAACTTTTGAATCAGATTATGAGGTACAAAAGGCTGCAAAGGAAAGACAAGTTGTTGACACTTGCCTGATGAAAATCTCTATTAGATTCAAAGACCATCACTTGAGGAAGAGCTTACCTTTACAAAGCTCTTCCAGATAAGTCAATAATGTTATTCCAATATTATAAAGTGTCCGATGTGTTTGGCTCAATGAGCAGACTGGAAAACGTGAGACAGTGCTGTGAGCTTTCACGCAATATGGTTGCCTAGAGGAACAAAAGTCACATCATCTGGGATATATCTTTTCCCTCTACTACCTTCAGGAAGGATTAGGAGAGAGTAATGTCTAGTCTTAAAGCCTATTCATGGAGATTGGCAGATTTTTGATATAGCCTGGCCTGGCCGAGGACCTTAAAGAAGACAACTGAGATCAGGTACATCTACATGGAGGACACAAGTCAGAAATGGTCTCTGGAAGAGTAAAGTATCATCAAGACCTAGGAGAGCTCAGTAGAGAAAACAATGGGATTGAATGTCTATGGAGATTCTCAGTCATCCAGGTCATGGTTGTCCTAAAGGTGCTTTTTCAAGAGGCAACTAGAATTTCTGGTTTTTTCTTTGAAGACGTTTCACTTCTCATCCAAGAAGCTTCTTCAGCTCTGCCTGGACAGTGGGGAATGGAGAGGGAAAATCATTTTACAGAACCCAGATAGATCACTCTAAAGAAGGCTGGCTTCCAAGTTCACCATGAATTTGGCAAGTCCCACAGCACAAAGGGAAGGATCTCTCCTCCTGTCCCCACCCTCATCCCCATTCCAGTTGTAGGAGGCATGATGTAATTGAAGTTTTTCTTTAAGGCAACTTGATGTCAAGTTTCTATTAATATTAATACTCTATATTAATATTGGCTTTCTATCTGTCTTGTGAGTGGATAGAAATCTATTGCCCTCTCATTTTTGCTTTATATGCAAGATAAGCATAGAGTATCCATACAGAACTCTCTCTAACCCCACAGCTCAGTAATAGAGAGCAAACTACCTTCTGAACTATCCTCGCAAGCTATCCTCACTTCTTTGAAATCAGATTTTGCCTTATCTGAGAGCAAGATGGCGGAATCTTCTTCCAGCCTACCTTCCTTGGAGGACAAAGGCCCAGAAAAGAAAGGTAGGTGCAAATTTTCCAGTGGGACTTCCGTTGCCTGGCTGAGTCATACATGCATCACACACACAATCACAAAAACCTCTGGTTTGTAATCCAGGTTAATGCCTTGATTTGTTTCATCTCTGGTAAATAAACTACTGCCATCAGTAAAGATGAAATATTCATGTCTTAACTTGGGCCCTGCTAAGCCCTAGTTTTAAACACAAAACTGGAGAATGGGAAATGTCCCTCCTATCCCAATTGGGGTTATGAAATAATTTTTTCCAGCCTTACTCACTTTCATGCAAAAAAGGGAAGTCAGTTTTGTAGAATATACAACCCATATAGGTGTGAATAACAACAAAGTTGGGAAGGACTTGGAGGTCTTCTGGTCCAATCCCCTACTCAAGCAGGAGACCCTATACCATTTCAGATATGTGGTTGTCAATCTCTTCTTAAAAACCTCCAGAGGTTTTTAAGTTGCCTCCACAACTTCTGGAAGTTAGTTGTTCTACTGATCAATTGTTCTGACTGTCAGGAAATTTTTCCTTAAAAAAAAGAGTGAAAAAGTAAACATCCCTGATCATCCCCACAAGCTGGTATTGAATGCGTACAGGTATATTAACTATTAACATAGTAATAGAAGAGTGAATGCTATCCTGTGTGATTTATTTTGTTAGTTGTTTTGTTAGTCACTTTGTTTTTGTTCTTTTAAATTTTGCTGGTAATTGACTGAATAAATATTATTAACTGATATAATTCAGGGTATTCCCAAAGAAGAAAGTCTCTTGTCCCATCTAAAAGTAAGAAACTTGAAAAGAGAGCGGAGATGATTGGAATCACCTTAAGACTTCTCAAGAACAAATTTCATTTCCTTGTTTCCTCACTTACATATTATATTGTGGAAATAACTGTGGTATAATATATCCTAATTTCAGTGGAAAGTTTAAAAAATTACCTTTTAACTTTATGATTAATAATCTAGTTAAGCATGGCCTGGATGGCATGTCTATTAAATACTTCCATACTTGGACTGAAAATCCTACTCAAAAATGTTAATGATTCTTTTTCTAACTGCAGCTGAAGTGTCAAATAGAGTATCGTTAGATTCAGTCATGGGCCTGACATGCTTCATAATTTTTATAAATGACGTAGGCAAAGAGATGGAATACATCCTTGTCAGATTTGCAGTTGAAAGTTTTCTTGAGCTGTTGGAGAATTGGACTGAAAGGAACAATATATTTTAATCAAGATTTATATTTTTTGCTTAAAAACCTAAGGGCCACTATCTTGAATCGGGCAGATGGATAGACAAAGATATCAAGGGAAAACAAATCCTTCCCTGTCAATTTTTCAAACTTGTTTGTTCTGTTAATTTGTTTCCAGGGCAATTTTCCGACCACTTTCTAACACTAAAGATATATTTTCATTTGCCAGTGTTGTATAATAAGAAATCTTGTAAGACATTAGCAAAGTCTTACGTTATGCTAATTGATATATTTTAGGAAATAAGGATAATATACTAACAGCAGGATTTGCTATGAAATATTGTTAAACAATCTGTTTAATTTGTTCAAAAAAATTTGACTTAAGGAATTGCCTAAACTGTCATTGCTTAAAAATGGTGATTATGCACCAGTCTGACACAATGTAGAAGGCATACTATGCTCCTCCTTTTCTCTTTCGGTGCATCTATTGGTGCTGAATTCCTTTGCACTCCCAACTTCACAGCGTTTAATATTTTTCCCCAACTCCTATGTTTTGTATCTTCAACTTCCCCACACAATTCCCCTCTCCCTTGGGGAGGTCAATAATTTCCTTGCATGCTCTACACCAGGGGTGTCAAACTCAAGGCCCATGGGGTGCTTAGATCTGGCCTGCGGGGCCACCCTGAAAACTGCGAAGGACTGGCCCATGATGCCTCTGCCAGCAAAAATGGAGCTCAGGAGGGCCACGCACAGCCATCCCAGGCACCATTTTTGGCCACGATGGCCTCCTGCAACCCTCTGCTAGCGAAAACGGAGCTTGGGGAGGCTTCAGGAGGCCATCGTGGCCAAAAATGTTGCCCAGGAGCCCATTTTCACTGGCAGAGCACATGGGCCACCATAGGTGCCCCCAACACAAGTGACATCACCCTGGCCACACCCACCCTGCCCTTCCGAGGTTAAACACAACTCTGATGCAGCCCTCAGTGAAATAGAGTTTGACACCACTGCTCTACACTGTCTGGTAAGATGACCCTTTTTTATTTTGATTTTCTCCTATTAATGTTAATTTCCCTGTTTCCTTTGCTGATTCTTTTCAATTACCAGCCTGGACATTGAAAAGAATGCCATATCCTAGCAACCAAATTAATTTGCTTCCAGGGTAATGCTACCAATTTTCATGAGATATAGTTATTTTTCAATCCTGCTGTACTCTTTCAGATTACCCTACCATTTAGAATATTCCATCTAGTTTTTTTTAAATTGATATAGCAAATAATGCATCTTCTTTCAGAGCAGATGAAGAAGGTGGAAGGAAAAATAAAACCCTTAGATTTCTCTCTCTCTCCTACACCCTCCAAACTGTAATTAGATGAAATTACATGAAAAGTGATAACTCAGTTATGAAGACTACCATCGATGTAGAAATCAAATCTTTCTAATCAAGATTCATTATTCACTATTCAATGCAAAGCAAAAATATATTTTCCCCCCTGAAGTTTTACTGGCAAAGATGAATGGGTCACACAAGGACAGTGTTTTTGCTTTCCCATAGATTTGGTTTCCGCTCTGTATCCTTCTAAGCTCACTCAGCTTGGTCTTTCTCTTGGACGGCTGTCAGAGGAGGAACTATGTCCCCACTTGGTGCACTCTCCCTTTCTACAGGAATGCAAAAGGTGAGTCCACAGAGTTCAACTCTCATGGGGGTATTTCTATTATTATTGCCTCATCAGAGTAAGGAGGATTTTTTTATTCATTTATCAATAATATTGAGAATGTTGAGAACTGGTTGGTGTTGCGGCGAGAATGGCTGAAAATAGCAGAGCTCTGGCAAGCTCTGTGAAAACCAGCCAGTATCTGCTTGCTGGAAGACCCTACAGGGTCAAAACTGCCCTGGAGGGGTGGTGAAAGAAGGAGAGGTGCTTCATCAACCACGAGGAGGCTGAATTTCCTTGTTAGGTCCAAAGAAAGCTCTCCTGAATGGCAGCAGGGACGGCGGCCATTTTTGGCAAGTCACAAGCTGTGACAACTGGGACAATAAAATTTGTGCTGGAACGGTTTGTGGACAGAGCATTGAAACTGGATGAGACAACTTCCAACTTTTATTCTAGAGACTTAATCAAAGTAAAAGAATTAAAAAAAATAATCTCCAAACATCAAGAAAGTGGTGATTGGATACATGGAGAAAAAGAAAGATTAAAGACCTAGATGAGAAAGAAATGTCTAATAGAATTATTAAAATGTATTAATAATTGACTTCTTTGGAGTTTTAAGATATTGGGATACTGGAATATTAGAAGTATATTGAGTAATTTTTAATATATTAAACTGGTACAAAATGACTCAACAGGAGACAATAAAGTTCTATGAAGAAATGTTAGTGATGCTTAAAAGTATTTATGAAAATGTGACAAAGAATCATAGGGAGATGATGGGATTGTTCAAAGATAAAGTATAGTGTGAGTATAGAAGATCCTCAACAAGTAGTAGGAAAATATGAACATAATATTCAGAAGACAGATGAGAAATTTGAAGGAGTGATGGAGGAGACAAATCAAAATAAATTACACGAAGACAACAACACTGAAGAGACAGTAAAAATAAGTACTAAGAATCAAATAGATAATTCCTTAAGAGTTTACAATAGAACAGAGAAAAAAAAGGAAGATTTCTAAAAATAATGAAAGGGTTATGGAAGGTTATCCAAATGATGCAGCAGAAGGGGACAAGGGGTAAGGCAGAGGGAACATTCAGGTAGTGCAAAAGTGTTAGAAAGAAATATAGGCTACCAAGAGAGAAATGTAAAAGTCACCAAAAAATCAATAAATGAGGAAATTCTAAAAAGGCTAAGAGATGATGGATAGAGATAAAATATTTTGTAATATGGTGATTGTATTAAAAACTAATAGAAAAAAGTAGAAAGTATAAATTGGGAAAACAGTAGCACATATATGGATATATAATAGAATTTATTATAACTACAAATATATTAAGGCTAGGAGGTGGAAGACTATGATTAGGTATATTTAAATGTATTATTATTATTATTAACAGTGTGTAAAAATATATTGAAATTTATAGCTTTTAAGGACTATAAATTCAGGGGGCTTAGAGATATAATCTCGGGGCTGATTAAACTTTATCAATAATTGGTTTTATTGGTGTTTATAGAAAATTGAAATATTGGAATTATGGTGGAACAGTGAGTAATATCTAAAATATTAAATATTGATTCAGCAGGGGTCAACAAATACATTGTATGAAGAGATGTTATTGATGCTTAAATATATTTATGGAGAAAGTGATAAAGAATCATAAAGAGAGAATGGTATTGTTTAAAGACAAAGATGAGAAGCTAGAAGAACCCCAACAAATGGGGTGGGGAAAACCTGAGTACAAATTGGGAAAATAATGTTATATATATATTGATACATAAAGAATCTATTATAATTACAGGGAGCATATTAAGGTTAGAAGTTGGAAGACAAAGATTATGTATATCTAATTGTATTATTATTGTTAGCACTGTGTAAAAATATATATTGACCCAAGTCAATACACTGTCCACAAAATATGTTGGTTGTTAAAGGAAAACTACAAATAAAATATATACAAAAAAACCCAAAACACGATAATGTTGATAATGTTGATAATATGGCATTTAAAGAATATAGAATTCCCTGGATATGGTCCTTGCAGCATATCTCTGTACAGTTATGCAATAAAACCTTTGAGTTCTGCTTCACAACGCTCCATTCCATTTGCAAGTCATCCCCGAGGCCCTTTAAAGCCAACTCATATTGTCTTTGTATTATACTCCTTGCTATTAGCAGATTGAAAATATATTTGGCATTTTTGCTCACATAGTTCATCACCATCTTGTTTATGCAAACAGCTACTGTTGCATTGAAACTTTGCTTTGCCATGTTCTGAGTGTTATGAGTGCCAGTGGGCTTCCATCAATGCTACTACTTCTTCCTGGACTTACTCTGGGCCTCATTGCCTCTTCCCCCAAGTTCAAATCCTGTGATCTTCTCTCTCAGCTGGGTTAACCAAACTCATTTGGTTGGGACTCTGAATTAAAGATGTACTGTAGCCTACTGGTCATGTTTTGGTAAGGGCCTTAATTTATACCATTGTCTGTGCAGCATTCCACAACTAGTAGTAATCACAATTGGGCCCCAAACGCTGATCTTCTGAGAAAAGTTTTGATTTTCTGCAATGTACTTCGATTCTCCCAGTACTGTCTCTCCCACAATAGCACTTGGCTTGCTTTGTTCTTTGTTTAATTACCTTTTTAAATCAAGCTTTACTGATTGCTCTGGAAGGTCTATCACAACATAAAGGCCAGCAGTGTAATCAGCCATGTGGAATTGGTTTTTAATAAAAGTTTTTGAATATCCAACCCATTTATATTTACTTCACGTCAGGGATGGATTGTACTTACCTTTACTACCGGTTCACAACGGGATCGTGCGCATGCGCTTCTGCGCGTGCGCAGATCACCCATGATGACATCATGGCGAGTGGGCGGAGCCTCCCACCGGTTTTACTACTGGTTCTATAGAACCGGACCGAACCGGGAGCAACCCACCACTGCTTCACGTCCTCTGTTCTCTTCTTTTAGATGCCATGCTGAAACCAGCTCTCTAAGGATCATCAGTGTGCATCATAAAGGCAAATTTATCAGAATCTTCAACTGCTTATTGACTAAAGAGGTCGACCTAAGTGGCTACATCATCCAGCAGTGGGTTGGAGGATATCCAGTCTCTATCTACCATTTCCCAAAGAATGTTATTCTGCCTGCCCAGCACCACATCACTGTAAGTAACAGAGACCCTTCTCATTTGCCAATGCTACACATGTTGGGACATCACTCTCAGGACATGTAAATAGGACCCTATATGTGTGGGAAAACATGCAGGGCATCTGGGTTCAGCACTTGCTGCCGAAAGCCTAATTACTCAAACCACAGAATCTTTTGCACAATCAGCCCCCATTGTTTTCTTTCTTACCCATTAATACAAACAATAAGCCCTTTCAGATAAAGGGTGTATTAAATTACCAATAAAAAAATCCCCAATGTGTGGCTATTTTGTGTTTGCATCAGAAGTGATGAGAAAGTATGAGATGGTAACAAGTGAAAAATGATAAAACTCTGCGCCCAACATAAAATATTATGAATGAGGCAGAGTGATTGCACAATGAAAGCTTTTTTTGGAAGCAAGCGGTGATTCTAATCGTTCTAAAAAGTGATTCATACAATCAGATGCCTTTCCCCACAATGACCTTAGCAAACCCAGCATTGCTGTGGCCACCAAAGGAGATGCTGATGTAATGATGCCATGTCCTGGCACTCTTTGCACTCTTGTTGGTACTGGCAGATTTTTTTCTAATATGGAAATCCAGTGAGTTGAGGATGCAGACATCACATGGTTTACGACTAAAACAAGACTTAGTGGACCAGGGACCAGGATAAAATTGGGGCTATCAGATCATTCTGATGACCCTGAAAATATTAGCGAAGAAAGATGTCCCTTGCTTGCTCACTGTCTGAATAGGACAGAGCCTGCCCTGATAGTTTGAAGGAAATGTGGAAACTGAGTATAACAGTCTTTCCAGTTGCTTCTTTTTATTGCTGAGTTGAAGCCTCTGCTGTGGCTCCGTTTCCTCTCCTCTTGGTTCTTGCTGTTTCCTTGTAAAAGAAGAACCCTGCTGGACCACATCAAAAGCCCATCTAATCCAATCTTTTGCTTCCCACAATGGCCTACCAATTGACCCAAGGCACCCTTCTATTCCTGTTAACATATGGAGTCTTGCTGCCTTTGACAGGAACATAATCAGGGCCAATAGCTACTTTCTGTCTTATCCTCTGTGAAAGTGTTTCTTTCCCATTTTAAGACATTTAAGTTGGTGGTCATCATCATATCTAGCAGCAAATGAAGTCCACATTTATCTTAGCCATGAGAGAGCAAAAGTGCTAGAATGTGTTGAGAGAGAGGATTGCATTAGAATCATATGCACAGGAGGTGCACTGAATATGTCTTTTACAAGCCCACCTCTCCTTGGAGCTTGGCAATGTTTTCTCTTCCCCATCAGTAAATGATGTATGCTTCCATAGCATATCTTGGCCCATGGATGTTCCAAGCCAGCAGGAGGCAGTACAGGATCACAACTGATGCTCAAGTTCTAAATATTCCAGTCAAAATGTATACTGCTTGTATAGCATGATACTAAAGTGCAGATTAGGTACTCAGTGCAAAGATAGACTTTAAAATTCCTTGGCAATGAGATTAGCTTTAAGATTATGGAAAAAAAATGGGAGATAGCTTTGGTTTCCATGGTCTTTGCAGATTTTTTTTTTTAATCTGCCAGGCAACTTGCATACATTAATCTTTGTATACTTATTCACATGCATTGTTTAATAGGTTTGGGCTGCAGGGGCCAACTTGGCTCATGAACCACCTTCATTTTCCACCACAAAGTTCTTCAGAGCAGGGCCTGAATGCCTTACCACTCTTAGTGATCGTAATGGCCAGGTGAGCTGTCTTGGCTAATAGTAGGAAAGTGTCTGGCTGGTTTTATTTATTTATTTATTTATTTATTTATTTATTTATTTATTTATTTATTTATTTATTTTAATTTGATTTATATGCCGCCCTTCTCTGAAGACTCAGGGCGGCTTACAATGTGCTCAGCAATAGCCTTCATCCTTTTGTATATTTATACAAAGTCAGCTTATTGCCCCCACAAACTGGGTCCTCATTTCACCTACCTTAGAAAGGATGGAAGGCTGAGTCAACCTTGAGCCTTGGCGAGATTCGAACCCTGCAGTAATTGCAGGCAGCTGGTCTTAATAAGCTTAATAACAGGGTGCCTTAAACCCCTGTACTACCAAGGTTCTTATTTATTGTTTAAATTTATTTTATTAATTTATTAAATTTATTAAATTTATTTTTATTAATTGTTTAAATAAATTTAGTTAGTTGGTTTCTGATTGTTAAAATGGAAGCTGCTCCACTTTCTCCTGAGGCTTAAGAAACAAATCAGGGCAAGCCCAGAAGCGCAATAAAAGATTATTGTGGCATATCATGATGACAGCGGTACTTCCAGGACCCTCCACTGGCCTGTAGAAAAGTTTATAATGAGTCACATGGCTATTATTTGGCCATCTCTGTAAGGCTGATGGCGAGAGAAGACCCAAATCCGTGCCCTACTGGCAAATGATAGCTTTCTCTGAAGCTGGGCAGGCCTTGGAACATTTGGTAGAAATCTGATATACATTTTCTTTATGGGGAAAGTAGCTAAAGAGGTTGATACCTAAACCAGCGTTCCCCTCCCTGAAACGGTTAGAAATGGTTAATCATTCTCTTCCCTGAGAAAGCATGACAAGGCCATAGCTGGGACTGGTTTATTTTTTAAGAAAATGGTGCATTGGCTCTTTTCTATTTCTTCTCCCATCACTGTTTTAGTTACATGGGTAGGCTGGAGAATCAGATTGACATAGTTTAAAGGAGGCCTCAAGAGTCACTGGCCTTGTGCAGCATTTCTAGTTTGTGGCATTTCCCTTGGTGACACAGGGAAAGCATTTTTGGGCCATGTTACAGTCCTTACCGCATCTGGAACAGCTTCACCAGCACTAGTTGCAGAAGATAAGTTGGACAGACATTATCAGTTGTGTCCTGGATTACGGAACCCAGCAGAGTAGAGAAAGGATAGATGGCGTCCCTGAACAGTCAGGATCTGGCATCCTTTGTGGGTCAGTGCCACAATAACATACCACAGGAACTGATTTCTGCAGCTTGAGAATGGAGGATGGAAATTGTGAATCCAAATTCCCTGATATTTTGTTGGAAAGATGAAGCAATCCAGGCTTGGATAGCATTGAATAGAAAGAACCAATATAACAGAGTCTGACTTGTCTTTCCCTGTGGCATATCATTAGGGTTCATGTGGTCCAATGGTGAAATGTAAAATTTGTTACTACTGGTTCTGTGGGTGCGGCTTGGTGGGGGGGGGGGGTAATGTGACTGGGTGTGCATGCCAACTTTTTTTTTTTTTTACTTTTAAAACCATTTTTTCTACAATCTCTTCGGCTGTTCCGAAGCAGCTCCATCTCTGCTGGTACTGTGAATGATTATTGGAACAAAATATGTACCTATATAAACTAGGTGCTCTGGGGAAAAAGCAGAAGAAAAATCGAGGTGAGAGTATTCATAAACAACAAAGAGTCCCAAGAGCCTTTATATATTCAGTATATTTCATTGCAATGTTTCTGTATTTTTATTTTGATACCTTACCTTTGAATCTGTTAGGAAAAGGTATTGTGCAAGTGTAAACATTAAAAGCAGCAGAGATATTACCCTGGCCTCTCCCTTGCTTTTTCTCAAGATGGTGTCACAATACGTAAATCCTCACCAATTTACAGCAGCAGCAGCAGCTTACAGTGATAACGTGGAACTTTCCATCGACAAGTTTCCCATTTGGGATGGCAGAGAAGAAATGAATGAAGTCTTGTACTCCAAGATTTCATTCCGCCCAAGGTACAGCAAAGAAAATGCTACTCTCTTTGCAAAGGGAAGGTATTGGTACGATTTGGAAGTGCTCAAAATTATGTCACATTGTGATACAGCACAGTAAAAGGCACTGCAGAAGGTGTTAATTTAATCCAGTTTAACACAGGATTTTCAGATAGCCCATCGTCCAGACCAACCTTGCATCCATCCAATGAAAAGAACTAAACCTGCTTTGAAGCTGGTCATTCCATTATTGAGTTCTCTTACTTTTATAGGAAATTCGAATAATTTGGGTTTCCCTGAAATGTTATAGATTGGCTTAGTGTGTTGTGCAAACTTAACCAATTGCAATTTATGTAATAAACCATGCTATTTAACACTTATTCATTCTTAATGGAAAAGTAAGAAACTTTCTATAGAATGTTCTCTTTTTTTTTAGGCACTCAATACAACTTTCCATAGATTCTTCACCAAGTTTCAATATGTCGTGTGACCGGTCCATCAGAAACAACAGGAAAACAAATGGGGAATGTAACAATTTTTTTTTCATTTTCTTTAAAAAAAAAACCCTCTCTTCCTTTCCTATCAGGTGTGGCGATGGTAGGCATATCAAAAAGACCATTTACCACAAAGACTCCAAAATTATTTTGCAACAAATGGAACAACTTATCCTTTCATAAGCAGCCACACTTAATAACTATTAATTTCATGAAGATATATGTGATGAAGCTTAATGTCTTTTTGTGGTGGTGTGTTCAGAAAACCTGAAAAAAAAAAGGATTGGGAAAGAACAGACAGAATCCAAATATTTATTTTATTTTTAATAAACAATTCCCTAATGAGAAACCACTTTTATTTTTAAAACGCAATTTTCCTAATTTATTCTCCCCTACACTTCTAAAAAAAATTGATGTAATTTTCTCAATTTCAATCAAACAAAACAAAAATATAATACAGCCCATCACAAGAGTCCCTGTCCTTCTAGAACTAATATCTTACTCTTCATTTATTCTTTACCCTGTTAGCTATCCTTTAGCCAATTAATTGTCCATGAAATGACTTGTCAATTTTTTTAAAAGTCCAAGTATATGATGTCAGCTGGATCACCTCTTATCTACTCTGTTCTGATCCTTCTTCACGGGAGAAAATCTCTGGTCAGTGTTAGACATGTTAGGACCATCTTTGAGCTCTGATTTTTTTTAAAATGCACATATATAGTCATGCATTCAGAGATCAGAAAGGGAAACATATTCCATTAAAAATATTTCTGATCAACTGCTATATTATAGGGTCAGAAGTATTTGTGGATAGGCTTATCCACTCTAGTCATACAGATATCATTAGATTCTACCAAAAGTTGAGGACAAATTTTCTCCCTTCAACACATTGTGGTTCCAATATATGAAATTCCCCTTCCCCATTACCAAGAACTGTTCGCTTTATCTTTTTTTAAAATGGAATATAAATGTGTAAATGTATAAATTATAAAACCCAATTGATATTGTGCACACGAATACATTTATCCGTATCAGTAGTGCTAAATTAGGGCTGCCCTTTTTTTTTATTAGTATTAGGCACAGGTGTACATTTGAGCTTTGAACAGCACACTTCCAGCCATCCTCCAAAACATTAAGAGGATAACACTTTATCTGTTTAATAATGTCACTCTTTGGTCACATTCAACTTTACAATTTGGTAGCATCATTTCTGGAGATTCTAGGAGAGGCACAAAACGTTTTCCTGTCCTGGGGTCAGAAATATTCTAGTATCTTAGATACTTCCAAAGTAGGGAAATGATTTAAATTTTTCTTGTAGCTTGGGGGAGGGGGGAGGGAAAGCTCTTCAGAAAGGAGAACTAGCTTTAGAGTTCATAACAGTATTTTTATTGATTTTAGCAGATAAAGAAAGCTCTTCGGACAGTGAAGAAGATTTTTCAGTCATGGTTTTCAGTCATGGAAACCGGCACATCAGGAACCAGTAATGAGAGTAAGTAAAGTCCATTGCTAGCAGTTGCATCTTCCTCCCCAAACTTGAGACTTTGGAACAAATAAGACACGGAGGAAAGAGTAACAGTGGGTTCCATATTAGGAAAATAACTTTTTCCCCAGGTAGCTGCTGATCTTTAAGGACTCTGGGAAGGTTTCTCACACATAAAGAGCTTTTGTGCAAGATGTAATTATTTTAGCCAGCAAAATTTTGCTTCCATGTTAGTTTTCTCTGGCTTGGGTGTTTGACTGTACTTTAGAATAGTTGTTACCTTTTCATTCAAAAGAACTCTACAATGTGCATCTTTGCACATCACTGATTTGATAGAAATAAAATATTAAGCATAAAGCAAGTGGAACCTAGGAGACAAAACAGCCATTCAAATACGCATTTGTGTAAGAATTCCCACCAGTGTCCCTCTTTGTATTAGGACAGCTGCTTCTCATGCGATTTGGAGACTCTGGCACTTGCACAGCCAGTTCAGCTGGAAGGCCAGTAACTTGAGGAAAAGCATACTAGGAAAGTTTCTATTTCCATTATCTTCTAATATATCTTCTGATCCTTCAGACTCAGGAACATCTACCTCATAAAAAAAAGTTGTGCAATTTGAAACAAGCTTTTGCTGATGCCTGGTCTAATTCCCAGTTTTACTGTAGCACTGATTCAGGGTAATAATTTGATATCATAGGCAAGAAAGAAGAATGAGAAAAACATGAGAGCGGGGAACCCTCAGACTTTCTGGAACTGTGCCACCTCAATAAGTCCGTTCCAGCTGAAAAACTCTCTTCTTGGTGATGACTTATTAACTAAAAAATCTTGTTTCCTTTCCTGTGGCTTGCTCTTAGGAAAAGTTTATCAACTTACATAACAATCTGAGAGTGCACAGCTAATCTTATTAACTAAAAAAAAAAAAGGCTTAAAAGACTTTTTGGCCTAAACCACTTTATGAAGAAATAAAATGTTAACAACACTACCTGATGGTAGTGTCTGATTATATTCAGGTGCAGGTAGTCCTCAAGTAATGACCACAATTGAGCCTAAAATTTATGTTGCTAAGTGAAACATTTGTCAGTTTGCCCCATTTTATGACTTTTCTTGCCACGGCTGTTAATTGAATCATTGCAGTTAGTTAAGTTAGTCATCTGGATGTTAAGTGAATTTGGCTTTCCCATTGACTTTGCTTGTCAGAAGGTCGCAAAAGTTGATCATGTGACCCTGCGACACTGCAACCGTCATAAATATGAGCCAGTTGCCAAGCATCTGAATTTTGATCACCTGCAATGGGGGATGTTGCAACGGTTAAGTGAAAAACGGTCACAAGTCACTTTTTTCAGCGCCGTTGTAACTTTCAACAGTCACTGAATGAACTGTTGTAAGTCGAGGACTACCTCTACATTGTTCAGTAAAATGAGTTAGGGCAGAATAAACCTGGTGCTCCTTGTGTGTGCTAAGGCCAGATTTAACGGTGCAGAATAAAAAGAAAAAATGAACACAAATATAGCCGTGGTGGTGCTGTACACTGAAGGCTTAGATTTAACTTTCAGGCTTTGAGTAATGTCTTTTATTGAAGAAATGCTAACTGACTTTACATTCCATCACTTTTGCAGCTGTGCGAGTCAGATTGAACATATAAAATGCCTTTTGCATTTAATGTCTTAAAATAGGACTGAGTGGAGAGAGAGGTTATGCTGCTTCAGGCTTTATCTTAAGAGCAGAAAAAAAGGAAGGATGACGTGAGTCTGGTTTTCCCCACTCACGTGCACAGTCATATATTTTGCCAGCATTGTAAATTGTCAAATTACGAAAGGAAAAATAGCATTTGAGTTAAGGGTGTGGCAGAGGCAAGAACATTTTCAGCTTAGTATCTTTTCCCAACTCTTACCTTGATGGCTACAAAGCAACAGCAACAACTAAGAGCAAAATATTTCTGTATAGTTCTACAAGGAAAGTGCTTGGACTTTGTGAAGTCCAACAGCAGCACTCAAAGACCTATATGGCCATTATATCATGAACTACAACTCCCTTTTTCATTTTTCAGACATTCAAGGCACCACTCGACACAACAATTCCCACAGTGTCTCTGATAGGAATAGTGTTCGCTCAAAATATGGTTTCAACTATATGATGTATCTTCCTGCTACAACTGATCTGCATCTAAGAAGATGCTGCAATGCTAAATAGCAAGCTAATGAATAGGAGTGAAGATGAGTGTGTGGATTCTTCAAATATAAAGCAGGCATCATAATTTGTCTGAAAAGGTACACTTACTTTTGTGAGTTGCACTTCCAGTTCTGAGGCAAGTATGGTATTAATATGTGTTTAGCTACTTTGGAAGGAAGAATCATCTTAAAAATTATGAGAAGTGTTTTAGCATGAGATCAGAAGAAGAATCCCGATTCATTGTGAACAGGTTCTCTTGCTGTTGATCAACCAAAATGGTGAAGGGTTGAGCTGAAGGAAGGAATGTCCCTGCTAAACTGAGAAGTTGGCAAATAATTTGGCGTCTAATAAGGGTCAGATTCTCCAACTGTGATTGATGGCTTCTCCCCCCAGCATCTTCACAGAAATATTTTTTCCCTATATATCACTTTTCTAACAACCAAATTTAGTAAAGAAAAAAAAGAAAATAAAAAGAAAGAAAAAGAAAATGGGAAGGTTCTTATGGAAGGTCAGGAGGTCTGGAAGGCTTTGGCACCTTTCCCCTTGGTGCTTTTTCACAATTAATATGAGAGAAGTCAACTTTTTTTGCATTGGTAAACAGGAATTGGCAGTTCTACAGTATGTTTAAACATAAAAAAATGAATTCAATTTAATGAAAGCCACTTTTCTTTTCCAATCAAGCCCTAACTTTGCAATCATAACTGAAATTCTGCATTTCCCTATGCATAATGAT
Organism: Pituophis catenifer annectens; assembly: GCF_029215685.1. Taxonomy (NCBI): domain Eukaryota; kingdom Metazoa; phylum Chordata; class Lepidosauria; order Squamata; family Colubridae; genus Pituophis; species Pituophis catenifer. Next base: position 243,245,820 of record NW_027256881.1, on the reverse strand, counting down.
ATGTGCAAGTGAATGGGTTACTACTTGATAGGTTTATTCACTATCTTCATATAAGACTGGAAATAACACTGAGTATTCTGTGGGTTGGAATCAGTTATTTAGGGAAAACACACAGCAATTCCAAGGTTTTGAGGTTGGTTGGAGTCTCCTTGATTTCAGTATATAAATCCGAATCCAATTTACAAAATATTTTTGCTATATTAAGTTCTTTATAGAGATAGTGTATATGAACATATCAAAGGCTAGATTGCTTCCTTGCTCATATTTTGAATATGTAGAAAAGGCAGACTTTCAATACTACAAAAACTGGATTGAAGAAGAAAATTAATTTATAGGATATGCCTATTCTTAAGGCTGATGTTCCCACATATCATTTTATGAACTTGGGTACAGGTTTCCTATAAACCCATATTCCAGATATGGAATTCAGCAGGACCCCACTATGGCATGAATAGAAGCACAGTTTTGGAGCATCTAACCCTTTTCATGGTTTACAAATATTTAAAAGTTTCAACATAAGAACATACTGAAAATTTTATGTAAACATCATTGATATCATTATGCATTTTTTAAAAATCTGAACAAAAACAAGCTTATAGCTTGGATTGTTGCATAATTTTTATCTTTGTAAACTTCACTCCAAAATTATCTAATATTAATTTTGAAAACTACAATACAATACTTGGTTTCAAAATAGTCACAATAATAATTATCTATACATACTTGAGTTCCAATTCACACAAACTTTTGTTTCTTTTGTTAGCAGATACAGTTTGTAGGACTTGTGTGGAGAAATATACAGTATGAACTATGGCAAGTAACAAATCCCATGAATATGGCAGCATTTACTCCAAATGCCACAATCACAAAACAGGGCCACCTACTAGCCATATGTGGGAGTCCCTGATTCTCATAACAACATGACCCACGTTACAAATCAAAGATCAAGTGATAACTGTACCCATCTATGTGCCAACAGATAGGCAAGACTGCTGGAATAGCATTGCACATCTTACCTGAATGTTGACACTTATGAACAATGCACTTTACTCTTTCAATCTAAAAATGTTCTACAACTTAGGGAAATTTGAACTGAAAATACATTTGTTGTAAAGACATGAAGAGGTTCAGGTAAAGGAGGAATTATTAAGAACCACCCATGTCTGATATAATATGTGGGTATATACTGGTCACCTGACTTGAAGAAAATACAGTCTCGAGGTATGCCACGTATTTCTTTCAAGCACAAATAAATTAAAATGATTTGGTCAATTGGTCCTACATTTCTTGCTATTTGGTAATTCCATGCTGAAAATGGTAACCAAGCAACATAGTTTGTTTACATTAGTTGAAGTAGAAACCAGTACCTGAAACCAATGAGTCTGCTGCTCAAGGAACATGAAAAAAAAACCCCATATCCTTCAGACTAAGCCAAGTGCAGCTGCCTATGTTCCCAGTCTTTTAATCCCTAGGAGAGAAGGCTGACACTTTGGAGCTGCAGCTGGTTACCTGAGGGAACCAGTTGTATCATCCTCCCACTAGCTGAGTCAAGGAAACCACCCTTGCTCCTGAGGCCACTCAAACAGCTGTTCTAAACACCAGTGATGTAGTCATCAGAAGGAGCTACAGTGGGCACAAGTCCTTTCTTCATTCCTTTCAAAGCCTGCTAAAAAGAAAAGTTGCTGGGGTGGGGGTGGGGAGAATGACTGATTCTCTCTTCACAGCAGCAGTTTAATTGGAGAGAAATCAAGTTGTTTCTTTCAACTGCTCTGCTTGCATAGGGACACTGTCATCCTCAGCGATGAATCAGGCTGCTGAATCAGAGAAGCTGGCCTGTGTTGCTCATGGGAAAATGAGAAATCAAGTACAGCCAAGACCTGGCAACAAGGTATGCACAGCTGTTTGAGGCATTTCCTACAACTGGGGAGTCTTGCTTTGAGCAATCATTGAGATATCCGGCCTTTTTGACAAGCTCTGCAGGGCAGCTTTGGCGCTCAGAGGGTGGCCCATGTTCAGCACTGCAAATCTCTCTGGCATACTTGTGTATGAATGACTGGCAGGTATATGATGGTTGATTGTCTTAGGTAGGCTTCTATCCATAGTGGCTCTAAAGAGAAGAAATTCAACAAATTAGAAAGTAGGTTTATTGGACCAAACAAGAACAGATATCCTTCTATTCTTCTAAGTATCTCCAATGCTTTGGTCATTAACTGGGCTCCTACTGAAGACTATTTCTAGACTGTTGCTTCCATTAAGTCATGGCAGAGTATTGTCACATTGAATACTTTTCCGCCACACTATAATGAATTGCTGGTTGGTGGTGGCAGAGAATCAAGGTGGCAATAATGTTATAAATTAAAAATGTTATCAGGGAGAGGAACAAAGTGACACATGTAGATTGTTAGTTATGGGGAAAATACCTGTTGAATATGAGGTATCACATTCAAATGTTTTTAAATTCTCTTGTGCTTAGGCATAGCTTAAATTATATTTTAACTATAAGAAAGAATAGATAACTCCTTTCTAAAACTCCAGAAATTAAAATTTCAGCAGGCTCATCTTCTACAGTGAGCACATTTGCATGTGAGCATGTGAACAAGGACCAACTGAATCTACTCAAAGACCAGCAATGGCTATTGGAAGGTTGCATACCTAGCCTCCCAGGAGCTAAATGGAGAAGGGTAGAAAAAATGATCACTTCTCTGCCCTGGCTGTGTCTCATAGCTACAGAAGTAAGAACAGGTAACTTCTGTCTCTTTCAATGGATGAGAGACCAAGGGATAGCAGGCAGCAACAGCAACACTTTCAGCAAGAGAAGATCAAATTAGCTTGCAATTTAATAAATAAATAAATATATGTGTGATAATGATTAAGGTTTTGGACTAAGGGTGGGATTCTCAGCTCCAAGTCAAATCTCAGTTAAGGATTCCTATTTGGTGACTTCAGGCTGGTTGTTATCTTTTAGCCAGACTTTATAAAGGTAGCCTTTGACTTGTGACCATTTCAGTTGTAAGTTGTGACTATCATTAAGCAGGCCACCTAATTTTACTATCTTTTTTGCAGTGGTCATAAATGAATGCTGCAGTCATAAAGCAAATCCATTATTTACTATAGGGTGTTTTTTTTGCTGGAATTTGGAAGTAAATATCAGTTTCTGGCAAAAATATTGTAAATTGTAATCATATGATTGCAGGGCATTTCAAACGGCCATAAACGCAGGCCAGTTTCAGAATGCCCAAAATGTGGTCATATGATGGAGGAGGGGGAAACAGCCTAGAATTTTAAATGTAGGTTATAAGTAATCTTTTTAAGGACCCATCATAACTTTGAATGGTTGCTAAGCGACCTCTCATAAGTTGAGGACCAGCTGTAGGATGTAATAATAACATTGCCCCAAATTAAAACTGGGTCACTAGATTTTTGGCCACTGTGATAGCATTAGGCTAGTGGTTTAAGCAAGCTCAAATATACCTAACCTGGCCCAATATCATAATATGAACCGGCCTTTATTCCATACTTTGGGGGTAAGATCCAAACCTATTTGTTGGTCCAAATGCTGCTGGTCCTGAAATGGGTCTCCTAATCTGTTTGCTGCCACAAACTGTTTGCCTCTGTGTGAAGAGTGCTGCATTAGAGGGTGCATCTGGTTTCCTGTGGAGATTCAGAACAGCAGTCCTTTCAGCCATATGCTGCACTTCATCCCTGTTCACAACTAATGGAGGCTGCAGCTTTAACACAGCTTTTTTTGAATTAGGTATTTTCAGGTGTCTAGCTCTCACAAGTCCAGCTGTCACACCCATGGATCCAGGTGAAGGGCATTTTGGAGGAGAAGGTTGGAGAGAGCGCTTTACAATGCTCGGTAATGTATTTGCGAGGCTATGTGATGAATCTGAAATGTAAGGGAAAAGCACACCATCAGTGTAGCAACAAAGTATTTCATCCAAAAGATTGCTGGGTTCTATAAGAGGAATTTACCCGGATGGAATGGTCTGAATTCCCAACTTTAATAATTTCAAAATTCTAAACTGATGATTTTATACATCACATTCAATTTCAGTGCCATATCTGTCTTTTCTGAATATTTTAGATAGCCTAATAATAAAGAATATTTAGATTTGCAGTTCTGAAAATAGTTTTTTTAGAATCTGTACTGAACAGCTTCTTCTACCACATTTTTAGCAGGTGCTAAGCAGAACTTGAGAACCAATTTTAAGTAGAGTGGTTAAGGCCATCAGGTCAGAAACTGGGAGACCATGAGTTCTAGTATCACCTTAAGCAAAAAAAGCCATATGGGTAAACCTTGAGCTAATCCCTTTCTGTAATCCCACTTTGGGAAAAACTGCAGGGACTTGTCCAGGCATTCTCTGAGAATCACACACAGTTGAAAGAAAAACAATAGCAGAATTTAAAAATCTTTAAGCTAGAATTTGAGTAACAATTTTCTATGTAATTCCACTATGATTAAAAGATTATATATATATATATATATATCTGTTCAGATTCTCAATGTATCTCTCAGCTCTTTTCCTAAACAGTTTGAACACCGTGCTAAGCCATTTAACAACTGCAAACCATGAACTACAGTACTGTAGTTGAGTTTACACAGCAAAGAGTTGGCTCAACTTAGTGGCTTGCCTGTTAAACCGTTTTGGTAACATCTAAATTATTTGCATCCAAAGATGCTGATCAATACCTGTAGTGAGACAGGAGAATGCAGAAGTTGCTGCTATTGTTTCTAACACACTATAAATTCCATATCTATTTTTTTTTCTCTCTCTCATAGTGAGCTAAGAGTACCATCTCCTTTTCCCCAGTATTTGCTTGCTTTAATGATACTGCACGCTAATCTTTAAATATTATATACAAATGACACTCCAGTTTGCCCTATTAGTTCTATACCTGATGACACCTGAGAAAGATGGGAACAACAAGAAGCTTCTGATGTGGTAATTTGTGTGATGTCCCCCTGAAAGGCTTCTTTAAAATCTTCATCACAGCTGTCACTCAGGCTGCAGCCTTTTTCTTTCTCTTCCCCTTCTTCATCATTGTGTGTTATTTTCAGCAGCTGGGGAGATTTCACTCTTTGGAAGGCTTGCAAGTGCCTGCCAGAGATTTACTTTTTAATTAGGTACCATCCTGCCCAAATTTTATAACATGCTGTACATTAATATTTGCACATACCATATCCAATTTATATATCTTTAAACTGAAATAATTACCAGAAGCCCCCCCCCCCAAAAAAAATAAATCCACAGTAAAGTTTTTGTAATGAACTTTGCCCCATGCTATGCTCTAAAAAAATAACCCCAAACCCAGATTTTATGGTATTTCCCGGAAAATAGTCTAATTCAGTCTTTAGCAAATCTCTCTTGAGAAAATAATTGCCATAAAAAAACTTTAGGATTTATTTCTGATATCATTGTTTTTGTTTTTCTTCTAATCTGACATCAGTACAGTCCCCTCACCCACCCACTTTATTCTTCTTAAGAAAACTAGCCCTAAAATCCTAAATATGGGAATTTTGTAACCACTGATGTTAGCACAGTAATTCCTCATAGTGAGCATGATGGAATGCTGTAACATTAAATAAACCAGAATATGCAGACTGGTTATTATCATGAATTTTCTCTTCCAAATAATTAAACAGTTGACTGATTCTACCACCAATACAGAGAGGACAATAGCTTAAAAGTGGGAAATCAGACATGATAGCAAAAGCATGAACTGAAGTGGGTGTTTTTAATTTTGAATAAACAATTATCTATGTAGAAATTCTTAAGAGTTTTTATTTGATTTCTCCTCCTTTGTAAATTATACACTGAATGAAAATAGGAGGAAATATAAACAGTTCCTGAGCATGGCCACAAGATGGCTGACATGCTTATGACAATGAAAACAAGAGAAAAGCTCAACTTATTTTTTCCAGAAGTGATAACCTAGAATAGTTATTAAAGGAAAGATTTTTCATGGACTTTCATAGATTTCACCCTGAAAAACTGTGTATATGTTGAATGAAACCAGAAAAAGCAGTATAAACAATTCCCTACCAAAACATTCCTAATGTTTGTCTTTCCGTAGGCTTTAGAGTGTCGCAATACAATCTGTTCATCAACAAGTGGAGATTATATTCACTTGCTGATTTATCTTGGGAAACTCTAAAAAATTCTGCTTAATAATGGACTAAATTTTGGCTCTTACTGGTAATGATGTTCTTGCAAGGCTTTCAGCTCAGCAAAGATGTCTCTCTCATTTACACTGCCAGTTTCTTCAAAATCATAATTATATTCTGCCAGATGACACGGTGGCTGGAACAGGTTTGTTACTGCAGACTACAATATTAGAGAAATGATATAAAAATATATCTGCATCCACTGAAAAAAAATAATTTTGCCAAGGATTATTTTTGAAATCTTAATTTCTTTCATAATCTTCCCATCGTGGCCAATGTTTATTATACCAACAGGGATCTGCTGTTGTGCCACAGTTTCTGGAGGTAACAGGGGCAGCCTGCATATTATTGCAAACATGCAAGATCAGGCAATGTTGCCACCCAGTTCCATTTGTTATTTGTCTCCTGGGGAAGGCTTAGGTGTGTTTTTCTCTACATCAGATTTGTTCCTTCCCTTGAAATGTCCCTAACAGCTTTCCCACTTTACTTTCACAAGTATGAATCTCCATGGTGAGTGAGAAGGTTTGCCAGAAACCCATTCATGATCAAAAGAAAAAGGCTGATAATTTAATTAGCAACATATCCTAACAAGAAGCAGAAAACTTTATGTGGGCTTTTCAGCAGACTGAGAAACATAGGCTTATTCTTCTTACATGACAACTCCCTTCTAACGTTCCCTCGCTTCAAAAATGTACTTATAAAGAAACTTACACCTAATTTCTGTCTTCGTGCATGAAGAGCTTTGATGGGGTTCCCACATATAACTCTGCTGACACCTGTCAAAAACAAAATTTAAAAAGTGTCATAATTTCTAATTTCATATACTTAAAAAATTGTTTTCTTTACCTGAAATTTCATATACAAGCTTATATACAATTATATTTCCTCCATATTTAGAAAGAGATATTCAGAAAAAATAAACCAACTTTCTATTTTGGTCAGTTGTTATTCTAACCCACAGGAAAAAAACACATTTGTGAGCTGAGGTGGGATTAGTAGGAATGGGCAAAGTGCTCAAGAACATCTTTCCTCATTCAGTTTAAGGTAAGCATAATAGTTAAATTGACTTTGGAAAAAAAGTGACAGAAATGTCATTATCTCGGCAGGAAAAGATCTGAGAACAGCCAGCCACAACAAAGAGATTACTTGATCGAACACCATCTCTAATGTTAACATAAAACTGAACCACTATTTTTAACACATGTGTTCATTTCCCAATTTGAGTTACAGAAAAATTTCTGCAAAAGAAAGCCAATGGAAATGTTTGTGTAAATACATTTACCATAAGCAGATAAATGGACATATCATCCAAACATTTTTATAGGAGAGAGAAAATCTCGGTCTTGTTTGCTTCCACATGTTCTGTTAAGGAGAGGCTAGAGGATAGGAAATGTGCAAGAAAAGCACAAGGTGTTCCATTACCATGGGTCAGGTCACTTGAATCATCATCAGGCAATATCTCATCACAGATGGTGGATTCCAGGAGAGTGCTACAACCAGAAAGCAAATGAGCACTGGGAGATCTCTGGAGAGTCTGAGGTCTGGAACCTAGTAAAAAGTGAGTTGCAGCAGGCCGCAGAGCAGAGCCTAGCCTTCTTGTTAGGAGTCCTAACTGAGAATCTAAACCGAAGAAGGGTAGGGGTCAGGAGAAGAATGATAACATGATACTGTAACATGAATATGCTATAAGTGTCCACTTGAGAGAAGCACAGAAAACAAATCATATGTCTGTAAATTAAAGTAATATTCCCACTAAAGTAACATTTCTGTACTGTTACCAAAAAAACCCTACCGTTTCCCCCAAAATAAGACATCCCCTGATAATAAGCCCAATTGGGCTCTTGAGCGCATGGCAATAAGGCCAAGCGCTTATTTCGGGGTTCAAAAAAATATAAGACAGGGTCTTATTTTCGGGGAAACATGGTACATGGATTCATCCATGACTACACTAAACATTAGAAACTTTGTAGGCTAACATCAGGAACACTCTGTCATTTATTAATCACAATTCTTTGTGCAAATGAATTGTGTCAGTGATTATTCAGGTCAGAATGCAACAGAGTGTAATCGTTCACAAAGACCATTGCAATGTAAGGATTTTGAAAACAGAAAAACATGCATACATATTACATGCGATACCTGAAATACTAAATAAGGAGCTCATCCCTGAATTGCATTACCATGCTTTCATCCTGTAACCTCGAGCTGAGAAATCATGGTAGCATGTCACACTGTGCCCCACAGTTTCCCTTAATGTGCAGGATGGGGAGTGTGCTGTACTATCTGTATTGCTTTTCCACAAGACACTATATAAGGGCAATAACTTGCCATTTTCTCTGCCTGAAATTTGAATGTCACTTACTACAGGAAAAGCTGCCACCAGTCACTTAGGGGATCATGCTGGGATTGTCCCATCCTGGGATCTGGCCTTTTCATCCATTCAGCTATTTTGCTACTGATCTCCAAAAAGGACTGTTAACTTATCAACCTAAAAACCAGTAGATGGCAGCAAAGAATTCTCTTTTAATTGCAAGATAGTGGTTGCCTCCATTTGTGCAATATAGATGTAAGTGTGATGTAAGTGTTCTTGGAGCCAGAGTTCAAGGTTGTGGTTTTTGTGTGTCTGTGTGAGAGATGTTCAGCTTATGACAAATACTGTCATAATTTCTCCAAAATGACTAGCCTCTCAACCAATTGATTAACCATTTGATGACATCAAAGTCAAGAGCTTTTTGTCTCTCTTGGCTGCAATCTAGTGGTAATTTGGATTTGTGCGGCCAGAATGCAGTTGCTGCTAAATACTGTTGAAGAACCAGAGTTTGAGAAATAATTTTATTGTTTCTGGTATCAAATTAAGATATACATATTCAGAAGGACAAAAGAGAAAAATGTCTGCCTATGTTAAGCCCTATCTGTACCAGGTTCCAATCTCTGGAGGACAGAACTTTTTAAAGGAACTTTCCAAAAAGAGGAGGAGCCAGGACTTCCCTAAGAACAGCAATTGCTGTTGCTGGGAAAAGAATTCAATTACATTTTCCACTTATGTGCCTTAAGCAAGGTGTAGGCTAGTAAATTTCAGGTCTTCCAACATTCTAAGAATCTAGGGGTGATTAACCTAGCAATGGTATCAGAAGCCAGGCTTCTGCTCTTCCTTACAGCCAAAAGCAAAGATGGGATGAAAGTGGTCAGTCCTACCCCTGTTGGGACAATCGTAGTCAAGCAGATAGCTACCCCTACCGATGTCACCTTACATCTTGGATCAGCTTTAGCCTCCCTAAGCAGCAGGCAGATAGCCTATCCGTATGAGATGGAAACTCCATTATGAGGAATATCTTCAGCAAACTGTAAGATATGGAATGTCTTCATGCCATGATATGTCAGCTCTGTGGATAGCAGAAGGTGCTACTGCATGAGGCAAATGTATCTATTGTCGTATCTTTATTGATTGTTTAAACCAAAATAAAGATAGTTTCATAGCCCTGCTGCCTCCCTAGAGTTACTCATGCCAGAAGGGGAAAAAGAAAAAGCATGTATTTTAAGATCAGTGGGATACAAAATAGTTTACACAATATAAGCACATGTGTTTCAAGGGCTTCATTTCAAATAAAGAAATCTTTCAAGTGGCACTCTAGGCAACTTGACTGGATTTTTGTCTTGTGTCCTGCTTTTAATGCCCTTCTTTACCTATATAAGGAATTACTACTGGCTGGATTGGATGATATTTGGGAATGGAATACTGGGAGTACTAAAATGTTTACTGGAGCTTTTTCAAAGGGTTCTCTTGCTCACCTGCCCCTCATTTCTTTATGCATTCAGACAATACTTCAATTAAGTCTGCCATTAAAGCAGCTATGCACATACATACAGATGAAGGTCATTGGTGAATATCTTCAAAGCAGATGCCCAAAGTCTTCTTGAATATGTCCCTGCTTAACATTTCAACAAATGTGCTTTGTGAAGCACTCATCAAATGCTTTTCATAGTCTTACTGGCTGTATCTGACTGCTTGCAAATAAAATTCTGTATTTGTTTGCTGAGGTTCTAATGTATATACTACAGGGTGAGTTTAAGAAACTGATTGCCTCTGTCTGTCTGGTTGCTTGTTTGTATGCAGAGCATTGGTTGTGTTTTGTTAATGGGCTGTTAGTAGATTTATTTAAATGTTGCATTGCTGGCAAATATGGAGTCGCAGGTGGCATGGTGTCTTTGGTCTTACTGTTTTAATATTAATCAATGCTATTCATGCAGTCATATAGCACTAGGATCTTTTCGCAGCCACCAGCAGCCACAATCCACTAGTAATGCTTGGAAGTATTTAAGGAAACTGTATAGAATTTATAGGGTTTCCTTACAGTATAGTTGAAGACTGGAAATGAAATTATGCTTGGTGCCAATGAGACTAGGAAGGTGGGAGATGCTAATTAACCGCTAACTAACAAATGCTGAGAACGGATTTGCTTTTTGTCTTATACACAGTATACATCTTCTAACACAGTAAGAATAAAAAGTTATTTGTTCTATTAGAGTTGCCTCTGATTTATATGCTTATGTGTTTGCCTAAAAATCAGGGTGGAGATGGGGTGATGCAAGGGATTACAGATCATTAAAAGAAAAAAGTAAATGTTTGCCTACACATCCCGTAGTACCAAATATCCCACAGATTGGTTGGCCAGTAGCATTATGCGTGGATTACTATCCCACCCTTTTTTGTAGCTTTTGGGTGAAAACCAAAGCATCCCAGAACATTTTGAATTCTGTCCCAATGGAATCCTCAAGCTGATCTGGTTTTGCTTTGCCAGAACGAAGCTAATTCAAAACATTCTGCAAAGCTTTCCAGGTGGGATTGTTTTTTCTAAGTTCAAAACAAAACAAATTGTCTCTATCACACTTAGTCCTATGTAAGAGCTACAGAACTTATTATAAAAGAACAACAACATTTTCCTCAAAAATAATAGCACAAGATCAGGATTCATTGTAAGCAATTTAATTAAAGAGTTACAACAGTCCTCATTAGAAGTCTACTGCTCTAAGCTATTCGGTTAAAGGTCAAAAGCCACCTCAAGATGGTCTTAAGCAACAGAAAGGATGGTGGCAACAGACCCATGTCTTTTAAAACAAGCTTGAATTGAACAGTTATGAAATGAAAAGCAGTTTGAGAGATGTTGAAATCTTGGCCTGTCTGTTGCTCCCAATCTTCAGCCTCAAATTAGCAAAATGTATACAAAAGAATTTGGGGATTTTGAAGAAAAAAATAGCATGTTGAGAAAGAATCCAGTATCTTCCCATCAGTTCCACTCCTCCACTTGAAAGGATAGTAGAGATTTCAGTCCTGGTGAACAATTATTTGGTTAATGATTATATAATAGGATAGATTTTTATTCTCTGTGTTTGTTATGAGGCAGTCGCCAAGGATGTTATAGTTATTTCCAAGCATTAATCCATATGAGGGGCAGACAGTGCAATTAACTAAATATAACCCTTGAAACAATTTGCATTCTGTCCTAAATGCAACTGGGAAAATATAAAATAGTTTATCCAGTGAGATGCCCCAGAAAATAAAGAGTGAGTTATTAGACTTAATCAGCCTATGAAGAAGTCAATTTAAGATGCTAAGATCCAAGGAGTAGCTGAATTTAAAAGATATGCTACCCATCAGCATATGACTGGTTTGAGGGAAAATCGTATATAAGCAGTCAAGGTGGCGGTGGCAGCCCCAGTGGGAAATCATCAGGAGATTTCAGATGAAAAAGAATATTATACGGAAGAATCTTCTATCTTAAAAGAGCAGATTGAAAAGAAAAAAAAGTTGATATTATTGAAATCAGACTGATGGGAAGCCACATTTGGGAATGTGTGGGATCTCACCACAGCATACAAAATCACTTCCTGAAGAGACTGGTGGCTCGTGAGGCTGCTCTCAAGCAAAAGAGGCATATGGGGCGTATGCTCATACAAGTAATTTTCATTTAGTGATTGCCTCACTTAGTGACCATTCACAGTTATGACAGTGATGAAAAAATAACTTTGTGATTCATATGCCCCTCATATGGATTAATGCTTGGAAATAACTATAACATTATTGGTGACTGCCTCATAACAAACACAGAGAATGCAATCCTTGCATCTATGACCTTCACAGGTCTGTAAAGCAAAGGAAAACTGAAGTAAGATCATAAGCATAGTCATGGTTTAACTTAGTGACCTGTGATCAGTTAGTGAGGTCACTAAATGAGGACTATCCATACTAATTATTATATGAAAAAACAGTTCTGTTCCACTCCAGTCCTACAGGAACATTCCTACTATGAATTTGGGGGAAAATAGGAGCCTGGTTTAGCTCAACAGACAGAAGCACTGTAATTTAACACCAGCTGTCTGCAATTAAAGTAAGATCGAATCTCGCCAGGCTCAAGGTTGACTCAGCCTTCCATCCTTTCTAAGGTAGGTAAATTGAGGACCCAGTTTGTGGGGGCAATAAGCTGACTTTGTATAAATATACAAAAGTATGAAGGCTATTGCTTAACGCACTGTAAGCCGCCCTGAGTCTCTGGAGAAGGGCGGCATATAAATCAAATAAAAAAAAATAGTTTGTTAGAAATTATAGAAATGTCAGTGATTTCTTTTTCTCCTTAAAGGCCCCTAGAACAATTTTGTAACAGCAAAAGTACTATATATACTCACAGATAAGACAGGAAATTTTATGGCAAAATAAAAAAACTATTAGGTTCAGCTTATCTGCAGATGGGCTTATCCAGAAGTATGTAGAGTATTGTAATACTTTTTAAAAGTTCACATATACAGCATACTTATGGATAAGCCAGGGTAAAATGCTCCCGGTTTGGATTGGATCACCCGATCCGGTAGCGCTGGAGGCGGGTGGTTCGGAGAACCGGTAGCAAAAATCCCTGCCCCCCCCATGCCCAGCTGAGCCGCGTGATCATCAGAGGCTTTTAAAAAAAAATTTAAAAGCATTTTTTCTACAACCTCTTTGGCCGAAGAGGTTGTAGAAAAAATGCTTTTAAAAGCTTCTGACAATCCCAGCTGAGTTGCCTGATCGGCAGAGGCTTTTTTTCTTTTACAAGGCTCTGACGATCCCAGCTGAGTTGCCTGATCGGCAGAGGCTTTCTTTCTTTTAAAAGCCTCTCAGGCAAGTCAGCTGGGATTGTCAGAAGCTTTTAAAAGCATTTTTTCTACAACCTCTTCGGCCATGCCCACCGTAACAATACACCCCCTCCCTACCAAGCCACACCCACAGAACCGGTAGTAACAAATTTTAGATTTCACCACTGGGATAAGCTCCTCAAATAGATCAACACCTCAATTTTTAACAACAATACTATGAAAAATTAGGATCAGCTTATCTGCAGTGGCACATTTTTCATGGTATTTTGCTTAAAAATTGAAGTGTTGGTTTATATGAGGATGGGTTTATATGTGACTATATATGGTATATTTGAATGTTTACCTGTATTTTATTCCTCATATAATTAGAAAGTATTATTTTTAATTATCTATGGTTCATCCTTACTGCCTAGTAACATGCCACCCAAGCCTCAATTTATGCAAATTTATTACATTTATAGCACATCTTTTCCCTGAGACTTCAAAGTAGTTTATATGGGCATATCTCCTAACACAATATTAATTCTATAAGATGTGATAGGCTGACAAACAGATACCAGCTGAAAAGTACCCAAGAAGATTTATGGCTGAACGGCAACATGAACCTAATCTGGTCCAAGTCCAATACTACTTTGGCATTTCCCCCTGAAAAATATAAAATTAATGGGTTTTTTTCCTCTGTGATTCTTATAAAATAGCAGAATGGCCTGGAGATATCTCTATTCCAGGATATCTATAAGTTATACATGTAGGGTCTACATGTTGGTGTTTTGTTTTTTTATTTTTGCATAATTTATATTTTAATACTTAAAAGCACAGTTCTACTGCTACCGTGTTTAGCTTTACCCAACATCTGTTCTTTATGCATCCAAATGATACTTAATTTTATTTCATGCTACCCACGGTCACTTTGTGTGAAATGGGCGGCCATATAGATAGGACAAATAAGTAAACATATCCCATTGTTGGTAATGATAATCAGTTTTGTATGTATGTACAGATATTCTTTTCTCTTATTGGTAATCAAACAAAGTCTTATAAAATAATTTAGCACACCTGAACCTGAAGCTTCCTCAATTAAACTTCCTTCTTTGATTGATTCCTTGACAATAAGCCAGTCCTTATTCATTTTGCATGGAAAAGGAATAGCAGTTTGATTTGCTGGTATTTCATCCAAACATTTTAAATGAGGGATGAGTTTTTTCACTTCAACTCTGTAATTGTAATCTGGGTCCTAGAAAAAAGCCCCAGAGAAAAGAATTCCTTTTAGTTATTTTGATCACATTTATAGGAAACAATCTGAGGAACAGGTAAAATGGGAAAATAACTATAAATGTAACAATAGCTAAACTTCTTATAAGATTAGCACTTTTTATGATAATAAATAAAATCCAGGCACTATTTAGTTACAGATACCCTAAACATGCATCCCATGTAAATACATTTCAACTCACTTATTTAATCACTTTAATCACTTATTTGGGTAACTATTAAACAAATTGCTTTTGGGAAATACTGTCCGTAAAACTTTTGTCAACTTTTTAATATCTATTTTTCTTCTCCCTCAGATTTTTCTACTGCCTCTTTATTCCCATCTTCACCACATAATATATTACTGTTAAATTTGTTTTATCTTCCAATTAACACATTTAGATAAGATAGTGTCTGCTACCAGAGGTCTATGTCATTTATCATCTAGATTGGTCTGGGTTTCTGCCTCCCAATTGTCTGGCAATGACCACAAGAAAAACCTGCATCTTTTAAAAAAGGCAAATTAACTGCTACAGGGGCCTGATTAATCTTGAGACTCTGCAGATCACCTTTATCCACAACCACAGTTTGCTGACAAATAAACAAAACAGCCATGCAATTGCCCCTTCAGTGACTATTATCATTATCCAATATTTGGCCCTAATATTAGATGAAACCAATTTAATGACTTGTATGAACAGAAACCATTCTAGTTACTGTGGTAAGAAGCCCACTCCAAGGATGACCATGAATTCAAAGATGCTTAAGCCTTAATTTAAATAAATTGCAGTCATCTTTTTTGTCTGTCCTTCCTAGAAAATCCTTTTGCTAGCCCTCACAATTCTTTTTTTTTTTTAAGATAATCCCTTTCCCTGATCTAAAAAATCCAATCCTTGATCTAAAGTGTGGGAGCTTCTCTTTCTAAGTTTCCCTCTGTAACATTTTCTTATAACAAAAGTCAGCAATAAAGGACAATCTACGTGTCTTCTCTTATCCCTAATGTGAAAATCAAAAGAGGCCCCTAACACACAGAGTCCAGTTCCCCTGTTGTGCTTCAACCACAATGTAGACTAAGAGTAAGCATTTGGAATACTGAAGAAAACACTTCTGCAAAATTTTCCTCTTTAATTGCTCACACTGAATAAAAGGAAATCAACATTATTTATTTTTTGTTTTTTAAATCTTGTTTATAATTATTATTTTTTTCAAACTAAGTAGCTACTTACCACCTTAAAAAGCTAAAAAGACAGTATAAAATATTTTAAATCAATATGCAAATTTCTCTTTCTTTCTTTCTTTCTTTCTTTCTTTCTTTCTTTCTTTCTTTCTTTCTTTCTTTCTTTCAGTTTTTGGTAGTTTCTGGTCCCTACAGCTGCTATTCAGCTTTCTAGCAAAAGCCAGAAGCGGCAAGATGATTGTTATTCATTCATCAAGATAGTTCTAGCTTTCTGATGGGGACTAACTGTACAAAAATGTAAAATGTGTGAAGGTGAGAATAGCCAGAGTGACATATCTCTTGAAGGGGATGAAGCTATAGAAGCAAGTTCTCTCTGTGAGAATCACATTTAGCTACTTGAGCAAGTACACTGTATTTCTGTTTCAGGTAGAAGGACATAAAACAAATATTTCAAATTAAAAGAGAGATCTTGATTAAAACACTGTAATATAAATAGAAGATGACAGACTCCATTTCTTTGGAAATGTCCAAATAAAAGCTGAGTAAGGGCAGTGGTGGAGCAGATTTTCTCAATTAACAGTTTCTTGGACTAGACCTTTGAGGTTCCTTCAATTTCACAATGTCTAAAAATGCCTGCTATCATCTAGTATTTTCAGATGGTTTCAACTAAAACTTTTTCTGATTTCAAGCCAGTGGTAAAAAATGTTTTAGTGAGTCATGCTTTGAGTAGGGGTTAGATTAGATGGCATCTAAAATAACTTTCAACTCTATGATCTTATGTGGAAATTGTAATTCCAAACACTTGGAGTATACCAGGTCAGGAATAAAGTTTTCTAAGATAAGAAAAACAATACTAACAATAAAAATTGATAAAAGCCCAACTCAAAATCCAATAAACAATTATAATTATTAATCTTTCTAAAATACAGAACTCATAAACCAGATATTAAATTGGGTGAAAAGAGCCATGTATTTGTTACACATAAGAAAGATAGAAAATGAACCCAGATTGTTTATTTTATAGTGAATAAATATATGAAGTAGTTTTATTTAACAACAAAAAACAAAAAGAGAAAAGGAGAAAACCCCCAAAGCAATGCAACAACGATGTATGATGCGTGTGTGAGTGTATGTGTGCATGTATATTATAAGTTTAACACAATGCTTTCATAAAGGAAGATATTTCATTATAATTGTCCAGACACAATTTTTATCTATTAACAATTTCTTCAAAAGTCATAAATACGCACACATATATAAAGACACACACACATGAAAATACTGGGCCTTGTATTATTGATTTGAATAGATAGTAGGCTCACATGGAAGATCCTAATATAGCTTAGTCTCAGGCAATTTAGAGGTGTTAAGGTAATAACATGAAATTAACTGGGGCCATTATTCAAGTGAAATAACATTACAATTACATGCTTTATACAAATATAGCTGAAGTTTACCATGTTTATTATTGTTTTTTACTACTGTTTTAATTTTTTACAGGGAGTTTAATATAATAGAGAAAAAAAAATCACCTTAATTCTGAGTTTCTAAATACCGGTAGTCATCAAAAGCCACCCCAACAGCATCTATTTTAATAAATCTAACTGGATATTAAAGAAAAAGTAATCTTATCTACATCACATTTGTAATGTGCTACTTGCCTATTCATTTGGAAGGAATAGCAGTTCTCCCTGGGAAAGAATTGACAATGGCCAGGCACATCTAGCAAACCCACTGAAATTGATGAAAAAGGATTCTGGCCGCAACTGCTATTTGGCTTTTAAGAGCAATGATTAATACAGAAAAAAATGAGTTGCAAAGTGATTTAGGAGGATTGCATTGACTGCAAGATATAACCTCAACCCAGCTTCAAATTAGAACCCTCAACCAAAACTCTATATCATCTTTTTATTATACTTCAGTTTGTTCTGCTTGATTGCATTATGTACTCTGCATACAAAAATACATGCTGCTTTGCTTCAGGCATGGCAGTCTCTCCTTAGCATTGCAAACTCTTGAGAATTCCAGAAGTCATTTGCAAGGCCACAAAAGAACTTCAGTAGTAGAAATGAAGAAAATTGTTTTAAAAAGGGTAATTTTTAGTACACATATCTCTCCTTGCTGTTTCAAAATATATTGCTCAAAAAAAAAAATAAAGGGAACACAAGCAGAAGACATCCGAGATCTGAATGAACTACTTTACATACAGTAGTTTATACACTGCTCAAACAACTAAAGGAAACACAAAACTACTGTATGTAACAAACAAAGTATTTAATAAGGCTATTTCATTCATTCAGATCTCGGATGTCTTCTGCTTGTGTTCCCTTTATTTTTTTGAGCAGTGTATAATCTTACTAAGTGACCACAAGCTGTATTGATTTCACTGAACTGTACTGTACTGTACTGTACTGATTTCACTAGGGTTTCTCCTAGCAACTATGCTGTTACTGCAGTGTTCTGTCTTCAGAATGCTGAATAAAGTGCTGGAAATCTCCAAGATTAATGATTTGAAGTATAAGTCTTCTTCTCTGTATTAAGAGTTATAGTATGCCACTTACCTATTCATCCAGGTTGGGAAACAGTTCTTCCAAGGCAAAATTCACAAAGATAACTTTGCTGCATTAAACCACAGCTCTCATTCATGATTGCATTGAGATAAATCAGCAAGATACATATTAGATTACATGTAGCATATTAGCACACACCTCTGAAGATTGCGGGCTTGGCTTCAAGCAAATAAGATTTCCCTCTATTGTAAGATTGGTCAGCTTAGTACAGAGCCGCAAGTATTGAATCTGACTAAGATCTTCAATGTTGTTTCCTTCTAAATCTAGAATTTCAAGGTTCTCCAGCATGCTAATCTGACTTAGGTCACCAATATTGTTGTAGGCTATGTAGAGTTCCTAAAGAAAATTGAAGGACTCTTTCAATATTAAGGAGAAATGTGATATATTAAATAAAAATAATAAGTCACAAACAATTAAGACATAATAGTAAAAGGAAGTCTCCCAGACTTTCTTATAAATAAGCAGCATGAACTTCATTTGCTTGTTTGTTGTCATAGGCTTTTACTCCTAGCATACAGTATATGGCTAATAAACATAAAATCTGCAATATGCCATGGTTTCTTTAGTATTATGCAACAGATAATAGGAAAAATAGGAACTATGGTCTATGCCCAGTATTGCCAAAATTAGAAGATTAAAAACAAACCATGATTTAAAATTTTGGTTTATTAAGAAAATGAGACTATTTCTGGTTTGCCAATAAAAAAACTAGAAACCATCCCTGTTTTTAAAATACATCTTCTAGAACAGGGGTGTCAAACTGGTAGCCTACAGGTTGGATGCATCATGTGCAGGTCACAGCCACTCTGGCTCCGCAAAGGCAAAAAAATTGTGATACATCACGTGACGCGATCGAGTTTGACACCCATATTCTAGAATGAGAGATCAAGTTGAAGCAATTTTTGATTCATAGAATAAGCCACAGGTTTGGCTTTTTTTTCACTTTAAGTTTATTGTGACTTGGCTACTGAATTAACAAATTCTGGTTCTGTTATGGCTCATAGAATCTCCAAGAGTCAGACACAACTGAATGGATATTATCGATATCATCATCATCATTGTCATCATCAATAATACTTAGACTTATAGATTGCCCAACAGTGCTTTACAGCCCTCTCTAAGAGGTTTACAGAGTCAGCATATTACCCCCAACAATCTGGGTCCTCATTTTACCCACCTCGGAAGGATGGAAGGCAGAATCAATCTTGAGCCCAGTCAAGATTGAACTCCAGGCTGCGGGCAGAGCTTGCCTGCAATGCTGCATTCAAACACTGTGCCACCAGGGCTCCTTAATGATAATTATGGAAAATCTTCAGGCCAAGTTCTTTTCCTTGTGATTTCACAAATACATTTGTATGTAGTTTTCTTAGCACCAAGAAGGAAGTATTTGCCATTGTCTTCATTGGAGACATTACTTCAACTTCCCATCTGACAGTTACGATACTTCTTTTTAAGTAAAATGCCATTGGACAAGGCAGGGCCGTCTTAACAGCATTATGGGCCCTGGGCAAAGCAGTGTACTGGAGCCCCTATGACAACTACTCACAGGAATAAAAATGTAAATGGTCGATAAAATTAAATATATATTTGCATGTTAGCATTAATAAAAAAAATACAGTAAAATGTAATAAATATGTTGCTGTATTTATATGATACAAGGTGCATTGAAGGGTTAACATACACAGATTAGTATGGGGCCCCTATGCTCGTGGAGCCCACGGGCAAGTGCCCATCAGGCCCATGCGTTAAGACAGCCCTGGGACAAGGCAGTATTTTACGAATCAGATTTTACCTATATGTATACGTTTTTTTAAAATGCAATAATTTTTTTTAAAAATACAGCCAATCCCTGGATTAAGGACACCCTCGTATAAGGAGAATGAGCCTACTGTAGGAAAATTCAAGTTAAACATACAAAAGTTTAAGTTCATTACACAATGCTACTTATGCAGCATTATCCAGCATTAACACAATAATTACACAATACTACTTATGCAGCATTATCCAGCATCAACACAATAATTGTGTTACGCCTTAACACACAAATTTGAGTTAAGGATGGACCTTGGGAATGGAATTTGGTCTTAAACTGGACACTACTGTAAATTAACATGGATTTGAGACCTAATTTCTTTCAAAGTAGTAAGGGCTGTGCACTATGTAAACGTCAAGCAAAACGATATATTAAGTCTTTGACTCTCCTACCTTCAAAGAGCAACAGGAAGAGATCCCATCTAAATCTGGGAGCCCACAGCGAGCCATCCATAGGACTTGAAGACGAGGCAGTGCTGTTCCAAGGTCCCTTAAAAGAACAAACACCAGGATTCACCATTATCTATCAAAGGAGTAGCTTCATCTTTAGAAGTTAATGAAAATATGCTGTTTAACATCAGAGAAACAAACAAAAAACTCAAAGCCACCAAGAGCCTTGGTGGCGCAGTGGTTAGAGTGCAGTACTGCAGGCTACTTCTGCTGACTGCCCACTGCCTGCAATTTGGCAGTTCAAATCCCACCAGGCTCAAGGTGACTCAGCCTTCCATCCTTCCAAGGTGGGTAAAATGAGGACCCAAATTGTTGGGGGCAATATGCTGACTCTGTAAACCGCTTAGAGAGGGCTGTAAAGCACTGTAAAGCAGTATATAAGTCTAAGTGCTATTGCTATTGCTATTTCAGTGTTTATTAGTTGGCCAAAACTTGAAATACTTTAAAAAAAAAAAATCTAATCTGGAGAGTTAAAAAGAAAAGGTCAAAGAAAAAAAATGGAGTGTCTTTAGTAAAGGAGAATATTTGTAACTCAGGATTGAAATGAGGGTGTTTTCTGAGTTTAATTGTTGATGATGTTACCTAGTTTGGGTAATGAAACATCTGGAATGTCCCTATCAGGACAGTTTTGCTTAGTTTGAACTATGCATTGGCACTAGTTTCAACTGACACTAACAAATCACAACAATTATGCAACTGTATATATGTATTCATGTAGAAATAAAAGGGCACTGTCAAAGAGATAATTATGTAAAATGTGACAAATAAAGAACAAATGAACATTTCAATATTACAAGATGAAAGAGCCATTAGCCTTTCAATAATTTGGGATAAAGAAGTTTAAGCAATTCCATCTTAACAAATTCATTCTAAGTGTCCTCAATTTATGACCATTCATCCAGCCACCATGCAAAGTTATGATGGTGCTAAATGAAGGGACTACAACCTGTGCCTGAGGATATGGCCACAAAAGTATTCCTGCACTCATGTGATCAGACTTTGGGCCCTAGGTAGATGGGGTTGGGAATATGGCAGTCACTTACCTTATTGAAGCTTAGAACTGAGAAAGACCAAGGCTGGAATGGCTTGGCTTGGGGTGGATCCTTGGTTAACAACTAATTGCATTCACTTAATGATGTCAATGAGGAATGCTCTTGATGCAAATTCCATATTTGGAACTCTGTCCCCTTTGTGCATGGAAAAAGTTTCTTGGAGGATAACTTCCTCGCCTAGCATGTTGACACCAAAACTGAGCACGTCATAAAGCAACTGTTATTCTCATCAAGTTCAGGTATTTTCCAGGCCAAACCATTTCAGGCAAGTATAGATTACTTTGGAAACTTGGGAAGAGCAGAAATCTAGATAGTCTAACAGTATGGCAGGGCTCAGTATGAAATGTATAATTTATAATGGGAGTAGCTATACAAATTAAGTAAATATTAAAACAATTAGTAAACTGTGGCATCAAATATTTTGTTTGT
The DNA here is from genome assembly GCF_029215685.1 of Pituophis catenifer annectens. Lineage (NCBI taxonomy): Eukaryota > Metazoa > Chordata > Lepidosauria > Squamata > Colubridae > Pituophis > Pituophis catenifer. The sequence continues at coordinate 243,223,788 of NW_027256881.1, read as the reverse complement.
CCTTGATCTTCTTTGGAACAGGTATCAAATCTTTAATTTTTTTTTCCAATCAAATTTTTAAAATTTGACATGGTACCTGTATCATGTACAGTTTGTGCATACCGTATCAAGTTTTGTACTGAATTAAAAACTCCCAGAGTATCAATATCATTAGAATTACTGTATTGTTAACAACCAGCAACAATACAAAAAAAAAAAATCAGGTGGCAAGAAATGAGGTAAAATAAACAACTTTTCTAGCAATGAAAGACAGATGCAAACTTGCAATGATCTCAATGAATTTCACCTCCATGTAAGCAAGTACAGGCAGAGCTGTGTTAAGAGAAAGTTAGGATTATGCTTTCCTGTGTGGTTATTTTTATAGCCTGAAAGTATTTTTAAACTAGTTTACAGAGTAGTAGCCTACACAGGGAAGCAGAAAGAAATTTTAGAAGAAGGCACTGTAAAACCATGTCCACATTGTTGCCAAGGAAATAACACAGACATACACCCTTAGCCATTAGAAGTCAAGCCCAACTTGAGGCAGACTTTACTTTTATGTCTATTCACAGAGTACTAAATCTGGAACATAAAAGTTGATTACATCAGGAAATTGGTTGCAATGACAATACATCATTTTTACTGCATATATGTGCAGTAAATATTACATGGATTTTGTTTACTATGGTATCAAAACAATGGAATCTTTTACTGAATTCATAACTAAAACAAGTGTGTTTTATAAAACATAAAATCCCAACATTTAACAATTGCTGAACTCTGGAAAAACAGAACGGGTTCTGACCTTTATCTCTATAACATCTTTAATTTGAAGGGGAATACTATCATATCCATCCTTGGTTTTATTATACTCAGAGTTATATATTCCTAATTTCCCCAGTCCCTCTTTGTAGTATGTAATATCCCCAATCATCTTCATTGTTCTCAAAACCTATATTAGTTTGCCTGAATATTTGTTAAAATGTGATATCCAGAACTGGACCCAGTATTCAATTTAGGACCTAATTACCTTTAGTTTAGAAGCTAAACTTCTGTTAATATAGTAAAATATAAAAATATATTTTACACTTTTGCAGCACATAATATTGCTGACTCATAGTCTTTTTGAAATCAACTACTTGGTACTATTTCAAGATTTTTTTCACAAGTACTATTACAAAGCTAATGTTCTTAATTCTATTTCTATTCATTTGACATCTGATTTCTAAATGAAGAATTCTTTGTCTCTGTTAAATTTCATTCTATTTGGAATCAATTTCTCCAACCTATCAAGAGCATTTTGAATTTTATTTCTATTGCTCTAGAAATGAGCAATTCCATCCAATTTTGTGTCATCTACAAATTTATAAGCAACCCGGATATCTCTTCATCCAAATTTCAGGCTCATCTGAGTTCTCCAAAGTCAGCAAGGAGCCACATCTCTGCTCAGTTTATTAAAACAAAGAGAAAATAGTTACATAAAGCTTAAACCCTGCAGGGAAAGAAATCCCAAAGACAGACTGAAGAATAAATGGAAATAATGTCCTTGCAAGCTTCACAAAGCGGTAGCACTTCTACTAGAAACATGTGATGCATTTCTCGTTAAATCTCAGCTACACCAGAAATAACTTTGGTCAACTATTAAACAGAGACAATATTAGATCAAAGTATTGAGCCTATTTGGGCAGGGGTCAAACGTGGACGGGCCCTTAATTTCTTCCCTCACACTCAATCTCATCAAATTTTCCAGATTGTGCTGCTTTCTACCTATGCAATATTGGATAAACATTACAAATACTGAAGGAAACATAATTTTGCAAATGAAGGAAAATTAAGAATATTACTTTACAAACTACAGTTTATTCTGACTATAGTGGATTCTTTTTCCAGCTAGGTATAGAAATCCAATCTTCCCTATGATAGGAATAATGAATTGACTGGATTCTACCTCACTAGAGTTATCTATAAGTTTTAAGATACTGCAAGATTCTCTGCAGGAAAAAATAAAGCAAAGGACTCTTAATATCTTTTAAATCTATAGAAGGAGTAATTTGATTACTAATGTCCAAAAATTATGCATAATAATTTATGCTTTTGTAGGCTGGATATAACCAAGTACATAATGTAATATATTTGCATAGTTTAAGATTTAAGATTTAAATCTTAAATCACTACAGTTAAAGAACAGACTTAATCAAGTTTTTCTTATGTACAAAAGATAAAATGTGTGGTCAATCTCTGAAGTAGAAAGAAATGCTATAAGTAGTAAGAGACTTGAATATTACTTCTGACTTAACTTTCTTTCTTACTTAACTTTCTTTCTAGTTATTATTCTTACCTCACAGATGTAAGTATACTTCCATTCAGTTTTAGTTGTTTCAGATTAGGGAGGTAAGAACCTGTAAGATCAGGAAAGAAAAATGAATATAAGCAAATATATATGTTGTAATCCTCTCAAACATCTAATTTCAATTATTTTAATTTCAGTTTGTACATTTGTTTACCATGACATTTGACTGATTTCTGATGTCTAATTTTTTTGACAAAAACATTTCTTACCAAAGTTGCCTAGAAATGATGCATTCTATGTCCAACTATATTTTAGGCCACTAGTAACTGACATAAAATATAACATTTTTCCATTACTGAACTTGTTTTACAACTCTTTTTAGGATGGTTGTAAAGCACGTCACCATGGTTTTAAACAATTCACATGGTCATTAAGTGAACCCTGTAGTTTTTAGGCAAATCCAGCATATCAACTCAGTGGATTTTTTGCCGTATTCTGTGGGAAATGAGAAAAAAGTCACAAATTGTATTTATATGATGAGGATTCTGATCATAACTGATAATAAATGTGAGTCAATTGCTGACTTATATACCGCTTCACAGCTCTCTCTAAATGGCTTAGAGAGTCAGCATATTGCCCCCAACAAACTGGGTCCTCATTTTACCGACCTTGGAAGGATGAGTCAATCTTGAACCGGTCAGGATCAAACTCCTCGAGTGAGAAGTAAGTTAGCCTGCAGTATTACATTCCAACCATCGCACCACCACAGCTCAATATAGCTTAAAACTCCATTGTAAATTGTTGTTAAATGAGCAGTCGTTAAGCAAAGACTACTCATAGGTATAACTGCTATTGTGCTATTTTGTATAAAGAGAAGGAAGGTGGACATAATATTCTTAAACAAGCAACTTGGCTAACTGCCATGCTGGCTTGGAATCTTCTCAGCACATCCCTTGAGCCCCATGTTGCGAACAGATATTTGAGGATTATAGCTTATAAGTAGTAGTTTCATTAGTATTATCTAAACATTGAAATTGTTTAATAACTCTCCTTTTAATGATAATACCATGCCAAATCCACTAAAAGTGGCAACTGGGAATTATATTATATTATATTGATGCTGCATTATAATTGTTGAAAGACATTTATAGTTAACTTTTAAAAAAAATTAAATCTGGGATTTAGAGATGCCCTCCCCCCATGATCAAAGTAACTTTTTCCGATATAAAAGTACTTTTTGCTAGAAAGTGTGATGTACACAACAAAATTAATTCATTGGCTTAAAGTCTCTGAATCTTTAAACATTTTAGAATGTTCCAGAATTTTCAGAAAAAGAGTAGTAATTGAATTACTAATTAAACTAAACAATTAAAAATATAGATTTTTCAGAAATTTCATCACCCTTCTAATTTTGCTCTTCTAACCCACACAGTTGACTCCCTTCTTTTTTTTCCTTTCCATTTCTCCCTCAGTGTCATCTCTGTGGTGTTCTTATTGTCTCAATTTGTATTCCCTCAAGAAAACTGCATCCCACCTTAATGTGCCACTTGCTACTCATATCTTTCTGTTTTTTTCCTATAAAACCATACCTTGATATAGGCTATATTATTTTCAGACAAGAAAGTAAGCGTAATGCATAAATTGTAGATCACTACCCAAAGAAACTTATTCATTAGCTATGTTTATACTGCCAGCATAATGGCCCTTATAGAATACTTTATTTCACCAAGTGCAATTAGACACACAAGGAATTTGTCTCCAGTGCAGTAGCTCTCAGTGTACATGCAAAACAACGGAATAATAATAATCATAATAATGATACCAAGAAGAGAAGGTAGAAGAAAAGATGAAAAGGATAATAGTAATACAGCCATTCTACATGGGTAAATATACATAAAACAGTACTGTGGGAATTAGGTATTCAGTAGAGTGATGGCATGAGGCAAAAAAACTGTCTCTGTGTCTAGTTATTTTGGCATGCAATGCCCTATAGCGGCATCCCAAAGGGAGGAATTGAAACAGTTTATGTGCAGGAAGTGAGGGTCTGTAGATATTTTCTCAGCCCTCCTTCTGAGCCTAACTATCTGTTGAAGTCTGTATCTGTCCTGTTTGGTTGCTGTACCAAACCAGACAATTACAAAAGTAGAAACAACAACAATTCTTCTGCAGAAGTGTATCAACAGCTCCTGGGGCAGTCTGAGCTTTCTGAGTTGATGCAGGAGGAACATTCTTTGTTGTGCCTTTTTAATGATGGTTTGTTCTAATGTTAGGTGTTCATTTCAAATCCTGGGAGAGTATAGAATCCAAAAACTTGAAGGACTCTACTGTTGATAATGTGCTGTTGAATATAGTAAGGGGTGGTAAAATAGAAGAGCTCCTCCTAAAATCCACTCTCATTTCTACAGTTTTAAGCATGTTCAGCTCCAGATTGTTCTGGCTGCACCACAGGGCATCTATATGCAGACCCATCATTGTCTTGAATGAGACCAATGACTGTTGTATTATCTGCAAACTTTAAAACTTTAACAGATGGATCCATAGAGATGTAGTCATTGGTATATAGAGAAAAGAGTAATGGAGAGACCACACAGCCCTCAGGGATGCCTGTGCTAATTGTTCGGGTATTCAATGTGATTTTCTCTAGCTGTTCACCTGTTGCTTTCTATCTGTCAGAAAGCTTATAACCTACCTATAAGTAAGGACAGGAACAGCCATCTGAATCAATAGTCTGACAGGTGGTGTATATCTAATTTTAATGCTCGCTTCTGGGTTATTTTATAGAGAATTTTGTTAAGAACTTTTCTTGCCAACTAATTCCATTATATTTACAGTATCTGCTTGCTTTCTTGATACCAGCTAGCTTATATAAAAAATAGAAGTGCTGTTTGTTTGCTCTGTTTCAAGTACACACAATCAACAAATGAGCAAGCTCTTCAGGGTACACCCCCAGAAATTCAGTATGTAAAAGGATAGACTCACTTCAGTCCACTCACTGACAAACCTATATGGACAGACAGCATTTCAAATTCCCCCTCAGACATGAGGAAATTTAACTGTAGAACTCCTCTGACAAGTCCTATTTGCCTTACACTTGTTGGCTCAGTGAACTTTTAATATCAAATAAGCAACTGTTTTGCAGATTAAGGTATCTTTAACAATTCCTCAAATTATCTTCATAATTGAAAAGAACTTGGTAAAGACATTTAATCTACTTTTGATCTATTTTTAAATATTTTGTTTTAGTAGATTATACTGTTTCAATATGTAGTAAACTATGGATCACATATAACAAATCAAACAATTTACAATTAAAATAAAAACATCATTACAGACAGTTTATCTTAAAACAGTAATTCTCAAATTATAGCCCACAGAACACAGATGATCTGCAGGTCAACACCAGGTGGTTGACCAGATTGATTGTGAATCAGCTGGTTTGCAAAAACAGATGAATGGCTGAAAAATAACTCGTTCATTAAAATATACGCTGCTACTTGTATTATCATTTGTGAGTATTAATATTCAGAAAGATTACAATAGGTACAAGCCTTGAGGGCAACTATGAGTCCACATATGCTGGGCTAAGCAACATAATCTCACACAATAAATCCAAAAAGTGGAAATAACAACAATGAATATTTAAAAATAAAATTTCATTGGTTGGAAATCCACTTGCTCCTGACCACTTCATAGTGAAGAAAATTCTGGACTAGCAAGTTCGTATAGAGACTGGTTGTTAAGATAAAATAAAATACATAAAATAAATTATATATTTTTTTACAAAAAAATAAACCAAGTGGTTACTAAAGGCTCTATATTGTATCATTTTTGTTATACAATTTAGTTTTTTTTCCTCCAAGTTTTTATTTTTTTAAAATTTATACATATCATTATGTGGATGGTGTGGTGTTTGAGTATCATACATTTCAATACAGATAAACATATTCATAATTATTACATTCCATTTTCCTTATTCCATATTATTTATCCCTATCTTTTACACAATTTTTTTTATTTTCATATAAATATTAACAAGTATGCAATAACATCTAAACCGATATGCTTTAGCGTCCTCCGTATTATCTTTCGTTATAATTTCAATAGTATAACTTCAAGTAGAAAAAAATATGAAATTGCCCATCTGTTTTCTTTTCTCCTGTACACCATTTCACCCAATTTTACAAAAACAATCCATCTACTTTCCTCTTCTTTCTCCTCCTTCTCTTCCCCTTCTCCCCTCGCTTTCTCTCTACTTCTCTCCTTCCTTCTCCTCTTTTTCCCTCTACTTCCCTCTCTCCTTCTCCTCTCTCTTCTTCTCCGCTTCCCTCTCCTTCCCTTTCTATTCTTCTCTTCCCCTCCACTTCCCTCTCTCCTTTCCCCTCTCTACCCTTACTCTTTCTCCCCTCCTCTCCTACTCCCTTCCACTCCACTCTATTTCCCTCTTTCTTTTCTTTGTTGTAAATAATATTCCTAATACCTACCGGATATGGGTATTTTCCAATTAATATCTCTTTCAACTATAACTATACAACTTCTTAAAGTTACATTCAAAAATAAAAGAAACAGACTTAATCACTTAAACATATGTTACTACTACTAATAATCATCATAATTATAATAGCATCATAATATTGATTAATCTTCATGTTAATAATTTTACACACATCATCATTCTAATCATGTTATACAATTTAGTTTAAAAGGGTCTTTAAAATGGAAGTCTGAAACATTCTGGGGGAAAAATATAAGAATTCAGAAAATCTGAAGGGAGAATGCTTTTTCACAGAACTTCAGTGGGTCATTCTTTTGTACAAGTATTTGCTTATTATTGTCATTGTAATTACACTTATGATAGGATTATATGAGCCCTTTCTAGGACATAACCAATACTAGGGAAAAATGTTCCATTGGGTCGGTTCTAAAAAAATGAATTTATAAAACAAATTTCAAATATTTTCCTTTACTTGATAGATGTATTTTTTTATTTCTAGAAATGATCAAGTTCACTTTCTATCATTACACTTTTTTTACCCAGATAAGACAACAGCTTCAGACATAAAATCAATTTAATGAATTTTCTAAAGGCAATATTAAATACAACTATTGGTTCATTAATGGCTCTTATATGTTAGTTTTATTTATAACCCACCTTTTTATTTTTATAATAACTCAAGGTGACAAACACACTTAATATGCTTCCTCCTCCTATTTTCCCCACAACTATCCTGTGAGTTGAGATATATTCTTTATGCTCATTGAAAGGTTTGAATAATCTTAGACAGAATAAAAATTTCTCTCACCAAAATTTCCCAGACTATTCTCTCTGGTGTTTACACGCATCTCGAGGGCCTTCAGTTGCCACAGATCATCTAGCCCTGTCAATGTTTTCTGCAATAATAAACAAAAAGATAAATATATGCTACGGGTCCACTATCACAGTACTTCAAGAAACAACTCTCATGCTAAAATTTATTCGGAAACAGAAAATTTAGGAAGTCAAATATTAGTTTTGAATTCTAATTCCTGCATTAACTTTTAATATAACACAAGAAGGCAGATATGTCTATGTAATACCAAATATATTATTAAAGTAAACAACTGCTCTATAGTCATGCTGCTTGGATAAAGGCTAGGTTTCCTAGCAATATGAGAATTTAAAAATACAGAATAAAATTAATAACAAAATATATACAAAATTATTTACAATTAAAAACCTGGCAAAAGAAATGCTACTATTTCACCAGTAATAGAAATAAAAGCTACTTCTTTAATTATAATAATTGCTAATAGGAGTATCTAGGACAAAAAATAATATTGAAGCAAGTTGAGTGGAGAAAGAAACATTCAACTCTAAACACTGCATATCCGATGTTAAATAGAATTGTTACTATATTTTATGTATGTATATAAAGTCAATAAAATATTTAAAGATTAAAGAAACATTCAACTCTTTCTTTTCCCCATTATTTATGTACATAACTAAAAGGAATATTTATCCACACATACGTACACTTTGCTAAAATTCTAACAGCAAAACCATATATGAAAATAATAATAATAAAATATATAAAACATACAAATTACACTGCTGAGTTCTTAGAATGTAATAACCTCACAATTATTTTGCAAAAGCTTTTTTTAAAAAAATGCTCCACTAATGGGCTGCAACCCGTTTGAAACCGGGCTGTAAGAAGCAGGCGAGGTTGCACATAGCTCCACTTGTGTGAGTAGTGGGGCTCACACTCATATGCAAAGCTCCATTTGCATGAGGGTTGAGTGCTCGTACCTGCCGCTCGCGCAAATGGAGCTGTGCACACAAGCACGTGCGCCTGCTGCTTGCACGGAACCATCCAGCCTCCCCCCAGCTGGTCCACCAAGTCAGAAAGGTTGGGACTATAATAGAACTTACTGCGAACTTTTCAAGTTATGTGAATTTTTGAATTGCTAATTCATTTTCTAGGCAGATGTGTAGGCCATGAAATTTTCTACTTCAGTAAAGTTTGGCAGTTTCAAAGTTGTATGATATTTACCTTTCAGGTGTTTGCTCTAAAAAGAAGTGTACTTGAAATTGTAATTATACTGCCCGTTGCTCAACATTTCCAACATCCCAATAAAAATATTTTTTTCTCCACACATCAATGATTTTATTTTCTTTAATTGCAGCATTCAGATCTTATATATTAGATTTATTTTTTTCTTCATATTAAATAATAGAGCCTAAACAGTTGTGCAGATTAAGAATACTGGAGTAAATATGCTAATTTTTATCATACTTATTTGCATAGGACTTTTTTTTTTCTGGAAAACACGTCAGTTTCTTGCAATTGCTTGAAACAGTCTTACACACTCTGTCCAAATATTTACATAACTAAATAAGTAATTAATCTCTCCCAAATATTTCATATGCTATACAAAAGCCAATAAATTATTTTATACATCTGCACTGAAAGCATAATAAGCATATTTCCTGAAAAGTTAATCCTACTGTCAGATAACTCTATTTCGCATTGTTGTGTAAGCCGGTATTTATAATGTCAAGCCATGATATAAAAAAATCCCTATACAACCTATGAACAATCATTGGAAATAGGGAAAACATTTTTTACTGTTACATGGATAAGGCAATAATAAGACAATCTGTAAGGTTAAAATCTCTATTTTTGCTATTCCTCAGTCAAACATTTATTTATTTTATTTTATTTTGTCGCATTTCTATGCCGCCCAACTCCCAAGGGACTCTGGGCGGCTTACAACAGAGAATAAAACAATGCAACAAAACATCTTGTCCAGTTTAAACTTTGTTTTGAAGAAATGCACTCAGCATTAGAAATCATGACACACTTATGTAAGACATCTTTAGTGTTTTAGCAGTAGCCACAAAAAAACATCCAACGCAAACCAGCAAGGGAGAAAACATGAATATTCAGGGATTAACAGGTCTGGGATAGAAAATAATTGAAAACTGGAGTTGTATTACCCCATGTGGAACTGGTGCATAATTCAGGGTCTTCCTCAACACTCGACTCCCTGTGGCCAGGAGGGTCTTTGCACATAAATCATCTTGTGCTTATTTTACCCATGTAACATCTCTATTTTGTGAGCTGCATGGTTACCAATGGGGCTTGGGATGCAAAAAGATTCCACCACCATTCCATGTGTATCTTGCTCTCTTCCTTGCCATCTTTATTAATTTTAAATCAATTTTAAATATTTATTATTTCAATATTTTAATGGTTTATCTTGTTGCTTTTGCTTGGTTATAAATACAATATATTGATTTTCACCTCTTAAACCCTTCACAGTTTAGGATCCAAGTACTTATGGGACTACCACTTCCTTATTCTTTCTATCTGGCATGGTTGGCTTTCTCCAACTCTCATCCATACAGCAATGCCTTCTTGCATGTCCAAGGAAACAGACCTTTTCTCTGTGGCTGTGTCTGCCCTATGGAACAGCATTCCTCTAAAACTCACTACTTTTGCAAATCTTTAAAGATCTAGCTTTCCCAGCAAACTTTGGAGAGCAGGATTGATTATGAACTATTTCTTGCTATTAAATTGAATTTGTGTCTAACTGTTGTTCAGTTTGTTTTGTTCTTCCCCAATTAATTTCCAGTGTTTATTCTTATGTTTTAATTCTAGTACAGTGGTTCTCAACCTGTGGGTTGCGACCCCTTTGGGGGTTGAATGACCCTTTCACAGGGGTCGCCTAAGACCATTGGAAAACACATATTTTCAATGGTTTTAGGAATAATTTTATGGTTGGGGGTCACCACAACATGAGGAACTGTATTAAAGGGTCGCGGTATTAGGAAGGTTGAAAACCACTGTTCTAGTACATAATACATACCTAAAGTTCCCTTTGTGATTAAGTAGCATACACATTAATTAAATGCACAAATAAATACATACAATCTCACTTCATCCCTGGAATTGGCAATTGGGTGTTGGCAACAGCAACTGATAGTGCTGTCATCTAATTCTTTCAGAATGAAGCAGGAAAAGTATATAATGCTTTTCGATCATTAGCGTGACTAATATATTTTACCTAGAGAGCATCCTATCAAGGATTTATATTGTCAGCACACTCAGAGTGTGCTACAACTCCTAAAATGAAATCTAGTTCCAGAGGCCAGCATTGATCTTCATGATTTGGGTTCAAATCAACCAACATGATCCAGCTCTGTGTTACATTCCAGTTAAAACCTGTTTCCAGCATCCAACATTTCCACTTCAGTTTTCAGCAGCAATAACAACAATCAATCAATATGGTAACAACAGGCTTTATTTCTTAATTGCGTTTCTGTTACTGGCCCCCAACTATTTATCTTATAGCACATGGCCTTCATCTGTTACTGGATAATCTGTCCTTGATTTCTTACAACTTCCCATCACTGTGCAATTAAAATCACAGTTGCACTGCCGCCATGCTGTCTAATTGTGACTTGTGGATTGCATATGCCGAGCTAAATAGCGCTCTTCTTTTTTTCCAGAAAGCTTCACCAATTATCTATTTTTGTACTTGTTCAGTTTGCCTGTGGCCTCCCTGTCAAATTCATTTACTTTTATTACCTAAAAATAAGTCTCTGCCAAGTGGGAAAAGGAAGTGATTTTAAATAATGGATATGGCTTGCCAATAAAAATGTTGTTTTTCCTTACTGATGATTGCAGAACAAAGTTAACTGTATATACCCACGCTTCCAACAGCAAAGTAGGCAAATGACATTGACAGAAAAACATTAATATTTTTCATTGAGGGAGAAAAGAACAGAAGAGAAAAGAACCCCTTCATGGGTTCTGTTGTAGGAAAAGAAATTAGAGAGGAGGTATGCTAACCTTTTCTAAAAGAAAAGGCAGGATATGTTCTACATTTTTCAAATAAAATAATATATCATTAGATGATAGAAAAAATGCCATGACTGAGCTCCATGGACGACAGGAAGCTATAAGATTGAACAGATTCTGATAACTGGAAATCCTAACAATGTCATACTTTGCAACCCATATTGTTCCTGACCATTTGCTATGCTGATATGATGTGTCTTGGACTTGGTCAATGTATGATGGTCACTACCTAATTTAAATAAGAGCATGAGTAAGGAATCTTTTTTGCAGGTAGGGGCTACATTTTTAAGGTCTGCATGGGACACATATTATTAATTTTAAAATTGTATTGAAAACGGACGTTGCTTACCTGAACGTCCCTTCTCGACGCGCAGCTGGAGAATCCAAAGCTTCGGGTTGTTCAGCAGTTGATAGCCTACACTGAGTGTGTTCCTTTAAGAGATTTCTCTTCAGACACGCCCACTTGCTCAACAGAGTCCCAGTTTTGTTCACGAAGTAAGGAGCAGTAGAGCGTCAGGAAGGAATGTCCAGCAGCCAGCCGGGTGGGTTGGATTCTCCAGCTGCGCGTCGAGAAGGGACGTTCAGGTAAGCAACGTCCGTTCTCCAACGCGCAGCTTGGAGAATCCAAAGCTTCGGGATTTACCCAAGCAAGTTCAGACAGGGAGGGAACCCGGCTGCTGTACGTCGTCTGAAGAGTTGCATACAGCTTGGAGCACCCGGCGGCCGAAGGATGCCTCCGCCGAGGCAAAGGAATCCACCTTGTAGTGCCTGATGAAGGGGTTCAAGGATGACCAGGTAGCCGCCCTGCATATGTCGGAAATGGAGGCATTAGTGGCCCAGGCGGCCGTAGTGGCGGCGCTCCTGGTGGAGTGTGGAAGAATTCTCTGCGGAACCGGTTTGTTCCGAGCCGAATAAGCCCTAGAGATGCAGGATTTAATCCATCTCCCAATTGTCGTGGAAGAAACCTTCCGGCCCATGGAAGCGGGCAGAAAGGAAATGAAGAGCGATTCAGATTTCCGGAAATGCTCAGTCCGCTTAATATACCGGCGCAGAGCCCGTCGGACATCTAGCAGGTGCCAGTCCGCTTCCCGAGGATGTCGAGGATCGGGGCAGAAGTCCGGAAGGATCAATTCCTGGGCTCGATGGAATGTGGAATTTACTTTAGGCAGGAATGAGGGGTCTAGTCTTAGTACCACGCGATTTGCGTGGAAGACACAAAGGTCGCTTCTCACAGACAGTGCAGCTAGTTCGGAGACACGGCGAGCCGAAGTAATCGCGACCAGAAACGCCACCTTGAGAGTCAGAAAGCGGAGGCTGATGGAGGCGAGAGGTTCAAATGGAGGGTGCATGAGGGCCTGAAGGACCAGAGTCAAATCCCAGGTCGGGTATCGATGTATAACAGGAGGGCGCAGGTTGGATGCCCCTCGCAGAAAGTCACGAATCGTCGGGTCCTGGGAGAGAGGAAGCTTTGCAGAAGTCGAAAGGACCGTACTAAGTGCAGCAACTTGGCGACGAAGAGTGTTAGGCGCAAGGTGCTTGTCCATGCCCCGCTGAAGGAATCCCAGCACTTCGGGGACAGAAGCAGACGTTGGATCCAGGTGGAATTTAGCACACCAGGAGCAGAAGGAGTTCCAGGTTGCGTTATAAATGCGGCATGTTGACGGCCGTCTTGACGCCTGAATCGTGGGGATCGCATTGCTAGGCACGTTGGCTCGCCTTAGCAAGATCCGTTCAAGCGCCAGGCGGTCAACTGCAACCACTGCGGGTCTGGGTGCAGAATGACCCCCTGGCTGAGAACGATCCTGTCCCCTGGAATCCTCCACGGCCGTGCCACCGACAGGTCCACCAGATCCGCAAACCAGGACCTCCGAGGCCAGTGGGGTGCGACCAGAACGACGTCTGCCCTGTCTGCTATTATCCTGCGGATCAGACGAGGAAGGAGCGGTAGAGGGGGAAAGGCATAGAGGAGACCCCTGGGCCAGGGAGAGGCGAGGGCGTCGACTCCCTCCGCCTGAGGGCACTGGTACCGGGTGAAGAACCTGGGGAGGTGAGTGTTGTCGCGGCTGGCAAATAGATCGATTAGAGGCGTGCCGAATCTGCGGACGATCTCGGCGAACAGATCTGGGTGAAGTCGCCACTCGGCGTGGTCCAAGTGTTGCCTGCTGAGCCAGTCCGCTGTGATGTTCGTGGTCCCGGCGATGTGCTCCGCCACAAGGGACAGGACGTGCGTCTCCGCCCAGATCAGCAGTAGGGTCGTTTCCTCCATCAATGGACCCGAGCGAGTCCCCCCCTGGCGGTTCACGTGCGCCTTTGCTGTTACATTGTCCGTGCGTATCAGGACATGGTGCCCCGACACAATCTGCTGGAACCGTTGGAGGGAGAGGCGGATCGCACGGAGTTCCAACCAATTGATCCCGTTGAGGCTCTCCTCTGCTGACCACGTTCCCTGGGCAATGTGGGATAAAAGATGACCTCCCCATCCCGTCAGGCTGGCGTCCGTTGTCACTACCAGGCGCTGTAGATTCTGGAAGTAGCTGCCCTGACGTAGGCTCTGGGAGGACCACCAGAGGAGAGACCTTGCGACCTCTGGCGGGAGGGAAACTTGTGTGGGAGAGTTGCTTCTCCTGGCTCTCTGAAAGGGGAGGAGGAACCATTGGAGCTGGCGTGAATGGAATCTCGCCCAAGGTACGACAGACAGGCAGGAAATCATTTTGCCGAGCAGGCGGGACAGGAGCAGCAAGGTCACCTTCCGAGAGGAGAGGACCTGTGATGTTAATGACTGGAGACTGGAACACCGGTCCGTTGACAGGAACACCTGACCCCTTACGGAATCTATTATTGTCCCTAGGTGAAGGATGTGAGTAGTGGGCTGCAGTTGGCTTTTCGGGATGTTGAGGGAGAAGCCATGATGACGAAGGCAGCGACACACCACTTCTAGGTCTCGGGATGCCCGGGCCGGAGAAGGGGAGAGCACTAGGATATCGTCCAAGTAGCAGTGGAGCCGGACCGGATGTTGACGTAGATGGGCCGCCACTGCTGCCAGGAGCTTTGTAAAGGCCCTTGGGGCGGAGGAGAGGCCGAAGGGCATTGCTCTGTATTGGTAATGCCTGTTGTTGTAGGCAAAGCGTAGGAAACGACGATGGGACAGTCGTATGGGTACGTGGAGGTAAGCTTCTTTCAAATCGATAGAGGTCATCCAGTCCGATGGTCGAATGGAAGCCAGAATTGATCGGAGGGACTCCATTTTGAACTGATGATATACTATAAATTCGTTCAGCCTCTTGAGATCTAGGATGCCTCTGTGACCCCCGGATGATTTGGGGACCAGGAAGAAAATTGAATAGAAGCCGGTCCCGCGATGATGGTGGGGAACCGGTTCGATGGCTTGGATTTGAAGCAGGTGATGGACTTCTGCCTCCATTAGCTGGCGCTTGTCCAGGTTGGGAGAAATAGGGCATTGGACAAAGTGTGAGGGAGGTCTGGAGCGGAACTCCAGGGTAAGGCCAAGACGGATTGTCTGGAGCACCCAGGCGTCCGACGTCGAGATCTCCCACTGGGGAAGAAAATGAGTCAGACGGCCGCCAATGGGAAGATGGATGTAGTCACTTCCCTCTTCGAAAGGTACGGGATCCCGTACCTCGAAATGGCCGTTTGGGTGCTGAGGCCTTTCGACCACGGTCTCTGAAGGAGGATCTATCGAGGGAACGGTCGAATCCTTGAGAATAGGGCCTTGAGGAGAAGGACCCCGAAGGGCCGGAGTCGTTCCGAAAGGGCTGCCTGGTGAAGTAGGACGATGGTCTACGATCTGCCCTCTTATACGAGGATGGCATCACCTTCCGTTTATCCTTGTCCTCGACAAGGATGGGGTCTAAGGCCTCTCCAAAAAGACGGGAACCCTTATATGGAGTTGAGGCGAGGCGCCACCTAGACTTGGCATCAGCTCTCCAATTTTTAAGCCATAATAGACGGCGAGATGTGACGGACGACACCAGGGCACGCGAAGCGAACTTCGCGGCATTGAGCGAAGCGTCCGCCGTATATTCAGTAGCCGCCACCAGTTTGTTGACGTCTTGGCGGAGGCGTGAATCCGCCGGGGGAAGGCGCTCGTGAAGTTGGCGGAGCCAGATTAAGCAGGCACGACTGAAGAAGGAAGCTGAGGTGGCTGCCCTAACTGCCCAGGCGGCCGCGTTGTGAGTACGTCGGAAGTTAAACTCAGCTTTTCGGTCCTCTGAGCGCAAACCGTCGGCGACGTCGTTGGAAATTACAGAGGAAGCCGTCAGATTGGCCACTGGCGCGTCTACAGTCGGTAACTGAAGGAGATCTTGGAGACTAGGCGCCGAACAATAAAGCTTTTTGTCTAGGCCCGAAGGAGCGGGCAAGGAGGAGGGCGCGGTCCAGGATCGTTGGACCACCTCAGAAAAAAGCTGTGGACATGGAATAAAGTCCGCTTGCGCCTTAGGCGCCGTAAACAAGGCCTCATGTTGTTGAGAGGTACCGGGTTGATCAACTTGAGAGACTGGGTCAGCCATATTTGTGGCCAACTTGGCCTTGCGCAGGAGCGATTTGAACAGCGAGGGCCGAAAGAGCCCAGAGAAGGCTGGCTTTTCGGGTGGCATATCTGCATCATCAGATAAGTCCATATCCGACGGGTCGCACTCTCCCTCCTCCGAAGAAGACTCCTCGCGGTGACCATGGTCCAGATAGAGCTCGGACCCATGCGTCATAGTCTGATACTGGGCAGGGACCTGTTGAGAGTCCCGGGCCAGAGGAGGAGGAGGAAAACGTGGCTGAGGCCAGGCTCCATATGGTGCAGCTTGTTGAGAAGTTGCTGCCAGTGTCCTGGTAACCGTGTCAGAGATGATCTGCTGAATATCATACTGAGAAGGTGGAGGAGCTGCCTCCGTGGCGCGCAAGCCTGCCGCCGTGGGAGTAAAGGTTGCCTCCGGCTGAGACCGCCGAGGAAGAATGGCACTACACGAGAGGTCCACCGGTTCCAAGCAGTGTGTTGAAAAAGCCTCAGGGAAAACTTCCATGTTTGGCGATTGATACAACGGTTGCAAATGTTGTTGAGGAGCCTGATGGACGGGCTGGACCGTAGCTTCGACAACGGGCGAGAGTGGCGTCGGTAAGTGAGTGAGTGCCGCCTGCCTTGACTGGCTGCGCGCTTTCTCGAACTGGCGCTCCAGGGCCTTGTGTCTCCTGGAGGCGTCCTTGTCAGCAGCTGATGAGTGTTTTGTCTTTTTAGAACATGGAGCAGCCGACGAAGACGGATGCGCAGCGCGTTTCCGGGACCTTTTACGCTGCTTGGCCTGTTCGTGGAGGCGCTCGGGAGAGCTGTTGTTGTCCTCCAGATCCGAGGAGAGAGCACGTTCTGCCATGTCGGAACCTTCGCTTCCTGTTCTGTCTCTTTCCCGTTCGTTGTTTTTTTTTTTTTTTATTATTATTATTATTATTATTATATTATTATTATTAATTTTTTTTTTTTTTTTTTTTTTTTTATAGATGATGAAGATGAATTTCAAGTAAGTATCTTATATTTTTATGGTTATGTAGATAAGTTTTTTTTTTTTTTCTTTTTAATTAATATTTATAACTGAATGTGAATTAATCAGGATCTTTTCTTTTCTTTTTTTTTTTTTTTTTTTTTAAATGCAAAAACAGATGATTACAGTAGAAGAACCAAAAGAAGCACAGCAGGTAAGTCCAAAGAACAATGGGAGAACTAAGAACTCCAACAGTTATAACACAGAGGCAATGTCATAAGCCCCAGAAATTGCCAGCAGGAGGCTTTGGCTTCCAGCAGCCAACTGCGCATGCGCAAGGCAGTTGCTGGGCAGAATAAAACAGCCGTTGACTTCCTTGCACCAGGGTGGAGGGAATGGCTTCAGGGGAGGGCTGCAGAAGAATAAATGATTTTTCTGGCAGGGAGTCCTTTGCTTATCGCCTCCCCTGATGGTGGAAGCGAGGTGCCCAGCTGTAGGGAGGGTTAGAGAAGGCTCGCCGGAGGGACAGGCAACTTGGCGTGAGCTGTCACAAATGGCGGCTCTGAGCGCTGAGGTGGGCGAAAAAGGGCGCGAAAATGTCAAATGCTCCTAGCGCCGCTGCCCAGCAAGCGAGAGGACGAGGAGGGAAGCCAACGATAGAGAAGAGCAGCTGAAGCCTCAGAAGAACTTCCAGGGCTGCGTGGGACGACTGGAGCTGAGAAAAGCCGCTTGCGATTTAAAATTGAAGCTGCTGATTGAAGTATCGGCAAGGGGAAGTTGCGGCGTTGTCCCTGTGCTTCCCAGGCGCGCGATCGTTCAGAAGCGATCCCAGCGCCAGCCACCAGATCAAATTTAAATGAGAAAGTTGCCGCTGGGAGCAGGGCAACTATCCCAAGCCGCTAATGTCCAAGATCAAGTCCAAGGGGCGGGGGCGGTGTTACCGGCCAGGCCAGGAAACCTACCCACACGCCAGCGGCTATAAAGTGGAACGGGGATTCAGATAAGTGGCCAGGGTCCCGGAGAAGGTAAAAAGTCCCAGACAGCCTGCCTGAGGTGGCAGGCAAAACTCACCCCTGGCCAACCAATCGAAGAGAGAAATTTAATCCAACAAAAATGCAGAAAATTATGAAGAGAATCCAAAGCTTCAGGAACAGTTTAGTAGAGAAATATAGAGAAAAATTCAGACAGTGTCACAGGCTCAACTGAGTGAACTAAACTGGGACTCTGTTGAGCAAGTGGGCGTGTCTGAAGAGAAATCTCTTAAAGGAACACACTCAGTGTAGGCTATCAACTGCTGAACAACCCGAAGCTTTGGATTCTCCAAGCTGCGCGTTGGAGAACAGTATTTTCACAGAACGTTTAGAACTGCTCAGCAAATCACTGATGTCCCAATTTAGCTACTGTTATGTGGATGGTCTGAATGCTGAGCATTTGGTTCATAATGGCATTGTTTTTGTCCCAGAAAATACAAGAAAAGATATGAAAGCAGAAGGAAACAGTGGTAGAACAATGCAGCTAGGTGAGTGATGAGTTGGAAGGTTACATGCATGACATCTGACATTTGATTTAGAACACAACTCAGTAAATAATTGTAGTAGCTATGGGCATAGGAGGCAGAATGTAATGGAAATTCTGAACAACATTCTAGATCACTTAAATTGCACTTTTTAAAACCAGAAGTTTATGTTAAATATATTTGCTTTAGAAACTGGAATAATATAAAAAGGTTGCCAGTTTAATAAAGATGTTGACTATATCATTTCATTTATTTTAGCATTTTTCTCACCTGCATTCCTTTTGGCTTCCTAAGCAACAAGTTTATTTACTTTTCATCAACAGACACAAGAGGAAAAAGTTTTCATCTATATCAAACTTCACTTTTTCAAAATAAAGAAAATTTTCCCAATTATATGCCTTAAAAAAGAAGACAAAGGATTTCTCAAACTCCTTTCCCACAGAGAAAACTACATATTGGCTTGTTATGTCTGATTCACAACAAAGTACAAGCTATCAACTAAGTACCCTACTGCCAAGGACATGAACTACACCTTAGGCTTTTTCAGGCTTTAATTAGTTAACCAAATAAAAAATGCATGATATAATAGAATAAAAAAAAATCATGATGAACTTTAGCCTCATTCTCATCAAAGAGAATGCAGCACAATTGTTTTACCAACGTAAAACATTTAAATATTAAAAGAATGTGAATGTTTATAAATTTGTTGAACAGAGATGATCGCCCACAAGAGAAGTTCTGAAAGAACACCAAATGAGATCAAAAACATTGCAGCAACTTTGAACATCAGAAAAATAGAATATCTATATAACACCTTCTAATAAAATGGATATCCACGCAACTTTATCATAAAGTGCATGACCACTTAATCCATTACAACACAAACAGCACAAGCCATGAAAAGGATAACCTTACCATACATCAAAATCATCTCAGAAACAACCAACAGTCATTTATAACCACATGGCATCACTGTAGCACACAAAGCAACTAAAGCCCTCCAAAACATCTTAAGTAACCCAAAAGACCCAGGATTCCCAGAAGAAAAAACAGGAGTCAGGTACAATATATACTGTAAGGACTGTAACAGCCATTATGTAGTGTAGGAAGTTAGCACCCACCCCTTTCCTGGAAGAGTGAAATATTTTAGGAAATATGAAAAAGGCAGAATATTATATTTCCCTGGATGAGAAATATGAGAAGCATATTTTACAGACAAAGCAGCTCCCACCTTCCTGCCCCCCACCCTTTGTCAATGGGCCATTAAGGCCTGGGCCAGTCTATTCTACATAACAAAGATCTGCCTCCTTCAGGCAGAGCCATAGTAGGAATTGCCAAAGATGGGATTAGCCCTCTACACAATAGCAGCAGAAACTCACCACATGTGACCTGGGAAGCACATGTGACCATCAGCCAGCAAGGCCCCCACCCCCTGGGAGTCTGACAACCAATCAGGATACTCTTTTGGGGCCCCAAGAAATGCAGAGCCAGAGAGAGCATAAAAACCCGAGGATTTACTGTATCTGCCCTTTTCTGTTCAGGAACTCAAGCCATGTGATCCTGTCCACCATTAAACCATCTTTCCAAGCAGTCTCCATGTTTCCAGTGTCTGTTTTCCCCACTTGGAGCAGAACCTAGAGGGATGTTTCTTCCAACAGTAGGATAAACAGGCAGAACTCTAGCAGAGGGCATCAATGAATACCAATTAGCAGTTTAGAAGACATGATGAAAACTCCCTAATCACACAACACATAAACTCAGTTAATCATAATTTCAATTGGGAAACTGTGAGCAACCTAGACCAAGTTAAGTTCAAAAACACTAGAGAATTCCTGGAAGCTTAGTACTTAGACAAATCAGTCATCAACTGGGACATAGAGATAAACAATATCTACATATAATTCAAAAGAGCCAATCAAAAAACTAAAAAAAAGAAACAAAAAGACCAAAATACCGCCTCTTCAGCAATCAATACCCAGACAGGCAAAGATTGACACCGGCCTGATTAACTACCAGGCCAACAATAAAGCATAAACAATACCCCAATCAAGGAACTACCAACTCAGACAAACAAATGAACAGTAAACAACAGCCCAATCAAGGAATTACCAAGAACAATCCCACCAAGATTATAACATACACTTGCATATAAACAGAAAGCAAACATCCACCCCTCCTAGCACTGATGATATTGCTTAGTTGGGCAATGAAACATCTGCAAGAAAAGTGTCTATGGAGATTCTCAGTCGTCCAGGTCATGGTTGTCTCAAAGGTGCTTTTTCAGTAGGCAACTGGACTTTTTGATTTTTCTTTGAAGACATGTCGCTTCTTTTCCAAGAAGCAAGAACCTATCCAGAGCTTAAAAAACTTCTTGGATGAGAAGCGAAACATCTTCAAAGAAAAACCAAGAAAGTCCAATTGCTTCTTGAAAAAGCACATTTGGGACAATCTGCAAGCAAACAACCAAGCTCAGAGAGAACAAAAATCCTACTGAGGAAATGTTAATTATCTTTTCTGTTCAATCTGAGATCCTCAACATCATCCTAAAATGTGTTCTGGAGACTGAGGAGACTCCAGAACTTTTTAGCATTGGAGTCCAACAAAGAAAAAGATCACCTCGTCTTCTAACTTGCTAGCAAGAATGAGCTGCATAGAGTTATACAGGGAATGCTTCTGCGGACGGAGATGAAGTTAGATCTTGCCCAGTATTCTGGAGTGTTCTTATTTAAACACATGTGGATGAGGAAATTAGCAACAGAACATAAAGCCAACATGAAATTATTTCTTAAAAGCTGTTAAGGAGTACAAAGCATTTTTAAAAAGAGTAACTAGTAGAACTACTCGGATATTCCAGATCAGTTATTTTAAGATAGGTTAATCTTACTAGCATGGTAAACAAATCATAAACATAAACCATTGGTGTATCATATTTACAAATTTAATTATATTAAAATATTCCCTAATTTGAGTCTTTAATAACTAAATAGAAATTAGTGTAATATAAAATAGGCCTCATGTGATTTCCAATCACACAGTCTGAACAAATGTATGGTTATGAAAAAAGCAAATTATTCAAAACAATATTCAGTGGCTCCATCTAACTGCAATACTTTCAGATAGCCAAAGTAGTGAAATGGACATTAATGTATCTAATATAGATACAATAACATAGTATATACTCACCAGCTTGTGGGGAGAAAGATATTCATCCACAAGGAGCTCTTCATCTTCTTTAATAGATGGATTCGGGTTCAGGAGACCTTGCCAGCCAAGATCTGTAACCCTAACTGTCGCTGAACCTGGTCTTGAGGTTCTATCTAGTTTCCAGTTTATCTTCATTTCAGAATGCCCTAAATGTTAAACACAAGAATGCAAGCTAATTATTTGAGTCCTGAGTCCATGCATCATAAGCTAAAACAATGTAGGATTATGCTAAATGTTCATGAAGATTGAAAAATATAAAATATTTATTAATTAGAATGATATGCTTAGTTTTATATGCATATAGGTTTTATATATAACTAACAAGTGTGAAAAAGATTGTACTTTGTTTATATTTGATACTATCTGTTTTTAATTAACAGACATAACAAAATAGTTAAAATGTTGGCCAGGAAATCAAGTTCAAATCCCTATTCACAGTTGCTGAGTAGAACATAGTAACTGGCAAAACCTATCTCACAAAACTGTTGAGGGTAAAATAAGAGATAAAATTAAGAAGAAATTCTTATGTCTATCGACTGGATTCTTAGACAAAAAATGGGATATACCTGTAACAAATTATTGTCTTTTGATAATACTGGAATTCAAATCAATCAGCTAAGCAATATAACTTTAACAATCTGTTAAATCGATTGACACTCAAAAAATTAATAATCAGTACTGGGTACTGAATCAATATAATTCTTATTGCCCAGTGATTTGAATGTCAGGAAATTCCAGAGAATCTTTTCTATCTTTTGATGCTGGCTAAAATATTAAATATCCAAAGCCCTTAAGGGCAAAAGATTTATATGATTAGAAGAGTATCCAAAACCTTTAAAATAAATCAATAAATAAAATAAAATAAAATAAAATAAAATAAAATAAAATAAAATAAAATAAAATAAAATAAAATAAAATAAAATAAAATAAAATAAAATAAAATAAATAAATAAATATCTTCTTAAAAGCCACCTTTAGATCCACCACACTGGCCATTTTCATCCTATCTCCAACATTTTCTTTTCCAGGGTTCACTTCTTCTCCACTTTTCCTAGCGCGAATATAAAGCTGCTAGGCGAACTCATTCACTGGTACAGGATAAGGAGTGTTAAGTATGCAGATGATAGCCAGTTATACCTCCCCCCCCCCATTCAAATGATGCCCTTTAAGATCTTTCTCAACTTAAAGGGCAACACTGAGTAGGGGAGGATATAACTGGATATCATCAGCATATTTACATTACCTAAAGGTTTTGGTTAAGGAAGAACAGATTTCAGCTTAACTCTAGTTAAGTCTCAGTGCCTGTAGTTTTAGGGCCCTCTAGATCTACAAATTCTGCATTTTTAAAAATTATTACTGTAATTCTGGACAGGATTGTACTCTCCCAGATAGAGTTGGTATGCAACTTGGGGGTCCTTCTGATCTCATAGCCCCTGCCTGAGCAGGTGGGCAGTATGGCAAAAAGGGTTTTTGGTACAAATTCATTCTGTGCACCAGCTGGGCTTGTTATTGGATTAGGAGGCACTGCTCAAGATTACTCGTGTCTTTAAATTATTCTCTGATTTCACTAATCCAGTGTACATGGATTTTTCCTAAAACATTTGAAAGATTCATTAGTCCAGAATATAGCAATGAATGAATGTAGTTTAGTGCATAAACGCTGCTACTATAAGTATAGGATATTCTCATATTCATGCTATAAGAATAGTACCGGCTTCAAAGCTTTAAAGCTCTACAAGGCATAAGACCAGGTTATTTGCAGGACCATCTGCCTCCAGTAATGCTTGCTTTTTCCCCTAGATTTGGCAAGATGGGCATGCTTCACCTTTTGCAATAGTTTTTGCAAAACATTGCATCTAATGTGACCAAGGAAGTGTGCCTCTTCTGTCATACGTGCTCTATGGAACAGTCTCTATCCTGAGATTTGGATGGCTCCAATTCTGTTGATTTTCTGAAAGACTGTGAAGACCTGGTTTTTCTTTCAGAAGCTGGGGCTGGAACATTAATGCAGCCTTGTATGGGTGTCTTCCTTTGGGTGAGCAAGGGGTTGTAAGATGCCTTGATCATTTTTGAAATAATTTTTTAACAAAAATATTAAAGTATATTAAAATAAAAATATTTAATAAAAATATTAAAGTATGTTTCTGTGTGTTGTTAATTGTTAAGATAGGAGACCATTTGTCTGCTTAAATATGCCAAATATGGATATTTAAATAAGCTATGATATGCACAATACATTTTATGATAAAGATCTGAAAAGAACGTTAACAATAAAATTCGAAGCATTTTTCAAAAATATCCATTTTAAAACAAGACAAAAATAACACACAAACAAGATTTTTCTTCTAAGGTTCAACATTTTTAGAAATTTTATATCCTTAAGTTATCTGACTTCATATGAATCTTGCATATTTAAATTTGATGACACTATAGAAGTTTGGAAATAATCAAAACACTATTAATTTCATTTGTTTTGGCTCAAAATTCAATAGGTTTTGATAGTGATAAGGATTAATGGTAATAAGATAGAAAAATAAGTCATTATGGAAATGCACACTGTATGAATTATTATAAAACAAACTATGTGCTGGATACTATAGCTATTATATACTGATATTCATGTATAGCTCACAGCAGGTGGCATCATCTAATTGGTCTTAGCAGAACTTGGAAAAAAAGCTAAGCAAGTCAGACCTCGTTAATACAGTTCAGCTGGCATCCTACATTAGTACAACTCTCACTTTCTGAACTATGCTAAGAGTAGCCAAAGAGTTAATTTAAACAAATGTCATATATCCATATTGATACAACCAGACTTCAAATTAGGGAAAGTATATCTGATATTTAAACATGGAAACAAAATTAATTTGATTCTTATTATATTTAAACTCTAAATTGACAAATTTATTATTAATAATTAAAGTTATGTGCTACCCAAGTTTCAATGAAACTGGGCAGATCATACTCTTAACAAATTATATGTTATTCATAAAATCAATGGTCATGACTTTAAATAAAATACTGTAACAATCATCAAGACAAACCAAATTTGTAAGAATTTTCTGTTGCATCGAACAGAGGAAATAATATACTATTCAAGCTTTCATCTACTTCAAAGAGCAATTATACTGTTCTGATTCTCTAACACTGCCCTTCAACTACAATTGGGGTGGAGATTTCTGAATGCTTGTATATCAGAGTTCTCTGGGTGATGTGGAAAAAATAGCCAGTTCCATATTTATACAACAAAAATAAAATGTGTTGTATTACAAAGTTTTTACGGTAGTGAACTGAAAGACAATCCAAGCTAGTATTCACTAATACATAACAGCTGTATTAAGTACTACGCCCAGTAGCTCCTTTCCAACATTTAGGGGAACAACACAATTACAAAACTTGGAAACAAATTAAAAAGAAGGATGCCTGGTAATCCGATCTTCTTGATAACAAGTATACTTCTATTAAAGAACAGCAAAATCCTACAATGTAGCAACGTAGTGGCAATAATGCACAACTCTTTTTAATAGAATTACTTGAACTGTAAACTAATACAATACAAAGTGCAAAGTGCCAATCACTGAAGATGCATGAATATTCAATATTTTTTCTGCAATGTTTTGAAAATGTTTGAGATATTCAAATTTTAAATTTTTGCTTCTAAACTCTTATTTCCGACCCAGAAACATCTGTTTTATTTGTTCTATAATTATTTTTTATTTAAACTATTATGTCCCATTTTTCAAAGACAAGGCTGCAAAAGCAGACCAGTGATACAAGTATTTCAGGGTAAAAGTTGACAACAAAAATAATTAATCTTGCGCCCACTTAAAAGTAGGCGAACGGAGCTTTGTTCTCCTGTCTTGGAAGACAATTCCATTATTAAGGTGCCTACAATGTGCAAATATCTTGTCCTCAACAGTCACAATCCGGCCAGCCAAAAGTGACAAAGCCCAAGATATAAGCATTACTGTATCACAGCATTTCAAATCAATGGGACTTTTCAGGCTGTCCTCAAAAATAATTCCATATAGAAGTACTGTTAAGATTAACTTGCAAGTGCTGAATGCTTGAACAATTAAGACAGAGCTTTACAAGGGATATACTATCAAACATACTGAGATTCTACCAATTGAAAATGTGATCAAATATAAGTATGGAATGCAGACATAATATCTGTAGATTAGAGAAGTGAGTTTGAAGCAGAATCTATAGTGCATTCTTCTGAATGTCTTTAAGAACTATGAATACCATTTTAGCTTTAGTTTGTAAAAGTACCCTATCTTTCAGAAAACAAGATTTATTATTATGTCATCAAGAAACTATGTAAATTAGTTCCTAATGGAAAAATCGTTCTTGTCTACAGTATTCATGTATAAGCTTACATCACATAAAACCTGATCTTGTTATATAAGACTTGGTTGTAGATGAACTAAAAGCTAAGAGCACAGAGATATAGCTATCATTGTAAACATCAGTAAACAATTCATTTTACTTCCTGGACAATAACATAATATTTGTTTATGAATAATAATGAAAAGGTCAGTTTAAAAATTTTAAATACAGTATTGAGTTTTCATTAAGTGTACCTTCATATAAAAAGCTACTTTAAAGCAGTATGTATTTGTCATTTAAATGTACCAATTGACTTCAGATAATCAATAATCTTTGATTATGGTCTTTTTCTTTCAGATAAAAGGGGGAACTATACCTTCAGCTAGGTCCCTAATTTTGAGACAAATGGAAAAGAACAATTATCACTCTAGAAAGATTGCATGGTGAAAAGAGTGTATGTTCATCCCTGAGTCTTTCTCCACCTCTTAGTGGAGAAAGCTGCATTTTACGAAGATCGGAGAGATAAAAACAACAAATGATAAACAATGTGGACCCAATCTGGTATACAAAAAAGGTAATACTGTACATGGCTATTTGCATCAACCCAATTTGTCATGGCTTTCAGCAGCTGCCTAGGCCAATCTTGGTATCCGTAAGGAGATTTTTATTATTAAAGGCAAGCACGAAATAAATTTTCTAGGAGGCAGATCAATCCTCTCTTTTCTTCTAGGATTGGAGCTAAATATTTTACACAGGTTGCTAAAGAGAAAATAGAAAAAAAAAAAATCCCCACAACTCCCTTAGAACAAGGGTGCATGCAAAGGTCATACAAAACCTTCTGTATCAACCATCATGAACAGCTGGGGGTATCTGCTGTATTCTTAATTGTATCAAGGAATTCTTGCCAAATAAGCTAGGGAACACATTTCAAATAATGTTCATATTTGTTTTTAATTATTGAAGACCAGAGACAGGTCAAATTGGATGGTTACACTATGTTCTCTGGATTTTATATTTTTGTCTTTATGCAGAATTATCAAGTAAAGAGAAAAAAAATAAAGAAAAACCATACGATGGAATCAAATGGACCAAACTTTCAAATCACTGCATATTCATTGATCTATTGAGATAAAGTAGTAATAGTCACTACTTTCTTATTGCACTTTGCATCTGTGATGATATATCCATGTCCCTGGAAATAAACCCTACTGAAAACAATAAATCACACATTAAATAACTATGCATAAAACTGCATAATAAATAAAAATAAAAAGTTGGAGGGAGAGTGCCACCCAGTAATTTAGAAAATGAAATACATTTAAAATGTTTAAATAATATTTATAAAAATAATATTCAAATAATAATTAATAAACCCCCCCCCCCAGTGAAGAGGTCCCTTGATGTGGTTATTGGGCTTGTGTTTTCTGAGGAAGATGAAAACAATGCCAGAGGTTCAACTGTACAGGGCAGGTCTCATCAAAGGAGTCAGACGAAGAGTGTCTCTCCAATAAACAATATGGTGAGACATAATCTACCATACTGCATTGATCATTGCCCAGGTCAACAAGGACCATGCTAGGGGCTGGAATTCCTGAACATTTGGTAGTAAATGGGCTACAGGACTCAGGCTTGTTGGCTGAGCAACCAAGGCCAGTAGCTGCAAAACTTCTGGAATTAAAATTGTTTACCCATCGAAGTGTACAAAGATTGAAAACAAAAAAGACAATTATCTGTTATTACTAAACAGGCCACAATCCAGCCAGCCAAAGGTCAATAAAAGAAGGTATCTGAAAAGAATGCAGTTCTGGAAAGAACAACATCCAGAATCAGAAATAACAGATGAGGCTATAAGGTCAATACTGGTTTTATAATATAAAATAAAGTATTTACGGAAGCAGAATTGAAAGTACTGCAAAGATCTACGCAGGGCAAAAAACAAACAAATCCCAAAAGAACAACACAAAACTCTTGCTAGAAGTACTCAGTATGTAAAGGCAAGCTGGGGGAATCAGCAGTAGAAGAAGCCAGCATCACTACTGAATCATTTTCATTCCCAAACCAAGAACTCTCTTCTCTGCCTTCTCCTCAGAAAGAGCCAAGCACTCTAACTAAAAAAAGAAAAGGAACTAAAACAAAGAATAACTGATCATCTAGAAAAAGCACAAGGACAACAGAATAAAGTTACCTGAATTTCAGCTTGTTCTGAAGAAACAGCTAGCACAAATATTAAATGATGCCAATATTGTAATATCAAATATAAACACCAGCTCACTACAAGAAACCAACTAATGTAGAGCATATCTGCAGTTATACTGAATACCTGAGATGCAAATTCAACAAAGGAGAAAAATAGCCAAACAGTGCACCATCAGAATGAAAAATCAGGCTGGAAAATAAGATCCGCAAGCTAAGATTAGATACAAACTAAAACAAATGAATGAAAAGAAACTGAAGAAAATACCAAATAATACCCAATCAATAAATAGGAAACAGGTAAGATTAGGGAAGCACTGGAAATAACAAAGCAACAAATAAGAGCTGTAGCCAAGAAAATCAGATAAAAAGCCTGAATTGCACACTATAGGTAGAATTTCCAATTTTAGTCGAACCAGAATTATTTCTACCAATCCATCAATGGAGAGACCGCAGTGAACCAGTCAACACCTGACAAAGAAGAAACTGCAATTATGCACAGAGCTATGAGATAACACAAAAAATATAACAAAAATGCATCTTAACTAAAGGAGATAAATAAGAATTTAAAAAGCAGAAATGGTAGAAGGGGCAAGGAATATCAATAACAGATAACAGATAACAGATTAACAGAGTTGGAAGGGACTTTGTAGGTCATCTAGTCCAACACCCCCCTCCACCCAAAGAATTGGTCAGGACCAGATGAATTGATCAAGAATTGGTCAGGACCAGATGAAGATGGACTGCATGTTTTTTGGTTAAAACATCTAACTGGTCTATGCCAGTGCATAGTAATTTAACAATGTACTGCAGGGAGGTAAAATTTAAAATTGATTAACATCTAATAACATCTGGTAAAACCTAATAAAAGATCCAAAAAAAGGGCAGCACCAGGCAACTATGTACCAATTTATTTATTTATTTTATTAAATTTCTATACCGCCCTTCTCCTGAAGGACTCAGGGCGGTGTGCAGCCAGAAATAAAACCATGACAGTATAAAAATTAAAAACAATTTAAAACAATTAAATCAATTGGCTGAAAATTCTAATAAAACAACCCATTAAAATAGTAAAAATATTATTATTATTTAGGCCAGTCCTGCTTGTTGGAATAGTAATGTTTTTAGGGCCCGACGAAAGGTATGCAGGTCGGGAATCCTACGAATCTCCGGGGGCAGCTCATTCCAGAGGGTGGGGGCCCCCACAGAGAATGCTCTCCCCCTGGGGGTTGTCAGCCGACATTGTCTAGCTGACAGCACCCAGAGGAGCCCCTCTCTGTGGGAGCATACTGGTCGATGGGAGGCTATCGGTGGCAGAGGCGATCTCGTAGATACCCAGGGCCCATGCCATGGAGCGCTTTAAAAGTGGCAACTAACACCTTGAATCGCACCCGGAAGACCACCGGGAGCCAGTGCAGCTCGCGCAGGAGCAGTGTTACATGGGAGCGCCAAGTCGCTCCCATAATTACCCACGCGGCCGCATTCTGGACCAGTTGGAGCCTCTGGGTGCTCTTCAAGGGGAGCCCATGTAGAGAGCATTACAATAGTCCAGACGGGAAGTGACGAGGGCGTGAGTGACTGTGCGTAAGGAGTCCCGATCCAGAAAGGGACGCAAGTGGTAAATCAGGCGAACCTGATAAAAAGCCCCCCTGGCCACAGCTGTCAGATGGTCTTCTAAGGACAGTTGCGAGTCCAGGAGGACGCCCAAGTTGCAAGCCCTCTCTGAGGGGGTCAAGATCTCACCCCCAATAGTCAGTGATGGAGTCAACTGACTATGACGGGACGTTGGAAACCACAGCCACTTGGTCTTGGAAGGGTTAAGTCTGAACTTGTTTCTCCCCATCCAGATCCGTACGGCTTCCAGGCACCAGGACATCACTTCAAGGGCCTCATTGGGGTGGCCCGGGGTGGAAATGTACAGCTGAGTATCATCAGCGTACTGATGGAAATCCACCCCAAAGCCATGGATGATCTCACCCAGCAGCTTCACATAAATGTTGAACAGGAGGGGCGAGAGGACCGACCCCCGTGGCACCCCACAAACTAGGCACCTTGGGGTCAACCTCTGCCCCCCTGCCAACACAGACTGCGTACGGCCGGAGAGGAAGGAGGCGAACCACCGTATAATGATGCCCCCCACTCCTAACCCCTCCAGCTGGCACAGCATGATACCATGATTGATGGTATCAAAAGCCGCTGAGAGATCTAACAGGACCAGGACAGAGGAACAACCCTTGTCCTGAGCCCTCCAGAGATCATCAACCAATGCGACCAATACCGTTTCCGTGCTATACCCAGGCCTGAAACCCAACTGGAACAGATCCAGATAATCCGCTGATTATATACTTACCTACAACTTTCAAATTGCAAACTAGTGTGGTAGCTGTTGCAGTCTAAGAGCATCTAGTTAAAAACAAGCTCTCTTCACCTGAACAGAAAGGAAACTGCTCAATAGCACAGGAACAAAATAAACAAAAAATCAGCTCCTAATTGACAAGATAATTTTGGAAAACTGCAAGAGAAGGAAGACCAACTTGAAGGTAGCTTAGATTGGTTATAAAAAGGCATTCAACTCCCTCCCATATGATAATAAAATGTCTAGAAATAACAGAAATCAGTAGAAACATCAGAAGTTTTGTGCAAAGATCATTGGCATAACAGAAGATGCAGTTGCTGGTCAATGGTGATAGACTGGGAAAGGTTTATATCAAGAGAGGAATCTTTCAAGGAGGCTCACTATCACCACTACCGTTTGTCATTGCACTTATTCCTTTGTCAAAATACCAAACAAGTCAGACCATGGCTATCAAACATGAAAAATTCCATACAGACTACCTAGGCATTTGGCCTTCTTTGGAGGCCTTCCTCCAGGTACCCTCACGAAGGTGTTTTATACATTTTTATGCTACATTTTTGTATCTTTAAAATTGTTATTGTATCACTATTTACTTGTCATGCCATCCACCATGTCTGTTTCCAACAGCAACACCACTTGCAGTATACAAATTTGAGCTATTTATCTTCTATTTATCTTCTTGAAATGGCACTGACGTTCTCCTGTGTTAAGTAAAGGGAAAATTGAACAATAATTACTTGATGTAGATTCAAAATTTTATTGCAGTATATTTTACATAGGCCTAGATACTTTATAGATTTATTGTAGATATAGAATTCTATTTATAATTTCCAGTGGAAATTTCTACTTTCTACTAAAGAAAACATATCTGCATATTTGTTAAATATATGATAGCTAATAGAACAGTCAGTAAGTGCTAGCTAATATGCTATATACTATCAGTTTTATCTATTATTTGTGCAGTTCACTTTAGGTAAATATTTTATGTTCAGGGTACAGATTACTGAAAAGAATGTAACTTCCATGCTTTGAAGTATCATATATATCCATCCTATATCCATATGGATTTAAAATGCAGTCCATCCCATTGCAATAGTGTTGATTTTTAAGTGAGGACTGGAATTGCAGTAGAATTCTGCTCATGGTGGCTCAAAAATAAATTCCCCCCTTTTTAGTAGTTATTCCTAAAAGGGTTATTCTTGAATAAACCTTTTTGGGCTTTGAGTTTTAAGTCAAGGGAACTACCGGTGGCTACTTGACCATGGCATTCATTGTTTCCTAAGTCAAAGCACATCATAGAGTAACATCCAAGTAATAACGAGAAGTTTATTTATTAAATTTGTTTGTCGCCCATCCCGCTGCAAGGCGACTTAAAAACAGCGGGAGGCTATAGAATGCGCTTCCCCATCAATTGAAAAAGCGGCAAAAAGAGCAAATATAATACTTGGGCTTGAATTAAAGAGAAAAAAAAACCTCAGTCACTTTTTTAAAAAATGTTTGACAATCCCTTTCCTACCTGCTTCTAATTTCTTCCAACTGCCGCTAGAAGAAAAAAGACACCACCGCACGTCAAAAGAAAAAGGGAAAATGAACCCCTCACCGAGTCACGCCTGGGGACTCCCTCGTCCTTGGTCCTTTCGGCCCTCCCAGGCCTCTTCCAAGGATTAGCGTGTGTACGCAAGGCCCCAAGTTACCTTGGCAACCGCCTGATTTGAATACACTTGCTACATAGTCATGAGCCCGGAACACTCGAAGCCAATCGCCAGCCTGCGGGAAGATGGGCGTGGCGTACCTCTGCGACAAGTGCCAGCCTCTGCGACAGGGGCCGCCCCTCAAGTTTTACGGGAGGCACCAATCGCCGAGAGAAGAGCGTTGTCCGCTGAAAGTCGAGTGTCTTAAGCGCGAGGGAGCCGAACCGTGTCAGTCGGCCGGTCGGTTTCCCGCCTTCTTTGTGGAGTCTTTCTGGTTGAGCGTGAAGGCCGCCTAGCATGTGTGTTCTGATTTATAAGCAATACCGGCTTAAAATATGCAAGGGTTGGCGGTAGTTGCAATGGTCTCCAAAGAACATCTCGGATTATGTATTTGTTCGGAAAGTCAGTCTGACGGGAGAGTCGTCGTCTCGCCTTCTATCCTTTTCCCCAGTTGAAAGCATATTTAATAAAAGGAGCTCGCGCGGCCCATATCACACACATCCCTCCTAGTCTGCATCTCTGGCTCATGGTATTTTATTGCTTTATTACAACAAAAGAGCAATGTAATTGTTTTAAAAGCTTCATATTAAACGCTGGGTAATTCTCATTATTTTTGCATTACACTGAAGGAGTGAGGAAAAAGGAGGAGTTGGCTGGCAGGTTTTTTTGTTCATATTTCCCTTTTCTATTTCATTAAATATTGGAAGGGAAAACATCTGAAGGAGACTTTAGAGATAAACAGCTGGAGGGGAAGACCATTTTCAGCTTTGATCACAATTTTCTGAAATTTGATTTTTTTTTAAAGGCATTGAGAGAAATTTACATGTGTAATAGACCTTAGATACACAGGTCTACATCTACACATTCTTACATACTATACATTTCTGTCTGTCTGTCCATCCATCTATCCATCCATTCATCCATCAGAATTCTTTCCAAGCTATAGTGGAGTCTTCTGGGATGTATGTTGTACAACTCTTTCAGAATGTTTATAAACACAATGTTGAAATTTTCTTTCTTCTCTCACTCACGCATTCTTGCAGCTATCAAAGACACAGCTGTAACTTGCTGGCACAATTTCCCAAAGGAGTCATTTATGCTCAGAATTATTGTCATTGGGTAGTACAAAAGGGAGATGCCAAAGCTTGTAGATCTGCAGGCAATGCAGTTGTATGATGTGGAACATATTCCCTGCTGAGATGCAACAAAGGACAAAAAAAAAATTATGTTCAGCAGTTGGAGTGCTGGATCAGTTTTGCAAGACATTAAATACCTACTTGATTACTTGAAAATAGTAAGATAATGAGATAGCCTCACACTTTCAATGCTTCATGTTCTGTAGCTATTTTTGGATTTATTTTCACTTTTTGCCAGCCCTGGGTTGGTCATAACAAAATCTATTGTTACTTTTTGTGTGTACATGCTGCTATTTTGGCTACCTAAATATCTACTCATAGAATTAGCTTGCTACTAAACTTCAAAGATTGATGGTGGAGTCTTATTCCTTGTATAGGTAGTATAAACAAAATCAGAAACATATTTAGAAACACTCCTGATTCTAAATCAAATTCTTGAGATCTAGCAGTATTCTAAATAGCATTATTTTTATTTATGATCATTGACCAATCAGTACTTCCTATACCCTTTTTAGGGGTCTACTAAACTATTATGTAAATAACAATAATTCAGTATTTTTTTCAGATATTTTATCACAAAGCAAAATGAGAAGGCTGCCATTGGCAAGTTTTGGCCATCCTTAGGAAGGAAAGAAACAGATTTGGCCAACAGATCATCCTACTGGAAAAAACTTCCAGCATCATCTTTATGGAAAGGAGTGGGAATGTTTTAATGGATAAACCTTTCTATACTTGGTATAAGTTGATTTGCCACCCTCTTTAAAAATGCAATTTCTTTATTTAGCTTAACAAGTTTTACAAAAAAATACAAAATGCAAAAAAAGGAAAATACATTAAAGCTACAAAAATGTAATTATTCAATATAACAATAAAACAAATGAAACAAAAATGGGGGAAACTAAATATGTCATAAAGAGTTCTAAATGTACCTTAGGGGGGATTTTAAATGATTTTCTACCTTTACAAAATATAAAGCCTATGATATAGAAAAATATATTGAGCCATTTTTGATTAGCAGATAAAACTGCCTTTTCAAAAACAGGTAAGCTTCTTGAATCTAAGAATAGCACTATTTTTCCAATCTACAAATAATTATCTTAGCAATGCCCCAGGAAAATGTCAAATTGGGAAGGTTATAAAATTGATTTCTGTCATTTGAATTTTCTACCAAAATATCTTTGATGCCTTCTAATGCTGTAAATAAATATACCATAGACACACTTCTTTGGATAAAACTAATGTACTCTTATATTCAAACTTTATTTAATTCTAGAGTGAGGATTGATCCTTTGATAGATGTTGACTTAATGTGATCAATGTAACAAAACATTTAGGTTCAGACAATTTTTCTATTATATTAAGGTAAAATTATAGTATAAGACTATAGATGATATATCAGTCCAAGAAAAATAAATGCTGCTAAAATATGGCTATCTACCTACTTGTACTTATACCTTTTATAACTATGATCCATGTGAGTGTGTGTATTTCTGTGTTGTGTATCTCTCTGTGTGTATAATCAAGGATGCACTATTTCATGGCATGTTTTAAGTAAAGCAACAAAAAATTTAATCATAGTACTGATAATGCTAACGTTTTAAGGTAATTCCTTATATCTTGGTAGAATTTGCAATAGAGAGGTACATGAGCAATGGTTTCAATCTCCAAATCATAAGGGCAAATTTGTTTCAAGTAAGGGAAGTTTGAAATGTCCATCTAATAAGGACCACTGATAATAATACATTCTGCATGCCTTAAAGAAAATCATTCAGGCTGGGAAAGATGAGAAATGATAAATATTTGACCAGCATCTAAGGTTCTCTTCAAACCCAGATTATGTTGTTATATGGCACCTGTTGATTTCTTTTTAATAGTAATTTTATTAAAAATCAGAATTAAAAAGATAAAAACTAATACAAACAAAAAAGAAAGGAATTAAAAAAATAGAAAGTGCAGAAAATAGAAAAACAGAAAAAGAAAATATACATACAATACACACACACACACACACAATTACTTTCTCCTTCATCACAAGTATAATTACTTTTGTAATTTCTTCCCATATCTCATTTCTTACTGTATCTATAAACAAATTCTTAAAACCACATTCAGTCCTGAACAGGAAAAGTCCATTAAAGTTTATCAGAGAAAATAATGTATCTATTTTAGCTTTGATCAAATAAATCAATTTTATATTTTTTCTTTTTTGCCTAACAATCTTAACCTTTAGTCCTTTCAAATAATATCAAAAATATTTTGCTCCATTCTGTATTAGGTCAAGTTTAAGTGTTCTTTAATTGCAATCTTTAGTTCCTTCTGCTTCCCTGTAATATCAAACCTTTGAAGACCTTGTTTCTGTAATATCCAACCTTAAAAGTCCCATCCTATCTTAAAGAGAATTCAAAACAAAAGGATGTGCTCACAGGAAGTATAATTAATTTTAAAATCAAATCCATGTGGACCCTTAGTTTGCAAGTTTCCAGAATCGAAGTTCTAATCACCCTTTTGCTTTTTATTCCAAAAGAAATGTTTTAAATTGAATTTGTAATTTTTTTAAATCCATCTTTATTATTTTTATAATTAACTAAAGGCAGCAAGCGTATCTCATACTCCTTTGTCCTATTTTCCCCACAGCAATAAATCTGAGGTGAGTTGGGCTGAGAGAGGGGAACTGGGCTCAAGGCCACACAACTGGCTTTCATGACTAAGGCAGGAGTAGAACTCACCTGGTGCTGTACAATGTATTGATGCAAAGGTTCCTAATAGCTGAAAATGAATTAACAAGCAATATCCAGAAGTAAACAGAAAAGCAAATATGCAAACGTAGTGTCCTTTCTGAAGGTGCCAACTGCAGTTTCAGCAAGAGGTTTATTCCCTTGTCTCCCAGAACTTTACTTTAAACAGAGATCTTATGGTTTCCTCACTTGGAGCAACTGTCTGGAGCACTTTTTAGAAGTCTGGGTTTTTTTCCTTGTCTATAGAGGAATTACAAAGAGCTGGTCTACTCGCTTGCTTTCCCTTCTGTCACTTTCTTCAGTTTGCCATTTCTTCCCTGGAAGTTTCTGCATCTTGTTAATTTCCATATTCCATCAACTATCCTTTCATTATCTGAACTTTTCAGACATGGTAGGCCAGTGAGGAAACCTGACCAGATGAGCTAATTCCACATGTAAAGCTACATTAACAGAATCTAAAAGTACTACCCCCCCCCCTCAATATCATTATAGCTAAGAAACCAGTGAGGGTCTCTTCTGAGACTCTTGCCCGCCCTCACCCACTATTCAGCAATGGATTTTACTGTCGCTTATCTGACTGTTCCCTTGGCAGCATCCCAATCTCCCAAGGTCTTTCCCACATATCATCACAGGAGCAGGTACAATATTTATTTCATATACTATGTGAAACTCATAATTTCATTCCAGTGCATGTGATACCAAGTCAGAAACGTCATACATTTTTGTCTGGTTACATTTAAATCAAACAGTCTTGTTTCTTTATATAGTAGTGGCATAATTCAGTTAATTGTCCTTGGATTGCCATAAACTGCTCCACAATCCTTTCTGCCAGTAGGGATGATTCAACAATTTATTGCTGGAGAACTATATACTATGTTCTGTTCTCTTTAAAAAGATAGTAACAATTGCTGATAAATCACAGGGCCACATCATCATCAGATTAGTGTCTTAACACATATTTTTATTAAAGACAGTGATCTGATCATCAGCTGAATTGAAAAAGTCATTGTCATGAACAAGAACCTGGATAATCAAAATCTCAAAACATGGTTCATATTTTTCACAGCAAATGTGTAATATCAAGTGCTTAATTCTTTGCAAGTGGCTACATGCAAAACCTGTTCTAGATATTAAGGATTTAAGTCATGTGAACATTTTACAGCAGGATAAAGTAGACAACAAAAAGCTTCAAAAGAAAGCTAAACCTGAATATCAGAAATATTACATATAGAACCAAATGTATTCCAGCAGATATGCAATGTGGTTCCTTTCTTTCTTTCTTGGTCACCAAAAGGCAAAATAAATAGATTTATCAAGTCTAATGCATATTTGGTAGGTGCAATGAATGTTTTATCAGTTGAGGGAAGAATAAATAAGTACCAGTTCAGTTTCAGTTCTTTATGGGAGACAGATTATGAATCATTCATCTGAATGTGATTAATTTTGTATAATACATAACTTTATGTACTTAATTTTTATTAGTGATTGGACTTTTAGCTTGATCCTTATCTCAAGTATATCCTTGTAAAGGCTCTTATTGACAAGAACCTGTCTTCTAAATGATGCAAAGCCACCAATCTCAGTTTTACTCACCATAGCAACCAATATCAACATTATTCTATTTCATGGGCCGGGTTGCTATAGCAAAGTGCTTGTGTCATATTCTTAGGTGATAAAAGAAAGCACTTTACTTTTCACTAAAACACAGATCTCAAAATGATCAAGTTTGATCCCAGAAATAGCTGAGTTTTAAACTACCTAAAACAACTTGTAAAGAATTGCCAGAAAAGTTTTACTGACTAATTTCTTCATGTGAAGATCTTTGCTGTTAGCCTATAACCAAGTGCTCTTTTGGCTAGAAATTCTGCTTCTTTAATGGACACTATGGTTCAAACATAGTGTTAATTCATCACATGGTTTGCTTATTTGTGGTTTAGCATGCTGGGGAAACACATACACTGACTTAGCAGGCATGGTTTACAGCAGGGTGATGAAAGCTATAGCTATTGTTCTACAGTTCTGACTTTTTAAAGAGAAAAAACAACTAGATTTTTATATGTGCACTTATGGCCCATTAAGAGTGAGTGGCTTGAGATTGCTGCTCTGAAATATGCATGCTGCTTAAGCCTTAGCAATATGAGACTGCTGGAACCTTTTTCTTT
Organism: Pituophis catenifer annectens; assembly: GCF_029215685.1. Classification (NCBI taxonomy): domain Eukaryota; kingdom Metazoa; phylum Chordata; class Lepidosauria; order Squamata; family Colubridae; genus Pituophis; species Pituophis catenifer. Next base: position 243,185,367 of record NW_027256881.1, on the reverse strand, counting down.
AACCTATTCCTCCTTCTCAGGACTGCTGTGATGCCTGCAAATCAGCCAAAGGCCAGCTTTGGGGCAGCTTGTTTTTTGTTTCTGTCCTGATCATTTTCCTTTCTGTTCAGTTAATATAATACTAGAGCTATTAGAATGTGCTTACTTCATTTTCAGACGGCACTGGAGAGTTTCTATATCTTGCTCAAAAGATATAGTTAGGACAGGGTTAGACTAGAGAGCAACAAGATGGTGTACGTAAAAGAACACCCTCTGAATGTTGCTCACCAAATGTAGTGTAGCATCTCTTGCCACTAAGCTCTGAATGACTTTGCTTACATGCTATTTTAAACCATAACTTATTGAGTAAACTATAAATGGCTAGGTGTGCCGAATAGACTAAGCGGTAGTGCTCAAATCAAACAAATTACATTATGGTTTAAGACCCCACCCAGTAAACTTTTGGTTGAAATTTGGCCTTAGTTCCTAAGATTGGAAGTCTGGGCACTGCGTTGCAGTGGTTTTGCGCCTTCCTGAATGGGCAGATTCAGTCCCTAGGTATGGAGGAGGAGAATTAACTCATTGATTACTCCAAAATGGGATGGCACAAAGTTCCTCTCTGCTGCTAATGAATATAGAAGCTGACGGGAGAAGTAATCTATTAGATTGGTATAATCAGAACCCCTGACCTGCATCTCCATCTCAGTCCGGACATGCATTGGGAATTCTAACCCAGTGCCTGGAGACTGTAAATATCTTTATGGAGAGAAAGAAACTGAGGCTGAATCTCAGCAAGACTGATCTACTACTCCTAGCCATCTGGGTCTGAGTTTACTCCAATGGTGACTTTGGATGGGATAGCACTCTTAATGAAGGAGCCAGTCTGTGACTTGGTGGTCCTTCTAGACTCATGGCTAGATAAGACAGTTGGAGGTTGTTGTTAGAGGGGCCTGGCCCAGAATTGCGTGGTGTGCTGGCTGTGGACTTTCCTGGAGTCCTGGAAATGACTGACATTTGTCATCTTCCAATTACTGCAATATACTCTATGTGACCTGTTTTTGAAGGGTACTCGAAAGATGCATTGGCTCCAGATGTAGTAGCTTGCTTGTGGATGGATACCATTACTTATACATAATATCAATGTTGAGGGTTCTGCATTGCAAATCAATGGAAAACTAGATACCATTCAAAGTGGTGGGTTTGACCTAAAGCTCTACATTGTTTGGCACCTAAGTACCCAAAGGACTATCTGCTTCCAATGGATCCTACCCACCCCGTTTGGACTACCTGGTAAGAATATTAAGGGTTCCTTCTACATGAGACATTTAGGTGAGAGCAAGTAATGTAGATTTTTCTGTAATACATCTTCCTTATTATAATTGGGCTCCAGCTACCAGACCTGGATGACATCTTCAAATCTCACTGTTTGAGGAAATTGTATTACATTTTCAGAGACTCTTCCCATCCTGCTTACAATCTTTTTGGACTGTTGCCTTCTGGTAGAAGATACAGAACAATTAAAACTTGGACCACACATTTTCTGAATAGTTTTTATCCCAGAGCTATAATTGTACTCAACAATGAACTAAAGGGCTACCATCAGTGAGCTGTTGGACAGCATTACTTGGTCTGTTGTGTGGATGTTTGGGTGGTTTAGGGGTGGGGAATTTGTGGTGGGTGGGGGTGTGTTCGGGGATTGTTATGTGTGTTGGACCTGGTCTTTGGGTGTTAGGTGAATTTCGTTGTATGGGTATACTGTGTATACCTGTACAATGACAATAAAGTTGTTGTTATTGAAAAGCTCCTACTAGAAAACTGGGTGGCAGCATTGCTTCTGAATTGCAGGAAAGCCATCAAAATAAAGCTGTTCAGAGTTATTAAGATCAATCATTGGGAACCCTGCTATATCACATAACAATATTGAAGGGATTGATAGTGTTAATATATTGCTATATTTGCTTTTATTTTGATATTTTATGACAACTTTGTTTCTACTGTACACAATTCTATGTAGAGTACAGTGGTATAAAAATATAGTAAATATACATTTTTATAGAAATTTGGGCATATCACAATGCTAAGCACTCATATTTTATATAATAAAAACTTAAATGTTGGATTTAAAGGAGCATTCTGTTTATAGCTATTGTACTTTGATCTTGTTTGATTCTTTGCAATGTTTTTACAGTATTTGATTTCACAGCAGGAAGTTTGTTTCTCCTCGCTTATATTGTAGTGTCTGGATAAAGTCTGCAAAGCAGATAATTTACACTTTACTTCAGGTTATGCACAGTATATACCATTTTTAAAAAATAGCTTAAATCAGAATAACATAAAAAAATCTTCCCAGAAAAAATTACCCTAATAACCAGAATTCTAGAGTTATATATTTGATCCCACACTGGCCATTTAATTCCAAGTCAATATTCAAAGCCAAATGTTTATAAATGTAACAACGTCCCTCACTTTGAAGAACGTTTAACTTTTTAAGAACCATTGTTTGCAATGTTTTCTTACTAATCTAATTAATAGAACCTGCGAGTAAGGAGGGTGCAAATTTACAATCTTCTACCATGGCTACCGGCACTCTAGTTGCCTGCCCAGGATAATGCGGCTCACACAACCGTAGGAGGGGATAATGGGATTTGTACTTCAGTTCTGGAGAGCGCCAGGTTGGGGAAAGCTGCCATTCCTTTGTGCGCTTTCCTATTCATCCTCCCTTCCGCCTTTTCCAACCAGGCTAGCGCGGATTCCCCACATCCTACCGACTTCACAGCCTGCATTTCTCTGTGCAGGCAGGGAAAGGATAAGAGAGAAAGAGGCTCCAACAGTAGGAGCAGCAGCGGCAGGACACAGCGGCACAGCCAAGCTACGCACAAAAAGGGGTCCTAAAAAAAGAGGAAGGAAATGGTGGTGGGGGGAGTGCTGCTGAGGGAGGCCTCCCTCACAAGAGAACTAAACCTGGATGGAATATTTACCTCGGGAGGAAGGGAGGGCGCGCATCTCCTCATCCCGGCAGAGGAGGAGGAGGCTTTATTTGCCTGGAGGAAGCAGCAGACTCTAAAAATAAGCCACGCGAGAGGCGATTCCCTTCTCCCAGCACGCTACACCCATTTCCTCCCTCCCTCCCTCTTCCTCCTCCTCCGGCCCCTCGCCGCTCTCCAAAAGCCCAGGCCGGAGCCGCGGCAGCAACACAGCAGCGGGCGGGGCCAAGGGAGAAGGTTGCTCTGGGAGTGATTGACGTGTCTCGCAGCCGACCACGAGGTCGGAGGAGTGGGGGAGCCGCGGCCTGGAGCCCGAAGGTTGAGCGGGAGCGCCTATCAGCTGCTCCGGGAGGTTGCGAGGGACGAGTGGGCGGCGAGCGGCGTTTGGGCGTGTGCCGCCCGCTGCCTGGGGCTGGCTTTGCGCGCACACATTGTCCAAGCCGCCGTCACGGCAGCACCCGGGCGGAGCGGGTGCCTCAGTGTTGGGTGCCAATGCGGGGAGGGCGTTGCAAACACGGGGCTCCTCCGCCGCCTAGGTGGAAAGTTCGCCGCTGCATCGGACCGACGGAGCCTTGACTAAGAGAGCAGCCGGTCTTTCTGCGGAGGGGGACGCGGAGTCTCGCAAAGGCGCTTTGCTCTTTCCAGGCACCACGCAAACTTTGCATTTCCTCGCACGCTTCCAATTTTTTTTTTTTTAAAAAAAAACCCTCTAGGAAAAAGGCAGCTTTGCTTTTCTGGTTTGCAAGGAAAACCTCGCAGGCTATAAAGTAGTAAGTAGAGCTTTCTCCTCCAATTCTTAAATGCTGTTTTTGGGCTTAGAAGCACGTTCGCCTTGAAGGTTGATTCGGCTCACCTGTGTAAGTAACGCCTTAGCAGCCCTCGGGAAGGCGGCCACGAAGCGCCTGCGGATCTGTGGGCGTTCAGCTTTCAACCGTTTGGGAATATTGAAGGTGCGGGCTGTAACAGCCAGAGGTCCTGCAGTGGTTCACACGGCGCGCCCCAGGGCAACCGTGTACACGGAGCTGTTAGTGGCAGCGCTTGGCTTTTATGAGCCAAAATGGGGGAGGAACAAGGCGGGTTGCGGGTTGTAGAACATCTATTTCCCTGGATCTTGGCTGAAGTCGGTTGTAACCCGAATCTCCGAAGTGGGGGTGTAAAGGCCTGCCTCCCCCCCCCAGGTTATATCAGCATCATCCTCGCCACCCTCATTTCTAAGTAGGAGAGAGATTCGGAGGATTATCGGTTGGGGAGGTGGCGCTTCCCTCGGCCAAAAGCAACGTGGGAGGCGGTCTTCGGTGTACGAGAAGGGAAGGCGCGGCGATTGCGTCTGTCAGGGGGAAACAGCCTCGTGCGCGAGAAGACAAGCTATTATGGGGTGTGTCCGATTGTCAAGTCGAGGGACGTTAAGGGAGGTGGCAGTGAGGCTGAAAGGGTGTCTTGGGATGCTGCCAAGCGGGTGGGCTTCATTCTGAAGCTGTGGGCTTCTCCTTGTTTATCGCCCACTTGTGAAATCCAAAGGCTAAAGTGCAATTCCACGCAGGGACGGCTCTACGGCTTAAAAGAAAGCCCTGGGTGGAACGCTGTGCAAAGGGGTGAGGCGTGTCCAAGGATGATGTGTGACAACACGCTCTCCGGTCTTCCCCCCCCCCTCCCCGCGATTTCCCGGTCTAGCAGCCGCCGCCGCCGCCGCCGCCGCCTCACACAGACGCTAGTATTAGGCGGTGTACCGGCATATCTTGACGCTTGGAACTTCACCGGCTCGGCGTTTTTCTAGAGCCTGGGAATTTTTGCTGCCCTGGAGAATCGGGTGGGTTTTGGGGGCTCGGGAACGGGAGGGTTGACCCACCACCTGCTTGCCCGTCTCTGTTCCCAGCTATATTGTGACTGTGCTTTCTGTAAACACTTCCTGTCAGCGCCAGAGAGGGGTGGGGGGTGGCGGCTGATTAATAGGCGTGCCAGTGATTGCATCTTCTAGAAGCCACCGATGCTAATGGTGATATTTTCTGTATCCCCCGGTTTTCCTCTTCCAGTGATGTTCTCTTTGAGCCATTTGCCAAAGCTTGTAGGTAGTTGTGGGTTTTGATTGCACTTTTTCCCCCCTGCCATCCAGTTTAGGGAGTGGTCTGAGAGAATAGTGAAGTAAGTTTGGTTCACAGCTGCAGATGCAGCGGGCAGATTAAGGTCCTTGTTTGGACGTGTACACACATGAATAATCTGCACTATATAGTTTTGGAAGACTCTGAAAGGAAAAGGCCCTGAGCTGCAGTGTTTAATGTGGACTGGTCCTTTCTGCCCCTTTGGGATTCTTAATCCTTTTCTCTGATCTTCTGTTACTTCCCAGCCTATAGTAGCCTTTTGTTATGATTGGGTACTGATTGAGGAGGGGTTAACATGGCTTCCTTCCTTGCTAGTGGATGCCACTCCCAGGTTTGCAAACTGTCACTTGAAGAAAATAGGTCCTGGGAATGCCTCCTCTCTGTTAATGGAGAAAAATCTCCAGCTGCTTAATTTCCCAGGAGCTTCAATAATTTTGTGCTTCATGCCTGTGAATGTTGTCTTCCCTGTATCGTGTAAGATGGCTTGTTTTATGGTGCATGTGTGTGTGTGTTTGTTGTATTTTAAAACAGGTTGGTAGTACTTGAGTATTTTAAGCATGTTTTCATCTTGAGCTAAACTGGAGGGAATAAACACAGTTGGGAAGCAGGTGGGAGAGGCTCACATCCTGTTGCTTAAAGACAAGTCATTCTAGGCAGCAGGGTCAGTCCTATGACCAAGCATGCACTGACTCCAAGCATTGGCTCTGTCTCCTAAATTAGAGCCCACCTGCGAGCCCCACCCCTGGAAACAGGTTTCTTCTCCACTTATGTCATGATGTTCCCTGTGAACACTTAGCTGTGTAGTAGACCATCAGTCAGATGAAATTCTGGAAAGAGCTTCCTCTGGGAATGTTAAATGAGCCATCATTGAACAGCAATGTTGGATAAAGGCTCAGGAAAAATGAAGCTACATCCCAAGTATGCATTTTTTTTCTTTTTCTTCCTAGTTTCCACCCCACCCCACAAGTACAGGGATTGAATGATCAGCTTGTCACTTGAATCTGACATCATGGGCTAAGACTGGTCCAGAGTCACCCAGTCAGATTTTATGCCTAATGTGGGACTAGAACTCACAGTGTCCTGGGTTCTAGCCTAGTGCCTTAATCACTAGACCAGACTGGCTCTTATATCCCTAAATGTGCAAATACATGCTCATATTCCCACAGTTCTCTTTAGATTGAGTCCCTATGTGCATCCACTAAGTGCAAGAAATGAGTTTGTGAATGGCAAATCCATTTAATTAATTTGTGAACCCCATCTTTCTGTTGGTATCATTTAGAAATAATTATTAAAGAATGAAAAACATGTTGAAAATCAGTTGAAAATAAGGTGTTCTTTGGTAACTGAATAAAATTGGTCATTATTTTGCTACAATTTGCTACAATTTCATGTTGACAAACTCCTTGGCATCCTGAAGGATATAGGAACTTGGCTGGAAGAGTCTTCCTTCTGTATAAAAAGCATAGCTTTGCACTGCATTTTAAATCCTATTCTTTAATACCAATTGGTAATTGAAGTTTCTTGATGATGAAAGAAGGTATATCCATAGTTGTAGTTGAACTGAATCCTGACTTGAATTGCCTAGATAGTGAACATTTTTCATTACTGTGATAAAATGTAGCTAAAACTATTGTTACTAATTTTATTTTTGTGTTGCTCTTCGTCCTCCAAAAGCATATATTGATATTTGAACTTAAAATAGAAAGCCTGTTCATTTTAACAGAAAAGCAATGAAAGGATTTTTTTTTTTAAAAAAGTGGGGTGGTGTAAACATTTACTTCTCATAACTATATGGTGGATGTTATAGGGAGCTCCATCCTAATATTATGTATGAATTGTTTTATTGGAAGTTAGTGTGAGTGATTAGACTTCAGATGGATATGAATTCCTTAGGCACTAAAATACTAGTATATTTATTTGATGTTTTTAATGTTTCAAAAATTTTAGTGTTTTAATTGTAATATATGTTTTGAATTGTAAGCTGCCCAGAATCATTGGCTGAGATGGGCGGCTATAGAAATTAAACAACTAAATGGAAAGTTTGAATAATGAAAATGTCTTCAAAAGAAATGCTAGGAAATGAATAGAATGAACAGAAGAATAAATGTGGCTACATATTTACTGAGTTTTTAAAAATATAAAAGTGGAGTTCATGTGTGCTCCTAAGCCCTAAATTGACTATTGAGCTTAGGCTAAATAATAAAACTCAGCCTAATAACTAAACTAAAATGTTCTTAATTAGCTGAGCTTTTATGGAAGTGAGAAACCATGAAAGAAAAAGAAAAGAGCATGGACATCAGAGAGGTCATTCCATGGATACTATAGGGGATGAAATATCATGTAGAACTTTTCAATCAACTTCCCTTTGGAATAATTGGTTAAAATATTGATGGCAATATTTTACACACAATTATTACCCTGCAGAAAAAGTTTACATTGATTAAGCTATCATGGATCAGATGAAAAGTTTACCTAGTTTACTGTTCTATTCCTACAGTTGCCAGATAATTTTATATGAAGAGTTGTGAAGCAGGTATGGTTATAACAGAACCTGTATGATTTATAATCTCCTTTCACAGGTATAGAAGCCACACAGTTTCCAATATTGGTGGTACTACACAACTTGTAATGAATTCCAAAATTTTGCTTCCTGTATGTGGAGGTATTCTTTTGTCTATTGTGAGTTTCTCGCCTTTCAGCTTCATTGAAGTTACAATGGCACTAAAAAAAGTGACATAATCATTTTTTACAGTTAACATCCATTTCAGCATCCCCATGGTCACATGATAAAAATTTATATGCTTGGCAACTGACTCTTATTTAGGATGGTTGCAGAGTCCTGGGGTCATATGATCATCTATATCTATAACCTTCTGACGAGGAGTCAGTAGGGAAGCCAAATTCACTTAACTATGGCAAAAAAAGGTTGTAAAATGGGGCAAGACTCACAAATGTCTCACTTAGCAACAAAAATTTTGGACGCAATTCTGGTCATCAGTCGAGGACTATCTGTATGCCATTTTCAAAATAGCTGCACATGGATTTGATGCTTTCATCAGATTCATCCACTGTTATCCTCAGAACCTGATCAGTCAGCAATCAAACTGTGTGTGTGTATGTGTGTAATTTTTTTTACCACATTGGGCAAGCTTGTTTGTACTGAACTGGTTGTGCCATTTTAAGACAATTAAAAGTAGTCATCAACATACAACCATTTATTTAGTGACCATTCAAAGTGATGACTGTGTTGAAAAAAGTGACAACCAATCCTTACACTTGCGACCGGTGTAATATCCCTAGTATCCCTGCGGTCACCTCATCAAACTTCAGGTACTTGGCAGCCAGCATGTATTTACAATGGTTGCAGTGTCCCAGGATCCTATGATTGCAATTTGTGATCTTCTTAGTGGGCGTCCAAGAAGCAAAAACAATGGGAAAAGCTGGATTTCTTTAATGAACATATGATTCATTTAACGAGTATGATGATATTCTTAATGACCGCAGCAAAAAAAATTGGGCGTGGCTCACTGATTACCTTGCTTAGCAATGGAGGCTCTAGACCCAGGATGTCAAACTTGATTTCCTTGAGGGCTGCATCAGGGTTGTATTTGACCCCGGAGGGCCGGGGGGGTGTGGCCGGGGGGGGGGGGGGGTCAGCTCGACATCACTTGTGTTGGGGGTGCCTGTGGCGGCCTGAGCGCTCTGCCAGAGAAAACAGGCTCCCGAGCTCCAATTTTGGCTGCGACGGCCTCCTGCAACCCATTCCCAGTGAAAATGGAGCTCGGGAGGGCAAATGCGGCCCTCCTGCACTCTGTTTTTGCTGACAAAGGCACTGCAAGCCAGTCCTTTGCTGTTTCCAGGGTGGCCCCACGGGCCAGATCTAAGCACCCTGTGGGCCGGATCTGGCCCCTGGGCCTTGAGTTTGACACCACTGCTCTAGACCCAATGTGGTTGTAAGCTGAGGACTACCTTACATATTAAAGAAATAGAAAGCACTTTCAGTTACTTTTGTTTTTATTTTCTCAAACAATTTGGCATCAGCGAACGTATCAATTTCCTTACTCAACCTTTAACTTCAGATCATTTAAGAACAATAGATGTATGCTACATACCCTCTTATCAACCATTCGTTTATTATCCAAGCCTTGGATAATTAGACTATATCAAGAACCTTGTAATAATCAAATAATTTTTTATAATCTATGTTTACATTCTTTTTAACATTCTTAAAGAGCTGTATCAAGATTGTGATGGTCTGCTTGTCCAGGAATTGCAAAGAAAACATATACTGCATCATGTTGATTATTCATTATCAGAACTTGCTTTTCTGTATATTTCAGTTGGAAAAAGAAGTTTAGATTATGTTATATTAAACATTGTATGTCCTTGTAGCATAAAGCCAAATCTTAAGGACATATCACATTTTTGTTAGATGAGCAATTTCATTTCATGCATATATTCTGGATTTAGCAATTTGTTTTCTGTAAGAGCTAGACATTTATCTCTTGTTATTACTAACATTACTAACTCGGGATCCCTCAAAATATCTGTTCAGGCATGGATAACTCTAATAGCAGTTACAAAAATGTTATCCAGCTTTTCTGTAACATCCAGCACCTCTGTAGCTGTTTTCCTATTTTCAATATATTGAAATATGGCTCTTAGCATTACTTCAGATTTTGTTCTCAAAATTTATTTTATTTATCTTATTAATTTTTGGATTTTCCTTGTTTAACTTTTATGGGTTTTTTTCTTTAAACAAAAGGACACGGAAGATGATAATTTAGATAATTTTATTCATTTTCTAAAAGAACATATCTTTTCACTTTATCCTTCAGCTGCCCACATCTTCATCTTGCCATGCTTATTTTCACAATTACTATTTTGTAAATGTATGACAAAGGAACAACTGAGGAGGGACATTCCCCAAAGACAGCAGGGGAATCATGGGAAGTGGAGTGAGGAAAAAGTTGGAGCTGGTAGGAAATTACCCATTCCGCACCGTTTGAAGAAGCATCCAAGCTGTATTCTGTAGGAAGTACAGAAACCCAAGTAGCATCATGAAGACAAGCATGCAGTGCCAGTTGCAGCCTGGTGTTATTCTTGTGTAAGTGGTAGTTGCTACTGAAATTGCAGTGGTTCCTGCATATTTCTGGAGTGATTTGGGCAGTGGACTTTTTCATTTCAATTACTGCAACTTGGAATCATGCAAGCTAGAATCAATAATCTATAGTCAAAAATATCCTCAGTAAAATGTTTTTCCAGTCTTAAAAATAAAGCAAAACCAAATATTGGAGATTGAAAAAGCACATGGCAAAAGTAAATATTCCACCAGGCTGCATGCAGCTGTCTTGTTTACAAAGAGGATGGGGCAGGATGTAGCATTTGTACAAACCCAGCTCTTCATTTGCTTGATAATACTTCAGTTATGCAAAGTTTTAGGCTTAAATCAAACCTATTTTGTTGAAGACCAACAAACAAAAAAAGAGAAGAGCTTAAAACTTACCTATGTATAAAACACTTATTGTCTGAGCAATATTTATTACCCCAATAATATATAGCAACCTTCCACAACCTTACTCCTAGTTATGTTGGACTACAACTTCCACATAACTAACTGAGGGTTATGGGAGTTATAATATCAACAGATCTGAAAGAAACCAGATTGGGAGAAGATAATTATGATATTCATATTAAAGGCAACAGGTAAGGAACAACTCTATAGGGTATATAAAGCTTCATTTTGAAAAGATTAAGTATCTCTCAGTATGCCAAGGAATATAGGATTTTTATAATGATACTGTCAAAACACTGAGAATCATATGCAGATACTTGCAACCAAATATAATACTTAGGAAATGTCGGGGGTGGCTATTCAAGAAAATCAATAATCCACGTTAATTGAAAGCATTCCAGAAAAAGTTTAAAAAAAAACAACTCAATATTCAATAATCTGAACAGAATAATAAGAACTGGGCAACACCGACCCTTACATAATTATTTTAATAAATGCTAAAATGGACATTTAATTTGCTTTCTCGGCATGATCAGATACCTCACACAATAGAAACAAAACAGGTTAAAATGTGATTTTTAGAATATTTGAGAAAACTGTTTTAGACCAATCAGGAATTCAGGATACCCCGCACATGAATTTTTTCCAACAGTTCAGGAATAGGCCAGGCCCCCATAACACTGACTCTGAATAAGAGTTGAGTTATTTCTGTATTTCTGGTTCTACAAGTAGGACTGGATCAAAGAGGCTAATTCTCTTTACTGCAGTTTTACAAAGCTTGTGTTATTCCACTTATGTCAGTTCTCTCACCTACCTTCTGATCCTCAACTTCAACTTCAGAGTTTTTAAAAGAGGAAAGATGACTGACTTGGTGACTTTGTAGTGGTTCTCATAAGAATTGCTCAGATTCCCCCTTTTTTTAATGCATATGATCAGAGAGATTCCAGCCAGGCATTAAACTAACAATGTGGGTGAGGAGTATTAGCCATTTATTTTGTTCCCCCTAAGTGGCCTGGATGAAGAGGACCAGCAAAATTTAATGCAGGACCATGAGTGACGACTACTTTTTTTTTTTTTTTTTTTTTGCACTCTGCTTCAGTTATTTGAAGTTAAGAGGAATGGAGATAATCACAGGTATGCTTCAAAGAGCTTTTAGAGTTAGAGAATAAAAATGCTGGGGGTGCAAATAAGTCTTCAGGTATAAACTGCTGAATAACTACTAAACAATATTCAGTTCAAAATGTAGCGTAAGATTTTTAGAATCTGACAGCTTTTATATGTGGAGGCTAAATACAGAATTCCTCACCATTGACCATGCTGAGTGTAGGAGAGCTGTTACACTCCCAACCCATCAGGGGAACAGCATGATGGGCAGGATTAATGTATTGTGCAGCTGGGAGGCAGAATTGAAATGATGACTATGCACTTTTGATAGTGAAGTAGCACTGCTGAACAATATCCTTGTATTCTGTGACCCATCTGAAACATAAACTTAAAACAAGCAATATTTATAACTCAGTAGAATCAAGAAATACTGTGCACAGGTAGTCCTTGACTTAACAACAGTTTGTTTAGTGACTTTGAAGTTACAACAGCACTGAAAAAAGTGACTTATGACCGTTTTTCACACTTACAACCATTGCAGCAACCACGTGGTCACGTGATCAAAATTCAGATGTTTGGCAACTGACTCATATTTATGACAGTTGCAGTGTCCTGGGATCACATGATCCCCTTTTGTCAGGTTCCAGAATAAGAATAAAGGAAACAAACAAAAAAAACAAACCTGGTTTGCTGCTGCCTTTTATTTCTGGCATGTACTGACCATTGAAACGAAAATATTGTTAGGGCTAGCTGCCTATACTTCCCATCAGGGTGGATTTGATTTAAATCGAGTTGATTTAAATCACAATTTAAATCATGATTTAAATCACTAGTAAAAAGGCTTGATTTAAATCAACTCGATTTAAAACATAATTTTTAAAGAGCAACTGTCATCTCTGCTACTCCTTTGACCCACTGTTGACCCACCGATAGTCCCAGTGTTGCAGAATAGACAGCCTCATGCTACATAACTAAGCTCCATTTCATGCTGAATAAATTAAATTATGTATCTTAAATAGAAAACTATCTTACGATAGATTTTTACCCCAAAAGTTTTTTATTAAAATAAATTCGGTAAAAATCAAAAAAATCCGATTTAAATCAAAAAAATCTGATTTTTTTGATTTTTTTTTTAAAAATATTGATTTTTATCCACCCTGCTTCCCATCACCATTTTATACATTGTACCCGTGCATTCAACCCTCATTATCCAATCCTGAACGTCCATCCCTCCCACGTGACCCGAAGTATTTTGAATGGGCCTATGCTTCGGCATTCAGTCTGTGCCACGCCTCTAAAGTTCCAGCTGCTAATTCCATGAAGGAGATGGATCAGCTACTGCTCTGGCAATAGCCAGAACTTGGCATCGACAACAGTACTCAGAAATGAGACAGGAGGCAACTCTATCTGCTTCTGTCGCTCCCCTGGTGACGTCATCGCCGTGTGACCGCCTCTCAGTGCTTGGCAGCCGCGCAGCTCTTCTGTGACATGGTGGCCTCTGCGTACGACGGGAAGTCTCGTCATTGTCCATCCCGGTCTCCAGCAGGTCGGCGATGTAGCACGTAGCCCCCCAGCCTCCTGGTTTTTCGTGATGTTCGTCCCCCCCTGAATGGCAGCTCCGGGCCGGTTGGCACACCGGAGCTGACAGCAGAATTGAAATGATGACTATGCACTTTTGATAGTGAAGTAGCACTGCTGAACAATATCTTTGTATTCTGTGACACATCTGAAACATAACAAATGTAAAACAAGCAATATTTATAACTCAGAATCAAGAAATACTGTGCACAAGTAGTCCTTGACTTACAACAGTTTGTTTAGTGACCATTTGAAGTTACAACAGCACTGGAAAAAGTGACTTATGACTGTTTTTCACACTTACAACCGTTGCAGCAACCCCATGGTCACGAGATCAAAATTCAGATGCTTGGCAGCTGACTCACATTTATGACAGTTGCAGTGTCCCGGGGTCACGATCCCCTTTTGCAACCTTTTGACGAACAAAGTCAGTGAGGGAGCCAGATTCACTTAACAACCATGTTACTAACTTGACAACTGCAATGATTCACTTAACAACTATGGCATGAAAGGTTGTAAAATGGGGCCAAATTAACTTAACAAATGTCTCGCTTAGGAACAGAAATTTTGGGCTCAATTGTGGTAATAACTCGACTACCTGTAGTTGTGTAGCAACTGTACCTGTACCCCTCAATAGCTACTTTTGATCCAGTTCCAGAGTTCCAACAGCTGCACGCGTCACATAGTCACATGACTTCATTTTGAGTACTTGGAAGTCTGCTCATCTTTGTGGCCAGTTGCAGCGTTTTGTGGTGATGTGACCACAAATTTCAATGTTTTTGCTTTTCAGTTGGTTTTCGGCAAAAAATGTTCCTAGGAATAAATTGATCTGCTTAATGACTGCAGCATTTGCTTAATGACTGCCACAAAAAAAAAGTCATAAAATAAGATCTGGTCATGTGGGTGTTTTGACGTATGACCGCTGTGACTTACATTGGAAATTCCAGGCTCCATTATGGTAGTTAGTGGAGGACTACTTATAATTTTGTTTTTAAAAGCAGAAAAAGTGATGAGATTTTAAAAGACAATTTCATGAAACACTAGGAAAGAAAGAACTTTTGGGAAATTGATTTAATGTGGGTTATGATATAAATGAATAAATGATATAATTGAATGATGGTTATGATATAAATGAGTAAAAGGGAGAAACACACAGTGGTTATTTGACATTATTTTAATGTTTGCACTGAAAATAATGGAAACTATTCATTGTGGTTTACTGTTTAGAAGCAAAGCAAAATAATAATATATATGTGCTTTTGAATCAATGTTGACTACTAGCAACTGCCTGGTCTAGTCCCTATAGTTTTCTTAGCAAGATTTCAGAAATGGTTTGCTATTGCCCGTTTTCCTAGGACTGAGAGAGTGATTGGCTTAAAGTCACCGGCAGCTTTCATGCCTAAGGTGGGACTAGAATTCACAGTATCCCGATTTCTAGCTTTAACCACTACATCATCCTGACTCTCTCTAAAAATGGATGTAGTAAATTAGAATATGTTTCTGACATTTAATCATCTCTACTTTATCATAATGCCATACTAATACATGAATCACTGCACCGAGTTAATATTTCCTGTTTCTATTCTATCATATAACCATAGTTTGAAAGGTTGTTGGTTTTAGAATTGTAACAAATATGTTTATTTCACACTATAATTGCAGTGCTGTGTAAAATTCCTGGAAATAAGAACATTCAAAGATAGCAGCCATACATGTGGGTAGTCATATTCAAATTTGGCTCTGTGAGAATTCATATTTTCAAGAAGCTCAGTTTGGTGGTAGCATCTTCTTAACCTTGGTTGATCTGAAAAAACTACACAGGGGTTAACCTGATTAGTGCGCAGGTGGTATACCATTCAGACAGTCTAGGTAAAAGTAACGGTTTCCCCTTACATGCATGCTAGTTGTTTCTGGCTCTAGGGGCGGTGCTCATCTCCGTTTCTAACCCAAAAAGTCAGCACTGTCCGAAGACATCTCCGTGATCATGTGGTCGGCATGACTCAACACTGAAGGCGCATGGAACGCTGTTACCTTCCCACCAAAGTGGTCCCTATTTTTCTCCTTGCATTTTTTACGTGCTTTCGAACTGCTAGGTTGGCAGAAGCTGGGACAAGTAACGGGAGCTCACCCCATTACACAGCGCTAGGGATTTGAACTGCTGAACTGCCGACCTTCTGATCGACAAGCTCAGTGTCTTAGCCACTGAGCCACCACACCCCCTCAGAAAGACTAGGCTAGACTAAAAAGGAAAAGGAAAAAGAAAAAATCCTGACCTTTTTGAAAGAAAATAGCCACTTATTATATCAAGTAAGCTACATGTAAGTGTCCATGACTTCACCAAGAACTGAGCTAACTTGGAGAGCTTACTACACTTACAAGAACATAGTGGTGTTTGTTCACTCAAATCAGTCATGAAAATTGTGAGGAAGGAAAGAAGGGAAAGGAAGAACTGATTGAGACAGGAAAGAGACATTATGGATAGAGAAAAGTTCCATCTGGTTTTAGATTTCTGGATATCCAATTCTCTTCTGTGTGAACGTGTCTATGATATCATCCGTCTGAGTACTTGGGAGGAGAGATTCCAAAGATAGCTTTTTCTGGCAGCATCAGGTTACATCTGAAAGCAGTAGCTTTCCTTAGGAAAGAACAATGTTTCTAAAAACTGCTAAATGCATTAGCACCCAGAAATCAATGGCCTGGATTTCTGAAAATTAATGTTTATCCAGTCAGCCATTTCCATCTGAGTGTCTTGTCTTATCCCTAGAAACATGACTTACCAACAAAGCTTCTTCAGCTAAGACATCTTGTCATGTAGTCACACATGCCAAATCACATTTCCTAGTGCAGGACAGTTTGCCTGCAATCACCCTTCTGTTTGTTCCCAGGATTATCTGTGTCCCACTTCTTTTCTGCATAAGTTCATTGTGGCTTCTGATAATCGCCCAACAATATCCTATCAGATCCAGAACTTTATGGCCATTGTAGGTTTCTCTGCAGTTTCTTGGAGTCTTATTATTACATTGTAAAGGGGGAAACTCAAAGGCAACATTGCTAACCATATAAGAAAATTATGGAAGCAAGAATATTTAATGTAGGAATAACTTCAAGAGTGAGGCTAGTATATTCACATATACTAGCTAGCAGAAAAGCAAAGATATGCACTTACTTTTAATGTACCTCTGGTAAAATAAGGAACCAAGGATTAAGAAGATTAGAGATGGATGGGGCACTGGTACTGTATAGATTTATATGTAAAGATTGAGACAGGAGAAATCTCAGGCAGCCATAAATAAAAAAAGTAAAATGGTGACCTCAGCCCATGTAGTTTTCTCAAAATAATTACATATTTTGTCCTTGCCTCCTTCTGAAATGTTTGTTGACTTCCTACTCTAGCTATAAGAGTGC
Source organism: Pituophis catenifer annectens (assembly GCF_029215685.1). Lineage (NCBI taxonomy): Eukaryota > Metazoa > Chordata > Lepidosauria > Squamata > Colubridae > Pituophis > Pituophis catenifer. The sequence continues at coordinate 243,168,706 of NW_027256881.1, read as the reverse complement.
TTCTAATAATAAGAGCAGTTGTGCAAATTGTCTGTGGAAAAGCCTTTTCTAATTGTTGGCTCTCTTAGAATATACTAAATCATGAGGAGTAGTTAGTACTGTCTTTGCAGTAAATTTGTTATGTGGCAATGGCTACATGTGTTACACAGAAAACCCTGAAGTTGCGTTTGTACTAGAGAAAGCCTTCAAACTATGTAGAAGGAAAGTCCCTCTTTGTGTTTGCTCAGCAGGCTTAATTAAGTTGCGAGATTTGCATGCCGTGCCCAACCCTTAAATCAATTAATGCTGGTGTTAGAGTGGGGTAGTTTCAGTCAAAATAATTCCAGGGTTTTGTTAGGCTAAGTTTCCTCCCCCATGTTATCCAAATGAACACAGGGTAAGTTTAGGGACTGGTTCTCTCTTTTACTTATCTTTTTTCTTTTCTTTTTACACATACATTCAGTGATGGTCAGGAGTTGCAATATCTGTGGTGCTATCAGTCTAGATAAGGACAGTGCACCTATGGAATTGATAAGCTATTATCCCTTCTGAATTACTTATTTAAAATGAAAAAAATACCATAATTTATTTTATTCTGATTTGCTCCACCTATAGCCATGATGGCGAACCTATGACACGGGTGCCACAAGTGGCATGTGGAGCCATATTGGTGGGCATGCGAGTGTTGCCCTAGCTCAGCTCCAGCGCGTATGCGCGCCCTGGCCAACTAATTTTCAGGCCTTCTGGTCCCACTGGAAGTTGGAAAACTGGCTGTTTCCGGCCTCCGGAAGGCCTCCAGGGGGATGGGGAAGGCTGTTTTTGCCCTCCCCAGGCTCCTAGAAAGCCTCTGGAGCCTGGGGAGGTGGAAAAACGGGTCTACCAGGCCATCGCGTGCCAAAAGCAGGGGGAAGTGTGAGGGGGTCACATGCGCATGCGCGGAAGGGCGAGGTGCATTGAATTATGGATGTGGGCACACGTACCCATGACCCCCCCGCTCCCCCCCGCTTTTGGCATGCGATGGCAAAAAGGTTAGCCATCACTGAGCAAAGCATCTGATATGACTGGATGTTGAGTTGCATTGTCCTCATTAGCATCTCTGCTAAGGTAGCTGTAACCTGATAATCAACAGAGTTTGGTAATATGTTCCATAATGATGGTAGTAATTTAAGATAAGGTGAACACTAGATATAAGCATCTTTATGTTGCTATGAGCGTTATTTTATTGAAAATGTAATTATATACTGCAAATACTGCCTCGAACTATAGTTCTATCTAATGAATTAAATTCTACTCAAATGAATAAATGAGGCAAATTGTGTTCTAGGCACTAGGGCTGTTGAGCACTTCAGCAATCATTTGGAAAAGAAGCTTCAGAGTTCAAATGTTACACCTCTCTACAACTCTTTAAAGCAACTGCATCTTTTCCCGTGGTTGAAAGAATGGCTTACCTCCATAACTGATATATAAATCATGGCAGAGCTTTCAAAACACCATCTCAATTCTCAAGCAAGCTGATGGCATGAGATTGGGTAGGTCTGGAGTCAGTCTCATATTAATACAAAGTCTTCTTGGGATGGTACCAAAGTCTAAATGATGAAGTACATGTTGTAAGCGTAGCATTATTGGTTCTTCTTCGAAGGTTGCTGAAACTATTTCTAACAGCTGTCTGCTCTGTAGAGATTGGCAAGTGATAACAGCTTATTTTCATTTTGTAAAAAGCTTGTGCTGCTGCTTTTTGCACATCTGGTTGCTGTTATTTAATGCTAGAAAGACTAAAGAAACCTTAGACAGGATTGAAACAGGACCCCTTCAGTGCAATGTCTGGAAAAAGGCTTTAAAATTTAGTTTTTTAAAAAATCATATGAATCTTTTCCTTATTTTAATTATAGAGTTGAAGATGCAAAGAAGTGATAGGTTACTGAAGTAACTACAAACTACAATTGCATTCTAATTTAAGATTATTTTCTTAATTGATTGATTGATAAATCTGAATAATATAAATTACAACAGATTTGAGTTGTTTTAAGATAATGGATAGTATACATTTAATATTTACTCAATTATTCTTACTTTCATTCATGATTTTTTTCTGCACGTAATATATTTGAATCAGTACTGTTTATTTTAATACACATAGACATTAGAATAACCACAGTGCAAAATACAAGGGACCAAACCTTTCAGTTACATTTGTTTTCCTCCTGGTTTCCCCAAAATGTCTTTTAGAAAAGCAGACTTTTTCTGACTCCTTCAAAATTCTAAAAATGTTACATCTCTACCTTAGATTAGTTTTCAGTATTTTAGGCTGGTTTTCATTATGTGTCAAACTATTTTTTTTGGTTCTCTTCTAGATTGTAAATCTGCAATCTTAAATGTCCACTTAATGTATAGAATATACCTAAGCAGACAGCTAGCATCTCTTATCTGCATACCATACTTCTATGTATGTTTGCCTCTGTAGTGTTTCAGTTCTTTTCAGATATTTTAAAATTTCTTAAAAAAATCTTGCTGTTTAAAGTAATGGGTCAGGGAATGGGAATATGAATATGAATGCACTGGTAAATTGGATTCACATATTGTGCTTAGCAATAATATTTTTGTTTGGTATTGTTTGAGTTCATTGTTTGAACCTGACCACTGGTTTATCCATGTTTGCAAATCATGAGTTGTAATTTATTGTGTTATGAAAATAGCCTATTGGGATACCTAATAGTACAGTTCGGTAGCTTTTAGCAGGTTGATTATTATTATTTTCTCTTTCTTCCTTAGAAAAAGTTCATTCTGTTCTTCCTTCACTTTTCTTTGTGTTTACTTTTTCACTCTATAAAATGGTATAAAATACATAGAGATAAGTTACCTTGATTACAGCTCTGCCCATACTTCTGTTATATTGCCCACTAAGGGGATCATTGGTTTCATCCTATTTGAGAGTCATCAAACCTGGGTGATTATCTCTATTCAGTTGGTGTTGACTTTTAGTGACTAAAAGTCAACACCAACTTCATATTGGAGACAGATATCCCACCTTAGCAATGGCTTGGTCAAGTTAAATCTGGTTCCAATTAGGATCCAGTTACATATTTTATGGTGCAAAGAGACTGTCTTGTGAAGGAGATCCATTTTCCCCACTGTGACATATTGCCTTAGCAGGAACTGTGTCTCTTTGTGTGAAAGCAGTGATATAATTGTGAGCTTAAATGGACTCCAGAGGATGGTAGAGGACAGGAAGGCCTGGAGGAATGTTGTCTATGGGGTCGCGATGAGTCGGACACGACTTTGCAACTAACAACAAGTGAGATAATGGACGTGTTAAACATGCTATATAAGAAAAGCTTCCCCTTCCCTGATCTAGGTGATAGAAATGTATAGTATCATAATCCCTGAATATTCTGTAATATTGTAACTAGAATTTATTTGAGTAGGGTAGTCTATGTGAATTCCTAATATGGTACTAGGTGTTTTGTGCATCTGAAATACAAAAATTAATCTGTTTTTTTAATTTTGTAGGCCATATGAAATATGTTCTCATGTTGTTAAAGAGGGCTTAGGACTTGAGTACTAGGAAATGATTAATTGAAGACAAGAAAACCAGTATAGCAATTGGCATAGATTAGGTTGTTCTGTTGTTTCATTCTTCAGATAATGATCTTCCATGAAATGTTATACACAAGATGACTATTAATTTCCTAAATGCTGGAGTTAAGTTTTATTGAAATGCCTATGGCAGCTTATTTAGAAACCTGCCTTTTAAATTGGCACAATATTGCTGTTTTCTGCCAAGCACACCACAATTTAGTCTGTTCTCACCTTAAGTGAGACTTAATTGAAACATAGTGTAGCTTCATAAAGGGATGAACTTCCAAAATGCAGAATATGGTTTTCTGTGTTACATTTACAAGAAGAGCACAGTACAGTACTGTAATAGTACTAGCATAATGCAGTTACAGCTTCCTTGTAGGTTTTCCCCGTCAGGATGAGTAGATTGTGGTGAGAGGGCATTTTGATGAATATGTGGTCAATCAGCAAGTTGGATTCCGACTGCAGAGTTTCTGTGATAAGGGAAAGCTCTAGTTTGGTTTGATTGAAAACATCTTTAGTTCAGAAGCGTGCAAGGTTGAAATGGGAAAATCCCAGGAGTACAATTATGGAAGAATACATTCCATTGTGTTCTTTAGTTTAGTGTTAGCCTGTGTGAATGAAGGAAAGCAATTCCCTGAACTTATTCAAAACCCTACTTTTTTCTTCCCAAGCCATTGGAGAGAAATGACATGAAGAGGCTCAGGACTATGTCAGCAGGATAGCTCCAATTCCAGTACAGAATGGACCAATCTTGATGTGGGGACACAGGTAGTCAGAAGAAAAATGAAGTTAAAAAATGGACCAAATTCAGCAAAGGGTGTGTGTGGAAAAACAAAATCCCCCAATTCATTTGTACCAGAAAGGCTGTTACTGCCAAATACTGCTTCTTTAGTCTCTCTTCTCTTCCAGTTAGATGACCCAAGTGGGAGCTGCTGTTAAGAGAGTGGAGAACATTCCAGAAACTTTGCTCTGTGTGCTTTCCTTACCTTGTTTATTTACTCAAAATATGATTTTACAATATTAAGGAAATTTTAAAAAGTTGGGAGACATAGGATTCTGTTTGCCATTATGAATATAAGTCATTACTTAGATTGTAAGCAGTTGTGTTAAGTGAAATTTTAAGTATTAAGAGATTTCAATGTGTATAAATTATGTATATAACTTATGAATGCTTCATATTATCCAAAGGGTACCCTGTTGTAGTTAAGATCTTTTGTATATTAGACTGAAAGCTGTTTCTAGGGTTGAAAGGATTAGATCATTTGTCACTATTGATTCATAGCGGACATTGGTATTGATGCCTAGTTTATTCAGATTGCTTGTTTGGTTGTAGAATTTGTATATTGATATTTCAGTAAAATAGTTTTTAAAATAGTAGATGTCCAATCAGAAATGCCTACTTAAAAAAATAAAATATTAGCTAGTACAGAACCTTTATATCAGGGGTATCTGCGAAGGGAAAAAACATTGCAATATGTTAGATGACAGCAACATGACGTGGTAGTTTGACACCCATGCTTTACATCATTTGTAATTTTTTATGCAAAATGTTAGGCTCTGGGATTTTTTTTCTGATAGAAGCCAGATTGTTTTGATATTATTTAATTATTTATTTATATAGAACCAAACAGTGAATACAAGAGATAAAAAAAAAAAGAACATGAAATAAAACAAGGAAATAATTGGGGAAAATGAGATTGAGAAATACTGAAGCTGATTAATGGAAATATCTTCCTCCTTGGTTTATACTTAGCACATCGTTTTCCTGTAGAATGTTCAAAAGTAAATGCAAATTTTTAGAGCTTCACATTTCCTTCAGGTTTTTAAATACTCTAATCAAAGTAGATGATGCAGAAAATAAAATAAAAATGACATAAATCAAATTCTTCTGGCCAGAATTTATTCATAATAGAAAGTATATTCAGATCTTGCATCAAAGGTGCAAATATATATCCTTTCCCCAGGGGTGAAATCCAGCAAGTTCTGACAGGTTCTGAAGAACTGGTAGCAGAAATTTTGAGCAGTTCGGAAAACTGGCAAATACCACCTCTGGCTGGCCCCAGAGTGGGGAGGGAATGGAGATTTTGCAATATCCTTCCCCTGCCATGCCCACCAAGCCACACCATGCCCACCAAGCACGCCCACAGAACCGGTAGTAAAAAAATTTGGATTTCACCACTGCCTTTCCCCCATAAAATCTTGTGCCTGGATTCATACTACATGTTATATTTATTTGCTTAAAAATTGTTTCATGAATAACTATAATTAGAAGCATTTATGCAACTTGCTAAGCTATATTTTATAAACTATTATGGCTGAATTCACTGAATATGTTCAGCCAAATCTCACCGAATCCCATTCTTGCTTTAGTTTCTTTAAACAGAATTGCAGCATACAAAACTTAAATCCCAAATCTTTGATATCAAACTGGGTACTTAAAATTCTGACATTTCAGTGATTTCTTCTACAGTTTCTGAAAATACGAAGTCTGATAGAGGAAAATATTTAAATACATGAGACATGTATAAACTATGGAGTAGCTGGGGTGGGTGATGAACTCAGGAAGTATCTGTGGTATTTATATCAAAAATAGCAACACATTGCAAGGAAGGAGAAATTTGACAAAAACATGGTGATTGGTAACTTAAAATAATTTATCTCAACATTGTTAAAGGCTGGTTTAACACCTTCTACTTGTCCACAATTTATTTTTGTTGTTGTTGTTATTGTTGTTTACTATGGCATCACAGTTACGCTATTAAAATTTTTCTAATTATCAAATTATCTAATGCCTATGTTTACATGCTTAATCCAGTACAAATATAATTTTCTCAACCTTTTTACTTCAATTGCCTCTGTTATATCTGCTTTAGGACATATAGTTGAAATTCGAACAATCCAGAGCTTTTTTGAAATCTGTTTTTCTAAACCAGAATGCCAAATTTGTAAAAATGTTAATATTGTCAAATTTATAAGCTTCAAGATTTCTAATCTTGACATAGGGCAGCTCAACAAATACGTAGCTGGAATGAGTGAAAAGTTAAACGTAGGCTTTTAATCCATGAATAAATGTTCTATTCTGTTCCAAATCATGTATTGACAATATAGTAAGCAGAGAATATAATGATATAAGTTTCAGTTCTGCTGTTTTTGAGTGATGAAGAAGCAAGCAAACAAGGAAACACTATTTCTCAATATAGTATACATATAATCTTGCCTAGAGGCTCTCTTTGTCCTCTTCCCTGCTTGGAATGCAGGTATAGGTGAGTACATACACACACATGAATCCTTTCATCTAAGGTAGAATGTAATCTTAAACTTATTTGTGGAATGTGGGCAGCATCAGCTTTAATTTGGTCTTTAGGTAATCATATAACCTAGGCAGGTTTTAAGGATTGTCTAAGCTCATTTGAAAGTCTATCTCCCTCAGGGTTAACAATTCCTGTAGGCGCAGATCTGCAGTGCTTTCAAACCATTGCAGGGCAGTGTGGCAATATTTAAATTCCTAGTTCAAGATTACTCATGGATCTATGTACTTCTCATGGATTAGCCAAGATTGAACAGAGGGAAACAGTCAGCACAAATCTGAATTTTCTCTGATCGTGGACTTTCTTGTTGAATTGTGGATTCCAGATGGAAGCAAAAGGATGTAGTCTAATAATTTTTGGAGTCTGCTTCAGCAAACTGCTTTTGTGTATGTTTATAAATAAATAATTAAACTATTAAAAGTATTTGCCAACCCAATTACTTTAGGAAGGTTTCTTGCTGCTTACTTGCATGAAATTCTACTGGAGGAGACCAGCCAGCCTCACATTTTGGCACTGAATATGATTGAATTGCTCATTATGACTCCACATGAGATACTTGTTTTGGAATTGTTCTTCCAACTCCAGAGTAATGATTGAGATGTGGGGGCTGAACTTCTTTATAGGTATACTATTTTAAAAAAAATTGTATTCTGTTTTTGAATGTGTGAGGAGTACCATGTGTATTTAGTTTTAATTCAGAAATCAGGGTTAATGGACATACACTTTTTCTGAGGTTTTTATTGTTTGGAAGTTATAAAGCCATTCTTTTGTGTGTTTACCATTTGACCCATAAAGTTGGAAAAAAGAGTGAAAGGTATTGCAGGTAGGATTACTATACATTAAGTGGGAGTGAATTGTATCAAAGGTGTAGGGAGTTTTGTATGTTAAAGTTTTATTGAAATGGCTTTACTGTGCCTTAGGTTTTAATGTGTTTATTTTGAACAAAATTTGGAATGGCGTTGGTGTTCATTTTAATAAGTGTGCTGTCTCTTTCTTTTCTCTCTATCTTGTTTTCCATTATGACTCAAGAGCTACAATTAATTCTGAGTTATTTTATTCCTTTTAAAGCCTGCTTATTATGCATGTTCCTACAAGTTATATGCACCCACATTGTATTTAAAGATAGTCATTGTAAAACTATAAGCTTGATTCCAAACCTACACAAAAACTTCATTGTGAATGCAAGTGACTTGGGTACAGCAGTGTTTCACCCTGAATTGCTGATTTCTCTCTGGCATTGTATTTCTTTCCCCATCCCATCTCCATCACTTTCCATGGTATTGTTCTCTGGAGATTTTTAAGGGCATAGGAATAATATAAGCTAAAGTTGTCTCTTACTGGCAAGCATGTCATGCTACAAAACACTAGATCCAACCCCTAATATATAAAATGAAAATTCATACAGCATCACTCTTGATGTCTCAATAACCAGTTATGTATTTGCATAGATTAATCTGTTTGTGCCTACTGTGGGAACACATTTCGTTTTATTTAGTCATTCTTTGTGATCTGAAAAGTGAAATAAACATTTAATTACATTTAATGGAGAATCTCTTGCTTCATTTTATAAAACCATGATGGTGAAATAGATACATCTAGTCAATAAAGTTTATGTCCTGGTTGCTAAAAAAAATCTTCAAAAAGATTTTATATAGTTAATCTAAACATATAATTACAGTAATTTTTAAATTATCCAAGCACCTTTGATAATGCTTTCCTGTAGCTATCCCATGTTACTTGAAAATGTGGGTGTATCTTTTTTGGTGGGGAGAGTTGTTGCTTACAGAAGATTCTCAAAACCATCCTCTTAATCTCCTTTGGGAATATTTAAAGCTGACCTACAGTCAGTCTGGTCTTTGGGCTGTCTAGTTTCATATTACTTACTTTCCTCTGCAGAATTTCTTGATGTTCCTAAATAGGGATATTTATAAAATGGTAAATGTATTTCGTTTCAACCATACAATGAATGACCATGCTCCTGAAGTTCTACAACAAGAGGCAAATTTTGAACATTTTGGTTGGTGTTAAAATCTGAAGAGCTCCCACAGTGATATACAATGTTGGGTAAAGTAAAGCTGGTGTATATCACCCCATCCACATAGTCTGTATGTCCACCTCTTCGGGTTCTCAACATCTTCTGTTCCTTTTTGCCGCTGCCTCCTCTCTTCAGCCACTGCTGATATCTCATTGTGACATAGCTAACTCTTCAGTCTTCCCAGAATTTCTCCTTCTCTTGATTCTATTCACCATCATTGTACAGTTGCCCTGGCCCTCTGTTTCTTACCCCAGTGATCTCAAAAACTGGCTCTCAGGGTAGATATCTAATTCTTTGTCTCCCCTTCTTGCCAGCATCTTCCATTTCCTCAGCAACCTTCACTAAGAAAATCCTTCAACTTGATCCCCTCCCCCCATTTTTGTGGTCCCTCTCCCTGGCTCATTTCTGCCCAGTTTAATTATATTTTGGTATGTATCCTGAATACAAGTGCCCTGTTTCATTCTGTTTACCAAGAAAAATATCTGAAATACTCATGTTTAAATTTGAGCATGGAGTGGACCACTGAAACGCATGGATTGTAATTGGAATATAGTGCACATTATTGTTTCTAGATGAGGTTTCATCATTTGGTCACCCTGCCTGGTAGACAGAATTTCAGAATCCAGGTAACATGTGTAGGCAGTTCCCCAACTCTATTCATATTACTTCATCCCTCATTTTTTCTTTTTAGAGTAAATGTGTTGGGAGGAAAGGTTTTTGGGTAAAATGCAGCTGGATTAATAAATTCTAGGAACTCTGCCCCTGGAAACACTATTTTCAAAGATCTTTTACCACGTTCTGCTTCATCCTAGCAGTTGGTCACGCCTAGGGGTGAACCTGAGACTCTTTGCATGGCAGAATATCTTACTTTACTGCTAAGGGGACTGACCAAGTTTTCTGTGAAAGCAGATTTACAAAATCTGTCAAAATGGACTCCAGCCATGTCACAGACAATACCAGTAAGGAGTTGCAACCATCCAGTTCACCCAATAAGTCTACAAAATATAACAAAATGGAAGACTACTAACATTTATTTGTTTATCTGCTTTTTTATAAATTTATTGGATGCCCATCTTACCATGAGGTAACCCTGGGAGGCAGCATAGAAATTTATGATGATCTGTTGTTGAATTAGGCCTCTTTTCCAAATTCTGGTTTAGCAGCATATATTTGGGTGATGTTTCTGAGTGACGTCGTAATCTTGGGCATTATGAAAATAGCATACATGCAGAAAGGAATTACAACAGTCTGGGTAACAAATGAATTTGTGTACAAGTGCATTTTTCAAGATTAAAATATGTATATAGTAGAAAATACCTTAATCGGTGATGATAGAGGACAATAAATTAAAGAGGCTGATTATAAATCCATTGTAGCAAGTCAGTGCTGGTTGAAAGCACCTCAGCCAAAGATGGTTATGAAGTGTCATTTACAAAGTAGATTTTAAAACTGCAGCAAACAGATAAATGGAAAAGCAAAAGCAATAATACAAAGGAGGCAGACCTTCCTCAGCTTTAAATTTTAGATTAAAATATAATAGAGTAGAAGATCTAAATCCCTGGGCAAACTTGTGTCTTCACCTGACAGAGGAAATGACTTGATATAGAGTTATTTTACTTTACACAAATGTTCTAGAATCTGGGGCTCCAAATTTTTAAAAAATAACCTTAGCAAGCTCTGTTGGAGAAGAACAGAACACATCTAATGTTAGACTTTCAAGGAAGAACATAGCATTTCAGCAGAGTCACACGGGAAGTTCATATTGGCATTCAAGATATATAATAGCTAATGCACTAGTACACATGTCTTCTTTGAACACTTTTCTTACATATTGTTTGATGCAGTGTTTAATCTGAGGTACACAGATACATATATTTCAAGTTTCAAGTCCAAGTTTCCCCCATAGTAGAAATAACTCTCCTGCTTGCTTAACTTGGAGGCCTGAATCCCAAAATGAACAGCAGTTGAACATAATTTAAATTGCCTCTTCCAACTTTATGCTGCTTTATGTTTCTATGTTCCATAATTATTTACCCTGTTTTTCGATAAAAGTAGTATAGCTGTAAAAATACAGTACATTTGCAGCAGAACCAACAAAGGATTTCATGGCATTTTAAAAGTGTGACATATTTAATATGGCATAAAACTTCATGAATTTTATTCCCATGTAGTTCACAATATCTAGAGTATAATGAATTATTTATTTTCAAGGGTAATTGAACTAAAATTACACCATGTCTTCCTAGAGTATTTGGAAATATAGAGGAATTATTTTTCTGACTCCAGTTAGAGTGTGTGTCCGTGTCTGTGTGTGTGGTGCTGACTCACAGAATTGAGCAGAGTGAAGTCCCGTGATCGATTTCCATTCTGAGTGTGCTGGCTGGCTTTATACAGTAGTCTTTCTGGAGCCAAATTGAGGTACAGATGTTCTGCTGGCTATGGGAAGAATGGATCAGCATGTAAACAAATACAATCCCAGAAGCTGAATAATGGTGCCTGTCTATTTATAGAATGTGAAAATCTAAGTTCACCTTCTAAGTCCAAGATATCAGATTCTGCTTAATGGATTGCCTGGTTAATTAACCTGAGTCTTTGTCAATACACCACAAGAAGAGAGGTAGCATCTTTGAAGGTACGCTGAACTGGGGAGTTATTCTTGTCGTTTATAGACTTTTTACTCCGTTGTATTTATTCTAGAGTTTTTAGCCAAGCTAGAGGGAAGAAAAGAGTAATTGGCTAAGGGACATCCCAAAGTTTACGAGACTTTTTAAAAATCCTCTTGCCAAGACAGAGGTGAACTTTTTCATCCTGGTTTCTTCCAGATGTTTTAGACTAGAGTATAAATCCCAGCAGGTGCAGATATTTGTCATTCTTGCTAGGGATTGTAATTCCAATGCGTTTGAATGATGTTATTTGGGGAAACAGTTCCCCTTTATAAGAAATAAGCCTATTTATTTTTTATTTATATTCTGCCTTTAGTATTTTTATAAATAAGGTGGTGAACATATCCAACACATCCTCCTCCTCCTATTTTCCCCACAACAACAACCCTCTGAGGTAGGTGGTGCTGGGATAGAATGATTGACCCAAAGTGACTTGGCATGGCTTCCATGGCTAAAGCGGGACTAGAATTCAGAGTCTCCTGCTTTCTATCTTGGCGCCTTAACCACTAGACCAAACTTAATTAATTTCTTATGGGCTCCTTTTCCTGCATCCTAATTAATGATTTAATTAATGCAAGATATTTTCTTATTCAGAAAACATTATGGTTGTGTGTTTCTATAGTTATACTTCAATATGGAAAGGGAATAGACATTACTGGAATTATTCCCTTATTGTGGGGCACCAAGCAGTTTATCCAATTGTTGCTTGAAAAGCAAATTTTAACAGGTTAACAGGCAACTGTTAAACCTAGCAGTGGCATTTGCAGTGGATGGGTGATGTAGTGGTCAGACTGCTGTCAGGAGTATTATGATGGAGGTCCAGCTCTAGAAATTGAAGTGTGACAGTTGGTGGAATGGTAATGTCTCCTTTTTAACTGACTTGGTCACATGCTTCCTGGACTGCTTCTTAGAAACGCAGCTGACCTGCTGTTGCTATGCTAGGCCCCCCCCTTCTCCTAATGTTTGTGTTATATCTTCAGGGTAATTGATAGGAGGGGCTGACCTGTCTGGGAGGTTATTTAGCACTCTGGGGTGGTGACAAGCTGCCACTCTTCTTGGGAGGCCCTACTATGAAGTGGTTGACCAACTGCTGAGAAGCTGCTCTGAAGCACCAGGAGCCAAGCAGTGGCCATGCTCAAATGATACCGATGGCTTTCCTATTGAACAAAGCCAATAGTTCCCTTTCTCTGTTGTTATTATCTCATTTTAAGGGATTAAGTTATCGTGAGTGAAATCAGATTAGCGCCAGGAATTGAATCTATTTCCGGAGGCATAGGAACCCAACACAAAGAGAGAATTTTCAGGGCATATGAATTCTTCTCCATTCTTGTGAATTAAATCCGCCTGAAGACTCTTCAGCCTTCTTTTCTTGTATTCTCTTTTGAAGCTATTTGCTTTCCCAAGGAAAGAAATGCCACTTCATCGCCTTTTTTAAAATTAAAAGTAATTGTGTGATCAAAACTTGATTTCCAGTTAATTCTCAGATCCAAAGAAACTCTTATTAGCATTAAGATGCTTATGAAACTATCTCCAAACTGCTGAAATAATGCAGTTATCCTATTGCTAAATTCTCCCTGTTTCCAATGGACAAGTTAGCATTGTTTGATGCTCAGTGTCTCATGGTTTCATTCAATCCTTTGCATGAGTTAAAATGTAGGGCATGGTGCTTGAAAGTCAGACAGGATGAAGAAGGTCAGTTTTTATCCATGGTCAGTTTTCAGGTGCCATGCACCTGGGAGGACTCTTTTTGGAAGAGTATAGGCACTCCTATCCACCAGTCAGTTTTCAAGTGCCACAGACTCTGGGAGGACTCCCTAAACAGAGTATGGGCATTCCCTTTTCTATTTTGACTTCGCAGGGACTAGGCTAGCAATTGCCCAGACAGAAGCCCACTCATTCAGCCTTTCACAGCCTGCTGGGACCTACAGAACCCTGTCAATCTACCTTGTTTTCCAATGTCTCCCAATCATGGCTCAACACGAGGCTCAACATAGGAGTTGGGGTGTGATTGAGGATGACATGGGGTGTAGATTCTGGGCAGCAACACACACTCATTCACTGGGCACACAAAGACAAATTTGTGAGGTAGTCACCAACTGGGTCATCCAATTCAAGCTGCTTGGTCCCAATCAAAAACTCCCTTCACTATGTGCCATGGCAGAGCTCAAAGCAGCAGCCTCCAGAAAATATGGTCTGAGGATGGTTGGATGAAATTTCACATCGGCCAAGTTACTCTCTTGCTGATCAAGAATCTTAGTGGTTGCCAATTGTTAGAAGAAAAGATTCTGGATTAGAATTCAAGCGGGGTCACTACTAAACATGCAAGGCAACTGCTTGAAAAGGAAGATTTATTCAATGGCTTAAACATAGAGAATAGCAGTTGAAGATAGGCTATCAAATTAATACATGAGACTGGTAGTACTTATAGTAACAATGGACTTTAAACGTGAAGTAATAGACTTTGATGAGAAACATGCATAAATAAAGGAATTCCTACCTGGAGGTGTGTGAAATCCGGGGAGGAAAATCATTTCTTGCCCTGTGTTGATCTTTGCCTAGATTTGGATTTTTGTGACAGGTCTAACATCAGGGTGCAGCTATTTCCCTTATCTGGAGGGCATTCTGTTTTATGTTTGGTGCTGAAGAGGTGCATTTAATCAATTGTAGCCCCAAGTGTCAATGTGGTGAGATAAAGTTTAAGTGGCTTGTTTGTATCTTTATTTTGAGGTGTGCCTGCAGATCAGAGGTGGGCTGGGCTGCTCTGTGACCTGGACAAAGGGGAGGGGGCTCTACAGGGATTTTTATCTTTCAGCACTACTAAAAGCTGTTTAATGTTGGTTGTGTTATGACATTAGTGTGCATCAAAGATTGTGTGCTGGTATTTATAAGACCCAAAGCAAAAGGTGGGACACGTAATCCATTCCATAATAAAGTACTTTTTGTTTCTCATTTGTAATAGTCTGTCTTTTTGTGGTTCGTCTTGTGTTTCAAAGGGATCTCACGGCAGCCCAAGTGGGTGGAAAATACATCAAAGAATTTCTAATTGTACCATGGAATGTAGTTATGTTGTGGTCCAAAAAACCAGTTTATTATGTGTGTGAAACGCCTAATGATGGGGAAATAGCTTTTTCTGATTACCTCTTTAAAAGTTCACTTTACTTTGTTGCAGTAAACTGCTAAAAGCCAGCTGCAGTGAGAATTGCCTTAGTTACAGGAACTTTAACGTCTCTTCTTCTCCCCCAACCATCAACTGCTTGGTTACCAACTCATCTGCAGCTCTATCTATCTTTCTGGGATTCTTCTCTCTGCAGTCTTTTCCAGGTAGTGGAAGGCAGATTTACCTCCTCCAAGAAGAGAACCATAGGAGAAAATGACCAGATTCAGAAGCAAGTAATCCACCTGTTAACACAATTCAACCCTATAATCAACTTACAATGCTCAAAATGAATTTGGAAAGTACCGATCCAAACCAGTCATATATCTGTTCTTATCTGTTCTTCCAAATTATGAACTAACACTCCAAGCAACAGCGTGGCAGAGGCACATGAGCAATCATTTTAACAAACTTAATTTGCTAAATAAGCAACTTTGGAAAGTTGTTTTTCTTACTCATTTCTGTTCCTTCTGCAATAAGCTATGGATGTAATGGGAGTAATTGGGAAACAGTGGCCCTCTTTTCAGAATGAAATATGTCCCTCTCTTTAATTTATTTCCTTTGTTATCTAAGAGAATCTTGGTCTTCTAGAAAAGCAAACTAGTTTCCTATACTCTGTTCAAATGGGACCTTTTCATGAAAACATTGCTGTGGATACAGGCAGTATTTTGGCTCTGTCTCCATTTTTTTTTTTTTGTAGTCACAAAATGCAGGTAACTATAGTAGTGTAGAAGAATGAGTCCTATATAAATAAAACACTGTGCTAGTTGTCTCTGATGTTGACCGGTACTTACTCAAAATGGAAGAGTATAGCTAAGTATTAATAAATTAAAAAGCTAATAAATAAATATATTTATTAAACAAAAAGCAAAGTATTGATTAATAATTGAGTATTATCAAGTGTTATTATTAAATTGTCTCACTTACTTTGGCCATGTCATGTGGGGGAATTCCCTGGAGAAAGCAATTATATTTGGAAGAGTTAGCGGTAAAAGGAAACCAGACCATCAAAGAACACGGTGGCTGGACACCATCATAGCTGACACCAGCCAGAGCATAGAAACACTCAAAGAAGTAATGCAGATCAGAAGATGTGGTGAGACCTGGCCCATAGAATCACCAAGAGTCGGACATGACTGAATGGATATCATCATCATCATGTAAAATTCATAGATTTTTTTCCCAAGATTCATGTATGTCATCTAAAACACTCGTATATTCGGTTTTGAGGAAAATGTATTGTTGTCATTACTACTATTATTATTAAAATTGCTAATCCTCCTAATTCAAAGACTTCTCTGGGCAGATTACATCTAACTTGTTCTGGCAGGATTTTCTTAGTCATGAAAATGTCAATTGGGAAATGTAACATTCCCATTCTAACTATGATTTGGAAACTGGGAATTATGACAACAAAGAAAAAGGTGAAAGGAACAGATAAAGAGAGCAATAAAAGTCTTATTTTTAAACAAAGTCTTAGACAATATGATTTATACCCAGGCCGCTTTTAGAGTCAGTCTTCTATTCTTGAAGTTCTTCAATTCTCGGAGCGGGTATTGGGGAGGACAGGTTGAAGCATAAATGGACAGCCCATCTTTACACCTACAGCTGCAATTCAGGTGAAAAATATGGCTGTGTGGGAGCAAGGCTATTTTAAGAAGCACACACACTGGTTCTGCAAATCTGTAATTTGAGCAAATTGTAAGCTCTCCATAGACACATGTAACAGTTCTTAAATCAGGGGTGAAATCCAGCTGGTTCTGACAGATTCTGGAGAACCGGTAGCGGAAATTTTGAGCAGTTCGGAGAACTGGCAAATACCACCTCTGGCTGGCCCCAGAGTGGGGTGGGAATGGAGATTTTGCGGTATCCTTCCCCTGCCACGCAGACCAAGCCACATCATGCCCACCAAACCACGCCCATAGAACCAGTAGTAAAAAAAATTGGATTTCACCATTGTCTTAAATGCTTATTCAGGTATAAAATAATATTCTGAAGTCCTACTGGGTGTAGTGTATATCAAGAAAGTAAAAAGGGAAAACAGAAAACACCTGGCTGATGATATTTTCAGGCTTTCCTAAGAGTGTTTGACATTAATACCCCTGGATATAGTTTCATTAGCTATTCTTTATTATGCTTTAAATTGTAAACTACAGATAGTCCTTGACTTACAACAGTTTATTTAGTGACTGTTCAAAGTTACAATGGCACTGAAAAAAGTTACTTCTGACCATTTTTCACACTTCTAACTGTTGCAGCATCCCCACGGTCACAGGATCAAAATTCAGACGCTTGGTAACTGGTTCATACTTATGACGGTGCTGTGTCCTGGGGTCATGTCATCTGCTTTTGTGACCTTCTGACAAGCAAAGTCAATGGGGAAGCCAGATTCACCTAACAACCATGTTACTAACTTATCAACTGCAGTGATTCACTTAACAACTGTAGCAAGAAAAGTCTTAAAATGGGGCAAAACTCACTTAACAAATGTTTCACTTAGCAACATAATTTTGGGGTTCAATTGTGGTCGTAACTCAAGGACTACCTGTACGATTCTTTTCTAGCTTTACCTTTATGCCAGGTCCCTTCATATAGCATACAGCACAAAATAAATATATGTCTGGGCGGGGGGAGGAGACGAGGAGAGGAGAGGGAGAGCACAATTTTGGTGCCATCGGGATGCATCATAAAATTTCTGTCATTATAGCAATGCTTTTGGAGTTCCTTTGTGGAAATTGCTGCTAGCTGTATCTGTGATTGCTTCTCACGTTCACATATATGAAAGGAGAAAAAAGTGTTTAGAACAATTTGTTAATAGTCCACAAATTTACTTTTTAAAAGCCTTTTTTTTTTTTTTACATTTAGAATGTCTAGGAAATTCATCCAATTGTTTGTTTCCAGAATTGGAAAATATTATTTATGAGCAGAGAGAAATGGGAGATAAACTCCAGCATGAAAAGAGGAGCAGTTTCGTATTTACAAGTATTTTTATCCTTTATCTTAGTTGCATCAGCCACATAAATTTAAGTAAGGCATAGGTGCACGAGGACGACGACTTCATAGCTCATCCTGGCACTCTGTTTACTGTACCAGGCCAGCAATAGATTTTAAATACTGATTAACTGGCCCTGAATAATGAATAGCTCCTTTCCCCACATCGTGCACCTTTTGCCTGCCTTGTATTGTTTTACACAATGCTTTTCAGAGGGCTCTGTTCCCTCTTAGAGCTTTTGGATAATGTGGTTACCCTGTCTATATAATGAAAAGAATCTAAGGATGTACTTATCTGCAGCTACAGCTCTGACTTCCAGTGCCTTTCCTGTAGTTATTTCTGGGTGCTTTTTTTGTAAGGTAGCATGAATGACAATCATTTGGGATATGGAGAGAAACACTTTCCCGATCTTTATGATCTTCATATTCTTTTATTTTATTTTTTATTCCAGGCACTTGTGTCGTGAGCAGACCCTGAGCTGGGGTAGTCCAGAAGATGACAGAGTATAAACTGGTGGTGGTTGGAGCAGGAGGCGTTGGGAAAAGTGCATTGACTATTCAGCTGATTCAGAATCATTTTGTTGATGAATATGATCCTACCATAGAGGTGAGGAACCCGCTATTTTCTTCACAAAGTTGTCTCCTTCTCTCTTAGCCTTAATATTTGTATGTACACAATCCATGCTTATAATTTGAATTTAATCATTCTTTCCACCATAAATGTAAATGAAGAATGAGAAACGAACTGATGTTTTCTTTCCTAATGAGATAATAGGTGATCCAAAGAAAAATAAACCACAATAGAAGATACACCATTAAATCTATAACCTGATTGTTTCCATGTGCTTTGGATTACAGTTGCCATTTCAGAGTCATGCTGGTTGTGGGTAATGGGAAATTGCAGTCTAGCTCCTCTGAAAGGCACTAGCTTTGGCATTCTATCATTTTGCTGGGAGCATCATTTATCATCCTTGTATTGATGTTTTTTTTTTTGTTTTTTTTTTGTTAATGGTTAAGATGGTCCTATGGACTTTGGAAATCCAAGCCAGCTCTGTTATATAATTTATGTCTTATGTTGTACTAATCTACATGGTCTGTTAAGTATGAATTGGATTATCTTGAAATTCCATTACATGACTTTGCAAAGGAATGTTCTGCTGTCAAGGAAATGTTTAAATTCCCTCCACCACATGCACTCTCCCTCCCTCCCTCCCTCCCTCTCACACACACACACACACACACATATATTTTATAAAATAGGGATTATGAGCTATACCTGCATTTTAGGACTGATTTGTGATAGGTCAGGAAAGCTGAGCAGTCTGCCTATATATAATATTAATACATACAACTGGCTTCTTTTTTGGAAATGTAAATAGTTTAAAAATAGAATTGTAGTTTTCAAGTCAGCCACATTTATTTTTCACCAAGAAGAGTGCATCTTCTAAATGATTTTTACTAGAGTCCAAACACAAAAAAGGAACTTGTTGCCAGCTAGTTTGATACTTTCAGTCTGATAGAGGCAAATCATAGTGCTTTATTTATGGGTTTTCTTCTAAGTAAGTATGCATAAAATTGCAGTTATATCCCCAAATCCTATATAGCTTTCTCAGAAGTAACTGCAGCCTATTTAGTGGATCTTAATTCAGTATACAAGCTATAAAATGCACCCTTTTTTCTTTAAGTGAAATCCATGCCCCCAGTTGGTAAATACTTGTGTGGCCTTAAGGAAAACTGTAGAGTTGCATACCCACTGACAGTTGTTAGTGACTTAAGCCTTCCTTGATCAGCTGTTTTATCCATTAGAATGAATAATGGGCAGCTTTGCAAAACAATAGCATATAATTTTACCCTCCTTTTGAGATGACAACAGTGGTGTGCCATCAGCATGAGAGAACTTGCAGTATTCTAGAAGAAAGAAACTGGGTTGGCATAGTCATCTATTGTGTGGATATTCTAGCATGCCTATATGATTATGAGCGACGGTGGCACAGTGGTTAGAGTGCACTACTGCAGGCTACTTCTGCTGCCTGCCGACTGCCTGCAATTTGGCAGTTCAAATCTCACCAGGCTCAAGGTTGACTCAGCCTTCCATCCTTCCGAGGTGGGTAAAATAGGACCCAAATTGTTGGGGGCAATATGCTGACTCTATAAACTGCTTACAGAGGGCTGTAAAGCATTGTAAAGCGGTATATAAGTCTTAAGTGCTATTGCTATTGCTATTACTTTTTCCTAACGGGAAAGTAAGAGAAAGATGCTGAAAGGGAATAAATACATTATCTAAGAGCTCCAGGATCTGGATCAGTGGTGGGATTCAACAGTGTTTACTACCAGTTCTGTGGGTGTGGCTTGGTGGGCATGGCATGGTTTGGTGGCGTGGCTTGGTGGGCGTGGCAGGGGAAGGATACTGTAAAATCTCCATTCCCACCCCACTCCGGGGAAGGATACTGTAAAATCTCCATTCCCACCCTACTCCAGGGGAAGATTACTGCAAAATCCCCATTTCTTCCCAATCAGCTGGGAGGCAGAGAATAGATGGGGGCAGGGTCAGTCAGAGGTGGTAATTACCGGTTCTCCAAACTACTCAACATTTCCGCTACCGGTTCTCCTGCTGAAACCCACCTCTGATCTGGATGTTTCAAACTTCTCACTCTGCCTACACCATCAACAAATCCTGGGGTTTCCATGCTGACTTCCCCTCTCACTTTGTGATTCTTTTAGAAAATGCTGGAATAAGATAGTACTGATACATTATATACTTTCTCCCTCCCAAACTGGGCAAGACCAAGGAAATGGGAAGTGTAAGATTTCAGTAAGATATGGGTAAATACAAAGTCTTGGAAACAATCAGGAATTTCCTAGCCTTATTTATAGTGAGTTAATTAAGCATTCTGAAATGCTTCTTCCTGAACTTCTTTCCACCTGGACTAAGTTTATGAGATAACCTGTCTACTGACTCCTGTGCTGCTATCTGGTGTTTGTATATGTGGAGGAGCAAGGAAGGGTTGCAGCCATCTATAGAAATCCTATAGCTTTGTCTCACCAGACATCCAACCCTACAAAGTGGAATAGGGGACTTGTTGGTGGACTAGATTGGTGGACTAGAAATAGAGTATCTATTCTTAGAGAATCTCAGAACAATTATATTGGTATCTATGCTAATGTTGTCTGGTTCAGGATTCCAGGGTTACCATGGCAACCCTGGGGCTTTCTCAGAACATCATCGATCCCAGACTCTTTGCAGGGCGTAGTTTAGGCCCGTGATGGGGAACCTATGGTACACATGCCAGAGGTGGCACGCAGAGCCTTCTCTGTGGGCATGTGCGCCATTGCCAGCTGCTCTTCCGGGTTCCGTCGCACGCATGTGCGCCGGTCAGCTGCTCTCTTCCAGGTTCTGACCCTCCAGTGCGCTCTAGTTTCGGCACTTGGTGCTAAAAAGGTTAGCCATCACTGGTTTAGGCCTTTAAAAATATCATCACAGACCAAACATAGAAGTTAAAACAGCACAATGCATACCTATCCAATAAAAAACCTATTCATGC
Source organism: Pituophis catenifer annectens (assembly GCF_029215685.1). Taxonomy (NCBI): domain Eukaryota; kingdom Metazoa; phylum Chordata; class Lepidosauria; order Squamata; family Colubridae; genus Pituophis; species Pituophis catenifer. The sequence continues at coordinate 243,147,455 of NW_027256881.1, read as the reverse complement.
CTGAAGTAGGTATACCCAAGGAAGCAATCAGGTTCAAAAACTTCTACTTGCCTATAGGTTCAAATTTAGTAGTAAATTTGGCTCCATTTCTAGAAACTTCTCAATCCTTGTCATTTAATATTAGTAGTGTGCAACTACTTATACTTATAATATAAGTAGTGTGCAACTACTACTCAGCTGTTCACCGCCCTGAGTCCCTTCGGGGAGAAGGGCGGGATATAAATTTAATAAATTAAATAAATAAATAAATAAACTATCCTATGAGAGTGGTCTGAACAGTTTGTAAACAGAGGGGAGATTAGCACTGCCCTCCAAAACTGATATAGAGCGTTCCAAAAGTATGTAAGCTACCATACCAGTTTTAAAGTCTGAGCAGATAATGTGAATGCTCTTGGAAAGGAATGCCATTTTATTTGCCCAGCAATCCCATTCAAATGACCAATATCAAGACCCTCCTGTGAGGTGGGACTGATAAATGATAACAATATTGGGGGAATTGAAAAAGAATTGTGTGTGAGCTTACTGCAGTAGTGATGGCAAGTGTTGATTCTCTCTTGGTAAATCAAAATCTAAATTCCATGCTTGAACTTTTTCTGGGCTTCATTGAAGCTTAGCATGGATGCAGACAGGGATCATCTATTATTTCAACAAGATTGATGCCTGTCTTTCAAAACTAATTATGCTCAAGATTTGCCTGCCCCCTCCCCTCATTTATTTAAGCCAGTACTTCAACCAGCAGAGTCATAATTGAGTCTTGACTGAAATATAGCCAGATTGTAGCAGAAGAAGTGTGTTAGAGACAGAACAGGGAACTCAAGGTAAAGACCTCAGAAATTTAGATTGCTTCTAACACAGAAATGTGTTTGTAAGTGCAACATATCTCACAATAGAACTGCATTTTGCAGGTGTACTTCTTGATCTGATTTGGGATAGGGTGGATTGGCAGGGTAGGGTTCGTGCATGTCATCTCTTGTCATGAATGGCTCACTTCTTGATAAGATGTGAGCTGGCTATGGCTGATCTCTGATGTAAACTAGAAATCCAAATTTGAGCTTATCAGGTGCCATATGAGCAGAGTTTATAGGTTCAGTGTCAATTGCTGTGATCCAAAAAAGCAGAAAGATGAGATGGGGAGTCACTTGTGCTTTAGATATTTTTTTCTCCCAATGGAGATTTTAGGGTCTAATGCAGACCTGGGCATTTGATGTCTCCCCTCCCCCCGGACACATCTGGCCTTTTAACTGTCCCTATTTGGCCCGCATGAGGTCAGCCAGAAATTCGAAATCAAATGGAAATAAGTGTATTCCATGCACACAATACAATTGCCTTGCTTTTATTTTGAGGTGACTGCTATTCTTTTTTTCCATTTGCATGTGTGCGTGCGTGCAGCCCTCTTATTTCAAGTTTCCACAACAGTCCCATGTGACCCTTGAGGAAAATTAATTGCCCAACACTGGTCTAATGAGACAATGGCAAACAAAGGACAAATGCAAAGGGGACCATGACCTTGGGGCCAGCAGAAAGTGGAACTTGGGCTCCCCCATGTCAGTACTTCATCACATACCTTCATTTTCTTTCTTTCTTTTTTCTTTTTGCTTTAAAAAGTAGGGTGTAGAGAACCAGAGAATGACTGAGGGCATAAGAGTCAAAAGAACAGTTAACTGGCCAGGTCCTCCTCTGCTGCCTTCGTTGAGTCAGCTCTGAGGCTGATGAGTTTCTTTCTTGTGCCTTCTTGGTAGAAGAAGAGGTAGTGGAGGGGGACACTTTTGTGGGTTCAAGTCAGCTGCTGAAGTGGGGAAGGTAAGCATGTAAATCTTCCCCTCTCTTTCTCCAGGCTACCTTCGGTTGCTGCAGCCTGAGGAGCAGCCTTGGTGCGTCAGGCCTCCCACTGTTTGAGAGATTTGTCTGAGAGCTTGGTGATGGTTACCTCAGATGTTCTCTTGTCTTTTTATTGACTGAATTCTTCTTTTCTCAAGTGATAGTCGGGCCCCCTTTTGCAGAGTGGGATAGTATGGCCCAGGCATCCAGATCTGCAGCAGAGCTTGTCTGTGTGTGAGGCAGGATTGTGATGGTGGTAGCTTTTCAAAATGCAGCTGCATGTGACAAATAATTCTGCGCAAGATCTGCTATATTTAGAACGTGAACAAGAGGTGGATAATATGTAACTGCAGCAGGAAAAGTAATACTAGAAAGATTATCCCCCCCCCTTTTTTTGGCAACCTTTAGCATTGTAGTTCGTCTTCATTTGAGGCCGAGGCTGTTTTGAGGGAGTTTTTTGACCAATTTTCTGTCAAATGCACAGGTTAGAGCCATCATTCTTTTATCCCTGTGCACTTAATGGGAATTCTATTTTTATTTGTTACATCTATTTCTACCCACTATTTCCTTGAGTAGAGTATACAAAGTGTTCCTTACCCCCTTCCACCTTCTCCGTGGAAACCTGACAACTTCACAACTCCCTCTTATCGGAGAATCCTCCTTCTTATTCTCTTGTAGTTAGTTTCATATGCTTAAAGAGAAACACCCAGCATGATTCTTCTGGTTTGTAAGTAGCTCACCCTTCTACCTCAAAGAGTGCCCCAAGGAAAGCCAATGGTATTATGACCTTGTAATACTTTTTGATAGCTAAACCAGATCATTACAGAAATACGGAAAAGGGGGATTTTTGAGGGGAAATAGCACACATATTGTGTTGGAACCTGCATCCTGATGGGATGATGTCACGCTGTGTGAATTCATCCCAAGAGAGCTTGATGACTTCATCCTTGTTTGTATATCAACTGGGCCTTATTGTTGTGAAACCCAGATCTCCCTCTGAGTAGGTTCTAAAAGGAACAGTAGGACATTCTTCAACTGTTTTGTTGTTTATGGAAGCCTTGAACTTTTTGATATCTTGATATCACTTTAAAAATAGGTATTTAGAGGAAAGTGTCATTGTGCTTGGGTATGGTTCTTAGCTGCAAGGTTGTGTTTCATGCCTGCTTTTTTACTTTGGGGCATCTTTCAGCATTCTCTGGTGTCTTTTTCAAATTTGCCTACAAAGAAAGAGGTGGAAAGGTTACATTTACAACATCCCACTGCGCATTCTTCTGTCTTTGATGGAGGCAGCTAGGCTCGTGAAAGGGATAGGCTGCCTGGAGAAGAACTCTCCGTCCCTCTATCTCCCTTCCCCTCTCTCTCCCTTCCTCTCTCTCTTTCTCTCTTTCTTTCTGTGTGTATGCTCACACACTTGCACATCCTGCGGGCTCTGCTTTGTGGCTTAAGTGTCTGGTTTTGTCATTTTGAACTGCAAAACAGTAGCCTGTATTGTTCTCAGGAAGATCAGTTGGGAGCAGTGTAATAAAATCTGATCAGCAAAATTAAATGAGAAAATTGGGGAGGGGGCCTGAATGGCTTTTGTTTGGGGCTTGACTCAGTTGAATCTGGCTCTCTTCTCTTCTTCTGTTCACAATTGCCAGGCTGAAGCTTCCATCTTCAAGGGCCAGTGCTGTGGGTCAGTTTTCCAGATGTGTGTGGCTCCTATTGTTTAGCAGATGAGGTCAGAAAAAAGATTTTTTTTCCTATTGCGACAAAGTGGAGGTAATAATGTAGGCTGGTGCAGATCAACTTGCCTAGTAGGTATTTTTGCTTTTAATTCAATCTCCTTATTTTCCAAGCCTGTAATAGAGGTAGAGAATACTATTATCTCAGTTTGTAGCTTTTGAGCATTTCTAAAAATTTCAATGTAGTTTCCCCCCACACCCCCCAAAAGCTGGTGCTCTTGAGAAGTGTTGGATTTTAATACACCAATTCACAGCCCACATTGCTTTTGGGAATTGTAGGTGGTAGAGTTCAAGACAGCTGGAAGGTACTCCAGCTGGAAGGAAAACCTGTCTTAATTGTTCACCTAGGACAAGGGTGTCAAACTCGCAGCATCACTTGGTCATCATGTAATGTATAACGATGGTTTTTCCTTTTGCGGAGCTGTGGTGGGCATGGCCCGCGCATGACGCATCCGGCCTGCGGGCCACCAGTTTGATACCCCTGACCTAAGACATGTGGAATTCTATAATTTTAAAGGGGCACACCTGCTACTACAAATACAGCGTAGACTATTTTGATTTCTTGAGTGTGTATTGAGCTAATGAAACAGCAATGTGCCTCTCCTGTGTAAAATTGTTCTTCCTCACACTGGATGGCAGTACTGTATTTTTTAGAGTATAAGACGCACTTTATCCCCCCCCCCCAAAGAGGCTGAAAATTTGGGTGCGTCTTATACTCCGAATGTAGCTTTTTCAAAGCTTTTTTCAGCCCTAATGAGACGCTAGCGAGCAAAGCGATCTCCCTCCGACTCTCAGCTGGGCTTTAGAAGCTTTTTTTCAGCCCTAAGTGAAGCGATCTCCCCTGCTTTGCCTGCTTTTCTCATTGCTGCTCCCTCTCAGCTGTGCTTTAGAAGCTGTTTTTTATCCCCAAGCAGGGGATAAAAAATGTGCGGGCTCAAAACCGGCAAACTAATGTGCTGAAGCTGACCAGACCAAGGACGCTAGCCAGATGAATACCTGATAGGCAGATTTTTTCCCCTTATTATCCTCCCCAAAAATTAAGCTGCCTCTTATACTTCAGTGTGTCTTATACTCCAGCAAGGTAATTACCTTCCTTTCATCTGGAATCACATAATGTTTTTTCTTTTTGTTTTAAAACAAGATTTCTCAGCAAATGTTTTCTGATTTACAAAGTGCCAAAGCAGAAAAAAAACATAGTTTATGACTAGAAACTGAACGTGAAGCTATGCTATTATTATATGATTAGTTGAAATGGATATGGGTTTTTTTAAAATAAATTTTATTAGTTAAAAAGTACAAACAAACATAAATACAACAATACAACATACAAAACAAACAAACAAACATCAATCAAGTCTTACGACTTGCTCTTAAAGTTGTCACATCAGTAGACTCTTTTCCCTTATTTATCTATCTGTATCTGTATATTTACGTATTTACATGTGAAGCATTAATGTACGTTCCATCTTTAAATTGTTACACTCCTTAATTGGTACTCAAAATTTTGTCTCAAAATTGACCTTATTCTTTAGTGTCCCTACAAATGTATTTCTAACTTTTTCTCCAACCAGTTTTACCATTTTTGCCATGCTAAGTAGTACTCTGTGTCATCTTTCTCTTGTAGCTCTTTTGTAAGTTTATCCATGAAATGGATATGGTTTAATGATTACAAGCTGTGTTTTGAACACAGGAAATAAAAAAAAAAGACTGGACAGTTTTGTAGAAAAATGTTTTTTAAAGTTCAAGCATGAGAATTTAGTAATAAACTTTCCCTTTTTTCAAATTTACAAGCTGATATAAATAAGAATGCATACAGGTAATCCTCGACATATGACCACAATTGAGCCCAAAATTTATGTTACTAAGAGAGACATTTGTTAAGTGAGTTTTGCCCCATTTTACAACCTTGCTTGCTACAGTTGTTAAAAGAATCACTGTAGATGTTAAGTTAATAACACGGTTGTTAAGTGAATCTATTGGCTTCGCTCATCAGAAGGTCACAAAAGGTGATCACACGATCCCAGGACACTGCAGCCGTCATAAATATGAGTCAGTTGCCAAGCATTTGAATTTTGATCACGTGACCCTGGGGATGCTGCAACGATTGTGTGAAAACCGGTTATAAGTCACTTTTTTCCGTGTCGTTGTAACTTTGAACGGTCACTAAATGAACTGTTATAAGTCGAGGACTATCTGTATATAACTGAGAAATGAGGCTGTCTCCTATAAATTGATGATCTGCTAATGAGGCATATCTGGGAATTATTGTATCATGCATTGGATGAATCAGTGTTTCAGATGCATGGCAAGAGACCCAAGAATTTATTTAATAACTAAAGAAAAAAAAATGGACTGTTTTCTAGTGATCTATTTTTTAATCCCTTTGTATGAGATGAAAACTTTAAAAATATTCACTGGAGTTTTTTAAAGGCTAATAGCTGCCCTTGCAGTTTTTGTTTCTAAACGATTGAAAGCTACACACATAGGCTGCTTTAATTGAAAAATCCTCTGTGACATTTATATTTGATCTATTGTTAAAATGTTCACATACTGTCATTAACTGACAATGAACCAAATGTGAGTATATCTGTAGAAGCTGGGAAGTAGCTTCACAGATACATTCAGTTGTTAATGGAAGTTCTTACCTTGACTTAATATATATTTAATTGCGAAATTCGGGGCACTCATCCCCCCACTCCATTCTTCTGTTTGCCAGTATGGGGATGTTTCCAGATATCAAACCCCAACTTTCCCCAATTATTTTTGATTGTTCTTATTTGATGTAAGCCACTCAAAGTCACTTTGGAGCCTCTAAATCTCATACATAAATAAAAAATAGTTCTAATGCCACTGTTGTCTCCACCAGACTGCTTCACAGAATTCCCCTTGGATGCAATTTGTTTTTTTTTTTTTAATATTCAATATTTCCTCTGTCTAGATTCGTCTTAGAAAAAAATATTGGCCCACACCATCTTATGTCATTATTCATCATGCTTATCTAATAAATGTCTTTGATATACAAATGATATCTCTTTTTTAGATCTGTTCTTGCCATATTATTTTTGATGCTTTCAAATATCACACCTAAGTTTTTGATGTGTAACGGAAGTACATGTGACTGAGAATTTGCTATTTGGTTTTTTTGAGGAAAATGGAACCAAATTTGCTTGGCCACTTCATATTCCTTCTACAGCAAACCACAGAGAAGCAGGCAGCACTGTAAACGAAGGTGGATACAGGGCAACCATTTTTATCATTCCTCTGCCAAGCGATAAAGAGAGGTTGCTAATACATGATTGATAGAGACATAAAATGCCTTTTCCCCATAAAAGAATCAGGTAGTAGTCATCTTAAAAACAGTATCCAACCGAGCAGCAGCTCCGTTGTTCTGTGTCCCAGATTCTCCTTTGGAATTTGTTTACCAAGGGGTACTACAAATCCATGGGAACTCTGGTTATTGTAGTTCCAGTGTGCCTAGATAAAAGATCCCAGTTTTGAATAGGCTACAGAAAAGTATATTTGAAATCTAAAGTATTTTTAGCTCTTGGATTTAAGCCATATGGATTACAAAAGTTTCCTGCTTTCTGTTTCTAAAAGGAACTTGGAGGTCAGTTCTTAACAGTTTTCTTAGAAGTCATTTATTGTCCCTGGCCCTTGGCCTGTTTGTTTTTTAACATAAGAACAGTGGCAACTTTTTGTATAATATGGTGTACAGTACTATAATACAAGTTTGACAAAATCAAACCAGAGGGATCCTTGAGTTTGCCTACATTGTGTTCCTCATCAAATTCCAAGAACCTTGACATTTTTCCTTCTGTTTTACATTAACCTTCATTTGACATGTCATCTGAAGGAAGATTAATTAATAATTCTAAATTGTGGTTAAATTACAATGAGAACGGGACATTTTATTCTCCTCCTTGGGATGATGTTGAGGAGTAGCATGCAAAGATGTCACTAGGGTTTCATTTTGTTCTTTTAAACAATCGTTTGGAATAACATCGGAACGCTTGACTTCTTCTGGAAGGTCAAGATGGTCCAATGGGGCTCTCATTTTATCTCCACCACAGCCATTCATTTGGTTGTGTAGTTGCCCTACATTGTTGCCAGATCAGAAAGACTAAGGCAACTTACATAGTGGTGAAATCCTCCTTGGATCACCACTGGTTCGCTTCCCACGCATGCGTGGTGCACGCCAAATGCGTGCTGCATGCACACAGGCTCAGCGTGCACCAAAAGTACACTATATGCACATGTGCAATGTGCACCAAATGTGCTTTGCCTGGAAAAAGAAGACTTCATAGGTAAGTAGAACAGCGAGGGGAAGGGGAACAGCAGGATTTCCTGCTTTCTAGTGAAGCTAAACCGGGCAGCACAGCTGATCGTCAGAAATACCGGTTCGGATGAATGGGTAACTATTTTTAACTACCGGTTCCAGCAAACCGGTAGCTTTTTTTTACTACTGGTTCACCTGAATTGGTAGTTTTTATCACTACCGATTTGCCCGAACTGGAGCAAACCGGTAGCATTTCACCCCTGAACTTACATTTAAAACACAGTGCAAACAGTCAAAATGCAAAAAGTATGGCAATGATATCATGCAGTGGGGGAAGCATATAAAGCTCAGTTTCAGCCAACCCTCATCAGTCATTGCTCCAATTCACAAAACACCTCGGCCCAAGGCTCATTGGAAAAACAGGTTTTCAGTGCATTTCTAAAGCAGGCCAGGGATGTACTCGTTGCTAAAGCACTGAAGTTAACTTGTGTAAGATGTATTGAACAATTAAGATATTTAAGATCTTTTTTTCAAGCAAGTTAAGTAGCAAATTCTGCAGGACAGCATTGTTGCAGGTGAAACCCAATGAAAATTCACACAAACAAAATGGAAGGTTGGATTACACTTTGCATTATTCCCACGGGGGATTCAAGTTTAGGAAATAGGCAGCGTGCATAAAGTAGACCATGCTGGCAGTCAAAGAGAGTGTCATTGTGACATTGTCTTCATCTCATTCCCAGCTCATAAATAAGCTAGGCTTAAGCTGTCCTTAATTGCACCAGTCTTGAAGGGTATTTTTTCTTTTATTCCAGCACAATCTAAAGGATTCCTCAGGGTGGATAAAATCTAAAACACACTGCATGGGAGGGAAATCAGGTAACCGAGCTTGGAAATAGAAAAGATCATCAGTAAGGATGCTTCACACCAATAGTTTTCTGTTGAGTCAAAGTGGGTGAATAGCAACATAATATAGAGAAAAGACCCAGAGGAAAAAGCATATGTTAGAGACAGGGGACACTATGATTAGGTGTTTTACATGCTTTGCTAGGAAATATGTAGTAAAAAGTAAAGTAAGGCATTGAGAAAATCCCCCTATTGAGAATTGTAATGATTAGGTATTTTTAATTTTAAAAAAAGCCAAGTGAGATTTGTGTGTAGTTAACATTTTTAACATTTTACGGTAGCAGGTTACATTTTTGTCTCTTAATTCTGGACTTTCAGTATTTAGCCTTTTACTTACAACTTCTTTTTCAGAAAGTGAATGTCACCATTTCATTTTCTTAGAACATCTGAAAAAAAACAACCCTGTAGTTAATTTTTTAAATAAATTATTAGAAATGAAAAAATCATTAAATATTAAAGATGCTGTTAAAATTTTAAAATGAAAGGTAAAGCAAGTGATATGGGTATATGTTTTATTTAGGAATAGAGAAAAGCCTTTTGAATTAGAATACTTCTAGCCCAGAAGAATAGAAATAGGTCTATGCTGATTTTTTCCCCAAGATAATTTTATCTTGGTGGACAATATTATGGCTAGGTGGGGAAGACATGGTTATATTGCTCATGAACTCCACCCAGTGTTTGCTCACGTTCATATTTACTCTCCGGCTTATATGTGCACAGGTCAAAGAAGATGACTGTGATCCTCCTTTGGCACAGCTACTTTTAAAAGGATAAGTACATACTAACTAAAGTAAAGAAAATAGGTTTGCAAAGCCTGAACAGCGTGGTGTCAAAGACATACCTTGTCTGTCAGGGGAGAATACTGGCGCTTCTAAAACACAAGCTGCTGCTTTGACACTAATCGTATGAACACTTATCCTTTCTCTGAAGTGCACCTTGAGAAATGTGGGTGGAGAGTGCAACCTCTCCATTTTCCTCAAAACAGGAAAGAAAAAAGTCTTTGAAATGTTACTGCCCTCTATCAATTATAACTGGAGGGGGACAGAATAAAAGTGGTTCCTTGGCCATCGAAAATTTGTGTACCCTTGCCTCTGGTTCTCGATGTGGTTCAGATTGCTGGCTCTAGCAAACCCAGAGTAATGTGTCCCAGGGCACGAACTATGGATTATAAGCAACTAGTTTGTTTTGATATTGTCCTCCCAAAGGGCTGTGCCAAGCCAGAATTCTCCAGCGGGAACATTTATAGGCAGACGGATGTTATACAAAGCAGGTGCAGATTGGGAGACACAGAAAAGACCTATGGGCGATGCAAATGAAAGGGGAGAATGGGCTGGGGAGAAGGTAGTTGAGATTTGGTCAAGAAGCAAAGCATGTGAAAGAAAAGAAGAGAGGCTTGCAGGAATAGAGAGCAGCAACGTCAGAACCATGGAGATGGCAATGGTGCAAAAACTTGCAAAAAGGGAAATGAATGGTGAATAGCTAAGTTTGTGAGAAGCAAAAAGAGGAGCAGTCAGGGATAACAACCATAAGCAAATATGGCTGACACCGCCCCTAATCAATCTTACTTCTCTCCTGACTGCAGGATTCGTACAGAAAGCAAGTAGTCATCGATGGGGAGACCTGCTTACTGGACATCTTGGACACCGCTGGCCAAGAGGAATACAGTGCCATGCGAGACCAGTACATGAGGACAGGAGAAGGCTTCCTCTGTGTCTTTGCTATTAACAACACCAAGTCCTTTGAAGATATTCATCAGTATAGGTGAGTAGAATAACCTTCACCTATACTGTCTGCGAAGGACAGTGTGTATCCTGTTTTATTCCAGACATCTGGAATAAGGGGATACGTGGCTAACCCTTTTTTCAGCCCATCCTAAAAAAAATAAAAAGCCTCTCCTCTTGGTCTGATCAAAGCAGAAAGTTTCCAACAGCATTTCTGCTGAGATGCCATCCAAGCAAATTGCTGGTCAATCAGGAAAAGTCCCAAGGTGGGAGCCTTCAAATGTTTGCTGTGACTAGCAGGAGACATCCTCTCTTGTTTGTTCCCTTTGTCCTTAATTAAGGGTGCTGTGCTGTACGTGTTAAGAGAAGGAAACCTGTATCGATTGCATGTGAAGGGCAGAGAGAGAGAGAGAGAGAGAGAGAGAGAGAGAGAGAGAGAGAGAGAGAGAGAGAGAGAGAGATGGATAGGTTGATTGAGGCTTTGCTAATATTTTTCCTAGCAATGTGTGCGCTTTTGCTGATGCTGTTTTTAGAAGTCATCAATCGAGTAACTGAGTGCCAGGAGCACTGACATCCTATGGCCCCCACCCATCTTCACTGTCAATAGAGATGCCCCCCCCCCAATCCCCCTCTCCCTGTGCCTGATTTTTCCTATAGGTTGTGTTTTAGGACTGGCTAAACCAGAACATCCACAAGCTTCCTTTCCTGTATGTAATTCAGCAGATACAAAATCCTGCACCTAGTAATGCATTCCATTTTAGTTAGGAATTCTACTTCTTTCTTGATTCCTCTAGACTTCTTAAAGATCTTGTACTGAAACATGTTTGTTCGTTGCTTAATGGCCATTGCATTCATGGGTACGAAAAAAGAATACTATTTCTCAGAGACATCATTAAAATGCAGAGGGATCTAACTGCGAGTTTATCAGAAAAGGATGGCTTCTCAAAGGGTCTTAAAAAAAAAGCCTTGGTAAGATGTAGGAAGAATTTAAGTTCTGCTGTTTGTCACCGTGTTTCTAAATTAATGTAAAAAAATAAATGGGTGTTCCATTGGAGGCCTACAGAGGGAGCCTGTTTTTCTTTTCCTGTATCTGTTTTCCTGTACTGCTCTCTAGTGAATTCTTTCCCCATCATACTTAGTCAGCATGGCCATTCTGAATAGTCAGTTTTCACCTATGAGCAATTAGGGTGCAATTGGGATAGCTGTCATACAGAATTCCCAAATTGCTGCATACAAAATATATTTCCTCAAGTAAGACAGGGAATGCACATTACTTTACCCTGATAATAGGATTTTAGTAGTCTTAAATAAAACAAATAGTATATGTTTTTCTGTGGCTCACTGCTAAGAAGAGAAAAAAAATCTACATACTGTACATGAGGAAGAAGCAGGGGTGAAATGCTCCCGATTCGGACTGAATCAGGTGATCCGGTAGCGATTGTGGCAGGTGGTTCAGAGAACCGGTAGCAATGGTGGCGCAAGGCTCCGCCCACCCACCCGGGTGTCGTTACTTCTTACTTTTAAAAGGTAAAAAAAGTCTCTGACGATCACAGCTGTGCCGCACGATTGTCAGAGCCTTTTTTAACCTTTTAAAAGCATTTTTTTACAACCTATTCACCCAAATAGGTTGTAAAAAATTGCTTTAAAAAAAGTAAAAAAAAAAAAGTTGGCCACACCTACCCAGTCACATACCCCCCTCCCCCACCAAGCCACGCTCACAGAACCGGTAGTAACAAATTTTACATTTCACCAGTGGGGAGAAGTATGTTACAAGTATTCCTCAAATGACGATGGTAATTGGGACTAGCATTTCTGTCACTAAATAATGTGATTGTAAAGCATGACATTGCGTGACTGCATTACTCAGTGATGGCAATCCTGACACTCCCCATTGATATTGATAACTGAATCCCAAAGATTGTTAGGGAAGGACTCACCCCGATCCCACTCCCAACTTATTTCCCCCACTTCGCCCCCAGCCTTGGTAATGTAAGGACTCTTCTTCAACTCCCCCTCCCATCTATTCTCCCCCCCCCCATCTCTGCCCTTTTGGCTGCCCTGTTCTCCAGCACCTCTGCTGTCCTTCCCACCCTACGCTCTGTTGTCCCTACCATCCCCAGGTGACTTTTGCTGCCATCCTGCTGCTGCTGCTGAAATGCTCCTGACCTGGACTTATGTGTGGCTGTGCCAGACCGTCTCCCTGAGGCTGCTTGTGCCATTATCCAAGTTGCGCAATCCATTTTTGTGAGCGCAGGGCCAGTGAGTGCATGGTGGCAGGGCCAGCAGAGCACAGGCAGGTTGGGGGAGGTGCTTGGGGCTGTAGCAGCACTGGGGCTGAAGTAGAGCTCCGGAGGGGAGGCGTATGTGGCAAATGACTGAGACTGATGAAGGCCTGGAGCCTCTGTTTCAACCCCAGTGCTGCTGCCATTGAAGATTGCTGCTTGCAGGGCAGCCGGAAGCAGGCGGATGGGGGCGTTGAAGTGCCCCTGTGGTAGGTGGGCTGACAAGTGTCCAAATTTTGATCATATGACCAGAGGGGCACTACAACAGCCATAACTTCAGAGACTTGGCCTAAGTACCGTTTGTTCAGGGCCATCCTTAGGTAGGCACGATCACTGAATGAATGGTGGTAACTGGAGAATTACCTATAGTCATAGCTTTCCTTGAAGAAAAACTGCTCAAATCACCTAGAAAATCTACAAGCTTAATGGAAATTAATTGGCTCTGATAAGCCTGAGTGCTTATCGCTTGGGTCCTTGCTTCACTTATTGTGAAGCAAGGAGCTCAGTGGTGGCTCGTTTGAGTAAAAGAGGCCAGGCTTGTTCCTTGGGGAACAAGGGAACTTTTCCCTGCACCTGTAAGGCAGCCAGGTTGGTTGGCGATCTGGATTCCAGGCTGGCTGAAGCTGTAATTGAGTTCCGACAAAGGATTTGTGCTCTATTCCTTGTTCAGGGAGGCCTGATCACTGTTCAATTCAAATGTTGTTGTAAGAGGATGTCATCTGTAAAGAAGGTATGATTGTGGGTATGATGAGAGAGAAGAGACCAGGAAAAAAATCAGAATAGCAAAGATACATGGCGTGTCTGTCCAGATTATGGTGCAGGAGGAAAAGGGCCATGACTCAGGGCTGCTTCTGTGTGATGAGGTTAGACAGCTGGACACCTTCCCCCCCCCCCGCCCCCCATTACAATAAAAGCATCTTGGGAGCAGCATGTGTAGAACTGAAAAAAAGATGGCTAACGAGATCATGATTCAGGGAAGAAAGAAAGGAGGATCTCCCTCCTATGGTGGAATACTTTTGAACTATGTGATAGCAGAGGGGAAAAAATTAAATCTTCCACACTCAGAGCTTCTGGATCAGCAAATTCGGCTAGAAATGTCAAGGTTGAATTACGATAACCGCAGCCCTTAACTGACATGTTTTCAGAAGTTGCAATTGCTGAACTTGCTATGTCAGGGAAATCACAATGTTAAGAATCTATCAATTTCCACAAAGAGATTAGCCATTACCAGGAAATTATCAGTAACCACCAGTTGATTACATCAACCCAGTTTCTGCTATTTTGTGACCTGCACTGCTGCTTGTGATGGATAGAAGGTTTGGTCGTTATCAGTTGTTGTGGGAAATGTTAATTACGAGTACAAAATCGGAGCATTTCAAATGCACATGAACAACAAGAAGGGGAATTTATCATGCTTAGTGGATGTGGTGTAAAGCTAGAAAATTTTGGATTCAAATATATAGACTGATTCAGGGGATTTTAAAGTTTGATATACAATTAAGGCCAGAGGTCAGTCTTTTGAATAAACTGATGAATAAACAGTTGAGAAAAAAATCATGGAATTTTCTTTTTGTATGTGATACCTGCAGCAAGATTGTTTTATGCACAAAGATGGAAAGATTCAGTATTACCCACAGTGGAGGAATGGCCAATTAAAGTGGTGAAACTTGCTGAAATGGCTTAAATAGATTTCTTTTATTAGGGAAATGACAGTTACTGTTTATTGCTGACTGGAAATCCCTTGTGCACTTTTTATGGAAAACATTAAAAAGTGAGGTTGTGATTTATGGATTTGATAATTAGACAGAAGACAGACATGTAATTTTAAAGAAAGAGGTAAATTTATAATTGTACTTGTAACTGCAGTAAAGAAGATTAGAAACCACTTTTGGAAATCTTTTTTCTTTCTTTTCTCTCTTTTCTTTTTTCTTCTTTTCTTGCATTTTAGCTTTCTCTTTGATTTCTTTCTTTTTTCTTTTTTTTCTTCCTTCCTGACCTTAGTTTGTATTAGTTTTTCTTCTTTTTAAAACTTTTGATAACATTATTAAAATAAAGAGTAGAAAATCAGAGAACTTCTCTGTCCCATGTGGCTGTTCCTTTTGAGGTTGGTGATAGTTTAGGACTTTTTGCTACATTGTCAAGCAGGTATCTTTATTCTGCCTTCTCTGCCACATATTTGCAGATTACACATGATTTTGCATACAGTGTGATGGCAAGCCTAGTTAGTATGAGAGATTCTGTATAAGACTCTGAGGCTTTTGGTGTTTCAAACACAATACCTTTTTGTAGGGTTACAAATACATCAGGGTATATATTTTCATAGTTTGAATCTGTTCATGCAGTTGCACAATCTGAAATTCATTCTGCCTCATGTAATTGTGAAAGATAGCAGTGCTTAAGGTACCATAGGAATCTGGGCTATTGTTTTTCTGTAGCAAATTAACAAAATTATATCTCTGAGATGTCTTAAGGTTTGCAAGGAATTTTTAAAGTCTCCTGCAAAAGTAAAACAAAATTCCTGGGGATACAAATGAGAATTTTAGGATACTCCCGTTTTTATTTGTCCTGAAAGCTTACCTTTCTGTTCCCTTTGCAATGATCTTCTGGGAGCTTTATGTTCCTGATGTGCAAGAACTCTGAAGGACAGCTGGTGGCCTTGATGCCTATAAAATCTGCCTTTCCAATTCTTCCTGTTACAGGATTTGCCCCAACACCTCCCTATCTGCATAAATGAATACTCTGCTTAATTAGATTGTATCAGCTGTATTTTCTTTAAGATGCCAGCTTCTTCCAGGAACAGGAAAACCGGTCTTTTAACAATGAACAAATCTTAAATGTGAACACTCTGACCTCAGTAATTCCCTACCTGGTTTACTTGAATTGGAGAATTTGGTTTTACTGGAGGAATGAAGCAGGGATTGAGACTAATCCCATGTACTTAGGTTCTGAGGCAAACAGTGTCCAGAGGAGGAATGTGGTGTATTTTGGCCTAAAAGCTGTACTGACAAACGCATCAATGATTGCACGCAAGGCAATGAGGGGATGATAATGCCTCAACTCGACCTCTCTGTAGGTTAGGTTTATCATACTCTTATGCCATTAAGCTCTTAAAAATCATGGCCCATGTATAGAAATGTTGGCTTTCGTTAATTAGTCCCAGTTTTGTTTTCTGTGTTTCAGAGAGCAGATCAAGAGAGTGAAGGACTCCGATGATGTGCCCATGGTGTTGGTGGGGAATAAATGTGACCTTCCTGCCCGGACTGTGGAAACACGGCAAGCCCAGGAGCTGGCTCGGAGCTATGGGATTCCATACATAGAGACGTCAGCCAAAACTAGACAGGTATACTGAGGTTGGAGTGGAGGGGGGAGGAAAGTGCAAACAATGCAGACTCACTTTTTCTACCTTCACTCTAGAAAAGAATCTACTCCATACTTGCAAGATGTAATCTTCAGGGTGTTTCTGTGGTGAAAACCAAGCTATCTTCCAGAAGTTCCAAAAGTTGAACTTTTCATTGTTGTCCTTGTAAGTCAAGGGAAACTTTTTGGCTCCTCTGCATTGCTTCTGCAACCAGCTGAAGTTTTGTTGTATTGAATTGTTGGCCCTGGATTTGAATTGTGCAGTAATAAAAAGCAAAGAAACTTACCAAAGCTTGGTTTAAATTCCACCTTTGCTGACTATCTCTTCTGAAAAATGTCCAACCCATGCCCCTTCAAGGAAATTACATACCTTTCTGAATTGTGTAAACAGATGGCTGTTCAGCTTACTTTCTTTGGTTATATAAGCCTATTGTGGTTGCCTGACTTAACTGGGCTGGAGCTGGCCCTTAGCTCCATTTAGCCAATAATGTGTATTTACTGTTGGGTTACTAGGGTTCCAGCTGGTAATTATTGAGCAGGTTGTGTAGTTTCTGCTAATGGTTCCTGAGCACTAGGCAACAAAAGTGAAAATTTCAGCAAGTTTGGACTAAGAGTGGCTTTGTTCCATTAAGGTGATGCTGGGACATGACTGGCAGGTAACCAGGTTTAGCAGTTGTCAGTAGCAGTAACAAAGGCAATTGTTCAGCCAACAGTGATGGGGGTATTCTATACTCTGCCATTTGTCCAAACTGTTCTGCCCAAGTGCATGTATTTGTGCCAATTGAAACAATCAACTCTGAGTCTATGGTTTGGATTCAAAATAGGGACACTTGGTAAACAGTCACACCGTTGTCACATCTATCAATTCTGCCAGTTATTTCTATAACGTCTACCAGCTCACAATTACATGGTTTTGTTTTTTGTATTTTGAGGAGAAGGAGGACAGCTACGTCTTTGAACCAGATCCTAGATTAGCTCTAGTAATGCATTCAGAACTCAGCAGCAGTAGAAAACATATGTTTAACTATTCTTGGAAATGTCCTTTCCGTTTGCTTATACACGCAAATTACATGATGTTCAAAACACTTCATTGACTTGTTGCAGGGAGTCGAAGATGCCTTCTATACTTTAGTGCGAGAGATCCGGCAGCACAAACTACGTAAATTGAATCCCCCAGATGAAAGTGGTCCAGGCTGCATGAACTGCAAGTGTGTAATATCATGACCAAGGTGAGTCACTGAGAGAAAAGGAGCAGTTTTGTTAGAGAAAAAGGCTGCTCAGATTATATACCGAAAAACTGTTTCCCTTGGACCCATGCATGGTCCCAACCCCTGCCTTTCTCAGTGTTATGAGTCTGATCCCCTTCAAGAAGACAGAATGTGTCTTGTCACTGGTTGCAAAACTGGCCACTTCCTCAAAAGGAAGTCTATTTTTACTACACTTCTTGAGGGGGAAATGTTTTGAATTAGAACACTGTCACGAATGAGGAGACATTGTCCATTTTTTTCTTTATCCATGGGACTGATTTGAAACAAAGTGCCTGCATCTGTATTTGCTTCTCTTCTAACCTGGATACCCTACTTTATTTGCCTCTGTTTTTCTTATCTCCTCCTGCTTTCCAGGTTTGACCACGTATGATTTCTGTTGCTTTTCTTAGGCGAGGTTTGCACTGCTGCCCTCCCATATCTTAGTCCTGTCTTCCTCTGTGGATAGGTGTCATATATATCTTCTATAGCTAGGGCTCAGGCTACAGTTCCCATCATCCTAACTAGCATTGATGATTCTGAAGGGGAATGATGATGGTTGTAGTTCCAGGTTTTGAATGGACGCCTTAGATAATACATTGTGCTTCTTGTTTGGATGCTGCATGAAGTCACCTTTAAAGAGCCAAAGTTTGTCCTGGATTTAATAATAACAGAACAAAATGTATATGTTGGTGGTCAGAATCTATTTGAGAGATTTTATAGGGAGGAATTAATGCCTAACAGCACTCAAAATCCAGATATTTAAAATTCAAGCTCTGAGACCTGTGGTTGAAATACAAATAGATAACATATTGGAATGATTCCACCCCGCTCCAGTGTATTTGTTATTTAGGAGAAAACTAAGAGAAGAAAATGGCATTTGGAGATACATTGTACATAGTTTATAGAATTAGAAGAAAAACTCTTCATTGCCAGAGTACTCTTTTTTTATTCAGGAGTCAGGTGCCAATACACACACGTGCACACACACACACACACAAATTGTGATGGCTCAGTGGTTAAAGGTGCCCAGCTTGTCATCTGGCAGTCAAGATTCAAGATTCAAGAGCCACGTTTCTGTTCCTGGGGATCCTGTTACTTGCCCCAGCCAGCTCCTACCCACCTAGTAGTTCGAAAACATGCGAATGTGAGTAGATAAATAAATACTATTTCGGTGGGAAGGTAACAGCATTTTGTATGATTTTGGTGTATAGCCATGCTGGCCACATGATTGTGGAAATGTTGTTGGAGAACATTAGAGCCTATAGAGCCTATAGAGCCATAGATACATCCTCCTAAATTTCTGAACATGACTATTAAGATTATTCTGTATAGCCTTGAATCTCAGTGGAGAGAGGATAGCAGATGAGCATGAATCAGAGCAATTTCTTCCTTCTATGGTTATATTATTTTATGTGTTCCTTTATAAAAAGAACACTTCCTTCAAAAAAAAAAAATACAATTGAGAAGTGAATGGATGTAAAGTTTCATCAGTTGAGATTCCCCAGAAGGCCTAGTTTCTTAAATGTACCTAGGGCAGCTGCTATTGTTAAAGTGTGTGTGTGTGTGTGTGTGTTTGTATGTGTCCAGATGTGCAAATAATCCAGATGTCTCAGTATTTCCTGTAGGCTGTGATGTGAGATGGGGTGGGTGGGGGTAACTTCCTGTGCTCTCACTGCTGAAACTGCAGATTAATCCCAAATGCTTTTTAAAATGCTTGGCCTAAGAGAGAGGCTACTGCCAAAGGCTGAGGGGAGGAGAAAAGCCAGTGTCGGCCAAGTGTGTCTTCATTCCTACATCCTTTGCAAATACTCACACTGTGTCCTGAAGGCAGAGCCCTGGCCTGCCTGAAATCTTTCTTTTCTCTGAGGGGAACATAACTTGGCAATATTTATCTAGGTGTGGTTTGCGCTCCCTTAAGGAGAGGGACGGGAGTTGGTTTTCCCTTAACTAGTTATAATATAAGTGGGATCTGATTTTATGTCAAACAGGATCTTTCTAAGAAGACCCTCTCTCTCTCTCTCTAAGGCTTGGAGAATTATACCAAGGTGGAGATAAGGCAAAAAGCACGGCACATAGTAAACACAAAGGAGGTTATGGAGTTCTTCATTTTCCTCTCTGTTCACACTGCCTTTGTATCCGCTCTTACTTTCTCATTGTTTTATACGTGTATATGTATTTTATTTATATAACACATTTAGAAACGTGCCTACATTGTTTTTATAAATAACTTAGGGAGGCAAATATACCTTCCTCCTCCTGTTTTTTACCACAATAACATCCCTGTGAGATGAATTGGGCTGAGAGAGCATGTCTGGCCCAAAGTCACCCAGCTGGCTTTTATGGCGATAGGACTAGAGTTCACAGTCTCCTGGTTTTTAGCCTGGTGTCTGAACCTCTATACCAAACTGGGTCTCGTGTTCTTTAGGGTGAAACCACTTGAAGGAGACATTATCATTTTAACGGTCTTTGCCTTAGTGTTTGAGCCATTTTTGTTCACATGAGCTTGTGAAGAGTTGGGCACAGGGCACATTCAGGCACCCGATACCCACGTGTGCTGTGAGAAGAGTATGCTTTGAGCTTAGCAGCAGCACAGGTGACTCAGGCCTAAGAGGAGTGCCTTATTATGTTAGTTTGCCTTGAGGAAGTACAGTACTCACCTATAGGTATGCATATTTTACATTTCTCTGGGACTGACTCAACTGTATGCTGTACTTGAGCTCTTCTCCCATTTCATAGCTCCGAAAAGTATGCCATTGCAACAATATAAAGGATTAAATTGGGTTTACTTCACTTCTGTCATGTTCTGATCTTACACTAAATAATAACAACAACAACAAAAAGTTAAACTAGGCATGTACATACTAGTCTCTGTACTACTGAACCCAAATCAAATACATTTATTTTATTTATATCCTGCCTTTATTATTTTTATAAACAACTCAAGGTGGCATATGTAATGTTCCTTTCTCCTATTTTTTCCTGACAACAACAACCTTGTTAGGTAGATTGGGCTGAGATGGGTGAGTGACCCAAAGACACCCAACCAGCTTTCATGCCTATCTAAGGCAGGACTAGAACTCATGGTCTCCTGGTTACTAGCCTGGTACCTTAATCACTGTACCAATTTGGTTGATGATCGTATTCACTGTTATTGTATCAAATCACCAATGGGTGGGAGAGAAACAGCTATTCTTATTTTCGAATTTATGGTGGATGAAAGTAAGCGTGTACCTATGACATTTCACAGAGCAGGGCTGGCATGTAAATAGAAGTTTGAGAGCCTTTGTGCTCTGCATAATTAATAAATAGTGAGACCAGCAGGTCTGCCCATGTGAAAGAGTTCTTATATCTAAAACAGAAGAAGATAATAGAGATTGGGCTGCATCTACAATATTGTACTATAAGCAAATGAGCATATACTACAAATCCAATGAATTCATTTCCCTAACCTGGGGAACTCAAGAATATGAAGGCTTGGACTTCTGGCTAATGTTGCAGCGAGATTGGACACGAGGAGCAGGACTCCCTGCTTCTGGGTCAAGTTCTCCCTGTTGGTGGGCTCCGAAAAGAGCCAAAGCGGGGCAGCGAAGCAAAGAGGGGCGTTCTGTGAGACCGCAGAGAGTTGCAACTCTTCTGCTGGACCTGGGGTTTCTTTCCCTCTCAGCCACGATGAGGAGAAGAGGCGGCCTAAAGATGGCTGCCACGAAGCTGGGGCAGCTGAGGAACACCTAAGACTGGTGCTGGAGCAGAGTTAGTGAACAGTGTCTGGAACTGGGTGAGAGGATTCTTTTCTATTTAAAATCTAACCCCAAAAGGAAAAAATCCAGGAAAAGAGAGGGTCACAACTATTTGTTAAAGCAGCGACTAAGCACTTTGAGAAAAACTTCAGAATTGAAAGAAAAGAATCAAAGAGAGAAAAGCAAAAAAAAAAAAACTTTTAAAAATATAGAAAATTGGACTTTTAAATTGAGCAGGCGTTGTTTTGGGAAGGCATTTTAAAAATACTGGAACTATTTACCTAAAAAACTAACTTTGTTTCTATATTTTGACTGATTATTTGACTAAAACTGGTTAACATTGAAATCTAAACTGAGAGTGCCATCTGTTGATGAAAGGAAAGTATAACATATTCTTAAATCCTTGAAAATTTTGACAAGGATATGTTTTATGCACCTACGACGTCACTACTGGAGATTTAAATATGAGAATAAGGAAGATATATTCATTAAAGAGACCCCTGAATGCCATAATATAAGATTGAACACATAAAGGGGATTTAAGGAGGTTCTGGAAAGCTTCTGTGACTATTTAAAGGAACAGATTGATTAACTATGGAATACAAAAAAATTGTGAACATTGAATTTTTGGGGGGAGTAACTTTAAGCTTGAATATAAGGTTTTTGAATCACTAGACAAGAGCGGGACTTATTAAAATAAAATGAGATGCTCCATCAAGAAAGAATGAGTGGAACTTGGGAAGAAATGGCATCGATGTTTCAAAGCATCAAGGACATTCTGATAAGAAACCACAAGGAGATTAAGAAATTAATGCATGGCATAGACAAAAAACTGGGAAATATTATACAAAGGACAATGAGTGACCAAGATACCCAGGAAAAGGAGGAGCCAATTGAAAGAGCAGATGAAAAAGCAGAACAGATTAACCAGCAAACAAAACAAAATGACAAGGAGACAATAACAAAAACAACAATGACTGATGAAATAAACCAAGGGGAAAACATTTTAAGAGATTTATAAAGGGAACTGGAGATGCAGGAAGACATTTTTGAAAGGGAGATAGGGGCATGGGTAGTAGATATTTTGAAAGCTAGGCAATGGAAAAGGGCAGAAATGGGAGAAATGTTTAAAATGAATAGTCGGGACGTAGATGCAGATAAGGATAAGATCCAAGAGAGGAATATGGGAGGCAAGTTAAAAAACAAACAAAGCTTTAAAGCAGTCAAGAGATGACGGATAGAAAGGATTTGTTTTTAAATATAATGGTGGTTTGATTAAAAGTTAGAATGGGGATAGAAATAAGAGAGAGGGGGAATATTAGTATACACATTTTTATACAATAAGACAAAAGTAATAAGAGGGAAGATTAGAAAGTGAATGATAGTATTATGTATGCTTAAACAATATTGTGATTGGCATTGGAATAACGTATTGAAACATTGAATAACGAAATAAGGAAAGTATAATTTAATACAAAGATGTGTATTAACACAAAAACTACATAAGCTTGAGGAATGTAACAAATATGATTAATATCACTGTTTTTATTTGTACTAAAATGTATGATACCCAGGTGCCACACTGTTCACACATTGATACGGATATATTGTAAAATAAAATTAAAAAAACTTGAAACTAAAAAAAAAAAGAATATGAAGGCTTATAATTCCCACTCTCTCCGTTATCGCCATGTTTTGTAAATCAAAACATTGATGTAATCACAGCATCATCTTGAGGTTAGTAAATAGTACTACAGTCACTTTTTACTTAAACAATGAACTACATTGGTAAGTAAATTTCCACTGTGTCAGCAAAGGACAGTTTTCTTTTTTTTCCGGCTCAGCAGTGATCAAGGAAGTGGTATCTTAATGAGATCCATTGTTTGCATATGGTTAAGCTATCACAATTAATGACTGTTAATTGGTGTAACAGTTTGGAACCAGGTGCAGGGGACAGAATGTATCTGAGCTCGGTGTGGGAGGGATTGCCACTCTCAAATTGGCCTTTTTAGTCACACCAGATGCTGTTTTAGGACCTCTTTCCAGAGCACGATACCATAGTCTCTTGAGACTGAAGGATGCCAATGAATGAGTTTGGAACACTCAGAGGCAATTGTAGTCCTCACCCCACATTGGAGACCCTTTACCCATTCACCAGTAAGTGAGTGAAAAGGTAGACTTGACAGCCTGAAGAAGGCTTGAATGAAAACCAAATGTAGGACTTTCATAGTTACTAGATAAGTTCAGCGGATGCAAAATATAGTTGGCACTGTAAGTTGCCACTGGCTCTCATTTTGCAACTCCATAAATGTACTGCTCTGTGAAATGCTACTGTAGGAGAGCATAATGCTTCTATTCTAAGCATTTACCACTTGCTGCTGAGCTACTGCTTCTGCATACCATGTTAAGTGCAACACTGCCTGGGGGTCTGTTATCCGCAATCAAACTATTGAGGTCAGTTCTTGAACAAGAGCAGCAAACAAATCAGAACTGCCATCCTGTGAAGCAAACAACACACTGGTGTATAGATTTATCCCCCACTCCCACTCCCAGTTAACAAAATTCTGAAGTCCAAGCTTTTTCCCTTTTAGGAATGTGTGACCGGGATTAACCATGAAATAATTTCAGGACCATATTAAATAAATATATACACATACCATCCTTGGCATTTTAAATTGATCCCTCTGATTACTTTTTCCCCCTGTATTAATAGTTTTATTAGTTCGTGTACTGTATTGATCTGTTTTAATTTTTGTACTCTGATGTTGTTGAATTGTATAAATATGTAACTTTTTGTAAAGGCCTTTCAGCTTATTTTACTCATTGCTTTTTTCTGTTTGCAGTGGACCAGACTGTGATTTGGAAGGCTTTCTACTATGTGTAGCACGGAGATGGAGGCGATGTGAAAATAGAATCAAATGGATTCGGGGAAAGGAGAGATGGGGTGGTATCTGCAGCCCCCCCCCCAAGTGCTCCACATGGACAATTTTAAAAATTCACCAAGGCCTGCAAGGAACTCTTTTATTGTTTAACCCCCCCCCCTTTTTTTTTTTTGCCTCCCCCCCTCTTCCTGGCAGTGTGTACAAAGCCACATAAGGAATTGCAGTAAGTTATTATTTGGTGGTCTTGACACTGGTTTTGCCATCTCTGTCATTGTTCCAAGGGATTGATTGACAGTGTCTGAAAGGAAGCTCATGCAGGGAAAGACCCATCTTGTTTCTTCAATCAGCTTGAGCTCAGCTCACCAAGGCCAAAGCCTGGATGCATCTGCAGGTGGACTGGTTTCCCACTTTGGTGCTGCAAGGCATGTAAGGCAGGGAGCAAACTCTAATTCACAGCTTGAAGGGCTCCATCTGAAAGGCGGCTAGCTGTTGTCAGCAGAAGATCAAGGCTCTTTGGAAGGTACTGCCAAGAAGATTCACGTGCCTGTCATTCCACTTGGGGGGGGGGGAAGTGTAGTGGGAAAATATGCTCTTGTTTTCAAGAAGTGGGTAGGAAAGGCATAAAAATAATTATATCTATAACTAGTTCCACATGTCTCTGCCCATTGATTTATCTCTGTGTAAACAGAGAAGGTAATAATGCCTCTCTTATTTTGGGCTAATATTGTCTCCCCTGTGCTAGAACAACTGAGTCGTTCTTGCAGAGAGTAGATGGTCAGTCTGGTGGACATTCTCTTCAGGCCTGGACAGTACCCTCAGGAGTATTTGAGAAGGGGTGGAGGGAAAGAAGGGTGCCAGTTTTTAGATGTATACCTTTTTTCTTCTTCCTTTTTATGGTGTTGGGAGAACCTGTAAATGTATAGATTGACTCTACCTGAACCTGCTGATGGAGATTGGAGGATCTTGGATTTTCCAACTCTGAATTCAGTGAGCCCAACCTTTGCTCATTCCCTGCTGCATCAAAAGGAAACAGTCCCTCCGTTTAGGAGACCCGGGAAACTTTTTGTATTTTATTTTCCACAACCTTTGTGTCTTACAGGCTGATTGGGAAGAATTATCCAGTGGGCAAGAAAGGTTGACTTGTATGTAGGCTTTCCTGTTTGTTGTTGGCATGGTCTCTCTCTCCCCACCCCACCTCACCAGCCTCCCCAGATTTTTATGCTTGTTGCCTGTGTCAAGGCTGTCTTCCCTGGTGTGCTTATTGCAAAATTTGTGTACTACTTGGAGGTGGAGCTGGTCTTTGGAGACATGGGAGCCTGTTTCCGTGTTCCTGCTCCATTCTCCACTCTCCCTTGTAGCTGCTGTGCCTACGTAATTGCATGCACAGCTCCGAATCCTGCTGTCAGGGAGCAGTTCCTCTGTATGTCTGTGACTGTACTTGCTGTAATTCAAAGCTCTTCTGGTAAGATATCACAACCAGATCCCTCATCACTGGCTGAATTAAAGAAAACCAGCCTAATAATTAGATAACAAGCATGATTTTTTAAAACTGTTGGGAGTATTAAAGAGAACCCAAACCTAGCCTTAAATGTCATTAAAAGCGATTTTGTTCTCAAAAGTGTTGGTGTGTATACTGTACCTTTTGGGGTTTATATTCCTTTTATTCAAACTCCCTGTACTATATCTCAGGATGAAAATAGTTATCGATATTTAAACCCCAAGAAACAGTTTCGTTGACCACACATTTTTGCCACTGGAACATATATCTTAAAAAGTAAAAATTGGTTCATTTCTGTTAATTGCTAAAAATACCTGTTTCATTTCTGGATGACTTTACTATTTGATCAGTCTTTCTCAACACTCTGGATCCAGGCTGCCTTAATAGCAGAATGGCTCATTGTAGATGTTGACCAGATATTGGGAGAGACCTCTGCGTTTATTATAATGTCGGTATCAAGATGAAACATTGAAAATGGCACCACAGCATCAGATCTACAGGCAGCTTATTCAAAAAGCTTATCTCTTGGGGTTGTTTTCACTGTTCCGAGAACTGAGTTCCCATAATGGGATTGCAATTGAGTTTGATCCATTGATTTCCATCTATATAATTCAAAAGAACAATTAACTGACTTGAGATGCTTCCTAATTTGTTATAGTACCTTAGCAGGGCAAGGTGAATTCTAACAGAAATTGATAACTGCACTTCTACCCAAAGGTAGCTGCCCAGGAATGTCCTAAGGGAGTAACTATAAAGCAGCAGGATTTCTTCCTTCGCTGTTCCCCTTTGTTAAAATAGCTCATCTTTTCATGGGTTATGAGCTATCCGGAGAATTTGGCCAAAGTAGAAAGGCTGCCACTTCACAAATTCTACTCTTGGCTTCGGTTTCATTGCTGCTTGTAATGGCTAACAAACTTTAAGCATCTGTTTACATGAAAAAAGGAATGTTCCTGAATTAAGGCATTGAGATCTAATTAATAAACCAGATCAAGTCCAACATGTTGTTGCTGTTAAACAGTCTCCTGTTAACTATGCATAATTAATTATCTGCCATAATGCAACCTCAAAAGGGATTTTTCAGCACACAACTTTTCTCAGAACTATAATTATTGGTGTCTCCACTATTGCTCATTCCTGGTTTATCCACTGTACATTTGGGCAGATAGTAACATGAAAAAACAAGCTCAGTTCAAAACTAAAGTAGGGTTTGGATCTTCCCCTTGTGTATTTTAAAACCACAGTATTTTTTTAATGCTTAATTAAGGCATAGCCATTTAGCATAGAATTAACAGCCTCAAAAGTCTATACCATTAAAATTCAGCAGGCAAGGAAATTCTGTCTTGAGAAATTGGAATGCTGTTAGTTCATTTATTTCTGCCACTGCTGTGCCCGTGTAATTGAAGAACTTGGTTATTTTTTAATACTGCATTTTTTTAAAAAAAAAATGGCATTAAGGGTGAGGCAGTTAATGAGAAATAGAATTAAGTAGTGGCTTTAACTAGTATAGCTGATTTTAAACTGTAGCACTTGGAGGGTCATGGTACCTATTCCTTAGGAGAAAAATACTGTAGTTCTAATAGGCTATTATGTTATGCTATGTTTTATACATCATATTCTTTACATCTAGGTCCTAGGATAATCAAACTTAATTTTGTTTTGGAAGGCCCAATGCTTTCCCACCAAAATATCCATTAAATCTGTCCACCACTTTTCCCCTGCATAAAAGGCTACATCAGGCTACTTCCCTCTCTTATTTTTCAAGCAACCTGCCCTCCTACCTCTGGTCTTCTTGCTGCGTACTTGGCCATCTGCAACACCACCCCCCAACCATATTTTTCAATCTGTTAGTTCATGAAGATACTGGAGCTGGATACTTTTAAAAACACAATGATAACTTTTATAAACAAACTGCATTGTTACACAACAATTATCCATATTTGGGGATCTCTGCTATGTTTCTGAAAAGGTAAATCAGTTGAATTGTACATATAGTCCCAAAAACCTAAGTCTTTCACCTGCATAAAACATGTGCACACAAAAAAATTGGGGGGGGGAGCAGCACATGTGGGTATTGTAAAAGCATGTTAGTGAGAAAAATGGGAGTGTCTGGAGTTAAATACATTTGCCTGTATTATAAACACACACTATCCAGGCTTATCTGCAATATTTTAACTTCTAAAAATGGAAGGGGTGGGTTGATAAGTTAAAAAAATAGGCACGCCACATTTTGGCTACCAAAGTTTGGCAATTAAATGCAGAAAATACATAAAGTGACTCAAAAGAAAAACATGAATCTTATCTTTCAAAAATATATGAAATTTGAGATATTTACAGCTGAATGAAGCAGCAAGTATTTAACTGGGAAATTGACTTTATCAAGGTTTTTCTCCCTAACATAGGCTCATGTTACTTTTCTACATTTTAACTTCTACTCTCTGTAGTTTCAGGAAGTAGCTTGTTCTTTTTAAATATGTTTTTGCTAAACTTGCCCTCATTTTTATCTTCTGTAAGTTAAGGCCATGTATCGATATAGTTGTGATTTTACACAGCAAGTTCAGTGGATATAAAAAGTCTACCCATTGTTATTAAAATGCCATGTTTTGAGATGTAAAAAAAAATCAGACCAAGATAAATCACATTTCCCCCACTTTTAATATAACATAATGTACAATTAAATTGAACAACAAATATTTTAGGGGGAAAAATAATAAAAAGTTTAATTTGGTTGCATGAAGATGCACACCCTTAAACTAATAACTTTATTGCAACACCTTTTGATTTTATTGACAGCATTTAGTCTTTTGGGTAAGAGCCAGTGGTGGGTTACCCCCGGTTCGCACTGGTTCTATAGAACCGGTAGTAAAACCAATGGGAGTCTCCGTCCACCGACCCCAATGTCACCAAAATAAGCTTGCGCGCGGCCCCACTACGAACCGTCAGTAAAGGTAAGTAGAACCCACCCCTGGTAAGAACCTATCAACATGGCACATCTTGCCTTGGGAATCTTCGACCATTCTTCCTTGCAAAAGCGCTCCCAATCTATCAGATTACGAGAGCATTTCCTGTGCACAAGCCTTCTTCATGTCAGATTTTCAATTGGATTCAGGTCTGGGCTCTGACTGAGCCATTCCAAAATTTCGATCTTCTGGTAAAGTTATTCTTTTGATTTGGAGGCATGCATTTGGTCGTTTGTCGTCTTGAAGTGTATAATTCATCTTCATCTTCTGCAGAGGCCTGAAGATGTGTGTCTTCAGGCCTTTGACAATTTTGTGTCAAAACTGATTGATATTTGGAACTATTCATAATTCCCTCCACCTTGACCAAGGCCCCGTTTCCAGCTGAAGAAAAGCAGCCCAAGGCATAATACTGCCATCACTATGCTTCACTGTGGGGATGGTATACTTTTGATGATGTGCAAGTGTTGTTTTTACACCAAATATAGGTTTTGGAATCATGGCCAGAAAATCCAACTGCATCAGACTAGAGCACATTTTCTCACATGATTTTTGTCATCCTTGATGCAGGTTTTTGCAAAACATAGCCAAGCTCGGATTTTTTTTTTTTCTTTGCAAGAAAAGGCTTCCATCTTGCCACCATACCCCAAGCCTAGACATATGAAGAGTACTGAGAATGTTGTCACATGTAGTAGACAACCAGTACTTGCCAGAAATTCCTGCAGTTCTAATATTGCTATAGGTCTCTTGGCAGCCTCAAGGACTTCTTGTATTCTTCTTGTATTTTTAAATCAGTTTTGGAGGGACATCCAGTTCTTGGTAATGTCACTGCTGTGCCATAGTCTCCCGCCTTGTTGATAACTCTCTTCGCTGTGTTCCGTGGTATATTCAAAGCCTTGGAGATTTTTTTGTTCCTTTTTCCTAACTGATACCTTCCAATGAGATCCCTTTGATGGGCTTGATCAGTCATTTTAATTGATGGCAGGTGCGTACTACTATTTTTAACATCAGTTTGGAATGTGATTGGTTAATTCTGAACACAGGTACATCTCTGCTTATAAGGGGGTGCCCACACTTATGCAATGCTTTATTTCCCTCCCTAAAAGATTTGAGTTTCAATTGAGTTATACAGTTTACTTTAAAAGGTGGAGAAACATCTGAAGTGATTTATCTTGGTCTGATTTTTTTTCCCCATTTCAAAAACCTGGCATTTTTAGAGGAATTTGTATACATTATAGCCACTCTAGGCACCTGTTTACATACCATACTCTGCCATTTATGTCTGTGCCCACAAAAAGTTGCCGACAAGAATAGAAGCAGCATTAAGCCAAACTATACATGTTGAGTGTGCAATTGTATGCAGATTCCCAAACAATGGTTTGAAACGCACAGCTCCAGCAGACCATAAAATACTGGCAGGAAACAGAGAGGAAAGTATTACAATGGCTTTCGCAGCTCCCAGACTTGAATTTTATTGAAAACCTGTGGGCAGATCTCAAGCATTCAGTCAATGGAAGGAAACCCAAAAATATTTCTGAGCTAGAAGAGTGGAGGAAAATTAGAGAGGCTTTTAGCTGGCTACAGGAAATGCTGGAAAATTTATTTCTGTCAAAAAGAGGTGAAGTGGGATCAAGGTGGTGCCTTGATCCTGAATATGGCTAATAGACCAAGTTGGCAGAAAAGTAGATTTACCACTGCAACATCCAGGGATTGGATTAGCTTCTGTTCACTTAGAGATTTATTGAAAAAAAAAATGATCCCAGGTACCTAAACATTTGCATACAATTGTAAAACGTATTGCATGGAAAGGATTTCAGACTAACTTTTACATGGCAGCTGTATTATACAGGGGTCTCAAAACGTTTTCAAGCTGGGGAACCTGCCCATGGAAATGTACAACCATTATTGCCCACCAACAGACAATTATCTAAAAATATTCCATGAAGTATCCTGATCAGGTTTCTGTTCTTTCTCACAGAGCTGTGCATTTAAGAGTGGAATTCATCATTTTTGTCATATATTTGTCAGGTGGCTTTCCTGCTGCTGTGGCTGACTGAGTTTAGGCTGAACTTGGTAGTGAAACCCGAGTTTCTAGTTGGAAATCAACATTATCGTTTATGGTTCCCCATCTGGTGAGGAAGAAAGCAAAGATTTTGCTGCCATTCAATGAGAAGACTGGGAATTTTGCAGTTGTCACATGAATGATACAACTCTGGCCTTTGCAGAAAGTGTCACAGTCGAACTATTATCTTACTACAGAATAAACCTGGAAACATGAACATTGTGCTGACAAACGTTTCATTTTACGATTTCCAAGAAAATGTTTAAACACAACTATACCTGCAAGCAATGTTCCAACAGTTTCCAATCTTTCCTTGAAGTGTCAGTTTGTCTACAGTGTGGTTATAGTGGATTGTCCCATGGCTAAATTGTCACAACCCAAACTCTTGTTAAACCAAACCCACAAGATGAGCAGGAACGGATCACACTTGGACTGCCATCCCTCCGGCGATGGCATCTGGCAAAATAGTTTAGCTCACCTTTGCCCGAAAACTGAGCATACCAGGGGACAGACTGGCAACTTGCCAAACATTCCCAGAGAGCAAGTAAAGAATCCACACGCAGCAATTTGTTCCAAAGTCTGACTGTTATTACAACCATGTAAAACACAGCTCTTCAACATCCTGTACAATCCTTTCGGATTTTTTTAAAAATATTTTTGCTTTATCTTCCCCCAAGCACAGACATAAAAGAGAATGACAGGAAGACTACATCACACAGAATTACCAAGGAAGCTCTCTGAGGTGTCAAGAGTAGCTGTTAACGTGGGACATTTTAGGGCGACGGTGGCAGCAGACTCTCAAAGAGCCCAAATGGGGCCATCTACTGAACCACAGGGTGTTCCAACTTTCAGCAGTGGGAAAGTATCCAGAATCCAGAGCTGAATCCCTGCCTCGTGCCTGCGCTATTCTGATCCAAAAGTTGGAGCTGGTCCGTCAAGATAACATTAGATTTTAAAATGAAATACATCTTAGCTCTACTTAGGGAATCGGGGATTCCCTGATGTTTTCCTGAGTTTCTGAAGGAATACTGTTTCTCCTACTAAGGAACATTTAGTTCTAGAACTGGTCAAAGCTTGCTTCCATGCAGGAGCTCAGCTGGCTTTGCTCCAAGAGCTTGCTACACCTCCTCAAAGTGGAGATGATGCCTTCCCCATCTTAATAGTGTAATAGCCTGGGGGATAACAGCATCAAATCCAAACCTCAACAGGATTATTCTGATCCAAACCAAACCAGGCATTACTGAAGTCTAGACAGAAATCCATGAAACTCCTTTAATATAGTAACCTAGTTTGTGGAAGGATATTACGGAAGTAAAAGGCTTCCACATCTTTTATGCTGCCAGAATACCTTTTCTATCCCAACTAGCCTCTAGCAATGAAAATCCCTAAAGTAGGACCTGCATATTAAACCTTGTGATCTCACTGGAGTGCCTGGGTTGGTTCTTAACATCCTAATCAGAGTGTTTAATCCTCAGTCTTAGGCACTCCAGCTGAATTCCTTAGCACAAGAGCACACTTGAGATTTACTGAACATTTCCCTGGGATGTTTGACTGTGTTGTGGTGAAACACTTTCAAGATTTGCTCTATCCTGTAACCCACAAGTTAAAAGATGGTTCGAAAACTACGAAGTTCGACTGCTCCCCTCATATCACTTGGAATATCACCCCAGCTTTGGATACGGTTCCAATGTTGTTCTCGTGGGACATGCTTGTTGGTTTAAAGTGACATAAACATGGCATTAGGTCCAGTAATGCTTTTTTTCCCCTTTTGCAAAGACTGCTTTCAAATTATCTTTGAAACAAATGGAGAAATGAGAAGGAGGAAGAAGAGGAGATGAAAGAGCAATAAATGGAATGGGCATTCTGAGGATTTAGAAAATAACTAGGCATTACTCTTGATTTCCAAAACACTTCAGATTTCCATTTCATTCATAGAAAGGAAATTTTTGGCCCAGAAATTATACTGGGAAGCCTTAAGCACTAGCTTCCAGTTCTACTTTGGTGGCTGCACTACTAAAAAAGCTACATCTTAAAGCACATCTAAAACTATAGTTTATTCAGATTTTAAACTGTAATCATATGAATATCTCAACTGTAATCATATGAATATCTTTTCATAATACAGTATGCAGCGTGATACATGCCTACATGTAAAGCTATATTTGAATTGCTAACATAAATAAGACAGGTACAATTTTAAATAATATGCACATGGATGAGTAACCTGTCTCATCCTCTAGGCAGTAACTACTTTCATTTAGGAAACAAATTTTCTTCTGTAACTTTACACAAGATTAATACTATTACACAAGATTAACCTCTGCATGGCCAAATAGGTTTGTGTGTATGTGTGTTGTTCTCTGGATTCAAAGTATTGTCTTCCCTAATATTAAAGAGGATACATTAATGCCTTGAGAATAAGGATGTTCCTTTCTTGGACTTTATTCCACTTAAAAGACATGCTGATGAAATTAAATTTTGTGGGTAAATTGTTTTGGCATCTGGATTGGCTTCAAAGAGACTACTCAATCAAAAAATGCTTTATCTTTTGGAGGTACATAAGCAGATTATTTGTCTTCCGGTCATAGTCCATGCTTTCAAAGAATAGGAGCTTCTGGATCTCTTTCAGCTACAGTTCAACATTTTAGTAGGGTGCTTCACCCTGGAGTTTCAAGTCTTTGGTCTCTTTTGCAAACAAAAACAAACAAACAAAAAAAAAACCCTCAAAAACAAAAGACATCCAGCCAGAAATATGTGGAAGCTTTTGTTTTTGTGTTCTGAAGGACATCAATATTTTCCTATGAAGTAGCATTTGGAGAAGAGCTGATTTTTCTGACCATTAAATACTCCTTTTTGTACTTGGGAAAATATAGCTCTAATTAGCCAATGAGTCAGCCAGTACTAAGGCAACTATGCAGAATGGGAAGTGTGTTAACATTGCAGCTATATGTTGAATAAGGCCTGTGATATGGATGGTGATGGGCAGTTTTGTTTTTTAAACAGCACAATTTCCTATCAGATGCCTCTCTACTGGAGACGCAAGCTTTGCCCCTGGCCCCACAATTCAGCAACAGTCTTGCTCAAGTACAGTGGGGAGTGGCGCCAATGTCCTTCTCCTATGTCTGTGGGAAGAAAATTAGGAGACTATAGCAACTGAAGGGCCATAAGAAGGCCCTTAAAAGTGAATCTCCACCAGTCTGGGGCTGAAAAAGGTAATCAGTTTCTATTTGGGAGCAAGTGAAAAAGGTCCAGAATGCAAAGCTACCTTCCTGTGTTTCTCTGGTATAAAATTTGCTTATGGACAAAAGTGAGAGGCCACCAAGGCAGCTGGCAAGCAAAGGGTGACAGAAGTGAATTGCTCGATTGCCAGATATGAAGTACTGAGGTGCATCTCCTCTCCTTCTGCAACAGACAGACAGACACAGAACAGCATAAGGGAAAAGGCCCAACCAAATGGGCGTTGCTGCTTTAAAAGAAGACACTTGGGTGTCTTCTACACAGAGGAATGCAACTTGCCCTTTCTGCAATTCTAAACCTCATCCTGTTCCAGAAATTGGGCATCAGGTTACGAGTGTGACATTTGAGCCCGTTGGGAAATCTAGACCAACATTTCTTTAACTTGGACATCAGCTAAGCTAAAAAAAAAAAGCAACAACTAAAAAACCAAAAAGAAAAAATAACCTCAGCAAAGAACATTTTCTAGTCTGGTGCTGCCTGGGTAGGGCAGAACACAAGATAGGGCAGGATAGGGCAGAACACAAGATAAAATATATGCATAAATTAAAAATATTCAATTGTCCAAGCTCAAATGGAGGAAGGTCTGCTCCTTCCCCTAGATAACATTGTACTCTTTACATGTTCTTGAAGTACATTTCCCATCATCCGAAACCTAAGGACATGCAAATTGGAGCCCAGAATCTGGATGGGCATGGAATTGCCACCTCTCTTTACAATAAACACTAGGCTCCCTTTCTTGGCATCTTAAAGTAACACTACACCTTGCTTATTAGAATTCCTTGAATTGTCCATTAGTTATTCTTGCAGTGGGAAACGTGCGTCACAGATTTAAGGCATGAAGGTATTTAATGTGCATCTGATGCTGCAAAACGTAACTGATGTAAAAAAAAAAAAAAAAGCATGCACTGCAGAATTACAATAGTCTGAATGTGTTATCACACCTTATTAAAAACAAAAGGAAGCATAATTATAGGAAAACTGAAAACCCGGAGTACAAAATATTTCTCATCAAAGGGAAATAAACAAAAACAAAGAGAATCCCATCTTTTGCTTCTGTTAAATTTAACGGCTACCAATGCAGCCATGAATTTTGCATGCTCTGAGGAAAATCTCAACTGGATTAGGTCAAATAAAAGCTTTGAATCTTTACCCTTGTGAAAATAATGCATCTCTGTTTCTCCAGGATGTAGTTCCATTTGGAACTGCATCCCAGAGAAACGGAGATGTATTACTTTCACAACTGTGTAGCAGCTAGGAAAGTTATAAACTTGATCAAAGACCACTTTGAGGAACTGTCTTAGCTACCAATATTTTTCTTCTTCTAATATCAGGGCAAGAACTGTTTATTAATCAACACAATACTCACCTAAAGTAAAAGAGTATTTCCAAAGGGATGGCAATGGCATGAGGGCAAGTAAAATGTCACAACTTCCTTAGGATGTGAAAGTTGCATTGTAGTGCAATCAGAACACTTCTTGCATTCCAAACTAATACTTCCTGTTATGGATCCTTAGAGCAGGGGTCTCCTACCTTGGCAACTTGTGGACTTCAACTCCCAGAATTCCTCAGCCAGCAAAGCTGAATTCTGGGATTGAAGTCCATAAGTCTTAAAGTTGCCAAGGTTGGAGACCCCTACCTTAGAGGATCCATGCTCATAAACAAGTTGAGAATTGAGCAAACTTAAAACACTGGATAGCATATTGCAAACCATCTACCTCACTATCTGGATTCTCTCTGAAGCTACACATGTGTCTGTAACATATTGAAAAGTTCAACTGAACGGAGTGCTGGAGATCTCCTTCCTCTTTAATAAATGTCATCACTGTACACAAGGAGGTATGGTGGAACGAGAGGAAACAAAGCTTTAAAAAGGCATGTCAAATTGTCTGATTTCAGTGAAAGGACACACATATGATGTGTGCTTGATATGCATAGATGCTATGAAAATTAACTTCCCTGGCATATACAGTATGCACAGGCTCATATGTAATAGTATATTAGCTACAGTACTAAATTGAAACAAAAACAACATTACTATTGCTACTGGGGGGGGGGAGTATTACTGGCCCAAATTTGGAACTGACTGGTTTCTTCTTCCTAAAGTAACTCCATTTGGACTCGCTGCTCTTCTGAATTATCTTTCATTTGTCAGCTACAAGGGTTTGGAAACACTGATGTTTTTAGAAAGTTAAATCTGTTAAAAAAGTTTACCTAGCGAGGAAATAATGAGACATATAATTCAAATACTTTGGAAAACACCCCAAATCTTGTCAGAAGCTCTCTGCAGCCTTTAGCTGCCAGCCTAGCCTGGCCTGTGAACTTTAACCTGAATTCCTGAATACATTTTGATGAACGAAGTGATCACCTTCCTAATTTTGCTTCAGGCTGCCTTCCTTTCCAAACTCTTATGGAAAACATTATGTGACCCAAATTTCTGCTTTCTCGGTAATTCTAGAATGTGACTGATTTAGACATCTGCCCCATGGGGGAACAGCTTGAAGAGAACGTATTCTCTGAATGTGCTTTGAAAATCTTGGGTGGTACTTTTGGTTTCTGAAATGCAGGTGAACCACCTAGAACATTTTTCAACTTCTGAACACAATCACCGGCTACCTCAGCTTCCCCAGGGACAAAGTTGTATTTTTTGCCATCTGCTGTATGACAGTGGCTGGTTTCTGGCAAAGGGAGAGCCACTTGCTTTTTGCTCAAGCAGTCTTGCTCCGTGGCGTAAGCCAAATGAAGAGGGGTGGTGGTTTTAATAATTCTGAAGGGGCTGTGCTGATCCTGCAACACAGGAGACGAAGTAGGCCGGGCTTGGAGGCTTCCAGGCAGCAAGAGGGCATCACAGCCAGGCTCAGAAAGGACCGGCACGCTGCCTCCCCCAGACAATTGTTTGGAATGTGGCAGCATGGGGA
The DNA here is from genome assembly GCF_029215685.1 of Pituophis catenifer annectens. Classification (NCBI taxonomy): domain Eukaryota; kingdom Metazoa; phylum Chordata; class Lepidosauria; order Squamata; family Colubridae; genus Pituophis; species Pituophis catenifer. The sequence goes on along the minus strand of NW_027256881.1, from coordinate 243,110,842 downwards.
ATGAGGTGAGCTGGCCATCAATTTTTGGCAGTTCTGCCAAATCTGTCACTTCTTCGGTTTGCCTTTGGAGATTGTCTATCTCCCCAAGTGAGGCAGACTTGGGTATAGAAGACTTTAATACTGGTGTGCAGAGTTCAGTTTGTGGTATTGAATCTGCCAATTTCTTAGAAGCGGGCACCTGTTTTTCTTCCTCTTCATTTTCAGACAGGTTATCGTACTGAGATACGTTAGAAGGCCGTCGCTGGCCATCTTGGAAGGGAGGAGAGAGAGCAGCAGCTGTCCTCTCTCTACATGGTACTACTAGATTTCCTGGCACGCCGTGCGGTATAAAGAGGCCATGTCCTGCTGCAGAAGATGCCTCTATACATGGGGGATGCTGTAAATCATCTTTAAGCAAGGCAGCATCTTCAGATGCTAAATCTTCAGAGGAGCAGGTTGTGCTCTCTTGCTCAAGAGCAGCTGCATTTTGCACAGAGGGTGCTGAGTCCAAGTGATGCAGTGACTCCGATCTTGTTAACCAAGTTGTACTGTCGTGGCTGATAGACAGGTCAGCTTCCAAGGGTTGACCCTGCAAGTCAGACTCCCAGGCAGAATTGTTTGTTGTCTGAGCTTGTAGCACAGGGGGAATAATGTGGTCCCTGTCATCTAAAGGAATGTGTTTGTTTTCCTGTAAGCTGCACTTCTCAGAGTTACTGCTTTTTAATGAATTATCTTTCCCACTGTCTGAAGCCACATGTTGATCTCCCACCACTGTCTGAATGTTATCAAGTATTATAGGATTCTCCACTGAAGATATTTTATCAGCACTTTCTTCCCTTTGGTACTCCTCAGTTTCAAAGATTTCATTTGGTGGAAGTCTTTGGAAAGGATTGTTATGCATATCCGCCAGTTTGTTCTGCAAGGCTGTTCCATTGTGCTCTGGAGAAGCTCTTTCCTGCATTGCCATATTTGAGTTATCAATTCCTTCATTCAGGCAATGAGGATTTTTATCTGGAGAAGATTGTATTATGACATCTTTATCATTGTTGAAGTCACTGACAACCGTTTTCTGACCATTATTGGCTATGCTGGATTTCATTGAGAGTAGATTTAGAGAAAGTTCCATCCCCAGGGGTGTTTTTGGGAATTCTTCAGATTTTGCTGCAACAAAAAGGTACAAAGGTACAGACATGCATTAGTCTAAATCCAAGGACAAACATGAAATGTAGTGACCTGGATTTTATTTTGTTCAAGTAATGAAAAGCAAATTAAGCAGCATTAGCAATTTTCTAGGGACAACAACCACTGGGATTAGGAAGAGGAATATGAAAATTGTCTCAAGTTTTCTTGAACACTTAAAAAGGTATCATACATAGGACTCCTGGAGAAGAAATGGCAGAGCTGATGAGTGTGACTAAGAACAAGAAACTGATAAGTAGATTGGCTCCTTCAACCCTCTTTGGAGAGGATGCAAGATTTTTTTAATTTTTTAAAATCTCGCTTTTATTATTATTTTTATATAAATAACTCGAGGTGACCAACATATTCATTACTCCTTCCTCCTCCTATTTTTCCCCACAACACAGATTACATTAGGTTGGGCTAAGAAGGAGTGACTGGCTCAAATTTACTGAATGCCTAAGACATTGTTCATGTTCTCCCTACAGTTGCTCCTCACAAGGAATTTGCAAGATAGAAGAGCTGGGAGATGGGGGAATTTGCCATTCTTGCTCCAGCCACAGTGGAGCCTTCAAAGGACTCTAAATTTGCACTTTTTTTTTTTGTTAACCACCTTTTGAAATTGCCTATTAAGTCCTTTAAAGAAATTAGACATCTTCAAAATCATAACGCTGGAAACACTGGGTGAGTGCTTAATCCTTAATATAAGAGAATGAAATCATATTTTTATAAGTTTTAAGAATTCAAAATAAACAGCAAAAAACACAATAAGGTTTTGGCTGTAGAAAATTTTAAATGAATTAAGGGTTCAGAACAAGTGGGAATATGATTTTGAATATTAAGACTTTGAAATTAATTTTAAAAAATAAATGTATTTTTGTAGGATAAACAAAATATTTTCAATTTTGGAGACGTAACAATCTAAGCAACTTATAACGGCATTCAGAGATATTGTTGAGGTATGGCAATGGGATTTTGAATAAATACTGTCAGCTATGTTGTTTTTATGAATACCCTGTTCCCAGAAAAAAAAAAGAACATGCTATTAAAACTTATCTGACATGATTATGGAGAACAACATGAACAAATATTTATCACTGGATATAAAAAAAAATTGAATGAGGGTATGAAAATTAAGAAGAAAATAAAAATGTCAAATCAAGAGGGTAATTGGAATAGTTTCTTCCTGCACACAGACCAGCTGCAGCTGCATATGTAAATCACAAGACAGTGTGTGAAGGTCAATCAATCAATCTCAACAAGGAAACCTCACCAAGAAAGCATATATGCTAATGTCCCGTCAGTGCTCACGCTCTTTTCCATTTCTGACAGGTAGATTTTCAGTGCAATTGTCTTCAGCATTAACTTTTAATTTTCTCTTTATTGATTACTGCTGTTTTATGGTGTTTGGCCTGGACAGTTTTAATTGTAATGGAAAAGAAACCACTCACAAACTAAGCCACATAGTTTAGTATAATCTATATCCTAACTGGCAGAAGAAGCACAAGAATTTAGACTAAAGTTTCCATCTGCTCTGAACCTGGGATCTTCAAAATGGAACACAGGTATTTCACTCTTGAGTATGATCCCACCTGTAAGAAATCCAGCTCTCGTTTTCCTCCAACAGGGGGATTGTGAAAATGTAGCTTTTGAAAAGGTGCTGTATTTAGCAAAGAATTTTTGAGTGCAAATTCATAATGTTGCAAAAGATATTGTGGATTAATATTTTGATGAAACTGGAATTTTTGTTGGGTTTTATGGACAAGGAACTAGAAAATAAATATGGGAAACATATTGTATGTGCGACAAGATTATTGCAGACACAAAGATGGAAAAATAATGGAATATCCACAGAAGATTGGATTGTAAAAATTGATGGAGCTTGTGGAAATGATGAAGCTGACCAGTTTAGTCAAGGAAAAAACTATACAGACTTTTCAGAAAGACTGGAAGCCTTAACTGGATTTTTTGGTGAAAGAAGAAAAGACTGAATTTTTGATTTATGGATGTAGAAATTAAAAAGAATGAAAGAAGGGAAAAGAACAAGGTGGCAACACCTCAACAGAAAGAAGGGTGGAAGCATAATTCTATGTTTTCTTTTTTTCATTTTCTTATTTTCTATATATTTATTTTTCCTTGCTCTTTTAGGGCTTTTAATTTTATTCACTTTTATTGTTCTGAAAAACTATAATAAAAAAGAAGGAAAGAATGCTGTACTTGTGATCATAGTTCCCTACTCAGCTAAACTAATTTTGTGAATGCTGCTCTGTTAGACATGGCATTCAAGCAAGTTAAGCTGCTCTCTATTTATCTTAACAGGAATTAACCTGTTAATTATCTCGAGGATTATCTTGACCCCTACCAGTCAGGAATCAGGCCTGGATTTGGGACAGAAACGGCATTGGTTGTACTTTTGGATAATCTCTGGCAGGAGTGGGATGGGGGTAGTGCATTCATCCTTGCTCTATTTGACCTCTCGGCGGCTTTCGATACCATTGACCATGGTATTCTCCTGGAGCGGCTTCGGGAGATGGGAGTGGGAGGCCTTGTGCTATCCTGGCTCACTTCCTTCCTCTGCGGCCACTCTCAGTCAGTGCTGATAGGAGAGATCCAGCTCTTGCCCACTGCTATGTGTGGTGCCACAGGGCTCAGTACTCTCTCCACTCCTGTTCAACATTTATATGAAGCCACTGGGTGAGATCATCCGTCACCATGGACTGAGGTATCATCAATATGCTAATGATACTCAGCTGTATATCTCAGCCCGTGGTGAGTTAAGTGATGCTGTGTCCTCCCTCTCGCAGTGCCTGGAGGCTGTTAGGGGTTGGATGGGGAGCAATGGGTTGAAACTAAACCCTGGCAAGACTGAGTGGCTCTGGGTTGGGGTTCGTTGGCTCAGGGAGACTTGCCATCTTTGGTCTTGGATGGGGTGGCACCACCCCAAACAGGCCCTGTATGTAATCTGGGGGTTCTCCGGGACCCCTGCTCAAAGAGCAGATGACGGTTGCGGCCAGGAAGACCTTCATGCAACTGCAAGTTGTGTGCCAGTTACGCCCTTTCTTGGACAGGCAATCCCTACTCACAGTCACTCATGCCTTAGTCACTTCCTATCTTGACTATTGCAATGCACTCTATATGGAGCTGCCCTTGAAGAGCATCCGGAAGCTCCAGTTGGTGCAAAATGCAGCAGTCTGAACGTTTTTGTGCAGTCCCCGGTGTGCCCATATATCACTTCTCCTGCGGGAGCTGCACTGGCTGCCAATTTGCTTCCGGGTGCAATTCAAGGTGCTGGTTGCCACCTTTAAAGCCCTTCATGGCTTAGGACCAAGTTATCTGAGGGACCGTCTCTTGCCGGTCACATCTACTTGACCCATTAGAGCGGGGAGGCAGGGAATGCTGCGGGTCCCATCCCCGAGGGAGATCACACCTGGTGAAACTCAGAAGAAGGGCCTTCTCTGTGGTGGCTCCCAGTCCCTGGAACATCATTCCCCCAGAGATTAGAACAGCCCCCACCCTAATTCTCTTCCGGAAGGTGCTGAAGACCTGGTTCTGCCAGCGGCCCTGGGGAACCCAGAATGGGATGGAGCCCATTAAATGGCTCGTGTGATCGGCTGTCGCTGGGGCGGGAGGTGGGGATCAGGGGTGATTTTATTACATTAATTTATTTGATTTTTTATGAGTTTTACTTTTTTTTAAATGTGGTTTTTTATATTCTGTAAGCCGCCTTGAATCGCCATGGACGAATAAGCGGCAATATAAAATTAATAAACAAACAAACATACAAACAAACCTTCTATTCATAACAATGCTTTTTTTTAAAAAAAAAAAAGCACAATTGTTCAACTTTGACTTACCTGGAGGTGGAAGATCAAATTTCATTTTACGCAGTTCTGCCATGGATGCTTGTAAATGCTCAATTACAATATCATCTTCAAACTGCAGAGAAGCAGCAATTTTTTCTTGCAGAAATTCCCGCAGATCTTCGAGGCTCATTTTCAACAAGCGTTCTAAGCAGGTAACAGAAACATCAGCTCGATAAAGACGCTACCATTATCCTGATACAATTTCTACTGAATGACTTACTCAGTGCAACAGGTGAAAGATGTTGTTTAAATGAAGTAAATTTATGATTATCTGTTTATATACTCATTTTCTGCCTTTGTGATCAAATGAATGTCTTCACATCCATCCTGGCAAGAATGTACAGATGTGTAACTTCAAGACTGTGAACTTTATATCAATTAAATCCTTTTACATGAATTACCAGCATTTCCAATTAAATACAGGATGATTCTAATGTTCTACCACAAGGGGGAGTAAAGCTACATTCTGCAACTTGATGCAATCTTCAGTGAAGTTCAACTACAGATAGTCCTCGACTTACAGTTGTTAAGTGAATTTTGCCCCATTTTACGGCCTTTCTTGCCACAGTTGTTAAGTGAATTACTGCAGTTGTTAAGTTAGTAACACGGTTGTTAAATGAATCTGGCTTCTCCATGGACTTTGCTTGTCAGAAGGGTGCAAAAGAGGATCATGTGACTCTGGGATACTGCAACCGTCATAAATGTGAGTCAGTTGTCAAGCATCTTAATTCTGATCACGTGGCCATGGGGATGCTGTAACAATTGTAAGTGTGAAAAACAGTCATAAATCACTTTTTTCAGTGCTGCTATAACTTCGAATAGTTATTAGACGAACTGTTGTAAATTGAGGACTACCTGTACTTGCAAGGCAATTTGGCCAAGCACATCTTCATGATTTAAAGAAGACTATTTTGCATTCAAAAATGTGTGAGTTAAACAAATCTTGATTTTAGATTTCATCTCTCAGGAATATTCTGTATGCAGTGATCTGTTACGTTTTACAAAATAGAGATTTGGGATTATACGTTTGTTATACACAGTTATAGGAAGGCTACATATAAACACTGATTACTAGTATATGTTTTATTTCACAAGGTCCAAGTATCCTTGGGCTAATGGCCTATTTTCACTTCTGAAATTTTCTAATCTATCTTTACAAGAACATAGGCTGGATTCTGGTCTGTTATATGCAACTTTCTGGGGGGCAGGCGGGTGGAAGTCATACATTTGTTTTAAAAAAAGGCAACTGAGGCTACAGTGAATAGGTGGGTTGCACAAGTAGGCAGGATTTGTATTTCTGGTTTAGGAGTTCTATGTTTTATTTAGAGGGTATGACCACACTTATGTTGTTTTTTTTTACAAAATACAGTACAGGCATAAATTATGTCTGTCTCAAGAAGTTTTGATCTGCAATAAAAGATTTTGAGAGGGAGAGGTGATCACATTTGCAATGCCAAGAGAGGTTTGCCTGCCCTTTAGATATAGAAAGCTGCCAATCTGAAGTTCAAAAAGTAAACTGCAAATGTTTCAGATGCTATGAGACTCATTCTTCTGTTTTGTAATATCAGATTAAGATGGTTTCTCTCGCTGGAATTTGTCAGAAAGGCCTATCTAGCATTTGTCCCTTTTCTAGCTTCTTCAACCCCCACAAAGCCCACCAATAAACAAAAAAGAGGCACAAGCTGAACCTGTCTTTTATAACTCCCCTCAGGAAGATTTAGTTTTCCATACAAAGTTGCCTCTTGACCTATGGGAATAATAAGTGTGTGAATCTTAAAGCAGACTTTTTTTTTGTTATACGTATATTGTGTACTGTATTCATTTGTGGAGACCATTTGATAATTTTTACTGATTATCTAGACCCGTGATGGTGAACCTATGGCACAGGTGGCACGCCTAGCCGTATCAATGGGCACGTCAGCTCAGCTCTGGCGTGCATGTGCGCACCTGCCAGCTGATTTTCGGGCTTTCTGGGCCCACCAGAAGTAGGGAAACAGGCTGTTTCCTGCCTCCGGAGGGCCTGTGGGGTGGGGAATGCCCAAGAGAAGCAAGAGTACACTGTCTCCAGAACAATTCCAGTTTTGCTAAAATTCTATTGTAATAGCAAGGACCCACGTGAGTAGATTTCAGTTGTCATGCAGGCAAACAAAATAAAATCCGAACTCTGCCATCCTGTATATGGGACAATGAAAGCAGAGTTTTCTGAACACTTCTGCAGCAGCCTTGTCTTTAAAAGATGCTTCTCCTTTATAAATGTTGTATCAAGTGGTGTTTTTTTTTAAAAAAACAACAACATTGAATAATCAAACCAACTTCTTACTTTTATGCAGTTTGAGAATGGTATATGCCATAGCTGTAAGAACCCGCTCTCCTTCCAGAATGTAAATATCCCACAGCCGCAGAGTTAGCGTAAACGGAGTCTGAGTAGTGTTAAAAAATAAAAAGTGTGACATACTGGCAATATGCAAACCACAATGTATCTATAGAGCAGCAGGTCTCATCAAAATAACGTTTTCAAGCTAAACTCAAGACTAAAACTCAAGTTCATTTTGTGACATATTTTTATAAAAATTCAATAAGGGAAGGTAAATAACAGTAGTCTCCATCTGGGGATATAATCTTAAAAATCAAATCAGACCAATCAGAAATCCCATATAATATGGAATTGTTTATCAGTCAGAAATTAGACTAGATTTTAATACTAAAATAACAGATTGCATTAATTTTACATTAATATTATATAGAAATTTTCTTTTTTCCTTGGTTTCTTTACCCCTTAGTTTATTTTAATCACTGTAATGCATGTAGTTTGTTTTTTTACTGTTTCTTATACCTTACTAATAAAATTATCATTCTATATCAAATGAAAATAATTACAAGCAGAAAGACACAATGTAAATTAGTATTGTAATGACATTGGAGGAAGCATCTGAAATGTTTGCTCCCCCAATCCCGTACCCGGTCAATGAAGCACTGTAAGAACCACTTAGTTGTATAAATTCCTGTCAACATCTGCTCCTTATCCTAAAATGGAAGGAGGGAGGGAGGGAGAGACAGAGAGAGAAAGAGAGAGAGAGAGAGAGACCATATTTTTTAAAAAATCTCATTTTATAAGACAAGCAAATTAGAGATCTGTGAACTGTAATTCACATGCTTTCCGGCTCTCAAGATCATCTCCTCATAGATACTGGTGGTTTTCTTTCCTAAATTAAACTAACTACCATGCAATAAGCAGCATTTTATTTCACTGGTTACTCATTCGAATTCTCTTCCATATCTATTTTCTCAGTGGATAACTATTATAGTTCCCTTTCGCTCTTTTTTTCAGTACAATTGTGAGCATATTAAGGAGGTTCATTCAAGATGTCTTTGTAATTGTGGCAGAGTGTATATTTTATCCTTTGTCATGGAGTGTTTTGCATGTATTACCTAAAGAACATTGAGGTTGTTAATTATTATTTAAAAAACCCACTTATCTTGATCTCCTTTCTCAAAGGGATGGGGGGGGGGAGTGGGGGAGACTGCTATCCCTGGAGATACAACTCAGATACAAGGATCAGGAGGTAGTGCCACGGAATGTATTTCTCCAGACTATTTGCCACAAGGCAAAGGGGGTTAAGAGATCCTTGTCTGTCTCATGCACAGGATTAATGAGCACACAGTTGATGGCAAGTGAGCAAGAAGCTCCTGGGAGAAGTGGTATGATTTTCAGGCTACAAATTTATCCCTGCTGCTACAAATATATTTCTAATAATATACCGTATTTTTCGGAGTATAAGATGCACCTTTTTATCCCAAAAAAGAGGGTGAAAATCTGGGTCCGTCTTATAGTCCGAATGTAGCCCCGCCCACCTGCTGGCCCCCACCCTTTGGACATTTTTGGCCTCCGTGCATCGCATTTTCGGGCGTTTCCAGGGATCTGGGTCAGGCCCAGCCTGAGGAACAAGCCTCTTCGGGGTGGTCTGGGAGGGAGAAATCTGCTTGGCGGCTTCGGCAAACAAGCCAGGCCCCACGGTTCATGGCTGGTCCTCCCTCTGGCTGCCCAGCTGGCAGCTCAGGGCAGACAATGGCCACAATGACTTCACTCCCCAGCAATGTGAGGAGCTGCTGCTGCTGCCACCACCTAAGCCCTCTCTGCATCTGGGAGCCCCTAAAGCAAAACGTTCTAGCATAGCAAGGAATGGGGGTGGGAGGTTGATCGGTCGTTTGAAGGGGAGGGGGAAGATGCACCCAGATAAATTCTCCACCGTCAAGCGGGTCTCGGAGGATGTGGCTGACTACTTCTACAAGAGATATGGGGGAGGACCCAGTCTGACAGGTGTGGGCGGGCGCTTTCCTGGATGAGGCCAGCTTTGGCCCTGGCTTCCTCCTTGGTGTGATCCCCTCTGTTTTGGAGGTGGGGGGGAGGACCAAGGAAGGAAAGGCGAAGGAATACCAGGCAGTTGGAACTGCTTACAGTATGCTCTTGCAGAGAAGGGAGGGAGCCTTCCAGCTCTGCAGAAGGTGTGATCTCTCACACTGTCGCAAAATTGGTGTTGCACCTCACTGGTGTGTTGCCACATTTGTCAGTTTCCTCCCCACCCCCCACCCCGTTGCACTTCCCCAGCACTGTTTTCGGAGCTGCCTCTGGAGAGGCGAGGTGCGACCCCAGGAATCCACACTGGCAAAAGTGGCGCCCGCCCCTAAAAGCTCAGGGAGATTGCCTTTTGCCTTCCTTCCCAGGGTGGGAGCTCTTTGCTGGGCCTCCTCCACAGGGTTAGGGCAGTGGGATGGCAGAAGCTCCCCTCTTGCCGAACAGCCAAAGAGGGGGCCCTGCCACTGCCTTTCAGCCTCCCGGTGTCCTTCCCTTTCCTCAGTGAAAGCTCTCTGCAAGGACTGCATGGTGGAGAGGTGCCGGGTGCTGCAGCTGAAGAGCCGGCTTAGCGAATACTACAAAGCCGTCTGCAACCTCCTCAAAACAGCTTGATGGTGGAGATCTTATCCGGGGCAGCCTGAGGGGAGGGGCAGAGGACCAGACCATCAGCACACCCAGCTCTTCCGCCTCTCCTCCTCCAACACCGACCATAGCATGTGCAAAGTTAAAACTGTGCATCTTCCCACCCCCCTTCAAACGACCGATCAACCCCACCACCCCCATTCCCTGCTATGCTATGCAAAGCGCTTTCCTCCCCGAATCCAAAAGCACGGTGTGCCACCTAAAAATGCTTTCCTCCCTGGTTCCCCGAAGCACATTAGAGGGCAACCAGCTGCCACCTGAAACATGGCTCTGCAAATTGCATTGGGCCAACAGGTAGCGGTGGCTTGAAAGGAGGGATGTTTTGCTTTAGGGGCTCCCAGGCGCGGAGAGGGCTTAGGCAGTGGCGGCAGCTCCTCACATTGCTGGGGAGTGAAGTCATTGTGGCCATTGTCTGCCCTGAGCTGCCACGAACCATGGGGCCCGCCTTGTTCACCGAAGCCACCCAGCAGATTCCTCCCCAGACCACCCTGAAGAGGCTCGTTCCTGTGCCCCAACCCTCCCCTGCAGAGCATGCAAGGGTCTCTTCGGGGAAAGTGAGTAGTCCCTGTGGATTGCAGGAGCACCCCGATAAGTTTTCCGGAAAAGAACTTCTCAGTAATCGGCGCCCTCTTTCCCAGCCGAGTCTCTAAGGCACCTCTCGCTTGCAGGAGGAGGAGGAGGGCAGCGTAAAGCAGCACCACCTTAAATGCTTGTAGGCAGAGGTAGAATTCTTTTTTTCTCATTTTCCTCCCCCAAAATTAAAGTGTGACTTATACTCCAGTGCATTTTATACTCCAAAAAATACGATATTTAGAGATGACACCTTTTCTGGTATTTGATGCAATGAAAACTCTAAAAAAAAAGTAATGCATGGCAAACAAAAAAAATATTTCAAAAATGTATGGGCAGAAACCAACACATCCTGATATTACTGCTGTTCCCTTGACAAAAGAAAGCATTACCAAGTGTTTCTTCAACTTTGGGAAAAGCTTGTTTAGGATTGCTTCGTGGTGAGCTTGGAATCTCTGCAACTTTGGAAACCCAGGAATGAAAAATCCTTTAGCAAAAAGGAAACAAAAGTACTAACAATGTATTAAAGAAATACAGCAGAGCGTCTTACATCATTGCATAAGTAGTACTTGAATTTCCTAAGACTTCCAAGGAACTCTAGCCTGTTTGTGAAAATGCATTTTTATATTTATATTTATATTATATCTTCATTTGTGAGTTTTGCATTTGGACAAGATCAGGAATTTATGTGTACATAGATCTGTGTATACAGTTGTCCTCTGTATTATACACAGTCAAAGCAACCTTGCCTAACTTATTGATGATAGTATGGAAACCTGGGAGGGATTTACCTAATGCATAAAAAACAACTTTTCATTCCATCAGGCAAACTCAGGAATCGTTCTTGAAGTTTGCCTGATGCGTGGAGAAAAAGGTGTTTTGTGTACATCAGAATCCCTATCCCCTTCTGGTATTCATATTTAAAATACAGCCTCTGACTGGCACTACAGCACTATGAAATTGCAAAACAGCATTGAAGTTCAAAGGTTAATTGACTCCAAGAAGAGCTTATTTGTACATCATGCTTAAACTCAACAGTAATAAATGCAGACATGAAGAAGACTACAAGAAGCACATAAAAAGGAAGGATCTAGACTTTCAACCAGACTGAACCCAAATATGAGATCATTTAAAACACAATAAAAAAACAAGCGAATAAATGAAGGTGTTTGCCACTGAAACCTTACCATGCATTGCATGCCGCTGGTTGGTAAGCAGTTGTGCCAGGGCCCAAAAGGCATCCTCTTCATTCAAATACATCAACAAGATAGCTGCAATCTGACTCATGCCCTGGCAGTAACTCACTTCCTGGATGATTACACAAGATGAGCAATTTACAGGGTACAGTGTATTGCACATACAAGCACAAAATGAAAGTTCCCTAAGTTCACAACATAACACTAGCATTTTACTTCATTTTTTTCAGACAAAAGCATGATTTGTTGACTCACAGAAAATTTCATTTTAATGGCAAAGTTCACTTATAGACAATGGGTGTGGCCTGGAAGAGGATATAGGAAAGATGCCTTTAAGAAATAGGGCTGGGTGACTTGGTTTAACTCAATCAGTGGTTATGATGATGCACTTACAAATTCTTGTAAGATTTTTATGCATCTGAACCAAAGCTGCTAGGAAGAGTCCATTTCAGCCATTCAGTGCAATTTCTCCACTTCCACTTTTGGGTTGGAGCTCTTCAACCCAGAAGTGTTTCCTGCCTCACTCTCTGTCCAGCAACTTGTCAATGTTCAAGCACTCCTCTTTGCCTTTCTCTTTAATAATACTTATTGCTACTTTAAGAGGTTCCCCCAAATTCTCTGGAAGGCTCAAAGAATCCTGAATAATTTTATCACATTATTTTCAATCCAAAGCACCTTTTAGAAGTATAGGTAGAACCAAATATATACCGAAAAAGAGAGGGCAAAGAAAACACTGTCCCTTTAGTCACATCCCGGGGACTTCATAGTGTCAGAAGGAAGAGGCCAGATGTTGTCTTTCCTAAAATCTGAATCTACAGATGATATATGGAAAGAACCATTCGGGTTAAAGAGTAGCTGGTTCTTGTCTTCCCTCACCTTCAGTACGGCAAAGTAACAATTGGATGAATCCTAGGAGGCCCTAGGATTTAAAACACTCCTTTTGGGAAAACATTTTCAAAGGTCTGAAGAGTTTTTGTAACCCCTGGAAATGGGCTCCTCCTCCCTTTTTCATTGGGTGAAAGGTAGGAAAACTTTGGAGAGAGATTTCTTCAAAATGCTAGGGAAAGATCTGAGGAAAGCACCTGGATGTGTTTGTTTTCCAGCAAGGGACAGAATTAGCTGGGACTCAAGGCTAAATGTGAAATTATTCATCCTTGATGCAGAAATTCAGTCTGAAATATTTTGTAAACATTTCGACATCTACATGAGGGAAACAATGCTATATTTAGATCCTAGGGGAGTCTGTAATATAAAATTAGCCTTAAAACATAAAAAGAACTATTGTCACTTCTTACATTTTCATGAACTGAATGAAATTATGTAACATGACATTGCATTGCAACATAAAATAAGGAAAAAGCTCAAAAAAGCCAGTCTAATTTTTTTGTATAGGAAGAAACACCATCTCGGTAAAAACATTAAAAAATGTGTTTCCTGTTCCTTGGATCACCTAGATTAATATAATTAATTAATTCCATTAATTAAATTAAGTAATTCCTGTTGGCACATCGAGCCAGTGAATTCTATATGTAATTTAAAGACACTATCATTTCTGTGCCCTTTGACTAGAAATAAGACAAGGGACTATAACAAATTGGAGTCCTGGACCATGAGGTTATCACTGAACAAAGTAAAAAAGACCATGCAGAGAATTTAACCAACATACTCATCTGACTAAAGTCACAACTATTTAGAAAGAATTATACCATTCCTTTGCATAAATAAACAGAGGTTATATAAATGATTGCAATTTTAAGAGATCTCATCTTCATTAATTAGTCTGTACCAGAAGTGATTCCTTTTCTTATTTTTAGACCAAGCATCATAATAATAATAATAATAATAATAATAATTTTATTTCTATACCGCCCTTCTCCCGAAGGACTCAGGGCGGTGTACAGCCAGTTTAAAACACAAGACACAACAATAATTAAAAATTAAAATAATTAAATAGATTTGGCTGCTTTAAAAACTCTAAAATTTAAAATACCCCAATTTAAAATTATTATATTGACAGCCCTGCCTGGCGGAACAACAAGGTCTTCAAAGCGCAGCGGAACACCCGGAGGTCAGAGATCTTGCGTATTTCCGGGGGCAGTTCATTCCACAGGGCTGGGGCTCCCACAGAGAAGGCCCTCCCCCTGGGTGTCGCCAGCCGACATAACTTGGCTGATGGCACCCTGAGGAGACCCTCTCTGTGGGAACGGACTGGTCGGTGGGAGGCTATTGGTGGCAGAAGACGGTCTTGAAGGTACCCGGGTCCTGTGCCATGGAGCGCTTTAAAGGTGGTAACCAACACCTTGAATCGCACCCGGAAGACCACCGGAAGCCAGTGCAGCTCGCGCAGGAGGGGTGTCACGCGGGCACAGCGGGTTGCGCCCATAACCACCCGCGCGGCCGCATTCTGGACCAGTTGGAGCCTCCGAGTGCTCTTCAAGGGGAGCCCCATGTAGAGAGCATTACAATAGTCCAGCCGGGAGGTGACAAGGGCATGAGTGACCGTGCGCAAGGCATCCCGGTCCAGAAAGGGCTGCAACTGGCGGATCAGGCGAACCTGATAAAAGGCCCCCCTGGCCACGGCCGTCATATGCTCTTCTAAAGACAGCCGTGCGTCCAGGAGGACACCCAGATTGCGAGCCCTCTCTGTGGGGGGCAGGGATTCACCCCCAATAGTCAGCGATGGCACCTGCTGACTATATCGGGACGCCGGCAACCACAGCCACTCGGTCTTGGATGGGTTGAGTCTGAGCCTGTTCCTCCCCATCCAGGCCCGTACGGCCTCCAGGCAGCGAGACATCACATCAAGGGCATCGTTGGGGTGGTCTGGGGTGGAGATGTACAGCTGAGTATCATCAGCGTACAGGTGACACTTCACCCCAAAACCACGGATGATCTCACCCAGCGGCTTCACATAAATGTTGAACAGAAGAGGCGAGAGGACCGACCCTTGTGGCACTCCCCATGCGAGATGCCTCGAGGTCGACCTCTGCCCCCCTGCCAACACAAACTGCGAGCGGCCGGAGAGGAAGGAAGAGAACCACCGCAAAACGGTGCCCCCTACTCCTAACCCTCTCAACCGCTGCAGCATGATACCATGGTCGATGGTATCAAAAGCCGCTGAGAGATCTAATAGGACTAGGACAGAGGAGCAACCCCTGTCCCGAGCCCTCCAGAGATCATCCACCAACGCGACCAATGCCGTTTCTGTGCTGTGCCCCTGCCTGAAGCCCGACTGGTACGGGTCTAGATAGATAGCTTCATCCAGGTGCCTGGGCAGCTGTCGTGCCACCACACTCTCAACAACCTTCGCCACAAAACGAAGGTTGGAGACCGGACGGTAGTTGGCTAATTCAGCCGGGTCCAGGGAAGGCTTCTTGAGGAGGGGCCTCACCACCGCCTCTTTCAAGGCGGCGGGAAAGGCACCCTCACTCAGAGAAGCAGTTATAATCCCCTGGAGCCAGCCTCGTGTAACCTCCCGGGAGGCCAGTACCAACCAGGAGGGACACGGGTCCAATAAACATGTGGCGGCACTAATCCTACCCAGAACCCTGTCCACATCCTCGGGAGCCACAGGATCAAACTCCTCCCAGATAATATTCTCAAGACCTACCCTCGTCTCCTCCCCCGGACTCGCCCAGTCGGAGTCCAAGCCTTCCCGAATCCGAGCGACTTTATCGTGCAGGAATTGCACAAAATCCTCAGCTCGACCCTGCAAGGGATCCTCCCGCACTCCCCCCCGAAGAAGGGATTGGGTCACCCTAAACAGGGCGGCTGGGCGGTTCTCTGCAGATGCGATAAGAGTGGAAAAATGGTTAGATTTCGCCGCTTTTATCGCCACTAGGTAGGTCTTGATATAAGACCTCACCTGTGTCCGGTCGGAATCGGATTGACTAGTCCTCCAAATGCTCTCTAGGCGTCTTTTCCGACGCTTCATCTCTCTCAGCTCCTCAGAGAACCAAGGAGCCAATTGAGATCGGCATCGGGTCAGAGGCCGCAAAGGCACGACACGATCCAAAGCTCCGGCGGCTGCACTCTCCCAGGCGGCCACCAGCTCTTCAGTCGAGTCGTGTGTCAGGGTCTCAGGGAATGGCCCAAGCTCCGTCAGGAACCTTTCTGGATCCATCAGGCGCCTGGGACGGAACCATTTAGTCGGTTCCGTCTCCCCGCGGCGGGGGCAAGCGGTAGGAAAGTCCAAGTGAAGGAGCGAATGATCTGTCCATGACAAGGGTTTAATGTCTAAGTCCCCTCTACCAAGATCATTCAGCCACTGACCAGAGATAAAAATCAAGTCCAGAGTGTGTCCTCCTATGAGGAGATAATCATGGATTATCTACACAGTAGTTGGAACAAAGGTGGGAATGATTTTGTGCGTCTGTGTCTTTCATAAAAGTGTACATTGGTTTTAGATAAGATTCTTTTTTATATATATTTAATCTGCTTAATATCATTGTGAAAGTCTGCTTTGCCCTCTTAATCTAATCTTAACCTTTATTGTCAAATAAAAAAACATGTCAGATTCTTGTAATGTTCAATTTCTTACCGTGTTGTAAACAGAATAAGCTGACAGGACATGGAACAAAGCTTGCTGTCTATATTAAAAAAAACACAAGAATATCAAGAGGGTGTCTTAACATTAGTTTTTTGGCACCTTTATAAACCAGCTAATCTGTTCTCTACTAAAAGCACTTCAGAAATATCTTAGGATTTTAGAATAAAATAAGAACCAATATTTCCTCCTCAATTGATAGATTTATCAAATATAGGTCTGGTGCTCTTAAGAATCCTTCAGCAAAGAAAAGGACTCTGTGTTATCACCCGTTAACGCCAAACACTATAAAGAGGATGATGTGATCTGCCAGTTTCTGCCTTCCATCCTCTGATGAAATTAGGAAATCAATATCCTAAACTGACCAAGAAAATTCTCTGTTCCACAGATAGAAGTTTCACCAGCCACAAAAGATTAAATGGAGATAAACCAACATTTATTTTCTACAAATACAAAACAAACAAACAGAAACAATCAGAGATAAATAAATGAGATCCCTATATGAGAAGCTTACTTTACTCCATAGCGGTCCCGAAACATGATGTGGTTTCGAAAAGTGCGATTGACATCCAGATCTATTTGTTTGATTTCTGATGAGAAGCTTCTGGCTTGTTCTTTCATTTTCTGGGCAAATCAGGATGAATTATAGTATTAGAACTTTAAAATCAGAAGTGAAAAACTTTTCCGGCCCTTGGGCTAGATTGCTTCTGGAGCAACTTTTCAAAACCTTTCTATTTGCTTGCATGGAGGACCTTCATTCTCCAAAACCACAGATATATGACTCTACAAGGTTCAGCTTCCCATAGTAAGAGAGTGTGGTCAGTACTTTTTTTTTTTTTTTTTGTAATTAGAGAGAGAGACACAGAGAGACCTGGCCTTGGAAAAAGACTTCTGTCTCCAGTGCTCTGAACTAGAGAGAATTCAGGAATTGGTCACTAAACCTAGCACTTCATGTCTTTATGTTTTCATGTGTTTTTCTACATTATTATTATTATTCATTAGGCTGTTTTTATAAGGATTATTAATGATTATGTATGTCACATTACATTGTAAGCAAGTATATGGCTATATAAAAAGGAAAGGAAAGGAAAGGAAAGGAAAGGAAAGGAAAGGAAGGAAGGAAGGAAGGAAGGAAGGAAGGAAGGAAGGAAGGAAGGAAGGAAGTTCTTTATTATTCAATTGTAAAAAGCTATAGATAAAATAGGTTTTAGTTGCAATAAAATAAATTTTACAATCCAGCAAGAAAATTTGCTGACATAGTCTTTTTTGTTTGTAAGCTGGTTAACAAAATTCTGATTTATAAATAGATAATTGGATAGAGTGTTCTCTTGCCCTATGTGGCAGGCATGATTTAAATACATTTATACACATGCAAAACGCACAGATGATTAATATATCCAAAGTAATATGCACATAAGGCTAGAGACCTGTGGCCTTACTAAATTACTTCTATACTCAAAAGTAAATGGAGATGTTTTCAGCATATGCTACTAATTAAATAACTAACTGAAGTAAATTGGTTGAGAAAGCCTCATCTCAAAAAGCAATTTAAGTAGAGGTGGTAGATTTCTGGGCATAAAGCGACTTTAAACCAGTCAACAAACAAGAGAGAAAGGGAAAAGATAATCATCTTCCTCCCCATTACAACATGCTTCTGGGGAATTCTGGGATATATATAAATATATTTGCCATAAAACATACAAGACACTTTTCCTTTTAATACTTCAGATCACACGAACACCAAACATTTTGTATTACTGAACACCAAAATTGTGTTACAATAACAGTATTTTAATGGCTAATTAATTCCTGATTATCTACACTCAAGAAAAAGGTGAATTATATAGAAGTCAATATTTCTGGAGGCCAGACATGATCCTGATTCCCAACATACCTGCTTTTTTTCCTCTTAGCTGACCACAGATTTTAAAAAAAGATATTTCACTGCTGGAAATACCAAGCAGATACTCTGACTGGAAAAACTGTACAGGTAGTCCTCAACTTACAATCATTCATTTAGCGATCTTTCAAAGTTACAATAGCACTGAAAAAAGTAAGTTATGACCAGTTTTCACAGGACCATTACAGCTGCATTGTCCTGGGCTCATGCGATCACCATTTCTAACCTTCCCAGCTAGCTTCTGACAAGCCAAGTCAATGGGGAAAGCCAGATTTGCTTAACAACTGCGCAATTCACTTAACAAGTGCATTGAGTCACTTCACAGGTGTGGCAAAAGTGGTAAAATGGGGTGCAACTCACTTAACAATGGAAATTTTGAGCTCACTTGTGGTCGTAAATTGAAGACTACCTGTAATCAAGGAATACTCGAGTTCCCAAAAGGGTTGCCAAGAGAAAAGAAATGAACAATAAAATGTAGAAAGGCCCACTGATTTCAAAGAAAGCCTATGTTCTATGTTCCCCTAAACAAAAAGCTTTTCTCTAACTCCAACTTTGTTCCATATAAATATCAAGTGACAAAAAGGATAGGAAGGATTATGAATAGCCGATTCTCAGGATTTATGTTCATCTACAGTCTATTATACTATAAGTCCTTTAGTTATTGCAGATTCCCCAGGAGCTTAGTTCAACAGCTTGTGACTTCTATTTATTCTGCTCGCTTGCTATGAGACATGGCCAAATAGTAACATCCTGTAAGGAGGTTGCAATGGCCAAGATAAATAGAGAGAAACAGGTTCTTAATCTGTGTCACTATCTGGTTTAATCTATCCCACTTCCTTTAACTTGTCACACCATGCTGAATTGGCTACGTTTTACAAAGAATCAAGCCATTTACTTAATTTTAAAATGTCAGTGTATCATCCTTCCAAACCTGGTTAGCGTGAATGTTAAGGGCATGAGAATTACCTTTATTTTCAATAGCAGTATAACTATTAAAAATAATATAGGGTTGCAAAATATGATTAAATTGGCACTCCACTGAAGGATCATTTCTTTTTATCCCTTCATTGGCATGGCAGCTCTGACCCAATCCAGGGGAATGCACTGTCCAAACTGGACTAATAAAATGCCAGTTACATGGGGCTGTCTTTGATTAAGAATCTTAATCCCCAGTTCATTAGCCAGGCAAATCCTATTACACCACTTGTGTTAAAAATGCATCAATTGTGTTTCTGAATCCAATTCAAATAGCTGATTTTGACTTTTAAAGTCAAATCTTAAAAGACTTTTAAAGATGTAAATGTTTGCCTATACCCTTATACTCTAGACCCGTGATGGCAAACCTATGGCACACGTGGCAGAGGTGGCACACAGAGCCGTCTCTGTGGGCACGCGCACTGTTGCCAGCTGTTCTTCCAGGTTCTGGCGCGCACATACTGAAGTGCCGAAACTGGAGCATGTGTGCCGGAACCCCAAAGAGAGCAGCTGGCTGGTGCGCATGCATGCTGGACCAGTTATCCGGCATGCATGCACACGACGGAACCCAGAAGAGCAGCTGGCTGCCACATACGTGCGCACCAGCCAGCTGCTCTTTTCCAAATCCTGGCGTGCACGCACGCATACACGCATGAGCTACAGTTTCAGCACGATGCTGAAAAGGTTAGCCATCACTGCTCTGGACCATGTCAAAATTACTGATTTTTTTTTTTTAAAGGACTAATTTACTTGGCTTTTAGCGGAAAATATTTATTATATATACCGTACTGCCTTTGCTGATAATCCATTCCTTCATTGTTTAAAGTTAACTATTTATATTGATGCGGAACTGTATGCTTTATAATTGAAAGGTATTTTGGAAAGATGGCAACCTTGAAAACTAGTCATGTATATTTATTAAAGAAACCAATCAATAAATAATGCAATCTCATTAAGTGTAGCTTTTAAAGTCAATTCCTGTTATCTGTGCTGGTGTATCTACTCAAGCAGATTTGTAAGTGGTTCCTGAAGGCTTGCGGTAAACACAAACTCTTAAACTTCAGATTCTATTCCAGATTACCACCGCCATGCCTAAATCAATATTGATTACAGGTCTATTTTAATTTATTTTATGAGTTGACTCTGTTTGTGTTCCTAAAGAAATGGTTCGTTTTTTTCAAGTACAGACCTGCAAATGGTGACTTTAGTTTTGAAGGAAGAACTCTTGTTACTTTTAGTTAACAAAGAAAGCAAGAGTGCTCAAATATATCCCAACAGACAGGAAATTTGAATGATCCTCTTGCATCCCTGTCTGTCTTACACAGTGGCAAAAAGAATCAGAACACAAAATACAAGCTGAGTTGACACAGCCTTGTAGATGACCCTCACTCTGTCAAGGACCTTGGAGTACTGGTATCTAATGATCTAAGTGCCAAAGCCCACTGTAACATCGCCAAAAAGGAATTAAGAGTTGTAAACCTAATCTTGCATGCTTCTTCTACTAACCAGAGCATGCAAAACATTTGCTAGACCAATTCTCGAATACAGCTCATCTGTCTGGAACCTGCACTGCATATCAGACATTAATACAATTGAGCGTGTCCAGAAGAGTCCTCCACTCCTCTGCTCACAACAAAATACCTTATGCCACCAGACTTGAAATTCTAGGCTTAGAAAACTTAGAACTAAACCGCCTTCGGTATGACCTAAGCGTAGCTCATAAAATTATCTGCTACAATGTCCTACCTATCAATGACTACTTCAGCTTCAATACACAAGCACACAATAGATACAAACTTAAAGTGAACCACTCCAAACTTGATGGCAGTTTCATCCCAAAACCCCCAAAATTTTAACCTAAAACTGTCTACTGTTGACCTCACCCCATTCCTAAGAGGTCTGTAAGGGGTGTGTATAAGAGCATCAGCGTGCCTACCATCCCTGTCCTAATGTTCCCTTTATTTGTATTCATTTTATGTATTCAATTCATGCTTATACTTATATATATTATCTAATACGTACTTGACAAATAAATAAATAAATCCCTGATCTGCCTGCTTTCATAACAAAATCTTTTAGTGGTGGTGTGGGTATTTCTATCATAGCTGGATTTTGACAGTTCCGCAGGATTTGCAAAAGGACTGCTCATCAAAGTATTTGATATTCCAAGCAGAAACCTAGAGTAGCAATGGATACTGATTAGGAAGCAGAGCAAAAGCTTCTTCGGGGAGACAGGTGTTCAGTGATAGGTGATAGGCAATCAAAGTTCTCCACAGAGAAATCCTGAAAGGGCAGATATCAATCTAATGCTTCTAAAAGCTACACACTGCAAAAAATGTTACTATTTGTCTGACATGTGAAATTGAAATGGACACGGTTTTTTTTTTCTCCCTCAATATAAATGCTTATAAATACTGAAAAGCAGAGTTAAGAGGAATATGTCTCTAGGCTTCCAGACAAAGGAGAATATTTTTTATGGTGAGGTTATCTATTGGTCATCAATAGTTCACCACTGTAACAAATAAATTGTTAATTGACTTCATCCTTAGATAAAGCTTGACTTTCTCATTAGATTGTGGCATGGGGGCTCCTGCAGTAAGGTTAACAAGACTATTTGTAAACCACTAGGTTATCAAGTTGTAATTCTACACCCCATTTCAGCCACAGAATTACATTTGTGAAGAGTGGCAGAACTGAGATATTAACATGTAATTGACTAAAGTTACTGCTGTCAATTACCTTTAATGGCCAAAGGTTTTCCCACATGCTCTAATGGGAATCAGAACTATTCCTAGCAGGAAGCATGGCTTCTGTCCCTTTGAAATTGTGTTAAACTGGCCAATGTAAGGCATAAATTGCCTAATCAACTAAAAAAGAGAGACATCACTAGTCTGATAAGTGACTTCAATCTATTTCTACAGAAGTGAAAGTGTCATTCTAGCCTTCTACATTGTAGATGCCATACTCTGAAGCTTACTGAACACGCCCCTATCTGCGAATACCAGAGAAAGGATTACCTGCCACCTCACTGAATGAGAATATACCAAATATTGCTGACAAACAACAACACTGTGAAGTGCAAGCATCAGACTGCTGGGACAAACTTATTGCACTACTGGAGAAGTTCTCTCCCAGAGGATTTGCTGCCTGGCCTCACTTGACCCAGCAAGAATCTGATTAATTTGTCCTTGGACTATTTGAAGTATGGCTACGGCACTCTGTTCCAGCATGGTATTGTTCTGCATTGCAAAACTTTTAAACATGTTAAATTACTTACCCAAACTTATCTGTATGTGTGTTTTGGGGGACGTGGGGGAGATACTTCGGTTAAGAGATTAATAGAAGAACTCATTTATCAACTAGAATGTAACTGCAACATTTCCCTTTTCTCCCCATCCTTTGATCTAAAATCCTCTTGGACTACAGTAGTTTTAACAGATATAATCTCCAGCATCAGCAGTCTATGGATTACTGAAATGAATACATAAAAGTCCCTGGCTGCTTCTTTCTTTGTAGAAATAAAACACACTAAATCTTACTTCGGGGTGGAAGGTGACTTGTAGAGTTAGATGGTTATAGTCAGTGGTGAGTTGCCCCCGGTTCGGACCGGTTCGCAAGAACCGGTAGTAAAACCGGCAAGAGGCTCTGTCCACGGACCCGGACGTCATCAGGAAGCTTCTGCGCATGCGGCCTCATTGCGAACAGGTAGTAAAGGTAAGTAGAACCCATCCCTGGTTATAGTCCAATGTCTTCCTAGTCCAGGAACTCATCTCAGAGCAAATTCTTAATTTGGATAGTTTTGCCTATTGGGCACAGAGAGCCACTTCCATCCTTTACAACATTTCCAAACTAGAAACTTGAAATTCTGGATTCTACTTGAAACTTGAAATTCAATCTTCCCCAGGTTGGGCATTTGAGAAATCTAACAGCCTTTTCATAATTTTATAATTTTAATTTTTGCTAATTGTGAACTTGTTTGTAAGGCCACCACTGATTCCACAGAAAGCCTTTGGGGTGAAGTCTCTCCTTTATCTCATTTTAGAAAGCCCTAGGTTTGTTCATGGCTGCCAAGGGCGGTGACTGAGCTACTCTTCAAGAACAATGTTGCTGTTATGTGAACAGAAATTCCTGTCCTGTTCACATTGGCGGTACCGTTTCTTTAAGGCACTTCTGGTTTGAAAGGATTAGCTACTGACATCACTTCTGCCCAGGAGACACGGGGGAGGGGGGGAGTGTATGTCCATGTCAAGGAGCTGGAATAAATGATGGGAGCTCACCTCGCCACACAGCAGCACTTGCACTCGGGTCTTGAATGCAGGCTTGCTAACCTCCAACCCAGTGTCCTAACTACATGAGCCACCACATTCCCATGTGAACAAGAATGGGAATGTAGAACACAATGCTTAAACGTTGAAGGACGTTTACGTTTTTCCATGAGGCAATAACATAATTACAAATAGTTTGCGGGGAGGTTTATGGCTAAAAACACTTTCCCCTAATCTTGGGGAAAGGGAAAAAATAAATACTGGTTTATCATATGTGCAGGTAACCTGAGGCTGGATATTTATTTGGTGTACTTTATATTGCTATAATGGATTATAAAATACTTTACCTCATACTTCCCTTCATTCTCCATCTTAATCTTTTCAATATCCAGTAAGAGTGACCAGACTTGACCTCGTACTTGGAGGGGAATCCCTTTATAAACTCTGCGGAACATCTATAAATATATATATATATAAAAAAGTGTGATCATGGTCCAATCATCAAGAGCTAACCAAAAACTACTTTCTTCTGAATTTCCTTTGGCAGATGCAACCCGGCATGATTAACATATTATGCATAGAAAAAAAATCTGTGTCTTAACATTTGAAGCACAGATTAACAGACATTTTCACTTCAAATATTCTGAGTAGTTTATCAGATGACTCAAAGTTTGGGTGGAAATCCTGTCCAAAAGATGAGAGTTTCAGGCAATACGTATGTTTATTTACATTTAATTAATGTAATTTGGGTATAGTTTGTCACAAAGTACATCTTGATGAGTCATTGGCAACAGAAGCTAGTGTTGATACAATATGAAAGCACCTGCTGATGCATCAGAGACTCCCCCAATCCCAAAACCGAACATAAAGATTTATTTCATTCACTTTCAAAGAGAAATTTGTCATTTAAACCAATGGCTAAGATCCTAACTTCACCTCTTAGAATTAACATATAGAATTCAAGGTTGTTTTATCATTCATTGATCCTAGGCAGTATTTTATACTTGGAATAATTAAATAATTTTCTCTTTATGAATTGAAATATAATCCACATTGATCTACATCTTCCCATCTGCAGATTAAACTGCATCCTTAAAATAAGCTTTTAAATCTGATAATTTTTAAATTTTATTTTGTGAGGGAGCAAATGCAAACACACACAGCCTGGAAATGGATTGATTTACCCCTGCACAGTTATTGAAAAGGATATTTTACTTTATATTAGTCAATACTGATAGGTTGCCATGCATTAATTTTTGAACTGGTCTTTATCAATAGAGTGGAATATGCACTGAGAATCAATATGATTTTCTATGGGCAAGGTTCCATTGTTGTTTTAAATACTGAGTCATTAATGAGATCTTTTTTATTGTTTTCTTACCTACACACACACACACACACACATACATATACATACATATACATACACACATACATATACTGGTACATACATACATACACATAAACACACACACACACACACACACACATATCTCATATAATATATTACCATTGTGTTTGTTTTCATTGCTTTATTTTTTTTTCTTTTTCAAAATATATATGTATTTTATATTTTTCTTGTTTTATAATCTACCGTAATATAATTTTAAAGATCATTTTATTTTCTGATTCAGGCATCAAGATATCTAAAACTTATCTTGCAGACTTTGTACCTTGTCTGCAACGTCTCTGTCACTTGAAGAAAATGCAGTAAAACAAAGGGGAGTCCAACTTCCATTAGCAAAATTAAAAAATAATATACAAAGTGTTGTTCTAAATTGGAATAGCTGGATTAGCTTTTGAGTTATTCACTAATAATTCAGTGCTTTTGGGGGGGGGGAGAGAACTGCACATAATGTAGAATTTAAAGCTAAAATGCCTTATCTTGTTTGTCCACATAGAAACAATGAGGAATCAAATTTTCAACAGATGTGGTTATCTGACTTTGATATATTGAATGTTGAATGTAGAAGAATGAAGTTGGACTGAGCAAGGAATGGAACAGGCAAAATATAGCCAAAGAGCAGTGAATAAGCTCATAAACTCATTGATCAAATTGTCAACTTTCCAAGGAGTTTAATAAATTGGAACAAGTTCAGAAAAAAATTAACTCAATCACTTCATTCTGCACACTAGGACATTTTCTCGGATGGACATTTACAACAAATGATTGAAATTTAATTACGGCACAAAATTAATTGGTGGAATACAGAGGGGGGAGGGAGGGAGGGAGAGGGAGGAAGGGACGAGAACAAAGAAGAAGAAGGAGGAGGAGGAGGAGGAGGAGGAGGAGGAGGAGAAGAAAGGGAGCGAGGGAGGGAGGGACAAACATAGAGAGTAATAATATACAATGCATACATCTCTGTTTTTATGTGGATTCTTTTAATCAGATTTCCACTTCAGGCTTGAGAAGGTCAGGTAGGAGACCAAACACACTGTGCATATATATATTTTCACTATAAAGTACACAATTATTATAAAATGTTCAGACTATTACAGTTTAACTATGAAGTAACAGTAAATGTAGAAATTATAGAATACAATATAAGAAACTGTGACCACAAAAAGAAAAGGAAGAAAAAACTGAAGCATCCTAGACTTCCTTGAGAAACAAGTACAAAATCTAGACTGCAACTCAAATACAGTAAGTGAAGTATAATGAACTTTTCTAATGTTCTCCTAGTCGAGAAAGCTGGCACTTCTCTATTATACAGAAAGTAACCTCTCTGATATTTACTTTCGTTCAGAAGAACAATTGCTTCTCTTGTAATGATTGTCTTTCCCACTTCTTCATCTGTACCATCATATTTGAATGTTCAGATGATTCCAGAAAAACAGAACAATATACCTACAACTTGGAAATAATTCTCAATATGTAATTATGTTAAATTGCATATATTTCTTCTCCATCATTACAATAGGCTTGGCTTAGTCTTATTTTATTCTAATTCATTTCAGTGTCCTAAATTTCTTGAAAGAAACATCTTAAATACAGTTCACATTTTAACTAAAACCTCCTGTTCTGATCCTTCCATGTGGATTTCTTTTAGCTGAGATTTCTATTGTGTACCTGCTTATCTCACTCATAAGATTTTGGTATAAATAAGTCTATTTTTAATTCTGTTTTCCCATATATTTCTTCAAGATCTTTTCACGGAGAGTAAATGAAAGAGCTGCACCAGCCTTTTCATTAGTAGTTCTAGGAGTTGTTCAACAAGAACTTTCAATATTCCTTGAAATAAAGGAACAAGAAAAAAAAAAAGTAATATTATTAAAATGTGTCACTGTTTTTACCTTTTCACTGTTTCTGTATTTTCCCCACTTTCTTAACATCTTCAGCCATTTGTCCACTCTTTCAATCTCCTGAGCTTTTTGCTATAAAAGTGTTTTTAAAATGAAGGAGAATTTAGGAAGAAAAGAAAGATGGAAATATAATATCCAGGTTAATAAGACTATGAACTCATATGGTGTTTACAAGATAAACAAACAGTAGTTTTATACTGAACATCTAAGGAATTATTTAATTTCATTTATGTGACGAAATGGGGTTGAGGGGTACCCCGGACTGTGAACCAGCTCATGAGTAAACACACTGAGACTGAAATGATTCTGACAAAGGCGTCTTGTGTAAAAATATAATTTACTTTAAAACATTTAAAAAGCACTATATCTTTAAGAAAACACATTAAAAACAAAGTCTTATCTGGGTATGTGAAGCAAGGCTATCTCCCTAGATCCCTCTCCACAATACCGAAACAGTTCACAAAAGAATAAAGCTAGCATGAAGGTAAGCAGCTTCGGCGTCGATACATCATCAAGGCCATCATAATGGGAGCAGCACGAGCTTCACAGCTGAAAGTCACCTGAAGTAAAAACAGTTCAAACAGCAAACATTTCTTGAAGCTTGTGGGAGGAAGAAGGTCCAGCAACAGCAGTCCCGATGATAGCTTGCGTGCTACAAAACAGCAAAAGGCAAGCATCTGTGGGAGTCTCTCTGTAACGACGTCTGGAGTCCTTATCTGCATTCTTCTCCCATCTGCAGCATTGCACCAAGCTTCCTGCAGGAGCCGTGCATTTAGGCCTAGAAGACTAGGCCCGAGTAGCAAGCAAAAGGTCCTTGCTTATATAGGGAGTTAACCTGCAATTAACTAGGGCGGGGAAGGCTTGCAGGTAATTGGCAACAGTAGATGGCTTGATTAAAACCATACTGTTTGTAAGTAGGCAGATAGCCACAGCAATCCTGGAAACACTCGTGACAATTTATTCTCTGTTCTTAAAAAAAAGTAGTAATTTAGTTTATAGTCTTTACTGGTTCATTATCTTGAGCCTTTTCCTAAATGACAACTGTACACTGTTGATCAACTAGGAAGCACCATATTATTGGGGTCTGAAACCAGAGCTCTGAGGAGCAAAAATGTTACCCTAACAGCTAAATGAGATGCGACAGTAATGCATGAGGCATATAGACCAGTCGTTTCCATCAATTATTTTACAGAATATAAAGCTTGTAAAACTTGCCTTTTCTTCCAGAGCACTATGAATTGGTAGCTCATGCTCACTGAAAAAGTAAAAGAAAGAGTCAGATTGAATTAATGTGTGATATAAGAATGCATAAGGAAAGGCAGAGATCTTAAATTATGCCCAAAAGAGATGGTCAATGATTAACTAATATATTAGCTGATATTTTTTCATTAACTTGGGTCTTTAATTAAAATTCGGAACAAACACCTAACTGAGTTACATATGAAAGAAGCAATATATAATATATTATAATAATACAACATAAGACATTAGAGATCTAGTCTGATGTAGGGGTTAAGGTGCCTGCCTAGAAACCAGGAATCTCTTGAGTTCTAGCCTTGCCTTAGACATGAAAGCCACCTAGCTGACTTTGGGCCAATCACTCTTTCTCTCAGCCCAACTCAAGCCAGAGGGTTGCTGTGGGAATGGAAGGCAGGAATATTATATACTCTGTTTCCCTCAAAATAAGACATCCCTGATAATAAGCCCAATTGGACTTCTGAGCACATGGCAATAATGCCAAGCGCTTATATTAGGGTTCAATAAAATATAAGACAGAGTCTTATTTTCGGGAAAACACGGTATTTAAAAAAGGAAGGTTAAAACAACATGTCTTCTGTTTCCAATGGTAAAAATATTGAAGTCTGCTCAAGCAGCAAACATTTACTTCCTCTCCAAAATCTTCAAAGTATGTGCTCTAGTGGCTCAATCAGGGGATACATGAAGTTTGTGGAGCAAGGGGAAAGAGATAATACACATGCTGTTTTGCTGACACAAGCAGTTCTGCCAGAAAGAGAGCTAAACTGGATTATACTCTATAACAGTATAATTTCTACAACAGGGATCACCAAATGAAAAGATTGGGATATTTCCAAATGCAAAAACCCACATCTTTGGATTGCCAGAGAAATCTGGAACTTTTCTGAATGCCCTTAAAGGGTTTTTCATGGTTTCAGGAATTCTGATTATGCCAGCAGTTTTTGACATTTCTGCATGCTTAATTCTGAAAGATCAAGCTTTGTCAGAACTTTTTTAGGATATGATGGCTGAAACTCTTATATACAAGATTACAACTGACTTGCTCATGTAGTAGTAAGTACATTCATGACAATGATAAGTGAAGACCGATCTAAGGCATGGAGGAGCCTCAAAACAACCATGTCAATAAAACATACTTCGTTTTAGCAAAGTATTAAGGGGATCACAAAAAACTTACTGCAAAAACCCAAATCTGTCTGTAACTTTGTAAAGAGCAAAGTCAGCATCTTCCCATGGATCAATCTGAGTTCCATCTTGCCTTCCCTGTAAAAAAAGGAAAGTGGCACAATGAAGCTCCCTGTAAAAGAGCCTAACAATATGAAGTTTTGTCATAGTGGTATTATTTTAAAAAGCTATATATGGTAATATGAATATTATGAATATGAATAGTATGAATGTATGTGTGTATATTTATGTGTTCACACACACGTGTGTGTGTATGTTTATGTACTAATATGTATATACGTTTATACTGTATATATAAAAATAAAACCAGTTCTGATGGATTTTAACTCATGTAAAATTGATAGACAGATAGATAGATAGATAGATAGATAGATAGATAGATAGATAGATAGAGTTAGATAGATAGATTTGTACATGATCAGATGATATCTGATATCACTTATTTTTGCATAGTGGCATTACTGTATCATGGATGAGTGCACTACATAAAATGCCTTCTGGTCACGTGCCTGCAGATTTGCAACATGCAATCCTTCACCAGTACCTTTCACTATAAAGCTGGGAATGATCTTTTAAATTTAAATCTTTTAAAGTTACACTTTCATGCTTCCATATATAGACAGCCCCCAAATAAATCATATTTTGCAAACTGGCTTTTTCAACAGACTGCCACTAATAAAACATTGCCTCAATGGAGAGAAACAGCTGTCATAAAAGCAGTTTCAAGGAATGATCCATATTGTCATTGCATTGTCAATTACATTCTTATGAACAGCTGGAGGGGTAGCTAAATACTGAGAATCCTGCTTGGGACATATGGTCAAGCTCCCTGAAATTCTTTATTAGCAAATTAATGGACAAAATAAATTCTATACCTTCTCATACTTAGCAATGATTTCTGCCCTTTCTTCTGCTATTAAAGCATCTATATCTTTCTTCATGTCAAAAGCTGCAAGAAAAACAAATATTGAGCAAAATGTAGACAATATATATAGCAAACAATTGGGTTTGTTTGGGAGGTGGTAGGTTGTTGGGTTATTTTGTAAAAATAATCATATAAAAACCATAGTATAAATCAGTGTTTTTGAATCTTTGTTGGAATGCACAATTAACATTGGAAATACCAATTCAATTGAAACAATTTTATCTTAATTATTTCAATTTTTTTAAAACTATAGGAATATGCTAATTTTGCTACACAGTGTATCATTCCAGATTAGTTCTGGGCCGCAATTCACAGTGGATGTTAGAATTTTGTTAACCTAAGCCTCTATTTATGCTCAGGGGGGCTTGCTTTCAAGTAAAAAGTTAGCAGAAAATTAAAAATAGCCTCAATGTAAAATGTCTAACAGGTATCTTGTTTCAAGGCTTTTCAGAAAAGCCTGGGGTAAGTTTGTTAAAATCCTTCCTGTGGAGATCTAGGCTTAAAGAACCTCTTCTAAATGCCAACTTTCTTAGACTACATAAAATCTTTCTAATTTGATAGGCTTCTAGAGAATTATTCCTATTTCCAATTTTATACTGCATGTTACTGATGCATTTTAAATGGATATATTCTATACTGAATTTAATTGTTTCTAAACTGTTTCAAGAACCTGAAAAAGGCCATGAGAATACAAGCCATCTTGACCTCATGTGCAAACAATCATAGAGGAAGGGGGTTCCCACAGAAAATAGAAAATTTCCCACAGTTTTGCTCTATGTTGGGCTCAGAAGATAAGCAGAGTGATCCTTCATCAGTACTTGAATAGGAGACCTCCAGAGAATATCAAGGCAATAAGCTAAACTAGAAAATTGAAAAATCATTCTGCAAGAAAGTAATAGCAAACAATTTCCATATTACAGCCAAAAGACCCTAAGCGGACATAGTTACTCAAATTCAGTTTGAAGACTTAATCTTACCACAGGCCAGGAGGATCACAGTCTAGCTTAATAATTATCCCCTACTTGTCAGTCGCATTTATTTTGTTCTGTCCAAGCATAATTTTACATCAAATACAGAAAATAAAATAAATGAACTTTGCACACCAAAAGATGATAGCTCTTACCTAAGATGGCTGGTATGTCTTACACTGCACCTGTTGAGGCTCTGGATGGCCTCTCCCTCTTGATGCTACCAACAGGAAACATTCCAAATGCACAACATGTGCCTGCAAAACTGCTCCTCCGTTTGCTGCTGATGGTTTCAAGCAGTCTTTAGTTTGGTCATTCTCACTCTTTATCATACATTCCACAGTCTTGAAATCTTATCTTCATTTGGTTTCTCTACAACAGGGTAAGACATTGGTCATTTGAAAGAAATACTTCTGGGGAGTCCTCCAAAAATGACATGCTGAGCGGCAAGGCATCTTTTTTCTCCTGACAACGAACAGATGAATTTGCTGCCAAAGCCAACTTTTTGGTGGAGCACTCCCCAGATTCAAACAGGAGCAATTAAGAATTACCTAAGACGACTCTCTGATGATCATGGACTTGTATGGGAACAGGACCTTGATGGATGCAATTCCTGGTAGGAGTGGCCAGAGAATTGGGTCCCCATCTTTTCCTTTTGGCTGCTTGCTATTCTTAAACATGCCTCAGTTTTAGCTACATGTTTTCAAAGCTTTAACTATACTTTTTCTTTTATCTTGATTCTTAATTTTAAATATTGATTGACCAGTCAAATGCTGAACTATTTTAACCCTTTGTTGAATTTTAACATGATTTTTTTTATCATTTTACTACTTTATTTTGTTATTGCAGAGCAATTTCACTTTCTTCATATGGACGTTGATGGCAATTTCCTGGGTAGTAAAAGTGATCTAATTTGATTTACATTTTCATCCAACTTTTACCACACATATTCTACCTTTTATTAATTTGTACAAGCCCCGGTCATTTTTTAAATTTTTTTTGGATGGAATCTTCCCTTTTTTCCCATCCATTTTTATTGTGGGAAACATCATCTTAACATTTAAAAGTAAAAATTCCTAGTAGCTCCTGTTTGAGTCTGGGAAGCGTGCTGCCAAAGAGCCAGCCTTGGAGGCAATATCAACTGTTTGTCGGCAGAGAAGAAAAACCACTGTGCTGCTCAGCATGCCATCCTTAGAGGACTCAAATTAATTTGTTTATTAAATTAAATATATTTATTTTGCTGATTTTCTGCAACTCTGGAAACAATCAGTTAGAATTCAGAAAGTACTGGTAGTTATCTTTCCACAATATGGAATGACAAATCATTATTTAGCACCAATTCTTTTTGCCCACAATAGAATCACAAATATAGAAATCGGAGGATACTATACGATGGAATTGCATGCTATGATAGTCAGACAAATCAGGAAGTAGAAATGTAATTCAGAAAAAGAAGAGTATAGGACAAAAAAGTTGACCATAACTATATCCTTTGTTAGACAATTTTCTCTCTAGCTTATATTTCAGTAGTAAAACTGAAGTCAGCTAAAAGAAGGACAATTGGATGAGCAGCTCTAAATTCAAGTCACTTTTTTTTTTCATTTTTACTTGCACCAACTCACCCACCAGTGAACTTTTAGTTGGCAATGCAATGCTTAACTGGTTGTGAAAAAATGTAATAGGAGTTGGATCTAATTAGTTCTCAAATGGGAAACCCACAGAAAATCCCAAGGCTACAGAATGAATGGAGGAGTTGAAGAAATAGCTAGTAAGAATGTGGCAGCAAATAAGTTCAATGTTGTTGCCGAGAAAACGACATGGTCACACCTGTGAAGTAACCAGAACTCAAAGGCAACACAAAGGAGCTTTTATGGATACACACAAGATTAAGTTTTAATAACTCACAATATTCTGATTACAATTTATATAATCTCTTTCCAATTTAGCACCTTCCATTTGTATCAGACTAGATGTTCCACAAGACCTATGTAGCCTAGCTAGCAATGATAGAAGCATTAAGCGGACAAATGACTGGACAAAGCTGATTTATATTATAGGTCTATAAAAAAGTTTTGCTCCCTTATAGATTTTCTGAAATTCTGCCTATCTGAATATTATCAGAGCTGCATAGAGACCCTATTTTGGTGTTACTTGTTTGCTACTAATATCAGTAGGATATATTCAGAAAATCCAAATGGGAAACATACATTTTCAAAAAACAGGGGGGGGGGGGAAGCATCACCCAATTCTTTTCTGCTGGAGATTGCTCAGAGCAATTTTCTAATCATGAGCCTGGCATCAAGAGAAAGCCAATGTTCAACTCTTAAAATGGAAAGTTTGGGTGAAAAGTTATTAACTATTCACCTTAATATACTTTGAATAGTATATTCACCATCTGTACCGAATTGTTCATCCCAAGGATTTATTAGGCTTGAAAATCCTGAACCAGCATCCCCTCACGTACTGCTTGTAAAAGAATAAAACCATTCTACGGCTTAAAGAAAGAAGCAATTGCACGTTATTGTTGGAACGATGGAATGCCTACAGTGTTCTCTTGTCAAATATTAAAGTGGCATCTAAATTTAATAAAATAAAAAAAAACATGGAAGGGACCATGAAGGTCTTCTAGTCCAACTCCCTGCTCAGGCAGGAAACCCCATACCATTTCAGACAAATGGCTGTCTAAAGTCCTCCACAACTTCTGTTAGCGCTATTAATGAATAGCATTAACAGCTGCAACAGCTAAAACTACTATCATCAGCCTAGACTGCACTGAAGACAGATAGCTCTCCTCCAGACATTCTTACAACCTGAGTTGGAAGCTTTAGGATCAATATGATATTTAGCATAAGCTTTAACATACACACACAAATACACACACTGCCCCCAAAAGCTATGAAAGCACTCATCTCTCTCTCCCTCCCTCCCTCCCTCCCTCCCTCTCTCTCTCACTCTCTTTTTGCAGTTTTACAATCAGCTGTAATTAGCACTGCATCTGAGACCTACAGTACTGTACGTAAGAAAATAACCTGAAGATATTTTGAATTTAAAGAACATTGGAAGAGTTAGGTGAGGTATTTAGTTCAGTCCTAAAACAGGCAGTAGGGATGACCTCTGGAATTGCTACCACAAGGAGAACACCAAGGAGTTTATTTTTTCAGTTGTTTGTTTAGGAAGTAACAAGGGCAAGGGTGCTCTGTCTTTTTCCAGGGTATTATGATAAGAAGATATTCAAACCTCATGAAATTTAAATTTATTAGGTTATCCATTGGACCATTTAATAATAGTCATGAGGCAGTTCTGAGATATATCTCCTAAGGAAGATTCCTGCATCTGTTTGTTCCACTACTTGTAAATTGGATCCCTGTCAGAAGCTTATTTTATACTATCACTGGATCTGGCTGATTTTAACAACTGCTGGGCATTGTTGACGTGCCTGAGGGAGCTACGTTGACAGCTCTGCTCCTCCATCCTGGGTGCTACCAGAAGATGCTACTGTACTTGAGAGACTTTTATTTGATTATTAGGAATTATATTGTGGGGGTCCTGCAAGGTGTCAAACTTGATTTCATTGAGGGCAGCATCAGGGTTGTGTCTGAACTCGGGGGGCTGGGGTGGGCGTGGCCAGAGTGGCCATGGCCAGCTTGACATCACTCATGTCAGGGGCACCTCCTGAATTCAGGAGGGCCCTCCTGAGCTCCATTTTCACTGGGAGAGGGTTGTAGGAGGCCGTGGCAACCGAAAACAGAGCTTAGGAGCCCATTTTCGCTAGCATAAGCACCGTCAGCTGGTCCTTCGCTGTTTCCAGGACGGCCCTGCGCCCAGTTCTAAGTACCCCGCAGGCTGGATCCAGCCCCCAGGCCTTGAGTTTGACACCCCTGTTCTAAAGCATATATTATATTACTAAGGAAAATTTATCATTTGCCTATGTACAACTATAGATATGGATATGCTGATGATATTCAGGTATACTTCTCTTTCAGAGGAATTCAAGATTGGATATCTCTATAATGTCTGCTCTGAGAAACGGTTTGTCAGAGAATAAAATGAAACTTAACATGGATAAGATGGAAAATGTTTTACTACAGGAAGTATACTGGTTCAAAAAATCCTAGTCTCTTATTGTAACTCCCTCTTCCATGAGCAAAAGATTCCAAAATATTTTTGGAAATGTTGTTATCAGCCATAAGTTGACAGATAAACTGGAGGATATTTTAGTAGTGAGCTGTCCAAGGATATGAAGAGTGGATATTCCCTTTGCTGTTTGTTGACTACAGTAGCTTCCATAAAAACTGTATGCAGTTTAAAATAGAGATATGAGAAGTTGAAAAGCTACTAGAGAGATAAGCTACCTTAAAAAGCAACTACACTTCTCAGTGTTGACTTAATTTTCTTCTACAACATCTGCTATTTTTAGACTTTACAGGGCATAATTAAGACAAACAACATTTGTTTTGTTTTAACTTGGAATTCATCTGCCAGATAATGGAAGCACAAGTCATTTTTTTTCTTTCCTCGACTTAGATAAAAACAACTCAAAAATATTTTTATTTAATTTGCACTAATCTACACAAACCACACTGCAAAAAGCAGAAAAGTAAAGGAATATTTTTGAATCCCACAACTATTTTTTTAAACTTTTCTCTTAAAATTTTAAGTCAATTAAATATAAGGTCAATATGAGATTCCCCAATTAATATTATCGGTAATACATTTTAATTACACTTTGCTAATATGCAGTAATACAATTTGTTGTTGGTTTTGTTTGGTTCTACTTAAATGGCCTGAATGCCCTAAGTGTAAGATATTTTGTTCCTTGCTGATTATCTAATATTGTGTCATTTCTAAACGGCTGTTATATGTTATTAGTTACATTTTTTTTCTTCCATTCAATAACATCCGATACTCAGAGGCTGCCTGGACAAGTCCTGCAGTTTTCTTGGCAAGCTTTTTCAGAAGTAGTTTACCATTGCTCCCTACAATATGTAATAGCACGTTATGACTACAAGGAGAAAATTCCTTCCTCAGTTAGACTAAGTATATATTTGCCTAAACCAGAATACAACCCTCTTTTCAACAAGCCCAATCATGTATATAATATAAAAGCATAATTGATTTAGCTTCCAAAATTAAATAAAGAACATAGCCAGCTTCAATTCAAACTCCAAGACAAATGCATCTGAAATCCCTGCAGATGCTATCCAATGTATTATAGAGGGATTAAAGTGTTTGATTTGGATCAAGGAAACCAAATTCAAGTCCCTGAGAATTCTAGTGCTCACTGGAGGTCTTTAGCCTATTCACTTTCTTTCAACACAAGATTGTTGAAGTGGGGTGGATCCCATAGATGAGGTCTTAAGTCTGAGCAAATTAAACAACTTTGCAATCTTTTGATATCTGAAAGTCCACATCTCTGTGAGATTAAGGGCCAATTTCTAAAATTCTGTTTTCACTTTGTCATTATAGTGTACTGAATATAGATTAATGAAAGAAAAAATGAATTTCATCAACTACAGATGCAGGCTGCAGCATAACAAAATTGACAAAAGTGAAGCGGGTCTGAATACTTTCTGAATGCACTGTGTGTGTGTACGTGTGTGTGTGTGTACACATACATACATACAGATACACATACATATATACACATATATATTAACCACAGTCCATTTTGCATACATAGCAGAAAAAAAGAGTCTTGAGAGTTAACAAGGTTGATACTATATCAAGGATCATAGGAAAAGTCGCTGAGTAAGATGCTGTTTTATTCAGCTCATGCCAATTGGCCAGGGAAGAAGGTAAGTTGAATAAATAAAATGTTAATATATTTTAAAGTAGTTCCTTCTGTTTTGAAACAGTGGATGACTACCTCTCTTTCTCTTCATATTATTATCAGACTACAAGCCAGGTTCTATTGTCTTCATCTCATTTTGAAAGAAACACTGATAAGGACAGAATGCCAGATGGAAGAACAGAACAATAGAGGTGGATACAATATACCACTCAGACAGGCAACAATCCAGGTCACACATAGCCAGCAGATGAGACAGATCAATCAAAATAGAGACAGCACCATGCCCAACAATCGATTAATTGATACTTCCCAGGAAGCATTCATATTCGTCCATTCACCAATCAGTATTCTTGAATTCAAATTTTATACAGACTACAAATAGTTGCAAGGCAATTCCCATTTCTGAACCAATGCAATCAGGAAGCCTCGCTGGGTTATAGAAAAAAACATCTTCAGAAAATCTGAAACCTAGAATATAAGTAAAGACAAAACTGTATAACCAACTTGGGCTATTCTACAGTGTTCCAAGAAATCCATAGTGCTTACTTTTTTCACTTAAACAATCTTACCAGAAATATGGATGGAAAGCACTATATGCAATGTCAAAGCTGATGCAGTAAGGTTGTAAATCAAGTAGGACTTATTGTTTATGTTAAACATTTTATGGCAAATCTCAATTTTCTCAGTGGGTCAATGTAATACATACTGTAATACTTGGAGAAAACTGCTCAAATTAAAAGGGTCAGAAGGGTTCCAGCTTCTTGACCACTGTTGTTATACAAAGCAGGGGGAATAATAGTTTGGCCAAAGAGGAATTTAATCAACTGTCCTCCCACCTTTTCCTTTATAATTAAGCACACAGAAAAATACAATCTTCATAAAAAGAAATTCCGATTTTGAAACATGGGGAAAACATGCATCTTACAGTCTGGAAACCAAGCAACATTCTTCCTGATCACAATTTAAGTTAAATTTCACTCCCACCCTCCTCTGTTTTACTAATCAAATAAAATTAGCCCCTTTCAACCTAGAAGGCAATTGTTTGTAATGTACTAAAACTATCTGAATGCCCATCCCAGCTGCACCCAAGACATTATTCTTAAATTAAACATGAAAATACATTTTTTAGTTGAAGAGAGTAACTAAAAGTGCTGTCCATTTCAGAAGAAGGAAAAGGAAAGTAAATTGCTTTTCTCTTTGCTTTTCTCCTGAACTACTTTAGAAAGATTATTTATTGAAGAATTTCCAGGGGCAGAATAATCACCTGGCTTAAAGCTGTAACAATGACATTAATTAGTATTTCTAACTTGGATAATTCTAAGTGCTGCCAACCTTCAAGAACTTCTGTTTCTAAATAAATTGTAGCAATGAGGCTTACTGATTTTGCCATGTATCTCAAGACAGATCTAGAACCATCTGCCTCTACTCTGGGAGCCACCTAACTCACGTATCCACAGAGAGATATCTTATGGGCCTTGTTTAAGGTGACATGGCCCTCCTGGGAAAGGAGGACTTGGAGGTTTATTTTCAAGGCCATAAAGAAGAATTTGCAGGGCATCTGATGGACAAAACTGCTCAGATTCATTTCAAACTTGATTCTAGCTTTAATACAGGTCCTGTAGAAGTGGCCTGGGTATAGTCTTGCTTTATTATCTGGGAAAAGTTTGATCCAATTGGACCTGAGGAAGTGGACAAAGTCCTAGGGTCTGTAAACTCAGATTCCCTGAAGTTTTTGAGAAAAACAATTTTATTTTATTTTATTTTATTTGCATTTCTTCTTAAGGAGAAACTGACCAAACAGTTCATCAGCTTAGTTTTTCAAATCCCAATGCAAGATCCACAATATGGCCATGACACACATTTAGGGAAGAATCATTAATACAGTTCCATAAATGCTTTTTTAAAGTCAATGTAGAGTTACGTTTAAGAGAGGTTTCAGAACACTACGAAAGTCTCTACAATGTAACTGTTTCTAATCTGTCTTTATCATAACTTCTGTAGACATTAGGATGCTAAGAGCATACAGGCCACCATACAAGGAACATTATCAGTCAGTTGGTGTAACCACCACCAACTGGCTAACAGTGCAAAAACTAATTAAATCAGTGTCTCACTCTCCAGGGTCATCATGAGTATCAGAGCAAAAAAATCCACTTAGCCTCACTTTTACCAAAGTAAAATAAAGTGAACTATGTATTTGATGGAAACACTGAGATTTGGAGCTTGTTGTGAAAGGGTCCAAAAAGCCTCTGTGAAACTACTATCAGAAGATGTTTTTTAAAAAATGTCTTTACATCTGTAGCACACAAGTGAAGCCAGAGCTATAATCTGGTACAGTTGCTGCCCCAGCTGTTCTATTTGGCTATTCTGTTTCTGTCTATTGGGACTAAATGAGGAGCCTATAATTGCAGGGTGTTTTCCCTTTTTTAGGAGATGGTATTTGATGCTGCAGGAATCCAGAGAGCTCTGCCTTCACTCCTTCCCCTTCTCTGTTTCTTTCTGTTCCATCTGCAGCTTCAGTTTCGTAGTCACATGGATACGTAAGGAATTTCAATCCTTAATATGAGCACCAGGAAGCAGCAGAGTAGCGTGACACACCTTAGCAGACAATTACTCTATTGCCATTTAACATCAATTAAATCAATTTCCACATCAATCTTGTGGAAGTATGTTAGGCTGCAAATAGCGTCTGGCCCAAGTTCACCCAATGAAGCTCACATTGGAGCAGAGCTCTGAAACCACAGGTTTCACCCTCTGACCTTCTTACCACTATCAACCTTAGACTCTCCCGTTCACTACCTTCTGAACTTCTTTTCCGTCTAATTTTGGTGCTCACAATCCTATGTATATTTACACACTATGTGGTCCTTCAAGCATCTGATGCAGTGGGATTCTTCTCCCAAAACATTTATACATGTTTCCTTTAAGATATTGCAAGAATATTTGCTTATTTGAGATATTTATCTGTTGTAACATGTTCATCACATGAAAAATAAAAACGCTAAGAACTTTGTTAATTCAGAACTGAAAACAGCTTTTTTAAAAATTAAGTCGCCATGTATGTACTGTAGTTCAAATATATGAACCACAACTGCAGAACCAAGGTACTCAAAACACTATTTGTGAACCTATTTCTAAATTTACTTTCACTACAGAGATCTGGGCTGCTGTAGCTTCCCCTCATTTGTCCTCTATCCAACAATCAACCCCCACCCTTAGACTGCCATGATGTATGTCACAGCGTACTTTTCCCATTTCACATACAACTATTTCCTGTAACCCACAAATATAAGAATAGGACTCACTTATTAGAAACAAAGTATTATTAGAAATTTTTGAGTTAAAAATACACACTGTGAAGTTCATATTAAGCTCTAAAAATTATTTGGGCTCCTGGAAAAGGCTTGAGCATGCAAACAAAGTTTGTAACTTTCCTTCCCACTGAATGGCAAAATTGTAAGTTGCCAACATTCAAACTCTTTTATTTCAGAAACCATCTGACCCTAAAGAGTCCAAAAACAGCAATACTTCTTCAAGCTATTTTCAGTCACAATATTGCAAGCCCCAGGAGACTGACCTGCAGTTTCTTCTGCCATAAGTTGCACAATGGTGCAGGCTGTAAGAAGCTGTTCAGTCTGAAGGTCTTTAGTGCAAGTAGTACAGTAATTCTTAAGACTCCATGGGCTTGCAAAATTAAATAGTTCTTGGAATCCTAATTATTGATCGTAAATTTGTAACACAAAAATAAGCCACCTCTTAAGCAAACCATATCTGCCTGGTGGCACAGTGGACTAAACTACTGTTAAAGTAGTATTTAGCTGCCAGCAATTACTGCGAGTTCAATTCTCACCAGGCTCAAGGTTGACTCAGCCTTCCATCCTTCCGAGGTAGGTAAAATGAGGACCCGGTTTGTGGGGGCAGTAAGCTGACTTTGTATAAAATAGAACACCGCTTGGGGGGGGGGGCAAAAAAAGCCCTACTAAGCAGGTGTATACAAAAGTATGAAGGCTATTGCTTAAAAGCATTGTAAGCCGCCCTGTATGTCCGGAGAAGGGCAGCACTCTTCTGTAGCTACTATTCAATCGTGAGATGAAGTTTAAAGGTTTTTGGAAATAATACCTAAATAGAAAATAATTGTGTTTTCTTTTTGAGATATTGCTTTGCTCAATAAAATGTTTTTCTGAAGCAACGTAAAAATAAAATTCTGAACATAGTATCAAAACAATTCTAAGGGGAAAACCTTTTTACGATTTTAAGTTATTGATACTAAATTATTTCTGTCTTGCTTACAAATTTTTGCCAAGAGTGTAGATTTTTAACTGAAGATGGGATAGATGTGGAAAGTAATCATTTTAAAGCAGATTTAATGGAAGTAGTTTTAAGCTACTATAAAAACCTCTATTTCTCTTTTAGCTTATCATTCATATTAACCAGCATAAAAATTCTTATAATGATGGTGAATGGAACAACCACTGGAGTAGAGAAGCCATTCTTGCAGCCAAGTGAATCATGCTGCAGTAATGTGGGTGGAAAAAATCCCAGGCTTAACATCTAAAGACATGCAGCCTTTTATGGTATTTTTAGAGTAAAAGCTGATCAAGTAAGTTTAGCCCTCAGCTGATTACTGTACCAATGTAAACACAGAATTATAAAAATGGGTACACTGGAAGGGTTTTTTTTTTTTTTTGGTCTCTAAAAGTTAGAAATAATTTGGGAAGATTTCCAACAACTAGAGGGAGGCTTTCTTCCCTATAGATCTACATAATATTTTTTCTTCATTTACATAGACCTAGAATTTGGGCACAAGTTTGATTAGTAGGTTAGATTTATATCCAACCTTTTTCTCCTTCCTCCAATCTCTTTTTTCTATGAAGTAAGTCACAGCTAAAGGCTCACAATGAAGAATGATCTTGGCTATTGCTGGAGAGACATAGCTTCAATATTTTACCTATCAGAGCCCCCAATGTGGTATCTCTGCCATACACTGAAACATAAGCAGAAGTAGAATGTATGTAAATGATCAGCCATCTCCAATGTTTTGAGCGGGAAAAAATGTTTGTCAACTCCCAGAGATATATCATGAAAAATCATGATTTTAGGATTTTAGGATATCCCAGAGTACCTAAATCCTGCTGAGAACATTTTCCTGCTGGTGGAGGCTTATCATTAACTTCAAAGTAGGATATTTGGATCATTGCTAGTTCTGTTGTAAACATTTCATGGAACCACAGCTCATAACCAAGTTCAAGAACAGAGAGTAAATGCAGTTGCCTTCAACACAGGAGAATATTGGTGCACATTCTATTAGAGGAAGATTGTTTTGTTTTTCCCAAACTTCAAATTTTTCTTTTCTTTTAAAAATAACTTTTATAAAGATTTTTACAGAAGTAAAAGATAAACCCAAAACAATATAAGGTAACATTAAAGAAAAGAAACAGAAAGTGTGAAAACAAAAGAAATTTAAAAAAATAACTTATGACTTTTATAGCAGTTACAAACAAACTTATTCTCTGTTCTCCCTCTTTAAAGTTATATCATAATTCCCATATTCAACCCTTTTTTTTAAAGAAAATACGGAACTACTTGTTCATTTTTTCCATTTTCTGCAAAAAGTCCATAAGAGGTTTCCAGTTGTAAAACTACTTGTTATCTCATCCCAGACCATGCATGTCAATTTTGCCATTTCTGCAAATTCTATCCTCTTCACAATCCTCTATTGTGGGTATTTCAGTATTTTTCCATCTTTGTTCTTATAATTTGTTGCAGTTGCCATTTACAAATCCACAGTTCTTTTCTAATTGATTATGCATGAAT
Organism: Pituophis catenifer annectens; assembly: GCF_029215685.1. NCBI lineage: Eukaryota > Metazoa > Chordata > Lepidosauria > Squamata > Colubridae > Pituophis > Pituophis catenifer. Next base: position 243,068,130 of record NW_027256881.1, on the reverse strand, counting down.
CCCAGTTTAAAAAAAAGTTCTGGTTTCATCTTAATATTGATCTTTTAAAAATTTTGAATCATAATAGGTATTTGTGTCCAATATTATTTTGCTTTTTTGCAAGACCATCATTGTATGTATGATCCTTCGTATTTTCCACATTTCCAACATTGATTAGAAGTACCTTTATGCATATTCAGTGCCCTCTGGGCAGAAAAATAGGATACAAATCACATACATGAGTATACAGCTGTTTTAAACAAAAAAACTGAAATCAATTATTACAGGTCAGTGGGGGCATTGAATCTGGATGGTGGCAAGGGAAATACAGCCAGGCATTTTTGCACGTATGGACATCATTTGGCGGACCAACAGTATGTTATCGAAATACAGTACAATTCCAAACTACTAAACAAATGTGCTCTATAAAAAAAATCTAAAATAGTGACAACAGAATAATAATGCATTACAGATACTCTCAGCATTTATCTAGTAGCCTGCTGCTCAAGGCTATCGAAATATGTTGCTTTGGACAATAGACTGGAACCTTTCCATCTAGAGACAGACTGTTGATATCCAGAGGCAATGTCTTTCTATAATTATGGGATGGTGGAAGAGTCACTGACAATCAATACAGAGGCAGTATATAGATACTGAATAAAGGTAACTGACTTGAATTGTGAATTCATTACTGGAATTTCAGAGGAGAAATTTGTTCTACTTTTTACCAAATACGATGTAGTTTAATTTGAACTTTTTTGCAGCCAGTTCTTCACTATTACCTTTATTTTGTAATGTCAAATGTTCCCAATGACAACCATGGAACTTTTCTTTATCTATTAAAAGCACAAACAAAACAGAGCATGAATTAACTAGCCAATTATGGCTATAAATATTTGTAAGTGTAAATATCAAACCTGACTTGAATATAGAACAGCAATAACCAGTGACAATTAGTTTAATGTATTGAGTTTCAGTCCAAAATAAGAATATAAAAATTATATAGATAGTCCTCGACTTACAACCATTCATTTAGTGACCTTTCGAAATTACAGTGGCACTGAAAAAAGTGACTTATGCCAGTTTTCACACTGGCAACCAGGGTGGATTTGATTTAAATCAAACTGATTTAAATCAAGATTTAAATCACTAGTCAGTAAGGCTTGATTTAAATCATAGTTTTCTACATAAAGACTAATTCTTGCTGGTATAACTTTAATATGCAAGTAGATGAAGATTTTTAGAATAACAACTTTTCATATTAGTTTTTTTAATCCCCAGTTTAATAGGTTAATCATTCATATTTGGACAACTTTTCTGTTGTACTTAGGAAGGAGAAAAATAATCATTACCTTAATAATAACAATTTAAATAGATTTATTCAACTGAAACAATAACATTACAGCATATGTTATTTGCTTAAACAAACATCCATGTTTGTTAACTAATTTGGCTAAACAAAATATATATATTTTAAGAAACTTAGACTGTCAGCCCAGCCTACACATGAAAAACTTAAATACTGTCCTCTGTAGCTCACTCGTCATCTTCACCTTCTTCTTTGTTCATAATCTGGAAAAGAAAAACAAGCTTTCCTGCTTTATCGGATCCCAAACGATTTCTCAATTTAGAATGAATGAGTCCAAAGGAAGAGAATATTCTTTCAACGCCTGCAGAAGAAGCTACTGCTGTTAAAAGTGAATTCATTACTTGAACAGTCTCTAAATCCAAGTGCTTAAGTGACTTCCACCAGTTCACTGGTGTGACTTTCTTTAAAATATCTTCAGCAAACATATATTTCTTGAATGGTTCCCCCTTAGCTTTGAAGTTTATTATAGTTGGCATTACAGATGGATGATTGCTGGATACCCATGTCATAGCTAACTCCTCTTCCTCAGCACTTAAGTTTTGACCCTGATACTGGATATTGACAATATTTGCCAAAAAATGAGCTGGAGACAGTACTTGTCCCATTCATTTTTTTAATGCTTGTAATTTAATTCTGTCCATGTGTAGTTCTGTTTTTAAGTGTTCACTCAGTTCCTTCCAAATTTCAACAGCATCAGCAATAAAACAGCTATTTTTCTGTATTTTGTTTAACGCTTCAGAGATGGGTTTCAGGATGCTCAGCATATGTTCAACATTGCTCTTAAGCCCAATGTTGAGGATTTTGGCCGTGACAGTGCCATCTATTTTATCTCGATTTTCTTCACAAACTGTCATCAGAATAGGCCAGTTCTTGATATACTGCTCAAAACAGTCCACCACAGAGTTCCATCTAACATCTTGTGGAAGCATTAGCTTGGTTCCACCCATCCTTTTCAGAGCTGCTGCAGCAAAATGATTGTTGCGGAAGTATTTAGCAATTTCAACATTAGTCTTTATTTCTGGAACACTTAAGTCTTTGGCTAAGAGGTGCAGCAAATGAGCACTGCAACCATATGTTATTAGCTTTGTATTCCCTTCCTGCTCTTCTAAATTTCTTCTCATCTTGGATACATTTGCAGCATTGTCTGTGACCAAACTGCGTACTAGACATTTGAATTTTTGTTCACGTTATTATATCTTTTACTGCCACTTCTTGTAAGTATTCTGCTGTGTGTGCATTTCCTGACGTATCAATTGTTTGTGCAAGGAAGACTTTCCCTTCTTCTGTTGTTATACAAGCACATACAATAGGATCATTGTGGACATTACTCCACCCATCAATACTTAGGTTAACAATTCTACCCTCCAGAGCTGTTGCACATTGCTCCATTTCTCTGTCATACACTTTATCCAGCAGTTTCCCTGCAACATCTGCTCTGCTGGGTGGACTGTATCCTGGTCTCAGTGACTGAACCATATTAATGAAATGTGGGTTCTCAGTCAGACGGAAAGAAGAGTTCGTTGCATAAACAAACTGGGCATTTTTTTCATCAATTAACTCTTTTTCTAATCTGCTAGTTTTTATCACAAATTTATCTATGGTGGTTCCAGGAGGGAAGGGTTTTTTCTTTCTTTTAAGTGATAGTGATATGTGGCTGTGGGTGTCTGATGATGATGATGCTAATGAAGCACTATCCTGGATGGATAACTCTGAAACTGTAGAACAGGAGGATGGTGATCTTGAAGGTGGATAGTTTCCAGAATCCATGAATTCCCCTAAACAAAAAAGTCAATGCTGTTATTTTATTGTTTATACAATTTCTGCTTATTGTACACAGCACTGCCCCAAAAGGAATATTTGCTTTTCTTCATAACTGTACCAAATGACAGTAACATGCAGTAATAATAAGAAATATAATTTTGCTCAAACATGACAGTTCAAGGCAGCCTTTAGAAATATGATTCAATAAAAATGTTTACCAACCTGAAGATCCTGCCTGTTCAAATGTGTTTCTTTGGTCATCTTCATCACAGCACTTCTCATGATGTTGCCTCATTCGGGCCACCAGGCCTTGCATTTCTTTGTTGCAGTGTTTGCAGGTTGCACGCATGCCTGCCTTACCGATAGGTAAAGGAACTTCATAAAAATATTCCCAAACTGGGTCTCTTTTACGGCCTGCTGCCATTATAGGTTTTTTCCTCCAAGGAAAGAATGTGATAAACCTCAGGTCATACACACAAAAGATCCAAAGACTTGTCTGTCTGTGGCTGTGCAGTATTGTGTTCAGAAAGTTTCACTTTCATTTTGTACTGTTTGTCTGCTTGCCCCTTCCTCCTCACACTTAGTTTCACTTTCTTCTTGTGCAGATCTATTCCACTCCAAACAATCAGAAAAATATTGTTTCTATTCTATTCACTGAACTTCTTGAAATTTAGCACTGAAGGGGTTGATTCTGTATTCATAGGTTTGTAGAACAATAGGATTAAGGTCTTTTTCTCAACTCTGTTCATGTTATAACATTTTTGCTGTGAAGAAGAGGCATGTGATCTCTGCTGAGTCAAATTCAGTTTTGAGAACTGCAAAAGTAAACCAAGCGTCTGTGATAATATCTTGTAGGCAGAGAAACTGCCCGATAATCTTACAAAAACCTCTGGAAGAGCATGACATTGTGAATGGATTAATGGAATTTATTTACCAAAAAAATTAAACATATACAGCCTTATTCTACATAATTAAAAAACTAATCTTTATTTCATGATGGAATAACCTTTGGATGGTAATATATTTTCCTCAAAAAGCATTTTATTTAAAAAAATCCGATTTAAATCAAAAAAATCTGATTTAAATCAAAAAAATCTGATTTTTTTTATTTTTTTAAAAAAATCATTGATTTTTATCCACTCTGCTGGCAACCAAGCATCTACATGTCATATGATCAAAATTCAGGCACTTGGCAACTAGCATGTATTTATGACAGTTGCACTGTCCCAGGGTCATGTGATCACCATTTGTAACCTTCTCAGCTGGCTTCCAACAAGCAAAGTCAACGGGGAAATCTAGATTTGCTTAATGATTACAGTGCCCGCAATGATTCACTTAAAAACATTGTAAAATGGGGCAAAACTATCTTAACAACTGTCTTGCTTAGCAACTGAAATTTTGGGCTCAATTGTGGTCATAAGCTAAGGACTACTTGTATATTTCTATTGCTACTATATAGCATTTCATTACCTTTTCTACTTGCAATTTAAATGCATTGAGGAAAACATTTAAAAAGTCAGAGAAGCAACTGAATTTGGGACTCACCATTTCCCTCAAATATTATTTACTTATATATTTTAATTAGCTTCCAATAATACATAGATGTGCTATCTTAGCAGATACATACTGACCCTTAGCTGAATTTTTTTTTTCAGGAAACCATTCACGAAGTCCATGAAGTGAAGTGATCTGAAGTGATCATAAAAGCCCTGAAAGGCCAATGGTATCAGCAAACACAAAACAAAGATGACTCAGACACAGATGACAGTTGTACAATATTGTTTCCAACAATTCTGAATCTTCACTTTGCCTTCAGTACATGAGCAAAGATCAGAAGCTGCTGAATAAATAGCTGGCAAGTTAATTTAAGATAATTTCTGATATTGTGTCATATTATCTGGTTCATGGAGGAAGGGTAAGAAAAGAGGCATGGTATAATCAACAGTATCAAAGCTGGCAACCTGGTAATTAGGCTGTCTTAAATAAAAAACAAAGCTAAAAAGTGATCTCAAGAACCATATTTTAGATGGCTTAAAATGAAGAAGCGTAGGTCTACATTGTGCACGTCTTCCCAATCTGCTTCTTCAAAATACTGTAAACAGCACTGCAAAATAATTTAACGAAAACATTTTGTCGCTATAAGAGGCTACTGACTATCTGCATAAACACTAAGCCATAGCATTGCAGTCAATTTACAGATGTCAAATTTATGCACTCAGACACAGCTAATGATCCATAGGCATTTCCTTCAGTTTTCAATTACAATATTGATACATATAAACCTAAACTCCATTTTTGAAATAAAATAAACTTGGTTAATGATTAATCATCCTGACTTATCCCAATAAACCATTTGGACCACAGCTTAAGGCAAATGGGTGATTAGTTAGAAATGGAAGCAGGAAGTTCTAAACCTAGGATATCTCATCTTCCCAGCTGGCTGGGAAATTCTGGGAATTGAAGTCAGAAATCTTAAAGTTGCCAAGGTTGAACGCTGACATTCTAAATTATTCATCATGGTTTCTCCACAGTAGGAAAGCGGAGAGGATGAACACAAAAGTCCAAGTGCAGAGTATTGTGATTTAGTGTTAAGTATGAATCAGGCAAACTGCAGAAACAACCTTATTTGTAAAAGGTAACATTAACTTTGAGATGGATAATATTTTAGACTATCTCCTTGCCTTCATAGTCTTCCATAACTGAAAAAAACAGTAGCAGGATGGGATGGAACCTACGCAACCCTGCGGCTGTAGAGAAACACAGACAGAAAAGCTCTGTTTCTGGCCTTGCTATTTACAGTCATGCTTACTGTTGACCAAGGACCTCTCTAGTTTCCTGTGGGAACTTAGCCCTGTGTTATACTGGCTGGATTTTCCACGATGTCATCACTTCGCCTAATAGTCAATACCATAAAAAGCTAATCACAGACTGTATAAGCAGATAACTTAGTGATTCAGAAGCCCAGACAACTACTAAGGCAAGAAAGGTTTATGATAATTACCCGAATTAAACATGTTAGAATTTTATTTATAATTCTGTCTCTATAAAATGACTGAGTTATCTATTATATTATCTTTTCAATTTTTCCATTTTCAAAAAGGATATAAGCAAAGTTCTGAAATTAGATGCTAATTTGGTAATTTATTTTTCAGTATAGCTAATTAAATAGGGCAACTATTCTAACACAGAAACCATGCCTATCCAAAACTCAGTGAAGTAGTTGCAAAAATCTCTGCACAATAACTCTCATAATTCACTACCACTCGTTATGCTGACTAAGATTAACATGAGGGGATGTCCATGCCAACAAAGAGTGGCAATTTAAGACACCCTTAAGAAGCACATCCTATTACACTGCAAATAAACTCAGTGCTGAAGTTTTGGTCCTCCTTCTCCTGGAAGATTTCCAAAATAGTTAACATACTCCAGTTTAAACATGTGTTTGTGATAAATCAGATACCTATGCACACTCACCAATCTTCTCAACTATTAACACTGTGCACACAAGAAAGTCAGCCTCTATGCAATTACTGTAAGCCAATGCCAATGTTCATTTCAAACCCTTTGGTTGCTTGATGTTGTCTCATGAATAGTCCTAGGTTCCTTTGTTTAGTGGAACACTTTCACTCCACTTCTCACATTTCAATATATGTACAGGGTGGAAAGTAAAAAATCTGGGAGGAAGGTTAGAATAATTCATTTATCTCACAGTGACTCCCCCTCTTCCTCAAACTCCCTTTGGGTGTGTGACAATAAGTTATATTTAACTTATTCAGGGAAATTCTCTCTAGCAGAATGTGCTTTATTCTGTGTATTTATAGTTCCTGTTGTATGTGGCTTTTAAGATGTTGATTGGGATGTGTTGATGGCTGGCTTTTAAGTCGTTGGCTGCTGTTTGTTTATACCGCCCAGCCCTTGCTTTCCAAGTATGGTACTTGATAGGCTGGTAAATCAGCACTCCTGACTTATCAAGAACTAAAGGAGGAATGCAAATCCATGGCTTTAACCCGCAAATGGTCCTAGATCCTAGATAATATGGAAGAAAATTTAAAATATGCTAAAATTTAAACACAAGATGTCTAAAAGGTTAGGTAGACTAAATACATGAAATTACAGTAAATGAAACAAATGCAAACCACTCCACACAGCAGCATGAACCGTTTGGTCTTACTCAGAGGCTCAATATGCAAAGCATCTTGTGCTCCGGGGCAGACAGATCTTCCATCTGAAACTTTTAAAACCAGGACATCCTGTTAGTGGGGTCTATTTATTCATAGTCTCTGAGCTGTGAGAAAAATGAGAGCTGACAGAAGAGCAATACAAGCAGTTTGTGTGCTGCATGCTAGAACTGCATGTGCCGGCTTTATACCATAATTGAGAGATCAAAGGAATTTTCTTCCTAAAGAATATTACAGTTTTGGAACATACTTAACGCACTTGAGTTGTCGTTCCCTCTTTTTCTCATTTGTTATATGCCAATAATATGGAAAACACACACATACAAATATTTTCCCTATTACTCTGTTTTAATTATGTCTAAATGTTGAGCTTGTAATCCAAAGGCAAGAGATTCCCACCCCCGCCTGCTTGACTACAAAAGATGATAGTATCCAGCTGTAATGCTGGCAAATCAGTTTCAGAACCTATGGCTGATTTCAGAACAGCCAGTTCAAACTATTTCAGCTGTTATATATAGCAAGCACAAAGAGAGCAACAGGACAACTAAAATAACAGTAGTTCTATGACAGGAAGGTACATTTCTGTTTGATATAGCCAAGCTACAAGTTCCTACAAGTTGTCGTCTAAATGAATATAAGTCTGCATAATACTAAATAAATAAACTGAAGTGCCATTTTCACACTAACTTTCTCTAAGTAATAATTATATTTGTGACATTTACCTTGATTCTTGGCCCTGATTTGTCAAGAGGCCCAAAGGATCTTTTGAATGTGTTCTTTCAAAAAAGGATACTCCTTTGCTAAAGAGACGAGGGCCTGAGTGTGAATAAGAATCAGAAATCATTCATTGGAGAAAGTATACTTTAAAGTATCCTTTAAAAATCCGATTAATTAAACATTATTTAATCTAATTAATTGTTTTCATTGTTTTATTTTTTTTTAAATTTTAACTGCAATATATATATTTTGAATTGTGAGCCGTTTGCTAAGATGGACAGCTACAGAACTCAAATAAAAAAATAGACAAGACAGACAGACAAAATATAGGGGTAAATATGTGAAAACATCAAATCAGAGTCAAGGCAATGTTCATAATGCAAATAAATAAATAAGCAAAGAAAACTTCAGTTTAGGGCAGGGGTGTTAAACTCAAGGCCTGGGGGCCGAATCTGGCCCGCAGGGCCACCCTGGAAACAGCGAAAGACTGACCTGCGCTGCCTCTGCCAGTGAAAACGGCTGAGGCAGGAGGCCGTCAAGCCATAAACGGAGCTCACGAGGGCCGTGGGCGGCTCTCCTGAGCTCTGTTTTCACTGGCAGAGGGTTACAGGAAGCCATCGTGGCCGAAAATGGAGCTCGGGACCCATTTTCTCTCACAGAGCGCTAGGGCCACCATAGATGCCCCTGACACGAGTGACGTCGAGCTCGCCATGCCCATCCTGGCCACACCCATTCTGGCCCCCAAGGTCAGACACAACCCTGATGCAGCCCTCAATGAAATCATTGACATATGAAATTGAATTAAGAATAGAGGTAATTATAATATAAATAAGGGTGTAATTTAAGATAGAGATATATAGAATTTGAACTTTTGTAAATATGTTTGTTATGATAGAGATACTGATATAGAAAAGCTGTTACTGTATTAGTGGAAAATTTTTGTTACGTTGTTTTTCTATGTTTTTTTTCTTTTTTCTCTGTGTTGTACTTTTGTACTGTATTTTAAATGTTGAAATTTCAATAAATACTATTTTAATAAAAGAAAAAAGAAAAAAACAAATCAAGTTTGACACCCCTCCATTCTTAAATCCTTTAGCCTGATAGAGTCAAGTGTGGAAGTAAAACCAGTCTGTGAAAACCCCAAACATTATTATAAGATTCCACTTTGAGACTACTAAAAATTATGAAGTGTTTTTTTTAGTAAATCTTAATGGATAATAATGTAAATCAATTTTTTTTTAAAAGCAACTAAAATGACAAATCGGAAACCATAAAATATCCCGACCACTAAGAGATTTTACTTGCTTTTTAAACGCATGGTAATTATTTATCCTAATGAATATAGTAGATAAAATGATCTCCACCCAACAAATACTAAAAATATAATTTTTAAATCACTGCTGTACATTTGATATATTCCCCTCTTGCACCATCCTCTTTAATAAACATAAATTTATTTAATATGAAAGAATATTGCAAATCCAATAATCTGTAAGTGCATATTTATAAATGTTCTCATATTCCATATTTTTATTTAACTAAATACATAGATCTCTAGTTTAAGCATATTTGTGTAGCAAGTTTCATTTCCAGGTGTTAAATGCTTTAAATAAATCTTTCAGATTACACAATCTGTTTTGAATCTTAGCATTCCCATTATTGAGAGACTTTGTAGAATCTATTCTAGAATGTTTACAACACTTTAAGTAAAATGTGCTTTATTTATAGGGTTGACTTAGACAAACATATATCAGTTACAACAATTCTATAAAGGTACTGGTTTTGAATAATTAACAAAGAACCATCAAAGCTGATAGAGATAAGATAAGCAGAGAACAATTCCCTACCAAAGGCTGTTATTTCCTTAAGAGAGGTGATTGAAACCAAACAAAATGGGATTTGATGGGGGGCAGAATGGTTTGTAGATAGTATTCACAGGCCACATTTTATTTCTAACCCAAGATTACATCAAACAAATAATGAATCAAGTAGAACATACAATCACCTAAGTGGAGAAATTTACTAAAAGGCATCCTGGTTTGATAACATTTTTTAAAAATAACTACTTGTTTTTACTGGTTCAAGGTATGGCTGTCATTTATTTATTCTTAACAAATAACTGGACTGGATCTTTATTTGTAGTTACTATACCAGAGATCATCTGATATAGATTTTTTTTAATTACTATCTTCCATATAATTATAAAAGCAAAAAGATGAAATGGTATCAGAGATGCCATGGAAGCAAATGTGTATGTGTTGTTATAAAAACCCTCCCAACGAAGACTTACTTAACAGAATAACAGACAAAGGTCACTCTTTCAAAGATGGCAAAGTCCACATTTTGGATAGAGAGGATAACTGGTTTGAAAGCAGGGTAAAAGAGGCCATTTATGCTAACATTGAGCAGCCCTCTCTCAACAGAGAGGGAGAGATAAGACACCACCTACCTTCAGTCTACGTTCCAAGAAGATTCCACAACCAATTGCACTCTGATTCAGGTGCTCCTAAGAGGAAAGATAAGCTCCCAACTGGCGTCAAGAGCTCGCAGGGAGAGTGCTAACGACCAAGGAAACAACCAAAGAAATACAATCCATCCTTTCTCCCCCTCCCAACTATCTAGTGAGAACCTATCCTTCCAATCCTTCCATTCCCCACCACCATCATAACTGATGAAGTTTCTTGAATGAGAAATGAAATGTTTTGTTCTTCTTCCTCAAGGAAAAAACAGTCCTCTTGCCTTTTGAAAAATGACCTTTGAGATAACTATGACCTGGATGACTGAGAATCTCCACAATTACTTCACATGATCTTGATTTTATCCTCTGTTAATTTTATCCTCTGTTAGGACTGTGTTGGCTTTTTGGGCTGCTGCAGCACATTCCTGGCTCATATTTATGTGATTGTCCATTAAGGATCTTGATCCTTTGAAGGGATGGTTCCATGTGAGCGGCGGACATTTATACAGGCAACAAGTGCGCACAACTTCTGTTCATATAATCGTGCGCTCGTGCATGTGCCCACCACTTGCATAAGTGGAGCTGCACACATGTGCTTGCTGACCTGCTGCTTGCACTGCCCAGTTCCAAAAGGGCCATGACACAGTACCAAATCACAGCCAAGGAGTTGGAGACCACGGATGTAGAGAAAAGTAAGGTTTTACATTTAGGAAAGAAAAGCCAAGTGTGGAATAGGTGATACCTGGCCCAACAGTAGTAACTTATTAATGATCTTAATGGCGCTATTAATTAATATTAATGGCTCAACAGTAGTAACTTATTAATGATCTTATATCAAAACATAGAATTCATTTATTGGATTTGTGTGCTACCAGTTTTATTGAACTGATGGCAGTTTATAACAATTAAACCATTAAACCAACATCCAGTGACTATAAGAAACCTAAAATATTTCCACATCTCTCTCTTGTACAGAATTTAACTGAATACACATCTAGGTAGTCAACCAAGGCTGTGGCATATTAGTCAATAATCAAACTATTTACTTTATAGCTCTTGATAATGTTTCTTATATTTTCTTCTCCACAAATAGTATCTGCATAACACATGTCTTCCATGAGTCAAGCACTGGATCCCTTTGTTCTTAATGGCTAGCAGACTGTTCTGTTAGCAGAAGGATATTTTCTCACATCCTCGGGGAGGCCAAAAAAGATAACCATTTCTGTTTGACTTAATACCAGCCCTTCACAAATAGATTGTCTCTGCAATTTTTTCCCCTAAAATTCATTGGATCAAAGAGCTGTTCATTCTATACAAGTCATATTGTAATCATCATAGCAAATCTAGAAAGCTATATCTTCATTAAACACTTTGACCATTAATCACAAATATTTATTATACCACTTCATATACTTCCCTGTAAAAAAAGTCAGGGAAAGTGGACCTTAAGCCTAGGAACCATATACAATTTTGTAATTCCTATCAATTAGGTTCTAAAGCGTTTTTGTTCAGCCAGCCATGAGGAAGTCTCTAAGAGACATGGACAGAGCATGATATATAGTAAGGTATTTTACTACATAAAACTTATAGCACCAAAAAACAAACTGATGTCTTGGTTGGAAGTCATTGCACTTAATTAATTTCTATCTGACTTAACTAGACAAAATGTTAAAAATGATTGTGTTTTTTCTGCTTTCAGGGCCATTTATTATGTAAACAAAACTCTAGCCACAGTAAATAAATTACAAATTATACAAAATTAATCAGTTCTGCTTTTTTTTAAAAAGGGAGGCATAATGCAGCCTACCAAGACTAATAAATCCAAAAGTCAACTATGGGTAGGTGAGACAGTGCAGAAAAGTTCCATTTTACTTAATTCAGTAAGGTTTTTCATCTCTTTACCATAGTACTGAAAAGTACAATCATGCTCATAGGACATTATCCAGATATCATAGGAAGTTATCCAAGTAAAAGATAAAAATTCTGAAAGTTTATTTTCTCTGTTGTTATTAGAACACAGTTAGTGTTCTTACACAGGTAGAACTAGCAGTGAACTAAAATCCAATTTATGACCCCAAAATACATGGATTGCTTTTGTACTGAATGCAGTATAATTAAAGACGATCTTTATAGAAACATGCATTATCAAGAGAAACAGGACGAAATAACAAAGTAGAGATACTACTTTTTGCACCACTCTGTTTTTAAAATAAAATAAATAATAATGTATTTGTCATAATTCATAAATATAAACATATGTATATAACAAATCTAAGGAAATACAGAACTGAGTTAAAAATAAAAATTAGAATTAAAGTTTAAAAATTTTACCAATATCTTCTCTATATTAGGATATGTTTGAGTTTTCCAACCTCCAAACAATTTTAGACAATCTCTAGAAAATAAACATGTATATTTGGATAAGCTATTACTTATTCCAAATTTCACAGCCTAGCATGGTTCCACCCATTTGGTCTCTTTCTTGCTCTCTCTGTTTTTCAAATCACATGTGGGCAGAAAGTAATCTTCAATTCTGTGCAGAAAACATACAGTTGTGAATGCTAAACTATACAATCATAAGTATTTATTATTGTTTTATTAAATTTATTACAAATGCCCACTCCAAAGATTCCGAATAGCTTATAATATCCAGAGATACAATTAAAACAGTTAAAATCATGAAACAAACCATGGCAGCCCAGACCAAAAAAGTACCCGTATCATCAAACAAACATGACAAGAGGCAAATGTATTAGTACTACAAAGCCAGGTCTTAACGGACTTCTGGAACTCCAGGGAATGGGAATCTCTGAGGGGACTGTTTTGGAAGACAAGTCAGTGACAGAAGGCATGCTTTCATCAGTGACAAGATGACATTTAATTGAATGGACCTGGAGCGGACCCATTCTACCTAAATGTACCAAGTGGGCAAAAACAGTTGGTTATCAGTTCCTCAGATAACCATGCCCTATGCCCGTGATGACGAACCTATGGCAGGTGTGCCAGAGGTGACACGCAGCGTCTTCTCTAATGGCATGCGAGCCGTCGCCCCAGTTCAGCTCTGCTGCATATGCACGCATGCCTCCTGCCGGCCAGTTGGTCTTTGGGTCTGCCATGCATGCAGTGGGGCACATGGGGGGGCCAGGAACATGGGGGGGCACACGCACATGCATGGGTGTGCGTGCGTCCATGGGGTGGGGACATGCGCACATGCGCAGGGGCATGCGGGGTATCATGCACACATGCGTGGGAGTGGGACGCATGCAGGGGGCTGCATGCACAAGGGCAGGGCACATGCACAGGGGGGGTGCATGCATTGCATTTTGGGGGTTCGGGCATGCTTTGGGCACTTGGTCCAGAAAAGGTTAGCTATCACTGTTCTATGCCATGAAAGGCTTTACAGATAACATCCAGCACCTTGAAATGCACCCAGAGGCCAACTAACAGTCAATGTAGCTTACATAGCAGCAATGACACAAGTATAATGAGGTGCCCATTACTGCTCATGCTGCTGCATTCTGAACCAGCTGTAGCTTCTGGATGGTCTTCAAGGGCAGCCCCATGTTGAGCATATTGCAGTAGTCCAAATGTTAGGTGACCAGGGTGTGACTGATCATGTGAAAGACCTCTCTGCTAAGGAAAGAGCACAACTAGTGCACAAGATGAATCTCTGTAAAGGTCCTGGCCACTGCTACCACCTGCTCATCAAGAAACAGTTGTGAATCCAGTAGGATCCCCAAGTTGGGCACCAGTCTCAAATGGGAAATTGAAATTCCACCCAATAAAAAGGTGAAAACGTTGACCAAAATGTGCTTTTTTTCAAGAGGCAACTGGACTTTCTGTTTTTTCTTTGAAGGCACTTCACTTCTCATCCAAGAGCTGAAAAAGCTTCTTGGATGAGAAGCAAAATGTCTATAAAGAAAAAACGAGAATATCCAGTTGTCTCTTGAAAAAAGCACATTTGGGACAACCATGACCTGGATGACTGAGAATCTCCATAAACATGTAAAAATGTTGAGGCAAAAAGTCACAGCTACTCAAATCTTTTCAGAATTGAGCTGCACTTTGTTCCCCCAAAGCTGTACTTGGAAATGGAAGTGGATGAGCAATATAATCTTTCTTCACCTGTTTTAATCAGATTTACGCAGCGATCAAAATCAAATGAACTATTTTCAACAAATGGACTAGACTTAGTCAATTCATTATATCCATCTAAATCCTTCAAGTTGTTGCTTTCAATTATTTTTATAGCTACACAATGAGTGAAGACAACTGGAACATTACATACAGTACAAGGGAACAATGAGGATCAATTTCAGACATTAATCCCAGGGATCTATCATAAGGTCAATCACACAGCCACTTCACTTTTGGATAAACAACTGTAGGGGCTGATTTTTTTTTTTTTTTTTTTGATAATGCTTAGAAAATCTTTCATTCTCATGTGTACACATTTATTTGTATGCATGTGCCCAGCTGTCTTTTCCACTGTTTTTATAAAACTAGACAGATGACATTTCATGCAAATAATACATACATTCACATTTTGAAAATCAGGCAGCCATTCTAATGGTCCACAGATGAAAGGTTATTAAAAAAAAGAGTTTGTTTGTGCTATCAGAGCCCAATGAAAAATATTATCTAAATTTAACCATTTATATTTACAAAGTTATATCACTTACTGGTATTTTTTCTTATAACTATCAAACTCTGTGATGATTTCAGTATTGAAAAATCAATAGAAAAATTACATACACTCACGATCTGTGCACTATACAATCAGGGTCTTAAATTAGAATTAGACAAATAATCCTTTTTCTTGTTCTATATGGTAGCTTTCTTTAAACTAATGTCTGCCAGAAGCAGTAGATCACAATACTTATTTTATTTATTTATTTATTTATTTTATTTTATTTCTATACCGCCCTTCTCCTGCGGGACTCAGGGTGGTGTACAGCCGAGATAAAACATTGCATATAAAATTTAAAAACAGTTTAAAAAACAATTAAATAATTTCGGCCCAAGATTTAAAACAACCCAATTAAAACCGAACTCAATTAAAACTGAGAGGATGGGATCAAGCCAGCCCGGCTAGATGGAATAAGTGTGTTTTCAGGGCCCGACGAAAAATCCGGAGGTCTGATATCGTGCGTATCTCAGGGGGTAGGTCATTCCAGAGGGCAGGTGCTGCCACAGAGAAGGCTCTCCTCCTGGGGGTCGCCAGCCAGCACTGTCTGGCTGACGGCACCCTGAGGAGGCCCTCTCTGTGCGAGCAAACCAGTCGGTGGGAGGCTATTGGCAGCAGAAGGTGGTCTCGCAGATACCCCGGCCCTAAGTCATGGAGCGCTTTAAAGGTGGTCACCAACACCTTGAAGCGCACCCGGAAGACCACAGGAAGCCAGTGCAGCTCGCGCAGGAGAGGTATCATATGTGAGCGCCCCGTCGCTCCCATAATCCCCCGCGCGGCCACATTCTGGACTAACTGCAGCCTCCGGGTGCACCCCAAGGGGAGCCCCATGTAGAGAGCATTGCAGTAGTCCAGGCGGGAAGTGACGAACGCTTGAGTGACCGTGCGTAGGGAGTCCCGATCCAGAAAGGGGCGCAACTGGCGTATCAGGCGAACCTGATAAAAAGCCCCCCTGGCCACGGCCATCATGTGCTCTTCTAAAGACAGCCGTGTATCCAGGAGGATGCCCAAGTTGCGAGCCCTTTCCGTGGGGGCCAGTGATTTGCCCCAATAGCCAGCGATGGCACCAGCTGGCTATATCGGGACGCCGGAAGCCACAGCCACTCGGTCTTGGAAGGGTTGAGTCGGAGCCTGTTTCTCCCCATCCAGGCCCGCCGGCCTCCAGGCACTGGGACATCACTTCAAGGGCATTGTTGGGGTGGCCTGGGGTGAAGATGTACAGCTGAGTGTCGTCAGCGTACTGATGGAACTCCACCCCAAAGCCACGGATGATCTCACCCAGCAGCTTTACATAAATGTTGAACAAAAGGGGTGAGAGGACCAACCCTTGTGGCACCCCACAAGCAAGGCGCCTCGGGGTCGACCGCTGCCCCCCTGTCAACACAGATTGCGACCAGTCAGAGAGGTAGGAGGAGAACCACCGCAGAACAGTGCCCCCCACCCCCAGCCCCTTCAACCGGTGCAACATGATACCATGGTCGATGGTATCAAAAGCCGCTGAGAGATCTAACAGGACCAGGATAGAGGAACAACCCCTATCCCGAGCCCTCCAGAGATCATCCACCAACGCGACCAATGCCGTTTCCGTGCTGTGCCCAGGCCGGAAGCCGGACTGGAGCGGGTCTAGATAGATAGCTTCATCCAGGTACTGGGGAAGCTGCCGCTCCACCACACTCTCAATAACCTTCGCAACGAAGCGAAGGTTGGAGACTGGACGATAGTTAGCCAAAACAGCCGGATCCAGAGAGGGCTTCTTGAGGAGGGGCCTCACCACCTCTTCTTTCAAAGTAGCCGGCAGGACCCCCTCACTCAGAGAAGTGTTAACAATCCTCTGGAGCCAGCCTCATGTAACCTCCCAGGAAGCCAGTACCAACCAGGAGAGACATGGGTCCAATAAACATGTGGTCACATTCAGCCGTCCCAGGATCCTGTCCACGTCCTCGGGAGCCACAGGATCAAACTCCTCCCAGATAACACTCTCAAGACCTGCCTCAGTCACCCTGTCCGGACTTACCCAGTCAGAGGCCAGGCCTTCCCGAATCTGAGCGATCTTGTCATACAGATACTGCACAAAATCCTCAGCTCGACCCTGCAAGGGATCATCCCATGCTTCCAGATGGAGGAGGGAGTGGGTCACCCTAAACAGGGCGGCTGGGCGATTATCTGATGACACAATAAGAGCAGCAAAATAGCTGGATTTCGCCGCCTTTATCGTCACTAGGTAGGTCTTAATATGAGACCTCACCAGTGTTCGGTCGGATTCGGAGCGGCTGGTCCTCCAACTACTCTCCAGCCGCCTTTTCCGGCGCTTCATCTCCCTCAGCTCCTTATGACAGCTGGTTTAGAATGTGCCTATAAATCTGCCTCAATCATTCTGAGTTGGGTGACAGGAGTTAGGACAATACAACATTCATGTATTGAAAAACATTTGGAGGAACATACTAACATGTATATAAAGAATGGGCCTCTATTAGTTGTGAACAAATTATTTATATTTAAATTATTTTGAGCTCAGAATGTGCCATTTCAGGCTTGGAATACTTCTATTTTGAGTTCAAAACATTTTGAATTTAATTTATACACACCTCTTTTCTGTCTACTTACAGTGAACTGTAGTACCTGAGAATATGGAACAATTCTTCTTAAAGATTTCACAATTTATTTCCAACAGCAAAGTGTATAAGAGTCTATAGCAACTTCCTGCTACCTAGTCTCATAAATATGAAATACAAACTAAAGTGTTTGCAAAACTATTTGTAAAAACTTTTTATTGGCATCCTAAATATTATATTTTTCCTCCGGATCTTTTGAAGCATGATAAGCAAGCTATCACTAATAGGAATCTAGTGCTATCTAGTGATATTATTCAGCTATGAATATATATGGTTAAAGGGCTTATTGGGAAGATTTTGAGAGAGAGTCTTGCATTTTTCTGTCCATTTTGTCTGTTCAGTACTGTACTTAATAGGTGGTAATATAATATAAATATCCTCTGAAGTCTGTGTCTGTCTTGTTGAATTGCAAAACCAAACCAGTTATAGAGGTACAGATGACAGACTCAATAATTCCTCTGTAGAACTGGATCAGCAGCTCCTTGGGCAGTTTGAGCTTCCTGAGTTGGTGCAGAAAGAACATTCTTTGTTGTGCTTTTTTGATGACGTTTTTGATGTTAGGTGTCCATTTTAGGTCTTGAGCTATGATAGAACCTAGAAATTTGAAGATCTCTACTCTTGATACTGTGTTGTCTAGTATTGTAAGAGGTGGTAGTATGGGAGGGTTTCTCCTAAAGTCTACCACCATTTCTACGATTTTGAGTGTGTTCAGTTCCAGATTGTTCCGGTCGCACCACAAGGCTAGTTGTTTAACCTCCCATCTGTATGCGGATTCATCATTGTCTCGAATGAGACCAATCACTGTTGTATCTTCTGCAAACTTCAGTAGTTTAACAAATGGATCGTTTGAGATGCAGTCATTGGTATATAGAGAGAAGTGGAGAGAGCACACATCCTTGGGGGGCCCTGTGCTAATTGTACACGTATCTGATGTGATTCTGCTCCACCTGCTGCTTCCTGAGAAGCATGAGAATGAACTATAGAGAATGAACTATAGAGAATGAACTATATTATTAGCCTCTTTATTCTTGTAATAGCTCTCTTAATATTCAACTCTTTTCTAAACTCACTTTTAAACTCTTTTGTTTCCTAACTGCCATTATTTCCAGTTTTCTTCCTAAAGACAGTGGGAAACATCTAGAAACATTTATTATCAAACTATGGTATTAAAGCCTCAAGGGGATCCAGAAGAATTAATATTCTTACTTTCATGCTTGCTCCTATAACAAATCATTCCCCAGAGCAATCAAAGCAATTCAAAACCAAAGGTGAAATCCTGGCTGAAATGGTTTTGAAACAGAATCTGTGCTAGAATATACATTTTTTAAAAGGAAACCACCATATAAAGAATTCTCTTTTCCCAAACCCAAACATATTAATAATGGTGTATTATTCCATATTCAGTAGAAATACTTTCACTTCTTCTATTTAAAGTTTGACGGTAGTGAGTTTTGGCCTGCTCAGCACAAAAAATAAAGTCAAATACTTAAACATTCCAGTTGTCATGCCAATAACTATGGAGAACATGCCTCAGTTTAAAGACCTCATTTTCCTGGCGGCAACGAAGGAAAAATGTTGGCTTGGAACTAGATTAGCAGACCTTGTTTCAAAAGAACATGCACACAACTCTTAGAACTCTTTCACAAGTTGAACAATTTGCATGAACTCAGAAATCTGGCTTCATTTCACAGGAAGAAACCTGGCAGATGAAAACATCACTTGCTTAAGGCTTCATTCTGTGCCTTTTCACAGGTATTACTAATTCTCGTTAAACCTATCTCATTGCCTGTAACCCACTCAGGCCAAAGCCAACAGGTGTACTTGGACATAATCAATGCTAAGCCTGTTGAATAGCTTAGTAGAGAATTTGGGAGGAATTGGGAGTATGTGAGGTATGCAGAGATAAATTCTACTTTCCTAAAGTTGTACATTCCAAAAGCTAACCTAAATATTTACAGGTTGTCATATACAATACAATGACAATCACAAATGGATCAGTGGTGGATTGCCCCTGGTTCGCACCAGTTCTATAGATCCGGTAGTAAAACTGGCGGGAGGCCCCGCCCACCGACCCCGACATCATCAAAACGCTTCTGCGCATACACAGAAGAGCGTGTGCGCGCATGGCCCCGCTGCGAACTGGTAGTAAAGGTAAGTAGAACCCACCCCAGAAATGTATGCAATATAGAGGAAAAAGAATAAGTATTCTTTTCCCATAAGATCTACTTACATTGTCTCAGGAAATCTTTCTAGTTATTTATTTTCATACAACTCCATAACTGCAGTTGCCTGTAAAGATTCCTCACTACTTCTAAATATCTTAAGAAGTTTCTAGGAAATAGAAATGTTTTTCCCAATCTAGGAGAGAATACCAACTGAGTTCTTCCCTTGGCAGAATTCCGTATGCTATGGAAACATTCAGATTCCCTACCCTGATCTAACCACTCCCTTAGCTGATTGTTCAAAAACTGCAGTTGGTCCAAGAGTATTATCTATATAAGCCAGCAACTGGTTCCAATGATAATTTGTCATGTTAGTCTTTGCTACTTGAAAGAGGGATAGGAATTGGGCTATAATCAGCGGAATAAAAAAGTGACACCATTATTTTTAGTGTGCTATCTCGCTTCTCAAACATCTATTGGGATATAAAAGCAGATTTACAATGCTGCAACAATGTAAATTCCAAGGGAAAATATGAGAAAACTCCTACCATGAGCTTTTTCAGACTAGAAGGTGTGGGCAGCAAGACTTGTATTGCAGTAAACAGCACTAGCAACACTTCCATTTCGTTTTTGAAAATATTTTTTTTTTTTGAAAAATAAAGTCCAAAAATATCACCCAGAAAAATCTGAAAGAAATGTTCAAGCATACTGACAATAAATTAAAAGATCAGGGAGATTATATGCTAATACTAAGGTTTATTCATTATGATAACGCTAATGGTTTTGCTGCTGTTTTTTCTTCATTTTCCACACAAAGTAGCTGGGCTGGCACCACACTTCAATGCCATCTCTGCTTAGTACCAAATGTGATTGAAAACAGGGAAATGAATTAATGTCTGCTTGCCAGCAGTGGAGGCGGATCCTCTTTTTTTGGCTGAGCTGATGGTCTCAACAATACTCTCTCTTAGCAATATGGTAACCAAACTTAAATCTCTTCGCAAAGGGCAATCTCCAAAATAATATTGCAAATTTATTCCTAGAATATAAGTATGAGGAAAGTTCTCAACTCAACCAAGAGAGAGATAAGGATCCAAAATCACCCTGTGGACATTGACCACGGAACACCATGATTTGTGGATTTAATTCACAAAATGAAAGAGAATTAACCTGGCTTCAAGGAGGTGGGGAGAGAATGTTCCATAAGCCAAATACCACAACAAAGAAGACCCACCAAATGTAATTCCCTAGCAGACAGATGTATGAAAGCTGATGGCTGCACCAGAATCTTTACAATGAACAAGACATTAACCATGCAAATTAAATTTAGAAAAATAGAGTGGTTCAGAAATTGAAGCGAGTGAATTAAGGATGTATACTGTTTCTATATCTGTTTTAACCTTGCTAATTAGCAATAGCACTCAGACTTATATACCACTTCATAGTGCTTTACAGCCCTCTCTAAGCAGATTACACAGTCAGTTTATTGGCCCCAACAATCTGGGTCCTCATTTTACCAACCTCGGAAGGATGGAAGGCTGAGTCAACCTTGAGCTGGCCAGGATCAAACTGCCGAACTTCTGGCAGTCGGCAGAATTAGCCTGCAACACCACATTCTAACCAAGATTGGAATAGATGACAGCTGGAATCAAAACTGGAAATCAAAAACACTATTTGTGATGACATCACTTTGTTATATGAAATTTTATTTTAAAAAAGAGGAAAAATTCATTATCAAAATAAAACTGGAAAGTGAAAAAAAATCTGGGTTAACATTAAATATTAAGAACTAAAAGCTAATTTCACTAATGTGATTAATTCTGGTGAGGCAATGTTACAAAGGGTAAAGATACTTCTGCAACAGGAGTATCGTTAAAACAATAGTTTTTCCAATAATAAAGTAGGGTTATGAAAGCTGGACATTAAAAACAAGAAAAAGAAAATAAGTGCTTTTGAATTAGTAGATAGAAATACTATAAGAGTTTCATGAACTATAGGAAGACCTAGTCAAAATCAGATCAACCAGAAACTCAAATATTTGGGGCATGTGATGTCTGTTGATGGGGAACTAGAAAAACTCTGCTTGACTTAGAAGAGGAAAACAAAAAGGATAAGGTATATAAACTGATTTTTAAAAATTGCTAAAATGTCCCTGGAAGAGCTAGAATATATACCAAAAATTGTTGAGACCAGTATTTCTTCATACATGACATGAATGGGACCTAATATACTATTTAATCTTAAACATATTAGTGTTATATTTTATAATCTGCATCCTGATTTTTTTTTTCAGTAAATGGCACATACTTCTTAACTGGTGGGATATAGGCCACAGCATGTTGGTTGGCAAGGCAGTCTCTAAATTAGAGATCCAAGCTTGCCCAGAACAGTACAAGCATGATTTGGGGAAAAATTGAGCTTTCACTGTGCTTTTGATTTATTGGGCAATGGCATGACTGCATGAAGCCTAGATACAAATAAGGTTGATAACTTCGCCTACTCCTTTTTTTGTGTCAAGCCATAGCAGCTCTTTCCAACAAAAAGGCTAGATTCTCACAAAGTTCTACTTAACTAGATTTGCTGGGCTAAATCTAAAAGGGGGCTTAGGTGACAGAGTCTTGGGAGCTGGATATATATATCTCAACAGCTCATTTCTAATAAGTTAAAACATAGATTGCTTGATTCTCTTGTAGGCCGGGTCTTGAAGCAATGAGGACATTGGTTGTCCCAAAGGTGCTTTTTTCAAGAGACAACTAGACTGTCTTGTTTTTCTTTGAAGATATTTTGCTTCTCATCCAAGAAGCTTCTTCAACTTTGACTGGATGGTGGGGAATGGAAATATTGGAATCCTAACCCTGACCCTGACCCATTAACCGAAGCCTTCCATTCCCCCACCATCCAGTCAGAGCTAAAGAAGCTTCTTGGATGAAAAGAAAAACGTCTTCAAAGAAAAATAAGAAAGTCCAGTTGGCTCTTGAAAAAGCACCTTTGGGACAACCATGACCTGGATGATTGAGAATCTCCATAGACATTTGTGGAAGTTGGTGTTTGTTTCCTTGATATAGAAGAAGTATATAGAAGTTTTGACTTGTAATATTTTGCTAACCATAATCCTCTTTCCCAGGTTCTGAGAAGTCTATTGCATTTCTCAAACGAAGATGGTTTTAATGCTACATGGAAAGCTCTGATGGATAGTAGAGACAAATATGTATGATTCATCTGGAGGTACCCATGTATATTGAAGATTGCAACCTGGAATGTAGAAACAAATAAAGAAATGATTCAACAAATAAATAAATAAAAAAAGAATACTGTATACCTTTGACAATAAAAAGAATAACAGATTTGAAAGAAAGTGGGCTGATCTTATGGAGTCTAATGAATACATGTAGTAAATATGGTAAAGAATGGACAATGAGAAAATTAAAAAAGCATTTTATTCTCAAAGCAAAGTGGGAAAATTCTCATTAAGAACTATTCCTACTTCTTTAAAATCCTCATTTCCCTTATTTCAAATTAAGAAAGCTGCTCTTACCTCTGCATAATGAAATTGTTCAACTTTAAAAAAACACAGTAATATAGATACAATAAAGACTTAGTTGGAGCTTAAATCCTGGCAAATACAGGAATACATCCATGTACAGATTCTTGGCAACAACATAGAAATGGCTTTCCATTCTGCCTTTGGGATTTTTTTCTACTTCTTAGTCTAGTCTAACCAAAGATTTCCAGGTAGTCTCCCAACCAAGTACTAATCAGAACCAACCCTGTTTAACTTTCTTAAGATCTAGTCAGACCAGTTAGTTACCTGCTGCTACCAGTGTTGTAAGTGTAATTAGGGTGCACATTTTCCAAGAGGCAACTATCAACTGCCAAAAGGTTTGAACAGTAATAGTTCTTCAGAGGAATTTGAACTATCTGTTTTCATCAAGTCACTGACCTAGAGTGGAGGAGAGAGGAAACAGGTGCCCTCGATCAACTCAGCAAGATGACCAGCAGTATTTAGTGCCATTAAAAATAAACAGTTCTGCTCTAGCTCGGTGGTATACCAGCTTGAAATTGGTAAATGTTCTATACAAAGATATTTTTCACAGAAATATTTCTCCTATTCATTTAATTTCTTGCAGATCCAGGATCAAGAATCCAAGACAAGGTTTCTGAAGTTTAGTTTTCTGATCCTATTCCCATAAATAATAAATTCAACAAATTCAAATAATAGTTTATTTTACATCCGGTTGTGAGAAAGGAATTTAAATGTGGAAGAAAATGGCTCAGTAGCATTGTCAGGGACACACATATGACCCACTTGTAACTAATTGTAAACCTTACATAAGGTAACAGAGTTATCAAGAACCAAACTACATGCCAAATTCTATCATATAATTCTTGATATGGTTTATATATAATAAAACTAAGATAAATGAGGTAATTTAGTCCAGACTTAAGCATAAATAAATCTGGAACCAACAAAATATAATTTTCTGCATCAGCAATCACTGAAGGCAGTAGAAAGTTTTGTTTTCATGCCTGTTCTCTTTCTAACACAGAAGAGAAAGAAGCTTGGAGCTATTTTGGGACAAAAAACTGTCAACTGAGCAATAGGAAAAGGAAATTCCCCAGCTGGCTGGACTGCACACCTTGTCCATTCCTGACTAGAGCTTCCAGATCCTTTTTTTATTACTAAAAAAAAGAATTGGTAGAAATTGGTATATAGGATATCTTTGAGTAAAAAGAGTACAGTACAAATGTAATACAGTAAATATTGAACATCTAATAAAGGACTTTGTTTTTTTCTATTAAATTCTCATTTCAATTGATGCTTCAGACACCCCAGATTATTTATCTGTTGAATGTGTATACTTACAAATCCAAACAGAGTTATAAAGGCTTACAATTAAAGTAAACATAACAGCAGCATTTATAAGAAGCATACAATTTATGATAAATATTAAAATAGAAACTGCTATACTGAAAATTATAAAGATTTTAATTTACACATTTATTGGTTCAATTCATATGCTGCCCTTTTCCGGAGACTCAGGGTGGCTTACAATACGTTAAGCAATAGCCTTCATACTTTTGTATATACCTGCTTAGAGGGCTTTCGCCCCCCCCCCCCCAAGCGGTGTTCTTTTTTATACAAAGTCAGCTTATTGCCCTCACAAACCAGGTCCTCATTTTACCTACCTCGATAAAAATATAAGCAGCGAAATAATCCATCAATGAATAATAATAAATGTTTCCTATTCAAAAATTCAGTATCTCCATCAATATGATCATCAACCCTTAAAGGCCCTTCAGAACAATTCTATTTTCACGGCTTCTGAAAAGATCTGTACTGTGGGGGAAAGTTTAATATCTAACAAAAAACATTTTGTAAAGGTAGTGCCATTGCAGAAAATTATCACATTATTTCATCCCTTACGAAAATACAGAGCAACCAGAAGCCTCTCCATACTTGTTCGTAATAGACAGATCAATTAATGAAGAAGATGGATATGGAAAACTGGGTTCCAAACCACAAACGGCTTTCTATGTCTAAACAACCGCTCTGAATTGTATTTACTAACCTTTTGATAGCCAGTAGACCACAGGGATGATCGACTGTTATTAATATTTATCAGCAAACAGGCCATAGCATTCTGGAACAACTGAACCTTCTGAATGTCTTTGAAGGTAGCACCACATAAAACACATTTTAATAGTCCAGGAATTTGATAGTAAGAGTTTGAGTTATTATAGTGAAGTTCTTTCATTCCATAAAAGGATACAACTGGGGCAATGATCAGGATTGAGCAACAATACACTGCTCCTTCCACTGGCTATAGATTCTATTTTTCTTTTCAGCAGGAACCTTAAGTCCAGGAACCTTGAGTCCAGTCTTCTATAATGAACCTGCTCTGTGAGGTTTAATGCCTTCCTCTCAGGAGATAATACTGGAGCAGAGTTCCTAGATAACAAACAATGACTTCCTCCTTCTTGAGGTCAGTTTCTGCTTGTTTTGTCCCATCCTAATCCTGATGGCCTTCAGACACTGGAATAATATGTGGATGACGCCTAATTTTACCAGAGTGGCAGTGTACAGCTAGATATGATCTGTATGCATGTAGTCCTCCATTTAAAATAGTTCATTTAGTGACAGTTGAAAGTTATAACAGTACTGAAAAAAGTGACGTATCACCATTGTTCACACTTATGACCTTTGTAGCAGCCCCATGACCATGTTATCAAAATTTAGATGTTTGACAACTGGTTCATAGCTGTGACTGTTGCTGTGTCCCAAGGACATGTGATTACCTTTTGCAAGTTTTTGACAAGCAAAATCAATAAGGAAGCCACATTCACTTAACCGCCGTGTTATTAACTTATCAACTGTAGTGATTCACTTAACAACTGTGGCAAGAAAGGTCATAAAATGAGGCAAAACTCACTTAACAAATGTTTCACTTAACAATAGAAATTTTGGGCTCAATAGTGGTCCTAAATTGAGGACTACCTGTATTGATAGTGCCTCATCTTGAACTGATGCACGATCTCAACAATTTTATATAGATGTTAAATAACATGGGAGAAGACTGAAATCTATGCATCCCACAAGTAAGTGATCACTGGAACACCCTCTCCACCCCCTAATCAATGAATGAAATCATCTCCTAATAAAAGAAAGGAAACACTGTAATACAGTGCCTCCATCTCCACTCTTTGCAATTAATCAAAAAATATATTTTGATCAATCTCACAGAAATGCAGCTGAAAGATCCAAAAGAACCAGGAAACAGCTGCTAGACTCATTCAAACCCTAAACAGAAGTAATCCACTAGTGCAATCTTGACCAAGTCTGAATCCTGAAAACCCACTTTTTATAAACTTGAAACTTTATAAAACTTAAACTTAAACTTTTTATAAAAACTTAAACTTTTATAAGACTTTTTTATATGTCTTCATATTAACCTCTTAACGGTTTTCCACAAGAATGGGAAGTTAGACATTAGGAGATAGTTGTCATAACTGAACAGATCGAAGGAGAAACTTGTAAGGGGTGCATACTGCAACTTTCTTCAAGCTGAAGGCATCAACTCTTCTCACAATGATACATTATCCATTTTCTTAATCCAACCAATGACATTCCAGGTAAAGTCACTAGCTTCTCAACATGAAAATGAACTTACTTTATGTCTTCCAAGACAAATATGAGATCATGCATGACCACTGGATAAGCCAAGGCCATGATCCCTTCGGATTGTTTTGATACAGAAGAGAATTATGAGGTATCATCAAAGACTAAAAATTATATCACGAGACAAGATGTATTCATATACAGATGCCAAATAAATAGTAGTAAAGGATTGGCTCAGTGAGTCCTGTACATATTTTTATAATCAGTGATTTACATATTACACCACCTCACCAATTTCCTGTGACAAATATATTTTGGTAGTAATATATTTCATGTAATTATGTAAGTGTTAGCATCAGGTTGATGTAAAAACTAACACCTTATATAAAAGTTAAACAAGCATGCTTGTTTACTTAATATAGCAATTGTGTAAGCCTAACATTAAATTATGTCTCAGTAGCAGATAAAGCTTGAGCAGTTACCTTGTTTTTGTCATGTGTGATTGTCAGAATATACACTAAATTCAATATTTGACTGGCCGGGATTGATTATTTAATTAATGATCTAATTATATTATTGTTGTTCAAGACTACAATACTAGATTCTAGAAATAAATACCAGTATTTATTCTTTTGCAGCAATTGAGACTTAGTGGCTTTTTACCCATCAGATTAGCATAATTTGAACAACATGCTTTTAAATGCATAGCCATGAGAAATAGAATACTTCTGATTATAAGGAGTATCTTACAGAACAGTAATAGTAAGCAAAATAAGCAGATATTCTGAAAGAGAAAGAAGCCAGCCCAAATTCACAGGTCCTTAAAAGTCCTATTTCCTATCCTTTTTATAAACAACTTTCTGACAAACTACAAATGTCTTACAAGGTAAAAAGTTAGGTAAAAAGAGTGAATGTATTAAGTACAGTTCTAGATAGTTTTTTTTAAAAATGTATACTAATATACATCTGTCTTCCCTAACTTAAAAATCTTCATATGCTGGATTTCAACTCCCCAAATCATCAGTATAAAGTGAGAATTCTGGAAATTCAATAAACGTATATCAGGGTAGGGGAGGCTACTACTGATATTCATTCAGATATCAGTCTCATTGAGCTGAATAGCCTCTCTCTTAAGCATACAGTTTTCGATCACATGGCTTTGTTTTTAGAAGAGATGCAGTTTCACAACAAAATACTTATAAATTCAAATTAAATGTTAAATTCTTCTCCCTACATTTCAGTAGAAATCATTTTCTTTCTCCAAAAATTCTGAATCTGTCCAATGAAGCACATTATTTCTATTCACAGGAAGGCGATATTATGTTACATAAGATGTGAAAAAAGTAAAAACTGATAAATTCACAGTAATATCAACAGGTGCATAAAATATATCATTTAGGCTTTTTAATTTCCCCCTCCATTATTATTCACACCCAAACCCACCTCAAACATATCCCAAGATAGGCTACTTTCCTTCTTTCTCCAATTTTTCAGGCTTGCCAATGCAGTATACAGAAGTATTGACCGAAACTGTTGTACAATTCCAGCATTTTCTGTGCTCAACATCTGAGTCCCAAGCTTATTATAGGATTGAGAGGATACTGAACCACATCAAATAGTAACTAGGAACAACCACACCCTTCTTATATCTCGCCGCAACAAAACAAACATCAGTACCCTATCCCATTTCCAGCCAAACAGGTTCACAAGTAACGTTGCTTCATGTAATCATTATCAGCAACAGCAACACCATCAATCTTTATGGAACGTTAATATAACATTTTTTTAAAAATCCCACACTATAAAACAAATTCTCTTCCATGTGAAATGAGGAACCTTATATTGAAGCCTATCAATTGAATTCATTCATTTTAAACACTAAAGAAGTGAGAAGAATAAACAGGTATTCTCCATTTCACAACATATTTGCTGGAAGCTTACTGACTGTATCAAATCAGAGGGATATGGCCCTGAGGACAAACCTTATAATAGCCCTTCCTAAGGAACACCCTGCCTTAGGGGATTGGCCCAGCACTCTTCTTTCTAATTGGTGTTTCAAAGATGGTAAAGACTATATTATTTAATCGGGTGCTTGGTGGTTGACTTTAGAGTATTTAAAAAGATTTATAGCAATTTTACAGCTCTTGCTTTGGTGGCATATAATTATTGTGCTGGAGTTCACTGCCTTTGATGTGGTGGTGCCTGTTTTTAATTTTGTAAAATCCCTGAAGACGTATGAGCTGGGTGGTATATACATTTTTGTAAGTAAATAAATACACATATTGTTAAGGATTTCTCAAGCTGGTATAGTCACAGATACAGCAGTCCTCGACTTATGACTATAATTAAGTCTAGAATTAGGATAGTTGTTGCAACTGTTAAGCTGGTCACTATGTGATCTCACCTGATTTTATGACTTTTGCAGTGGTCATTAAGTGAACACCATGTTCATTAAGTGAATCCATTTTATCCAATGGGCGTTTTTGCTGGAAATCAAAAGTAAATGCAGGAAACCAGCAAAAACCACAAAACATCACAATTAAGCGACTGCAGGACCCTACAAATGGCCATAAAGGTGAGCCAGTTGCCAAGTACCCCAATTGTGTCCATGTGACTGCAGGGCATGTGTGTGTGCAGCCATCGTAAGTTTGAAATTGGGTCATAAGTAGCTTTTGGGGAATCCATCAAAACTTTGAAGAGTTGCTACCTGTATAAAGACTTGGGTTTTTTGCCCCAGTGCTAAATGTTGTTTTTCTATGCAAAAGTGTTTGCAATTACCCTGCTTCTGTCACTCTTAAGCTAACTTTTTCTATTTACTATAATTCTTACAAAACTTCCATCTTATTTAATTTATGAATTTGTATCTCTACATTCTACCTTTTATTATTCCTATAGCCCTTAGTTGTATTGGGGCTATTTTCTAGGTCTTCTGGATGTTACTTATTTCCATATTTCAGACATTATTCAATTTACAAATTTTCATGTTGCAAACATTTGCCAATATGAACAAAGCTCCAACCTAGAAGGTGAGAGAAGGAAGGAGAAGGCAGGAAAGGCTTAGTTTACAACATGCTGCATATGTTCACTTGGCAGCACCATCACACACACCTCTTTATAAGGATGGCTGCACCCCACACTCAAGGGTGTGGGACTGCTAGAACACTCAAAAGAGGATCCAAGCAGTACGGAAGGGCAGAGGGTCACCAAAGTGGGGAGTACACTCCACCTGACTGCCAACTCAGGATGGCTAGCCAACAGTGTCTGTAATCAATCAGGCCAAAAAAAAAAAAAAGTCAAGTCTCACACAGGACCACCCAGAAGAATGGTCCACACCCACATCTCTCCTCTGGAGAGCTCACGGCGGGGAAATGGGGTGGCATGAGAATGGCCATCAGGACCTGGATCAAGTATTTTCTTTTTTTCTAATTTTACCTCTTCATTCTTGACTCAGAATCCTATACATTAACAAGCCCTATGGTGTTCCAAAGGCTGTTTTCTCCTTTGACTCCTTGTCGATATTTCAATACCATTTTGGGAGATCTAATGTTGATATATATTTGGCTCTACTTATTTGATCTACCAACTCATCTCTCTCACCTATAGAGTAGCTGTCAAAATTTTGCTAGTTTATTTACCTACTTCATAACAGTAAAAACTTATCTCACCATTAGGTTTAAAAAACAATGAAAGAATACAGTTCCCTGTATGTAGCTCTATAATTCCTACGTTCAACATTTTATCTCTCTCCCCTTTCACATCTGCTCTCATATTTTTGCCATTCTACATAGTACTTATTATTGCTGAGCTCTTCTTGGAATTTCTGGTGTTCAATAAAATTAGTACCGTAGTACAGTACTAATTTTAGTTTTGATTTTTTGGTAAATACTTCTTGAAAGATCTGAGTTATTCTTCCATATACACATATTGTACATGTTATGGAAAAATAAATACAATTTTATAGCAAGCATACTACATGTAATTAAAAGTGTTACTGGAAAGCAGAAATTGAGTCAATCTCTACACTGTTCCCACATTCCCTGAAGGATTTTTTCTTTGTTTTTGGACTGCTATTTAAGAGAGTTACTCTGATAAGACCTCTACCAGGGATCATCTATGTTGGGATTTTTTAAACTTTGTCCTTTGGGTTCCTAAGACTCTACAAAGGCTCGAGTGGGGTCTTCAAGAGACTTAAGACATTCATGCTGGTATGAGCAGCACTCCAAAGTCATGGCTTTGCTGATGGTTTTGCACTCAGCTTCAGAGAACCTGGGATAATTTTTGGATTTTCAGTAATCAACATGGAAGGACATTTTAGTCACTTGCTAAATAATTTCCTACCACCACCCAATACAGCAACTTTGATACCTGCTTAGTCCCCTGACATTAAGTTGTACTCAGTCGGCATGCTTTGTCTATAAAAGCTTGTTCTATTTGTGCGCAGTTTCAAGCTTCACCTGATGCTGCATCAGTTCAGTTGCAACATCCTGTTCAGAAACACACAAAACCACAGATGTTCGTAGGCAGAAAGCAAAGAGTCAAGCAAAATGCATATTAGGGAACATTTCTTGACAGACTCCAGTGTTTTGAATGAGGACACAATTATTGGCGGATTGGAAAAACTGCTTACTAAATAAAACAAAGGGCAACTTCAAACATATGAACACCTGCAAAAATGTATGCATACAAAATTCAGCAGCAAATTTCTATCTATACACTACCCATTATTTATTCAAAATATTGTGTGTGTGTCCCCCCTATAGGAAATATATTCAAGAATAGGAGCATATAAATCTATATTTTGATATGTATGCCTATGTGAGTTTTACACTAATAAAGCACAGATCTCACATTCTGTATGTAATAGATCTATCACATATGATCTATTCAGATATGATCAGATTTCACAATTACACAATTAGACTAGATATCTGGTTATGTACTGCTCTGGATTTGTACATTGTCATAGTTAATATTAACAGTGCAATCTTCTATATGTTGATTCAGAACTGAATCTGAATTCAATAACATTTACCGTATTTTTCGGTGTATAAGACACACTTCCCCCCCCCCCCAAAAAAAGTGGGTGGAAATGTCTATGCATCTTATACAGCGAACGTTGCTGAAGCCCCGCCGGCCCCCTCTGCACGACCCATTTTCAGCCTCCGCGCGTCTCATTTTTGGCCCATTCCAGGCGGCAGTGATAGGCGGCAGCGGCATGACCAATGTTTCCTGGTAGTTTACAAAAATAAAAAGCACAAAAACAAGTAACAAACCAAGAATACTAAAATACTAAAAAACTTCAATAATTAAAACCCTATTGCAATAATGTAGATATTTGTTAAAGCTTTCTAAAAGCCAACCAAAATATTAGATTTCTTTTTATATATATATATATATATATATAATTTTTATTAATATATTCTATACACTAATACACAAATAAAATATACAATCCTGCCACCATGGTATAATATGATTACATTGTCCATAAGTATAAAATCATTCCTTTATAC
The DNA here is from genome assembly GCF_029215685.1 of Pituophis catenifer annectens. Classification (NCBI taxonomy): domain Eukaryota; kingdom Metazoa; phylum Chordata; class Lepidosauria; order Squamata; family Colubridae; genus Pituophis; species Pituophis catenifer. Next base: position 243,035,580 of record NW_027256881.1, on the reverse strand, counting down.
ATACATATTTGCCATCATATATATACATCATCATATGTCTATTCTATCCCACCTTTTCTGGACCCAATCGTACCATACTTTCCAACTGTTATAAAATTCTGAATCTTTTTTACCATTAATCAATCTAGTTAGTCTATCTGATTCCGCACACTCATTAATTTTATATATTATTTTCAAATCTATCGGTAAGTATTGATTTTTCCACTGCTGCGCATACGCTAATCTTGCTGCAGTGATAATGTGAATCAACAAGAACCATATATCTGATTTAACATTCAAAGGTTTTGCCCCCAATAGGAAAATCTCAGGTCTTAATTCCAAATTAATCTGTGTAATTTCCAAAATCCATTGCTGTATTTTTTTCCAATATTTAACCGCCTGCGGGCAGGTCCACCATTGGTGAAAATAGGTTCCATTGCTGTAACCACACTTCCAACAGCAGGCAGATGTCCCGGGAAACATTTTAGCTAATCTCGTCAGGGGTAGATGCCACCGGTAGATCATTTTATATATGTTTTCTTTATATGAGGAGGCCATGGTTAATTTCATATTTTTCAACCAAATCTGTTCCCATTGCTGGAAGTCAAGGGGATATCCAAAATTTCGCCCCCATGCTATCATACAATCCTTCACTACATCCTGTCCTATCTGCAGAGACAATAAATATGCATAATATTTAGATAATATCCCTTTCCCTCCTTCTAATAAGATCTTATCCAATTCTTGTCTTTTACGGTAGATTCCTTCACTATGTAAATCTTTTTTATACCTGGAGTGCACTTGCGAATAAGACCACCACCAAACTTCAATAATTAAAACCCTATTGCAATAATGTAGATATTTGTTAAAGCTTTTTAAAAGCCAACCAAAATATTAGATTTCTTAATTCATTAAGAAATGGACATCTACACAGAAGACTCAACCTCAATTTGGCATGGGGCAATCTTGTGGTAATTATTAGTGGAGTGGATAATTATTATTATGAGTGGAGTGGGGAGAGAATCACCAAGGATTTCTCAGGTGATCTGGGCTTTGAAGGTAATATACAGCACTTTGTATCAAGTCCAGAAAGTGGCATTAAGTATGTGTTCAGCACAGATGTCACCATGCATTTCCTCTAAGGTCCTGATCAACTTGAGAGAGAAAAAAGATTGATTCAGAATGAGAAACTCATTAAGATATATCTATTTCAGGGTGGCTTCATCTTATAACATTTGATGAAAAGCAGGTTTACTTTTCTACCAGCTTGCATGACTTCAGAAAAGGGGTTGGACTCATGCTTCATGGGAATCAATGGCTATCAACATTGATGGCAATATTGAAGGCCACTGTTGATAGGCTTCTAGGGGGTTTCCTTGCACAGTTGGTTGGCCACTATGAGAACAGACTTTTGAGCTAGATGGGACAGGGGTTTGATCCAGCAAGGCACTGCCTGTGTTCTTATGTACATTCAGATATGTCATAGCAGTAAGCAAGGGTGTCAAATTCAACTTAGGGTGCCTAGATTGGGCCCATGGGGTCGCCCTGGAAACAGCGAAGGGCCAGCCCACAGTGCCTCTGCCAGCAAAAGTGGAGTATGGGAGGCTCTGCTCTTTTCTCTGCCAGAGAAAACGGAACTCAGGGGGACATACATGGCCCCACCGAGCTTCATTTTTGCTGGCAGAGGGCTGCAGGAGGCTGTCGTGGCCAAAAGCGGAGCTTGGGAGCCCATTTTCGCTGTCAGAACACTCAGGCCACCACAGGCACCACAGACACAAGTGACATCAAGCTGGCCACGCCCACCCCAGCCCCCCAAGGTCAAACGCAACCCTGATGTGGCCCTCAATGAAATTTAGTTTAACACCCCTGCAGTACAGTATATATAATTGTCCTAACATCAGAGCTCATATGAGTTAAGCATCTCAATTTTGATCATGTGAACGTGGAGATCCAGCAATGGTCATAAAGTATGAAAAACGGTCATAAGTCACTTTTTTCAGTGATGTTGTAACTTTGAACGGTCACTAAATGAACTGTTGTAAGTCAAGGACTACCTGTAGTTGCTTTAAGAACAGCAGTGTAATACTGTGTCCTCATGAGGTCTAAAACATTTTTTAAAATAATTTTTAAGCCAGTACAAACAAGTCAGTGAAGCCTTCAAAATTACTATAGAATTTAAGTAATTTTTAACTTTATAAATGATCTGAATTATGGATAAATAAGGAAATGGTGAAGGTTGTTGACAATAAACATTTATCTGAAGTTGTTTTTAAAAGAGATTGTGAAAAACTCCAAAATGAGTCTTCCAAACTATGTAGCTCAGTGTAAGCAAATATAAAGCAATGCAGACTGAGACAAACGTATTTGCTAATATGATTTGACAAAACACTTTCCAATTAGGATAAGAATCTTGGAGCATAGAAAAAAGCTAAAGGATAAGTCTGAAATTATAGAGATCTTCTGTACAGAAGGCAAATTTCATGTGTGGGAAGCTTAGGAGATGACGTAAAAATAAAACTGTAGTTTCAGAATGACTACAATATGTTGTACGTTTTCATCAGAATACCATGCACAAGTTATCACAGCTTAAAAATAGAGATGTTAAAACTGAAAAAAGACAGAAGTAACCAAACAAAGCAATGCACTATGAAAGCTCTTCTATGAGGGGAGATCATAAGGCCTGCAGTTTCTGATCTGAGGGAAAAGAGGTGCTCAAAGAGGGAAGTATAATTTAAGTTTATAAACTGATATGCCTATTTTTACATGTTGTAGACATAAAAGTATATCAACAGACAATTTTGACAAAGAATTGAAATAAGCATTCTTATTCCCCAAATAAAATCATTTGGTCCTATTTGGACATTCTGTAGTCTGCTCAAATTAGGCAATAAATGGATAGCTTCTTTATCTACAAGTTTGGATATCACAACACCGTAAAGTTAATTTAGCCTGACCCAAAAGATAAAATCTGATTTTATAGTATGTGCTTCAGCATGCCATTCTTTCCTAGTGGCTAATACAGTAGGACAGGAAGCCCATACTTACAAAAATAATTGGACTTTAAGAAGGAAGTAATTATGCTGACATCAGACAGCCCATGAGAGCAAATTTACAGCTAGCGAAAGTTGCCATTGACCACCCCCCAAAAGGGGGAAAAAAATCACAGAAATTAGAATCTACATTTCTAACCAGAAGTTGAAAATTGAGTCAGAGTTACTCTAAATAAATCACTGAAATAGTGCATTACTTTTCTGAAAATATGTTTTAGCAAATACAAAAGAATAACATTTATTGTATCAAGGCCCCAGCAAAGTTTCTAAAATATTAATTTTCCTGTAAGCATTCAATTCAGTATGTTTTTTTATCTAAAGGCTACCTTTATATAGATCAATTTCTAGATTACTTGCAGCTCTAATGTATGAAAATCTTAAGTTACCTCCTTTCAAATAAACATACATTATATTAGAGAGTATGATCATAAATTACACATACACTGAAAATTTATTTTATTTATTTATTTTATTTATTTATTTATTTTATTAAATTTCTATACCACCCTTCTCCCGAAGGACTCAGAGCGGTGAACAGCCACAAGATAAAACACATAAATACAAAAAATTTAAAATAAATTAAAAACGAATTAAATAATTTGGCTGAATTTAAAATACCCCATAATTTAAAACAAATTAAAATTTACATTTAAAAAGGGGAGAAGATTTAGGCCAGGCCAGCTTGATGAAATAAAAAAGTCTTAAGCGCGCGACGGAAGGTGCGCAGATCCGGGATCCTCCGTATCTCCGGGGGGAGCTCGTTCCAGATCGTAGGTGCCCCCACAGAGAAGGCTCTCCTATTAGGGGCCGCCAGTCGACATTGTTTGGCCGACGGCACCCGGAGGTGTCCCTCTCTATGGGAGTGTACTGGCTGGTGGGAGGCTATTGGTGGTAGCAGGCGGTCCTGTAGATAACCAGGTCCTAAGCCATGGAGCGCTTTAAAGGTGATAACCAGAACCTTGAAGCGCATTCGGAAGACCACCGGGAGCCAGTGCAGCTCGCGCAGGAGAGGTGTTACATGGGAACTCCACGTTGCTCCCATAACCACCCGCACGGCCGCACTCTGCACCAGTTGGAGCCTCCGAGTGCACCTCAAGGGGAGCCCCATGTAGAGAGCGTTACAATAGTCCAGACGAGAGGTGACGAGGGCATGAGTGACTGTGTGTAGAGAGTCCCAATCTAGAAAGGGACGCAACTGGCGAATCAGGCGAACCTGATGAAAAATCCTCCCGGTCACGGCCATCAAGTGCTCTTCTAAAGACAGCCGTGAATCCAGGATGCCCAAGTTGCGAGCCCTTTCCGTGGGGGCCAATGATTCACCCCCAATAGTCAGCGATGGCGCCAGCTGACTATATCAGGACGTCGGAAACCACAGCCACTCGGTCTTGGATGGGTTGAGCCTGAGCCTGTTTCTCCCCATCCAGATTGAAGACATTTGCTCTTTTTATATTCATTGTTGTTAGCTCTGAGAACAGGTTTCATTTGTCAGTGTAAAGAGAATAGGAATTAATTAATTACACTTGAAAAAATGGCTTAGATGGGATGAGCACCCATAAAAATCAAATTAATCAATAAATATGATAGCAATAGCGCTTAGACTTATATACCACTTCATAGAGCTTTACAACCCTGCCTAAATGGTTTAGAGAGTCAGCATACTGCCTCCAATAATCTGGATCCTCATTTTACTGACTTCAGAAGGATGGAAGGCTGAGTCAACCTTGAGCCAGTCAGAATTGAACTACTAGCAGTAAGCAGAGTTAGCCTGCAATACTGCATTCTAACTGCTGCACCACCACGATTTAATATATTTTATTAGTATTCCCTGTAAAAATGGTCAAATCATTACTTTAACAGAATATTAATCACCTCAGATATTTGCCTATTTAGATTATGTGGGCCCAAATATTTGCAATCTGTAACAACAGAAGCACTTTTGACTCTTTCAGCATTACAAAGATAATTCCACAACTTTTTCCAGTTTCAGCAGATGAATCACTTAGAAAATTCATAAATTTATCAATTTATGTTAATGATTTCTGCTGCCAAATACACAGCACTTCTCTAATTTTAACGAAATACCTAATAAAAATAATTTTACATCAACCTACCAATGTCTTTGTTTATATACCTGCTCTATGTGCTTTTAAATGGAGGTGAGAGGGAAACAAAGCAATTTCAAATGATTAGAGGTAAACCAGTAACACTCTCTATCCAACCTCCTGCACAGAGTTCTCCAAAATTAATCTCTAAAAATTAATCTAGACGACTTGGCCTCCGTTCTCAATGATAAGAAAATTAAGAGTGCCTTAGTGCTCTTGCTAATATTGTAGGATTTATTGGTTTAATTGTTTTACACTGTCATTTTCATTTTAAAGATTTAGCAGAAAGAGTTCTTTGGGGGGAAAATATCTCAGGATGCAATGTATTTTTAAACAAGAAAACAGGGAATTAACTACATTTAATATGGTTAACAAGAGAAATTAAAAACATCCACAATACTTTCAATATCAGATTTTTCTACTTTCTAGAGCTTCTTTAATATGAAACATAAAACTTGAAATTTAGTGTATCAAATGAATCTTTGCAGGAATCAACAATTTTTAAGCAGTCATCTTTTAAACACTAATATAAAGGGATTATAGCAGTATCTCAAATGATTTGACTTTACTGTAAACCAATCATGTAGGACTGAAGGATATGTTATATGTTCATCACTTTTTCCATTCTATACATACCATCATAATTTGGCCATCCATAATTCATACCTCTGAAATTTGAACTAAGGATTTATAGTCAAAACGAACATCAAACCCACTTATGGCTACCATAAGCATATTAAATATTCAAGGTTCCTGAAGAAATGGAGACTATTACTTTGAGATCCACTGTAAGAAGAAAATCATAATAATCTCTTTTACTGACTAAGTATATTAAGAGGGTATTCTTAACTAATCAGAGACAATAGTAATTTTTTAAAGAAAGAAAATATCAAGTCATCTATTGTCCTGCTAACTAGTTCTAGAGTTTCATTCAAACATGTATTTTATTCTGATAATAAAATGAGAAAATGAGTTTGTTTATGAATGTGTGTAACTGTAGATCAGTGAGACAAATTCATTTAATCAAAGAACCATGAGACAATCAATGCAGATAAACTTTAAACTCCTGGAAATCTCAATTAAATTCACTAGAATTCCTATATTTGAGCATAAATCACCTGTGATAGAATGATTAATAATTGCATTTCTCCACTTTATCAGCAAATCTCTGAATAGACTGCATACAATATTTACCTGGTACAACTGAAGAAATGAGTTTTACACATTTATTTTTATATTAAACCTGAAATCCTAAAAATCCAAATGTATGGAATATTTTTTTATGCTATCATCTTAACAGGTTATTAGAACTAGCAATATTTAGCAAATTCAACTCATCAGCTTTCTAATTATTCAATTCTGCCATCTCTTATACCAACTGAAAGACAGAGCAAGTGGACCATTAGTTCAACGACTGACATAAGTCTATCTCAACAATCCTAATTGTTCTGTTTCTCTGCAATGTTCTAAAGAATAGCTTCACAATATTAAGTACAAAAAGAAAAAAAGGTAGATTTAGTGGTTTGGTGGTTTGGGAGTCAGGAATTTTCCATGGGAAAAAATATTTAAAAAGCACCAAAGGGAGCAAAAAAAACCCACAAAACCACAGGTTATATAAGAGCAGATTTAGTAGTAAATAAACTATAATAGAATCAGAAATGAGCCCAACAAAATTGGCCTGATTTTTACCATACAGAACCCCTAATCAATCCTTTCATGCTTTGGTATTCCATATACAACTATCATGTAGAGAATAATTTCATCTTTCATATACATATTTGCTGGGTCTCTTGCGCTGGATACCACATGCCTCATAGACATTTTTCCTGGTATAAAGCCAAGAAACTTCTAAAACAAGGGAAGTCTGTATGTGCTAAAGGGAATAACTGTTCAACAGAGGGTAGTACTGTGATTTCATACACACACAATACACACACTTCACTATATTCAGGTATTTACTTTGAATTAACATGTAATATTAATGGTTCTAAAAGACCTAGAAGGAAGATTTTCAGTGATTCCGTTCAAGAGTAAAAGCCTTCCTTTCTGCTCTTATTTCTAGCAGTGAGCCAGTGTTTTGTATCTTAATCTTCCTTTCTTTTTACAAAATCATCAACTGTGACAAATAATTACTAATTACTACTGAAACAGTAGTGCTACTGGAGCAAGGAAAAATTCATAACTCTGACTCTTGTTTCTTATGGATAAATTCAAAGAAAAAAATATCATGATTATTAATTCAACTGAAGCACACCATTGCCCTCCCATTGTAATGAACTGTATTGGATTGGATCACAACTTACATATTTCAGACAATAAAATAATGTAAACCATCTGATCTCGTTAGCAGCACAATATATCAAAGACACATGGTTTAAAGAACCTATCAATTCAATGGGGTCTTATATTGTATTACATCATATTTTAGTTTAGTGTGGTCCAACCATTGTGAAAAGTAAGCATAGTTTAGTATAATTAATGCAACAGGCCACTATGTGGGGTTTTTTTTCAAAACATTGGTAAAATAAATGGCTAAATGGAATATGTTAATCTATACTTTATTTAAGCTATCTCCCTTAACACATAATAGACATTAGCCAATGTATACTTCCTATACCTTGGAATTTAGAAATAGTCAAATTTTCACACTACTAAATTGGGACAATTATAAATTCTTAAATTGCTTTTAGTAATAGATGTAAAACAGCTTCTTTTTACAGCTAATGCTTATACTAAAAGTTGAACTTATACAGATTCTACTTGCTGAAAAGAGCTTTAAGCAATTTGTTTCTTAACATCAAAACATAAAAAGGCAAATAATCTCCATTTGAATTTGAGCCTAGCTTCACTTGGGAAGTATTATCACATTGCTCAAACAGAACTAGCAAGCACTTTTGGGTGTTTAATTAGGACTTCATTGGTGTCTTATAGAATATTACCAATCTTCTCATATTCATTCACTTAATTGTTTCTTGTTCTTGTAACACAAGCTGTTAAATGAGTTAAGAATAAAGAAAACAAAACAAATATGTCCAGGAGTACCCATTTAGGAATTTACAGTTGCCATGAAAAATTATCTCCCCATCTAATTTAGTACCTACACAATAGGATGGACAGTATGATGATAAACAGTGGCAAATCAGAAAGCTATATCATACCAATAGTAGAAACTAAAACTTTTTATCTTTACTAAAAAATTGTTTGCTGAGGAAGAGCCAGACTGGACTTATATGAGAAAGGACTCAAGAGAAGGCCAGACTGGACTTATATGAGAAAGGACATGAGCTTGATGCAGTTACAGATCACAAATTCCTAGGCTAACCTCTCTGTTGTTTTTCTCCATCATCCTGAACTATTTTTTGGCATTTGCTTCATTGCAGGCCTTGGGGGTTTTATTAAAAAAACGAAGTAGAACACTCTAGCCAGAGTCTGCCTACAACTGCAATGCACTGCAGACAGAATCGTTTTAGATTTGAAATGATTTTACAATTGTGCTGGCCATTGGAAAATGTATTTATCAGGAGCTCTCCTAAAATTAATAGATATGCAACTGTAAAGCTGCAATAACAATATATGTTTTTGCTTTCCCAAAATGTGAGAAAACGTTTAATCATCATTTATATTTACAGTATAAAGAGAGAGTGTTCCAGTAATGCAACAGAAACAAGATTAATTTGGTCTAATTACAGAGCAAGAAACTTGCATAACATCTTTGGAAGATCTTAAAGGTTGGTTTAAGTCCTGAAATGTAAAAAAACAAATCTGGGGGTGGGGGTGGGGGGCCACACAAAATCATGTTTCATGCATGTAAAACTGCAAAGAGGTTATAATTTTAACATCACTATTAATTTCATTCGACAGAGTAATAAAGTCAGTGTGAAAGTATTCTTAAGTGTGTCTCCTATTTTACAAAAACAATTTTTAAAAAGTTTGTGCAAAGGTTATTTAAAATCCACAGAAACAATACCACTCTTATGCCAACTAGTATTTTATAATACAATAGTAGCAAACTTCTGAGTTTCTAAAAATTCTTCCTTAGGCAAAACAGTTAAAGCCAGAAGTAAAAAGTAATGGTGAGGAGGGGTTATAATAAAGAAAACTTTCACCAATAATATAAATTCAATAATACAATACCTACTAATAAAATAACTTCTGGTATTGAGAGATGGCTAGCTTTCACTAGCAGGTACGATTCAGAAAGGAATTTCACTGCTTCTATTTCACATGCTTTGCTTCCTAGCATTGCAATCCTTTATTGTGAATAATAATTTTTACTTGTGTGCCCCCATTTACTCATAAAAGTAACCTAGTAAATGATGTCCCGTCACAAATACTTGATTTTGAAGCTTCAAAGCAAAATCAAGACTATACTCTTCTTTGCATATACAGAATTTAGCAGCTTGACTAAAAAGAGAAAAATCCAGTGGTCTAGTTGGAATGTTATTACATCATGTCTGTTTTCTTGCTTATAAAAATTCAAACTTAGTGATGTTAAGAATCACTGCAGTCTCAACTGCCACACATTACATCTTTCTATAAAATATGAATAGCTAGTTTAACAATTCCAGGATTAGTTTACATATGAAGTTATCATTTTTCCTTATATCCTGACTATTGTATATGCAATAATTTTAGTATGAAATAGACTGTACAGAAAAAGTATTCAAGCCATTTCTACAAAGTAACAGTTATATTATAATAATTAGCCTATAATAACTAGCCCAAAGTCATTCAATGAGTTGCTATGACTAAGGGCGCCAGAGCTCCTGAGTCCTAGTCAATACATTGATCATTACATTACACTACACTGTTGCTGTTAGTTGCAAAGTTGTGTCCAACTCATCGCGACCCCATGGACAACGTTCCTCCTTCTTGTCCTCTACCATCCTCTGGAGTCCATTTAAACTCATGTCTACTGCTTCAGTGACTCCATCCAGCCACCTCATTCTCTGTCATCTCCTTCATCTTTTGCCCTCAATATTTCCCAGCATTAGGCTCTTCTCCAGTGAGTCCTTCCTTCTCATTAAGTGGCCAAAATATTTGAGTTTCATCTTCAGGATCTGACCTTCTAAAGAGCAGTCACAGTTGATCTCCTCTAGAATTGATCGCCTTGCAGGCAGGAGCCTTCTCCAGCACCATAGTTCAAAGGCCTCAATTCTTTGGCGCTCAGCCTTTCTTATAGTCCAACTTTCACAGCCATACATTGCAATTGGGAAAACCATAGCCTTGACTATACGCACTTTTGTTGGCAGGGTGATGCCTCTGCTTTTTAGTATGCTGTCTCGATTTGCCATAGCTTTCTTCCCCAGGATCAAGCATCTTTCAATTTCTTGGCTGCAGTCCCCATCTGCGGTGATCTTGGAGCCCAGGAAAATAAAATCTGTCACTACCACTATTTCTTCCCCATCTATTTGCCAGGAATTGAGAGGGCTGGATGACATGATCTTAGTTTTCTTAATGTTGAGTTTCAAGCCAACTTTTGCACTCTCCTTCTTCACCCACATCAAGAGGCTCTTTAGTTCCTCTTCGCTTTCTGCCATTAGAGTGCTATCATCTGCATATCTGAGGTTGTTCATATTTCTCCTGGCAATCTTAACTCCAACTTTTGATTCATCTAGTCTTTCTCATGATGTGCTCTGCATGTAAGTTAAATAGGCAGGGCGACAGTATACACTACACTACGCACACCTATAATATAATATAAAATTATGCAAAAGGCTCTTGATCTAAAGATCATCTCAAAAATATGTAAATTTGATAAAATGTAGCTAATAAGATTTATCCTACACCTTCAAAAAAATTTAACCTGAATCAACATTTCTTAATTGTAGAGGAGATAACTTAATGAAGGAATGCATGGATGGTTAATATGACTTAGACCTGAAAGAGAGGAGGACATGAAAAACCTGAGGTGACTTCACTTTCTTTGGTTAAGAAGGGGAAGGAAATAAACTCTGTCAGACTTTCAAGGTTACAATATGTTATTGTATCCTACAACAATAAACTATAATTCCAGTGGTCCTTATCTGGTTTCTAATCCAATGTGATACTAATGGATGAGAAAACCAAGAAGCCATTGAAAAGATGTCCAACATTCCCTAAATACTATTTAATGTATTATAGTATTTCATTCACACAACTCTTAGATCAGAAATTCATCATTGCTTATTAAATTTCCATGATGTGGGAACACATAAATTGAACCAAAAACACAATAAAAAGAATGTGACTTAGTCTCAATATACAGAAGTTTGCCTACATTTGCACATGTTTTTAGTTTTGAGTCAATTTAGCCCATCCTGCTCTATACAATTGAAATTGTTTTAGAACACAGTATAAATTGCTCTCTGTATTAAAAAAAATACGATTGTTTTTGCTTATCTTTTCTATACTGCTGCTACTACAAAAGAAAAGTAATTGCATCATGCAAGTTCAGTTACATAGCAAGTTCAAATAATCACTTGTAATTCAACCAAACTCAAAGCCTACTATTAGTCAGAGGAAGAACTAAAAAACCCATAAGTATGAGAACAGACAATGAGCTGTTTTAAAGTTTCCACTGTGTGAATGTATGTGTTCATACTGACCGTTTTTGTTTGTTTTTTTGGCACAGAGACAAACACCTGGACCAAGCCCATCTAATAATTGCAAGAGGTTTAGATTACTTAGTGCTACTCATGGTCTCTGTAAAAAAATGACAAACAGCAGTGTTCACGTGTCTGTGAGGTGGCTCTGTGAACTTTGTCAGGATCCTGGGTGTTGCTATTAAATTATTTCCTGGGTCGCTGGAAGGAACATAAATCATTCCTTTTCTTCCCTTCCCTTTATAGTCGGAAAAAGCCTGTTACTCTCAAGATCATGTTTTCTTTCAAGAATCAACATCAGCACTTTGTGATGCTCATTGATTTCCCCTACACAAATCCCAGTACTTCCCATCTCCAAGAAGAAGAGCTCTCTCTTCTAAAGATCTCACATTGCACAAACTTAACTATTGTACTCATAAAAGTTCCTCCAGTTGAGCTTCATGAAGAGATCAGAAATGCAACTCTCCTCGGCATCCTCTCTTTCTGTCTCTCAGTCTCTCTCCCTCTCAGTCTCTCTCTCTCTCTCTCTCTCTCTCTCTCTCTCTCATACATCCGGTGTCCCCAGGCTTGGCATGAATATTCATCTCCACCGGGCTACCTACCATTCCTACTTATTTCCTTTCTCCACTTTCCCGTCTTCCCAGCCCAAACCAAAGGGGACCTGCCCAGAATCCCACAAAGGCTTCCAGAGTCGCTCCCCGTGGCACACACAATGGCAAAGCACACCCTCCCCTTCCCCGACCCAACTGCCACCCACAGCAAACGAATTCCATCCTCCAGCCACTGAACACCACACACGGACACACACACACACACACACCCCTCCTGCCCTCTCCTAGACAGACACGGTCCCCAATTCCGCCTACATCAGGCTCGCAGCCACATACGCCCTTTTCACCGTAACACAAGAGCCTTCCAACTCTTCCCAGCGCCTCAGAGCAGCCCGCCCCCCCACCACCACCCTCAGCCGATTCCCTCAGCCCGCCCGGCCCCGCTCCCTCCTTTCCACACGCGCCACCCAAGAAACGGGTCATCCTGTCTGGGCTTCTCTCTCGCGCTCTCCCTCCGCGTGCGTGTGCGCGCGCGCGGCCAGGCACTTCCATCCCGGCGGGGACCGCAGCTGCGAAGCTGCCCCTCTCGACCCTCCTCCGGCACAGCTTCCTCCCGAGCCCCCTGCGGAACGCCACAAACGCTTTTCCCCGAGCCTCTCAGACAGGGAAGGAGGCTACCTCTGTCTTTTTCCCGGGCGGCCGCCGCCGCCGCCGCACCGACCCTCCACCGGCGCCGGCTCTCCCCCTCCTCAGGCTCACCTCAGACCGAGAGAGGGGTCCGCGCTGCTCCGTCTGCCGTGCCTTCCTCCTCCTCCTCCTCCTCTTCGCCGCTCTTCCATCCTCCGCCGCCGCCGAGGTCGCCAGAAGAAGAGTAATGAACGGCGCCAACCGCCGCCGCCTCGCCCAATGCAAAGCGAGCCCCGATCAGGAGCAACCCGCTGCTGTCCGCGGCGCTTCGAGTTTCTCCTCCCGGAGGCGCGCTTGGCAAGACCGCGCCACGCATGCGCTGTTGAAGGGTCATGGGAAGTGTAGTTTCCCCCTATCCCGCTTTCTGGCGAGGCTGCGTTCCCAGCCCTTTTTCTTCCCTCCTTTGCTCGCTTTATAGTTGGGGAAGCGAAATTTGGGGCAACCATTCACTGAACTCGGGAACAGGTCGAGGAGACAGCATCAGCCATGATTTGGATAAGTTCTTCAGTATTGCTATATAGGGCCAGAGAAAAAGAGCCGAAACAAGGAAGGGGAATTAGCTCAAATGGTAGAGCGCTCGCTTAGCATGCGAGAGGTAGCGGGATCGATGCCCGCATTCTCCAATATTTTTCCCCCCTATTTTTTTATCAACATTACAACTAATGTTAAACTAAATTCTGTTAAACGATCCAATATTTTAAACGATTCTAAATTTCACAAGTCGCATTCATTTAATGGAAAGAAATCTTAATGTGGTACTCCTCATAATGCCTGTGGGTTTAGAGAACTGGTATTCCGATTTGTCTTTTTCCTTCACAATAAAATACAAGTTCTTGTAACTTTTTCTTATTACTTTACTCCCTTCATGTGCATTAATTATTACTTCACCAGATGGGATCCTCGACATTTACATACAAAAATGTTCTGTTTAATAAACCAATAAGCAAGTATTACATTCAGGTTGATTGCAGAGAACAAGTAACCCGAAAATGAAAAAAAAATTGTATAAGAAGACAAAAATAATAGTTTCCTCTTTAATATTTTAACTAATCAGTTCTAACTAAAATTATAACGGACCCTAAATTAGCTGTTTCTTAACAGCAAGGATGTAATCATCCGACAAACTATTATTATTGGGTCTAGATAATAAGATCAATTAAATATTAAGTTAGAGAAATATGCGTTGCATTCAAGAATGAAAATGTAATATTTTCTTCAACTGCCAATAGCTCTAAGCCCAACGTTCCTTTTTTATTTCCTAAAATAATTATTCCTCCTTACACAGAGGTCGGTTATGATTTCTCAAGCCCCTCAGATGTGCATAGGCTGCCCCCTAGCGGGTAGCATAAAATCGTTTTAGGAAAAATGGATGAGGGGGGTGCACACGTACAAAACAAAACCGCTTCACCACCTTGGTTTATAGGACGTGCTGCAGAGTCAGACCTTGTGGAAATCAGTGAGGCCACATAACGCAAACAGGTAGACAAACCTCTCTTGTAATGAAACACAAGGGTTTCACTCTGCTGCATTGTTCAAGCAAATGTCGGATCTCTAATGGCGCACAATAACGCCAGATAATTCTTTTTGGAGTAGTGAATCAAAGAGGTTTATCCATGCAAAGAAGACCCTGAGGACAAAGATAAACCTCCAAGTGCTTCAGCCACCCTTTAAAAGGATGCAAATGACCAGCTGTCTGCAAGGAATATAAATCCTTCCATTCCCCATTATCCTGTCAGAGCTGAAGAAGCTTCTTGGATGAGGAGCCAAACGTCCTCAAAGAAAAAATAAGTCCAGTTGCCTCCAGAAAAAGCACCTTGGGACAACCATGACTTGGATGACTGAGAATCTCTACAGACTTTCATGCAAAAAAGACGTAATTGCAATCTTTCTTAGCACATTCACCCTGGAGTTATACTTCATGGATATGCAGACCCTAAAGCATGCAATAATATAGGCGGGGAGAGGCCGAAGGTAGGAAGGATTTATAGTATTCTCAGAGGAAGGACTGTAAGGATGTGTAAGGATTTCTGATGTTCAGTGGACCAGTAGAAGTGGTAACATAACTATTCTCCCTCCCCCCAACTTATTCTAATATTCCTTCCTTCCTTTCTTTTCTTTCTTTCTTCCTCGCTCCTTTCTTCCCTCGCTCCCTTCCTGATCTTGCATTGGCATATAGGTATTTTCTTACTATTTCCCCACTTATTTTCCATAATCAAGACTCATGATATTTGTTGATAAATGATCTTGGAATTAGGGTACGTCCCCTGAAACAAGTCATCATGTCAGTGAATTTATTCAACTGATAATGTGGAGGGTCCAGTATTGTGTTCAATATGAATAAAGAAACACAATCCAAGACCCTTAGCAGTCTGCATCCTCTTAAAAACTTCGAGTGTACTTCCCAGGGATTTTAAAAAGTTATTAGCAAATTATAATATTTGACATAAAAGAAAAAAAATGTTAGAAATAGGATTGGAGAGTATATATAAGAATTGCACTGAGATTTGAGATGAAATAAATCCAAATTAGCTTTTGTTCTGGCCCCACCCACTACATTTTTGATGCCTGTCACAAGGTTGTCATGTTTTTAGCATCTTTTGCCTGGAATTGGATGGATAGAACTCTGTCTTTGATTCTATATTGTATGCAGTTTTAACTGCATAGGACATATGACAATTTGACTAGTCCACTATTTACATGATGGATCAATGCAACGCATGTCAAAAAATTAAATGCTAAATTAATTTTTGACAAAATGGATAAAGAAAAATTCTTCCTCAGTATCAAACCCACAATATTTTATTTGTAAGTTGAGGGAAACTAGTCTGATTTTTTTAAAAAAAGGTGAGATTCATCACTTTATTATTTAACTACAGGTCAAAGGAGAATATATAATGCATGCTCACATGCTTAATATTTTCTGTGGCATTCAAATAATAATGATTTATTAAATTTAGCCCCAATTAGATGTACTCAAATGAAATTCTTATTGTAAAAAGGGCTGTGATATTTCATGAAATAATCAGATAGGACTGCCATCAGTCAACAAGCATCTCCATAAATATTGGCATATTAATATGTAAATTTGGTTAAATTATTTTTACATAATTTGAATGACTTCTGTCACTTGGCTCCAACATTTTACTCTACTTTTAGTTGGGTTTTTAGAGCTTTCAGTTGTGTATATGACTTTTTTAAAACACAAAATCCTTTACCCTACCTTACATAGAAAAAATAAAAACACTTAAAATTGCCATCTAAAAGTAAGTAAAGAGCTCAAAACACGTGGACAAAAATATATCAGATTAAAAATAGAACAAATAGCTACAGAACTGCAATATTTCATATGGATAATACCCTATGTACTATAGAAAAGTGCAAAACCACACTTTAAAAAAAAGTAATTTTCTATTTCTTCCTGCTTTGGTGTATATATTTCTTATTGCAGAAAAACCTTCTAATTGAGTTGGATTGTTCAGCAAATAGCATGGAAGTCTATGCAAAAGAAGTGGATTTTCTTGTGTTTTGTTGTACAGTATCGATTTCCATTATGTTATTTTATATTTTGAGAATTCTGGAACATGTTCACACTCGTACTTTCGTTCTAATTATTGCTGTGGAGTAGGAAAGGAGAGTGAAGAGGAAAAAAATCAGAGAGAAAAACTACTTGTCAAAATGAGGATGAATCTTTCTCTGGCACTATTACCTTCCTAGTCCTGTCACATTACATACTAGTCCTGTCACATTAATAAACTTCTAACTAGCTCAGTAATCCTGAACTTTCTTCTGCATATTGCTTTCCTACTATGCCAGCAAGTTTAATAAACCTCAGTATAATAACATCCTGAGCCCTACACCTAATAAAATATGTGCCTGCTTCCCCATTCTGTTTTTCATTTTGGCTAGCTCACAAAAATGTGTGATTTGAAAGTGTTTAGCTCAGCAGATTCTTTGACCCAGTTTAGCCCTATGGAATCTAATCTCAAATTATCTTCCCATAAACTGTAGACCAGAGCCAAACTTCACAGAGTCATAGACATAATCCACCTTCTTTGCTGTTCAGCATTGCCATTATCCATCAGGCTTGTAACAATGCAGGTAAATATAGAATGTGTACATTGAAGATACACACTTGGTATAATTCCAGAAATTCCTTGGCCAAATGCCTACATTCTCAAAAAAATATGTATGTGTATGGTAATTCATATTTTTATTATGATCAATAGTTTGTATTTCTGTAGGGAAAAAAGCAATACTCCAGATAAAATACAAATATTCAGTGAAATACAAGGGAAATAATATGTATCCCTTCTCTTAAAGTCCCACTACATTTTCTGTTGTCTTTTTTTGCCTTCAGACCGAGGTACCAAGCTGCTATATTGGTGATGCAATGAGAGGCTGACTGATACACTTCTGGTACAGCCATGCTGCTGTAGGCAAGTGCCTATACCACTATCTGTGGAAAAGCCCCCCCAAATCACTTTGATTTTTGATGTTCACAGTATTTCTGAAAGCTTTCAGAATTTCAAAATCATAGACCTGCTTGGTCTTTTAGGCTCCTAGTAGGCTTATAGTTATCCGAATCCTTTAAAAACTTGCAATTAATTTAAAAGGTGCTCCTGATTAACTAGATAACTTTAAAATATTTGTTTTAATTCATTAAATATTAATGTGGATTTTAAAAAATACTATATGTCTCTGTGCTGGTTATGCCACCCTCTTATATTCAAACTTCCCTTTAATGATAATGGTCAGAAGAGGAATCCTCTATTTTACAGAGAGTTGTGAGTACTAAAGGCTTAAATAAGACTTAAAACTGTTTTTATTCATCCACAAAAATAGTTTGTGTGTGTGTGTGTGTGTGTGTGTGTGTGTGTGTGTGTGTGTGTATGTGTGTGTGTGTGTATTCACTTAAGTATAAGGTGACCAGATTTTAACATTGGTAAAGAGGGACATTGTGGGCGTGGCTTATTTTGTGGGCGTGGCTAGCTGGTCATGTGACTGGGTGGGCGTGGCTAGCTGGTCATGTGACCGGGTGGCCATGGCTATGTGTATAGGGTAAGGTGAACAGATTTTAACATTGGTAAGAAGGACACCATTGTGGGCGTGACTTATTGTGTGGCCGTGGCTTGGAGGCCATGTGACTGGGTGGGCGTGGCTAGCTGGTCATGTGACCGGGTGGCCATGGCTATATGTATAGGGACTACTCAGAGGGCTGAAAAGTCATTTCTGACAGGTCCTCACACTTTTGACTGGTCCTCACACTTATGACCATCCTCACATTTATGCCCGTGCAGTATTCTTAACAACCATGTCACTCATTTCACAACTGCTTCTCTTCACCATGGTGACAAGATAGGGCAAAAACGTAAAATGTGAGGACAGTCGTAAGTTCGAGGACTGGTCAAAAGTGTGAGGACCAGTCAAAAATAACTTTTTCAGCCCTCTGAGTAGTCCATATGCACAAAAGGACTAACCAGAGGGCTGAAAAAAGTCATTTCTGACAGGTCCTCGCACTTTTGACTGGTCCTCACACTTATGACCATCCTCACATTTATGCCCATGCAGCATCCTTAACAACCATGTCACTCATTTCACAACTGCTTCTCTTCACCATGGTGATAAGATAGGGCAAAAATGTAAAATGTGAGGACAGTCGTAAGTTTGATGACTGGACAAAAGTGCGAGGATCAATCAAAAATAACTTTTTCAGCCCTCTGAGTAGTCCATATGCACAAAAGGACTAACCAGAGGGCTGAAAAAAGTCATTTCTGACAGGTCCTCGCACTTTTGACTGGTCCTCACACTTATGACCATCCTCACATTTATGCCCATGCAGCATCCTTAACAACCATGTCACTCATTTCACAACTGCTTCTCTTCACCATGGTGATAAGATAGGGCAAAAAACATAAAATGTGAAGACAGTCGTAAGTTCGATGACTGGTCAAAAGTGCGAGGACCAGTCAAAAATAACTTTTTCAGCCCTCTGAGTAGTCCATATGCATAAAAGGATACAGCAATAGAGAGGGATGAAGGAAGGGAAGGGAAATTAGAGTAGGAGTGAGGGTAAGAGGGGGAGGAAGAGAGGAGAAGGAGAAAGGAAGAGGAAGTAGGGAGGAGAAGAAGAGGGGGGGAAGAGAAAGTAAGAAGGAAAGAAAAGAGAGAGGTGGTAGGTTTGAGGAGAAAGATTGCTGTACAATAAAAAAGATGAAAGGGAAGAAAGCCAACCCCAAACAAATATAAAGATATTAAGATAAAGAATGAATGGTTAAACTTTAAAGAATAAAAGAGAACAAATATGAATAAATAGCAGTAATTAGAAACACACATACAAACATACAATTTATTTTCTTTGAACAGAGTATTTGGCCGGTTCACAAATTTAAACAGTGTTTAGTCACTTCAATTAAATTTACAATTTCTATATTTCCTTTTTGCCATATTTATTCCTCATCTATTTTTTTTAAAAAACCAATATTACCCTTCATCCAAATCTCTAATCTTAATCAAATTCAATTTTTCCCTTCTATTCTATATTATACCCCTTTCCGTTGTCATCTATTTTTATATCCATCCTCACATTGTTTAATTATGTAATTATGTAATACAGTTGTTTAATACAAATTCAACATTTTAATATAAATCAATTAGTTATAAAACTATCTTTTTTGTATATTAATCAATATGAACATGAATATTCCAATTATTTCCATGCAATCCAATTTCTTACAAATCAATTAATTATATTTACCAATAATAATAAACCAAATAATTTCTCCCATATATTCCTCTGAACCACAACTTAACCATTTCTGCTTTCAACACAATATACAATTAATAGTATCTCAATTATTACAATCCCCTAGTTAAATACAGCTTTTTTTTCTTTTGTGTTTTAAAATCTTGAACTCTCCTCCTAAATTTCCCATTGTTCGCAGTTTTTCACCTACCTTTTTTGGGGAGGAAAAATAAAAATAAAAATAAATCTCTCTCTGCCTCATTTTGTCACGTTCCACCAAAGATCCTGGTTTCGGTTTCGTTTCTGCAGCTTAGCTAGGGGAAAAAAAAACTGCTTCGGGAACTCTTTACACTGATTGCCTGTAGGGCGGCCCTTTGAAGCCCCGGGCAAGAGTTTAAACAGTTTTTTTTTCTTCTAGCCATCAGCTGGGGCTCAAGAGGCAGCGGGACTGAGGAGGCAGAATGAAAAATCGGGACTTTTTTGAAACGCCGCGGGATGCGGGACAAATTGCTAAAAAGCGGGACTGTCCCGCCAAAAGCGGGACGTCTGGTCACCTTACTTAAGTATATTCACTTCCAGGTGGACTTTATCTGTAGTTTTAATTACCTAATCCTAGAAAGAAAGGCCACCTGAGAGCCCTAAAATTAATTATTAATACAACCCTCCATTTTACTGAATTAACCTCCAGTAATCTGAATATCTATTCTTTAAAGTAAATCATGTTTTTGAGCACTTTTGCAATAACAAAAGTCATACTAAGTTTTATTTGGAGTGAATTTTTGAAATTTGCACCTTAAGTGCCAGAAACCTCTGACTTGCTTACATTTTTAGTAGAATGCAACCTTTTATTTTATCAATTTTTGAAAAAAATTGAAAAGCCCTAGAACAAAGAATTCCAACCAGGTTGGTTTTTGGTGTTTATCTTATGTAAATATTTTGTGGAAAAGAAGAAACATTCTGACAAGATTTCCTCAGCTGTTTGTATTTTGAACCCAAAGTACAGCCACGAGTCAAGAGACCACCCTCAGAAATGTTTAATGCATCCACAACTATTCAAAACACGCTCCCTAGTTCTGCAATAGCATTTTGCAATGTATTAATCATAATTTATTTATTTTATTTATTTATTTGTCAAGTATGTATAATAAATATAATATAATATAATATAATATAATATAATATAATATAATATAATATAATATAATATAATATAATATAATATAAAACAATATAATATACATATATATATATATATATATATATATAGAGAGAGAGAGAGAGAGAGAGAGAGAGAGAGAGAGAGAGAGAGAGAGAGAGAGAGAGAAGAGGCAATAGACATCACGATCTCCGGAACGTTTAAAAGTTTAAAAATTTTTATTTTAAAACTTGTGCTAAGCTTTCGTCGGCCCCCACCGACTTCGTCAGAGTATAAAATCCCCATTGAGGAGCTGCTTGCTTTTATGTGATGCTGATCAATTTAGTAATTACGCGTGTAACAGGCCCACACCCTTGCCTTCCCCCTGTAATTATCTTTTTTTCTGCCTTAGTCATGCTGACCCGATGATGATGCACTTTCCCCTGCCTCCTTCCCCATTGTGTGTTGCCTCTTTCTCTCCCTGGGGGGTAACGCAGTGTTATCAGGCATTGCTTTGAAGGTATTTCTCCCGGCTCTCTCTCCCTCATTGTTATGCCTTTTCCTTTTAGGCATACACGTTGCCTCCTCTAAACCTATTTGTTTTGCCCATGGTCTTGTGAAGGGTCTGCATTGTTCTTCCTTACCCCCCTATCTTCCTCATTCTGCTGTTTCCCTAACCTACTCTCTTGCCCTCTATCAGGGTTTATCACACCTTCATTGAGCCACTCTCCATGCCTAAAGGAGGAAATTTGTCCCCGATCTCCATTCAGTCTTAATGATCGGTCCTCCTTAAGTCTTTCCTGGTGCCGTAAAGCCTGGTATGCCGGTGGTATGTCAATATGTCTATTGAGGGAGTTGTTGTTAGAGAACCAGGCTTCTTTCAAGAGGCGCCCTCCTTTTGTTTCGTCGTGGGCAATGACTTCGGTCTCTTGGAAGTTGAACTCGTGACCATGCTCCTCCATATGCATCCAAATCTGGGAGCGCTGTTCCTTACGTCTGACTGCTAGTTTGTGCTCATGCACCCTCATTTTCAGTCGTTTTGATGTTTCTCCTATGTAATGACCTGCGCAATTGCTGCAGTTAATACGATAGATTATTGAGGAAGTCTCCTCCTTCGGCAAAGCTTCTTTTGGGTGCATTACTCTCTTCCTCAGTGTTTGGTCAGGTCTGTGTGCCACTCTAACCCCATGTGGTGCAAGGATGCGTGCCGCAGTTTCGGACACCCCCTGTATGTATGGGAGCACCCTCCACGTTGTTGTTCCGCATGCGCCCTCCATGGGCTGCCGGGCCCTGGGTGTAATACATCGATGGATAAAATCCCTCGGATAACCATTGAGAGCGGTAAAGATGCGCACGTTCTTTTGTTTTGGCTGCCCGTGTGCAGCAATGGGTATCTATCCTGCCAAATAATGTCCGAATGCAGCTAACTTTGTGCGCATTAGGGTGTGCACGCGCAATGACTAAATTGATCAGCATCACATAAAAGCAAGCAGCTCCTCAATGGGGATTTTATACTCTGACGAAGTCGGTGAGGGCCGACGAAAGCTTAGCACAAGTTTTAAAATAAAAAATTTTAAACTTTTAAATGTTCCGGAGATCGTGATGTCTATCGCCTCTTCTATAACTATACCTGGAACTCGCATCTTTAGGACAATTCTTAATATATATAGAATACGAAAACAAATATACACACACATACACACATATATACATATGTATATACATACATACATACATACATACATACATACATACATACATACAAAAGTATAAGCATGAACTGAATACATAAAATGAATAAAATTAAAGAGAACATTAGGACAGGGACAGTAGGCATACTGGTGCTCTTATGCTAATAAGGCTAATCTTTGGATATGCTAGAATTGATTGCCACTCATTCAACTGAGATTGTTTTTGCTGTTGTAGAAATCAGACATGGATTATTTAATGACAAGAATATGTGTTTTTCTTTCGCTATAAACATGGCCTTAGCTGAATGTTAAAATCAAACATGCCACTGTCAAGTTTCAAATTATATTCAGTAACAGGGGTGTAATCTACTTACCTTCCCAACTGGTTCGGAAGTGCACACGCCGCCCGCGTGTGTCACATGCACGCACGGATCCTCTGCGCATGTGCAAACCCTTCTGCGCATGCGCAGACGGTAAAAAACAGGTTGCTTTCTGGTTAAAACTAGGAAGTAACGACGACCGGGTGGGTGGGCGGAGCCTCACCCCGCCATCACTACTGGTTCTCTGAACCACCAGCCGCAATCGCTACTGGTTGGCTGAATCGGTCCAAACCAGGAACATTTCACCCCTGCTCAGCAAGTTGCAAGTACAGTATTATGTTCTAATACTTTACAGTGATTATATGGGCCAGTTAATAGAACAGGCATGAAGTAAACTGTGCATTTAGCTTCCATCTTTCTCCCAATTAGAAAACATTTCCATGTAGTCTTTAATATCTATTGTAGTGTTTCTCAATCTTAGCAACTTTTAAGACATGTAGCTTTCAACTCACCGAATTCCCTAGCCAGTATGCAGAGATAGATACAGATATGTTAGTATGAATATATAATAACCCTGGAATGAGAAAGAATGGTGATTTAATGAGATGATGGGAAGAAGTTTATTTCAGAATTAGCAGCCAGTAACAATATATCAGATTTAATAAATAAAACTACCTTAACACTGTTGTCTTTGTAGCCTCTTAGTCTCCCCTTGTTAAATGTTTTGTTAAACTTTTCTTTCTACAAATCAATTATTTTGTTTTATACATAGCCTATATAGCGATTTTTGTTTCCTTTCTTGATCATTTATATTTCCTCCATTTTCTATAATATTTTAGTGAGGCTTCTTGCAGTATGTTATAAAATCAAAGCAAAAATGCTTTGCAAAAATCCATTCAGAACTCTTTCCTCTGTGTACAAATGTAATATAAATCTTAGGAGAGTAGATATGTCAAACAATTTATTAGTGATAAACATACAGTATATAGACATTTTAAGACAAAATGTTTTGGTTACTCTACTGGCTTTAGTGCTCTGAAACAGGATGGAACACTATGATAATTGCAAATGTTATAGCAAAATAAATATACAGTAACTAACTGTATCTGTTTCATAGGTAAATATTATTCTTTACAGTGAAACATACTATGCCATTTTTAATTGGTGAGTGCACTGGTTATATTCACTGTTCAATCAAGCAGTTTGATCTGTATGAGCACAGACAAATCAGGTGAGCTGTTATCGAAATACAGTACTTCAATCTTCAATTGATTTAACCCATGTTACTTCTGTTTAACAATATTTGTTATACTATAAACCGCTTTAACATGCAAGTGTACCTTTGACAAGCCAGCGCCACAAGATTTCCTGGCTTCCTGAAATTGTGAATGTGGTCTTTTAACTAGCAGTCTAAGTTGGGTCTGGCAAGCTGAACCACAGATGCAAACAAGCCAAGGTCTCTGGATAATTTTTAGCATAGTCGTAATAGCCGATCACATCTCATATTTCTTTAAAACCAATCAGACTTGTCATTGAAATGGGGAGGGGGCAATGGGTAGAATGGGATTCCCTAGCTGACTCTGTGGCAGATTCCCCCCAACCCATTTTAAACATCTGTCCTGCATAGGAGTGTTTGAGTGGCATTCGCAGTGGGGGTAAAGCTGCTTCAGAATTAAGGGTCTACATAGCATTCCATATCAGATTTAATGCATTTAGGGAGCTTTAGCACCGTCACCTTTCTAGTTCCCTTGGTTTCTCCCTTTCAATGCAATTATCATCACGCATTTGTGTCTTGATTAAATTCTGTATTCAAGTTCGGGAAGCTTAATGCATAAAAAAAAAGAGTACATCAACTCCAAATTTCATCAGATCCTTTTCAATAAATACTCCTTAAATTAGTGGCCCCCGATGCATTCCAAGTTTCATGAGGTTTTCTTTTGCATTTGGCATCACCGAAGCATATTCCAAACACTGCCGGTTGCACGGAAACCAGACAGCAGGAAGTTGTCGTCTGACGTTTATTGCCAGCTTTCTTTTCCATGAAATCCGTGGGCGGTGAGTATGGCCTGGCAAATCAGTCTCTCAGGGTTCAGAAAATGTGGTCTGTTTGGAGATGTGATGACTGATTGACTGCAGAAAATGAGCCGCAGTGAACCGAGCCGGCCTTCTACAAAGAAAAGGGGGTATTGAAAGGGAAAAAAAGGAAGTGGAGGCTGCTTGGAGGAAATAATGATCACCCTTTTTGGAAAGCTCCAGAGTTGCTTCGTTCTGCCTCGTGGAGCCCAGGCGTTTCCTCTTGTTAGCAGGTGCAGCCTTCATGCGTGGGGTTTTCCCAAGGGATGTAAGTGGGAGACGTTCTCTTGGCCCTGCCAGGCAAACAAAAGAGGGCGCAGTTAATGTGGAGCCAGAAGGCAAAGGCAAGCGTCCACGTTCCACAGAACCATTGCATGGCCGGGCCTTGCTTGGCCTTGAATGTGACTGAGGACTCGCAAATGGGCCGTTTTGTGGCTCACTAGCCATACTGCTTTAGAGCAAAATCCAACCAAAACAGAACTCTTCCTTCGCCTGTTTCCTTCCTCGGATTTTTGCATACTGCTCTTCAACGAAATATCCAGGGTGGTTTGCAAAAATCAGCTGTCCAAAGCTGAAGAAAAAAGATATATTGAATATTGTTCATTCCCAACTTCTTTGATTCTTGGAAGTAATTCTTGGAGATCATTTGAGGTACCTAAGCCTTCTTCAAATTTCCACAGTGGTGTGTTTCCCAGATTGAATTTCCAGCATAACCAACAGGGGCTGAGGCAGGGATGAAATGTTACCGGTTCGGTCTGGTTCACCCGAACCAGTAATAAAAAATGCTACTGGTTTGCCGAACCAGTAGTAAAAAATGTTTTTAAAAAAGTTCCGACGATCAGCTGAGCAACCCACGATTGTCAGAACTTTTTTTTTTCTTTTTTAGCATTTTTTAACTACCGGTTCTCCAGAACCAGTAGTTAAAAATGCATGAAAAAGTTTTTTAAAAAAGTTCCGACGATCACGGATCACTCAGCTGATCATCAGAACTTTTTTTTTTTTACTTTTTAGGCATTTTTTTTACTACCGGCTTGGGCGAATAGGTAGTAAAATATGCTTTAAAAAAGTAAAAAAAAAATTCCGACGATTACAGCTGTGCCACACGATCATCGGAGCCTTTTTTTTTACTTTTTTAAAGCATTTTTTAAATACCTATTCACCCGAGCCAGTAGTAAAAAAATGCTTTTAAAAAAGTTTTAAAAAGGCTCCAATGATCACAGCTGTGGTGCGCGATCGCTGGAACCTTTTTTTTTTTTTACAGGGGTGGGGGGGATCCATTTTTGCTAGGCCAAAAACGGGGGGTGTAGGCAAAAAACAGAGAGAGAGAGAAAGAAAGAAGGGAGGGAGGGAGGGAGGGAAGGAAGGAAAAAGGAGAGGAAGGAAGGGCTACAAACCTGGCAGTAGTAGTAGATTATCTTCAGAGGATAATCTAGGGCTGGAAGGGACCTGGAGGTCATGTAGTCCAACCCTGCTCCAGCAGGACATTGTTAGTGAGTTTCTGTCTTTTGATCCCCTAGTCACATTGTTACATAGCCACATCCACCCAGTCACATGACCCTCACCAAGCCACACCCACCAAGCCACGCCCACAGAACTGGTAGGAAAGAAATTTAGATTTCACTACTGGGATATAAGTTCCCCTTTCAGCATCCTTCTCCATGTTTACCTTTGTTCATAGTTCTTACCACTACAAGAAATTCCAGTTTCTTCCTGTTTACATTCAAGTGGCTTCTACTTATTACCCTGGTAGGACCACCATTTTCCCAAAATGAGTTGAGTTTTGGTTTTGCTTGTTTCAACTCATAACTTGTGCAATGCACATTCCCAACCACTGAAGTCAAAACACATAAGATACTGGTTACCAGAAGTGGAAGATACAGAATTTCATAATCATTTCCAGTGCATATGTAGAGCTGAACGATGGTTCTTAAATGTGCTCAGGTTACTGGAAGTAGAAGAACACAACATGCAGGCTCTAGGGGAAAACAATTAAGACAGAGATAGGATCAATTATTAGTCACAAACCTGTTCAACGACTGGGTATTTAAAAAAAAAAGTATGCATTTCAGAAACTGAATACAAGTAGTCCTTGACTTGACTTACAGCCATTTGTTTAATGACTGTTTGAAGTTACAACGGCACTGCAAAAAATGACTTACAACCAACTGCCAGAACATACCCATGATCACACGTTCAAACTTTTGGATGCTTGGCAGCCAGCATATATTTATGACTATTGCAGCATCCCAGGATCATGTGATCTCTATTTGTGACTTTCTCAACCAGCTTTTGATAAGCAGTCAGTGGGGGAAGTATGACTCACTCAATCACTGCAGTGATTCACTTAACAGCCATGGCTAAAAAAGAAGAAAAGTCAGGCATGACTTACTTAACCATCTTGCTTAGCATCACAAATTCTGGCGCACCAGTCTGGTCTTAAATTGAGGACTACTTGCACAGCCCCTCCCATACTATGTGCTGTCTAGCTATATGGGATTATAATTTGGATAATCCATTTTGTGTCCTTTGCATCTGGAAAACATCACACGGAGGAAAAGCTATTATTTGCAGTGCTTGAAGAAAACTGGTACAAATGGTTACATCTGGCAGTTTTCAAGTAGATGGAAATTGGTAAGAAAGACAGAGATGAATAACCACTGAGGTTACCAGGAGACGGCATTTAGTCTTATATTACTTTAATGGCCCAATTAAAGTAATATATCACTCTTAGACTTTATTGAAGCTGCCAGAATGTGGAACTAGTAAAGTTATTGTCCATGTAGTACTGACGGAGAAGCCATGTTCAGATTTATTAGATTGCAGAGCAATGTCTGAAGATATTTCGGCTTTTGACATTGGGATTTCTGATCAGCCCTTTCTTTTTTATTTTCTTTTAAATATTTTTGCACAATGCCTATTTTACAATGGAATTTTAGTTATGCCTTGTTCGTAGCCTGCCTTTTTACTCTCTCCACAAAACAGCGTGAGAGGAGCTCGCTGAGAAAGGGGAGTTTTAAAACTTCGCCAAAGGGCTTTTTACTCCCCTTTGATGTGAGGAAATAAAAAGGCTTGGTCGAATCTCGAACAAAAAAAAAAAAAAACCATCATCCTCCGCCTCTGCTGCGAAAAGGGCGTCGTGAACCTTCCATAGGAACTAACTAGTTGCCGTGGAAAATTCGCTACGGGCCTCATCGGGATTATGAGCAAACCCGAACGCAACGGCATACGCCTTGGTTGGCGAGGGGGCGGAGCAATGATGACAGTCGGTTTCCCTCTCTTCCAATTGGCCGCGTGAGAAGAGGGCGTGGCCGAAGCGGAGAAGATATTTTAGCGTAAGAGGGTGGGGCTGAAGGCTAGAGTGGCCTGTTCAGTCGTTTCTCGTCCTCCGACAGTCCGGTAAGAGAGACCTGGCTTGGCTCTTCCTATTGCTTAACCAGGTGTGATAGGGGCAGGGTGGCGTAGTGCTGGCCGTGGCGTTCGTATTAGTCGGGTTAAAAATAGGTAATTTGGGTTGGGGGGGGGAACGGACAGAAGGAAAAAAGGTGGAGGGGGGGTTCAAAGCCAACTGCGAATTGTGTGTCGTTGGCAACGTAGTAAGAAAATCGCGGCACTTTCTGGTTTTCGTTCCTGGTCCCCATATTACTACTTGGGGTAATTTGAAGCCCCCACCCACCCACCCCCGCTTGAAAGCTGGTATTCGTGGCCATGGGTGAATGGGCTCACGCCCTTTTCGTTGGGAAAACTCGGCTCGTTTGCAGTGACGAGTTGCTCCCTTCAAAGTAGATGACTTGACAATACGGAGCCCCCGAGGAAAGCGAATCGTTTACCGGTGACTCAGAGCTTCGCCCTGAATAATAGCTTGAAGTACGGTACTTTTCGGTTGAGGAAGAAAGACCGCAAGCGGTGTGTCGTTATTTCGTTATTTTATGTGCTGTGTTTAAAAGTTTTTTGTCATTTTAGGAGCCCCGGCGCCATTCCAGGTTAGAGACGCCGTTTTGATTCCTCTGCCTGGGAAGGCAATTGCAGCACAGCCGCCTTTGCTGCCATGTGAATTTAATTCACTTTTACCTTCCCGAATCATGGCTAAGCGCACGTGGTTTGCCAAAATCCAGTGACTGGAAGCCAGGACATTTTTAGGTTTAAAAGGGTGTCAGAGGAAAAGTGTCTTCTGCTAAAAAGTTTCCCTTCTTTAAAGTTACAAATAAAGACACCCCATTTAATCTCCCTCCTGTTTTTTTCCTTAATTTATAATTTGGGGTTTTACTTGTGTTTCTAAGATGTTGCTATGTATAACTATTGTTTGGTTATCTGTGTAAGCCATTAAGTCTTTTCTGATGGGGTGAATGTAAATTAGATTAATAATTGTACAGAAAATCTTAACTCTTTGCCCTCTAATAGTCATCTGATTTTTTTTTTTCTGAGCCAGATCCCTCTGAAGTTTTGGCACTACATTTTGTATAATTCTTTGGTCATTTGACCAGAAGGACTAATGAATGAGATATAAGAAAGTTATAGTCCAATTCAATTGTAGGGCACTAAGTTTGGTGTGGTTTTTACTTGAATAAAAAAAGTTTCAATAATTTGTTAGGAATGTTCATTTGCCAATAGCAGGCTGCTTTTGGTCCTTTTGTGTATGAGGGTGGTTTTAATTTGTGGAAGGCATTTTTCACTCCCTGCAACCATTTCCCAATTCTTGCTTTTGTTTGTCTTCTTTCTGACTCCTTTCTCCCCTCCCCCCAGCTTAGAAGAAACATTTAACTGAAGTTGCAAAATAAAATGCTCACTTTTCTTTCTACCTAGATTGTGTACATTTCAAAATAATTTGGAAGAAACACTTCTGACCTTGCCATAATGCTTTGCTCTTTATAATGTTCATTAAAGCAGTCCAACTTTTTTCAGTTTATGTGCAAAAACTGATGCTAGTGCTGCTTGAAGGAGTTAGCTTGTTAACTTTTAAAGTGGCAGCATTGTATGGCTCAATCAGGCACCTGGGGAAAAAAACAGCTGCTTTATGAATAGTGGAGAAGAAATATGGGCAAAAGCAATTTATCCAAATTTTTGAAGCATGAGCATCTTTAATTTTAAATTAAATTTAAATTAAATTTTAAATTAAACTCACATGGCTAATTGGCACTTTGGTGGTACATGTGCCTTTGGCAAGAGAAAGGAAAGGAAAGGAAGTTTTTGAAACAAGCTGTGATCCAGAGTTTTCACTTTAAATTTCAGGTGTGATTATATTGCCATTAAATAACCATATCTGGAACATTAAATCTAATATGCTATAACAATAGTTTTATGAATTCTCTTGAACTCTTCATCGTGAATAGGCAAGAAATAAATTGACAGGATCAGTTTCTAAGGACCTCCTTGATTATATAGTTTTAAATATGACAATAAGCAAATCGCCATCTCAGCTGACCGTTTCTTTTGATTGATGACTGGTAACTTGTTCCACTTGCTTTGCCTAGAGCATACTTGGACAATGTTTGTGGGCCAGAGGACACACTATTTAACTCTTAAGATGAATATGAATATGTATATGATCTATTAAATCAGATTAATTGATACAGCAGACGATATAGCTTGTCAGGGCCTTGAGATCCCAGGGATATTCTCTACTACTACTTTTGCTTATTTTTGTGTCATTATTTTTTCCTCTGGATAGACATGCTTCCAAACAAACTGTAGTACTGTGTGGCAACTTCATTTTTATCTGTGAAGGTTTAGGAGCATTCTTAGAAATAAATATGAGGCTAAAGGCTGGCATAGTGCTTTATTGGATGCCAGCTTCCTACTCGTAATTTAATAAAAGAACCAAAAGGAAACGACCGTAGAATGAGGCAAAGAGTAGAATTCAGTCTTTCTGAACCTGCCATGGAATTACAGATAACAAGATGACAATTTCCAGGCAGTGTAAACATACCTAAATGGCATTGAGTTGAAAAAGCTGTGGGATGACAAAGGTTATGATTTTTTTTTATTATCCGCAGGAGCATTACAGTGAAAAACACAATTGGAAGTTACGTCGTCTTAACTATGAATATAGCAGCATTCATAAAGGCTTATTTGGACTAACCATTGAGCAGCCACAGACAGTGAGGGTAGTAAAGTCTCCTTTTCACTGAACTGAATTTCTTGGACTTAATGGATATTATGCAGTGTGGAGATGGATTGAGATTGCTTTCTTCTGGAATATTTTTTAAATTACCCAATTGGATGATTCCCAGTTTGGTGTAGTGGTTAAGGCTGGAAACCAGGAGATGTGATTTTTAATCCAGCCTTAGGCATGAAAGCAGGCTGGGTGACTTTGGGCCAATCAATCTCTCTCAGCCCAATTCACCTACAGGTGGTGGTTGTGGGGAAAATAGAAGGAGAAAGGAAAAGCAGGTATGTTCACTGCCTTGAGTTGTTTATAAAAATAATTTTTAAAAAACTAGCCAGGCCTAATCCTGCTTATTTTCAAAGTCTAAACAAGATCTGTCTGGCTGCTTCCTGCAGAGAGAGTCCCAAATAGAATACATTTTCCCAAGAATTACTTGATATTATGAAGTATTTTTTTGCCCATAATGAAAGGCAATTTCTGAACCATGCTCTCTTCCCTCAGGATGGGATAAAGGCTTGCATATCTGAAAGTGATTGGCAAAGCAACTATGTAGTATTTGGAATAAAAAAGGGGAAAAAATAATGGGAGGATTTGAGTTGCACAATTCTTAAGAGTATGTTGTCATCCCCAGAAATAAATTGCTAAATTTCAGTGATTACCTATAGAGAAATAACAGACTACCTTATCTAATACTCCCATATCTTTGGCTTTAAGCTGGCCAATGTGGAGCAATTTTCAACCAAGGATGGACACTATATGTCAGTGATGGTATGGTCAAGGCAAACTAGATCAAACATACACTGTCCTTCTACCTTGTTTAAGCTTTAAGATAGTGATTCGCAGAAGTCTTAGGAATTTTTTTTTCTATAGTTAATGGTGAGATTGCAAGGTTGACTTAAAAGCTCCAGGGCTTCCATTTGCTTTAGCAGTCCAGAAAAGACGAAGATACTGAGCACAAATGCTCAGTCAGTAGATGCAACTCAATGGGGCGGGGCGGGGGGGGGGAGGAACGACACCCAAGAACAGGAATTACATAGGAATTGGGGCCAAGCACAGCTTATCTTCCAGGAAAAATGGGAGTGAGTAGCACTGAAACAATACCATGCAGAACTCCTGTTTTAAGCTCCCAACACACACGAAACAGAGGATAAAGTTTTCTCTGTACAGACCTGTCTGCCTGAAGGCTGGGAGGTTTCATGTATCACAGTTTGACATCTGGGAAAAAAAAATCCAGAAATAGGTTTTTGTTGCCCTAGGAATTTCAAGCTTTGAAATTGAAAGTGAGTGAGGTTGACAGTCTATGTATTCAGAATGAACAGACTTATTTGCACACTGCATAAAGCTCCTCATCCCTTCAGCAGTTATAATTATGGTGAATTCACTATTAGAACATCACTTCTATGTGGGCAAGATTATTTATAGAATGGATTGGTAGTTAGGATAGATATTTAGGCTGGGTTTATTAGAACTGATCAATTACATATTTTCTGGAAGGTTATTCAATGTGAATAATCGTTGGAATAACCTCTGTAAGTCACTTCAACCTAAATAACTCAATTTATGCCAAGATTAAGTTATAAATGTGTTAAGGAAAGATGTTACATACTAAGTGAGTGTCTAGAGTCCGCAGGACCTACAATAACTCATGCATGTATTCCTGCAGAAATTAAGTTTACTTGATTGCAATTGTAACTCTTGGAGAGATTGTGAATAATATTAGAGGCCTGGGCAACACTGTTGGTTTAGAACCGAAATATATATAGCATCAGAATATAAGAAGTTCATTAGGTCCTACTAGTCTAGATGTGGGGAAATTTCTTGGACCTACTAAGGAAGATGACCAACCAGACAAGAAATCACCAAAGTAAAGGGGGCAGGTTTTTTTAGGAGTGTTGAGGCTTGTGGTGAAATATCCCCCAAACCCCTGAAAATCACAGAAATGAGCAAAAAGGTAGCAGCTTTTCTCAAATCTGACTCAGCAATTTTCTAGAATTTTCACGAGAATATTCTTGAGCTCTATTTAAAAGTACCACAATTATACCATGACATTTGGCAAGCAATGCACATGCTTTGCCCCTGGATTGTAGTTCCTTCTTTCTGGTAAACTATGCTGCTTCTTGAGTGTAACATTTCATAATTTATCTATGTGTGCTGCAAAATTATTGCAGCAGTTCTTGTTTGAAGGAGTCGTTTCTAAAGTTCCAAATGACTTCAGACAGAGGTATTTATTTAGCTCTTGAGCAAGGTTGGTGTCTATGAAGAAATTCTGTCTTGAAGTGACTAGCATGGCTGTAATTGCAAAAGACCAAAAAATGTAACTGCACTAGTTTGCATCCAGTCATGCAATTCAAGTGGGCTATTTTTTTAATCTGAGGATGTATTTTTCTCATCTCTGTAGTTAAGACCTAAGAAATGGACCTTGACTTGCAGTGCCAAGAATTTGATGCATCAAAATGGAAAGAACTTGTTGAATCCATGAAACAGCACAAAACAATTAGGTAAGTTAACAACATTTAGTGAATTGTAAAGGCTTTTTGAAGGCATTGTTTGACAATTCTAACATTTCCCTTCATGATTTGAATTGGGGGAAAATTAATAATGGATTAGCACAGAAATTCTTCTGAAATGTCACTCATATGAAGGATGGTATTTTTCCCCCTCACTTTCCCCCTCCAATGTTTTGCTTTCCCATATAACCTGTTTCTCACTTTAGTGTGGACTTCAACTCCCAGAATTCCCTAGCCAGCAGCATTGAAAAACACTGCACATAGTGGTTTCTCTTTTCTCACTCCAGTTCATGTATTTTCCCGATGCATTTGCTCATAAATCATCTTTAGCCATCTTGGACAAATTGCTCACTATAGTAGAAAATTGTACTGAAAGCATTTGATATTGGTTTGTGGGGCGGGGGTGGGTGGGTGGGAAGGGTGGGGGGAATCATGTAAGTGTATGTTGAATCATGTAAGCAATCGTGTGTTGCTCCAGGACATTCTTAAATACTTGAGATACATGCTACGCTGCATCTGTTAGATTTTATTCAAGCGTTTTAAAACTGTACTAATAAGCTTAGCCTAGGAGGGTGCTGTAGATGACAGATAATTCATCTGATTAAATTAGAGCTAATGTCTAAATCTATTTCCCCCCTAAATTTTTAGATTGGATGACTGCGGTCTGGGAATTAGCCATTGTGAAGATCTTTCTGTTCTTCTGACTACCAACCAAGAACTAACTGAATTGAATCTAAGCAACAATGAACTGGGAGATGCTGGTGTAGATACTCTATGCAAAGGATTGTTAAACCCCAATTGCAAACTTCAAAAACTCTGGTAAATATTCCTAGAATTTGTAATAGCTTTAGTAGCGTTGGATTATACTTTCCACAAATGGAAACCTTCATAGAGTTATTGCCTTCCATGTTAGTCTCTTCCAAATGTGGCTATACAAGTAGCCAGGCATAAATTCTGCCAGTTAGAATAGCACTTGAGAGTGGAATTTCTGAGGCTATGTGATGCAGTCATAAAGTGTACAGGTAGTCCTTGACTTACAACAGTTATTTAGTGACCTTTCAAAGTTACAACAGAACTTAAAGAAGTGACTTATGACCATTTTTCCACACTTATGACCGTTGTAGCATCCCCATAGTCACATGATCAAAATTTGGATGCTTGGCAATTGATTCATATTTATGACGTTTGCAGTGTCTAGGGATCATGTGATCCCCTTTGATGACCTTCTAGCAAGCAAAGTCAATAGGGAAGCCAGATTCACTTAGCAACCATGTTACTAACTTAACAACTGCAGTGATTCACTTAACAACTGTGGCAGTACAGGTCTTAAAATGTGGCAAAACTCACTTAAGAAAGGTGTCACTTAACAAGATAAATTTTGGGCTCAGTTGTGATTGTAAAGCTAGGACTACCTGTAAGGTAATGTGACTCTATCACGTAGTGACAGCAGTCTGGGCACTCTCTGCTTCTGCCATTAACTGAATCCCATTGGCCCTTAGTCAAGGACCTCTCCACCATCAAGCCATTCCCAGCTTGGTCCCTCCCAACCTGAGCGTCAGAAAGTAAGGGACTGCCTCCTCTACCTCCTCATCAACCCCCCAATAGCCTCTTTCCCCACCGTCTCTGCCTGTTTGGCTACTTGCCTACCAGTTTCCCTTGCCACCACCAAGACTGCCACTACTGTACCAGGCAAGGCCTTCTTTGTACTTCCTCCTTTTACTCCAGGGCTGCCGGGTCTCCATTCGTATCCTGGCCAGAATCTCCTTTTGCGCCAACGCAGTTGGGCGATAAGGAAAAACAAAAGAAAGCCCTGACTGGCACAAAAATGGAGGCCCAGGACAAAGTGAAAGAGAGTTCCAAGTGGTACTGGCACAAAAGGTGCTGTGGACAAGGCCTCAACTGGTAAAGAACTGATGTGCGGCAGCAGGCAAGGCTCGGTGATGTGGGCAGGTGGTGGGTGTCCAAAAGGCAGCTGTAAATCCAGGTGGACCTGACACTTGTTCACATGACTGCAGAGGTCCCGCAGGGGCTAAAACCTCAAAAACTATAAGCCTTCAGCAACTTCATAATTTCAAATGGTCGCTGAATGAGTTGATGTTAAATAACAACTACTGTTTCTGAAAACAGCCAGTATAGGTGATTTACAGTCAACTACATTCAAATGATTTTTCAGCTTGGGTTGATAAGATAATGACTTTACACTCCTTTTCCCTGTGAATACATTTGTTTCCACAATAATCCCATATAATAAATTAATAAATATAATAAATCTCTGAACACATGTTCTTTGTATTGAATAATGCTAAGACAAAAATATGGAAGTTTGAATTCTCACCTCTCTAAAAGAGCATTGATTTCAATTAGCAAGGAGAATATTGGTATTTAATTGGAAAGAATGAGGGCTGTTGTTTAGATGCACCTTGACACAGATAGATAAAATGTGTAATTATTTGAGAAGTCACATATACATTGATTCAGCTGACAAATAAAAACTAGCATAGTGTGATCAATTGGTTCTATGCAACTTGGTCAATGTCAACTCTTATCAACCACATAAGTAGAGTTTGTCCAGAAAGGAACAGCACACAATGTACCATTTAGAAAACTGCTGCTTGTTACATGTGTCTGAAGCTCATATCTTTACATGGCTTTATGGTCACATAGCTGTAATATTGCTGATAATATACACTACAGTGGCCATGGGCACTTCGACCCGCTCTTTGAGACAGCTCCGGCCCCCACTCAGGCGGATCTATGAAGAAAGTGCAGGTAGACCAGAGGCCTGAGGCAGGGAGGTGGGAAGACTGCTTCCCTGGGGAATATGTTGTTGTCCCTCCAGCTGCCAGGGGTAGGGAGGCTCTCCTGTTACTGGATTTGCCCTTCCCTTTCTCTGGCTTTCCCAAGCTTCCCCCTCCCTCCCAATCCTGTCCCCTTTGCAACTTCCTCCCCAAGATTGCCAGAGACTTTCTTTGGGGGTGGGGGAGGAAGGATGGCCCATCCATGCATATCACACCTTTTCCCTGGAGCTAGTTCCAGACAGGAAGACGTGGGAAAAGCTTTGGATGGCAAGGATGGCAGAAGGCTACCAGACTGGAACCCTGATCCAAATGTAAAATGGGGAGCAATGGTGGGGCACTGCAGAGCTGGGAGTGAGGAGAATTCCTGGAGTGCACTGGGGAGAGATCACTCACAGATAAGTGGCAACCACACTTTGGAAGAGGACCAGCCAGCGTGGCTTCTTCCAAGAAAAAGCCCTCAAGCTAGCTGTGCGCAGCCACATTCAGGACAACTGCAGGGTGCTGAAGATGGGTGCCAGGGCTCCCATGCTGAGTGGGTCGGATAGGCTGCTCAGCCAAGGCACCTACATATCTGCTGGGGGGCCCTCAAGAACCGCAGAAGCCTTGCCACACCATGTGGGCTGTGGGGAGAGAGCCTTTGAAGTCCTCTTCTGGACTGATGTAATGTATAGGCTAACTGGAAATAAATAGGACTTGGAGGTGATGTCTTCAGCTGTGGGACTAAGGAGTGCAGAAGCTTGGCTGTTTCTCCTGAAAAAAAGAAGTTGCCTTGTACCAGGGTGGGCCAGTGGCTTCCTCAGTTTTGTATAGATACTGATCCTTCTCCCCTTCCCTCCAAACTCCTGCAAAACCACTACCACCCCGTGATTTCCAACTGCTTTAGATTGTAACTTATTTAGTTTTGAACCAGAATGGACAAGTTCTGAAAATTGAGGTCCAACATAATTAAAGAATGTCAGGTTGATGAAATCAACAATTATTGGCAATTGAATCTCGACAGTCTAGGGATTCAAACGGATTTCCAGCTTTGTTAGTAAATACCAAAATTACTTCCTGTATGCAAGACAACTGAGCATTTTGCTGTATATATATATATAATTGTTTGCCACTTTTGAGATGGCGCATAAGATACATGATGCATCAACATTATTTCTGGAGTTTATTGCCAGTCATTGAATTCAAGAAACAGAAAGAGCCACCCTGCTGGAATAGAGGAGTGATACTGGGAGAAGTTTAATCTGCCTTAATGTCTTTTAAGCCACTCTTGACATGGCCACTCTTAGGAATGAGGATTTGTGGCCTTCAAAAATATGTTTCATTTGATTGTCATGTTCCAGCCAGCATGACCACAGCATTCAGTGAGATGATTCTTGCTATCCTCTCCTACTCTCAAGCATTAATGTAATTTATACAATTTTATTATTCCAGGTTACGAAACTGCAACTTAACTAAAGCTTGTTGTGAGAAGCTTCGTTCTGTAGTTACTAAATCATCTCTGAC
This sequence comes from Pituophis catenifer annectens, assembly GCF_029215685.1. Lineage (NCBI taxonomy): Eukaryota > Metazoa > Chordata > Lepidosauria > Squamata > Colubridae > Pituophis > Pituophis catenifer. Next base: position 242,997,758 of record NW_027256881.1, on the reverse strand, counting down.
AGAGCTACACCTGGGAGATAACAGTTTGGGCACATCAGGTGGAAAAGCATTGTGCCAAGGACTTGTGGATTCCAACTGCCAACTAGAATCGTTACAGTAAGTATTTCAAATTCTTCAGTACATATAAGACAGCAAATATGTTTTAGTTAGAAGTTTCTCACATTAGAAAACTTCTTTTTCACCCATCTTGTAAGGACCATCAACACAGAATTGGATAAACCAGCAAAAATTAGGAAAGAATATGGTATAGTGGTTAAGGTACGGAGGTTGAGGTACTAAGATTGAGGAGATCAGTCATGAAATTATATCAAATGAGGGATCCAAAGTCATGGTCTTTCACCCAGACTAAGCTAGAGGTTACATGAATCTCAGGGAAGATGGACTTGGCATCTTACATTGATTCATCCTTGTAACACTCTCTACTCATTTTAGGTACCAAGTCTTTGACTTTTTAGCAGCCCTGGTTTCTGATTGTTACCATTTAATACTTAGTGTGTTTATAGTAAGTTTTCTGTCTTGGAAATCTCAGGGATTTCCCAATTTTATTTACTGATGAGGTTGTGCATCTGTATACAGATTTGTTTGTAATAATGGCAGGGGATGCTTCAGGGCTCTTAATTCTTGCTTGATGAGCAAGAAACATTTATGATTGGGGTAGCCTTCGTACAGATTATCTGGTGTGCCAGTTGTGCCCTTTCCTGAATTGAGATGCCTTAACACATCTTGTAGTTGTTATGACTTAATTTAATTTAGGCAGTTGCAACATTTAATTGGGTCTGTGAAGACCACTTGGAAACTACAGGTTGAATATAGTGCAAGTAGATTATGGGCATGCTTTGTTTTGACCATGTTACCCCTCTGCTCTGTATTGGTTATCAGGCTTTATGGCTTGGGGCCCTGATAACTGCACAACATCCTTCCTCTGGTTGTTTCTGCCCATTCCATAAGATCTGGCAGAATCAGCATGCTCTAGATTTCCATTAGTGAAGCAGTGCCATCTCGTTGGGATATTGGAGACATGTTTACTCTGTGCCATTTCTGCTTTCTGGAATCACATCCTTCCCCCCCCCCCCCCCCCCCCATGCACATGGTCCCAATCCTGTTGTGTTTTCGGAAAGGCTTGATGACCTGAGTTTTCAGCAAATCCTTGGCAGGGTGGTTTGTGACTCCAGTTGTTGGACTATGATGTGTAACTGGTTTCATTAATTTTCCTGACTTGGGTTTTGAGACTCTAATTGTTATTTGCTTGCTTGTAAACTGGATATATAAACTTGCGTTCTTGCTTTAATCTTATTTATGCTTTGTTGGCTGCTTAGAGTTGGTGTTATGCTAGCGGTTAATTAAATAAATAAATAAGAAAACTAAACAAAATTGGACTGGAAAGCTCTGTCATAAGTTATAATATGTATACAGTCCATCCTCTGGACCTTTCCCAAACCTATAATATGTCTTTACTATTACCTTTTGGAAGTCAACTCATTCCTCTCTCTTATAGATTACAATTCTGTGACCTCACAAAGGAAAACATAGACGCTCTCTGCTCTGTACTGTGTGTCAAATCATCCCTGCAAATGCTCAACCTGAGTAATAACAAGCTAGGAGATGAAGCAGTGAAAAACCTCTGCCAAGCCTTGGTGAAGGGCTCTTCTAACCTGCAATCCCTACAGTAAGATACAGTTCATATTTGTCTGGAGTTCTCGCTTTTGGGGTATGTCACGGCTGAGAATTTTCTTAAAAAGTGAGTGTCTACCTTAAAGGATAATCCACGCAAGATGGATTGTACCAGAGTGAATATTTAAAACAGTTTGAGCTTGGAATAGCTATTTCAGTTATTCTGTGCCCTGAATAAAACAAATTTATTACCCTGAGGAAAGATGGCTGGCCAAGAGTTACTCTAAGGTAAGATGGGCAGCCAATACATTTTACAAATAAATAAATAAATTGTGTTTCAGGGTTTTATCCAAACTCAGGACAAAAGGAGTTTTTATTTCACATCTTTCTAAGTAATTCATCAAAAGTTAGAAAGATTAGCAAAGTGCAATTAGCCAAATCAGCAGATCCACAAGTATTGTAAGCAGGTTGTCAAATGAAAACTGTGCTTGTATATTCCATAGGTAATCCCTGTTGCTAAGCTATTACACTTTATCTTGCAATTATATTACAAACTGCAACTTGTATATACTGTATGCATTAGGAAGAAATACCAAACTTATAATTTAAATATATATTTTCCTGTTGTTTTAGGTTATTTATAGGTTGTGTTAAAATGACCCCATTGTTCTTGCAACTTTGCTGGACTATGTTTTGTGCGGACTGGTTGCAACAAAGTACTTAACAATTTTTTTGTCTACTGTGTGTAACCATGTGTGTGTGTGTGTGTGTGTATGTTTTAAAAGCTTGTTAACGTTTTACAATCCTATTTGCCAGTTTTGTAAATTAGATATAAATAGCATTGATCATTGACTAAACCCCCTTCTTTGTGGCCCTATGATGAAACACAAAGCAGGGGACTTGTTTAGAGTTCCCATTGTGTCAAAATGTGTGAAATACGACAATTGAAGCTGCTCTCTTCCAAGCTCAGAACAAATTTCTTTATATGCACCCTCTTAGAAATTTAAAGCCATGTGTTCTGTAGCTGCAACATGCCTATCTCTAACACTGATTATTGTAGGCAGAGTTGCTGAAATAACAAAATTCTTTTATCAGTTTTCTAGTGAAATCCAGTGCAGCTTTGGAATTGTTTTTTTGTTTATTTGCAGATTAGAGAGCTGTGAGATCACACGTGCTAGTTGCGAGGACCTCAGTAGTTTCCTCAGTAATACCCCATCCTTGACAGAATTATGCATAGGAGACAACAGTATTGGGGATGCAGGACTAGCTATCCTCTGCCAAGGTGTCCAAAATCCAAATTGCAAAGTAGAGAAACTATGGTAAGTGACTCCCTAAACATTGGCAGTCTTAGAATCTTGTATCAAATGTTCTTTGGTAACAAAGTCAACCAGGTTTTCACAGTGGCTTGTTATGTACCGGGGATAACTAGGTTGTTACAGCCAAATCCAGAACGGAAATCTGCTTAGTAATCCCTCTATTTTATTTCAAATGGAAAATGGGGTTGATTTACTGCATTTTTAATATTTAAAACTATACCTATATACTTTTCCTAATATGTTAAAAATATATTACAGTATACATTTTCAGATATTATGATTTAGTACCATAAGTCTTGGCAGCATACTTTTTTCTCCCAGTGCAAGTGAGAATAATTGTGTAAGTAGGTGTTTTTGGTATTCCTCTCTGTGGGGGATGGAACTCGGCGTGTAGTTTCTGCAGTAATTATGTCTAAAGTATATTTGTAAAGGAATGTAACATTTACCATAAATGAGTCACAAATCCATTTTCATCCATGTTTCTATAAATGGCCATCTAGCTTAGTAATGGCCAATTCTTTTCTGTTAAAGATAATCTCTGATTCTAGAGTAATATCAGAGATGCTACCACCAAATGGCTGCCATCAAATGGGGGTCCCATTCACATCAAAGACTAAGGCGGGGGGGCACAGAATCTTCAGGGCTCAAGTATGTTGAGAAATATACTCGGTCTTGATCTGTTTCCATTGGCCAAGGGAGAATTTTGATTCTGGATCATACGTTTATTTCAATATTTTTTATGCATTACTACTTACTACAAGTGAATAGTATGTAGTTTAAGGAGCAGGTTTATGAAGATGTAAATAAATGTTTCAAATGAGGGAACCATGGGTCTCCCATCTTATTGTTGGTGAAAATCTAAAGGCAATGATTTGGTGATTATTTCAGGTTGTGGGAATGCAATATCACTGCTGCTGGTTGTAAGGAACTTGCCACAATCATTGGCACCAAAGAGACACTCAAGGAGATGAGCCTGCTGGGAAATCCTGTGAAAAATGAAGGAGTAGAATTTTTATGTCAAGGGCTGAAGGATCCAAAAACAAAACTCCAATCTCTATGGTTAGTGCATATTTTCTTTTTGCTGCAATCAGCAATGCCGCTTAACAGGGTATGTCTAGAATGGAGGGGCAACGTAGCTTCAAGGGATTGCTTAAATGACATTCCTGCCACGCTTCTGATTCCAAGAATCTGTAAGGTAACACATCCCCACAAATATATCCATGCTGTGAGGTGGAAGCTCTTTAAACCTCCCTTAATATTCTGATCGTATCTTTGCTTTTCTGTTACTTGCAATATTTACCACTGAAGCCCTAGGCCAGTGTTGGCGAACTTTTTTGGCACCGAGTGCCGAAATGGGAGTGTGCGCATGCTGGAAACAGTAAGAGTGCACCGGGAAAATGATCATACAGTTTTTGGTGCGCACAGCGGCCAGCTGATCTTCACGAGCACATGTGTGCCAGAAACCAGAAGACCAGGTGGCTGGTGCTCATGCGTACGCTGGAAGCAGGAAGAGCAGCTGCCGGTGCACGCATGCGCACCGGGCAGCTGCTCTTCCAGTTTCTGGCACTCCCGCACATGTGAAGACCAGCTGTCTGGAACCTGGAAGAGCAATAGGCGACGGCTTGCATGCCCGGAGAGATGGCTCTGCATGCTACTTCCGGCATGCGTGCCAGAGGTTCGTCATCACGGCCCTAAGTCAAATGGATATGAAAATGAGAGTTCTGTGTGGAAGCAAGGAGAGAATCATGTGGGTAAATGGAACTAGGGTTGTTGGGTCTTCAGCATGTTCCATATAGGCCGGAACAAAACTAGCTGCTAATAATAATTTGGCAGAAGAGAAAGCAAACAAAATCTGGGGAAAGATTTGTATTGCAAAGTTTTAAGAGATGCACTCATTTGCCTGCTACAGGTTAAGAGATTGTGAGTTGACTGCGGCTTGCTGCAACAGTATTAGCTCTGCTTTGAGCGTGAACAGTGTCCTAAAAGAGCTGCAATTGGGTGGCAATGACATTGGCGATACAGGAGTGATTGAAATCTGTGAAGGTGTGATGAGTCCAAATTGCAACCTTGAATCCCTCTGGTGAGTGACAGTGTAAACCTCTCTTATCCTTTCTGTATACTGCTTTCTGTGAGATTCTTCTAACCCTGTTTTTTAAACTTGGCAACTTTAGTTGTTAAATTGTATGGACTTCAACTCTCATGCTGGGTGGGGAATTCTGGGAGTTAAAGTCTACACATCTTAGAATTGCCGAAGTGTGAAAAACACTGATCTACCTTTTTTCCTTTTCCTGGAGTTTGCGGTGAATATTTTCCATCCACCCAGCATCTGAGGGCAACATTCTTCACCTAGAATAACAACATGAATAGCCTTGGGGTGTATTAGTCCAGGACGCATCTTCCTATGAAAAGTTGGCCTACACCAGGGTGAAATGCTCCCGGTTCGGACTGGATTGCCTGATCCAGTAGCGATGGCAGCGGGTGGTTCGGAGAACTGGTAGCAAAAATCCCTGCCCCCCCCCCCCACCCATGCCCAGCTGAGCCACACGATCATCGCAGGGCTTTTTTTTTTACTTTTAAAAGCATTTTTTCTTCAACCTCTTCAGCCAAACCTTTTTGAGGTTGTAGAAAAAATGCTTTTAAAGGGTAAGAAAAAAAAGCCTCTGATGATTGCACGGCTCAGCTGGGATCGTCACAGCCTTTTAAAAGCATTTTTTCTACAAACTCTTCAGCCAAACCTCTTTGAGGTTGTAGAAAAAATGCTTTTAAAGAGTAAAAAAAAGCCTCTGATGATCCCAGCTGAGCAGCGCGATCGTCAGAGGCTTTTAAAAGTAAAAAAAGAGATTGTGTGCCAAAGCTAATCACCCCCTCCTCGTGCGCTCTTCTACTTACTGCATGCCTCTTTTTGGCGTGCACTACGTGCATGCACCTCACATTGGTGCGTGGTGCGCACTGCGCATGCTCAGCCAGCGAACCGGTAGTAAACCAGTTCAGATTTCACCATTGGTCTACACTAAAGCATTAGGATTCTTTTAGTAAAAAGGGGGCTTCTACTCAAAATCTGAATGAATAAAGAGGAATAGGACTGGACACTAGATTTTGGTGTCATTTTAAATGCCTGATCTTCATCAGGTTCCCATGACTCACACACTATCATAATCCTGCAATTTTGAGGACTAGACAGTTATTATTGATGGTACAGGATATCAGATTATGCATTTTAGTAATTGCATTTCAGGGTTTTTTAAATATATATTTATATAAATATATTCAACTGTGTTTTATATACTAATTGCTATTTTTCTAGATACATTAGCCAACCTGGAAGGCTTTAAAAAAAGCATAACCTCCTTAATGCAGATATAAGGTAGAGATTGTTTTTAAAGATAGGTGTGCCAATCACAGTTGTCTTCACCAAAGCAAAACTGATACCTTTGCGGAGATCAAATGGTTTCATTGATTTTGTGCTGACTGAAGTTTATTTAAGGGTATTGGCCACAGTATTTAGGTATATTAGCTGCTTTTCAAGCCCTCCTCTCCCTCCCCCCAGTGGTTTATTGAAGGATAACTAATACATTACATCTAGTCCTCAATTTACAACAGTTCATTTAGTGACTGTTCAAAGTTACACCGGCACTGAAAAAAGTGACATGGCTGTTTTTCACACTTACAACTGTTTCAGCATCCCCATGGTCAAGTGATCAAAATTCAGACACTTGGCAACCGGCTCATATTTATGACGGTTACAGTTTCCTAGGGTCATGTAAACCCCTTTTGCAGTCTTCTGACAAGCAAAGTCAATGGGGAAGCTAAATTCACTTAACAACAGGGATGAAATACTCCCGGTTCGGACTTGATCGCCCAATCCGGTAGCGATGGCAGCTGGTGGTTCGGAGAACCGGTAGCAAAAATCCCTGTGCCCCTCCCCCCCATGCCCAGCTGAGCCACGCAACCATCAGAGGCTTTTTTTTACTTTTAAAAGCATTTTTTCTACAACCTCTTCGGCCGAAAAAATGCGTTTAAAAGTAAAAAAAAAAAAAAGTCTCTGATGATCCCAGCTGAGTTTCCTGATTGTCAGAGGCTTTTAAAAGCATTTTTTTACAACCTCTTCGGCCAAAGAAGATGTAGAAAAAATGCTTTTAAAAGTTTTTTTTTTTTTTTTAAAGTTAGTTACACCCACCCAGTCACATTTCCTCCCAACAAGCCATGCCCACAGAACCAGTAATAACAAATTTTACATTTCACCACTGCTTAACAACCATGTTGCTAACAATATAACTTCTGGCAGTATCTTAAAAAACTAAAAGCTTACTGTTCCCTGAAATCAATGAAACATTTTTGAGGGTTGGAACAGTTGCTGTTTGCAAATAGAGGCTATAGATAGCTCTAACTACATAGTTAGGGCAGTTCCTAAGTATTTATACAAATGGAAGATGGTGGTTTTTTTCATTGTTCCAGTTTTTTTGCAAATGTTATTTGGTGTTATTCTGACTTCTTCCTAGGCTGGGGCAGTCGAGTCTTACAGCAGTTTGCTGTGATGCACTTGCCAAACTTATAGTTGAGAAACCTTCTCTACGGGAACTGGATGTGAGCTACAGCCAAATAGGGGATGAGGGTGTGTTGAAGTTGTGTGAAGCGGTGAAAAACCCAAACTGTAACCTGAAATATCTAATGTAAGTATCTCTTGGTTAGCATGTAAAAATGAGGAAAAAGGGGTCGTTTAAGAGTGATTTTAGAAAAATGGAAAGGATTCAGTCTATAATTGTGTTCTGATTAAAAACTACATCCAATTTTAGTAGAGCTTCCTAAACTGCTCTCCGCCAAATGCCTTTGTTGTATCTGCAGTCAGTCTGTACTTATTTCCAGGATGATCAGTCACCATTTTAAATATTTCAGAAGCATTTCATTGAGCTGCTGAATCGACTGACTGAATTGGGCATGTTTTTCTTGAGTAGCCTTGCTCCAAGGATTCTTCAAATGTTCTTGATATTCCTTCAAAACGATTTGCCCTCAAATGTGTATCTTTAGAAACATGGTTCTGGTTGATTGAATCTTAATGTTAGAAAGAGCGTTAGTTCAATTTTTTGGGGTAGCCAGAACATCTTCCTCTATGGGAAGTAGCCTCACTTGTGGAATTTAGATTTTATGTGTTTTATTAGAGATGTGTTTACCAACTTCAAGTGATTTTATGCTTGTCTGAAGTTTCTAGTATAGTTCTAGTATTGAATTCTCATCTGTAATCTATAGTATTAATAACCTGAATGAAATTCTTTTGCAGCTTGTATGACACTTATTGGACTTCCAAAGCAAACAAGGTGGTGAAGGCTCTGGAAGGGCTGAAGTCTGACTTTCAAGTGGTTACATGAGTGGGGCAGCTTTGCTTGGGACCATTTCTTGTCTTCTGTTGATCTTTGTTTTATAAACCAAGTTACTAGCCCAGTGATTATTTTTTTTAAATTTCAGAGTTAAGGACATGATGTGATGTACCCAAAAATTCCATTCCATGTTAGGAATATGATAAAATGCTGAGGTAGTTCTGGAGAAAGCTTTTAGGTCTATATCAAATTAAAATATATGTGTAAAACCAGATTGGTGGGCTTTTTACCATTTGGAAAATAAGAGAAAAGAAGAGTAGAACAAAGTAAAACAAATCTCTTGCCCACTGTTATAAAGCAATAATGTAGATTGTGTTAATTTTTCTCAGGGTAGGGAATAGAATTCTTTAGATAAGATTAATTGACAACATTGCTCACCTTGATAGCCAACAAAATGTAAAAGCAGTTATTTCAGATTTTCTGCTGAAAGTATAAATGATCTTATCTCTCTCAGCCTATGTAGCTTTATTAAATAATAAAGTTTGTTTGCAAATATATATTTAGAATTTTGTCTTTTGTTCAAAGAGACTAAACATTTACATTAATTTCCTTTTATATATTCATGGATCAATAAAAATTGTGTTTGTTACTACCTTAATTTTTTAAAAGCCTGTACAATGCAAATGCTTTGGTTTTTTTTCTTCCCTGCCTAATTTTAATTAACCATAATACGTACCTATCTGGTGAAATATCCTATGCCCAGGGGTCAGCAACCTGCAGCTCTGGAGCTGCATGTGTCTCTTTCACCCCTCTGCTGCGGCTCCCTGTCACTCAAAATATGCGTCACAACCGCCAATGTGCGACACCCACTGGCAAACAATTTATTGAGCTTTTCAACTCCCGGTAGGCCAACCATGGATAAATCCAAGAAAAGAAAAGTTTCAGAAGAAAACAAAACGTTTAATTCAACTACATATGCTAGTTTTATGGCCGCTCAAGAAATAGTCAGGTATGGGAAGGGTTTTGTGGCTCCCTGTGGGAAATGGGTCCAAATGGCTCTTTGAGTGCTTAAGGTTGCAGACTCCTGTCCTACCCTGTTTCCCCTAAAATAAGACATCCCCTGATAATAAGCCCAATTGGGCTTCTGAGCACATGCAATAAAATAAGCCCTCCCCAAAAATATTTAAACACATGCACAGCCGGTCCCCACCATTTCCTCTGGTTTCTTCCACGCACCCCAAAATAATACCTCCCCGAAAATAAGGCCAAGCGCTTATTTCGGGGTTCCCAAAAATATAAGACAGGGTCTTATTTTCAGGGAAACGGTATGCTAATTACTTCCATTGAATATTTTCTCTGAGAAAATAGAGAGTTTAAGTGATGGGCAATGTGCTGGATGTGCTTCTATTCTTATTCGAATATGATATTCTGATCCAGTAGATAACTAATCTATGTTAAACTTCAGTATGCCTTCCTAAAGTTTATTATGTTTGATATACTGTTCACACTTATTGGTACCATTTAATAATCACATTATTTTTGTTTCAGTAGCTTTTGAATTATTGTTGGAAGAATTTAAGCAACAGCCCTGTATTGTGGTTATTTGTGACTTCAGTATTTAGCTGCTGCTTTCTAGGCTTGATAGGTTGCAGAAGATTATAGGGAATGGACTTCAAAGATAGTTCAGAAACATTTGGTGGAACAAACTGGAGCTGTTCATCTGATAGGGACTAGAAATGTAGCAAGCAAGTTTCATCCTGAAGCTTTTGCAGGCTTTCATGTACCTTGTCAAAACACAAGTCCAGATTGTTACAACCCTGAGCTATCTGATCTGTGGTATCAAACTACCTGCTTTACTTTACTTAAATTAGAACTCAGGCATATGGACTGTAGGCAGTCATCTTTTGTTGGGATCCAGGCCCAGGTAGGTAATAATCGACACAAACAGTTCCAAAACAAACGGACTTTATTAGAACAGCTGAGAATTAACTCATTCTCAGCGTAGTCCAAACTAAATTGAAACAAACTCTTCATAACACAAATTCTTCAGTCTAATCACCAACCTTGGTATAATTAGGCAAACTGCCAAAGGCTTCTCTTGGCAAAAGTTCAGAAGCAGAAGATGCCGACAAGAGATAAATGCAGCAAGAGTATCAACGTTTTCCGAGAAAGAGTCCAAGAGCCGTTGCTGGTCTTTTAAGCCTTATAGGAGGGGCCAATCATCTCTTGGCCCTACTCCCGAGTCATCCTCTTTGCTTTAGCTGCTCTTGCCTTCTGGCAGCTCTTCTCATACGTGCACTAGGAACAGGCTCCTCCTGTTCCTCTGCCTCTCTACTGTCAGCCTCTGGAGGCTCCAGAGTGGGCACATCACTCCCCGTTGGCCCTGGCCCCATCTCTGCCTTTGACGCAGAGCCCTCATCCAGGCCTTCCCCAGCCTCCAGGACTGGCCCATGTTTTTCCTCAGCCTCATCACTGTCCGACTCCACTGCCAGCTCCTCAGGCTGCTGGCAAAACACAACATCTTTACTAATCTTGATTTTTACCAAATCGGCCTGCTATTTGTAGATTCAGTTTGGAAACAATGTATAAAGCCTTAGTAAGACCATACCTAGAATACTGCATTTTGGTCACCACAGTATAAAAAAGATGTTGAGACTATAGAAAAAGTGCAGAAAAGAGCAACCAGGATGATTAGGGGACTGGAGACTAAAACATGAAGAATAGTTACTGGAACTGGGCATGGCTAGTCTAGTGAAGAAAAGGACCAAGGGAGACAGGATAGCAGTGTTCTAATATTTGAGAGGCTGCCACAGAGGTGGGGGGGGGGGTGTCAAGCTATTTTCTAAAGCACCTGTAGGCCAGACAAGGAATATGGGATGGAAACTGATCAAGGAGAGATTCAATAGAAATAAGGATTCAATAGAAATCTAGAAATGAGGATAAATTTTCTGATAGTGAGAACAATCAACCAAAGGAACAGCTTGCCTTCAGAAGTTGTGGGAGCTTCATTACTGGAAGCTTTCAAAAAGAGATTGGACTACCATTTGTCAGAAATGGTGTAGGGTCTTCTGCCTGGGTAAGGGGTTGGAGTAGAAGACCTACAAGGTCCCTTCCAACTCTATTAATCTGTTAATAATTAAACTCAGGTATCCATGAGTGATCTTACGAAGTCCATTTCAAACAATTTGCCAGGGTTGTAAAAATATCTGTGTATTAACACAATACATAAAACAGAACACATAGACATTCCTTCTGAATGACCAACTTGAGCAAGATTCAAAATTATTGTCCTCTACTTGCAGTTCTTAGAGCCAGCTATTACAATATTTTCAGCGTCCAGGAAAATGCTAGAACTGTAAAACCCCATTAGGACAATCAACAGGTGGATGTGCGAAGGATTCTTAAAACAATCACTAACTTGTTTTAAAAGAGAAAGAGAGGAAGGGGGTTAGCTAAGCATATTTTCAGTATGGTCCTTGGACAATTTCTTCATTGCCATCAAATTTCTCCATCTGCAGAATATTTTGGTGTGTTTACAGAAGTAGTTTCCAAAGTAGTTAAAACCAAAAAGCAAACAAGCTGCAATGTTAGCATGTTTTTTTCCCCTGTAACTAAGTCTTCCTTATGAAGGACTTTGTTCCGTTCCTTAGCTCTCTGGTTACCTGAGAAAAATGGCGTCTTTCCTTTAGCTTGCCAGGAGGAAGTTGAAAGAAGCTTGTTCTATCAGCTCGTAGAAAGTAAAATGCAAATAGGGCTACATCAGATTTCCAGTAACCATTCTAAATGTGTGTCATAATTCATGACTCATCTCCCTCAAAGGAACAGCTCAATTTGTATATTAAATCAGAGTAGAATGAGCTGGAATGGATCTTGGAGCTCTTCTAGTCTAGCTCACTGATCAAGCAGGAGAACCTATACCATTTTAGATAAGTGACTGTCTAGAGTCTAGACTCTTCTTAAAAACATCCAGTGATGGAGCGCCCACGATTTCTAGAGGCAAGCTGTTCCACTGGTTAATTGTCCTCACTGTTAAGAAGTTTCTCCTTAATTCCAGGTTGCTTCTCTCTTTGATTAGTTTCCAACCATTGTTTCTTGTCCTGCCCTCTGGTGCTTTGGAGAATAATTTTTTTTTAAATGTTTAATTACAGTCATTATTCTACTTTAAACATTCTGCATGCCTCACCCATGTCTCAGCATTCTCACCATAGTATCATGGGAACTAATGATAGTTGTAGTCTACCATAGTACAGTTCAGTGGTACGGAACTAAATTGTGCTGCAGTTTAACTTTTCTGGAGAGTAGCAGGTTGAAGAAGTCTGTTTCCATTTGTATCTTTGGGGAGACAGACAATTAACTGGATTTCCTGGGCTGCTTTATCTCCAGGCAGTACTGGCGCAGCTTCAATCAGCTTCTCCAACCCCAAAAGTAGAGATCAATTGTGCTGGTTTTGTGGAGACACAAACCTGTGTCAGAATACATTAATTGGACATTAGCTATGTTTCTGTTTGTCAAGTAGCAAAGGTTGAGGGGCTACATAAGACCAAGAAAAAAAAGTTTTTTTTTCCCCTTAAGGTAGTAGTAGTCAATTGCTCCAAATCCTGACTATGAGCCATACAGGAAGGTTTGTCCCTGTGAAAACTCTGGTCTCCTACATTTTGCTCAGGAAAATTGAGGTAAAAGGTGGTACATTTTTCCACTTCAGTAAATGAAACCTAGTCAGTTATTAGGAGGCAGAGCTTGTTTTTCTGCTGCAGGTGCCAATCCTCAGTTTGCTACAAGTTTTGAGCTGGCTTTTTTTTTTAAATCTAAAAATGCCAAAGGTTGATTTTTTTCCAGCAATGTTCTAAAAAGTTACCAGAATTAAAGTATGGAAGGCTGAATCTGGCTGAGTAAGAAACGAAAGGCTGACTGCATTCCTGGGGTACTTGATACTTGTCAAGATTTTCCGAGAAGAATGCATGTGTAAAAGTACACAACATTTTGACCTGCTGTGTGGGAAACTCAACAAGCTTTGGAAAAGCACATTTCAGAGGAAGAATTTGAAGAGCAGCATGTCTCTTACTTTAGGAACTATATTTCAAGGATTGACCAATAAGACAGAATAATGACACTTCTTAAAAAGACAAATTGAGTTCTCTCTTTTTTAATAGTTTATTTATATATTTTCTCTTTACATACAATAAGTGCTTAGTGAACAGTGTATTGACTGGGTCAATTTGCTTACATAATAATACTTTTTCAGTTCCAGTTCCTATCTCTATTATCCAACCATTGATAAAACAAGTCCCAAGTTCTCAAATATTCTGTGTCTTCTTTTTCTTTTATCTTCAGTGTTAGTTGAGTTGTCATTTTTCTGAACTGTTTTTTAAGTGGCCTCCTGCAGACCCTCCTTTTTTTAGCAGCATGATTCCCCCAAAAGAAGCTTTACATAATATTGTGGGTGCAATTGTTTATATGGACAAGAGCATTTAGTTATTTTATTTTAAAAAGAAAGATAAAATATTGTATTAGGGCAATCGTGGTTATCCTGCTTTTCTACTTAGCTGTTCAAGTACTGAGCAGTTTTGATGGACATTTGTTGCCATTGGTAGACCATCTTACCTATTTTGATGATTAGCTATCTTTGCCAGCAAAATTCCTAGGACACTATACAGATCAGAGATGAAGAACTCTATAGATCACAGGCAAAATAGAGCTCACCGGGACACTTCATCCTTGAATAAAGCTTCTTCTCCACAGGTGCCTTCCTCTCTTGTTATTGCCAGCTTCCTAAGTGTTCTTTGCTTCCAACTTGTTCTTTCCCTTTTGTAAAAAAAATTATGTGGGGTAGAGGCAAAGCCAGCTATGACTGACCCCACAACTACTTCTGCAGGAGTGATCTATTCCTCATTATTCCTCCTAACAGGAATGTTGGAACACAACTGAAGTGACTAGGATTTCTGAAAACTGCTTTATATTTTCCCTGACTGTATTTTAGGGAAATCCAAGATTTCATGCAAGCAAATCTAGATCTGGGGGTAAGAGTTGAGAGTGATCTTGCACCAGTCCAAATTCAGTCAAGAAATTATAAGAAACACATATTTGAGTAATGAGATCCCAGGAGAAAAATTATTTGCCAACAAAAATCTGACTCCCAAATCGTTCTTTACAGTCCTGACTCAGGCATGTTTCTTGATTTCAAGGAGCCCCATGAACATTTATGTTGCATTCACTTGGTCTTTCAGCGTATGTGAGGGCTGGGGATCTTTTCCTAACCCTGCTATAAGTCAGATGATCGTCCTGCTGCTGGAACTCTATGATAGAAGCTGATTGCTGCCTAGCTATCCAAAACTCCAGCTGTCCCATTTTGGGAATCAGTCAATGTAGAATTCATCCAATCTAGAACTAAGGAGAAATTTCCTGACAGAACAATTAATCAGTGAAATGACTTGCCTCCAGAAGTTGTAGATGCTCCAACACTGGAGGTTTTAAAAAATAGAGTGGACAATCATTTGTCTGAAATACTATAGGGCTGTGATGGTAAACTTATGGCACATGTGCCAGAGTGGCACGTGCACCATCACCCCAGGTCAGACCTCCGTGGCGCTTCTTTCATGAGCTTGTGTTTCCCTGCAAACGATGAAACAGAAGCTCATGAAAGAAAAAGATCTTACCTCTTGCCACACTGCCAGTGTTGGGATGCCCCGCCTTCTGCCGGCAAGCTGATCTTCAGGTCTCTGCTGCGCATGTGCACATGTCTGCGCGTTCACATGCGCGCACACACCTTTCAGTTTGGGCATAAACACGCAATTTGGGCACGCAGTGTCTAAAAGGTTTGCCATCACTGGTATAGGGTCTTCTACTTGAGCAGGAATTTGGACCAGAGGATCTCCAAGTTCCCTTCCATCTCTGTTACTCTGTTAATTTACCGGGCCTGGTAGCTCAGCAGACTGAAAACATTGTGATTAACACCAGCTGTCAGATGCATTTATCCTAGTGCTGACACCAGCTGTGTGCAATTACTGTAAGTTCAAATCTCACCAGGCTCAAGGTTGACTCAGCCTTCCATCCTTTCTAAGGTAGGTTAAATGAGGACCCAGTTTGTGGGGGCAATAAGCTGACTTTGTATAAATATACAAAAGTATGAAGGCTATTGCTTAATGCATTGTAAGCAGCCCTGAGTCTCCGGAGAAGGGCGGCATATAAATCAAATTAAAAAAAAAATTGCCTACAGGAGGATGAGCTGACATGCAGTGACAAATTAGTGGTTAGGGGATTATTTCTTTCCTTTCCTTTCCTTCCCTTCCACCCTCTTTCTTTCTTCCAAGTAAAACTCATTTTCGAGAGAATGACTGAAATAAGAGAGCTGGATCAGTTGACTTCAAGACTTTTCACAACCTTGTGCACATACAAAGAAATGAATTGGGATATCATAGGTCATTGCAAAAGCAGAATAGTTTTTGGCTTCCTTGATCTAAGTGGGTTGGACTTAGTCATAATTCCAGTGTCATAATTCTCAGTCATGGTAGATTTCCAACATATCTGGAGGGCACCAGTTTGCCAAATCATAGCAAAGATAAAGATGAAAGGAAAAGCAACAGCAGAGGTCTTGGTAGCTTCAAACCATTTCTGCATCCTTAATTGAAGTGTCTTGTTGGTTTTCAGTACAGGAAATGTCAGCGAAGGAGTGAAATGTAAAGAGAAAATTCCTGTTACATTATATGAAAATTTAATTTCTAGTTGTACTCAGAAGACCCCCTTTTAACTCTACAAAAAATGGAATTAATCTGTCCCATGCCCACTTCTTTGTAGCACTTGAAAAGTTCTACTCAACCTTGACTGATTCTAGATCAAAGAATTTATCAGGGTTGGAGCCTGTTAGTAGTTGGATGAAAAATGACCAAGAGATTAAGGCTGTAGGTCTAAACTAACCAGCAAGTAGGGGGGGAAAACTTCTGCAAAAAAAAGTGTCAGACCACTTTCATATTGTTGCCAAGTGAACAAGTCCAGGGAGTCTCTATTTTTACAACAGTCACTCACAGTTCTGATTTTTAGCTGCGGATGGAACCATACCTCCATCTGATGGAGAGTCAAGGTAGGTGCCTGCCTTGGAAGAACTATGGAATAGGACATAATTCAGTTGAACATAAATAGGTTTTATTTACAGATGACACCCTGCTATTTATTTGTAAAAATACCATATTCCCACAGGGACAAAAGTAAATAGAATGCATAATAAAGTGTCGGTATAATCCACTCCCAGTTATTTCAGCCATTAAGAATGAAGATACTGGCATTTGGGACTTCAACCAGTAAAAATTACTGATTATCATCTCTACACACTCTATATGCAGAATATGATGCACTCATTAAGTTGAACAAAGGGCTCAAAGTTCTAAGGTTGTCAAGGCCAGGTCCCACGCCTTTATTTGTCCAGCAGAAAGCCTTAAAAGGCAAATCTTGGCTTGGAATCCATCATTTTTGTTCCCTGACAGCTCCCCCAAGTCACCCTGCTTGCATTGTAGGTCAACAAAAGTATGCAGGTCTCTGGTGGGAACTTATCATCTCAAATCATAGGGCTGCAACCCCAGAGGACTTCTGATCCAACTCCCTGTCCAAGGCAAAAATCCTTATGTCATCCTGGATAAATGAATGTTCAATTTTTTCTTGCAAACCTCCACTGATGGGACACCAACTCTGAAAGGCAAGCTATTCCATTGGTTAATATCTTTCAATGTCAGGAAATTTCTCCTTAGCTCCAGGTAGGATTTGGAAGCTTTAAGGCACTTCCATCATTGTGTCTTGTCCTTCTCTCAGGTGTTTTGGAGAATAATTCACCCCCATCATCTCTCTGAGTGCCCTTCAAGTACTAGAAGACAACTATCATGCAACCCCTAATCTTTTTCTTTGTTGGACTAGACATACTTAGTTCCTTTAACCATTCAACAGGTGGTTTAGCCTCCAGACCTCTGATTGTCTTTGCTGCTCTTCTCTGCACTCTTTCCAGGAACTCAGCATCTGTTTTGTATTGTGGCAACCAGAACTGAACACAATATTCCAAATGTGGTTCTCTCCAAAGTCCCAGATAAAACAATTGTGGACAAGAGGGGTATCTACAAAATGGCAGTTCACAACATCTACAGAAATGTCTTGATATCCCCATCCTTTTACAGGACACAGCTGGAGAGGTTTTTGTGTCACCAAAGTGCCTTCCTGTCTCTTAGAGACAGAGGTAGGGCTCCCAAAAGTTAAAACCACCTCTTTGCCAAAAACTTATTGGAGAAAAGGATGGATTCTAATTTCTCTGTGTACTATTCAGTGTTTGGGTATGCCTTTCTTCTCTATCTCAAGTGTGCATGGCTGAATTGTAACATTTAAGATACAAATGGCTAGCTAAACACATGTAAGGCTATGATACATACAAGCTCAGTATTTGAGGATGGAATGTGGATATTGGCTGAGGGATAGAGCACATACATGCAGAGAGTCCAGCCATCATTGTACAAGACTCCTGTCTCAAACTATGCTGAAAAGCTCTTGGTGAATTGTAAGAAATCTTCTGCTTGGTAGACCAATATAAATAAGGCACCCAAGAAGCTTCTTCAGCGAAATGTCTTCAAAGAAAAACCAGAAAGTCTAGTTGCCTCTTGAAAAAAGCACCTTTGGGACAACCATGACCTGGATGACTGAGAATTTCCATAGACATGAAGTCTATGGATATATTTGGACTATAAGTCTCATGATTACTGACTAGCTTTTGGGCATATTGGCTGATCATTCTGGCAGCAAATTTTAAAAGTAAAAACAGCTCCAGTTCTTTTTGGAAAGCTAAAAGGACAGAGGCCTGCTGAACATTAAGGGGAAGAGTGTTCCATAGGGCTGAAAGAGAAAGAGAAAAGACACAATTCCTAACTCCCATAAGGTAACAAGGTTTTAGGGAAAGGACCAGGAGCATGCCCATCCTATCTTACCTGGTAGCAGGGGTGAAATCCAGCAGGTTCTGACAGGTTCTGGAGAACCGGTAGCAGAAATTTTGATTAGTTCGGAGAACTGGCAAATACCACCTCTAGCTGGCCCCAGGATGGGGTGGGAATAGAGATTTTGCAATATACTTCCCCTGCCATGCCCACCTAGCCGTGCCCACCAAGCCACACCACACCATACCACGCCCACCAAACCACGCCCACAGAACTGGTAGTAAAAAAAATTGAATTTCACCACTGCCTGGTAGGATAGGTAGATGTCCTTAGAGAAAGGCAGATAATCTATGCCAAATAGAGCTTTAATTATGTTGGAAGACTATACAGATGCCTGGAAAGCATCAATCTCTTGTGCCTTCTTCCACTTCCAGAAGCAGAAACCTTCAGAATCCACATGTTTGTAACAATTACTACTATCAATGAAACATCCCTGTTCTTCCTTGCTGAAGATGTCATTTGAGACTGCACTGTCCTCATTTCTATCTATGCATACCAGCCATCAGCAGCTTTTTGTTCAGGCCTTACTAGAGAAATCTGAGCCTGACAATATGAATGATCACTGGGATTGCATGATGTAGTCTGTCCAATAGCCTGTTTCCAAGTGACCCCATTGTTCATTTAGATCAAGGACTTAGTTGTGATGGGCATCTGGTTCAGCTTTTCCATTTGTGTTAGGAGTGACAATGGCACTCAGAACAAGCCCTGTTAAACAGAGCTGCTTGAACAGCGATATACTTCTTTATATCACCTAAAGCCTCTGATTTGCTTTCTTCATCCCTGCAGGAATTTCTGTGAAGGAAAGCATCCTTTGATTAAAACTAGTCAGTATCTTAATTTGAGCTGTGGTAGGATTTAGCGGCTGCGGCTAAAAGTGGAGCCAGGATCACAGTGAAATATCTGTTTCCATTGCATTGTGCAAGGGCAATTTCTCAAGAGTACAAAAGATCAATTGTATGGAAAGAATCTACGAAAGGCAATCAGGCTAAAAATAAACATATTGTATTTGAATTTAGACTTCAGTGACCCTTGAATTGCTAGGCTAAAGATGGAAGCAGAACCTATGTAAATAAGAGAAAACCAGAGCAAATGATGAATCAGTTGGACTCTGGATTTTTTTCCCCTGCTGCCAAATTCAAAGTTAAATTTTGTTCAAGGCTAAATATCTGGGAAGTGCTAGGTGACTCCTCTCTTTATAGTGAAAGCCAGTACTGTGGCAAGAACTGTTCTATTTTTTTTAATGATTCCTGTCCAATAAGGTAGAAAATAAACATTTTTTAAAATGAAAAACATTCTTGCTTTTTTTATTTTTATCCCACCATTTTATTATTTTCAAGAAATAACTCAAACTGGCAAGTCTGATACTTCTTTCTCCTCCTATTTTCCTCACATAACAACCCTATTGGGTCAAGATTAAATGGCCCAAAGTCACAGAGCCAGATTTTACACCTAGGGCAGGACTAGAACTCACAGTCTCTCACTTTCTAGCTTGGTGCCTTAGCCACTAGACTAAATTGGCTTATAGATGTAAGAGTAGGGTATTTGCATTTATCTTACTTCCAAAATTGAGGACAAGTGTGTGGTTCTATGTATGTCTGCCTTTCACCATCAACAATCTCTGCAGCAGCCTACAGCTTCTCAGTCTTATCAATTAAATCTTGTATGAAGCCTCATGAAGTAATATCTTCTCTGGCATATTTTCAAATTGGGGAGCAAAGCCATCAGGGAGCCTTCTGAGTGAGACACAGTGTTGGGACAGAAAACAAAAGCAATAGTATTCTGTGCCAGCTGACATCACTAAAGAAAAATGCACAAAAGGAAATGTGACAAGAATTTTAGAATTCTAAAGCTTCCTGGGAAGGAGAGAGAAAAACAGCAGCTTGTGCATAGGAAAAAAAAATTCAGGAACTGATAGACATGCTATAAGACCAAACCATATAAATTAATGTTAATGTGAATTAATCCATTAATTAGTTAATATGACCCAAATTAAATCACCAGCATCAAGGGAATTGCAACCAATTATAACCAATCCTTAGTAAATACTCTCCCACTTGTCCAATGTATTCAAAGCAATGGATTTCAACCTATTCTATGAATTGATACATAAAAAAATCCTTCTACTTATTTACTAGGACATGATATTTCAGTTCATTAGTTCAGAGGTCATGTAAGTAAATAATAGTGATTTAATTGACTTTGTAACCATAGTAGGGGAATCATGTTCATATGTGATAGCTAAAAAAAAGTTTTGTGAGCTACAGGTCACTTCGTCAGATGCAGCTAGACAGATATAAGATTAAAATTTGGGTGATTTGAGAGGAAGTGGTGAGGAAAGGGAAGACAAGATCATTAGGCAGATGCAGATTATGTGTGAGACAGATTACAAATACCTTATCAGTAAAAAACAGATGTCCTACACTATGCAAAGAATTCAAATTAATACAGTTCAATGTGGAACGTATAAGGACATATTAGTTCAATATCCATTTACTATGAGCAGAATTGTTTTTTCCCATATTTTTTGGTAAATCAGTATCTCTAATTAGTTCCTGTTTTGTTTATGGAAGAATGTTTTCAGATGCTTTTTAAAAGGAATGTTTATAGACTCTTCTATAATTCTTCAGATTTCGCCCACCAACATCCTGGTGTCCAGAAGTTAAATCATTGTGAGAAGACATTTGGATCTACCAGAGCAGTTAATACCATTTCTACATTGGGAGGGTGGGGTGGAGGGCAGGAGGTGGTATCTCCAATGGGGTGACGTGCAGAGAAAGTAGAAACTATGGGCTCTTTGTTAAAGAACATTGTACTCTGTGACCTGAATTGCTCCCACCACTTTGCTTGAGCTTTTATGGTGAGGTTGTTTTTCAGGCAAGTATAAAACCAGGTTAAGGAAATCTGCTACAACGTATGTCAACACAATGGACAATAGGATATTTAGAATATTGTCAAGATAATAACATCCTTGAGTCAAGCTCGGCTCCTGATGGTTTCTTGGAAAAGCAATGACAGAAGTGATTCATCCTTCCTGCCTTTTGCTTTCCTCTTCTTCAGTCTGCAGCCCTGGGATCTGTGGATAGTCTCCTATTCATTAAAGTACAAGCAGGTCAGATGCTGCTGAGCTTTATTTTGAGATGATCATTAAAGTTGCTTAAAAGCTGCCACTTACAGCATGCTTAAGCATTGTGTAAACAGCCTGCATGAGAATAAGTGATCCTCTGAGAATATCAGCCTAGTATATTAGATTATTATTATTGATTAAAGTTTGCCTGGGATTGTGTGGTACTAATCAATTACATCTGCTTGTTTGGGTTGTTATTCTTGCAGACCTCCAGTTCTTTACTTTCAACTCAAGTCAGAATCTATAAACTGAGAGCACTGGGTTCATGTTGGCTTTCAACAGAGTCACAAGCAGGACAGTGAGACACCCCTGCCTCCTCACGTTTAAGCTCTAAGTCCCATCCCCACCTCCACCTTAGTCACAAGAATGTGTAAGTTATGACAACTTGCGGCAGAATGGCAAAGCAAGGCATACGATCAGAGGCGCGGTAGGCTATGCAAAGTTTACATTCCCACAGAAACTGAAAAGAATGTCTCAAGTGGCCAAACCCAAGCTAAAAGTACTGCACTGAGTAAATTTCGCTGGAAATTAAAGAGAGCAACATAAAAATCTACTACTGAGTTGTATGTCTTGGACAGAGATGTTCACAGGGTGTGATCAAAAAAGTCAACATGGCAGCCATGACAGTGTGATTGAAGCAGTGGTGGGTTGCTCCCGGTTCGCACCGGTTCGCAAGAACCAGTAGTAAAAAGTTGTAGTAGTTCAGAGAACCAGTAATAACATTGGCTGGCCATGCCCCTGAACCGGTCCCCAGCCCAGTCGCCGCTTGCTTACCCTGCCCACCTCATCAGAGGCTTTTCTTTTTTTAACTGTTAAAAGCATTTTTTCTACAACCTCTTCAGCCGAAAAAATGCTTTTAAAAGTAAAAAAAAAAAAAAGCCTCTGATGATCGTGCGGCTCAGCTGGGATCGTCAGAGGCTTTTAAAAGCATTTTTTCTACAAATTCTTAAGGAAGGTTGTAAAAAAAAGGCTTTTAAAAGTAAAAAAAAAATTGGCCATGCCCACCCGGTTACATTACCCCCACCAAGCCACGCCCACAAAATAAACCACGCCCATAGAACCGGTAGTAAAAAAATTTAGAACCCACCCCTGTATTGAAGCACCACCTTTATTTGACTTTCCTACGGATCTTCCAGGTCTTGGAGCAGTGGAAAAGTACAACAGGCAGCTTGTTGAACATAAGATATAGAAAAGATATAGTTTAGTTGCACTCCTTTAAATGAGGAAGAACGTCCAGTGAGAGAAAAATCTTTTCTGGCAGAGGGGTATTCATAATGAGCATTCTCTGCATTCCTGGTTCTGTTGAAAGCATGAGAAGAAAAAAAAACTATGAAGCAAGTTTTCACAATGAAGCAACTCTTCTAGCTATTCGCACATACCTGAGATGCACTTGTCCAGCAGCAGTTTCATATGGTATTTCAGTCAGCTGTCAGTGATTCAGTGACTCAGTGACATGAGTGAAATTATAATCATATGATTGTAAACCCATGAGGTAGGAAAGAGATACTTTTGAACAGGCCTATATAGCAGGGGATGGATTGATTATCATTTATAAACTGGCCATATTGAATTTTCAGAGGGAGTGGATTTTTCTACAGTTCTAGTGCATATCATGATTTATTTTCTACCAGGGATGATGAGAAAGATATTCACATATTATACCAAAATTGAGTCCAGCAGCAGATTATTAGTCTGTATCAGGGGTGAAATCCAAAATTTTTCCCTACTGGTTCTGTGGGTGTGGCTTGGTGGGCGTGGCAAGGGAAGGATATTGTAAAATCTCCATTCCCACCTCACTCCAGGGGAAGGATACTGCAAAATCCCCATTCCCTCCCTTCCTGGGGGAAGGATATTGCAAAATCTCCATTCCCACCCCACTCTGGGGTCAGCCAGAGGTGGTATTTGCCAGTTCTCCGAACTACTCAAAATTTCCGCTACCAGTTCTCCAGAACCTGTTAGAACCTGCTGGATTTCACCCTTGGTCTGTATAGACTGGGTTTTTGGAAGGAGTTTGGCAGTGCCTTCTTCCTAAGGTTGAGAGAGAGTGACAGTACTAAACTCCAGTGTCTCAATGCCTTCATCACTACAGGACACAACACCAGTCCTCTCAAATTAGCTGGTTACAGAATTTACATCCACACTGACTCTTTTCCATTATTGCTTCTGCTCAGTCAAGCCTCCTTTCAAGGTTAATTTTAAGGTGTTTTCACTTTTAGTTATTCCTAAGAGAACAGGGATTTTGATATCAACAAAACAGTTGCTTTGCAGCCTGTTTGGAATCATGGAGTAGAAGAACCTGACAGTAATCTCTCCCAAGGAGTCTGGCAAGCTTTATGAAATTTACTCAGTGCAGTACTTTTAGCTTGGATTTGGCCACTTGAGACACTCTTTTCAGTTTCTGTAGGAATGTAAACTTTGCATAGCCTACCGCACCTCTGATCGTATGCCTTGCTTTGCCATTCTGCCGCAAATTGTCATAACTTACACATTCTCGTGACTAAGGTGGAGGTGGGGATAGGATTTAGAGTTTAAACGTGAGGAGGCAGGGGTGTCTTGTTATCCTGCTTGTGACTCTGTTGAAAGCCAACATGAACCCAGTGCTCTCAGTTTATAGATTCTGACTTGAAACTATTTTGATTCCACCTCTTTTTCTATAGCAGCCATCCCTGGACAGTTGCTCTCCATATGGTAAAAATTCTGGTATGACCTGATGTCTGAAACTCAAAGGACATTTTTATATCTGTGGCCTGTTTCCTAGCTTCTCGTAGACTTCTATCAGAGCCCAGAAACAATCTTTCACAGCCGCAGTAGCTACCTTCTTGGCTGTCTCTTTCTCTCCAAAACTGCTTCAAGAGAACAAAAGATATTTTTCCTAGAGAGGGAGGAGTGGTGTGATTTCCTTGGCTACATGTTAAAGTAAGTAGCTTTATTCAGGAAGATCTTGCTTGAGAAAGACAGGGTAAATTGTCTGGAGAGCAGCTGTCAATCTGCCATTCTAAATCCAACGCAATAGGTTGCTTCTTCCTTGTCTAAATCAGGCTTCGTGTCAAGATTCCATGTCTCCATTTTGAGCTCCTTACTAGCTCAGTGAGGGAAATTTCAAAAAGGACATGAGCCCTTACCTTGGTGCAAAAAGTGCAGGACATATATGAGTTCCCATTGTTAACATCTCCTTTATTGCAATAGGTTTGCAGGAATTGCTGAGATTTTGGTTGACAGCATTAGGGAGAAGGCAGATAACCTTCTCCCTAATGCAGAGAGATGTCAAGCAGGGAATATACTGCCAGTCAGAATTGTCAGTCTGAATTTATTACAGATTCTGGTTTCCTACTCCTTTGGCCTGCATTGTGCCACAGCTTGCTGTGTCTATAAAATGGAATGGATTGAAAAAATACCCCAACAAGATTCTGAATAAAATCTTACCTTAATTCCAGTCTGATTTGCTGGGCAAGTGCCAGCTCAGATCTCTGACAGGAAGTAGCAGGGAAAGACAAGAAATAGTTACAGTGAGGGAAATTAACCAGTGGAACAGCTTGCCTTCAAAGGTTGTAACTGCTTCATCACTGGGGGGGGGGGGTTTAAGAAAAGACTGGGCAGTCATTTGTCTGAAATGGTAGAGGGCAGTGATGGCTAACCTTTTCCGGACCGCGTGCCCAAAGTGTGCACATGTGCGTGCATGCCCAAACCCCCAAAATGCAATGTGCATGCACCCTGAGCATGCGCCCCGCCCCTGTGCATGCACGTGTGGCCCCAGATGCGCCCCGCCCCCATGCATGCACCCCCCTGAACATGCCCCACCCATGCGCATGCCCAGCAGAGACCTGAAGACCAGCTGGCCGGAGGGAGGCATGCACGCATGCCCAGCAGAGCTGAACTGGGATGACAGCTCGTGTGCCATCAGAGAGGGCGCTGCATGCCACCTCTGGCATGCGTGCCATAGGTTTGCTATCATGGGTATAAGGTCTCCTGCTTGAGTGGGGGACTGGCTCGAAGACCTCCAATGTCCCTTCCAGCTCTGTTCTGATTGAACTTACATGCTGTGTATGTGTGTGTGTGAAGCACGCATATGTACCTACATATGTTTAATCACACCTTCTGCATCCTGACCCATTCCCCTTTCTACTGATTCCCACGGTCCTTGTGCCATTCCATCCTGGAACTTTGCTATGGCAGCAATACAACTGGAACTGGATGGCATTTGAAAGAGTAGGGCTGGTCACGTGCTACAGGCTTCGAGCCAGGCTGCGCTGTCACTGGGCCTATTGACAAAATATGGGCATTGTGGCAGTGAAGAACTTTAGCTTGAGGAAACTGCCAAGAGCTGCTCCCCGTGCGCGTCCCGTCCCCCCCTTCAATATTCTGGCTTTATCATGAATGAACTGGAAGCCGCTGCTTCTGAGAGAATACACAAATAGGCAAGATCTCCAAACTGAAGGGTGGGAAGAATCTTGCCTACAGCTTTAGAAGAGAAATGAAATGTACGGAAAGCCGGTTACATCAGGTTCATTAGAGCTGGTGGGAAAAATAGTGAGGCTGGCTACCAGCCATATTTTCTGGTTTAAAATGGGTGATGCAGTCCGTAGAGGCTTTAAGTGGTAGTTACTCAGAGCGGAGTTCACTGGATTTTTTTTTATTTAAAAAAAATGCATTTATACTTATAATGAAATGTAACAAACAACACCCCTCCCCCGCACTGCTTCTGATGTGCCCTTCTTTCTTCTCCTCTTCCAGCCTAAAGTGAAGCTTTTGACAATGCCATCTCCATGTGGATCTATTCATACATGGCAAATGCTATGGTGCATTTAGCCTGATAGTTATCTCCACATTTATGCCATCATTCATTTAATGGGGAATTCTTGTTTTCTTTTCTTTTTTGCTATTCAATGTCTGGCTTCATTCCAAGTGATGATTATTCATTCGTTCATTCATTCATTCATTCATTCATTCATTCATTCATTCTCCATCTTTATTACTTTATAGGTAACTTCAGTATCTTCCAGAGCTATTTCTTTACTCTGAAGCATGGCTATTGAGTTCAGACATAAAAGAGAAGTGTATGGTTTCCTGTGATAGGTGAAATGCAAATCTATGTATCCTATGTGGAAAAAACAACAACAATGAAGCCTGGTAGGGCTTTTTAAAATGCTTTAATTGCAAATTCTAATGACCAACAGCTTTAACTAATAAAAGGAAAGGCAGAAAAGATGGAAGGCCTGAGAAAAAACTTAAGACCCTTCAAAAGAGAAATTTGGGTAGCAGTCAGTAATAAAGGCCATTGTGTTTGCTACTCCAAAACCTAATCCAGCAGTTTAAAAGATGGACTCTGTAAACACAAAGATTGCTTGTTCGTCTAATTCATCCGTGGTTTTGGGGTGCGATGCCATCTGTACGCTGATGACACTCAGCTGTACATTTCCACCCCAGACCACCCCAATGATGCCCTCGAAGTGATGTCCCAGTGTCTGGAGGCCGTGCGGGTCTGGATGGGGAGGAACAGGCTTCGGCTTAACCCTTCCAAGACCGAGTGGCTGTGGATGCCGGCGTCCCGGTATAGCCAGCTGGTGCCATCTCTGGCTATTGGGGGCGAGTCACTGACCCCCACAGAGGGGGCTCGCAACTTGGGCGTCCTCCTGGACACACGGCTGTCTTTAGAAGAGCATATGACGGCCGTGGCCAGGGGGGCTTTTTATCAGGTTCGCCTGATACGCCAGTTGCGCCCCTTTCTGGATCGGGACTCCTTGTGCACAGTCACTCATGCCTTGGTTACGTCACGCCTGGACTACTGTAACGCTCTCTACATGGGGCTCCCCCTGAGGAGCACCCGGAGGCTCCAGCTGGTGCAGAATGCGGCCGCGCGGGTGATTATGGGAGCGACGTGGCGCTCCCACGTAACACCTCTCCTGCGCGAGCTGCATTGGCTCCCGGTGGTCTTCCGGGTGCGCTTTAAAGTGTTGGTTCTCATCTTTAAAGCGCTCCATGGCTTAGGGCCAGGGTATTTGCGAGACCGCCTGCTGCTACCGATAACCTCCCACCGGCCAATACGCTCTCACAGAGAGGGCCTCCTCGGGGTGCCGTCGGTCAGGCAATGTCGGCTGGCGGCCCCCAGGGGGCGAGCCTTCTCTGTGGGGGCACCCGCCCTGTGGAATGAGCTGCCTCCTGGAATACGATTGATCCCGGACCTCCGGACCTTCCGTAAAGCCCTGAAGACGTTTTTATTTCATCAAGCCGGCCTAGCCTAAATGGTTTTTTAATTGGGATTTTAAATTTTATGGATTTGGGGTTTTAAATTTGGGTAGCCAATGATTTAATTCTTTTAATTATCTTAACTTTTGCATTTGTATGTTTTTTAATTTTGGCTGTTCACCGTCCTGAGTCCCTTCTGGGAGAAGGGCGGTATACAAATTAAATTAATAAAAATAAATAAATAAATAATTCAGGTTATTTGATGCTCCCTGAAAAGCCAAACTGAATATAGAACTGTGCATTATAGTTAAAAGTTAACAACTTCATTCAGTCAACATATAGGCTCCTAAGAGCGGTGAACTCGGCAAAGGAAAGAATTTATTATTGCTGAAATTAGCAGGAGATCATAAATGTTTTTCCCATGCATTAATTAACATGTCTCAGCTCTAAAAGTTGAATTCAGTGTCTATAAAATGGGATTCTGGCTACAAAATGAAGAGACTATCTATGAAGAATGGATTTGAACAAGAAACGTGTACCACATTGAGTATACTAAATAGGTTTATAAAGATAATATGTGTAGATACCTTAAATGTTCAGAACATGGGAGGAACCATAGACCCAGCAGTAATTAATCTGGTGTAAGGACACATTAATCTTATCCTTAATTTAGACATGAAATGGAAATCACAAAGCACTTACATGGGAATTTTTTTTCTGCATTTTCACTTTCTGATACTCAAGATTATCCCCCCCCCCCCCGCTACTTTAGGTTCCTCTTGGATAAAATATAGAGCTGGTGCCCACACAGTGATTGAATTTTTCCCTTGTAAGAAAATTAGAAGTTTCAATGTGGGAAACTGACTGAAATTGCAGAAGTTGTGATCTCCTCAAAATAGATTTTGCATATTCATGTATATTTGAATCCTTAATGTATCTGATTTTTATTCATGGTTAGCCAATTTGGCTGAAAAGTAATTTACTCTACTAGGGAAACTAACAACAATAAAAATTTGTGATGACACAGTTGTGTGTCTTTCAACTAAAGCATACTTTTTAATCTTTGGTTTTGGTTCTTCAATCTCTTCTCTTTTCTCTTCTCTCCTCTTCCCCTTTCCTTTTTTCCAAATAATCCACCTCCTTCCTCCTTGTTTAAATGGTTGAAATACTTTGCTTCATCCAGAATGCTCCCCCAGGGGCTCAGGATCCTGGAGACATGGGCAGATGTCCCCGAAGAGAAGATCAATGTGGATGCCCCTGAAGAGAATCCCCAATCTCACCAAATTAATCTCACCAAATCACCAGATGATAGCCCAATTAGGTGATTCATCAAATCTAGATACTTGATGACTAAGTAGCCACCTGCAAAGACCAGTATCTTACAGAACTACTGTTAGGATAATATCACATTAACTTGTAGCAGGGGAAAATTAATTTCTATGGGTGCCGAACCTGAGATTTTATTTATTTTATTCAGGAAGATTTAGAATACATTCAGACAGTTGGTTGAATGTGATTTCCTCCAGGCAGTGAGGTAGCACAAAAATATGCCAGCAAGAATTGTTCAGTACCTATTTGTATCTGACTATAGCTTCTTACCATTATTAATTGGTTTATTTATTTAGTGTATGGCAAATACATGGACTTATCGTGGTTCAAATGTTTATGTCCAGTCCACCCAGCCATTCAAGGACCGGGTGGTCTATGTTGAAAAAAATCAGACATTGGGTCGGTGTAAGCTCTTGATGGACATTTGGACACGTGATGGATATTAATTGGTAATAAGGCTGGTTATACTGTAGTGCTATCCATTGGGACACATAAGAAACAACTGGTATATTTCCGGTTGTCAGGAAAGTGGGGTGGTGCTGGAGCTGAGACAAGTTCAGAAAGAGCCCTAGTTTGCCCATCTATTAGGGGCTTCTTGAGGTGAATGGGGCTTCCCCATACTGTAGGAGAACAGAGACTCTCCAATCCCTCACTTCATGTTCTTCCCTTCTACTGCGCACTGTTACCTCCAGCTTATTTCTTCTGCTTTGTTGCTCTCATATCTTCCACTTGCTTCTGTCTCTCACACTTTCTTTCCAGCACTTACTCTATGGCTCTCACTCTTCTCTCACCCTCTCATTCTGCCTAAAACTTCTGTGTGTGTGTGAGAGAGAGGGGGGGGGAGGGAGAGAGGGAGGAAGAGAGACCCCTGCCAAACCCCTGCACTTTACATACATCTAACCATCTTACACATGATCACAGAATAAGGTACCTGCTTTGCAAACTATTAACAATTTATATGGGCATTGATCCCTTGTGCTGGCACTTAGGTACTACATACTGAGCATGAGAAAAGATGCAACTTTAAATGGTATCTGTTGGTATCAGATGCTTTATTTAGCATTTGAAATGTGGATTTACAGGCAGCTGTTACGTATAACAGGGAGTGGGGAGGGACTGAGGAACTGCAAAGGGAAGCAGGAACAAAGATCACCTCTTTTCTTCCATGAAAATTTCCTGAGCAGACCTTTACTAGGTTAGCCTGTTAAAGAGAAAAGGAATTGCACCCAACACATTGTATACATTTAAGCTGAAGAAAACTGCGTGCAGCTGAATAATTTTGGACTCTGTTTTTAGGGGTTATTTATTTATTTATTTTATTCGGCTTATATGCCGCCCTATCTCACAATGGACTCAGAGCGGCTCACAACAATAAAACACAAGCCACAATATAAAATAAAGACTAAAATCTAAAAAAATTTAAAATTAACCCTTAAAACCAATTAAAACCCCATCATCAGTCCAGGTCAAGGGATTTGAAAAGCCAAGTTTTTAATTCCTGGTGGAAGGTGTGAAGGTCAGGAACTAATCGGAGCTCCAAGGGGAGTTGATTCCAGAGGGTGGGCGCACCGATCGAGAAGGCTCTACCCCTGGGGGCCGCCAACCGCCACTGTCTAGCTGACGGCACCCTGAGTAGGCCCTCTCTATGGGCGCGAACCGGGCGATGGGATATCGTTGCTGGCTGTAAGCGGTCCGCCAAATATCCTGGTCCTAAGCCATATATAACAGGGGTTTCACTTTTAAAACTTCACAATGCTTCTGTGGAATCATTTTCTCTCCCTCACTATAATTTCATTGATTTGCATTTTTTTTTCTTACCACAAAGTCAAGTGTTTCTCAAAATAATTTTAACTGATTCTAAAATCTTGAAGCATGGTTTTGTTCGTATTTAAAACTAATGTGTGTTATGAACAGCCTGTTTACCACCATCACTCCTGTCATTCTTTGGACATTGATCTTGTTAGTCAAAGCTGAATTATTGGATAGGAAAATAAACTGAACTGGCAGTAATTTAGATTCTTCCATGTCAGCTATTCTTTCTCTTAATACGCTAATCAGACATCCAAAGTGATTTAGCTGCAAGGATTAAAATGGCAGCATTTATAGTTTGAAATGATCCAATCCAAAATGGCTGTCAATGAAGGAATGGCAAAATTCAAGAATAAATAGAAAAAGAGGTTTTTTGTGATTTCCAGAGCCTCCTCTGCATTGTTAGAATTCAGCTTCTGATCACTTTGAGGTGCAAAATAAACAATTGAGAGTAAGCCTAAAACATGTAAGTTTACAGAAAAATCTCCCAGTCCTCAAATCCTGGGCCTCTGCTGATCAGTATTATTCACTCTATCTCTTGAAACTCTTATTGATTCCCACCCCCTCCATTAAACCTATAGCTTTCTGCAAAGGAGAAGTTATCAGCCGGGGAGTTGATGGTCATTTTGAAGAGTGGAATCCCTGGGCCCTCCCTGCCTCCCTCCACCTTTGTGCCCTGCAATTTTGATGGCGGCTCTGGAAGAAGTTACGGAGGGCACTTTTGGTTTTCAGTACAAGAGTGTTTATGGATGGCAGAGGAAATGGCTGGGAGAGTTTCTACTGCAGCAATGTTCATGCTGCTGTATAATACAAGCCTTATTGTCAAGTCCCATTCTTTGAATATTTAATTCAAAAAAGGACCAATTTTTAATTCAGAAAAGGACCATAATTATGCAAAACTGCAGGAGAAGCTGGGAATCATGTCAAGGGTAAAAAGGTAGCAACTGACCATCTTCCAGATATGCAGTATGCCAGCTTTTCAAAATGCAGCACCTTTCTGGATTTAATTTCAAGTTAAACCCTTCATCCACAATTGTTTTAATTTATCTCCCATAATATTTCACTGACTCCATGAGTCTTGGTAAGAACTGAATGATGATCCCTTTTGCTTTTTACTATCAAGAAATACCTGTATCCAGGACAAATTATAGAGCCTTATTGCATTGAAAGGCAACCCCCCCCCCCCAAATTATTACTCCTAGAGAAGGGGGAGACAAAAGATAGCAACCATAGAAGTTTGCTTAGAGTTCTAAACAATAATTAATTCTGGTTTACTAAACAAGGTCACTAAGCTATACATTCTATTTTATAAACCACAATGTTGGATGTTAGAAGCCATCTTTTTCGTTGGATCTTCAGGCCTGCCACATTTACTACTGTGGGAAACTGGGAGGGGGAATCTTTCATTGGGTCTGTTACTTGGAACCCTGACATTGTGGTTATCTGTAATGAACTGCAAGTATGTTCATGGCATTTGTGTGTTAACATCGCATACATACTGGCATTCTTTCTACGTCACCGAAGATGCTCATACAAGTCAAGCACATTGCCATAGGAAAGGGGAAATAGAATTCAGGACTTAATGAGGACAAAGTAATAATCAAATTTTACAACAAGAAGACTTTAAAAAGTTTATTTGTCCAATACAAGTTAAGCAGAAAGCACACCAAAGAATAGTTAGGAGATACATTTTCTAGATACCCTCACAAAACTTATACTCATTGGAGTTTTCACATACATAGTTCAATGTATTCTTTGCACAAGAAACATCCACTTAACTGTTGGAAAGGTGGCAGGGTTTTAAACAAGGAGCAGCATGCCCCCAACAAGGCACCAGCCTGCCACTACTGCCTAAGTGTCCCTCAGCTCCTCCCTGTTTTTCATTTGCCCCTACTTTTCTCCTTTTAGCAAAAAGCAGCTGCTAGAGGAATTCAAGGCACTCATCCCATTTCTATCAGCCTGGGGAACTTCTTAGAGAAGAACAATGCAATACAACATGACTGTTACTGAATGTTTAGCATATCCTGGATTGAAACTGTGAAATAAGCTAACAGGAAAAACAAGACTTGCATGCTCCAGTTTGAGATGTATCTGTATTGCCTTGTTTTACCAACATACCAGAAAATGAAAGCTATTGCATGACAAGAGAAACTGGATTGTAGAAGCTCTTCTGAGTTCTTTCAGCCCAGTATGGATTAGTGTTAAGTTTACCGGTCTTTTTCTGAACTGACATACATTTGTCATATAACTATGACCTTTGCTCAAACAGGTTTCAGCAAAAATTCAGTGTAATCAATTTCCCCTTAACAAAAAGAGAGAGAATTGGAACTTCCCCCTTAACTGGTAGCTTATATAATGCATTGTCAATAAAATATGTTAGTTAAAAAAATAGATACCCACAGTTAACACTTCTTGCTTCTGAAATAAGGGATGGTTCACATTAACACTCAAGGTTTCCCTCATAATACCTTCTAGATTTAAAACATTTGATATTGCACTGTTATATTATCCATCAGCTATCAATTTGCATTCCAGAGACTTATGAAACTGTAAAAAAGTAAACAGCCATTTTGTGCAGTCTTCAGCATTGCATCCGAGTAGTTGGAATTTGCAAAACCTTCATTACAACTACAGTAGCCTAAGCACAGTGGAATTTCTGCCCAGCTGCCTTCCTTATACAGTACAGTGACTGATTGTCCAGTCTTCAACCTTCACACTTTGAGTTTCCTCTTCTGCTCAAAGTAGGCATCAAATCTGGAGAGTGCATAGTCCTAAGTGGGGGGAAAATACTACAGTTGAAAAGACTGAAGCTCCTATAATGTGTCCCAATTTCAGGGAACAAGCATTATACTAGAATTTCATGCAGATCTATTTGTATGATGGCACTTGGTTCTCTTTTACAAGTAAGTGTGAGCATTCTAAGTGATGCTAAGAAATCACTTAGGATGGGAATGCAATACTTTTTCAGGTATCAATTCTTATTTAATGATCCTTGCTGCAACCTGGATTTAAAATTGAATTTATGTGCCCAGTATAAGTATAAACTAGTTTTTGAAAGTAAGTTAAAAGGACAGCTAAGGACAATCAAAATGATACAGTTAACTGACATTTAATGTAGAATCATTAAAGCAGTCAAAGCCAAGTTGCTGGTGATAGCAAGTACCATGGTTTTTTAATGACAAGGTGACCGTTCATTAAATCCTTGATGAGACAAACACTCACAATTGTTAATAACTGATTTTCAGTTAAATTAAATGCTGAAAACATAGAGTTTTGGAGGTGATTTAGATTAGTCTGAGACAAGTAGAGAGACTGGACTCTTCAGATGTTACAAAACTAATTCCTAGCATTCCTCATCATTGGTCATGCTGAGGGGGCTTAAAAGTTATGCAAAACTTACAAAGCTCCAATTTCTCAACTCTTTCTTACACAGGCATAAGAATTTGGCTGTGAAGGACGCAGATGTTTAAAAATGTGAGACTTTTTAAAAGGCATACCATGTATCCAAACTCAATAGATGATATCTTTGCCTGTATAATGGACCACAGACCCCAGAAGATATGAGATGCAAGAGCAAACCTGTCAAAGAAAACTATAATTGAATACTGTCACAGTATGTTTTGATACCAAACACAAACCCACCCTTGCTTCTCTTGACTAGAATATAAAAGGGAGATGGACATGTCCTCCAACTGAACTCATTACCTCTCCTGACATGATACATGATGTGGAATGGTGGAAGCCCCCATACAGGGAGGACTATGTGTTCTCTTCTCTAACCTAAAATGTATAATAGAAACAGGCTGCTCGTGTTCTGAAAAATGAAAGAAAATGGTTTCTTTCCAATAGATATCTGGGCATGAACAGCTTTATAGAGAAGGTAACTCTCAGGTATCCTGGACTCTTAATAATTTGAAAGGCTATTTTATGTGGTCTCTAAATTTATATAGTGAAATTTATAAGAGTGGGTGTTATCAGCCACAAGCACCCATATAATTTATCTGAGAGATTGTGTCTTCCTATTCATTCATGAATGTATTTGCCGCCTATCTCATATCAAATGACTCTGGGTGGCTTAAAGCATAAAAATATTAAGAAACATTAAAATAATCAAGTATAAGATAACAAAGCAGAGACAATTCTGTTTTCCTCCTTTTATATCCTTCCAAATACCCCAGTTAAAAATCTTCTGTTTTTAGGGGGTTATTTATTTATTTATTTCCACTTTTATCATTTTATAAATAACTCAAGGTGGCAAATAAACACAACTTCCTCCTCCTATTTTTCCCACAATCACCATCCTGTCAGGTGAGTTGGGCTAAGAGAGAGAGTGACGGCTCCAAGTAAGTATGCACAGTTTCAAATAAAGCATTCCACTGATGTTCCATGCTATTTTTTTTTCTAAAAAAAGCTATCAAGCCTAGGTAGGCAACAAAGGTACTCTTGGAAATAAAAATAATACTGCAGGATGGAATTTTGATTTTTAGCTCATTCACTTTCCATCTAGTTTTTAATCAGAGTAAAATAAGTAGTGGAGGCACCTTGATTAACATCAAGGAGATATTCAAGAAACCAGATTACATATCCTCAACTAGCAAGTATTAAATGTGTCTTCAATTGTGGAAGCTTTCTCTGTCATGTTTCTATGCTTACTGATCAAACTAGATTTTTTCCTCAGAGCAGGTGGTAATGAAATCATCCAGCTTAGAAAAATAATTACAGACTTCCGGTTTCCTTGTCTTCGGCGATGGCGGTGCCTTTTGAAGCTCCGCCAGCCCCGCCGCCTGTAGAGCCGCTTCGAGACGAAGAAGCGGCTCGAAAACTTCTAAATCCACCGGATTGAAGAAGGAGAGATCGCAGGGTACAGGTCGAGCCCCTGTAACCCCCCAGGGAAGTTTCTGGGGAGAGAACAGGCGTGGCTCCCTTCCAACCTGCTGAAACTCCGGGCGACGTGGGACGATTCTGCCTTTGCAGAACAAGCCGGCTGCAGGAAACTTAAAGCGAAAGAACCAGCTTTAATAAATAGCGAAACTACCTGAATCCTGAAACTTGGAAACGCAAGTATTAGCGCTTTGTTGACTTTTCAATTTGAGAAAATGCGAACGAGTGAAAGTGCTTTGAAAAAACATGGCGCTTAGCCTCAGAGTTAACGAGCCAGCGAGTGTGGATTGGTGAAGTTATTTTGCTCTGTTACAAAGTTTCCAAGTTGCTACAAAGTTGCCTTGCTTGTTACAAGAGAAACAATTGGAAAATTTCTCCCTTTCAATATTTGACTTTGCTTTACTTCAACCTTTATTTGATCAAATCTGGGGGACTTTTTTAGAAGTCTTTGTGCAGGAGGGAAAGGAAAAGGAACTTCCCTCTTTAGAAAAACTAGATCACATGGCAGGATGGCTTCAAAGAAGCAGGAAGGGAAGGCAACAGGGGGGGATCCCCCACACACAAACATGAAACGCAACTTCCCCCTGCTCAACAGTTACAGACTCAGAAAAAAGAATTTGATGTGGGAGATTTAAAAGAATTTATTTCTAAAACTTTGGATGATAAATTTCAAAAATCTCAACAGGAGATAGATGATAAACTTCAAAAATCACATCAGGGGATAGATGATAAACTTCAAAAATCACACCAGGAATTTATGCAGGAAATTAATGAAGTTAAAGATATGGTGAAACAGAATCAAAACAAGGTGACCAAAAAAATATCAGAAGTGGCATCTGGCCTGGCAGAATTTATTGGGAAAGTTGATTTTAAAGTTGAAGAACTTAAATCAGAAGTTAATGTTAAGATGAAAGACAATGATTATAAAATTGCTGATGTTGACAATAAAATGCAGAGAGTTGAAGACGAGATTGTTATGATACAATTCAGGGCAATGGAGTTCGCTATACGGCTTCGGGGAATTCGAGAGGAGGAAAGACAGGATTTGAGACAAGTTTGTTCTGAGGCCCTGGCCAAGATTTTACAAGTTAATCCTGATGTGGTTTTTCATAAAATAGATAAAATTTACAGAGTGAACTCTTGGGTGGCCAGACAAAGACATTTACCTAGAGATGTGGTCATATATTTTACAGATAGAGAAATAAGAAATGATATCCTGCAAAAATCCTTTTACACTTCTGTACAAGTGGGGGGTTCACGAATTGGAATTTATAAAGAATTGCCTCCTAAAATGCTGAAAGCTAGAAAAGAATTTGGCTTTCTCGTTAAGGAATTGCAAAATTTACAGATACCCTTCCGGTGGGACGCACCAGTTGGGATAATTTTCAGATACAAGGGAGAAAGATGCCGTTTGAATACCGTGGAGAAGGCACAACACTTTTATACTACTATTCTTAAGGAAAGAACACCATCTCCACGTACATCTACAGTTTTGGAGATTAAAGAGAGTGAAGAGAAGCAACCTCAACGAGAATTGCAAGAACAGTCCAAGCAGGAATTAGAAGAAGTGCAAGGTGCAGAAGGAGGTTTTCTGGATGAACCCTTGCTGGAATCTTCTCCAATTTTGGACTCGGTTCGGATGATTGAAGTTAAGGATCAACGTATAACTAGAGCTCAATCTAAGTTACTTAAACAAAAGCAACAACAACAACAGGAAAGACAAGACAAGGAGGCAGTTAAGAGTACTGCACAAGAGATTGGAGCTATGGGAGGAGCGAGATCGAAGCTTTCGGATGACCTTCAAGTATTTTGCTCTTTGCTCCAGAAAGAGGCTGATGACCTTTAAGTGTTTATCTTGGAATGTTAATGGGTTGAATTCAGCACAGAAAAGGAAGAAATTATTTACATACTTGAAACAATTTAATAATGATATAATTTGTTTACAAGAAACGCATATTACAACTCAAGATCAAAAATATTTGATAAACTCCAAACTAGGAACACATTTTATATCTTCAACTTCGCAAAAAAAGAACGGTGTGGTTATTTATGTAAATAAAAAGTTAACAGCTAAAGTTATAGAAGCAGATGAAGATGGTAGGTTTGTAGCAATTGAATTGCTTACAGCAAATGGCCAAATTCTTTTGATTGGAATTTATGCTCCCAATCAACAACAGGACCATTTCTATAAGATGTTACATACCAAAATACTGCAATGGGATTACAGATCTATTTTAATTATGGGAGACTGGAATGGAGTAATTGATTCTAAATTAGATAAAAAGAGTTTGGCAAAGTTTAGAATCAGACTACCACAGACTTTTTTTGACATGAAAGAAGATATGGAACTAAAAGATGTTTGGAGAATACATAATCCAAAAGAACTGGACTACACTTTCTTTTCTGATAGACACAGATCCTTTTCTAGGATTGACTTTATCTTGTTGTCAGATGATTTACTTGTTAAGACAAAAAGAACAAAGATTTTTCCAAGAACTTTGACTGACCATAGCCCAGTATGGATAGAAATTGAGATGGATAAGGTTGAGAGACGTTCTTGGAGATTAAATGAGAACTTGTTTAGATATGAAAAAAATATCACAGAACTTAAAAAGCACCTGAAAGAATTTTTTGAAATAAATTTGAATAAAGGTACCCCAATTGAAATTGTCTGGGACGCAAGTAAAGCTTATATGAGAGGGGTACTTATCTACATGAACTCTAAACATAGACTGTTTCGACAAAAGAAAAGATCTGAATTGGAAATAGAAATAAAGAATAAAGAACAGTTACTTATTAAAAATCCAACAGATGAAAGAATAAGCAGTGCTATAAAACTTTTGAAAGACCAATTTCAAATGCTTATGGCGGAACAAGTTGCAACAAACTTACAATATGAGAAGCATAATACATTTTGTAACGCTAATAAACCGGGCAGATGGCTGGCTTACACATTGAGGAAAAAACAAAGTATATGGACTATAGATAGTATTGATATTGGAGGGAAAGAAATTTTTCAACAAAAATTAATTAAAGAAGCTTTTGTGGACTATTATACCAAACTATATGCCAAAGAGGAGGTGCAGAATGGACTTATAGAAAAATACTTAAACGATAAAAGAGTTACAAAAATTACTGATCAACAAAAGGAAAGAATGAATTATCCTATAACAGAGGAGGAGATAATAGTAGCAATTAAACAGCTAAAAACAGCTAAAGCTCCTGGCACGGATGGTTTGACCGCAGTGTATTACAAAACTTTGCAAGCTGAAATGGTGGAACAACTTAGAGATTTATTTTGCAATATTCAACAAGGGGGTAAAATACCCCCATCATGGACAACAGCTTACATATCTTTGATACCAAAAGAACAAGTTGGTCCTAAAAAACCTGAGAATTATAGACCAATATCTCTTTTGAATACAGACTATAAAATCTATGCGAAAGTATTAGCCAACAGGTTGATGCCAGTAATCCAAAAGGTGATTCATGAGGATCAAGCGGGATTTATCGAGGGCAGACACATGAAGGACAATGTAAGGCAAGTAATAGATTTATTGGAATATCTTGAGAAGAATAAACAGATTCCTGCAGTGCTGGTCTTTTTGGATGCAGAGAAGGCCTTTAATAGAGTGGATTGGAATTTTCTACTAAAGACTTTAAAAAAGATGGACTTTGGGGATCAATTTATACAGGCGATTTCAGCAATTTATCAAGAGCAAAAGGCACAGATCATTATTAATGGAAGCCTGACAACAGAGTTTAAAATTGAAAAAGGAACAAGACAGGGATGTCCGTTGTCCCCACTTTTATTTATTTTAACACTAGAAGTCTTGTTAAATACAATAAGGGACTCTAATATCTTGAAAGGTATAAAGATTAGGCAAGAGGATTACAGAATAAAGGCATTTGCAGATGATCTGGTTGTTACCCTATCACAACCAATGGAATCAATAATCCTGATGAAGGACATTATACAAGACTATGGTAAAGTTTCAGGTTTTAGACTGAACTCAAAAAAAAACTAAAATGATAGTTAAAAACATGACACAAGATCGTAAACATGAGCTTGAAAGGAGGGCAGGTTTTGAGACTGTACCTAAGGTAAAATATCTAGGAGTTCAGGTTGCAGAATCAAACATGAAATTGTTTCAAAATAACTATGAGGTGTTGTGGCGAGAGGTGCAGAAAGACATGGAGA
The DNA here is from genome assembly GCF_029215685.1 of Pituophis catenifer annectens. Classification (NCBI taxonomy): domain Eukaryota; kingdom Metazoa; phylum Chordata; class Lepidosauria; order Squamata; family Colubridae; genus Pituophis; species Pituophis catenifer. Next base: position 242,958,036 of record NW_027256881.1, on the reverse strand, counting down.
CTTGGAAAAAACTGCAGCTGTCTTTACTTGGAAGAATAGCAGCAGTTAAGATGAACATTTTGCCATGATTTCTTTTTTTGTTTCAAATGATTCCGGTGCTTAAAAGTGATAAACAATTGAAAGTTTGGCAATCTGGAGTGAATAAGTTTGTCTGGAACGAGAAGAAGCCGAGAGTGAAATTGAAAATTATGCAAGATGTTCCAGAAAGAGGAGGTCTTAAACTTCCAAACCTACAGCTATATTATGATGAAGCAGTTTTAACTTCAACAAGTGATTGGTTTGGAAGGAAAAAGACTGGAATATTGAATGCAGAAAGTTTTGATCTTGAATTTGGATGGCATGCTTACTTATTTTACGACGACAAAGTAGATAAAGTATTTAAAAGTCATATACTTAGAGATTCTTTGATGAGAGTTTGGAAGAAGCACCGACTCAAATGGGATTATAAAATACCGCTATGGCTGGATCTTGGTCATACTTTGTGGAATACAAATATAATGTCACTCGGGGGATTTTTATATAAAGAGGTTCTTTTTACAGATGCGGGCAGATGGCAGCTGAAGACATTGCAGACACTGTTGGATGAAGGGATTAATTTAACTTGGTTACAATATAATCAATTACAACTGAGATGGAAAGAGGACCAAAAAACTGGTATTATGTTGCATGAGGAAGAATTGGTTAGACATATAAGAGAGAAAGGTCCAATGCATATCAAAAGGCTTTATAATGTTTTGCTAGAAAGAGATTCAGAAACTGAATTAGTTAAAGATTGTATGATTAAGTGGGCACAGAATTTTGAAGAACCAGTGATGCTGGAAACATGGGAAAAAATTTGGGTTCAGAATGTTAAATTTACACAGTCGCAGAACCTGAGGGAAAATTTCTACAAAATGTTTTATAGATGGCATTTAGATCCCAAAAAGTTGTCATGTATGTACCCTAATGTTCAGCCAAAATGTTGGAGATGTGAATGTTTGGATGCTACGTATTATCATGTTTGGTGGACCTGTAGGAAAGTAAAGGCTTTTTGGATAAAAATTTGGTGGGTCATGCAGAATGTTTTGAAGAAAAAAATTCAATTTTCTCCACAACTGTTTTTATTGGGTATAGTTAAGGGTTTTACATCGGGTGAAACAAAATTGATATTGTATATGATAACAGCAGCAAGATTGTTGATAGGTAAATATTGGAAGAATGAAGCTTTGCCCACTATTGAGGAATGGACTTTGAAGATGGCCAGTTTTGCAGAGATGGCGAAGATTTCAGCATATTTAAAAGATTGTTCACAAGAGACTTATGAGTGGGAATGGAAAAGGTGGATAGAATATGTTCAGAACAAATATCAAACTAGAAAGTATCAAATAGCTTTTATTTGAAAATAATGTACTAGAAATTTTTTAATGTAATGAGATAAAGAGAAAAATTATATAGGGGAGGGAGGGGTTCAAGTTTATATATAAGTGTTATATTAGGGTTCTTTATGAGTTTGAGTATATTATAGGGAAGTCTGGGGGGAGGGGAGGGTTAGGGAGGGTTAGGGAGGTTGGGAAGTTTGGGGGGGAGAGGTGGGGGGGAAAAAAGGGGTGAAAATGTAATTGTAAAACTTTTGCAATAAAAAAAAAAAAGAAAGAAAAATAATTACAATCTAAATAATCAGCAACCTTATCTGTAAGTACTAATTCAGATTAGATACCAAACTAAACTCTGAAGAATGTCATACAGTCATGGCCGTAAATGTTGGCACCCCGGAAATTTTTCCAGAAAATGAAGTATTTCTCACAGAAAAGTATTGCAGTAACACATGTTTTGCTATACACATCTTTATTCCCTTTGTGTGTATTGGAACAAAACCAAAAAAGGGAGGAAAAAAAGCAAATTGGACATAATGTCACACAAAACTCCAAAAATGGGCTGGACAAAATCATTGGCACCCTTTACTTAATATTTGGTTGCACACCCTTTGGAATAAATAACTGAAATCAGTCGCTTCCGATAACCATCAATAAGCTTCTTACACCTCTCACCCAGAATTTTGGACCACTCTTCCTTTGCAAACTGCTCCAGGTCTCTCTTATTGGAAGGGCGCCTCTTCCCAACAGCAATTTTAAGATCTCTCCACAGGTGTTCAATGGGATTGAGAGCTGGACTCATTGCTGGCCACTTCAGAACTCTCCAGCGCTTTGTTACCATCCATTTCTGGGTGCTTTTTGACATATGTTTGGAGTCATTGTCCTGCTGGAAGACCCAAGATCTCCGACGCAAACCCAGCTTTCTGACACTGGAATCTACAGTGCAACCCAAAATCCGTTGGTAATCCTCAGATTTCATGATGCCTTGCACATTCAAGGCACCCAGTGTCAGAGGCAGCAAAACAACCCCAAAACATCAGTGAACCTCCACCATATTTCACTATAGGTACTGTGTTCTTTTCTTTGTAGGCCTCACTCCATTTGCAGTAAACAGTAGAATGATGTGCTTTACCAAAAAGCTCTATCTTGGTCTCATCTGTCCACAAGATGTTTGCCCAGAAGGATTTTGGCTTACTCATGTACATGTTGGCAAACTGTAGTCTTGCTTTTTTATGTCTCTGTGTCAGCAGTGGGGTCCTCCTGGGTCTCCTGCCATAGTGTTTCATTTCATTTAAATGTCGACGGATAGTTCGCGCTGACACTGATGCTCCCTGAGCCTGCAGGACAGCTTGAATTGCTTTGGAACTTGTTTGGGGTTGCTTATCCACCATCCGGACTATCCTGCGTTGGCACCTTTCATCAATTTTTCTCTTCCGTCCACGGCCAGGGAGATTAGCTACAGTGCCATGGGTTGCAAACTTCTTGATAATGTTGTGCACTGTGGACAAAGGCAAATCTAGATCTCTGGAGATGGACTTGGTTCTCAAGTCCTCAGACAGTTCTCTTCTCTTTCTGTTGTCCATGCTTAGTGAGACACACAGAGACACACAATGCAAAGACTAAGTGAACTTCTCTCCTTTTTATCTGCTTTCAGGTGTGAGTTTTATATTGCCCACACCTGTTACTTGCCCCAGGTGAGTTTAAAGGAGCATCACATGCTTGAAACAATCTTATTTATCCACAATTTTGAAAGGGTGCCAATGATTCTGTCCAGCCCATTTTTGGAGTTTTATGTGACATTATGTCCAATTTGCTTTTTTTCCTCCCTTTTTTGGTTTTGTTCCAATACACACAAAGGGAATAAAGATGTGTATAGCAAAACATGTGTTACTGCAATACTTTTCTGTGAGAAATACTTCATTTTCTGGAAAAATTTCCGGGGTGCCCACATTTACGGCCATGACTGTATATAATCTACTTATATTAACTGAAAATCATTTTTTCTGAACAGGATTACATATAATTTTGAATGAAGAGAGAGGCTACCTGTTTATTTCAACCAACATATCTTCTTCTATTTTGGACTTATCTTCATGGCTCAGATTTTCAAATCCACTTTGAGATGCAGCTAGATAACTGGTTATGAAATGGAGCTAAAAGCACAAAAGTGTTGTCAGAACAGCAATGGATTTGCTTAATACCAACATGTTAACATAATTAGAACTTCAGTTTAAATCAAAGCACTTAAAAAAACAAGCAACAGTATTCATTTTCATTCTAGATCTAATAATTTGTATTCCAATTCATTCAACAAATTATTAGAGATGGGAAAACTGTGCCTCCCTCCAATATATTACTGAACTTTAACACCTAGTATCTCTCACTAGCTGGATGAATTAAATAAAATTTAGAAAATGTGTTCTAGGTATATTTTATTATTAAGAAAACTAACTTTCCTACTACTAGGGTCATAGGATAAAAATACAGAAGTCACCCATTATAGACAGTTACTACAGAATTGGGGAATCTGTAATCTTCTAGATGATACTTGAGCTATCATTCTATAGCCAATATAACCAATGGTGAAGGATTCTGAGAATTTTAGTTCTGTAATTTGATTTGTGGAGGACAATAGTTCTCCATTGCTATGTGATTAAGAATTCAATTTGGCAAGATTTAACCTGAGAATGCAGATTAAAGCTGAGTATGTACGATTTAGAAATGAAGTTCAATTTGAAAGTAAAGGACATTATAACTTAAAACAGTTATTTTTACTGCTTACCTGTTGCTTCTTTGTGGGATAGTTCATGAAGTTCGCTTTGAAGAATGGGTATTTTTCATGCACATAGTCATACATCCATTCACAGAAATGATTAGCAATATCAAACCCTCTAGAGTGAAAACATTATCAATATGTAAGAAATACATTCAGCTCCAAAATTTATATTCTTAAGAATTTGGGGATTATATAAAGAGCTGTGCTGGATGAAACTTAAGTTCTATCTTGTTAGTGGCCTACATATAGCATCCATCTATTTGTGACATCACAAAACAATGTGAACTGCTGTGATCAGATGAGCTTTCTCTCTCAAATTATTTGATGGGGCAAGATCCTCTTATATTTGTTGACAAGGTTGGAAAGATACTTTAGAAATAAGTGGGAATGGCAACTGTTACAAACACTATATATACTTTTGAAGGTAAGTCAGGATCTTTTAAACCAGGGCTGTCAAACTCCCAGCCCACGGGCCAAATGCATCACGCTGGCTACACCCATGCCCGGTTTGGTGAAGGGGGAAGTGTCATGATACGTCACGTGATGCTGTGATGACACAAGCTTGACACCTCTGCTTTAAACCCTTTGTAACACTTTAACAGGGTTTCTCTTTTTTCCTTACTATCCTTGTTTAATTACTATTGCTCCTTTCATCATCTACCATATATATTTTATTCCTCTCTCTTTGTTCTTGCCAGCTATTCTTTCCTTTCTCTCTCCATCTCCATTTGGTTTTTTTAAAAAAATTATTTACTACTGCCTCTGCTGGAAGGCGAGAGAGGAATTTGGAAGAGGGCACTTGAGTGTTTGGCTTGTGGCAGTGGTTCATGTAAGAGAAAATTAGCAGTATATGAAAAGAATCAATTTATTTTAAAAATGTGATACCAGTTAAAATTGTCTATAAATAAAATTTAATTCAATTTTTGGTCTCCTTTTTTGAATGTGCTTCTGGCAGGTATATAGAACATATACAGACATTTATTGGGATGAGAAGAATTCCTAGGACTGGGCTGAGTTGAGAATAGGTTGTACCTGATTTGTACCTGTTTTTACAATCTCCCCCCCACCACCACCATCTGCTCTTTTCTTTAGGGGGATTGCCTTAAATTCCAAGTTATCTTTCCTTGGGGGTAAATTCAGTAGCTCTGAAGAACTTAAGCTCAACTGACTGTATAGTCCACTATTACACTGACCTCACCAACCAGCAGGGTTGAAATCTCATCGTTAAAGGCTAACAAAGTTCATAAATGATGTTAAAACTAACTCAGTCTATTAAATACTCTATTCTAATTTATCTACTCTGACTCGCAGGTACATAACATGTTTCATTATTCAATTCTCAAAAGTATACATCTTTTAAGAGTTACATTTTTAACCAGAAAAAAACACATATAAATCTTTTTCTGCCTGAAGATTAAATTACTCCTGCTATCCTGTTTTTGAAAAATTTTCCGATGACCAAATGACGTAAGGATCCATCTTTATTAGCAATTCTTAGATGCTATACGGTAGTATCAAGTAACTGAAGACTCAGCAAAATGGAGCTGCCACCCCAGGAAGTCAGATTGTCCCAGGATCAGTACTATAAACTCTTATTCCCAACCCAGATACATATTCATATACATGTGTCATTTAGTCATTGGAAAAAAACTTAATTTGACAGCAAAAATCAACATGATCAGACTATTCAGGCAACAAAGCTGATACAACAATCAATTAGTTTAATGTCCTATAAATCTCAGAGGCTATACCTTATTCTCTAAACAATGCAAATACATTTGCAAACTTGTCAGTTTAGGTATCAATTTGACCATGAAACACTATCACTACTAAGCAGGCTAATTATTGAGAAAGATGAATAGAAAGAATTGCTATTATTTGCTATTTAACTTATAAAGTAGCTTTATTTTAAAATTTGTTACAAACTGGGGTGGGCTGCTTGGGGTTTGGGAGAACCTTTAGCTAAGATTCTGCAGTTCGGAGAACCCCCCCATGCAGGGCGTGTGCGAAGGTTCAAGGAGGGTGAAAAATGGTCCTAGTTCAGGAAGGCCACTCCAGAACCTGGGGAGGCCGTTTTCACCCTCCTGGAGGCTCGAGGAAAGCCTCCGGAGCCCAGGGAGGGCAAAAAGGCTCCCCCACCTCCCCGTGGTGCAGGAGGCCGACTAGGCCATGCCCACCATGGCCACCCAGAACCCGGCAGAGAACCACTTGCTAAAATTTTTAAAGCCCATCCTGGTTACAAATGTTTGAAATAGATTTATTTTATATGTAAATTTTATTAAACTAGTTTTAGCATAAATTATTACTCCAATTTTTTTTTGCAAAACACCTTATGTTCAGATACTATATTCAATATCTTTTTTAGGCAAACACTGGTAATCCTGATGGATTAACAGCAAACAGACTATGTATGCAAAAAGCAGTTCATACAACTAATCTGACATTTCTTAAGCTTGTATTTTTATTCATTCAAGGAGAAATCCAACATTTACCTATAATTGTAACTGCTGTATTCAAAGTCAATAAGCATTAGCTTTTGTTTTTCAGAATCTTCTCTGCCATCAAGAAGCAAGATATTTCCTGGGGATATGGTGAAGCAAGAGGTATAAAATGATTTGTGCAAGCTTTCTGAGGGAATTTCAGATCATTACATTGGAAACGGCTCCATAGCTTACATGACAGCTCAACTACCTTGATTTTTTAACTTTAGAGCTACAAATGTTCCATTAGCAAAATGTATGTATATAGAATGTGTACATAGAGATGGTCGGAACACATAAAGGCAGGGGAGGCAGCCACTTTGGGCAGGGTTACTTTACATGGGCTATAAAAATCCACACAGCACTAAATGGCAAGAAAGATACAATAAAAGCAATTCTAATTCTTCACTGCCGTTTTGTGATCACCAGAGTTTCCCCATTTTCTCTGCCCACCCTTAACTGCTGCACCTTGGATGAGGATAAAGTTTTGTATCTTTTCATAGAAGGCTGCATCTGAGAGATCTGTTCTGAAGCAGAGGACTCATGCCCTGTGCAATTATCTTGGGCAGGTGCACTCAACTGGAGTCCATCTCAAGAATAAGAATGCCATTAGTAAATAGTGTGTGTGTTATTTAAATGATGGTAGAAAGAAGGTATTTATTAGGGCATGGCTAGAGTGAGGCCTAAACAATCCTGCAATCTTAATGACTTTAATCAAAATGAAGTCCAAGATATTTTCACACACCAAAGCTCGTTTCTATACTTCCTTAACTCTTAAAATTTTCATCCTAAGAATGGATTTCTATCTTAGGAACTGGCTACAAATAGACTAGATTTTAATCTTTTCCTAATCCTGTTATACAATACTGCAAGAATATTTCTTAGTATTTATCTCCATGAGGTAAACAGAACATGTTCACCAAATAGAACATGTCCTAAATTTTATCAGATGTCTAGATATGAACATTTACTTTGCTATAAACTTAACTTATTAAGACAATAACAACTGTAAAAAATGCAAAGACAATATTATTGTACCTTCTTGGCAGTCATTATGACAAAACACAACTGGAGATGGAGTAGCTTCAAGTAAAGATCTAAGGGGAAAAAATCCAAATATTTTTTTTACTTAAGGATATAAATACAGGAAGATAACAGGACTTTCTACATTCATCTCCTGAATATGTTTCTACCGTCTTCTCCTATACAAACCTAATCAAGAAAACTGTTTTTGAAGGAAGATATTTCCTTCCTACTTTGTATTTCCTCAAAGTACAAAACAACAGCTTGACGTACTGCATTCTTAAAAACCTGCTGGCTTCACTCTCCCTTTTCCCATGATGACACAGTACATGAAGGTAATGAGAGCTATTTGGAGGTCTTGGAGAGTCAATTATTCCCTCCCTTTCTTCAAATCAACAATTGAACAAATATTCTGAGAGAATCTTAGGACATCACTTGCCATAATTTAGCTGTAAACATGATCCGAGCTCTGCTCCCTGCAAGCCACCCCCTCCCCCCTGTGCTTCATGGTCTGATAGCTGCATTATGTATAACTAGCACAATAACTTCTAATTAGAACAAGCAAAAGAGGTATGTTGTAATATGATTTGTAGATGCACCATTTAGGGAATGAGGTCGAAAGAGCTACGTTCACAGTTGAACAACATTTGCTGACATTTCATGTCATGCAAATGTATAATGGGGAGAGGAAAGAATTTACTTTCAATTTATTTTAATAGGCTGCCATGGATACTTGCTTTGCTCTCTCCATATTAATGGGATATGTCACTGAAACAGTACACTGGATATGCAGTGGAAGTCCTTTCTCTACAGCTTAAATAGGCCATTCTACAGTATAGGATTTCTCCCTCTCTCTCTGATTCAGAGGTAGGTTTAGAAGATTCTGATGGTGCTTTCCATGGGAGAAGATAGCCCCATCTCCAGTTTTAGAATGATGAGCCAAAGAGAGTTCGAAGGAAGCACACCTGAGAAAGTTAGGATACTGGCGATTGCTGACCTTTGGAGTAGGTGTCCATGCACCACTCACCAGTATCACCTGAAGCCAGCTGCCTCTTTAACAGATAGCCACGTGACAAAAGGAAAATATGCATCTGAATTAAGGAGATACTATGCACTTTTTAATCAACTCTTGAATAAAATAGTCTATTTCCTCATTTGTGTGAGGTGGAGTAATATAAAAAAAGTAGTTTAGCTGAGACTAAAGAAGCCCCTGAAGAACCAACAAGTACATTTAAAGTTCAGAGCAAGGCAGGACCAGATTTTGTGTTGGAATGATCTCCTCCCACAGGAAAGACTATCGTAATCTTCTAGCCCTGCCTCTACAATAAATAAAAAGAAAATATTCTATTGTGGAATGCAGTGCCTAGACAATGAGAAAACACTGATACAAATAGCTACAATGCAACTATATTCTTAGACAGCTAGATATAAATGTACTAAACAGAGGCATTAAAAAGTAAGTCATAAAAGCTTTACCTTTTACAACATAGTAATTAAATCAATTACACAGAAAAATTATGAACTAACAAACTATTAAGAATTGGACTGATACCTTAAGTTTTTCATTTCTTGAGGCAAGTTGTAGCTGAGAATCTTATTCAGTTTTCTCACACGTGATTCTCTTGTAAACTTGATTCTCATGACTTGGTTCAAGTACCTGTATGAAGATTTTATTGTATAGTTAGCATTCTAGGCAAACATGTACAACCCTTTGCCCACAATCATATTCTGAAAGAAAAATGTACTGAATTTTTTAGATAATTTCCCCCCACAAAAGAGGGTGAAAATTTGAGTGCATCTTATACACCGAATGTAGCCACGCCCACCCACTGGCCCCCACCCTTTGGCCTCTGCCTCCCAGCAATTTACCACCTTGCAGCAAACAGCCCATTTCAGCTTCAGCACAGCCTGATTAGCACAAGCAGTTGATTGTTGGTTCGGCCTCCCGACCTTGTTTCAGGTTGCAGGGATTGCCATTGCCTATTGCTGCGCGGGCCTCTGCTGTTTGTTGCAAAGAGGTAAATTGCTGGGAGGCTTTTTTTTTTCTTGTGCTAATCAGACTGTGCTGAAAATGAAAATGAAACTAAAGCAGGCTGTTTCCCGTTTGCTGCAACAAGGCAAATTGCTGGGAGGCAGAGGCTGATTTTTTTTTTTTTTTTGCTTTCCTCCCCAAAAAAGATTGGTTATACTCCGAAAAATACGTTAATTAAACATTTTTTTAAGACATTTGTGTGTCTCAAATTAGATAAACTTTCTCACAAAATGAAAAATGCTATTTTCATTCAACCCAAAGCAAAGGCACCATGTCCCACATGTTCTTTCAAAGTACTCTGATTAACCGGTAGAAACTATTTTGTTCTTCACAATTTTGACCTCTGCCCATCTTCCATCCCTATCTTTTTGACATCTCTCAGTGATATATCCCCCTGGGTTATGCCCCTTTCCCCAGTCATCTCAGATCTACCATACCCCCGTGTGGCATATCTTACTTCTCCCTTCCTCTCTCATCCACTGCTGATGTCCTTGGCTTTTTTCTACCCTTACACTCCCTACAAACCTTTCTGCATGGTACAACTGTGTTTTGATCCATTACTGAAACAAAGCAGTGCTGTTTTGTCTGGATCTAGACAAGACATGCTTCAGTTCTGGCACTGGACCACCTGAAACCATCTGTTCCACACAAAACCATTCTGCATATCCTTCCTGGATCCAGCTTAATTACTCTGTATGTAGAATAGTTCTACTTTTAAGATGCTTAACTATCATATTAAAATAAAAATACAGCACTTCTTTTGCTTACTTCTCCATGGTTCCAAAGAGCCACTTAGGTTCTTTATTAAATGGCATTTTCATCCCATGAAATTTAGCCATTTTTTCAGCTATTTCTGCTGATATATCTGGCACACTTAGTTCCTCGGTATCCAACTTTCTGCTCTGAAATATATACAGCAAAAAGGACATAAGACATGAGAAATAAAGAATCTACCAGGTAAATTACAAATGTACAAATAAGGGAATTCAAATGAGAACCTAATGTATTTTTATTTTTCAGTGCTATAATTTACTTAACAGTGACATTCTCTGTTCTGCTACTATAAGGCAGAATACCCTATCACCGTGATGGTGAACCTATGGCACACGTCGCGCATGCATGGGGTGCATGTGGGGCTGTGCGTGCATGTGCAGGAGGGCCGGGCACTTGCGGAGGGGGGGCGCATTGCATTTTGGGGGTTTGGTGCTTTGAACACTCAGTCCGGAAAAGGTTAGGCATCACTGCCCTATTATGTTTCATTAACTGAAAGTGGCAAAAAATTAATACAGAAAACCCGAGATCAAGTTTGCATTGTCTTTATATTGCCCAATCTAAAAATAAAACAAACCTATTACTATGTCTTAGCAAATATATAACTTTTGTCTTTATTTGTGCTACACTGTCAAATTCAGTTTCAACTACCACCACACAGCTTATATCTAGTACATACAGGAATGAATTCCTCCAGACGGCCTTGTGGGAAGATTCCATAGAGTTTTGGTCCAAGAGCTCTCTCTGCAAGAATGGCAAACATAACACTCTCCAGAACAACAGCTTCTGCACCCTACAAAAGAAGAGAAAACTAAAGCTGTATGAATATAATCAATGTAAATCAAAACCTCAACATTTATACTGCAGAATAAATACAAATTAAATTGCAGAATAATCATGTTGCAAAATAAATGTAATTTATGCCTAGTGTAAACTTCCAAAACTTTCAGAGGGACACTTATAGACCCCTTTACAATTAGTGAGGCATTTCTTCTTGTTTATTATCCTAAATATAGGAAAGGATAATTTAATTGTACTTAACCAAATTTCATATTGGTGTTTTTGGCTGTTCATTTACAAACTGGCTTTTTATAAATGAAGTTCAATGAAAATGAGAAAAAGTATCCTCTTCAAAATAGAACAAGTAGGGAATGTAACACTTCCCTTAGAGAAGAGGTAGCAATACATCTATCTCATATAGTTATGTTAACTAGATAGTTTTATATTTTTGGATTACAATTTCTATTAACCTTAACTAGCATGGGAATGATTGCAGTTATAATCTAAAACATATGGAAGGCTTCAGTTTTGAAAATTAGTCATGTAACATCCTGGACACTGGAATGCAACAAGGGGGCTGAAGGAAAGATCAATGTGGATTCTGGTGAGAAACTCTCTTCTCTCTAGCAGTGGGACCTGAGAGAGCAGTCAACTTTCTGTTAGGTATTGAATAAGTATGTGCATTAAGATAACAATGCACTATTCAGTCCTGAATTATGAAGTTTAGTCTTACAACCATGTTGCTAACTTATCAATTATAGTGATTCACTTAATAACTTTGGCAAGAAAGATCATAAAATTGGGCACAACTCACTGAACAACTGTGTTTAGAAATAGAAATTTTGGGCTCAATTGTGGTTGTAAGTCAAGGACTACTTGTATGTGAATTCTTAGGAACACATACACTAAACTTCGTGAATAACAAAAACCTTGAAACAATCATACTTAATATTGCTCATTATACATATACAATACAATACCTTTTTTTGCTGGTATTTCCAGTAATGCTAAAAACTGAAACCTTAATAAAGATACTCTTTATGTTTTGCTAATTTGAAGAGGCATCTGAAAACATTCGTATTTTAGCTTTTAAATCTAATTTTAAATAGAAATACTTCACTCCTTTCAATTAATTTGTTTTTATCTTAACAATGATTAATCACGTTTAAAAAAAACTAAGGCTATAGTACTAATGATTTACTCAGAGTTATTTGAAAGAGATTAGAGTACACCTTTCAGGGACTGCTGGAAGAACTGTTAATTTTTAACTTTAAAGTTATTGGCCTAATTCAAACAGAGATTTCAAGGTTATTCTTTCCTTTTTAGTTAGCACTTGTTAGAAATTATCACTATTGCTGGATATATTCAACCAAACAAGCTTATATGTAGCCTTAATATGGGCTGTGCCGATTAGCTCTTCTCCAGAAAGACACAGTAATTTATCATATGGTCCAAACGCATTGCATTCAAGGTACTTCTACATAAAACCTTTTGTGAAGGTTTGTTTACAGTTATGAGTTGCTCAGACATGTCCATTCAGATAAAGAAAACAGAACAGTATTTCAAATGAGACAAAACAGACATGAAAACAGTACTGCTATGATAGAAAATTTTCTGATTTTTTAAAACTATGCAGCCTTTCATCGAAATAAATGGATTTGCTAATATAGACTAAAATAATTGTTTTATACAGCTAACTACTGTTGAATGAATAGTTACAAGTTTATATTAAATTTTCAATAGAATTGTCACAGGATTCACCTTTTGACGTGTACGCTCACCTGCCAACTAAAGATAAATGCGATGTATCTAATGAAAATTCCCTTAAATTATCTAGGAAGTCACACTAGTCCAGATTAACTAGACAGGTCCACAGAAGTTCAGCCATCTGTGTTTTATATCTATGCCCCTCCTGGTTGGTAAAGGCCTCCTGAAGGTGACATATGGTTGGCTTCAGTGGCTAATGCTGGGTTGAGTTGTTATCTGTTTTAAATGAGGCAGTTATCCACACTGTCTTCACGAAGCCATCACTGGACTGAGGAGATAGGCAGGTGGGGGTAGTTCAAGAGAAGGCAATCCCTTAATTTAACAAGGCTTGGGCTGGGAGAAACCATGGCTTGGATCAGGGTGGGTCCTCACCTAAGGACATGTGGGATTTGGTTAACAGCAGCAACTGCCAGGATTGCTATCACTAAGTGAAGGAGTCATGTGACATCAAGCTGTAAAATCATATTGCTTGGTGACAGACATTCGAGTCCCAATTACTGTTAACTGAGGATTACCTGTAATGTTGTTAAGGTTATGTCCAGTGTTGGGGTCCAGATGAAGAAGAATACACTTCAGTTCAACCCTAGTAAAACTGAATAGATGAGCTTGTTGAGACCCACTGCCCCCAGCTCTGGAGACTTCCCATTCTTATCTCTGAATGCGGCAGCACTAGGCAAAGCTGATGAGTCATTTGAGAGTCCTCCTAGACTCACAGCTCCTGCTCAAATTGCTAGTGGCAACTGTGGCTAAAAGGGATTTTATACAGGTTCATCTTGTACACAAATTTACACCATTGACCAGGAGGCCCTTTTCACAATAGCTCCAGTGAGCTGGCCCATACCATTCAAGTGCTGGGTGTCACTTACAACCAGGATGTTCTTATCTCCAGCTGTTTCTGCTTGCCTACCAAGAACTAACAGGTCCCTTCAATCAGAAAACTTGGAAGTTGTGTTTTTTGCTGATGTAGCACTTGCCTTATGGATACCTTTGATCCTGGTGATCAAAGGTATCTCCAGCCCTCTTGTCCTTACATAAGACTTTCAAAAACTGGATAATTCTTCAGACATTTGGGTCAAGGAGTTAAACCAATAGTGTAGGTGTATCTATCTCATTTATAAATTGAAAACAGAACAAGTTTTAAATCCTCAGTCATGTATTCTTATGAAGACTATTTTGGATCATTATTTTGAAATGTTCATTTTATAAATTATGCTTCTGTTTTTAGAGTCATATTGTGAGATAGGCAATTGTATACATTGTACAAATTAAATATTTCCTTTTAGCATGTGAATTTGTATACGTCTACATAATTAAGGCTTCCCATGAATTTGGAGAAAACACTATCTTGAAGAGGTGGTGATGGTTTCTTCTATTTTCATACTTGATAGGATACAAACAGGAGCTCAGTACTAGATTGGAACTGTCACATCTCTTGTTTTTGCTACTAAATGCTTCACGAGTCAAAGTTTTCTTAATACTACTGGATAAGGTAGCCTTTAGAGTGCCTGAAGGCATTTTGGCTCAATATACTTGCTTACATGAGCATCTGTAGTTTTCCCCATGACTGCTACAGCTGGTTTTTATTGACTACAGCCGGCTGGTGTTACTTTTGAAATACAGTTCAAGGTTACAGTTCTCTTCCCCCCCACTTTTCTCCAAATAAAATCATTTAATGTGTGTGGTTTTAATCCCAGTCTAAACATATGATTTTATATATTCTGTATATACTACGTACATTATTTGCTTCATCTGATTTGAGGCATTGATCCTCCCCAGCTGATATGAATATATTATCAATCTTAATTCTAGGATGTCATCCTTATATATTACTGTCATGTCAGAATCTTTCTCAACAGTTTGTTCTTTTCTCCAAAACGGATGTTGGTTTACCTGAATGTCCCTTCTAGGCGCGCCGCTGGAGAATCCAAAAGCGTGGGTTCTTCTTAGTCTGTTAGCCAGAGACTGAGTGAATATGCCTTTAAATTTTGCTGACTCTGCCTCCACTGCCTGGCTGAGGCTGTTTTGTTCACGAAGGAGGAGACAGGAAGATCGTCAAGCAGAGCCATCCGGAACCGAAGAGCAGAAGCTGTCCAGGCAGGTTGGATTCTCCAGCAGCGTGCCTAGAAGGGACGTTCAGGTAAGCCAACGTCCGTTCTCCAGCGCGCTGCTTGGAGAATCCAAAAGCGTGGGATATACCCAGGCAAGTACTAGGGAGGGAGGGAGGCTGAATGCTCTCGGGTGGCCTTTGTAGAATGGACCGATTGTAACACTCGCCGTCTGAAGGACGCCTCGCTGAGGCAAAGGAGTTAACCTTGTAATGGCGTATGAATGGCATAAGCGAAGTCCAGGTGGCCGCCCTGCAAATGTCCGTCACAGAAGCTTGAGTGGCCCAAGCAGCAGTGGTGGAAGCACTCCTCGTTGAGTGTGGCAGGATCTGTCCGGCCAGGGGCCTGTGCTTGAGTGCGTATGCCTTGCATAAGCACGCTTTAATCCAGCGGCCGATCGTAGATGAGGATACTTTCCGGCTGAATAATGCAGGAAGAAAGGAGACGAAGAGTGCCTTAGACCTTCGGAAAGGTGCAGTCCACTTAATATACCTGCGGAGGGCCCTCCTGACGTCCAAGGCATGCCACTGGGCTTCTAGTCGGTGCCTTGGGCCCGGGCAAAAATCAGGCGGCACTAGCTCCTGTGTGCGATGGTATAACGAGTTGACCTTGGGCAAAAAGGAAGGATCCATCCGCAGGACCACTCTGTTCAGATGGAAGATACAGAGATCACTCCGAACAGACAAGGAAGCAATCCTGGAAACTCTTCGGGCAGAAGTGATCGCCACCAAGAAGGCGACTTTCAGAGTAAGAAATCGGAGGCTGATGGATCCCAAAGGTTCGAAGGGAGGCAACATGAACGCTTGGAGTACCAGGGAAAGGTCCCACGTTGGGTAGCGGTGGACAATGGGGGGACATAAGTTGGCAGCTCCTCACAAAAACTACGAATCTTCGGGTACTGTGTAAGAGGATGAGTCAGTGAGACCGGTAGAACGGTGTGCAGGGCTGCTATTTGCCTGCAAAGTGTGTTTGGGGCGAGACCTTTGTCGAAGCCGTCTTGGAGGAACTCTAGGATGTCAAACACGGAAGCTGAGGTTGTATCAACGTGCTTCCGGGAACACCACAGGCAAAACGACCTCCACGTGGCGTTGTAGATCCAGTTGGTGGATTCTCGCCTAAAAGCTTGAATGGTGGAAATCACCCGCCCTGAAAGGTTGTCCTTCCTCAGGAGGATCCCCTCAAGTGCCAGACCGTCAACTGGAGCCAGTGGGGCTCTGGATGCCAAATGACCCCCTGGCTGAGAGAAATCCTGTCCTGGGGGATCCTCCAGGGACGGGTGACAGACAGGCTCGCTAGGTCCACATACCATGGTCAGCGCGGCCAATGGGGGGGGGCGACCAGAAGAACGTCTGCCCCTCCGTCAGGATCTTGTGCACCACCCTCGGGATGAGCGGGAGGGGCGGGAATGCATAGAGGAGACCCTGCAGCCAAGGACTCCGGAGTGCATTGACCCCTTCTGATTCCGGGCACGGGAACTGGGAGAAGAACCGGGGGAACTGAGTGTTGTTGAAATGGGCAAAGAGATCTACAATCAGAAGTCCAAACCGGTGCGACAGCTCCCTGAATAGAGTGGGATGCAGACACCACTCCGCCGGATCTATCCGCGTCCGGCTCAGCCAATCCGCCTGGATATTGGTTGACCCAGAGATGTGTTGTGCCGTGATCGAGTGTGCCTCTCCACCCAGGACAGCATCTTTGCGGCCTCGTCCATGAGTGGCTTGGAATGAGTGCCGCCCTCGTGGTTCACGTGTGCTTTTGTGGTTACGTTGTCTGTTAAAATTAGCACATGCTGACCTGCCACGTCTGAGCGAAAGTGCCAGAGGGCTAGATGGACTGCCCTCAGCTCCAACCAGTTGATATCGTTCTGGAGGTCCGATGACAACCAGCGACCCTGAGCCACTCTGGAGAGGAGATGGGCGCCCCAACCCATCAGACTCGCATCCGTTGTCACGGTGACCCTCTGTGGCTCCTGGAACACGCACCCCTTTGTCGTGGCCGTGGAAGTCCACCAAGTGAGAGACAGGCGGACCGATTGTGGCAGCCTCACGTTGGCTCTGAAGTTGCTGTTAAGAGATTTCTGGTACGGGAGCAGGTACCATTGTAAAGGACGGGCATGGAGACGAGCCCACAGTACAATTGACATGCACGAGATCATCTTCCCGAGCAGTTGAGATAATAGAAACAGGGGAACAGATCCGGATGCAATGATCTGAGATATTAAGGTCAGAATGCTGAGGCGACAATCCGGAGACAGGAAGACTGGTCCTTGGACAAGTTTTTCACTGCACCTAGATGGAGAATGCAAGTGGTGGGTCGTAGGTGACTTTTCTCCAAATTCAGGGAGAACCCGTGAAGTTGCAAGGTCCGGCGTACTATCGTCAGGTCTTGTATGGCTTGTGCATGAGATGATGACAGGATGAGAATGTCGTCCAAATAGCAAAGGACTCTGATGGGAATGAGTTGGAGGGTGGCGGCCACCGCTGCCAGAAGTTTTGTGAAGGTCCTGGGGGCCAATGAGAGGCCGAATGGCACGGCCCAATATTGAAAATGCCAATTGGCATACGTGAATCACAGGAACCTTCGATGGGACGGACGTATTGGCACATGAAGGTAGGCCTCCTTGAGGTCTATGGAAGTCATCAAGTCCGCCTTTCGAATGCAACCCAGGATCGATCTGAGTGATTGCATCTTGAATTGGTGGTAGAACACCCGCTTGTTTAGTTCCTTTACATCCAATATCCCCCTCCAGCCCCCGGAACCCTTTGGAACAAGGAAAAAGATGGAGTAAAAACCTGTTCCATGATGTTCTATGGAAACTGGCTCTATGGCGCAGATGTCCAGAAGATGCTGGATTTCCACGTCCATCAACCGTCTTTTGTCCGGGTGGGTTGAAACCAGATACTCGATGTAGCGGTTGGGAGGGCTGTAGGAAAATTCTAAGGTGAGGCCCAGCCTCAGTGATTGTAAGACCCATGCATCTGTCGTAGACTGCTCCCATTGGGGAAGGAAGTGCTGGAGTCAGCCGCCAATGGGGCAGGTGGTTTGGCAGTCACTTGCCACGTCGGAAGGGCTGAGTGCCTGATCCTCTAAACGGACGTTTGGCCTGGGGCTGGTGTCTACCCCAATCTCTAAAGGAGGTCCAGTCAGATGGACGGTCAGACCCTTGAAAATAAGGCCTGTAGGATTGGGACCCACTGGGTCCCAGCTCAGTCTGAAAGGGCTGCCTCGGCGCGTATGGAGTATACCTACGGTCAGCCCGTCTGTAGGAAGATGGCATAATTTTCCTTTTATCCTTATCTTCCACAAATATAGGGTCCAAGGCGTCTCCAAAGAGGTTGGAACCCTTGTAGGGTGATGATGCAAGGCGCCACTTGGATTTTGCATCCGCCCTCCAGTGGCGCAACCAAAGGAGGCAACGAGATGTTACGGTGGAGACCAAGGCGCGGGAAGCGAATTTCGCCGCAGAGAGGCGATAGCCGAGTATTCGGTGGCTGCAACCAATTTGTTGATATCTTGGTGCAGCCTGGCGTCTTCCGGGGGAAGGCGTTCTTGCAGTTGGCGGAGCCAAATCAATGACACTCGATTGAAGAATGACACCGAAGTAGCCGCCCTAATGGCCCAGGCGGTTGCCTGGTGAGTCTTGCGGAAGGTGAATTCAGCCTTACGGTCCTCTGTCCTCAGGCCATCTGCAGTTTCATTGGTCAGGATAGTGGAAGAGGTTAGGTTGGCCACAGGCACATATACCAATGGCAGCTGAAGCAACTCTTGAATACTTGGGGCAGAGCAATATAGCTTTTTGTCATGACCATTAGGTGCCGCTAGAGAACCGGGCTGGCTCCATGGCCGTTGAATCACTTCTGAGAAAAGTTGAGGACAGGGAATAAATTCCTGCTCTGTCTTGGGAACTGTAAATAACACATTGTGGGGATTAGACACCTCTTGATGATCAGGTTGAGCTTCGGAGGCAGCCAAACAAGTCAAGACTTTAGCCTTATGCAATAAGGTCTTAAAGAGGGAGGTATGGAAAAGGCTTGTAAAGGACAGTCTGTCTGGCTCCAGACTGTCGTCATTGGAAAACTCCATAGCCCCACGGTCATCATCATTGAGCAAAGGAATCCTCGCTGTGGACCGAATCCTGATGAGAAAATCCTTCAGGGTCCAGCCCGCCGGACAGCTGGGGGCAGCTGAGGGGCCACTGACACAGAGGAAAACTGGATGGTTTGATGATGTCCAGTTGACAGGATTTTAGAAATTGTTTCAGATACTAAGGCCTGAATGCTACAGGACAGAGCCGGGTTCAATCCTCCCCCAGCGCAGAGCCCCGCGGCTGTGGGATTGAAAGTTGCTGTTGGCACTGGAGAGAACGGCAGAGGATGGTTAGGAGCCACCACTGTAGATGGTAAGTATAAGATAACAGGCAGCGGAGAAATGGCTGTTACAGTCCTCAGTTAGTGACGGGCGCAGGAAGGATACCGTGCCCCCGGTACTGCTTCGCTAATTGCCCCCAGAGAATGGCACAAGGGCTATGTCGCTCCTCCTTGCACCAGCGACTCAGACAGCAGGTAGAATAATGGCGCGAGGGAAACTTCTTTCTCAGCGCCTTTGCAACTATCTGTTGGAAAAACAAAATAGCGCTAGAGCAGGAAAGGCTCTGCAGCGCCTCCGCGGTCCTGTCAATGAGCCGAAAAGCGTGCAAACACTAACGAGCGTTCCAAGCGCAGCAAAGCCAATGCAATATTTAGAGTTTGCTGCAATAGGTCTGGGCAGGAACTCCGAAGCCGCCTCGCACGCCCGTGGAGCTGAAGGGGGTGGCGGCGGTCTTGCCGACAAGCCAGAGAACCAGCACACTCACTGGCGGCACTTCAAGGGCAAGCGGAGATGTCTGACCAGACAGAAGGAATGGGCGGTGGGAGCCGGCCTGGAGCCCCAGGGATAACTCCCCGACCGACCGCAGCGGAGGAGGGTCAATTCCAAAGTCCAAACTCCTCAACCCCAATACGATGCAGCTCCAATAATATTGAAATGAAAAGGCAACAAAGATTGAAGAATCCAAAATCGTGGATAAAATTCTATTTAAATTGTTCTCGAAGAGAAAATCCAGTTTCTATAGCCTGACTGAGTGAAAACTAAGCCTCAGCCAGGCAGTGGAGGCAGAGTCAACAAAATTTAAAGGCATATTCACTCAGTCTCTGGCTAACAGACTAAGAAGAACCCACGCTTTTGGATTCTCCAAGCAGCACGCTGGAGAACATCTTTTCTACCCTAGCTCCTGTTTTGTACTAGTAAAGATAAAGAATGGAGGTTTTGGAAGTACCATTTCTCCCATGTCTCAAATTGACTCTCATCTTCTGGTTTAAGGGAGTAATTTTTGGTTAAGTTTTGTATCAACTGAAAGCAGATTTTGTGACAAATTATTGAAGAGAAATATACCACAGATGAGTCTATGCCAAAGAAAGTTAGTTTAGCTCTGTTACTCTTACAGATGTACTTTTTTAAGCTCTTCCCACCTCCAACAGAGAAGGCATATTCAAACAGTTGTGGAGACAGGGATAAAAGACAAGCAGATAGCAATTATCCTGCATGTACTGTACTAATCAGATATGGAAATTCAGCAAAGACAGTACTTACTTGTAAATCATTCTCCTTTTGAGCCTGTCCAGATCCTCCTTTATTACAGGACCTCTATGAATGAGAAAAGCCAACATTTCCAATGAGACATTGAAAACTAATATGAATCAATCTGTAGCCACCATAATAAGGAGAGCCAGGAAGGCCAGCTATATTTAGAATGTATATTCAACAATTATCTTACAAAATATCAGAAATTTTGATGGAATTCCTCTCATTAACATGAGGTATCATTTCAAATTATTCAAAAAGGATGTGCCATTGAACTCCACTGTGTAAATCTGCCTAGGATAACAGACAGACAAGACCATTATATACTATATGTAGTCATCTATTTGTCTGCCAAATATTCCAGGTACACAAGAACATCCTGATTTTGGAATATAAATGAGGGTTCAGCACTAACTAGGTTTACTAACATATATAAAGCTAGCATCACAGTATAAACCAATTATTACAGGAGCAACTACTAGATACAAAATCTAGCGGAAGCATTATCTAGTTGTATAGGTAAAGAAGGCACTCACTTATCCCAGTAACCATTTGTTGACAGATGTCTTTTACACTGTAAAGTAACAATATTTTAATACATTGTATATATGATCACCAGTCATGTTTCAAGGCAATTTAAGCAAATCAAAGTAAAGATCAAGGAATTTCAGAGTTGGTGGACAGCAGTTGTTTCTTAACATCTATATTTAAACATGTTCTAATGTTTTTGGTTTTGTATTAATGTCTGGTTCAATGGCACATGCTTTCATTGTAACTAGCTTTAAATTCCAGAAAAAATGCAAGCTTTGTAATCCATTAAGGCTTTCAAAGCTATGAAATACATAGGCCTGTTCCATTTCCAGTTCCATTGAATATATCATATATGGCATTTTAATGTAATTTCCAATATTGTATTTCTAATAACACACGTTTTAAAACCAAACTACATTTAAAGACTCCTACAGAAAGCCTTTCACCAAAATTATTTAAAGGTGATAATGGAACTGAGCAGTTTTTATTTTGCATCATACTTCTACCATGTAACAAATGAATAACCAATTCAAGAGTTGTGCTACAAAATTGCTCAATTGCTTCAATATGAAAACTTTTGTCTAGAATAAAGTATTTCCATTAAAATACTATATTAGCAGATACTCATACATTTTTCTATAAAATTATATTTAATTAAAGCAGAGATTATTGTGAATATTCACAAAGGCAAGCTTAGAACTGCATATTAAATAGAAAAGTTATGCAAACATTATGTCACTGCCACTAACTGACAAATCACTGACTGTCTACTTGTTGAATAACAATCAAAGTTATATATTAACCAGAGGTATTTCTGGCTTATTGCTCCTTTTTGATAGTACAATCCATCAGAAGCAAACTGGATTAGAGAGGCTTTCCTCAGAATTTTAACAGGTGTTTATTTTAACTTGCAGATAGTCTTTGATAATTGGGACCAAATTTTCCATTACTAGGCAAGGTGATTGCTAAATGAGTTTTGAACGATTTTACAACCTATTTTGCCATGATCCTTAAGCAAATCACTGTAATTGTTAAATGAATCATTTGAATCTGGTTCCCTATTGAAATTGGTTGGGAAGGTAGCAAATGAAGATCACATAACCCTGGAATGCTGCAACTGTTGTAAATATGTTCCAGTTGCTATGCACCTGAATTTGGATCACGGGGAAGCTGCAAGAGTCATAAATATGAGGACTGGTCATAAGTCACTTTTTTGGTGTGATTGTAACATTTGTCTCTAAACAAATGATTGTAAGTCAAAGATTACCTCTACCTGGATCATGCAAATATGGAAACTGGCTAGTATTTTTGTATTTGCCACTTTCAAATAAGCACATAATGAACCTAGTTAACATGACTGAGTTTTAATTTAAAGAAAAAAGGGGGAGGAATATAATATCCAAAAGTTTTCATTAAGAGAACTGTACAATAGTCTTGTATACTGTAAGCTACAAATAATGCCTAACACAGACATTCTAAAATCAATGGGACTTGCTTATAAAAATGTAATCTAAAATTAAGGTGTTTCAAAATTGCATCTTAGTATATTTGAAAAGAATGAAAAACCATTAAGCTGAATAGTTCTACATCATTTTACGTTACAGCAGTCATATGCCGATATTATATAGATGGCCTGGGTTAATATAAAATTGATTTGTTGAAAATTTGCTTCAGGAATTCCTGAAACAAAAATAATCAGACCAACAGAATCACATTGCAGTTTACATATTGTGTGCATAAAAGTAGCCTGATTTCTCAACTTCCAAGAATTTTAAAAAGCATTACTGTACAGTTCATGAAAAAAACTGTTGCAAGATGCTTCTTATGGTCTGATGTACTAGTGCAAATGCCTGAGATGTGTACCTATGTAGTATAAGTATATATTTAGGAATCCATGCTTTCTGCTTGGGTATATGAGCTGCTTAACAGATTTTCATAAAGTCAACCAATTTGCATGTGAACTTGCTAAAATGAATATATTGCTTGCTAACTACCATACAGCTACAGGTAGTCCTTGACTTACAACCAAAATAGGAAATGAAATTTCTGTTGGTAACTGTTGAAGCAGTTGTTAAGTGAGTCATGCCTGATTTTATGACTTTTTTGCCACGGCTATTAAGCAAATCACTGCAGTTAAGTGAATCAGGTGTCATTAAGCAAATCCAGCTTCCTCCTTTGACTTTGCTTGTTAGAAGTTAGCTGGGAAGGCTGCAAATGGCAATCACATGACAACCCTCGTAAATATGTCAATTGCCAAGCAACTGAATGTTGATCATGTGATTGTGACGATGCTGTGACTAGTGTGAGTACCAGTTATAAGTCACTCTTTTCAGTGCCATTGTGATTCTGAATAATCATTTAAATGAATGATTGTAAGTCTATGATTACTTGTATTAGAAACCTTTGGTTTAATAAGTTTTGTAGCATCCAGTGAGTTTCCTTCAATCATTAATGAAATAAATTTAAGGACTTAAAACTTATGGAATAAACAGCAAATGGGTGATTAGAACTCTGACTTTCAGAAAGTTACAAACTTAAGGATCCAGATGGATTTGAAATAAAAATTAGGAATTAATTATAAGAATACTTTCCATGAGAAAATGCTATTCTTTTGAATTCTTAAAAAAGATAGGATTGGAATTTGACGGGTGCAAACTAAAAGGAACAGAAGGTACTAAAGATTACAATTAAACGAGAAGAACATTTAAATTTGATTTACTATTACAGAATGGAGCAAAATACTTGAACACTGGATGCACTGAAGAATGTTTGGGAACAATGGACACAGAAGTGAATTTTAAGAGTGTTTGCCATTATAGACAAAAGATGTTATGGAATAGGAACAAGTTTTACTAGGCAAGACTAAGATTGAACTGAAAGTGCATTTAAAAATGACACAATACAAGAATGATATGGAATAAGATACTATATTGGACATACAAATGAAAGTCGCTTATGTCTTAATATTTAAAGGGGAATATACAAATACCAAACCAAAAAAGTGGCTTGGATTTGGGACCTTTCCCATATTGGATTTATAAATGAGATGGTGTTAAACTTTGAAGGATTTTATGAAAAGAAAGGGGAAAAAATGAAACAAATCAAGTTGTAGGACATCTTTTAAACGTATTAAAGATTAATCTATCTTAAAATAGGTGTGTTGTCATCTCTGGTAACCCTTAATGGATTCTTACTGACCAGGACTGAATGAGGAGGTTTTAAGGATTTGTTTATAGATAAGAGATGAGATACTGGAAGAAGAGATCATTTGTTGTATTTTAAGAGAAGAGAAGAGTAAAGTCATTTCTTTATATATTTCTTTTCTTTTTTAAAGTATTTTTTTTCTTTTCTGCACATTTTCTTTTTTTTCTTGTAGTTTGTATTAGTTTTTTTCTTTTTAATTGTAATGTTTAATTACTATAAAAAAAATCAAGCTCTTCTTAGAAAATGAATATAGAAAAAACACTTGTAATCCAATGCCTTCCTTAGAAATTCAACCATTTGTCTCTGTAAAAAAACTGGGATAGAAAACTTTGTAGAGAGATGTATGGGAGCTATCACTTACTGGTAAATAAGTATGTATATGGCATCATATCCTTCATGGCAGCCATTTTATTGAGAGTACCTACACCAATCTCTCAAATTATAAGCATACATAAAGAGAAAATGCTCACTTCTTTATTAAAAATAACATTTTCTGTTCACTAAAAAATCAGGTGGAAGGCGTTAAAATACCGGTTTAATTATTTGTCAGCATATTTATCTTGTAAAGCAGGGCTCTCTAACCTTGGCAACTTGAAGACTTCTGGACTTTAACTCCCAGAATTCCCCAGCGGGCATGGCTGGATGAAGAATTCTGGGAGTTGAAGTCCACAAGTCTTCAAGTTGCCAAGTTTGGAGACCTGTTGTGGAGCACTCAAAGAAACTCCACAGGATATTTATTTATCAAATTTATTTATCAAATATGGGTAGAATTGCATTGAATATCTAAAGTGAATTTTTATATCTCACAGTTAGTATCTTATTCTGTGGTCTCGATATAAACTGCACATGGGGAACTTCTGATGTTGGGACTTATTAGTAATACGGGCCTTTTTAAATCCCAAGAACATCCCTAATCCTTTTTACTTCTGATAAAGTTACCATTCTTTTAAGGGAGCAGAACGACGGAATGGTGCAATCCATTTACAGTTTCCATTTAACTGTGCAGATATTACAAAAATATCTATAAAAAGTAAGCTTTTTCATCATAGTCTCATACTCTGAGCCCAAAGGAAATGAAACCAGCAGAGAATGCTCCAACTTCAGAGATCTCATACTATACCGTGAATCGTGTCTGTCACCTGGAAACCAGAGTGCTCTAGGCACGATCGCATGGACAAGCCTGCAGCAGAGAACACATGCACATACAACTAAAATGGTACATTACCCTCAGATGACCCTTAACGCCACCCAACAAAACAAGTGTCCCCTTATCAGGAATTCTATATGCCAATAAATGGGCATTTGTAGTTATTCCTTGCTACCAGGTAATTCAAAGCAAAAATTTCAACAGTGAAGGAGCATTACACTTACAGAATTCCACATATTTACTGAGTTACAAACAAATAAAAAGTAGGAAGTAGGTATGTAATACCAAGCAATTGTAGTCAATCTATATGTGATTAGTGAACATTAAATAGTCTTAAATGCTTTCTATTTTATTAAAACTGAGACAGGCTGGTAATAACAACAGAATTCTAATATCTGGCTGCTAAAATAGGGCGTGAGTCATCCCCCCTCCCATATTCTCTTTATTTGTCTAAAATGGGATTTTGCCACAAGTAAACATTACACAACGCAATTTGTACATTTTTGCAGTAGTAAGGAGTAATTCTATTTATTTCAATTGCTTTAATAACTGCCTTTCAGATGTATACACCAACTAATAATATTGTTCTTTCTATTAATCTCAGACAAGCTGACAAAATTTTTACAACTTACCTCCTAGCCTCATATTACACAGCATAGTGGCACAAAATAAAAGTTGGCTGAGGAATATCCCAAGACTTTTCTGCATTTTCTTGTAGCCAACTTAAAGCAATATAATTGAACAGTATGTATGCACTGACATTTGTGTCTTCCTGTATTTATGATAAGCAAACTGGACTATGTTGGGAAGTAAACAGCAGGGCACATTTTTTTTTTTTTAAATGTCATTTCAGTTGGAATATGAAGGGCTAGTAAGGTATCTTCCAATTAGCACTTTTCAAATTTGGAATAAAAGAGCTGAAGAGTTAGTTTGGTCCTGAGAATTGATATGAATCTGAAAATGGGAATAATTGTTTTCTGAATGCAGCTGTAATATAAGCTTTACTTCTAACTAAAAAGTTAGAAATTCATTTGAATTAAATACAAGGTGACATTCTTAACTCTTCAGTCTTTATCCATAAAAATTAGAGTTAAGAATCTAAATGAAAAAGTTGTGAATATGCACAATAAGATTACCATCAGCTTCAGTTTTATTTTTATTACTTTATTGATTTTTGAGATCAAAGTGTGACACAAGAAAAAAAAATCAGTTTGCTTATGCATTAAAAATAGTTTAGAAAGAGACAAATGTTTATACTGAGACCCTCAATATAATCTGAAAGTTTTACCTTAGGACTGTCTCTGCTTACTTAAACCTTAGTGAACTGCACCAACAAAAACAGTCATTTCACTGCCACTATGGAAATAAAGGAAGTTAGATATCTTCAAAAATCTTAAATACCAAGTAAAAAAAAATAGGATAATACTCAAATGAGCAGCCAAACTAGGACTGAATCCAAAGATTCTGAATTATTTTCTTCATAAAAAGGCAGAAAATATATTATAAAAAGTTATTTTTGGGGAAACTTAAATACAATCCAATCCAATTTATGATTCTGTAAGACTAATATTCAGAGTACTATAATTACAGTACTTAAGTCAAAATGCATGCTAATATATATTAAAGTTCTGAAAACTCCACTATATTTTCAAATGAAAATGAGCATATCACAACCAGGCACTAATTTGTATTTACTCTGCAGACAACTTTTAAAAAATATGTAATCTTATACACTGAATAATAGCACGATGACTTAATTCATTTGTAAATTAACGTAAAATACTAAACAGCTATTTTGAATTGTAGTTCTAGCACCAGTATTTTAGGTCACAGCAATAAATCAGCAGAAGCAAAGATCTATTTCTTTGGTTATTGCCTTGCAAGATTTCAATTTGTTACTTTTTAGTTTGCAGTACATAATCCAAGCTTCAAAACATATAGTTATAATAAATTATGCTCAGGATTACTCTCACTATACACTCAAGTGGCATTTAATATTGAATTTCAATATATTTGGAGTTCAGGGGTATTCTAGTTATAAGAAATTGAATACAGTACTATCATGAGTACTCTTTTAAGAACCAGATCAAAAGTTTGCACTAAGGATTCTTAATGAAAGGAAAGCTATATTATGGTACATTAATTTATCAAGCTTTAAACACAATTTCTACATCTTCTGTCACTACTGAACAATGTTGTAATGGAACACATCTTTACAGCCTTGGGACGATACATTACAGGAACTATTATTTCAATCAAAGTCAGATTATCTAATCTGTAAATCTATCCAAAAGGCCTAGAATATTTTAGGCATTATTATTGTCTTGCTGAACCATGCTAGACTATGAATATGTATATGTTTAGAAAGTAAACAACAGTAGTACTCAATTATGAATGTTAACCTTATAGATTTTTCTGTTAGTTAAACAACTGGAAATTTAGGATTGCAACAATGTCTATAAATAAATAAATAACAAGCAATGGCTTTGGGCCAACTTCAAACCTAATTTCAGAGTATTAGAAATGTTTAAACTGGTAATAAATACTTCATGGTTATTTGTAACATTTCTGCCTCTCTTTTTCCCACTGGATCAATTCTAGGCATCTCACTTAAAAGCAGTACTTGGGAACACATTCCTTGGCTTGATTGGGATTTATGTTAAATAATCAGAACATATTTCTTGTGTAAATTCTGTGATATAACACCACCTTTACACAAAAATGCAGCAGGACTTGCACCCATTGTTGGTGCAATGTCTATATAAAATGGAATTTCATGGGTTTAATAAGGGAGCCTTAAGAACATAAACAGATTTTAGCAATCTCAAGGTACTCCAGATTCACTCTATGGAGCCTCAATGAACTGAACTCCTATTTGGGCTGTAAGAATCAGAATCTAAACTTAGCATAGATAAATTAAGTCATTGCTATACATATTCTGATAACTGCTGGGATTAACTACAGGTGATTCTTGTTTTACGACTATTTGTTTAGTGACCGTCAAAGTTAGAACAACACTGAAAAAGTGACATGACCATTTTTCACACTTATGACTAATACCATATTCCCCCCGTTATGTGATCCAAATTTGGGATCTTGGCAACTGGCATATATTTACGATATGACAGTTGCACTTTCCTGGGTCATGTGATCAAATTTTATAACCTTCTCAGCCAGCTTTTGACAAGCAAAGTCAATGGGAAAAGCCAGATTCACTTAATGACTGCATGATTAACTTAACAACAGCAATCATTTGCTTAATAACTGGCAAAAATATTGCAAAATGAGACAAAACTCACTTAACAACTTCCTCGCTTAACTACAGAAATTTTGAGCTCAATTGTGGTCGTAATTTGAGGACTATCTGTATTGCATATACTGTACATATTTTGTTAAGCTTATATCTTATATTTTCTCTAGCAATAGCAATAGCAATAGCAATAGCAATAGCAATAGCACTTAGACTTATATACCGCTTCATAATGCTTTACAGCCCTCTCTAAGCGGTTTACAGAGTCAGCATACTGCCCCCAACAATCTGGGTCCTCATTTTACCCACCTCGGAAGGATGGAAGGCTGAGTCAACCTTGATCCTGGTGAAATTTGAACTGCTGAACTGCAGCTAGCAATCAACTGAAGTAGCCTGCAGTACTGCACTCTAACCACTTCTAACCTAGAAGGTCAAAGTGATGGAAATAAATCTCCCTTCTTCAATTCTTCCACAAAAGCAAGCCTGTGAGATATATGGGATTTACAGAGAACAACTGTCTCAAAATTGCCCAGTTAGCTTTCATAAATGGAGGTGGATTTGAATCTAGTCACCTCAATCCTGGTCCAAAACCAATTACACTAGAGAGGATCACCTATGAAAACTACCTGGAAACTGCTGTCAATTCAACTTCTAGCTGCTTGGCTAATAAGTGGAAATATGTTACTGATAAATAATTGCACTAGCTTCTGTTCATTCCTACTTCTAGTTAAAAGTGTAAAGAACATACGCTCCAAGTGCCTGGTATAACACCTGCTGCTGTATTTACTTGATGGTACCTTCAGAATCTTTTCCAGATGCCATACCCACCTGAGGTAAAGTAGACATACTAACAGCATTTCCATGGAGAAGGAGGGGAAGAGACTAGCACCAATCCTGTTACCTTTTCAGTGCCAGGCATTTTTTAAAAATTATCCGATATTTATTGTTTAAATCTAAATTTAATCTCTTAAAATGTTCATTAACATATTTATATATTCACGCTATTTACATGTTTGATTGTATCTTAGATTTTTTTAAAATTACTTTTAGCTGGCACTAAATTCTTAGCATGAGAAATATAATTGTTTTTTTATTATTTTTTGCCAAATGCCTGAAAGCATAGTTAGTGGCTGACAAGCAAATCAATGAACAGTAAAAAAAGAATCATTATTCCAAAGGCCAAGTCTTTCGATGAAGGGAATGGGGAAGCCATCTCCTGTGTGTTATACAGAATCTGCTTCCTTTTATTATTTCTAGGCTAATCCATATTGCTATATGATAGATATAATATTAAAAGGAATTAATATTAACACCTGCAAGTAGAAACATGGGAAAGGAGAAACTTATATAAAATGTAATGTTGCTTAAGCAACAATAAAGGCTTGGTATGGGTTTCCTGCAAGAGTCGTTTTGGAAAAAAATGTGTAAGTCACTATTACTCAAGGCTAATGATTCAGTTCAGAGACAGGGAGTGAACAGTTATAACCAATGTTATTTCTCAATTCAGATCTGCATAATGATGAGCCAATAATAAGTGCTTAAGACAAGAATTCTATGTGCATTGTTGACAAAAACTAATAGATATTTTGTATTTCAAACACACTTGAGATTTACATTAAAACCCATATATTTTAATGCAATAAACAAACAAACATAGGTGTAACAGCTGAAATGTATATTATTCATAAATACAATATGAAATCATTTCCCCCATTGTTCTAACAATACTCACCATTTGCAAAATTGCACCATATAAACGAAGAAGAACAGTGCGTGGTTCATCTGCAACAGTCTCTATAGTGTCAGGCAAAGAACACTGGAATAGCATGTTGCTGAGGCCTCCTCTACAAAAAGAAATCATTTTTTTTATTTAGCACAGGAGAGTGTCAGTATTCAAGTAAG
The DNA here is from genome assembly GCF_029215685.1 of Pituophis catenifer annectens. NCBI lineage: Eukaryota > Metazoa > Chordata > Lepidosauria > Squamata > Colubridae > Pituophis > Pituophis catenifer. The sequence continues at coordinate 242,927,297 of NW_027256881.1, read as the reverse complement.
ATTTGGACTATATGATTCTGAACAAGTGTGAAAAATGGACTCAAACTTTGGATTCAAATTCAAATTTGCTGTGCCTAGGTTCATGTAGCTTTCTGCATGAAGACCTTTTGGAGGCAGAAAAAATCAAGTTCAATTAGTGGCCTCCATTTTGAACCCCAAATCATATTTCTTGCTTGTCTCTTCCAGTTTTCTTTTTTTGAGTATGGATAGGTCAGTGCACACACACAAAGGGGAGAATTCCCATTTTATCTCCAAGACAGCCATTTATGCTTAGTCATACCCAAAACAGCCATTTTGTGATTATGCTTGTGGCATCTTTATTTCAGAATATTAAATAAAATCATTGGCCTCGTTTAGTAAATATATTTAAACAATACTCACATTCGGTTATCATTGCACAGAATTGATTTGGTGTCATAATAATTATATTCCAATAAAAACATTTTATATGAACATATAATTATGTACTATATTTACTGTGGTCCTGTTATTCAAACTTACATGTTAGAAAGACATTAATAGCAGCATAGTGGCATTAGCATAATAATGTATTCTGTTGTATAGACTATTAAAAATAGATTTTACAATTAAAGAACTGATCAGGTACACGATTTATCTTCCCATTTCTTAGTACAGGAAGTCCTCAAGTTACGATAATAATGGAGCCTGCCTATTGTAGTCATACATCATGATGGTTGTAAATCGAATCACCCATGCAACTGATCTGAATTTTCAACTCTTTTTGTGGTAGCCGTAAAGTGACTACCATGATCTTTAATTGAACGCAGCGGTCATTAAACAAACTAATGGTTCACTATGGGCCAGTTTTGCTGAAAACAGGAAGTAAATGCTGGTTTTCAGCAAGACCAGCATAAAATGCAGTTATGTAACAGTAAGATCCTGCAAACAGTCATAAATATAGGCCAGCTGCCAAGCACCCAGGGGTGGAGAGAAAGTGGTCACTGAAACTTCAAATCCAGGTAGTAAGTCTGTCATATCTCTGAATAGTCGCTAAGTGACCAGTAATAAGCCACCCCCAACCCTTGTTTTTTTTTTTTAATCCCTTCTCCCCCATTTCTCCCTCAGACTAGAGCCATTTCAAAATGCAGTGCCATAGTGTAGATTTCTGGATCAACATCTGGCTCAGAAATGTTCTGGGAATCAAGATGGCAAGCAACTAAAATCTAGGGACTATCCAGAAAACAAGCAGTTCTGCATAAGAGCAGTGCTTGGGATAGGGATAATCTGTAGCAATCATATAACAATTTTTAAAATTCAAATTTAGCATCTGACACACAGGAAAAAAATCCACTGTTCATTTTTTTTTCATTTCGTCTTGATAGATTTTATGATCTTGTAGAGGAAACACAGCCTGGTATCTGGCTTTGTCCACTCTATTCTGGCCCTGCCTAGTTTTTGAGTACAACCTTTGCCACCTAAAAAAGCCATTGGATAATTTATCCCACACCCAACTTAATATCACTAATAGCCCCACAGACTATTAGCAATAACTTCTATGTTTGCCCCCAAAGTAGCACTATTTTTTCTTTCTAGATTTTCATGACAGAAGACAGCTTTTGCAGGTAGCATTCCAAAGGTTTCTTTTTTCTGAAAAGCAGAAGTGAGCAGCCTTTCTTTGAGTTTCTTTGTACAAATAGAGTGCTTTTCTTTTGTAACTTCAGCAATGTTTAAATATTAAACCCAGCAGGTACTGCAGAAGCTAGGACATAATAGCTGTGTTTCTTAGTTTTCTAAGGAAGAAAGAGAAAGCAGCTATCTCGAATCCCAAAAGCAGTTGGCTTTCTCCAATAAGGAAAGCCCTGCCTGTAATTCTCAAATATAAAGAAAATTAAACAATTTGTTTCATGTTGACACTCTATTGTTGCTCTTACTTGAATAATCTCAAATTAGACAGTCTTAAAGAAATTTGACTTGAAAGAAAAATGTACAGGTAGTCCTCGCTTAGTGACCACAATTGGGACCATCTTCTCAGCTGCTAAGCAGAAAATTATGTACCAGTAGCTGTACATGACAGGCAACATTTTCCATTTGGTGATTAAGCGAATCACCACTTATGATTTTACTTCCATATTTTCCATTAAGTCTGCTTGTCGCAGGCTGGTTGGGCATGCAAATTTTATTTTATTTTAATTTAATTTATTAAATTTCTACACCACCTATTTCACCTTAGTGACTCTGGACAGTTTACAAGATTAACATCTGACTAAAAGCAGTTAGAAAACACAATTAAGAACAAGGTTAAAAATGGTGATCATGTGACAGCAGGACACTGAACTAATCATAAACTTAAGAATTGGTCACAGAGCTTTTTTATATACATACACTGTTGTAATATCAAATGGTTACTAAACTATGCAAAGCATGGCTCATTATGCAAACAGATGGAGATAAAATCTTTTTCTCTGCCTGCACAGACGGAGAGATGCATAGAGAGGAGGATTTCAGGGCAGTGACCGTTTGGATTTCAGCAGGTGAGCTGAAATCTTTCGGTAGATAATTCTTCCAGAGACAGGAAGAATTATCTCAGCAGGGGTCAGCACTTTGCAGCTTCCCTACCAGCTTCCCCATTGACTTTCTGGAGAAGTTGGCAAAGATTGCATATGGTGATCACATGATTATGGAGTGTACCTGTCATAGGTGCAAACAGATTGCCAAACATCCAGATTGCAATCATGTGACCTTAGGGGTGCTTTACAAGATATAATGCACTCTTTCTGAAGTTGTTAATTTGACCAGTTGTTAAGAGAAAATTACCTATAGTATATACTTGAAAAGTTCTTAAAAATTCAGAGATATTCAGAGATGTATCTGCCTTGAGAGTAGCCCATGGTGAACTATATAGTACAGTCCAACAATAAAAAATTAACTACAGGAAATGTTTTATGACATTTTGTGTTATGCCATAAATGCTTTAGGATAAGTTTTATGTCATAAAACATTTTTTAAAACTGGCCAAATTTCAATGCCACAAGAGTCACTGCTTAATTTTGGATGCATTTGAGGTACTTTAGTTCAAAACATTTTGCCCTGTGATGCACCTTTTCACTCAGTAAAGGTTAGAGACTCTTGATGTCTATCAATTAGCTAACCATTTTATAAATACCAAAACTAGTTATTAGAATCATCACCTTTCTTGACCATACCTGTATGAAAGAAAACTACGGAATTTTCCATATGACATAATCCATACCATCTTCCCTTCAGGGAATCCTCTCTATTGATCAGCCTTAAACATAAGTTCATTTAAAGTTGATATTCTGTATAAACTTCGCAGTTTTTTATAGCTTAGAACTCAATTTAGCTATCCTACAATTTTGTTCTAGCCACTTACTTTTTAATCTGCCAATGAAACTAGTACCTTTGACAGGATACAGGTTGTACCAGTGATGATTTTATGCAATCCTATTGTTTAAATGTTAAAATTAGTCACTGAGTGCTATCATTAGTCTCAAGGATATAAAGGTATATAAAGTGATCACTTCACCCATTCATTTGATATTTCTATATTTTGCTTCACTCTCTAAAAAGTTAGTACTTTTTCAAATATCAAGTATTAAAGGCTGCCAACAGCAGGACTGCTCTCTCCAATGCATAAATCTAATCTGTGGGGTAATTTAATATCCCAGACAACATCCACAACTGTAGGAATGAATATAACTAATTACATAGTCCATCATTGAAAGTTTTAAGAATGCATTGTTTTGTTTTGTCTGTGCATTAAAGAGACAAGCTTTTTAAATTCCAGTAGGAACTATGTAAATTTAGGTGCAACAAAGCAGATGTCAGAGTAGGGGCTGGGCAGCCATCTGTCATATATGCTTTAATTTGCTTTTCTAGAATGAGAGGGGCTGGATTTGACAGGCTAAGCAATCTCTTCCAGCTATGCTGGAAAAAAATCTGCTTTTATTAGGAAAAAAATATGTTTTAGCAGAATAAATTTCACCAAATTTCCACTCAACTCTTTCCTGTTGGCGAAGAAGGCTGCTCTAAATTAACAAGGTTGCCACTCAAACAAAAAAGAGATTAGACCAAAGTTCAACATTTCTCTCTGGTGCACAAACATAATTTACGAGTAGATATTCAAAAAAACAAAACAAAAACAAACTACACACTTCACATAATTCTGAAAACATACGTAATTTTAATAGCAATACATCAAATTAACAACACTTTTTAATCTTTACTTTCCTAGCAGTATATGCAAGGCAGTTAGTGCTGGGATGAGTCAGAGGAAGGCACCTAACATTTTACAGGAACTTGCAGTCAAGAAATGACTCTTAATGGTAAGCAGTCTTATTTAAAAAAGGACAGAAGCAATACAAGTCTTCACTGTCCAGAAACCACCCCATATGACCCAAACTTTAAAATGCCACCTCAAACTATGAATTTATCTCTAAAACATTTTATGCTACACATACTTGAGACAGTGGCTAATAGTGACTGTTAAAAGTAATCAACCAATTTTATGGGGCATTTCAAGGGTTTAACAACAAAACAAAATGTATTGAAGCCTCATTAAGATTGTTAAGAATCTGAACTCATAAAGGTTTTTCCTCATATATGCAGGGTTTCATAATAGAAAACATTTTACCAAGCATGCAATACTCCCATGATCAAAAGTGACAGTCATACATTTTTAAATTTTTGAAGTAATCATGTCTTTACTAGACAGAAAAAAAGCATTGCAATGTGTCATTAAGTTATTGCAAATAGATATATACTCAAAAAGAGTTTATGATTATCTTCTATGTATCACAAATTTTCTCCAGTATTACCGTAGCTAATCTAGAGAGAAGACATAGGCTAAATCTAATAACGACTTTTAAGAAAACTTTATAGATTAATGCAATACCTGAATTTAAATTACCTTGCAAGTCAGAATAAAAAATACTGCTTGAAGCTGGTCTGTCGATCATTATTCATTCTATGGTCTGGCAGGAAGTCTAAATGGGCAGTCTTTCTACATTCTATCCTCTACAGTATAATAGTAAGTGTGAAGTCAAAATTAGAAATAATTCAGGTGGTTCTCCAATTACTTTCTTTGGGTTTCTCTAAATGTTTTTAGAAGAAAGCAAAAAAAGTAACCTGGCTCCAGCATTAAAACCAAGATTGTTTTAGGTGTAATGTTACCTTGGGGTGACTCATAATTGCTTGAAAGATTATGTGAGACTCATGTAACCACTGCTTGTGAAAGAAACTACCGTTTACAAACATGGATTAAATTGCTGTCCAAATTCTGCAGCCTAAAGAACTATCTCCAAAAGCCGCGTCACTCCCACACTTCCCTGTCCCCCTTTCCATTAATCTTTTCCAGGATGCCTTTTTTTGTGGCCCTATAACCGCCCAAAACCCACCCCAATTCTTCCTATCTGGGGAGACAGGGGAGTATGGGCTTGACGGCCTTTGGAGCTCTTTTAATGCCCTTCGTAAAGAAGGAGCGAAGAACACTTTGACGCCATCTGGTTATTTCCGCCATTTGAGCACAAAAGACACAAGGTAGATCTAACTAACAGCTCCACCCCCCACTTCCCTCAGTTTTGCTGAACGAAACCCCGCGGGCCCCTCTCCCCGTTTTAACGGTGAAGAGATTTTTATTTCTCTCTCTCTCTGGGCCAGCCGCCCCAAAAGCCGTGGCTAAGGCAACGCACTCCAAACGTGCGGGGAATGTCATAAAGGAGAAGCCCAGCCGACTACCGCCTCAGAGGGAAGGGGCCGAGCCTCCTCCCACCCAACGGCTGTTAGCGGCCCGTGCCCTACCCCCCCCCCCCCCGCCCGATACTAGCGAGATGCTAACCTGATGGGCGTGATGCGCAGCTGGTCCTCCCGCAGCCCCCGCCACGCCCCCCGCAAGAACTCCCGGCACCACAGATACGCCTTGCGCCGGGTGCGGGGATCGGGCTGCTCCTCCGCCAGCGGGGATGGAGGGGTGGGCGGCAGAACGAGAGGCGGCTGCTGCTGCTGCTGCTGCTGCTGCTGTTGGTGGCCCTGGCCCCGGAGCCCCAGCTCCTTCGCTTCGGCATCGGCGTTGGAAGACGGGGGCGAGGAGGGCGATTGAGTGAGGGCGGGGGGTAACACCGGGCCCGGGGCGCATCCCAGCAGGAAACCCAGAGGGGAAGAAGGGTCGGCCTCGCCGCCGTTACAGAACTTGGTCTTCATGACGACCGCACGGATAGGAGAGCAAAAGAGAAAAAACCGGAGGCTCGCGCACACCCAAAACACGCCGACCGTTCCAGCCGGAATCCCCCGCAGAAAGGTCTACAGCGCGCGCGACCGCCTCCACCTAGTACTTATAGGCGCTCCGCACGAGGACGCCGGTGCACGAGATCACCTCATCTAAAAAGCAGCCCCCCCCGCCCTCCCGGCCTCTTTGTCTGTGTTGATTGGCTGCAGGCCCGATCCAACCGCAAGGTTGCGGTCGCGACGCTCCCTGATTGGTCCAGAGGGAAGAAGCGGCGCGGAAAGACCATTGGCTGCCTTCATCGTTGCTCTGGTTATCCGAGGGGGTCTAAAGGCTTACGCGTATCCCAAAGACACAAACGTAGAGAATGTAGAGGGGAGAGGGGGAGGGGAGGCGGAGGCGAAGTGATGCGGGTATTTTTTCTATTCCGCCTGCGCCACAAGCGGCGCCTCAGCGACTTCGCATTCCGCCTGCCCGCTTCTCGTCCCCCGCCCCCGTAGCAGCTCAGGCTACTCCTCCATCTTTCATCGGCGTCTCCCAAACTCCATCACTCCCCTCACCCGCTCCACCGTTTGTGTGAATCCTCCACACACACACCCCCAACCACCCCGCTCGCTTCACGTTTTTAAGGTTGACTCCATTTTCTTTTCCATTTCATTCTTTCAACCTCTTTTCTTTTTTTTCCCTTGCAGGCGCGTGGAGTGCTGTAGATTGCGGGGAGGGCAAAGGGGGTCGAAAGCTAACCGGAGAGGGTGCGAAGCGAGGGCGGGGACAGGGGCAAGGAAGAAGTCGCCCCGACAGAAACTGGTGCTACGCGGTGGAAACCGACTGAAGCTGGGAAGCCCGCGCGGGAAAAGCCCAAAAGGCCGCCGCCCTTGTTCCCTTCTTCCCTTTGCAAGAAGGTGGAATTTGCCGCACAGGAGTCTGCAGGGCTTGTCTGGGGCGGGGGGGGGGGACGGGGGAACAACGTCTCCTTCCTTTCAAGGCGACGGCCGGTATCGCCTCTGCTCCGAAGCCAAGTGCAGTCCGCATCATCAGGCCAAGGACACAGGGTTGAAGTACAGTACACGGCGTGCTCTGCTCCAGAGAAGGAAGGGGGAGGAGAAGCAAGGCGGTTGCCACCCTCTTGCGATTTAAAAAAGCGGAAAGTTACAACTCGTGGACTGGAAATGAATTGAGCCTATTTCAGTGCGGGAAAGGAGCAGACAGAGAGAGAGAGAAAACCACCCCGTAGCAGCGTGGGGTTGAAGTAACATCTCAGCAGTTATGTTTGTACTTTGCTGTAGGTTTTACTTGCGCTCCGTTCTTTGTGGTTTTTCTGTGGAGCAAAAGGGAGGAATGCACAACCGTCGGGATTTAAGTCCTGTGCGCCCATCTTCGAGTGGGCAGGAAAGAATTCCTGCTTGAAATTGACTGCCCCTTGTCCAACCTGCATTGCCGGTGTCCCTAATCATGGGCAACGGCTTGACTTTTCTCCAGGTTGACTGATGACGAAAGCTGACAGGTTTTATGCCTTTTGAGATTGCCCTTGTCAGATTAAGGAAGAAAAGATTGATAACAACGAAGTCGCCTTAAGACCGTTTTGCTCATGGATAGGGGATGAGATGTACAACATCAAATGGGAATATGGGAGAATATGTTTTTAGGGCATGTTTAAGGCATCAGTTACCATAAATTGGGAAAGATTCAGTATTGGAAACCTATCCCACAAATGCCACTTTTTTTTGTCTTCAGTATTGAGCAATTTGTAGATGTGGGTTATTCACCTCATAATCATATGATAACTATGTCTCATTTTTCCAAGAGAGTAAGAAAGGCGTATTTCCCAATACTAGTTCCCGTTACATAAGGAACAATCATCAAAGACATAATTTCCAAAATAATCTTTGTATCTTGAATTGTGTCACTTCACTCCAGTTAAGGCTAAATTGTGAGTTATATTTGATGTCATCTAAGGAAACAAACTGAAGTTTCCTTGATTTCATCCAAACATTACCCCAAATTAATTGGAATAAATAGAAAAGCAATACAATGCCGCTTCTATTTTTTGCTTCTAATGCCTTATTTGTTCATTTACATCTTGTTTATTCCATGCTTTAAAGTTGCAGAGCAGGTTATACAATATTCTGTAATGGGATTGTAGGAAGTTAGCACCCACCCCTCTCCTGGAAGAGTGAAATATTTTAGGAAATATGAAAAAGGCAGAATATTATATTTCCCTGGATGAGAAATATGAGAAGCATATTTTACAGACAAAGCAGCTCCCACCTTCCTGCCCCCCCCCTTTGTCAATGGGCCATTAAGGCCTGGGCCAGTCTATTCTACATAACAAAGATCTGCCTCCTTCAGGCAGAGCCATAGTAGGAATTGCCAAAGTTCCAACAAAGATAGGATTAGCCCCTCTACACAATAGCAGCAGAAACTCACCACATGTGACCTGGGAAGCACATGTGACCATCAGCCAGCAAGGCCCCCACCCCCTGGGAGTCTGACAACCAATCAGGAAACTTTCTGGGCCCCAAGAAATGCAGAGCCAGAGAGAGCATAAAAACCCGAAGATTTACTGTATCTGCCCTTTTCTGTTCAGGAACTCAAGCCATGTGATCCTGTCCACCATTAAACCATCTTTCCAAGCAGTCTCCATGTTTCCAGTGTCTGTTTCCCCACTTGGAGCAGAACCTAGAAGGATGTTTCTTCCAACAGGATGAATGACAATGCACAAATGCATAGTCTCGCAGTTGTGAGAAAAATTAAAGATCACGTGTGAATTATGATTTATTGTGGGAGAGAAACCACAATATAGTATTGTAACTATGGGAAAGTTTGAATTGGGCTGCTGATGCAGTTCTACAGTGGAATTATTGAGTCTGTCACAACCACCTCTATAACTATCTGGTTTGGTTCTGCAACCCAACAAGACAGACACAGACTTCAAAGGATAATTAGAACTGCAGAAAAAACAATTGCTACCAACCTGCCTTCCTTTGAGGACCTGTATACTACACTAGTCAAAAAGAGGGCTGTGAAAATATTTACAGATCCTTCACATCCTGGACATCAATTGTTTCAACTCCTACCCTCAAAACGACGCTATAGAGCACTGCACACCAGAACAACTAGACACAAGAACAGTTTTTTCCCCGAACACCATCACTCTGCTAAACAAATAATTCCCCCAACACTGTCAAACTATTCACTAAGTCTGCTTTACTATTAATGTTCTCATTGTTCCCACCACCTATCTTCTTTCACTTATGACTGTATGGCTGTAATTTGTTGCTGTATCCTTATGATTTATATTGATTGTTTCCTGGTATGATTAGATTGCTTATTTGTATCCTATGACTATCATTAAGTGGTGTACCTTATGATTCTTGATGAATGTATATTTTCTTTTTATGTACACTGAGAGCATATGCACCAAAGACAAATTCCTTGTGTGTCCAATCACACTTGGCCAATAAAGAATTCTATTCTATTCTATTCTATTCTATTCTATTCTATTCTATTCTATTCTATTCTATTCTATTCTATTCTATTCTATTCTATTCTATTCTAGGATGAATGACATTGCACCAATGCATAGTCTAGCAGTTGTGAGAAAAATTAAAGATCATGTGTGAATTATGATTAGTTGTGAGAGAGAAACCACAAAATATAGTATTGTAACTATGGGAAAATTTGAGGTGCTTTGAATTCCCTTTAAAAAGTCCAGTAAATATGCATATATCCATAATTACTTAGCTACATATGCAAGCATTAAAAATTAGTTTAAAAAACATTAAACAGCAGCACACATTTCCTATCTACAGTTCGTTCCCCACACATAAAAAAAGTTGCAAAACTGGTTCCACAATTTTAAAGATACCCAATGCAAAACAGTTGAATAGTACTAAAATGGAAAATACATGGATTGATATATGAAAGCTTATGTGATTATTGCTTAAAGATAACAGAAATTGCAGCCAAACTCCATCATTCGATATTATCTAGTGAGGGAGGATTAGATTCAAGACAGTGGGTGGATAAATGTGTTGAGTGAGTGAGTCTGAATCTGCAAAACAGAAATACAGTAATTCAAAGACCAATTGGTCCTCCATCCTAGCCAGTGGTGGGTTGCTCTCGGTTCGCACTGGTTCTCAAGAACCGGTAGTAAAAAAATTTAATAGTTCGGAGAACCGGTAATAAGATTGGCTGGCCACGCCCCCAAACCGGTCGCTGTTCGCTTACCCCGCCCATTCCCAATCTATGCTGCCTCCTGAGTCCCAGCTGATGGCTAGAGGGAAAAAAAACTTTAAACTCTTGCGCAGGGCTTCAAAGGGCCGCCCTACAGCTGATCAGTGTTAAAAGAAAGCAAATGACTAGACCAGTGCCTGCAAAAATAGAAAAAAACCCCTTTCAGCTTCAGCATAGGTTAATTACCACAAGTTGATTAGATCAGCCTCCCGACTCTCAGCTGATTTGCTCTCAGCTATTTTGCTCAGGGCTCCGTTCTGTTGCTAGCTGCAGATTGCTGGAGCAGATTTTTTCCCCCCTAGCTATGCTGAAAAAACGAAATTGAAAGTAAAGCAGGGTCTTTGCTGCAAGTGATAAAATGAGGCAGAGAGAGATTTCTTTTTCTTTTTCCTCACCAAAAAAGGTAGATGCAAAACTGCAAACAATGGGAAATTTAGGGCAAAAGAGGAGAGTTCAAGATTTTAAAACACAAAAGAAAAAAAGCTCTATTTAACTAGGGAATTGTAATAATTGAGATACTATTAATTGTATATTGTGTTGAAAGCAGAAATGGTAAAGTAGTGGTTTGGAGGAATATATGGGGGAAATTATTTGGTTTATTATTATTGGTAAATATAATTAATGTGGGGATAATACAGGGTCAGCTACATGAACATTGAAAGGCCTTCTTTATCTCCTGATCATAAGAAAGAAATATGCTTGTTTTGAGATTTCACCAAGTCAGCTAAATTCCATTTTTGTTAATACATAACGTCTGAGAGACCAAGCTGTCACAGTTGCAAGGAAATCCATATGAAGCAAGCAAGAGTCACTTATTAATCAAAGCAGCCATTAACCTACGCATCAGCAATCACAAAATTAATAAAGGATGTTTAGCTAAGATGATCTCATGTACTAGAAATTAATGTAGGAATTTAGTAATATAGAAAACTGATGAAAGTATCAATAATCACCTAACAAATATATGTTAACCATATATGGAAAGCTGCTGTGCTCACATCAAACCCTTTGTCATGTTAAAGTATAAAAGCAATTGTATCAGAGCTCTCCTTGGTTCAGAATTGCAGATACAAATCTGATTCTGAAACTGCGCAATAAACTGTCTCTGGGTGACCAGGAATATTGTTTGGTCTCATCATTCCATAACAAATTGATTTGTAAGAAATTGGATTGCATGGAAATAATTTGAATATTCATGTTCATATTGATTAATTTATAAAAAGATAGTTATATAACTAATTGATTTATATTAAAATGTTGAATTTGTATTAAACAACTGTAATATTACATAATTACCAATGTGAGGATGAATATAAAAATAGATGACAATGGGAAGGGGTATAATATAGAATAGAAGGAAAAAATTGAATTTGATTAAGATTAGAGATGAGGATGAAGGGTAATATTGGGTTTTTAAAAAAATAAATGAGGAATAAATATGGCAAAAAGGAAATATAGAAATTGTAAATTTAATTGAAATAACTAAACACTGTTTAAATTTGTGAACCGGCCAAATACTCTGTTCAAAGAAAATACGTATGTTTATATGTGTGTTTCTAATTATTGCTATTTATTCATATTTGTTCTCTTTTATTCTTTAAAGTTTAACAATTCATTCTTTATCTTAATATCTTTACATATGTTTGGGGTTGGCTTTCTTCCCTTTCATCTTTTTTATTGTACAGCAATCTTTCTCCTCAAACCTACCACCTCTCTCTTTTCTTTCCTTCTTACTTTCTCTTCCCCCCTCTTCTCCTCCCTCCTTCCTCTTCCTTTCTCCTCCTCCTCTCTTCCTCCCTCTCTTACCTTCACTCCTACTCTAATTTCCCTTCCCTTTCTTCATCCCTCTCTATTGCTGTATCCTTTTATGCATATGGACTACTCAGAGGGCTAAAAAAGTTGTTTTTGACTGGTCCTCGCACTTTTGACCAGTCCTTGAACTTACGACTGTCCTCACATTTTACGTTTTTGCCCTATCTTGTCACCATGGTGAAGAGAAGCAGTTGTGAAATGAGTGACACGGTTGTTAAGAATGCTGCAATGGGCATAAATGATGACCAGTCATAAGTGCGAAGACCGGTCAAAAGTGCAAGGACCTGTCAGAAATCACATTTTTCAGCCCTCTGGGTAGTCCTTTTGTGCATATGGACTACTCAGAGGGCTGAAAAAGTTATTTTTGACTGGTCCTCGCACTTTTGACCAGTCCTCAAACTTATGACTGTCCTCACATTTTACGTTTTTTGCCCTATCTTATCAAGAGAAGCAGTTGTGAAATGAGTGACATGGTTGTTAAGAATGCTGCACGGGCATAAATGTGAGGATGGTCATAAGTGTGAGGACCAGTCAAAAGTGCGAAGACCTGTCAGAAATGACTTTTTTCAGCCCTCTGAGTAGTCCGTATACACATAGCCATGGCCACCCGGTCACATGACCAGCTAGCCACGCCCACCCAGTCACATGACCTCCAAGCCACGCTCACAAATAAGCCACACCCACAGAACCGGTAGGCAAAAAATGTAGAACCCACCCCTGATCCTAGCATATTGAAGTAGATTTTTTGGGTGGCAGTATGGAAGTAATTTGTCACTGTCTTCTTCCAGCATGTTTTCTGGACTTCCCAGTCCATCTTTTAGCTTCATAATCTCTGATAGTCTTCCATCTAATCAGGTTGGTGGTCTTCTGCCCACTGAGGCAACTTCTTCTTTTTTTTTTTAATTAAAAAGTTTTACAAATCAAATTCAATTTACAAATTCTGAGGGTTCTGAAGAGGATTAATAAATATGCTTCCAGTTCTCACTTTATTTCTGAGCAAAAGGAAGATGTTTTGGAAATCAGGAAGAGCTTGCAAACAATAGTTTCAAAGCAATACCTTGTCCATCTGTGCCTTTATGCACAGTAGTAAGGACTATTGTTAGCACTGGAAGTGAAATTACCACTGTGCTCAGGAAATCTCTCTGAGAAAATGTGCTCATTTTCGTTTCATTGGAAACAGCTAGCTTTTCAACCCTTAGCATATTAATCTTCCTTTATTTTAAAAAACTTGTTTCCTATGTACTTTGTATAAAGAAGCTGAAGTTTGTATTTTGGAGTGTTCATTTCCAGTTCCTTTGCATGTTTACAATTACTGTTACATTGATTTATACTCAAACCCCATCCTGAAGAAGCCATGTCAATTATTTATCAATTTTGTGTTCTAGTTTTATAGACTACTTCAATTGTGAACATGTAATATGGAATAAAAAGCAAATCATTTACAAATAGAATACTGGGAATATCCATTCTATTATTTGGCAAATCCTGATAATCATCCGCTGTCTGACAGAACTGTAGCACAATAAGACTTGCTATGACAACCTCATTAATTATTTTACCAGAAAATACCGGTATATCTTGAAAGAGATAATATCTCAGCCATAAAAATTGTTTTGAGGGCTGCATAAATCCCAATTTTTATTTAAGTTATTTTATGTCATACTCTCCCAGGTAAAAATGCTCTGAATGAATTCATGTTCAGAATAGACCCTTTGCAGATCTTTGAAACAAATGATAAGATAGCTATACATTTTTATTATTGGTGAGCAAAATATTTCCAAGTTATGCATGCTATTACCATACAATATGGTTGTTAAAAATAATGCTATTTATGAAGAATATGTATATTTGAGCTGAAGTAATATTAAATATACTTTTAGCAGAATAAGAGTTCCTGCTTCGTCTCTCTTCCCTTCAACTCAGTTTTCTAATTTTAATTTGGTTCACCTAATGTACTTCTGGACCCTGCTCAGGAATGGGAGAGGCTGGGTTGGCCGGCCCTAATGAGATGAAAAGAGCTAAGTCTCCATCTCACTTACCTGTAAGGTTAAAGGAGAGAATGCAGGCAGCCTTTTTAGAGAAGGAAGTGAGCCCTGCTGGAAGTGGGAGAAAAAAATAGTAATTTATCTAATTGGGTAAGCACAAGTAAAATGAACTAAGCCAGTGATAGCTAACCCTTTCCGGACCGAGTACCCAAAGCGTATGCATGCGTGCACGTGCACCCGAACCCCCCAAATGCAATGCACGCACGGTCCCTGTGCATGCACCCCATCCCCAGCGCATTTGTACGCCACCGCATGCACTGTGCATGTGAGTGCGGCCCCCTGCATGCACCCATGCCTGCACATGCAGTCCTCCACGCATGCATGGCAGAGACCCGTTGGCTGGTGGGAGGCATGCGCACATGCGTGGCAGAGCTGAGCTGGGGCGACGACTCGCGTGGCCACAGAGAGGGCGCTGCGTGCCACCTCTGGCATGTGTGCCATAGGTTCGCCATCACGGAACTAAACATTTAGCTCCCTGTAATTTGTCAAATGGCTATTTGTGCCTTCCTGCTTAACTCTCACTTTCCTTTATCCTTCCTTCTGACATCCAAAAAGAGAAGAGATAAACCAATTGAAATGTCCCAAAAAAATCTGAAAAGAAGAGTCATCCGCAGCTGCTGTTTCTTGCATGTGTCTTGCCTCTTATTGCTCCTGATTGTTCCCATGACTTATAAACACATTAAGGCTGTTCACGCTTTGAAAAATGACTTGGTCAAACTGCTTTGGTCTTTGCACACAGCATATCTCTGCAGACTTTACTTTTTTTCGCCAGGCTTCCAAATGGGCCTGGAAAACAGTTGCTGCTACTTTAGGAATAGTGTGTTAACTTAAATGAGTGGATTTCTTACATGAGCAGCATCTTTCTTTTTCAAGTTCTTAAATAAAATCTGGTTGCTTTAATGAAAAAGCAGAGCAGTGTTACGTTCCAGTAACATCTAAGGCAGAGGTGTCAAACTCGTGGCCCGTGGGTCAGATGCGTCATGTGCTGGTTCCGCCCCTGCCTAGTTTAGCGAGGGGAAAAAGTCCCGATACATCACGTGACGACGCCATGATGACACGAGTTTGACACCCCGATCTAAGGTAATTCTCTGAAATAATTTCAAAACTAAGCCATAGCCTTTGTAGATATGCCCTGTTGCCTATCTAGAAGTGTATTCTGCAGACTCTAGTCTAGGCGGTAACATAGTGTACCTTTTTAAATTAATTTTTAAAATATTGGCTTTTAACCCATCTCCTAGTTGGGAACATATGTATCCGAAATAACAGCTCTGTAGGATGTTGCTTTTTTTTAAAAAAGAACAGATGGCTCCCTTGTTTACTGATACAGGTACAAGGAGCAAAGGGCTACACCTGTCCCAGGTACAGAGAGACATAAGATAAAAGGCATTGATGTCGTCAGTCTCAGAAAACTACGTTCCCTGGATACACTGTCTCTGCCTCTAGTTACATAAGAAGTAACTCAGCCTGCGTGGAAGGAGATCTTTGCCACTGTGGGTTTTCTGGCTGATGGAGACATTACCTTGGCAGGCCAAGATGTTCTCCTGCAAGGTCCCAGGAGTGGCCAAGAATGATAATAGGGCAAAGAGAAATTTCTATGTATCACACCCCCCCTTTTTTTTGGTGGCTCTGTGTGTCCAAATCCCTTCCATGACCTGCATAACTCCCTCATTCATAATAAGGTCAATTGTTCTTCCATTGGCAAATTGTACATGGAGGATTCCTACAGCTACATATGCATTTTCCGTATGGATGCCTTGACATGAAAAAAAATTAAAATCCCAGTTCAAGTTGGAATCTTCACTAGTAGTTATTGTCAACATGCATAAAAATCAAAGGAAATCCTGCTCACAAATCAACTCTGTCTTCAATATTACCGATTATTTGTCATTGCACATATTTAAAACTATAAAAATATGACTACTTTAAGGCTTAGAATGCAAACTTTTGTCTGCTAAAGGTTTGAGGTTTAATCCAATCTATTGTTCTAGAAACCCACTTTTAATCAGGGTAAACAAAAGTGCCCTAAATGATCAAATGAGGTAACAGAATAACAGAGTTGGAAGGGACCTTAGAGGTCTTCTAGTCCAACCCTTGATCAAGCAGGAAACCCTATATTTGTGATGGCGAACCTACGGCACACGTGCTGGAAGTGGCACACAGAGCCATCTCTCCGGGCATGCCAGCCATCGCCCATTGCTCTTCCAAGTTCCGGCGTGCACATGCTCGCCAGCCAGCTGGTCTTCGCGTGTGCAGGAGCACCAGAAACCAGACGAGCAGCTCCCTGGCACACATGCTGAGCAGGCCAGCTGGGCTTTGCGTGTGCATGCATGGCAGAAACCAGAAGACCAGGTGACCAGCTGCTCTTCCGGTTTCTGGTGCTCCCCCGCGCATGTGCTCACCGCACTCCCATTTTGGCACTTGGTGAACATTGCCCTATATCATTTCAGACAAATCGTCCTACCTCTTTTTAAAAACTGCCAGTGTTAGTATCACACTTTATGCTAAGTCATGATTTCTTTATTTATGGTTAACCGAACACAGCACAGCTGAATTCATTAAACCCTTGGGATAAAGTTTACAAATCACACTTTGGGTTTATGAAGCAACATTGGAGCTTAGTTATGTTAACTCAGCTAATATTTTCTCTTTGCTACCTGTAATGTATCTGTTCTGCTATCTTCTATGTCATTATCTTGTTCACTTTTTTTTACTATATTATGCATTGGTTTTATCTTGCTGGTTGTTGACACTGACAATAGTTTGGAGTCAGACAGGACCTAAATCTAATTAAAGAAATAAATATACAGACAGTTTCATAGACTGGGTATATAGCAAGCACATACACATTCACCATTTCATGGCAGTTCAGAATCTAAACCCAAGATAGGAAATGTAGCTGCTACTCTTAATTTCTCTCCTAATGCATAGGAGGTCTTAGCAAAAGAAGAGCTAATGTTCAGTTGCTTTTACCACTTCCCATAAATAAAGTGAAATGGGGAAGAGAAATTTTAACGATTTTGAAGACCCCCCCCTTCCCTCAGGCATCTCCTCTTGTTGGATATTTTTGATGGGATACTAGGAAATAGATATCGATAGCAAATCAACCTTTTTGATAGCATTGAGTTTGGGCCTGATGAGAGAGCTTTTACAAATATTTGCGTGCTGTTTTCAGGAAAAAAAAGAAGAAAACATGCTATCTCAGGACTCATAAAAATATAGGCTGGCACCAGTGAAGGGAGTTTGGCTTGAATTGGGAATGAAGTAGATCTTCCCCATTCCCCAAAAATGGCAAGCAGCAGCAGACGGGCCCCTACTCTGTTATAAGCTGACTGGAGTTGACAACTTTCCTCCACTGTTCTTTTACTTTTCAATAACATTTTTCATTTGAATTGTTTAATTAGAGACACGTTTGTGACCTTTGTGCCATTATAGCATTCATTTCGTTATGTTTATTTTTAAAATATTGCTTCCCTTTCCACTGTATTTGTTATTTGTTTGCAAGATCTCTTATTGGATGTACTTTGGTCTATATTTTTAAACAAGAGTAGTGCTTCTCAAACGTAACAACTTTACAATGTGTGCACCAACTCCCAGAATTGGATGCCTGGCTGGGGTATTCTGAGGAGTTGATTTAATTTTGTTTATCTATTTATTGATTTAAAGCAGGGATGTCAAACTCAAGGCCCGCAGGCCTGATCCGGCCCATGGGGTGCATAGATCTGGCCTGCGGGGCCACCCTGGAAACAGTGAAGGACTGGCTCGTGGTGCCTCGGCCTGGCCCAGGCCGACCAGGTGCTGATCTATAACCTGGTGGTGGCTGGCAGAGTGCTGGAGGAGGCTGTCGCAGGTGCCCCTCCGGTGCTCTGTTTTCACTGGCAGAATGCTAGCAAAACAAACTACTAGCAAAAGAGGCATTTGATCACAAGGCAAGGAGGCATCGAGAAATGTTTCCGCTTTTGCATTTGAGCATCCAAGAAGGGACAGGAAAGGAGAAAGGGAAAGAGGAAAGACAAAGAAAAAGATGGGAAGAGAGCAAGGAAGGAAAAAGAAGGAAAGAGGGAAAGAAGGAGAAAGAAAGGAAACTGAAGCTGGAAGGAAAAAAGAGAAAAAGGGAAGGAAGGAAGGAAGGAAGGAAGGAAGGAAGGAAGGAAGGAAGGAAGGAAGGAAGGAAGATAGGAAGATTATAATGAGAGGGAGGGAGGGCTTGAGGGAAGTCCTGCCTTAGCACTTGGCCACCAGCAGCCCTGTTACCCTTTTGCCATTCTTCTGACCTCTCCTGGTGGTCTCCCATCCTATCACTGCTTTAGTTACAAAGCTGGGTCTCCTCACATGGCGTGAGAATGGGCCTCCCACTGACCTACACATTTTGCCCTCCTACACACACCATGAGCAATCTGGCCAAGGAGAGTGAGCACAGCCGCAGCCGCCTTGAGGAGGAGGTAAGTGCAGTGGGACACCTTCTTGGGGAAGCGGGGCTGGGCTGGACTGTGGGGTCCTGGTTCCCTGGGAGTTCGAGGGCCGGGCTGGGTGCTTGCCCTCTGCTGCCTAGGGCTCTGGACAGCTTGCACTGCTGTCTGGGAGTCCTCCATGTGGCCTGAGAGGGATGGTGAGGCTCCTCTGGTGGACAAGGGTTGGCTCTCTCCTTGGTCTTGCCTTTGTCCGCTGGAGACAATGGATCCCGTCAGCCCTGCCCAGTCCACCACAGGCACCCCTGAACAAGTGACGTCGAGTTTGCCATGCCCACCCCAGCCATGCCCACCCTCATCAACCTGGGCAGTTCTGGGCACAACCACGAGATTGATTTCCCCCCCCCCTTTTCCCCCTAGCATTTTCCTAGCATTTTCTTGCAAGTTGAAAGTCCTTTTTTTTTTAATCAATTGAATATTGATCCATTGGTTGCAAAAAAAATTGACTGACTAGCTTGTTGCCTGAGCTGATGTCATAGCAGAGAGAGAACAGGCTGTTTCCTGCCTCCGGAGGACCTCGGGGGTGGGTGGGAGTGGGGAAGGCCCATTTTTCTCTCTCCCTAGCCTCCAGAGCCTTTCTAGGAGTCTGGGGAGGGCAAAAACGGCCTTCCACACCCTGCCCGGTGGGACCGGAAGTTGGCAAATGGGCCATTTTCGGCCTCCAGACGGCCTCCAGGGGGTTGGGGAAGGCTGTTTTCACCCACCCCAGACTCCTAGAAAGGCTCTGGAGGCTGGGGACAGCAAAAAATGGGCCTACTGTGCCATTGCATGTCAGGAGCGGGGGGAGACGGGGGGGGTCACGCGTGCTTGCAAAGGGGCAGTGCACATAGAATTATGGATGTGGGCACATATGCGCGTGAACTCCCCCGCTCCTAGCACATGATGGCAAAAAGGTTAACCATCACTGTGCTAGACCAGCTAGAGCTGGTTCTCAAAAGATGAAACCACAAGTATGTACAATAAAAATATTAAAAACAAAAATATTAAATATTTCTTAAAGTTGCTAAATTTGAGAAACACTGGTATAGAGCAAATGATTGCATCTTTTTTTGTCCTGTATTTTGTCTGAAGTTGGGCAGGACCTTAACTAAATAAATATATTTATTTGGCGTTAGAGGAGCTAATTTCTTGCTGTAGTCATGATAATCTGATTTAAGTGAATTTGTAAAGCCAAAACATACTTTTTAATTAGGCTTGGCAAATGGAATGGCTATCTGTGGGTGAGAATGGGAAAATGTGCACGGTTTGTCTGCTTTACAACTGAAGGGCTACAGCAGGGCTATTTAACCTTGCAATTCTCTACCTCCCAGCTGAAATTAACATTTTGCAAATAAAATGTTGGGCTGAACTCAAGTGTTATTTTTTTAAAAAAAAAGTTGCCCGAGTGAACGCTCTTAAATTGTGAACCAAATACAAGACGGCATCCATTCAGCAAGCTTTTCATCCCAACAACCGCAAGCCACACACCACTGTTTTTTCTTATTAACAAAGAAGCATAATGGAAAAAAGATTGCATTTGTCTATGATGTTGGCACTCATGGCTTTGGATCAATATTCACATTCACATACAAGGAGTGTTCCCAATGTTATTAGTAGAGATTGGACATACTGTTATACAGTTAACACACCACTCCCTTGTTTGATCCTGCCACATAAAAAACAGTAAAGATAAAAGTCTCCTTCAAGTCAACTATAAGTTACTTCATCAACACATACAATGTTATTTTGTTGGCATTCGGAAACAGAAGTGTCTTCTTCCAATATGTTTTTCTTATTGGAAAACATGCTTGTGGCTTCCCAGTCCCTCACGTTCAACCACTAAGCAGCTGCAACTCTGATTAGCTTTTCAGACTGCCATGTTGGTTAGTGTTGTCACCTGGCAGAGAAATCTTGCTACAACGTATCTCAGTTATACCTATCTAACTTTACTATTCAGAATTCTTGCATCAGTGAAACATTTAGAATAGAATAGAATAGAATAGAATAGAATAGAATAGAATAGAATAGAATAGAATAGAATAGAATAGAATAGAATAGAATAGAATAGAATAGAATAGAATTCTTTATTGGCCAAGTGTGATTGGACACACAAGGAATTTGTCTTTGGTGCATATGCTCTCAGTGTACATAAAAAGACAAGACACATTCGTCAAGAATCATAAGGTACAACACTTAATGTTAGTCATAGGGTACAAATAAGCAATCAGAAAACAATATTAATATAAATCGTAAGGATACAAGTTAAAAAGTTACAGTCATACAGTCATATGTGGGAGGAGATGGGTGATAGGAATGATGAGAAGACTAATAGTAATAGTAATGCAACCTTAATGAATAGTTTGACAGTGTTGAGGGAATATATATCTGGATATGCCAGCATAATATACCAACCCCACAGCTGCTCGATTGGATACCCCCCCTAATTTCCGTCTTGCTTGATGGCCTGCACTATTTGGTTATAGGGATTAAGATATTTTACACTGGGCTTGTTCTGAAAGAGACACACATACTATTGTCTGATCCAGACTTTGTGTTTGATTTGCTTAAGCATTTGTATCTTTCAAAAGCCCCCATATAAAATGGCAAGACAGCTTGCAATAAATATCAGGGTGTTGTAAGACCAGTATCTAAAAGAATAGCATAAAAGAAATCCAAATCCTGGGAACACAAACATAAATAAAAATAAATTTTTAAAAACCTATTGATTAGGACTTGAATAAAACAACTGCTGGACATGAGAACAAAAGTAAGTTCATTAGATATCACTGTAATGTAAATAATTAAGACTGACATTCATTTGCTCTACTTCTCACTGACATTTTTTATCTTGGCTCTTGGCTTGTCAAGAGGATCAAAGCTGGTGTCGGAGACAATACGTGGAAATGTACTCAACCACAACCTAGACCTGACCTTTATCTTTTCCTCAATTAGAACAGAATCAAAGCTTTCTAAATGGAGTACATTTTTCCCCCAAAATGATTTAATAACTCCTCTAAAACCTATAATGATTTATAGTGCTTTTTCCTGATCCTTTATTATATAGCAGATTTGAAGCCCTTTGTCATTAAAATAGACTTTACATTTCTCATGTAACAAATCTGAGCTGATTTATTCTTCTATGCCTGCCTGTTTCTGAATGTGCAACCCATGCTGCTGCTCTCCCTATCCAGTAAAATGACTGAAATGTGCTTTGTTAATCAATGGCTGCCATTACCTATATTATTGTAATTCACTGAGGCCTGGCCTTTCTTTGGAAAAAGGAGACAGATCTTATAGTTTTCTATAATGCGCAGTCCTTGGTGCTCTCTGAGCTTGCCCTCTGTTATTTGCTTGCTATGATGTTTCCTTAACTAGGTAACATCAGCAGTGCTAGTGAGTGTTTGTGAAGAGGGAGTTTTTCTCCCTATTTACATACAGTAATTTGCCCTGCCAGTATTGGTGAGTGTGCAATTTTCTTCTTGATAGTTCCTTGATTAGGGTATTGTTTTCTGCTTGTTCGTCTGGTGTTAATCCCTGTTTATCTAATATAGGCTACTGGAGCAAACACTAGAGTATTCTGGTCTTTTTGTTTCCTTCATTTTTTTCCCATTGTCACTTCTGGATGGTGTGTAAATGTGGTTAATCTCTATTTATCTATTGATGGCTGATTTATCTGAATGCCAAGCTTTCAGTTATTCCCTAGCATTTTTGGATTTAGTTTGGATGCTCTCAGTTTCCCAGTTGAAACTATGGTTGAGTCTATCCAGATGTTGTGAGATGACAGAGTTTCATTATGACTTCTGACTGCCGGTTGATTTTCACGGATCTGCTAGTCTTTTGCCTGTCTGTCCTATATAGTGGCTGTAACAGTTGTATGTCATTGATGACTCCTGTTTTTAATTCTTTGGCTACTGGGACTTTTATGAAGTTTTGCAGGCCTTTAGTAGGTTTATGTGCTATGGTGATGCCATGTAGTTGTAATGCTCTGTTGGTTTTTTTCTGAGATTTTTGATGTATGGCAGTGATATTCTTTTCATAGCTTGTGTTGGTTATGCTGTAATGGGTTGATTGGTCAGGAAATTTTTGATAAATTTGTGTGGGCATCCATTTTGTTGTAAGAGGCTGTTTAGATATACAACCTGCTATATACTATACAACATACTACTGTGTTTCCCTGAAAATAAGACTCTGTCTTATATTTTTCTGAACCCTGAAATAAGTGCTTGGCCTTATTGCCATGTGCTCAAAAGCCCGATTGGGCTTATTATCAGGGGATGTCTTATTTTGGGGGAAACAGGGTATGCAACATCTTTGAGAGAACCAAGGACTCTACCTTGAAGTACTTATATTCTTTTCTGAAATGTTTCCAATAATAGTTCCCTACTAATACCCTAGCATTTTTATAATATAATTCAGGCATCACTTAAATGACATAAGATCTATTGTCAGTACAAAAACTGCCTTTTCAGCACAACAATAATTGGATTACTGCAGAAGTCACTAGTAGGGCTTCTATCCAAGTAGCCTTGCATAAGAGTAACCTCTTATGCAAGAGTAAGCCAAGGAGTTAGCAAAATTATTCTTTCAGTTCAGGTTTCCTATTCAATATATTCTCAATATATTAAAGAGAAATTGGTGATATATAAAAATTCCACAAAAAGGAAAGCATCAAACTAATCTTATGTAGATCGTATTTCTATATTCCTCTCAACTACTTAATGCATAGTTTCTTAAAGTGAGTTGTAACTGATGGGAGGAACAGAGAGTTGTAGTACTCATTCAATTGATATTATACTCCAGATAGAAAATGGGGGATGGAGGAAAAAAGAATCCCTAAGGTACAATGTATACATATGAAGGATGCTGTTTAGAATACTGTATATCTTGATCCTTGGCAATAATATGCCAAAGTGGAAATTTAAAAACCGAAGGTAGGTTTTCATTTTTTTATTTGAATCTTGAGATCCATTATTCATACTCTTGTAATGAAAAAAAAAAGACGTCTACACCAGGGGTCCCCAACCTCTGGGCTGCAGCCCACTAGTGGGCCATGAGCTATTTGCAACCAGGCCACGGAAATGGCGAGTGAGCATGTATGCACAAGTGCATCCCCACTTGCATGAGCAGCAGAGAGGCATGTGCACATGTGCTCCATTTGTGTGAGAGGTGGGCACACATGCATGCCATTCATGCAAATGAGCAGCACGTGCATGCATGCTTGCCGGCTACTCGTGCAGAGCCATCCCCCCTTCCCCCCCCCCCCCATAGTCTGCAAGGCCAGAAAGGTTGGGGAACTCTGCTCTACACCAAGGAATTCATGTTGAGAAAATTTGTTCTCATAGCTTTGGTATATAATATTCCATTTCACTTTTCCTAACTACAGCAGTATAGTTTAGAGTGGTACTAAAATGATACATTTGCACTTGTTGTTAAAGAAATGCTTGCATTGCTCTTTCAAGTTAGCCAGTGGTTTATTATGGGGAACCCAGTTGATCTGATTTCCATTTGTATTTTAAAACAGCCGGCATATAATGGCCCTCCCATGAGATTATGCTGTCAGAATCTCAGAAGGGTTAAACAAGGAATGGAATAATGAAGAAGTCATGGACTTCCTTAGGAGGGGTCAAGGCAGGGAGGAAGGAACAAGTGACAAAACATGCATCATAATGTCAGAAACTCAAAAGTCCACCCCTTACATCTTGGCATGTGACATCATTACCCATGTATGAAAGGATGGTATCTATGTTATGAAAATGCAATGCATGTTTTGTCATTTTGGAATTATTACAGTTAAGAGTAGATGCCTATAAATTAAAACTGCATATTCTGGGTATCCCTCCAGGGCAGTGGTGAAATCCAAATTTTTTAACTATTGGTTCTGTGGGCGTGGCTTGGTAGGCGTGGTGTGGCTTGGTGGGCATGGCTTGGTGGGCATGGCAGGGGAAGGATACTGCAAAATCCCATTCCCACCCCACTCCAGGGGAAGGATACTGCAAAATTCCCATTCCCACCTCACTCTGGGGCCAGCCAGAGGTGGCATTTGCCGGTTCTCTGAACTACTCAAAATTTCCGCTACTGGTTCTCCAGAACCTGTCAAAACCAGCTGGATTTCACCCATGCTCCAGGGATTAGGAAGCTTTGAGGTTGTTAGTCTTTTATCAGTATTAAAGACTTGACTGTTCCATTAGGCATTATAGTCAGATGTTTAAGTGAACTTGATGGTTAATATTGGTTAATGTTATTCTCTATGAATTGGATTGCATTTATAGCCTTGGGCATTTGAATTTTGTTAAAAGTGTTTTTTTAAACCCTTGTATGCCTCCCATTATCGTTTCTGGGAAATGGGCAGCCTTATAAATTGTTTTAATAAATAAATAGGTTTTAAAAAATAAAATTCTGTGCTTCTACCAGGTTTCTGCTGACTGATATTAAAACTAGAGACCTCAAGTCACTGATTGAAAGTCACAGCTCTTTGATACAGAGGTTTATTGCAAAAATTAAGGAATTCATTAAGAAGAAATCCAGCAACTGCCAAGTTAAAATGCAAGGCCTTTTATAATAAACTTAAGGCTCAAATCTTGCTCCCTTTTCTCCTCCTGCATGGCCCAACAGGCTGGGAGGGTCAGATGCTTTTGGGCGGGAGAAGCAATAGTTTCTTGTGTTTTATTGTAATGGGTCAACCTTGTCAGAATTAATCTTCACACTTAAATTGACTTTATACCAGCTTAATTGTCATTGCCTTGTACTTTGTTGAAAAAATTAGAAATTCTTCCCTCATAGCTCCTGGACAGCCAAAGCTGAATCATGTAAACTTAAAGTATTTCTTTATATAGCACACAGTAGACTTAAACTATTGAACTTGTGGTTTGCATTTGTCTGGTATACTGGCACCTGCTAGGACGGTGTTTCTAAACTTGGCAACTTTTAAGATGTGTGAATTTTAACTCCCAGAATTACCCTTGATACTTAGTTATTATTGGCATCTCAGTATTTAATGCCATTCTTGTATCAGACAATGAAATACACAGAAAATTGACATATTTATATTTTTAAATATTATTTTACTCAGACTGCTGCAAGATCCAGAAAGCCTGTGGTATGCTTAGGTGGCTCATCTTTTGACTTGGCTTAATATTGTGATCAAAGGCTTCTTTTCTTCGGAATTCCATTCTTGAGCTGTTGCACTTCCTGTAGAAATTGCACATTTAATTTTTTGTCTGTGTTGTGAGATCTCCTTCTCTTATGTAGTTAAACAGAATGGGACTGCTTACAGTTTGTCAGTTGTGCCCCCCACCCAATACTTCAGTGTTAGCTACCACATGATCAGATTTAAGATTTCCATTAACTTTATTATGCTTGTTAGTATATACTGTATGATGAAATCCATGGAGGATAAAGCTGTTTTTGGCTGCTAGTTATGCGGTATATGCTCATCCCAAGATCAGAAACACTGTATTTATTTATTTATTTATTTATTTATTTATTTATTTATTTATTTATTTATTTGTCAAGCACGGGAAAATCAGAAATCAAGGCAGCTCAAATGAATATAAAGGTTTATTGCAAGCTTATGCTCTCTACAAGAATCTGAACTACAGTACTTGCCGGCAAAGCAAATTGGCAGTAGATAAGAGTCAATGGAATTCAAGGTGGGCTGGACTTAAATCTCTTGTGAGATGTTTGATTGATCTGCATAAGAATAGTATAGCAAACAGAATTGTTTTTTCATGTGATTCAGATAAATCCCTATCTATCTATTTATCTATCTATCTATCTATCTATCTATCTATCTATCTATCTATCATCTATTTATCTTTCTATATTGAAATAAATTAATTTACCACTGTGTGAAAGTAGCCAATTAATTAATTAGCCGACAATAGTAGATTTCAGATCCTATATTGTGTCAGATGCTTGGTGAGCGTGTCAACACAGCAAGTGAAAGACTGGGGGAAGGAGCTCTGTGTCAAATTGAAGGAAATAATGAGAAGGCAGCTCTTTATAAGCATGGTTCCAGAATTGTCTACACGTTTTTCTTTCCTTCCTATTTAGGTTGCTTTCAAATTAGCCAGTTTGTTTGGAATTGCCATCCTTTCTTTATTCCATGTTTATGGAATGTCCAAATGAGATCGTTGCCAATTCATCATTAGATGAAACTGTTCTTTAATTCTGCTTTCAACTTCATGTGGAAAAATAATATATCAGCAGATTTTAAAGATGCTAATATGGAATTGTGGAGTCAATTTTTTGTGCAGGAACTTCTTTGAGCTTCTTTAGTAACTGCAAACACAGAGAACTGAATTAAAATCCTATCCTGGGAGATATCGGCTAGCTGAGTTTAGGGTAGTTTTCTTTGTAAGGTCAGTTGGTAAGAAAACTTTCAAATATTCTATGCACACCAGCCAAGGCATTCCCTCATGTTTATTGTGCAGCATGAAGAAAATTGATATTCCGACTGTAGGAATATTTCTAATAACTTGCAACATAAGTAGAGCAACATATTTGCACTGTTAGGCTACAGATGAAAGCTGCCACAGCTTGATGTGTCATGAGGGCAGCTACTGTAATTGAGAATCAGAAAAAAACCCTATGTATATTTGTTTAGTTTGTTGAAAACCAACCTTATCTTGCAGCCAGGGTTATAAGTCATAGGGACATATTTGAACCAGCTTCTGCAGCAGCCAATCTTACAAATCTCGAGGGAAAGTCCAGTTTAAGGTACACATTGGGAAACATCTCAATAGAAATGAGTTCATCCCAAGAACAATTTGTGAAATGTGGAAATCATTGTTGCAATATATCCAAGTTAGTCACAGCAGTATTGCCCTGTAGGTCCTGCATATTGTGAGAACAACAAATATAAATATATTTATAGACATTAGCGGCTAATTTTTTAAAATAAAAACTATTGCACATGTTACTTTTGTGGCACAATCTTCTGAGACTTCAGTGAGAAAAGGGAGATCTAGAAGTGACAATCTACATTATCTCACAGAACATGATGTTAGTGTACAAATTATGTTTCTTGGACTTGTCCCATAAAAATTGTTCAGAAGTCTTGTATATCTTAAATATATATTTGCTAAGACCCTATTAAATTCCAGAAAATATATTGTAAACTTCTATACATTGAAGAAAGACAGAGTACATTACCTCTTATCCATTCAGTCTTTGATTATTGGGAGTCATTCATAAGGGAGAAATAGAACAAGATGTAAAGTACTTCATACATACAACCTACTTGTGCTGGATGTGGCTAAGTATCAATAGTAATATCATTATTGTATTATGTGTGTGTGTGTGTGTGTGTGTGTGTGTGTGTGTGTGTGTGTATTGCTTAGGCAGTGGTGGGATTCAACCGGTGTAACAACCGGTTAGCTGAGCGCATGCTCTGGGCATGCAGACTACATTTGAAAACAGCTCTAAAACTTACCTTCTACTGCAGCCCCGGTGAGTAAAACAGCTGAGGTGTGGCAATCCGCTCTGCCGCGCCTATCAGCTGGGCTTCTAACAAAGGAAATATAGGTCGGTATAGTGCAGGGGTGGGCGGGCTGATTGTTGGAGCGAACCGTTTCGCTCTCAGCTGATCGTCACAGCTACCGGTTCGCCAAACCAATCCAAACTGGCTGAATCCCATCCCAGTAGCTTATTATTAGGTTATTGAGATTCAATGTGGGGAATTCTGAAATAATTACAAAACTGCTTTTTATCCCATCCAGAATATAATATAGCAGAAACCCTATGCTAAGGGATTTTGTCGGGTTACTATATGAGATAATGTTCCATTAGCTTCTAAATTTACAAAAACTTTAATCAAAAAGGGATCCTTTTAATCTCTTTGTTTCAGGGCCCAATTCGTTCAGATTTCCTTCTTTTTAAATTTTCTTCCTTCGTTCTTTCTCTCAGCAACTTCTAGCTATTAAAATAATATATCCTACTGTATATTAACATTTAAAAAGGAATTGAAATGGGGGGGCAGTGGTGGGTTGCCCCCAGTTCGCACCGGTTCTATAGAACCGGTAGTAAAACCGGTGGGAGGCTCCGCCCACTGGCCCTGACATCATCAAAACGCTTCTGTGCATGCGCAGAAGAGCGCGTGCACGGCCCCATTGCGAACTGGTAGTAAAGGTAAATGGAACCTACTCCTGGGGGGGGGGGACGGGACAGACAACCAGTTTATGAAAGTAGCTACCATAGTAGCAGCTTACCATTTTGCCTCCCCTCTGTGCCCTCAAGTTGCCTTGGGCTATAATTCCCAGGATTCTCTCTTAACAGTCATTGCTGCAGGGAATTCCCAGGATCTGAAACCCTCAGTCCATTTCAGGTTGGGATGGCAGTTTGATGCTGATGAGACACTATGATTTGGATATCTCAAGGCCAATTCCACAAATGATACTGCAGTTTTTGGAGCTTATTTATTAGAGTTTGCAAGTTAATAGCTCAATTCTAATTTGTTGCATTTTGGCTTCAGTACAGTGTGAAACTTGGACGCGAGACCCAGAAATGTGTCAGGCAAGCAAGACTGTTTTTTTCCCCAAGAATAAAATCTAATTCTCCTAATTAAAACAAACCCCTGAGTGATTCATTCTTGACGAAAAAAAAAAGTGCCTCTGTTTTTACAGAGCAACGAGCATCACAAAGAGTAAAGCAGGTCTTTTTTACATAAATGCACCTGTGGTTCAATTTCTTTATAAAATCTACTTTTTCCATGCAGATATACCTATACATGCTACCTAACACCTGAATTAACCCTAAAGAGGCATAATGCCAAATCTTGAGATTATAAAATCAAGTAATGCTATAAAATTAAAATGTAAATAAATGTTGTACTCTGAAAATATTTTGAACCAGGTGAACTTACAGTTCCGTCCTGTTTTTCATTAACCTGTTATTTGGGAAGCCAAATGAGTAACATAGGAGATGTTGCAAAATCATGACCCCTGTATTAATCACCATTAGACCTTAGGTAAATATTGGCTTAGGCTAGAGGGAGAACTGCTGTTTAAAAGGTTACAGGGTTGAAACATACTGCCTTACACACCACCCTTGCCTTGATGCTGAAGCAAAGTCAACAACATTTTTTTTTTGCTGAATTGTAAACACAATCTTAATCATTTAACCCAGCTGCTGCTGATGCTCCTGCTTTACCTTCATAGAGAAAATGGCCTAAGGAGAAGAGAAAGAATGCACACTACCCCCAGATGTTGCCAAACTGGGTGATCCACTTACCTGCATTCATGAAAACCCCAGTAAATAGCAATAGCACTTAGACTTAGATCGCTTCACAGTGATCTCCAGCCCTCTCTAAGTGATTTAAAAATATCAGCATATTGCCCCCAACAATCTGGGCCCTCATTTTCCCGACCTTGGAAGGATGGAAGGCTGAGTCAACCTTAAGCCAGTCAGGATCAAACTACTGACAGTCAGCAAAATTAGCTTGCAATACTGCATTCTAACCACTGCACCACCACGGCTCTAAAGTTGGTAACTGCTCTGCACTCAGAGAAAGGCAAAGTACTCATATTTTTCTATGAATGTAACATAGACAATGGCATACCAATGTTGGAAGAAATGTCCACCTGGGTTCAGTTCCAAGTGGGGAAAAAGACACTGGAAACATGGAGACTGCTTGGAAAGATGGTTTAATGGTGGACAGGATCACATGGCTTGAGTTCCTGAACAGGAGCACGTGGTTGAGCTCCTGAGCAGAATCACATGGCTTGAGTTCCTGAGTAGAAAACAAAAGAAGCCCCAGATGCTGGGAGTGCCTTGGTTTTATGCCCTCTGTTGGGCCCCACCTCTGAATTTCTTGTTCCTGTATAAGAAATGTATCCTGATTGGTTGTCAAACTCCCAGGTGGTCTAGGGGTCTCAGCTAACTTTGTAGGTTGTCTTTCAAGCTTATTTGAGTCTTGCCATGTGGTGAGTTTCTGTCGCTAAATGGGTCCTATTGTGTTGCAGATGATGGCCCATTGACAAAAGTGGGGTGAAATGAGTGAGCTTGGCCTTAATGGTGCATTGACAAAAGTGGGGGAGGGGAGCAGGAAGCTGCTTTAAACATGTTTAAAACATGTTTCTCCATTTCTCATCCAGGGAAATATAATATTCTGCCTTTTTAAAAATATTTCCTAAAATATTCCATTCTTCTAGGAGAGGGGTGAGTGCTAACTTCCTACACCAATTCATAAGATGGTTACAATACAGAGCCTTCCCTTCCCTTTCCACTGTATCTAATTCCCAATGGTCTAAACAGCTTAGACCCACCAACCATATCAGATTAAAAAGACAATCATTATCAACAAGAAATAAAAGGACAAGATAGAGGTGCACCCCCTGGATGGGGACAGACCAGGGGTGGGTTCTAAATTTTTTTACTACTGGTTCTGTGGGTGTGGCTTATTTTGTGGGCATGGTGTGATGGTCATGTGACAATTCTTTAGGATTTAGCAGAGGTACTGGTCTACCAGGCTTTTAACTGCTTGCAGAGCTGTACCAGTCTACTCATTTGTTTTTGGAGGCACTGGTCTAT
The DNA here is from genome assembly GCF_029215685.1 of Pituophis catenifer annectens. NCBI lineage: Eukaryota > Metazoa > Chordata > Lepidosauria > Squamata > Colubridae > Pituophis > Pituophis catenifer. The sequence goes on along the minus strand of NW_027256881.1, from coordinate 242,896,032 downwards.
CCATTTATTTTTGCAGGCACCGGTCTACTCATTTGTTTTTGGAGGCACCGTTCTACCACCACACTGCCTTTTAACACTGATCAGCAGCAGGGCGGCCCTTTGAAGCCCCACGGCAAGAGTTTAAACAGTTTTTTTCCTTATAGCCCATCAGCTGGGACTCAGGAGGCAGCAATAGATTGGGGATGGGGCCAAATAAAAGGTACGAATAACGCGGGAGGGAGGCGGGGGGCCCCAGAACCGGTTCAGTGACATCATATCATCACCGCTACCGGCTCGGGGGAACCGGGCAGAACCGGGAGGAACCCACCACTGGGACAGACTGTTCTCCCATTCCCAAATGCTTTCCAACAGCAGCCTATTTTATGGACTTTGAAAACCCAGTAAGAGGTAGAAACTTGGATATCCAAAGGCAGGCTGTTGCTCAGAAAGGAAACTGTCACAAAGGTCAATTAGGGGCCCCTGTAGATGGCACTTCCTTGGAAAGGGACTTTCAGCAGGTCTCACTGGATAAATAGATTCAGTCTTCAGGCCCCGAGTCATTCCCTCAATCCCTGTCCGGACACAAGATCTGTTTTCATTTCCTTCTTCTCAGTTTTCTTCCTGCTCTGTGGAAACACCTCAGTACAGGGGAAAAAAGAGCAAACTCTACTCTCTACTCTTCCTAAAGTGCTCAGTAACAAGCTAAGCAGGGAATATTTAAACCTTTTGTAGCTGAAAGCAAACCCTTTTTTTTTTCTCTTGATATAAAAAGAGAAATCTATACATTTACTCTGGTTGTAAATGCTTCTGTTTGTCTGGAAGTCTTTGATGTTTGCAAGATGGGTTGGCAGTTGGGAGGCTGTGTGAGGACAGCGTACAGTTGTACAATATTTACGACTTGATGGTTTATAAATTATGTGTGCTTCCTTTTTAACTAGAAAAGCAGAACTTACACCTGTCTCCGAAACTTATGCGTGGGAGGAGGGGGCAGAAGTGATAATTTTACATCCTCCAGAATATTCTCTCTCTTTCTCTTTCTCTCTCTCACACACATACACACAAACACACACACACACACACGAGAGAGAGAGAGGGGGGGGGAAGGGGGAGTGAGAGTGAGAAAGTGAGTGGAGGACTCCTTTGCAGATGAAGCATGTATTCTACTATCTGAGCTGAAAGAGCATCTGGATACCTCAGAGGGCCCTTCAATAGTAGAAACGTTAGTAATAATTCTTAAAATAGTATTGTCTTAAGCATTTGATATATGCACTGGGACTCAGCACAAAAGGTACAGCAGGAACTATATACAATATGTCTTCTGTTGATGACTGAGATATTTGAACATTTTCATTTCTTGAACAAAGCTGATGTGGTAAAATGGGCGCAATAAACTTCATTGCTTCTACAGAATAGACCTTGGGAATCTTTTAGTCCCACCCCCTGCTCAAGCAGGAAACCTTATACCATCTCAGACAGAGGACTGTCCAGTCTCTTCTTAAAAACCTCCAGTGATGAAGCACCTACAACTTCTGAAGGCAAGACGTTCCACTGGTTAACTGGTGGGAAGAAAATTAAAAAGAAAACTTAAAAAAAAATTAAACCGGAGATGCCATATCTTTGTGAAAAAAATATGAACGTTGTCTGAAAATGGAAACTGTTATACAGTTTTTCACTGAAGTGAAGTGCCAAGGAGAAAGCATTGTTTACAGAGTGTGGGAAAAACCACAGACCATTAAGCCTCTAATAAGGTTTTTTTAGGGCATTCACAAAGAGAACTATACACACACAAATAGGTGAAAGGTGATAGATGAAGAGAGGAAGGGAGAGAGAACAAGAGAGAGAGAGAGATGCATACATATGCACCTAAAAGAGAGCTGCAGTGCAAAAATATTGAATAGCTGTTGAAAAAGCATTCAGAAACAGAATATGTTTTTTGTAACAATGAAACCAAAATGATTTTATATCAGTTCAGGAAAGCTCAGTGCAAAATTAAGCTATTTTGCCCTCCCTAGACTCCAAGAAAGCCTCTGAAGCCTGGGAAAATGGGCCTACCAGGCTCACCGTCCATTGCATGTCAAAAATGGGGGGGAGCTCGGTGGGGTTGCGTGGGCATGTGCAGGGGGGTGGGGCGCATTGAATTATGGGTGTGGGCACACAAGCGCGTGACCCCTCATGCTCCCCCCACTTTTGACACGTGACGGCAAAAAGGTTAGCCATCACTGCTCTATTGTAAGTTATCTAGATATATATTTATTACATCACACTGTAGCAGAGTTTTGTCAAGCCATCCCTGAGTTATTTGAAAAGTATCCTGCCTTTTCCTGATCCCTATGCTGCATGTGTTGCCTGTTTTAGCTTATACCCGAAGACATGTTAAACAATGTGATTTTGCTCCTCTCCTTTTCCAATGTCACCCTTGGTGAGCAACCACCTGTCAATCACGCCACTGCCATGACAAGCAAGAGAGCACATCTATCAGAACTGCCTTCCTCTGCAAGCTCACTTAACAAAGCGGTGGCCCTGTAGCTGCATCCAGCCCATTCACTAAGGTGAAGCTGAGAAAAGAATAGCAGTGGGAAAGAATGTCCCAGGGTGGCATATATCTGTACAAGCCTAAAAGTACAGGGTAGTGTTTGTCTTATAACACAACTGGAACCACAATTTCCATTGCTAAGCAAAGCAGTTGTTAAGTCAATTGGACTTAATTTTATTACTTTTGTTTTGCTAGAGCTGTTAAGCAAATTATGTGGTTGTTTAAGAAAATCTGGTTTTCTCATTGACTTTGCTTGCTGGAAACTAGCTGGGACGATTGCAAAGGGCGATCACATAACCCTAGGATGCTGCAAATACCGTACATGCGGGTTGCCAAGCAGCCAGATTTTGATCACATGACCATGTGATACCGTGACACTTGTAAGTGCAAAAACTGAAAAACTTTTTCCCCCAATGCAGCTGTAACTTCAAATGGTTCCTAAATAAATGGCTATAAATTGAGGACTACCTGTAGCCAGACTGATCTCAAACTTTAGGGGTGACCTGATAGCAGTGTTCCAATATCTCAGGGGCTGCCACAAAGAAGAGGGAGTCAAGCTGTTCTCTAAAGCACCTGAAGGCAGGACAAGAAATAATGGATGGAAACTAATCAAGGAGAGAAGCAATTTATTTACCCCGTTTCCCCCAAAATAAGATCCCCTGATAATAAGCCCGATCGGACTTTTGAGTGCATGGCAATAAGGCCAAGCACAGTAGAACTAAGGAGAAATTTCCTGACAGTTAGAACAATTAATCAATGGAAATGACTTGACTCCAGAAATTGTGACTGCTCCAACACTGTAAATTTTTAAGAAGAGATTGGACAACCATTTGTCTGAAATGGTAAAGAGTTTCCTGTTTGAACAGGGGGTTGAATTAGAACACCTCCAAGGTCCCTACCAACTCTGTTGTTCTGTTATCCTGTTTGTCTGGATTGCATTGTTTGTCTGACTGTATTGCTAACAGAATGGTGAGCAGGCACATCAGATTTTACTCTTGCCTAAACCACTATGGGTGGCTGTCGACTTACAGGGAAAAACAACATTTCAGTAATGGAAGAACCACAAATGACTTAAGACCGACTTATGCATGGGTTGAAGATGAGGTGAAGCAATGGCCTAAGGACATGGCAGAAAAGGATGTTGCCTATGAATTTATGGTTAGTTGCAAATGAGCCCCTAGGTTTACTGACAAAGTTACTCAACTCCCCAACCTACACAGGTATATTCTTGTATAGGTTGGGGAATTGTAACTTTAGGCACTCGGCTTATAATCAGATTTATTTATCATGCAATATGTATTGTATTGTAGTGCTAGGGCAAGCACCATCTATTGCAGATAAAGAAAGCTAAATAAATTGAGTGGGGAGAGGGAGAGAAGGAATAATCCCACTCACTTTCACTTTGACATCACCAACTGCCAGGAAATGTCCTCACCAGAGAGTCTATAAAGGAATTGAGTACTTGATAGCAAGAAAGGAAAAAAAAAAAAGGGGGGGGGGGTCCCTTGTGTAGCTATATTATGGCGAACAGCACCTATAGAATCAGACTCCAGCAATCTAAGGAATAAGAGCCATCTTATGCCAAACAGCTTAATGGCTGTCAAAGTTGTGGCCTACGGGCCGGATGTGTCATGCCCTGGCCACGCCCATGTCCAGTTTAGTGAAGGGGGGAAAAGTCCTGATATGTCATGTGACGATGCTGTGACAACATGAGTTTGACACCCCTGACCTATATTTATTTTATTAGTCCAATTTATATGCCACCCTTCTCCGTAGACTCAGGGCGGCTTACAATGTATTATAGCAATAGCCTGCATACTTTTATGTATATACCTGCTTATTAGGGTTTTCGGGGGCCCCTAAGCGGTGTTATTCTATACAAAGCTGGCTTATTGCCCCCACAATCCGGGTCCTCAATTTACCTACCTCGAAAGGATGGAAGGCTGAGTCAACTTTGAGCCTGGTAAGATTTGAACTCACACTAATTGCAGGCAGCTGGCAGCTAAGTGCTAGCACTTAACAGCACTTAGTCTGCTGCATCACCAAGGCTCTATATGGTCCATCTTCCCTTAATCTAGGTGGTCTCCAGGTTTCCTTTTCTGCAGCCAGATGTTCTGCAACTGCCAGAGAGACTTTCTCTGAGTCTGCTTTCTGTTAATGACACTAGAAAAGCTGGGGGCCTGTAAAAGGGGAATTAAATTTGGAGGGGTTTAGGTAAGGAGCACTTTTTATATTTTTAAAAACAAATTTACTTGGTTATTTTAGAGTTACAAAGCAATGACACATGTAATACCTTAAAAGAGAAATCCCTGTAAATCCTTTTAAGTCCTGAGCCTATCATTATTTAGCTGCACCATTGATTTTCTTCAAGCTAGTGTACAGTATACGATGAATTGGATCTATTCTTTCAGAGGCATTCTGCCAGAATTCTTGTACTGGTGGGAAGGAGGGAGAGGTGGTCTTTGTTATTTCCCTCCTTTGGCAGGCCTCTCCCCCACTGCCTGGAGAGTTGCCACCATCTGTAAAAGAGGTGGTCTCTCCCTCACTTTTTTATTTTGTGAGTGGAAAAAATGGCTAGATGAAAAGCAATTGATGCTGCCAGAAGAGGTTCTCTTGCTTGTGGGAAACTTTTGCAGGATCAGATTCAATGGCCAAAGATGTTAATTTGAGTCAACTTCGATGCTGTGCAGGCATGGCCAAACTCATGAGCAGTAGATACAATTAACAGATTTAACACAGAGATGCTTACACTTATAAACTAGACTATTGGTGAATTATTTCAAAGGAAATTCTTGTGTAAAAGCACATGGGCAATGTGAGGCAATCCTGGATCACCCCAGATAGATTTTGCCTCATCATTAAAGGAAGAGGAAACAGGATGCTGGAGATCTGAATTGAACTTCTTCAACTTAATCAAATAGAACAGGGCATAAATTCTGTGCCTTGAACTGAGAGTGCTCAGGAACAGTGGAATAATTTGTTATCTGCTTATTTCCATGGCATCCTCCTTATAGTAGGAAACCGTGAGTCCAGTTGGCCTTGTTTCATCTCCTATGTTGTATGGAAATGCTGCCAATTAGGCACTTGTTTTAATTACATTTCAGATATATTTTTTTCTCAATCAGAAGAAAAGAAGAGTAAACAGTGAGAACAGCACTTATGATACCTCTGCATACAGCAAATTCTGATTTAGTAGCTGAATGTCAACAGTATTTTCTAACAGCTCTCCTCTCTCCCACTCTTAGGCCATTCTTCAAGGCCTTGAGGACCTGGCCCAGCCCCCAGATTAGTCTGCATAAGGCTTTCTTGTTGGATGAGGTATTTTTTAATATATATAATTTTTATTGAAAGATAATTTTACTCAAGATTAAAACAACTTCAGAAACAAACAGAAAAAAGAAAAAAAGGAAAAGATATCAAAGAATACAAGGAAAAGTGAAGGAAAGCAAAAGAGAAAGGAAGGAAGGAAGGAAGGAAGGAAGGAAGGAAGAAAAAATAAGAAAGAAAAAGAAAGAAAGAAAGAAAGAAAGAAAGAAAGAAAGAAAGAAAGAAAGAAAGGAAGGGTGTTTGAGTAGGATAACTGTATACATCTATTAAATAAAACAAACAAACAAATACATGGTATCTAAAGAAGTGAATTCTAATTTTCTTTGCAGAAATTATAGATATGATAGTTACCATCTCTACCCTCCCTAACAACACATCTTGGTTCCCTTCTTCCCAGTTCATTTTTTAATCGGTGAATTCCTTGTTGGAAGAGTTTTTGTGCATATTGTGGGTTGAGTGGTTAGATGCCATCTTGGTTATTTATATCATATTGGGCTTTTGTGCTATTTTGTTTCCCATCAATATTGTGAGCTGCTCAGAGTTCTTTTGGAATCAGGCAGTACCTAAATCTAATGAAATACAATACATACTTGCATGCATACATACATACATACTCCAATGTCTTATTGCTTGGAAATTCTGGGAGTTGCAGCGCCAATGTAAGTGAAAAATACCAAACGTGATGGCAATCTAATAATATGTCCATCATACGCAGGGTTTCCTCAGTTATTTTAAAGAAAATAAACTTTAAAATGTTCTAAAGGCCAGGACATTTATGAAAGATGAAGTTTCTTAACATATTAACCCCATTCATGTTTAAAATGTGATTCTAAGTCAAGTCCCTATGATCAACTGAATTTCCCCCACCTCAGGCTACATAGGAAATATCCCAAACATCCCAACCTAATGAGGAAAGTGTCTGCATTGGAGTGGGGCAAAGGAAGTGAAGAGCTTTCTCCATTACCATCTTTTATCTGTAAACTTCCTCCTTTTTGTTTTATACATGAATTGATAAAAAGCAGATTTGCCTGCCTCCTATTGTGTTGCTTGGTTTTTTAAAATGTGTGGACTGGGATTGCCAGACAGCTGACTAGTATAAAGTGACCCACACTACACTGTACCAATAACAGAGAATATTTTTAGCTCAGGGTTGAAATGAAGGTTCCTTGGTGCTTTCTGAGCTTGGTTGTTTTCTTGCAGATGTTCATTATCCAAACTAGGTAAGATCATCAGCGCACTCTAGACTGTGTTTGGAGGTGGGGAATGAAGTGAGTAAGTGTGTGTGGGTGGGTGTGTACATTCTTGGCAGCATAGCACTCCTCAGGCTGCTGAGTGCAGGAATGGTTAGGAGAGGTTGTTGGGGTCTGGGGGTGGGTAAGGGTAGCTGGATTGGTTCTATGGTCTGACAGAATGGGGGTTAGGTTGTAACAGAGTTGGAGGGACAGCGAACAGGCCACGCTATCAAGGTCACAATGGATAGAGGAAGTAGTGGCAAAAAACTGAGGGCAGGCTGCTCATGTAGCTGCTGAGACCATTGACTCAAAATAGTCCCACTTTACAGTCTTCAATATTCATTTCTGATGCCAGGTCACCAGAACCTAGATGGACCTGAGCTCTGATTACTGCTATTGAATGTTGAGTCAGTATGTAATAGAAATTGAAGATGAGGTGCTGACTTGGTATGTATGTATAATGGGGGGGAATTGGGGGATCATGGTGGGGGGGGGAGTTCCCTTGTCAGAAATGCATCCAATTGGCTTCCTAGCTCAGCATCAATCTTGTGCACAGGATAGAAGGTGGAGTGATAATTAATGCCCAGTTGCGGAAGTTATGCTCTTAAGGAGTTGTTTCGGTTTGTTCTGTTGTACAATCCTCCCTGCTGCTCAACAACCCTGCCTGAAGGACATGATAGCAATGTTCCAATATTTGAGGGGCTGCCACAAAGAAGAGGGGGTCAACCTATTCTCCAAAGGACCTGAAGGCAGGACAAGAAACAATGGATGGAAAGTAATAAAGGAGAGAACCAACTTAGAACTAAGGAGGAATTTCCTGACAGTTAGAACAATTGATCAGTGGAACGATTTGCCTCCAGATGTTGTGGATGCTCCAACACTGGAGATTTTTAAGAGGAGACTGAACAACCATTTGTCTGAAGTGATATAGGGTCTTCTCAGTGATAGGCTGCAACCGATTTAACAATCAGTTCGGTACGCGCTGATTGCAGCGTTCAAAATACAGCAATTTGAAACTCAGCTGCTTACCTTCTAAGTGTGGAAATCAGCTGTGCCACGCAAATCTGCCGAGCCAGAAAGAAGGAAATATAGGACAGGCTAGGGTGGGTGCAGATGGGCGGGGTCAGCTGATAGTTGGAACTACTGGTTCACCTGAACTGGTCCGAAGCGGCAGCAGCCCACCACTGGGTCTTCTGCTTGAGCAAAAGGTTGAACTAAATGAACTCCAAGATTCCTTCCAACTCTGTTATTCTATTATTTTGTTTGAATGACTATATTCAGGTTGATGGGAGAGCTCCCAAGGCTGATGGGAGAGCCCCCAAGTTCATGAGGAGTTTAATCTGTGAGTTTTGAAACTTTAATTCAGTCGTATTGTCTTCATATTAAATAAGGGGGATCATTTGAAGGCATTGAAGAAAAAAATATACATTTTAGTAATTAGCCTCCAAATGAATCCAGATTAACTTTAAAATATTGGGTTGGGAAGCAAAAATTGTGCTATGCTGTTTAGAAACTGTTCAAAGAGGGTTTCCTGGAATGTGTTCTGACCCCTCACTAGCCTTGAGGAGGCCATGTTGTGAGCTTGCCACTTCACACACTGCTTGTTTTAGCAGCTCTTGCTCAAGGTCCTTATCTTGAAGTCTTGTTTGTGCAGCTTGTTTGGAGCCAAATCCCTCAGTGCCAATTCCTCCACATTAGTGTAGCTCATCTGAGCACAATGCTCTTTTGCACAATTTTCAGGTTTGCTGCTCAGAGGCCACCACCTTGTCAGAATCCATTGTTTTCAGAATGCTTCTAATTAAAACTGCCAGCCAATGGCCTGGGGGTTTCTGAAAGGTGCATTTCCACTTCAGGGAAAGCTGGAAAGGAGATTTAAAAACTGGCTGAGGTTTTGCTTAACCAGGTCTTCAAAACACAAGCTGTTTTCTATTTTTTTTAACTATTCTTCCCTTTTCTTCCTCCTGGACCCCACCTGTTTCCTGCTGCATTCCCCCTAGATGGCCTAATATAGAATTTTCCAAGATATGATGATATGTCATTAAGTCATTTTTGACTCTTAAGGACTACATAGATGGTTCTTCCAAGAGGATCTTTGAGCAGAAGGAAAAAGAGTGTCTCTTGTCACAATGAATGGTCGTAGAGATCAAGAGCAACCTGATTTGAGAATGGACCTGCCTGAACTCTACAATTTGTCCTTCAACATGTCGGTGCCTTTGTAAAGCTATTTTACTTTCCCTGAGGACTGACAGAAACTCATCCAGTGCAGTAAAAACCTGTTGATCCAAAGGTTCCTAATCTCTGAAAAGGAGTCAAAAAGCAATTTCCAAAAAGTGATTAGAAAAAGAAGTATGCCGACCCAGAGTCCTTTAAGGCACCAACCGTGGTTTGAGCAAAGGTGGCTTTTCCTTTGTTTCCAGAGCTCTCTAAGCCTGCCAGAGACAGCTTTGCGTTCTCCTGTCAAAGAGCAACTGTTTGGCACACTTATGGTGATCTCAAGTCCTTTCCTTGTCCAAAGAGGAATTTTGAAGAGCCAGTCTACTTGCTGGCTCTTCGTTCTGCCACAGTTGGAACCGGAACCATCTTCGATTCACCATTTGTTCCCCAGAGGGAAGTTCTTCCCTCTCAAAGTCCTAGCAAAATAAAACTTAGGAAGTTATTTATATATTCCCCACAACAACAATCCTATGAAGTGCGTGAGCTGAGAAAGAATGACTGGCCCAAAGTCACCCAGCTGCCTTTCATGCCTAAGGCACAGACTAGCAGTATATTCAATAGCATAATCCAGGGGTGGGCAACTGTGGCCCTTTTACAACCTGTGGACTTCAACTCCCAGAATTCCTGAGACAGCCAAGCTGGCTCAGGAATTCTGGGAGTTGAAGTCCACAGGTTGTAAAAGGGCCACAATTGCCCACCCCTGTGCAGTTTCTAGGCCAGCACCTTCACCACCACACCAAACTGGATTGGTCCCATTTTGGCAGTAGGCCATGTTTGTACTTCTGAAAGGCTATTCAAAGCAAACTAACTAACCAAATGCGGGAAATCTGGCAATTCTCTTAATTGATGCCAATAGCAGTCATAGAACATCTATTTCATGGTTTATTTATTTACTTCTGCTGTTGATATGCTGCTGAACTCCAAAAAGGCTCTGGAGGGTTTATGATGATATAAAGTAAAACAGAAAAAGAAAGAAACAACCAACTCTTAAAGCCGGCAAAAATCCATCTCCTAGTCTCTGAGGAAAATATTTTCAACAGTGATACAAACTTTAAAAAATTATTATTTATTAATCAAATTTATGTAACTATCCATCTCACCATAAGTGCCTCTGGGCAGCACACAGCAATCAGATAAAAAGCATAGATATAAAAACAACATACATATTTTTTTTAAAAAAAATCTACATTAAGAAATAAATAATATAAAAAGCAAATACTGTACACACACTTGTTAGGAGGAGGACCATATCGTTGATCCCCAAAGGCTTTCTGGAACAGTGGAGCCTGTCAGCTTTCTAGAATGCTAAGAGGATTGGTGTTGACCTGGCCTCAAGTGGAGCACAATGCCAAAGGAAAGACTCCTGGAAAAGCATACCTTTGGAGTACCAAAGGACTTGAGTCTTATAGGGCTTTAAAGGACAACCAGTGATTGAAGGGATCTGGAAACCAGTTTGCACTCACTGCAATTCTTGCTCTAGTTATGTTACTTGAGCAAACCAAGTGAACCCCTTAATTAATTGAATGGCTGCACTCTAGACCAGGTGAAATTTCCAAGAAGACTTCAAGGGCAGCAGGTTTCGGAGCTAGTTGGAATTACGCAATTGGCCAAGGTTGAGTGACTATGAATGGGCCTCTGATTCAGGGATGGCCATAAATGTCACACAAGGCAGAGCTGTGCAAAGGCACAACTAATAGAACTCTCTCCTCCCCTCACTCATAGTTTCATGATACCATCTACCACTTCAGTGGGATCTTTGCGGGTCCAAGGGCCTCTCTGTAAATAATGCTAGAGTCTAGAGGCTAATATTGTTATTCACCATGACAGTGTATTCTACTTATTTATGCAGCTTTGCAAAAAGTCACGTGGGAAAAAGAGAGAAGGGTTTGGCATCACACTGGTGGCCATAAATCAAATATCTTTTTCCTGAAACAGGTTCTTTCTTTTCCAAACAGACAATCCTGGTGCTTCCCCAGGATACTGAATCTTCTTGTGGAGAAATTTCATTCTGGCCAGTTATCGTAACTCATTTTAATGAAAAGAAAGATTGGGAACAAGTAAAGTTAGATAAAATAAAACTGCCCCCAGAAAGATTTACAGTGATAAGATCAGGGATGAAATGCTACCGCTTCGGGCAGTTCACCCTAACTAGTAGTAAAAAATGCTAGTGGTTCGCTGAACCGGTAGTAAAAAAGTGTAAAAAAAAAAGTTCAGATGATCAGCTGAGTGACGTGTGATCGTTGGAACTTTTTTTTTTTAAGCATTTTTATACTACCGGTTCGGGCAACTAGGTAGTAAAAAATGCTTTTAAAAAGTTTTTTTAAAAAAGGTTCCAATGATCGCATGGCACAGCTGTGATTGAACCTTTTTTTCACTTTTTAAAAGCATTTTTTACTACCTATTTGCCCGAACTGGTAGTAAAAAATGCTTTAAAAAAGTTTTTAAAAAGGTTCCCAAGATCACACGCCACAGCTGATTTACCCTCCTTGCTGTTCTACTTACCTTCCCAAGCCTCCTTTTGGCATGTACTATGCATGCGTGTGCAGTGCCCATCTGGTGCAAACTGCGCATGTGTGGCCAACAAACCGGTAGCAAGCCAGTTCAGATTTCACCACTGGATAAGATCTGAAAAATGAAGCGTAAGGATGAATTGTCATATTTACAAAATGCATCTATCCTGCTGAATGGTTATAATGACAGCATGCCTGTTGTGTGCACTCAGCCCACAGTATCTTGCTTTTGCAACAAAGCCTGGAGAATGTCAAGGTTATAGTGGCAAAGGAAGCAAAAACAAAGGTAATCCTTGAAGCCAGAAGTTTACTCATCTGTTCAAGCTTTCATGAATAGAAAATGATGTGTAATGAATGATAAACTTAACATTGGAACATGGATTACAGTTTTATACTAAGGAAAACATTTTATTCCATTGCAATCCATTAAGGGTGTGGTTATTAGTTGTGAAACTCCTTAAGAGTGGCAGATGTAAAATGGGAAGTATTAAGTGAATTCTTTTAACAAATCCAGAGAGTTTTCTCATGACAAAGTTCCAATAACAACTATTGACTTGCTTCACATACTGATGCCAGAACAAGGCATTTTGGTTGTTTGATATAATACTGTCTGAAGGCCCTAACAAGAAGCCATAGAGCTTCTGATGTTTTGAAATGTTTGTGTGGATATACAAAAAAAAAAAAAGGGGGGGGGAGAGATAAGCAATATAGCAGGAAATAAGGGCCTCTTTGAATTAAACAGATTCTTTACATGATTGCCCTCTTTGCCAATGACCTCCTCTCTGTGCAACATTCATTCTTGTTTCATTGTGCAAGACTTAGCTCTAATGCAAAACACTGGGATGTCAGGATGCACATCTAGGTTGAGTAGGAAAAGTCATCAGGAGTTATTTGGTGCAGAACTAGCATGTCTTCAGTTGCTATGCAGTCTATCACCAACCACACGTTGATACTAATATACTCTCATTCCTCAAATCTCTAACCTGTCAGAATTCCAGGGATACAAGTACGTTCTTAGTAAGGCTAACTTACAGAAAAACAAAAAAACAAATTAAGTGGTCCAGTATAAGCTGAAGGTTTTCTTCATATCTGCTGCACAAGTTATTGCTATCCTATCAAATTTCAAAGAGCAGCTCCAAAAAACAGGTTTAGCTTTCTGCCTGCACAAAGGCCTGGGCGACCAGCAGGTCTGGAGGTGGGATAGAAATAATCACCTGCACCTGTCATTTATACCACCTTCTTTCACCCAAGGCAGGGGTGAAATCCAGCAGGTTCTGACAGGTTCTGGAGAACTGGTAGCGGAAATTTTGAGTAGTTCGGAGAACCAGAAAATGTCACCTCTGGTTGACCCCAGAGTGGATAGGAATGGAGATTTTGTAATATCCTTCCCCCAGGAATGGGGATTTTGCAGTATCCTTCCCCTGGAGTGGGGTGGGAGTGGAGATTTTGCAGTATCCTTCCTCTGTCTCGCCCACCAAGCCATGCCCACCAAGCCACACCACGCCCACCAAGCCACACCCACAGAACTGGTAGTAAAAAAAAAAATTGGATTTCACCACTGACCCAAGGCCTTCCAGATGCCATGGGGCAACCCCCCAATTTGTAATAAACTCATGACATTTTTCATTTTAGCATGGATCCAATTTTTTAAAGAAAAGGCAAGCACCCCCTTTCCCCCAAATTGCACAATTTGAAACACAACACAGGTAAATATTTGATGGACTTGCCAAGATCAGCAAAGGATTTTATCCCTTGCATGTGAAAAAGTAGCCGCCTGCATTTCAGTGTGCTGGGTTCCTCTCGTCTTTTAGTGTTTAGTCTGCCATTTCAAGGTCTCCACTTCCTAGCTGGCACTTATCTCTTTCCCTCTGTTTTGCCTCTTTCAGACTTTGCTTTCCTGTCTCTTAACATCGTCCTTGGCTGCTTTCTACTCCAGTTGTCATTATTTTGCTCTCCTCTATCCCTCAAATCTCCTTTCTTTCTCCTCCTTGTGTCAACAGTTATTCAACAGTAGATGCATGTCAAGAAAATGTACAAGATAAGATGATACTAAATATAAATCTCTTGCAATAGGACCAACAACATTGATAAGTGCTGAACTAGAGATCTGTTGGTTGACTTTTTTTTTCTCCAATTGCTAGACTACATTGTTCTATATTCTTTGGAGATGTAAGGAAAATATGGCCATTTAGGAATTACAGTACTGGAGGCTCGATGAACAATTAGGATTTTCACTTTCTATATTGAAAAATAATCTGAACAAAGTCAGAAATGAGTGGACAGTGACTGGACACTATATTCCTTGTGAATTCCACCTTTGAAGGGATGGACTTGCTCTACAATAGAGTGGATGGTGGCAATGTACTGAACAGGTCCTGCTCAGAAGTGTGGAAGGATGCCACAGGAAGGTTTTGGGTGAAGGAGCTAGAGACCTTCTCATGAGGGCCAGAAAGTTCAGTCCATGTGCAAGCACATGCCTCATTGCATCTTTATTTAAGAAAATAAAAGAAAATGGTATTTTCTTTTTCTTGTTATTTTATTAACATTCTTGATCAAAGTCTTTCTCATACTTCTATACTTGTTGAGGAAGATGGTACCATCTTTCTTACATGACTGGTTGACTTACAGATCTCCTGCTCCCCCATCTTTCTGTTTATCATGATAGCTTGTTTTGAAAGTCACTTGTTTTTTCCCCTTTTTTGAAATATTGGGATATACGGTAAGTAGATACTATACTTTGTCATGTTCTTTATGGGTTATAGCATCAATTGCTGGTCATATGCTGTTTGAGCAGCATTACTGATCAATTCCACCATATAGGATCATATTCTGAATAATGTATATTATAGTCATCTGAATTAATGTGGCTTTTTCCTGATCCACTTATATTCACTTATTCTTGAGACTTTCAGTTTGGGAAACTTTATTTCCATTTTAATAATTGTAATGTTTTCTTTAGTTCATGTTCTTTGCGTTCCATGTCCTGTTTATACATGTCCTTGCAAAGTGGGAGTGAAAGTCTCGCCCTCCCACATGCTTTGATTTCAATGTGGATTCCCCCTGCTCCCCCCCCTATTTTTTGCTGGCTATTGGGAAAGAAGAAGTCCAATTAGAATGAAATGAGGGGGGACAAACATCAGGTGGTTTGTCTCAAAGGTATTTCTTTTGTGGTAAGACAAAATACTGTCTGTTCTTCTTTAGGCCTATTTAAATATCAGTGTCTTACTTTTCCTGTGAGCACTAGAGTGCACCAAGGAAAGTGCTTGAATCAACCTCTTTTATTCAGGATACTCCTGCCTATTGCCAAGAACAGAAACCTGTTCAACAGATAATTCTGTTCCAGCAATTTTCATTGCATGGATGAGTAGAGAGGCCAGCATTCTTGGCAAAAACACCAATTGTGCTGAAAGATCCCTGAAAGAAGCATTGTTTTGGAGCACCTTTGCTCCAAACTTTGTGCCTTTGGTTTACAAACTCATCATGATGGCTGGGGAGGGGGAGGGGAGGATGGGAGTTGTAGCCCATCATTCCTGAAAGGGTTTGAAGGATAATAGGGTGCGGCTATCTGCCTTACAACTAGTCTTACTGAGTTTGGTAAGTGAAAGGGAGCTGGGAACACAGAACAATTTACTGAACTTAGAAATGGCTGCATCTAGTGAAGGGACAAACATCTATGCTCCTTTTGCTGTGGGAATGGGCAGCCTTCAGTGAGCGATCTGTAAGATCAGAGCTCATATTTAACTTCCTTTCAGTGTCCTTTAAGAGTCAAAGCTAGCTTCATAACAGTTTGTCCTTCAAACCTAGACCTCTACACAGCCCTTAAAGCATAATAATGTACAAGTGGAAGACAAAACAATGTTATTTTGGAGACAGTTTTTGTTTGCTATGATGGTTAAAGTACCATGATAGAAATCAAGAGCCCATGATTTCTAGTCCTATCTTAAGGACAAGGCCAGCTAGGTGACCTAGGAAGGTGGCAATAGCAAACCACTTCTGAAAATCTTGCCAAGAAAATTGCAGGGACTTGTCCAGGAAGATCAAAGGATAGAAAGCTCAAAGGAACCCTGTCCCCCAAAGCCCCCCCAAATTAGACCATAAATATAAATTATGACCTGAACCCTATATGAAAAATTCCGATGTTCTGCTCAAAAAGATAGATTAAGATTTTAGTTGTTTTTGTACATTTTATTTACTAAGAAGTAATAAATGGAGTGGAGATAAACAGGCAAGAAATCTATTCCTGCTAACTTCAGGAAGAAGTATCTGCTGCCTTCAGATGTTTCAGTTTTTGCATATTTTTATTTCCTTCTCTGTTTTTTTGGAATGACTTTCACATTCCAGAGTATTTCAAAACCATTAATTTTCAGAGAAGAAATATTTGCCTGGCCATCCAGGGCCATTAACATACAAAAGCAGAAGGCGGCATATGAATCAGTGGTGGGATTCAGCCGGTTCGGGACGGTTCGGGCGATTGGGTTGTTAAATTGCTGGCTGGCCCCGCCCTTCCCCACCTCTTCCAGGAGTCCCCAAGCGCCCCATTTTGGCTCCCAGGTAAGTGCAGGGAGATCTAGGCCCAAAAGTTTATTGTTTTCAACACTGTAAGACTGAGTTTAAAATAGAATTTTGTACAAATAATTAACATGTAATTATTAACATGTACAAACTGTTATTGAAATTTGAAATAGCAGAAGAACAAATGAAAAATGAATGAGAAGGTGGGCTAAAACTTTTGGTTATAATACACAGAAGAAACATGGTTTTGATAATTAGCAGGATAGATTATAGAAAGAAGAGAGATGCGTTTAATCATAGAGTAAGAAGTCACTTTATAATTGTAAAGAAAGTTGGAAACTACTGTATTTCTCAGAGTATAAGACGCACTTTCCCACCCCCTCTCTAAAAGTGGGTGGAAATGTCTGTGTGTCTTATACAGTGAATGTTGCCGAAGCCCCGCCCATGCGCCGGCCCCCACCCTTCAGCTGTTTTCAGCCTCCGCACGTTCACGTTTTCGGCCTCCGTATGCTCCATTATAGACCCATTCCAGGCTGCAGGGATCACCACAGCACATCGCTGCTGATAGCCGCCATCTAGAACCGGCCAAAAACGCAACGTGTGGAGGCCAAAAATGGGGCGTGCAGAGGCCAAAAATGCAATGTGCAGAAGTGGCAATGGGCTGTGGCGATCCCCGCAGCCTGGAACAGTTGATTGGCGGTATTCCGGGAGGCCAATCCAACCGCCAATCAGCTGCTCGTGCTAAATCAGGCTGCGATAACGAGCTGAAGCTGACCAGGCTGTTTGCTGCAATGTTGGCTGTTTACTGATGGATGCTGGTATGCAGTGGCAGAATTTTTTTTCTTGTTTTCCTCTCCCAAAACTGTGTGTTTTATACTCCAAAGCGTCTTATACTCCAAAAAATACGGTATATCTTTTTTTCCCCCTTTCTTTTCCTTTTTTCCCTTTCTTGCACTTTTAATTGATTTTTTTTCATTTTCTTTTCTTTCTTGCTCTGTATTAGTTTTTTATTCATTTTTATTTTCCTTTTTAAAAATATTTAATAAAAATTAGAGAAAGTTATAAATGGATAAATAAGGGTCCAGATAAAATTGGAATATTGAAACTTTACAATAAGTTTTTGGAATTAATTATAAAATACAAATAGCTTCTCATGAGAAATAAATCCTCTTTTGGTTTTTATAAGACATAGCATAGATAATTAATATAATTTAAAGACAATAGAGTGGACTAAAGATTTTAGGTACAAAAAAATATACAAACCTGTAAGATGATGCAAAACATAATGACAATAAAAATACTGAAGGAGACTTTTGAAGAATGAAATCAGAAAATAGTAGCTGTGATATCAACATTGTCAGTAACCATGTCTGCTTCTATGGAGAGCCTCTGTCCAAAATATATTATTAAAGAAATGTCAGATGTAGAACAAATTTTATCTGACAAAATAGAAATGTTATCAAAAATGGATTTACAACTGACAGGCCAAGAGAATGATTTAGAAAATTTAATAAAAATATATGTAAAAATAAAAAGGAAGGAATTTTTTGAGATGCCTTAGTAAAAGCACTTTTACTACACAACTCTTCTTCCTCTTCTACCCAACAACCATCTCTTCGTTTCTAGCTTTGTGCTAAACTGCCACTAATTATGCATGCAGGTAATCAAATGCTGTTGTTTCCATACAGTATATACTGATGTTGCTAGACAAATAAATGAACAACAAGCCTATAGAGTTTGAACTTTTTTATTCAAGCTTGAACATGCAAAATCCTTTTTTAACCTATTTAACCTACTGCAAACATTAAGTAATCCAGTACTTTGGGGATGTTGGCTACTACTTACTGTCTTTGCTGTTGTTTGGTGTATTTGTCCTGTGACAGAACAATCACAACATGAATTCCCCCCCATCCCCGCTTCATCTTTCATTAATATTTGGGTCCATTTTAGAGAATGAATGTAATTGTTGCTAGCACTTTATCCAGAGAGGAGGGTATTTTTGTCTCTACTTACTTTGCTGTGCACTTAATCTATTCATCTTTAAAGTACCGTACCATGGTTTCTTTGCTCTTTCAGCAACATTAAGATTAACAACATGAACAGAAATAGTCCATCAACAAATACCCTCCATTCTCTAAAGTGTGTGTATTATGTACTATTATTTCAAAAGTCAGTATCAACCTGCAGGCACTTGCTGGATTAGGTATTGCTGGGATACATAGCAAGCACTAAGCCAAAGTTCAAGCCATGCAGCTTTTAATGGACAATCCAATTTTGGCATAGAACTTCTTTCAAGAGTCCTGTGGAGGATCAGAGTCTAAGGTCAGCCTATCATAAAAAAAGAACTTAAATATGCTCAGGTAATTCTCTGTTGCCCTTTGAATGGACACATGTACAGCTTGGCAGAACTCCAGTTCTCAGTTTTCTCCTTCCTCCCTCCTTATCAATTAGATCTGGGAGCAGACATGACAACTCAGCTTGGTTAGGATGAACTTTGGTTACAGAATGACCTGTTTACTCTGACAGTGGGAATCTCTATCAAAGTCAGCCTCCAAAATCAGTATCTTACATCATTGAACTCAATGACCTGGTAGGTTAAGAAAAGTTCTTTAACCAAGATGGATACATATATATTCTTCCCAAGAATATCTACTGCATAGAACACACCTCATCTTCAAAATGAGCCTTTAATAGACTACCAGTGCCTGCACACAAATCAGTAGTTGTAGGTCAGCATTTCCTGACCCAATGCCTTCCAGATATGTTAGATTGCAAGTTTTATAATACCCAGCCAGCATGCATACTTAAACATATCTGGAAAGCACAATGGTAATAGTCTGTTAACCTAGGCATCAGAGCCTTGTTTTTCATTTCTGCAGATACCAGATCTGGGCTGTAAAATTCTAGGTGACAATTGGGTGGCAGCAAAATGACACATTGTCATGATTACAAACCATTAGGAAGGATAATTAAAAATCTCCCCAAAAGATACTTCCTTCCTCTATAGGGGATTCCTCTATAAAAGATAAATACAATTAGTTGTCACTGTCATATTGAGCCTGTTGATACATTCCGTTTGTCTATTTGCCAGTCTACCTACCCACCCATTAATTTATTGCATAAGTAAAGGAAAATACATGGAAGTTACTAAATAGAATTATTGCATGGACATGTTTGCAGAGTAATATTAGAATAAAATGCAAACAATATAGTATTAAAAGAAACAATTCACTTATCTTTATATATTAACTTGGATTAGACCAGACCAAGAGATAGCTTCACAATAAATTAACTTTAGCATTTCCAAAACTGTTATATTCAATTGTTATTAAAATCAAATCACAGATTGGCTGAAAGAGCTATATAGTGATAGCTATATAATTACAACTGTAATTAAAGAATATTGAATTCTTATTTTAATAGCACCTGAACCAGATGGGACATTCTCCTACTCAAATCCTTCTACTCAAATTTATCACTTCAATCAACTCTAAGGAAATAGAAAGTCCTCTTGAACCTCCTCACTCAAAAACCTGTACCAGTCTTAACAAAATTTGTGCCAATTCAGAATTACAAGAGGTGGTTATGTAATCACAAAGGCTTGCTTTTGGAGAAGTTTTGATGAGAATTTTCCTTCTAAAATTAATGAAATAAAATTTCAAGTATGAAAATGAATTTGTTCATGGAAGAGAAATTTAGGAAAAGGACGATAAATCATAAATATTCCAAATAAAAACAATATGGCTAGCTAGCCAAATTGGTCACTTATTCCCTCCTTGAATTAAGCCTTGGCATGAAGTTCGCTCTTTGTTCTTGGTTATTCCTGAGCTTTGAGAAGAAAGATCTCAAGTACCTTCTTGTCCATTGTCCTAAATGGAGTTGAAGGGAGAAATGTTGGATATGTCAGCTGGGATCTAAAAAAAATTCAGCCCAACTGGTAGCAATTCAACATACTCTCTTTTAGTGAGAAACTGAAGGAAGAAGGAGTCTAAGTCAGGGGTGTCAAACTCAATTTCATTGAGGGCTGCATCAGGGCTGTGGTTGACCTTGGGCTGGGGGGTCATGACCGACTGGGGGTGTGTGGCCAACTGGGTGGGCATGGCCAGCTTGACGCTACTCCCAAAACTGCTGGCATGTTTCCTCTTCGCATTGGGTAAACCGGGCCGAAGCTACGCTGACCTGATCTTTCCTCTTCACATTGGGTAGACCGGGCCGAAGCTACGCTGGCCTGGGCCAAAGTTACACTGGCCCGATCTTTTCTCTTCGCATTGGGTAGACCAGGATAGCCCTGCAGGCTGGATCCAACCATATTGCGGGCCGCATCAGGCCCGCGGGCCTTGAGTTTGACATCCCTGGTCTAAGTTATTCTCTTTACCAGTTTATAATGAAGATGGCCTATGATCAGTAGTGAAATCCAAATTTTTTTACTACCAGTTCTGTGGGCGTGGCATGGTGGGTGTGGCAGGGAAAGGATATTGCAAAATCTCCATTCCCACCCCACTCTGGGGCCAGGCAGAGGTGGTATTTGCTGGTTTTCCAAACTATTCAAAATTTCCGCTACTGGTTCTCCAGAACCTGTCAGAACCCATTGGATTTCACCCTTGCCTATGATATCCAGAACAGGAGTTCATATGGCAGAATGAAATGGTAATATTATTCAGAAAGGATATTGCTAAATATTTGTTCAGTTACCCGTGTTTTCCCGAAAATAAGACCCTGTCTTATTTGAACCCTTAAATAAGCACTTGGCCTTATTGCCATGTGCTCAAAAGCCCAATTGGGCTTATAATTAGGGGATGTCTTATTTTGGGGGAAACAGGGTATAACTTAGTGACAGAAATACAGCAATTGGAATAACTAGTTATCAAGAAGATATCAGAATTATATGAATGCATGAACCTATTACAAATGCAATTAAGGAAAACAAGAGATCTTTTAAGTAGATTTCTTTAAAGCAGCGGGACAAAATGAAATTTAAATGCTAATAGCACTGTGTATATGAATATTGAATAAAATCATGTGATCTAGAGTTGTCTGGGAAATTTTGGGAGTTGGTCTGAACGTTTGAAAAAATAGCCAGGATTGAGAAACACTGCTCTGGAGACTGGAAAAATCTCTAGACAGAGGAAGAGACGTCTTTAGTCTGAAGTCTTACTGATCTTTCCATAGGAATAAATCCCATGGCATTTCATAAAGCCCTTCTTCTAAGGAGGCCTGTACAGAAAGGAGCTCATTGGAACTGGTTTTTGTCTAGTTTAGATAACAGCCGCGCCAAAGTTTAGCAGCATACCTGTCAACTCACACCTTCCTGAATGAATGCTTCACAGCCAACCACCCTTTATATCAGGGTGGATAAAAATCAATTATTTTTTTTAAAAAATCAAAAAAAAAATCAGATTTTTTGATTTAAATTGGATTTTTTTGATTTAAATTGGATTTTTTTGATTTTTATCGAATTTATTTTAATAAAAAACTTTTGGGATAAAAATCTATCGTAAAATAGTTTTCTATTTAAGATACATAAATAATTTAGTTTATTCAGCATGAAATGGAGCTTAGTTACGTAGCATGAGGCTGTATATTCTGCAACACTGGGACTATCGGTGAGTCAAGAGTGGGTCAAAGGAGTAGCAGAGATGACAATTGCTCTTTAAAAATTATGATTTAAATTGAGTTGATTTAAATCAAGCCTTTTTACTAGTGATTTAAATCGTGATTTAAATCAACTTGATTTAAATCAAATGCACCCTGCTTTATATACACTGCTGATCACTCCCCAAGCCATTGTCTGGTTTGTGTCATGACAATCAAATTATCAAACATTGGCGCTTCCAGT
Source organism: Pituophis catenifer annectens (assembly GCF_029215685.1). NCBI lineage: Eukaryota > Metazoa > Chordata > Lepidosauria > Squamata > Colubridae > Pituophis > Pituophis catenifer. The sequence continues at coordinate 242,873,889 of NW_027256881.1, read as the reverse complement.
CTGGAGTGGCACATAACTACTGCTTGCTTCTACCTGCTGGCACTGCCATCTATTTAGTATTGAGGAACAAACTTGGAATTTTATAAGATTACCCTTTTCAGGCAAGATGACCAACCTGGCACTATGATTGTCCTAGTCAAGCTGAGACCACTGGGAATTCCTTTTAACTCCAGCTATATGAAAAATTACAATCTGGTTTATATGGGCTTTACTAAAAAAAAAAATTAAAATCAAATATAAATCAAATGTGGCTTTAAGATTGGCATAATGGAAAGGCTCTTGGGATATATTTTTTTCCTTTTCTGGTCTTGCTTCCTCATATGCTAAATGACAGAATTGTAATGTAAATCCTTATTGTTAGGGTTCAGCTATCACTTTTTTGGATGATATTTTGAGAGCAAATTGTCAATATTTTTGGTTTGCATCAGACAAATATCAGGTGAAATGTAAAATTTGTTATTACCGGTTCTATGGGCGTGGCTTGGTGGGGGGGATTAATGTGACTGGGTGGGCGTGGCCAACTTTTTTTAAAAAAACTTTTCAAAGCATTTTTTCTAATGCTTTGAAAAGCCTCTGCCGATCAGGCAACTCAGCTGGGAGTTGCCAGAGACTTTTCAAAGCATTTTTTTTACCATCTCTTCGGCCAAGAGGTTGCAGAAAAAAATGGTTTGAAAAGCCTCTGATGATCCCAGCTGAGCCGCGCGATCATCAGATGCTTTTTTTTTTTTTTACTTTTAAAAGCATTTTTTCTTCGGAAGAGATTGTAGAAAAAATGCTTTTAAAAGTAAAAAAAAAAAAAAAGCCTCTGATGATTGTGCAGCTCAGCTGGGCATGGGGGGGTGGTTCAAGGATTTTTGCTACTGGTTTTCCAAACCACCCGCCGCCATCGCTACCAGACTGGGCAATCCAGTCCGAACCAGGAGCATTTCACCTGACAAATATCCATTATAAATAAAAACTCTGTTTAGTTCCTTCTTGCTGTTTTAATTCAGGAAACAATTTTGGGGACCTTCAGTTGGGAGGGCACTCTAAGAAGGTTGGGAAAGTTAGTATGAAAATATCTGGAAAATTAATATTATTACGGTGTATTAAATATTCAAAGCAGTGTTCAAGTGGTTCATAATAAAATAAAATCATAACATGAACATGAAACGATTGATTAAAAAAAAATTACAAGGAAATAATCTTACTATGATGATTTGTTCTTTTGAAATTTGACAAATAATAAGCAGGTGGAAGGTGATAGAGGAAACAGATCTAGAGTTGAGTCATAGTACCAGAAATAAGGAAATTCATTCTTTCTTCTTGAACAACTTGGTGAAAATTTCTTCCCACCATTGCTGCAGTTTGCCCTCTTACATAAAATTTACATATACCATATCTATGCAGATTAAATTCTTCATAGTTGTATAATAATTATACCATAGTAATATTGCATTATTTAAATGTTTAATCTAAAGAACCAGGCTAGGAATGGAGCATCATGAAGATAATACAGGTTGTCCTCGACTTATAACAGTCACTTAGTGATCATTCACAGTTACAATGGCACTGAAAAAAGTGACTTATGAATTTTTCACACAACTGTTGCATCATCCCCATGGTCACATGATCAAATTTCAGATACTTGATAACTGACTCATATTTATGAGGGATGCAGTGTTCCCGGGGTCACATGATCATCTTTTTGCGACTTCTGACAAGTAAAGTTGATGGGGAAGCCAGATTCACTTAACTGTGTTACCAGCTTAACAACTGCAGTGATTCACTTAACAGCTGTGGCAAGAAAAGTCATAAAATGGTGCAAAACCTACTTAACAAATGTTTCAGTTAGCCAGGGAAATTTTGGGCTCAATTGTGGTTGTAAATTGAGGACTACCTGTATATCTATGGTTGCTTAGAGTCAACATCTTTCTGGGACATAATAAAAAAACATTAATAAGGAAAACATGGAGAAGAAAGACTTCAGCTTCATTCTGTATGATCCAAATGCTTTTGTTTTTCCATTATTTTAAAATCCAATCATAGTTTTCTGTTGCTTTATATTAATCAGCTTTGGCAACAAAAATATACATATGTATATCACCTAAAGATTATCACAGTGGAATAGACCTTGTAAATTTCCCCGATAAAGCAACTTCTGTGCTCAGTTCCCAACGTTAAAAATAATTTTACTAAATTAGCAATTGGTAGAAAGGAAGGGAAGAAAGAAAGAAGGGAGGGAGGGAGGGATTGAGGAAGGAAGGAAGGGAGGGAGGGAGGGATTCACATGCTTCCTATCCCCATTAGCATTTGTCTTGCTACCATTAAATTCCTCTCCTCTAATACACAAAACATGCCACCATATTTTGACATTGGTAATCTTTCTTTTCAATATATGTGCAATATATTTCTTTATATATGTGCCCTATAAAAGGTATATTCAAAACAGTTTATTCAATGATTATCATAACATGCACAGTAATGAAAAAAGTAATTTGTCTTCACAAAAAAACTCAAGGACTTCCAGTGGGAATAGCAAAGCTAAATACATATCCGTGGAGGACAGAGAGGACAACTGGTGGCAAAGACCAGTTTGTTGGAACCTGTCCATCAAGATGGGAGAGTGCCCACATATTATAGTTGATTAATCATCAACTCACAACCAGGGTAGAGCCTTTTAAAGGACCCTAAGTACTCTAGCTTCACTTCTAATCACTTTTGGAATTTGCTTATCTAACTATCTTTAAAATGATTAAGATCTTTGGGATGGCAAGTTTGAAAAGCCACCTGTAGAATGACTTCATTTCTGAATAAAAGAAAAATTAAGTATAAGAACTTAAAAGAATTTGAAGTAAATGGCAAAAAGTTAAATAAGATTTTGAACCAAGAAAATTATAAACAAATTAAAAGTCCAAATTTGGAATATTGAAAGTTTTACTGTTTTGGATTTTGGAACTACAGTAACTGCTTTTCATGGGAACCATAATTACTTTGCCTACTGTAGGTCATTATTTATATGGGACACTAGAGGGGACCAAAGATTTCAGGCAAAAATAAAAGTGCCTTTGGTTTTAATTAGAATTGGAATTTACAAAATAAAAACCACTGTAACACTTGACTTATTGAAGGAGATCATTGAAGAATGGGCCCAGAAATTAGTACCCAAAATATCAACAATGTCAGTAATGAAGTCTACTTCTATAGATAGACTATGTTTAATGGATATCCATAAAGGAATAACAGATATGAAACAAATCTTGCTTGATGCAGATATAGTGCAATCAGAAATATTGGATTAAAAAAAGGGTAGATTGCAAGATTGAAAAGATATTTAATGTGGAAATACAAGTGACAGGCCAAGAGAATGAACTGGATATGGATCCTTTATTAGATATGTAAAAGAAACTGGCTGAAGTTTTAAGAATTAAAGGGGAAATGCAAATGATAAAAGTTAAAACAAAGATAATGATCTGGATTATGTCTTTTTATTAGATTTACAGAAGATGCTTAATATAAGAAGACTATGTGATGGGATAAAGAACATGAGATTTTGTTTATGACTTATGCAAAGAAAAGATACCTGTTTGTAACTTTATGGGGGGTAAAGAGCTGCCGAACATGTTTATTTTTTTTTCTCTTTATTTCCTTCCCTTTTTATTTTGTTTACACTTTATTTTTCTTTCCTTGAATTTGGTTTGTATTAGGTTGTACTCTTCAGTAAAAATTATGTATTAAAAAAGAAAGTTAACAGCTGGCTAAAGTAAATAGCTTGACCTTCAGAAGTAATAATAAATTCAGAAATCATTTTGGATTGTAAACCTGATTTGTAGGAAAGGAACAGTATAAATCTATTTATTATTATTAGGTGGATCCTAAGGGGCCATTCATCTCTTGTCTCTGTTATATCTTGTCTGAGCTTTCATTGTTCACTCTTACTCAGCCAATTTTAAGACATTGGCAGTAGTAGCTGGTAACTCCAAGGAGTTCCCCTTTCCTGGGTTCCATCTCACATTTCTCCTACCTGCTCCATTGCATTTCCTCTCTTAGGAAACCTTTCTACTGTTGTGTTAGTTAAATGGATCAGTTTTGAAGCAATCTGGTTGATGGAAACAAATGTGGTTGCTTTAATTTATGCCAATGGCTGAGAATGCTGGCAGTAGTGATCCAAAACATCTGGGGGTACCGACATGCTCAAATACCTTGTTTACTCACATTTGGCTCCTCTGGCAACAGGATGCTGGAAAAATCATGGACAAGAGACTCATTCAAAATGAATACTTAACAGAAATGAAGTGAAATTATTTCACAATTGATATGCAGAATTCGGGTAATGTAGAATGACATACTCAAACTACTAAAAGTAGGATCTGAATCCTGTGATTCTTCTTGCCTCTTCAACTTTCCTCAGATTAATTCCACATTCACATTTCCTCTGAAATCACCTCCCACCCCAAGAAAAAGATGCTTTCCTATTTATAAACTACTAGAAGTTTAAGCACGTGATGTGTTATGGGGATCCAGGGCAGAGGAGGGAGATCATTCGTGCCTGAAAAGCCATCATTTTCTCACTCAAATCTGTTTTTCATGCAAATACAATTGTTCTAGAAAGTGAGATACAAATATTTAAAAATATCCTTCAAATCCATTTCAAAGTCTAAAATATTTCATGTAAAAATAAAGAATAATTTTTCATTTGCAGCATGTTTCTACAGGTTGTGACCTATAGATATTTTCAGGAGAAGTTAGATTATCTCTCCCCATCCAATCAAATTTGAACTTTCCAAGGTTCTCCTGAGAGTCAGAAATTAAGCAAAGCTAACCTGGCTTTTTAATCAATCGATTAAAAAAACCTGTCAGTTGTAAGCACCGTTGAGAAATAGGTTACAGCTGTAGAGTATTAGCACCATCTACAGGGGATTAAAACCAATACATTATCAATTTGTTAATCCTATTTTTATTTCATATTTATTTCATTATTACGAATGTAATCTGAATATGGCATTCTCTGACACAGACTTCTTATGAACACCATGGTACAGGGGTGAAATCCAGCAAGTTCTGATAGGTTCTGGAGAACCAGTAGGGGAAATTTTGAGTAGTTTGGAGAACCGGCAAATACCACATCTGGCTGGTCCCAGAGTGGGGTGGGAATGGAGATTTTGCAGTATCCTTCCCCTGCCGCGCCCAAGTCACACCCACCAAGCAACATCATGCCCACCAAGCCATGCCCACAGAACCAGTAGTTTAAAAATTTGGATTTCTGTTTGCTGCTGGCCGCCGCCAGACGTTCCTTTGGGATCGTCAGCTTCCATAGCCTGTCAGAGCCGCCTTTACAACGGAACGGCGGCTCGAAAAAACTCCGTTCCCATGAGGAAACGGAGATAGAGCCGGCAGGGGTGGGTAGAACTCTCTGCAGAGTCCCAAAGGTTTTTTTTTTACCTTTGGGATGGAGCGGATGAGATGCCCCATATCCCCAGCCGCTGCTCTGGGCTTTGGGAGACCTCTGCTAATGCAGAGCTAGGCGTCAAAAGCAAGCCTGCGAATTTGACAGATTACTCAAAGAAAATGTGAGCTGGACCTGTAATACTGAAGCGCAAGTATTTTACTTATCTTTTAAAAATTACTTAAGAGAATAGAGGAAGAGAAAGAGGAAAAAAAGGTTTTTTTTAAAATGGCGTCTGCCGCGGCTGGAGAAGAGTTTGAGGGGGAAAGTTCTTCCGTTTTTATTATTACAATGTAGCGGAATAAATACCACTGGCTACATTTGTAGACAAAACTCCGCTCCTGTTTTTGTTTTTCTCTTTTTCCCCTGGAGGCTTGATTGTTGCTGGCTGGAAGTCTTTTGTCTTGTTTTTTTTTTTCTTCTAACAAAGCCTGCTTAGGCGGAAACATGGCACTGAGGCTTGTGAAGTCAGACAAAAAAATAGGTGGGGGGGATTCCCCCACTAAGAATTTAAAGGAACAAGTTTTAACTCTTCAGTCCCAGAAACCTGATTTTAATATAATAGAATTTCTCTTAGAGGAGATTGAAAGAAGGGATGAGATTGTGAATCAACAACTTGAAAAATTTAAGCAGGAAACTAAGGAATTGGTGAAATCCAAGTTTGACTTTTTGCAGCAAAAAATTTTAAAAATGTCAGAATTCATGATTCGGTTGGAAACAAATACTAATTTACTAGAGTCAAAAATGGATGAAATTCAAGACAAATTGGACAATAGAATTCAAAAAATTGAAAATGATTTGTTAAATATTCAGGATTATAGTTCAGAAGAAAAATTTAAAATGGATGCTGATCAAAAGTCTGGTAATGTAGAAATTCTGCAACAGAGGATTGAAAAAGAGGTTCTAAAGATACAATATAATTTTACAGAATATGCAATAAGACTTAGAGGTTTGCAGGAAAATAACAGAGATGACTTAAGGAAAATATCTTCTGAATTTCTAGCTGGAATTTTAAAGATTCAACCTGAGGAAGTGTTTTGTAGGATTGACAGAGCTTATCGAATAAACTCCTGGACTGCTAAGCAAAGGCAATTGCCTAGAGATGTGGTAATCTATTTTTCAGATAAAGAAATTAGGAATAAAATTGTGCAAAATTCCTTCAATTCTAATTTGCAATTGTATGGAAGAAAGATTTGGATTTACAAGGAACTCCCACCTAAGATATTAATGGAAAGGAAGAAATTTGGCTTTCTGGTGTCTGAGTTAAAAAGGAGAAATATTCAATTCCGGTGGGACGTCCCAGTTGGTATTATATTGAGATATCAAGGAGAAAGATACCAGTTAAATACTGTTGAAAGAGCGGAAGAATTTTATCAAAATAGGTTGAAAATGAATTTAACGTCTTCAGATATAATACAGGATAAGCAGAAGGAGCTGGAATTAAAGACAGAGACTGTACCAGATAAATTGCCTTTGGATTTATCGGATACCCCAGCTGGATTATCTACAAATTCGAGAGAAGTGCCATCTGATTTTAATGTGATGACTTATCAAGGCAAGGACAAGCATGGAAACCAATTAGAGGATATACAAGGGATAAAAAAGAAACGCGAGACACAAAAAATTAGGATGGAAGTCAAACCCACAAAAAGAAAACAAAAAAAGAAATAGGTTGTACAAAAATAGAAATTTCTAACCCAAGCAACAGTGAAGCCAGTGATTTTAAAATATGAATGATTATGTGAAAACATAGAGGAGGCGACACATTGGTCAATATCATCCTGAGGATAGTGGCAGATCTCTGCATTGCCGTAATTTTGGGACATGGAAAGAGCCTCAAATTGATGGTTTTGAATTATCTACTTTGAAACTTCTTTTTGTGTTGATAAATATATTATAATTATTTTGAATTATAAGGCAAGAGAATCACATTGGGACATGCAGAAGATCGGGTTGTTACCCAATACGATGATGGAAATTAATAATCCTGATGAAACCCACAATTATTATTATATGGAATATAATTATAATGTCACTCGGGTGGTTGTTTTTACTTTTATATATATAAGAAGATGTTTACTACTGATGGGGGCAGATATGATTGGAGACCTTGAATAAACTGTTGCATCAGCAAGCTATGTTACCCTATTATGGATGTTGGTTCTAACAATCCAGTGGAAAGACTTCAAGAAGATATTATATGGACTATAAATTTAAAGTTATTGTCTTTTCTTTTTTTTATTTAGATATAATGGAATATATATATATATTTTTAAGTAGTGTGGGCAGTGAATTAAAGATATCAAGAATTGTTGTGTATGGTAAATTTGTAAGACAGTGGGTGAATAAGCTAGCTACAGATTGATTAGTTTAAGAAAAGGGATTTTTAAGTGATACATTTAGGGGAGTGGAGGAAATGGATAGAGTGGAATAAATGTTAAATTAGATTTTATGGGGAGCCCGCTTTGAAATGTTATTAAAGTAGGACTTATCGTATAGTTTTAAAGTGGAAGGTGGTTTTGAATTGTTGCAATAATGTATAGATATAAAACACTATTATGCTAAATTAGAAGTTATTTTATAATAGTTATAGTATAATGTGTTTGTTTTTTTTTTTGTTTTTTTTCTCTTCTTCTTTTCTGAAATGTATGGATAAAGGGGGATTTATAATACTTTTAGTAAGTAAAGGTCAGTATTTTGAGGAGGGAGTAAGTAATCTGTTATGAATTAGGGTTTTTTTTTTTGTTACGAAGAAGTCACAGGGGGGGAAGGGGGGGGAGGGGGGGGTTAGGGAGGGGGGGGGGAGGGGGGGGAAAAAGGGGGAAAAATTTAAAAAAAAAAGAAAAAAAAAATTTGGATTTCACCACTGCCATGGTACCCTTGGTGTAAGAGTACTGCTTTTAATTGCCTTGCATTTCCATTTAGCTTGACTTACTAGGAGCTAGTTAAAAACAGAAGACAACCTCAAAAGCTTGGGCTGATTTTTGTAAATAAATCCAAAATGTTAGAAATGACTGGTGGAAAGTTGCTGGAAATATGGGGCAAATTTCTCCATTCCTTGAGCAAATCACATTCTTAGCTTTTTAAAGTGTTTTTTTTTAATCTCACCCCCACAGTTTATTTGGACAAATTACTGGAATGGCAGATATTATCTATTATTTATCCATATGTTGCTGTTTGTGCATATTAATACTTTCTATCTGCAATTCGTTATTGTTTATAAATCTTTGCAACAAAATGTTGATTTCTGGGAGAATCTTTGAGAAATTTAGCAAAAGGACTGAGGGAGGCCTGTGGCCAATGGTCCTTGTGCATTGGCCACATTCTACTTCACAGAAATGCAGTTTTTCCATTGTGTAATTCATATGATTAATGTTACTTCTACAACCTTTTAAAAAGGTTTACAATTGTTATTTTTAATTCTGAAATAATGAAACCATTATAATTATAATTATAATTATTTATTACTTTTAATTGGTTTTTAAATTTATGTATATATATTATGTTTTAATTGGTTGTACACCGCCCCGAGTCCTTTGGGAGGAGGGCGGTATAGAAATTAAATTAATTAATAAATAATAAATAATTTCAATGATTTATGAGATTTAGTGTAGATTTTATTTACTTTTTTCTAGAAAACTTTTCAGTGGTGTCTACAAAATACTTCAAATGATCAAGCCACAATCATGCTACAGGACTTTTGATATGGTTGGCAAATGATTTATTCTTTCACTGTTTTATAATCCCTAATAGTACGCTCTTAATATTAATGCTGTTATAACTATGTATGCCACGAGTTTATGAGGGAATTTAAAGCATAGATTTAGTTGTGGTACTTCACAAAGTTTGCTTTCATCCAATAGATAAATATCTTTTAATTGATTTTTCTACATATAGTCACAATTTTCCACCTGACATTTTCATGTCTAAAGCTTCAGGAGAACAACATAGTCATCTTCTGTAATGGTATGTAGGAAAGATCTTAGAGGAGAGAGAAGGAAAGCTGCAAACTGGCAATTGGCATATAAAAGATATCTCAGCCCATGGAAAGGAGGATGTAGGAAAAATTTCAGAAGGGACACCAACCCCTCCTAGTTTTAGTGACAGTAAAACAAAAGGGAAGGGAGAAATACTTGTTATGTAACTTTACAATAAAGATATAGAATTAGCACTCTGGGTTTGTTTCTCTGATCTGGACTATCTTGCAAAGCTAACATCTTCATCATCTCCTCCATGACAGTCCTTCATTTATTTAGGGCACATACCTGTATAAACATAGTCCACAAAACCTTCAGGCTAAACATATCATATCCTTGAACTCATTCTTTGTAGGATTTGGGTTTAAACCCACCACACCAGTAACTTAATTACCATGGCTATAACCAGTGGTGGGATTCTGCCGGTTACAGGCGGTTCGGCCGAACCATTTGTTAAATTGCTGGCTCGCCCCACCCCTTACCCTGCCCCTCCGCACCACCATTTATTGCCAATCAATAGTGGTGGGCGAGGGGCGGGCGAGCCAGCAATTTAACAAACAGTTCGGTGGTTTTTTGTAATTTTATTGGCCTGCGGAGCTTCAGCATAGGTTAATTAGCCTATTGATTAGATCGGCCTCCCGACTCTCAGCTGATTTGCTCTCAGCTGTTTTGCTCAGGGCTCTGCTGCTTGCTTGCAAAGAGTGCTGGAGCAGATTTTTTTCCCCCTAGCTATGCTGAAAAACGAAACTGAAAGTAAAGCAGGCTGTTGGCTTTGCTGTTTGCTGCAAAGTTGGAAAATTAGGCAAGCAGATTTCTTTTCTTTTTCCTCACCAAAAAAGGTAGGTGCAAACGATGGGAAATTTAGGGAAAAAGAGGAGAGTTCAAGATTTTAAAACAGAAAAGAAAAAAAGCTCTATTTAACTAGGGAATTGTAATAATTGATACTATTAATTGTATATTGTGTTGAAAACAGAAATGGTTAAGTTGTGGTTTGGAGGAATATATGGGAAATTATTTGGTTTATTATTATTGGTAAATATAATTAATTGATTTGTAAGAAATTGGATTGCATGGAAATAATTGGAATATTCATGTTCATATTGATTAATATACAAAAAAGATAGTTATATAACTAATTGATTTATATTAAAATGTTGAATTTATATTAAACAACTGTAATATTACACAATTAACCAATGTGAGGATGGATATAAAAATAGATGACAATGGGAAGGGGTATAATATAGAATAGAAGGGGAAAATCGAATTTGATTAAGGTTAGAAATGAGGATGAAGGGTAATATTGGTTTTTTTAAAAAATAGATAAGAAATAAATATGGCAAAAAGGAAATATAGAAATTGTAAATTTAATTGAAATGACTAAACACTGTTTAAATTTGTGAACTGGCCAAATACTCTGTTCAAAGAAAATATATTGTATGTTTGTATGTGTGTTTCTAATTATTGCTATTTATTCATATTTGTTTTCTTTTATTCTTTAAAGTTTAACAATTAATTCTTTATCTTAATATCTTTATATTTGTTTGGTGTTGCCTTTCTTCCCTTTCATCTTTTTTACTGTACAGCAATTTTTCTCCTCACACCTACCACCTCTCTCTTTTCTTTCCTTCTTACTTTCTTCCCCCCGCTTCTTCTCCTCCCTACTTCCTCTTCCTTTCTCCTTCTCCTCCTTTCTTCCTCCCTCTTACCCTCACTCCTACTCTGATTTCCCTTCCCTTCCTTCCTTCTCTTCCTTCCCTCTCTCTCCTTCTTTCTTCCATCTCTCTTCTCCTTCCTTCATCCCTCTCTATTGCTGTATCCTTTTGTGCATATGGAGAACTGAAAAAGTTATTTTTGACTGGTCCTCGCACTTTTGACCACTCCTCAAATTTACGACTGTCCTCAAATTTTACGTTTTTCGCCCTATCTTGCCACCATGGTGAAGAGAAGCAGTTGTGAAATGAGTGACACGGTTGTTAAGAATGCTTCAATGGCCATAAATGATGACCAGTCATAAGGGTGAGGACCGGTCAAAAATCTGAGGACCAGTCAGAAATGACTTTTTTCAGCCCTCTGAATAGTCCCTATGTGTATATGGACTAGTCAGAAGGCTGAAAAAGTGACTGACACGGTTGTTAAAAATGCCGCAACGGGCATAAATGTGAGGATGGTCATAAGTGCGAGGACCAGTCAGAAATGACTTTTTTCAGCCCTCTGAGTAGTATTTATTTATTTATTTATTAAATTTTTCTACCGCTCTTCTCCTACTGGACTCAGGGCGGTGAACAGCCAAAAATAAAAAACATCGCATACAAAAATTAATTTTTTTTAAAAAGAATTAGACAGAATTAGGGCCTGGTGGCTCAGCAGACTAAAAGCATTGTGATTAACACCAGCTGTCTGCAATTACTGTAAGTTCGAATCTCACCAGGCTCAAGGTTGACTCAGCCTTCCATCCTTTCTAACGTAGGTTAAATGAGGACCCAGTTTGTGGGGGCAATAAGCTGACTTTGTATATATATATACAAAAGTATGAAGGCTATTGGTGATGAAGGTGGTTGGTCACCACATTTAAAGCGCTCCATGGCATCGGGACCTGGGTATTTGCTAGACCGCCTTCTGCTGCCGATAGCCTCCCACTGACCAGTACGCTCCCACAGAGAGGGACTCCTCAGGGTGCCGTCAGCCAGGCAATGTCGGCTGGCAACCCCCAGGGGGAGGGCCTTCTCTGTGGCAGCACCTGCCCTCTGGAACGATTTGCTCCTGGAGATACGAAGGATCTCCAGGCCTTTCGCCGTGCCCTAAAAACTTTTCTTTTCCATCAAGCAGGGCTGGCATGAACCCCCCCCCCTTTTTAGCTCTTTTTAGCTTTTTAAGTGTAAATTGGGTTTTAGTTGGATTGTTTTAAATTGTGGGCCAAAGCTGTATAATTCTTTTAATTGATTTTAAATTTTGTATTGGTATGTTTTTTATCCTTGGCTGTGCACCACCCTGAGTCCAATAGGAGAAGGGCGGTATATAAATTGAATAAATAATAATAATATTGCTTAACGCATTGTAAGCTGCCCTGAGTCTCTGGAGAAGGGCGGCATATAAATCAAATAAAAAAAAAATTTGGCCCAATTAAATTTAAAACACCCCAACTAAAATCAATTTACAATTAAAAATATCAAAAAATATCTAAGTGGGGGATTACGCCAGCCCAGCTTGATGAAATAAAAAAGTTTTAAGGGCACGGTGATAAACATGGAGATCTGGTATCTTACTTATCTCCGGGGGCAGGTCGTTCCAGAGGGCAGGTGCTGCCATAGAGAAGGCCCTCCCCCTGGGGGTCGCCAGCTGACATTGTCTGGCCGACTGCACCCTGAGGAGTCCCTCTCTTTGGGAGCGTACAGGCCGGTGAGAGGCTATCGGTGGCACAAGGTGGTCCCGTAAGTACCCAGGCCATTATGCACATAGCCACGCCTACCTGGTCACATGACCAGCTAGCCATGCCCACCCAGTCACATGACCAGCTAGCCACGCCCACCCAGTCACATGACCAAGCCACACCCGCCAACTATGCCATGCCCACTGAACTGGTTGTTTAAAAAATTGAATCCCACCACTGGCTATAACTCAGGGTAGATCTCAACCTTTTACCTTTTCATGATAAAGATCCCAGGTCAGGATGAAATTCTTGAGACCTCGATGGATCAATCATCTGACCAACTGGCTGACTGGGTTCACATACTGGTAGGATACACAGAACACACCACATAAATAACAACAACAACATACTTTGAAGTTCTACCAAAAAGATTCCAAGAAAATGAACCCTGAACACATAAAGAAATTGCTATATAAATGCTACAATATTATTTAAGTAGTCCAAATTGTGAACTCCAAATGTATTATTACATAGCACTAATTCTAAAAATAACATCAAAGCATAACTATTTTTATAACTTTTAGACCACTAATGTGCCACATCAATATGCTTATATAGCCCAGACAGCTACAATTTTCTTAACCGAATAGTTAATTATGGGTTTTGTTGTTTATAGCTCTCAGATTTCCTACTGATCTCATCCAAGTACTAACCAAGTCTAGTCTTTCAAATTTACACGCAAGAGCAAGTGATTCTATACAAGTCTAGAGATTCTTGCATTTAATAACTCTTCATTTGTCACAATTGATTTGGACTGCCATATTGGAAAAAGGCTTTTTGAAAACAAACGTTCTGGAATTTCCATTTTAAAATTTGGGGGTGTGGGATTTTTTTTTGTTGCTATTTTTATACAGCTGTACTGTTCCAGATTTTAAAAAGAAATGATTTATGGAAACAAAAAAAAATTAGAGTATATACAGCATTCCTTCTTTTTGGCTCATGTCATGGATTCTGTAGTGCGTATCACAAGACTCCAAATAAAAAATACTATTTACTCCTAGTCAGCTTTTAACTGGCATTCAGGCTATTTCAGATTGATAAGAAAAAAGATTATTATTTCACCAACAATACCACATTTGACTGAATTATTTTCACAACATTCTGTACGCAGTTTGCCAAAAGCAAGGAGACAATAACACATTTCAGTAACAAATACACACTTATTAATTTAAAAGAAAAAGGAATGTTCACAAAGATAAACATAATCATATAGTATAATCATATAGTGCATTAAACAAGTCAGGTTTTTCCCCACAGCCAACTCAATATTTAAATAAATTTAAATTCTGAAACAACCCCCTCCCCAATTTGTTTTATTTATTTCAAATCAGTTTGGGCATGGAACACTGATATTTATCTTCAGTTTTGCTAAATATTTTACATACTGGTTATAACTCGGAGCAAGGACTAAAGCTTCCCACAAAAGCTGAAGGAAAATATTTCACCATTATCACCATAATAAAATATCTTTGGGATAAATAGGTAGGAGGGATGGGAAGAAATGCCAGAAAATAATTTCAGTTCCACATTCCTGCCTTTACTGTCATTTGTGTGAAATCTGAAATAACAGAAACATACAACTTTTGAGATTGTTTGATGTAGTGTTTTAGGCACCAGGTTAGAAACCAGGAGATGGTAAATTCTAGTCCTGCCTTAGATATCAAGCCAATTGAGGGACCTTGAATAAACCGGTAACTTCCTCTCAGCCCTAAGAAGGAGGCAAGGGCAAACCTAAAAATCTTGCCAAGAAAACTGTAGTGACTTGAAAAGGCAGCCATCAGGGATTAAGAAACAAAACACGGCTTGTATAAAAACTGTAGCAATTTTAGGGCTGGATATGTCACTAATTCATGTGAGAAAATTCCAATGTTCAGGGCAAATCTCAGAGCTTGCTACTATGAATTGTTAGGTTTTGCATAAAATGCTCTTGTAGCTTCGCTAGCATCAGGTTTGCATCATACTAATTCTAGAATAACTTTTTCTCTTAACAAAAATTTCTACCTTAACCAGTTATGAGCACGTACTTTTAAGTAGTACAAACTGACTATTATTTATTTAGGGAAAAAAATTATCTGGATGTTTGTACAGGTCATCCTGTGTTAATGATGGCAATCGAGATCGGAATTTACATTGCTAAGAGAAGTAGTTGTAAAGCAGGATGTCATGTGAAAATGTCATGTGAATGTGTGACTTAGTAATGGCATTTTCTATTAAGTAAATCCTGCAACATTGTTAACAAAGACATCATGAGGTCACCATTTACAATCTCCTTCTGGCTTGCACATTGATTTCACTTGTGGGATGCTGGCAGTGAAGGTTGCAAAGGGTGATTGTGGGATATGCCTGTGAGATGTTGCAACACTGCAATTGCACGGCAGGCGCAGAGCCATCCTTGGGCAAGGACCACCTGTACCGTGAGAGAGTAGGGTGCTCTCAGATGCAACTTCTCTAGAGATAAACTACTTTAATAGCTCTGCCAACGTAACTTGAACAGATTCTTCAAGATGTGCACTTATATCCTGGTCTCCAAAATCACTCTGCCATCTGCTGCCAAGCAAACAGGCTGATCCTTAATGCAACCAGAGCAATGTATAAAGTACAGTAATGCAATTCTTGAACCACAGCTGTACAGTGATTGGCATCAGTACTCAGCTAGTTGTCCTCCAGAAGGTGAATACATGGCTAGATATCCTGGGGATTGTACACTCATCTTAATGGTAAAGGTTGTGCCAGAGTAACATTAGACGTCTTATATCCCATCATATACCACAAGCATACATGTTACTTGTATGTTCTTCTTGGCAGCACAAGCACAATTATGGTGTAGTTACAAAGTATTATGGTTAACAAAAAGATTTACTCACAAATTAAAAACTGTTTTTACTATTCCCAAATTCCATCCCAAACAATGTATGAATGTGTTTACTGTTTGCAAAATTACTAATTCTTTTTTTCGCCCATGCTAGATTTTTTTCTGACAAGTAATGATATTGGTAGGTCTAAAAACAACTGGTAATAATGAGAATTACAACTGTAGAGGAAAAGCGGTACAACTGGAAGAGAAGATAACTATCCTCAGAAACTCAGCAATTGCATGTGGTTACAGAAG
Source organism: Pituophis catenifer annectens (assembly GCF_029215685.1). NCBI lineage: Eukaryota > Metazoa > Chordata > Lepidosauria > Squamata > Colubridae > Pituophis > Pituophis catenifer. The sequence goes on along the minus strand of NW_027256881.1, from coordinate 242,857,948 downwards.
GCTTAACAGGAATAATTTTCCATTGCACAAGGACTTCCCTATTCAACAGAGCCCAATTTGGGTTACTTGTGTCACTCCCAAATTTATAAGATTTGAAAAATTGTTTATAAACATATATTCAGTAGGTCAAGTGGTTTGGAAACTTAAAAAGAGGGAGATGAATGTTCTGTGGAATTTGGTATTCTACCTGATGATTCTGTGCAAAATTCTATGCACAGAACGACAATGACAAATAACCCTGATTACATGCCTATTAAAAATAACGAAGTTAAGATCAAATACATTGTTAATATTACAGCTTTGATTATGTTACTTTTCATTCTAGCTCTAAAAAACAAGTTCTTAAAAAAAACTATACAAATACTTAAAATCTCAGGATATGAGCTAAACAAGCCCAAGTACAAAAAAAAAAGTCCACTGGTCAGAGCTTAAAACTATGTTTATAATTTCCTATTTATTGGCATTAATGTATTTCTAAACTTAAAAACCCTTCTGGTAAGTTATCAATTTTTATGACAAAATTTTGCACAACACACAAATATTTACAACATGTACATTTTCTTTTTCAGTCTTTTTACACTGGATCTCAAAAGACACACATTTTATAGATTACCACAGAACAAAAGCTGTGACTTAGGCTTTTCTTTTAAATTTCATAAAACTATCATAAGTTAAAATGAATAGGTTTCTTTAAATTCCTCGTAGCATTTTTTTACAAGTGCAACAGAAAACTATGAGGATCCAATTAGAATGGCTGCAATTAATTGGATAAATGTTGCCTGTTGTAATCACATTGTTTCACAGCAAGTTCTTGAAAAAATAAGCACCAATCATTCTTGCAAAGAACAATTTTATCTAAAAGTATTGAAAAAGTGTTAAATACAAGGTGTTTTAATTTACATAACAAGAAATAAATACACCATCCAAACTTGTATTCTGCATACTGCTACTCTTGTACATATAATGTACTAAAAGTCAGCAAACTGTCAACACCTTTTTTTAAGAAATCAATTTGACTTCAAACCAACGGTTTGCTACTATAACAAAGGCCACAAACAGTACGTCTGGGGACAGCATACAGTGTTAAAACTGACAAACTTCAGAGGGGAAAACATCTAGCAATTAAACGGAAAAGCTGTATTTCATTGCTGGTGATATTAACATACTAGGAAACCTTAATAGGCCGCTACTATGATTTCTTTTAGATTATTTAGTCAGATGTAAGAGCAAAATAACGCTCTTGACAGATTAAAAATTGTTTAGCCACATTATTGTGATTTAATTATCCTTCATGGAAAAATCTGATGGCATTTTTGTAATTATGCTTGAGCCTTTATTTTACAATAGAGCATTTTTCTCTAACTCAGAATTGCACATAAGAAGGATATTAAAAAGTACAATAAAAATCTGCACAACTTGACTTAAGGAGTCAATATGCTGTACACTTTCTACAATATTATGTTGATATAAGTGAACAAACAATAAAGAAGTGCTTCCACTAACATTTTGAGAAAGTTCATCAGTTGAAGAATAATTGTCTGGAATTTTGTTTTTTTTAAAAAATGGACATCTTCAGTTTAAGACCTGTAAGCTTATGCATTGAGCCTTAAAGACTGATCTTCTCTTCTCCTGGAAGAAATGTCAATGTCTATTGAATCCTTTCCAACTATAAGCCTTAAACGCTTAGCTGGAGGCAGAGGAATAAAATCATCCTCAAAATCATCTTCATATTCATCCTCCTCCTCTTCCTCTTCTGCAGATGAAGAATCATCAATAGTTTCTTCTTCATATTGACTATAATCGTCCACTTCCATCCGTGACTCTAGTAATGAAAGAGGATCACTGCAACACACTCCGTTCTCATGAAGGTCATCCGAGTATGTTCCCCTATTTTCTTCTTCTCGTTTTAGCTGTATTTTTAATTTTGTTGAACTACTACTTGATCCTGAGTTAAACCCATTATTAAGCTTTGCTACATATAAATTATTATCTTTCTCGTGGTCTTTACTTAATTTGATGCTTATTTTTGAAGAATTCATTCCATCATTTTCTTGGTCATTAGTCTTGCTGTTGCTATCATGCCGCCTTCGTAGAGTAAGTTTGGGAATCCCAGAGCTGTTTTCAAGAATGAGTTGTGCATCATACCTTGTGATTCGCCTTTTCTTTTTACTTTTTGCAGTTCTAAAGCGCTCTTTGACTTTGAAAGTGTCAGAGGTTACAATGGAACAGCCACCGGATGCAGGAATACAGTCTTGATACCCGATGGCTGAATCCATTACACTGTTTAACTCTCCTAGGTCAGAATGTGAACTGATCAAATCTGGCAATTTATCTTTGCCAGTCAATGTATGCGCACAATCCGTTTCCTCCATTTTTGCCAATGGCTTCCCCAGTCTCCCTTGTCGAGATTTCTTTTTGGCCACAACTCTTTCACTCTTCTGACACCTCCCCTCTGCCTTCTGTGTTCCCATAAGAGATTGCTCACTCTCCAGAATCACATGAGACTGCTGTTCCAAGCTATTGGCTCGCATGCCTGTCAAACTGTTTTTATAGCTGTTTAGCATATTTGGTTCAAGCTTTAAGTCAGAGGTCTCTTTCAGATTCGTTCGTGTTCTCATTGACCTCCGTGTTATGTATGTACAGGGTGATATTTCCCCAGGTTCATGAGCACCTTTCACTGAATTTAATTTATATTCTCGTGCTGCATGCCTTGTTAAGCAGCCACTAGACACTGCAACTTTCACTGGTCCCTCTGCTTCTCTTTCCTTCTTAATGGGCAAATTTTTATACAGAACTATTTTGGGTTCTTTAAGAACCAAATTTCCCATTTCAAGTTTCCTAGATGTATTTTTGTGTTCTGGCCTTTTGCACTGATTTCGCAACTTTATCTTTGAAAGTAAAGGCTTTGCAGGCTTTTTCAGTCTCTTTGGTACCCTGGAATTATTTAAATGAGTTAGTCTGGATGAGGTAGAATTTGATGAAGTTGGAATTCTTGAAATAGACTGCCTGGTTAATGTCCTGTTCTTGCTATTCTTTTTTACACCAATTGAAGATTTGCGGGTAGCTGTAGGATTAAACAAAATAAATGTTTTAAAAGTTCATTCTGTCTTCATACTGATATCAAAATGTGCAGAAATAATGCTTTTGCTTACTGCAGGGCTACATCCTACATAGAAAATAAAGGGTGCCATTAATAATGGGTTTAAAAGCTATAATAAATTTAACAAGGAAAAACTTCTGTATTTATTCAGTAATCTAAACAACTTTTGTAATTTGGGCACTTAAAATAATGCACTGAATATGAATACCCTGTACAGACTATACCAACACTGCACCAATATATGCAGTTAACTAACCTTTAATGGAGCAATTTTCCAGAAATATGTGGTCTTCAGAACTCCCATTTTACCACAATGAAATCAGAATTATGCCTATTGAACTTTACGAATGTGATATTAGAAAAGAAATATGGGAAATTAATATTGTATGGTAACTGCTGCAAGATTATTGTATGCCAAAATTGGAAAAGTAATGAGATACCTATAGTGTAAGAACAGATTATAAAATTAACTGAACTTGCGAAAAAAAGTCTAATTAGGGGAAAAATGACAGACTTTTTTTTTAAAGATTAAGATGATAATTACATGATAGAAAGAATGGTAGAAGGCATCAAAATAAGTTTTTTCATTCCTTTCTTTTTCAACTTTCTTTGTATATTTTCATTGTATGAAAAAATTGTAGTAAAATTGTTGTTCATTATTATAGAAGTGAATGTGAAGTCACTTATTTAGTGCTTGACTCAACACATTTTGGTTTCGTTTCATATCTTCATATTATCAGCATAATGCTGTTTAAAAATGTAAAAGTATCTGGAATATCAAGTATATTATATATATCAATAAATTGAAAATTACGACTAAATGAAGAAATCATAGGTTTATCAAGAACAAAAAGCAGCAAAAACCATCAAATGTTAAAAAGAGAGTATGACTCCAATTACGCTGAATTAATGAAATGGTTCATTTTATGTTTATAAACTTGCACTCTGTCAATGTAATAGAATGACCAATCAATATTACCCAATTTGAATATTTAATAATATCTTTAAAACCTGGATAACTTTCTCTATTTGGAAGCAAAGAGAGAAGTATGGCTGAAATTAGATACAGGTTCAAACTGTTCTTTGGTGATCTGGACAGCAAAGTGCAGTTATTTCTATCTTAGTGAGCCTGCAGAATGTCAGCCACTAATTAGGGTATCCTGAACCCTTTAGAATGAACTAGTATGAATTATGGTTGTCTGGTACAGCATTTAATAGATAAAATTACTTGTGTTCACTCTGAGTTGGAAGCCCCGGAGAAGAAAGCTATTGAGATGACAGAAGTAATGTCCTATGATATTATACGAAAGGGTTTTAAGTTTGTGCATCTTGAGGATGGGGCTAAAATTCTCTTAGTAATGTTACCTGCATGTCAGTCTTTCAAGGTAGATCAGGAAACACACTTGACAGGAAGACCAGAACTATACTATATTGAGACAGGCTATAATAACAGAGGAGTCATCCTGAAGCATTAAGATGCTTCTTAATGAATGCTTCTGTCCTCTTTATTTACATAGCAACTTCTGAATATTTGTTTCAAGCAGTAAACACTTTCTTGATGAAAGGGGAGAATCCTCAGCTTTGAAAGGGGCCCTGGCCTGCTCATTCCTTAAGAAGTCTAACCTGAATTCAATGGAATAGAGCTAGATAACACTTATCCCCAGCCTTTCCTTATGAGTTTTAAAGTGCTTCCACTCCTTCCTGAAAGGGCAGGCCCAATCAGTAGTGAGAAGAGGATAAATGATGGTCTACATACACTCCATTATGGAATGTCCCAGGGCTCAGTCCTTTCCCTAGATTATTTAATGTCTATATGAAACTATTAGGAGACCTTATTAGTCAATTCAGAGTGAAGTACACTCCATATGCTGATGATACTCAGTGGTACAGCTCTGTTCTGGGCACAAAGAGAGATGCAGTGGAAGTTCTGACGTTTGACAAAGTGGGGGAAAAGAGGCTGAGATTCAGTGCAAGATGTATAACTGTTAATTTAAATACCTGATTTCAAGATTGAAGCAAATCTGATTTTGATGGAATTGTACTCACAACCTCAAAGATTCTTACTCATTCCTTATTATATTGTTAAGTTATTATAATTTGCTGTGAATGGGTTGCCCCTGATCACCTGTAAACTTTAGTTGGTCCAGAATTCAGTGTTTGCTAGGAAGCCATGATCTTACACCTTTTCTGCAGGTGCTGTTTCCAAGTGCAATTTAAAATGTTGGTCAACTTGTTTCAGAACCTAAGTATCTAAGAGGCAGTATTTGCTAAGTGTTTCTATATACCAAGTGAAGTAGTCTCTGAGGAAGCTTACTTTCTATGGAACAATTTCCCCTGAGGAAAGGATTGCTTCTATTCTTACAGCTTTCTGAAAACTGATAAAAATCCAATTCTTCCAGAAAGCCTTCAAGAATTGTGGGGCCATTGATACCTAGATCAATCGTATTAATAGAATCTGTAATTTATGATTGTATATTTTAATAATGCATTATTATCTATTATTGTTACTTTTACTATTTTTAGTATCCAAAACACTAAATACTGGATTGATGATGTTCGTCCATCTTGTTCGAAGAGGACCTTGACATCTAACAAGTTGTGGGCTGTCCATGATGTGTCTGCAGGTGGCTGGTAAGGCCTATACGGGCACGAAATGTTCTGCCACATGTCGGGCAGACATGTGTGGGCACCATTGTTGCAGCATTTGCAGCTCTGGTTTACAGAGTTTACAGAGGTAAGTAGTACAAATAATAAATGTTTTTGTTCTTTTCTCCTGTTCACTTTTGTGATTTTTGTTCCTTTTGTGTTCTTTGCACAAAAGGGATATTAAATATACAAAAAAATGGAAAAAGTGCAACCACTAGTTATTTCATTAGATTGATTCTAAGATATTGATTAATCCCAGAACTCTCTATTCCAAATATCCTTTGCCACCAATAAAGCTTACAAATATTTATTTTCTCTTTAGAAGATCTGTGAAGACTCTACTCAATCTTGTTAAGAATGCTTACATAAAATACATTTCAGAATATTCTTGCCACTTGCTTACTTGCATTAGCTTTTTCCTGAGTGGTATCTGCATCAGTGTTAGAGCTGACAGATTGACTGTCAGAATTTTTACTGCTATCACCCAACTTTTTAAGCCTGTTTAAACGTTTATCTGTTTCTCTGAGTCCATATTTGCTATTGATCACAGGAGTAGGTGCAGGCAGTCCCACTCTTGATTTAAAAGCACCAGTTCCACGTCTAAAAAAAAAGAGTAACACATATTAATTATACTACACATAACATTAATAAAATGAAAGCTAATTAAATAGTATGAATTCTGGATCTGTATTGGTATTTTAAAGAAAATAATCATTTGTATAGTTAAAATTCTGCTATTATAATTTAAGGGAATTTAATTAAAAGAATTGAAAAGATACTCCTTTAACATTTCTGTTTCTTCAAAATTCATATATCAAGTTAAGTATGCTTCCTCAATTTAATGAACTATATTTCATTAATAATAACATAAAATTAGAACCTAACTTCCTTAAATATTATGACAGTACAATATTAATTAGAAGGATCAACATGTGTTCTATAGAAAATATTTTTGTATTATTTCTTCAGAATATGGAGGATATAATCTGAAGATGTCTTTTACTGAATACATATCTAGTAAAAAGGTATAGGATAAAGTAATCTTGGTGAAACTGAATAACTATGAATCAGATAACCTAACTGCCTGGCAACTTTAAGCTTAAAATAGAAATGAAAGTGATAAATTAAATTGTTATGGTTTAAAATTAAAAATATATTTAAATGTTCATGTATTTCTTTAGATGTCAAACATATTTATTCACACAGAAAAAGAAGAATTTGGGGTAGTTACATTTTGGTAAACCATCTAATCTTAAAATATTTTATCTGCATGCCAGAAATAACTACGTGCAAAATTGAACAAAATGAAAAAAAAATGAAGCATTTCTAACGCTTTCCATTTTTAAATATCCTCAAGCAAAAAAAAAGTAGAGAGGTATAAGATTATGTGTACAAAGTGTTAGATGCATGTAACCAGCTGGCTTTGGATGGTCCATACCTGTACCAAAACACGCACCGTTTGGATATAAAAAAATCAGGAGTCTAGTAGTTTTTTCAACTAAATTTACTAAAAGGCATGACCTTTAATGACTTGTGACTCACTATCACATGCATAAAGTAGTTAGATTGATATTGGATTTAAATTGTGATGAGGTGAGGGCAAGGGAAGGGAGGGTAAGACAAATTGGTTATGTAGATGTAAATTATATGTGAGGCAGATTATTTTATCAATTAACCATCGCAATTACTTAAAAGCCTATTGTGTTTGAGACTTTTCCTAGATTGTCTAAAAACTTTTGATGTGAGTTAAGCACTCTCTTGCTCAATGGTGGTGTTAAAGCTTTGTTTCTTTCAGCATATTATACATTACAGGCAGTCTTCACTTAATGACCATCCTACTTAGTGACCATCTGAAGTTAAAATGGTGCTGGAAAAGTAAATTTACAATTGGTCCTTGCATTCACAACCACTGCAGAATCAAGGAGGGAACACTTCAGCTCTTAATCTTTCCAATGTTCTTCCCCATGTTGTTTAACACTTATAAGGAAGCGCTAGGAGAAGTTAACCACCAATTTGATGTGAGATTTAGGATTTATTTTATTCCAATTTGCCTTTGATTTGGACTGATTCTATATGACCTTTATAGTTAGACCTATTATTTCACATTTTTAATGGCTTTTCTTACATTTTTATTGAACTTTGATGTAAGCTTTCAGGCTTAATGGAATTGGGTACTCAATAAATGCACCAAATAATATCAATCAATACTACTAACTGGAGGAGGAGGTGCTACATGTTGCCTTAAGATTACGAACTGTACATTCCATTTTACCTTTCACATGTGTAGCATTCACAAAATTCATTATTTTCTCCGAAAAAGCCATCTCCATAATAGCAAGAAATTTCCTCCCCAGGTTCAATATCTCGCAAAGCTTTCACGCATGCTGTATCCCGGCCAGTTGAAACAAACTGTAGAGGATGAACAATTAAAATTTATTTTAATTTTTTAAAAGTATTTTTAATGTAATTTCATTTTTAAAATCTGATTATGTAAAACATTGCACACCTACCTTACAGTTGGGTCTGCAATCTGAAAAAGGTCCAAAAGATAAAATCAATTAACTGTTGATAAGACCTGAAACATGAATAATTACAGATACCTAAAGTAAGATTTTATACAGGTTTTATAATCTATTGCATAACTTAACTGAAACAGCCACAATAGCAAAATTCAAAATATTTAATAAATAATTCTAACTTCAAATAGGATTTTAGATCATTCTGATTAAATTAGGGTATAGATAAAAATATATTAAGAAGAACTTGCAAATTCAACTTATTTTTTTAAAAATGTCTACCTACCATGATTAATGAAAGCAGCTGGACCAAGCCACAGCTGAGCACAGTTTTTCCGTGTTGAATACATGACACTGAAGTCATTTTCTCCATGTCTGAGGAGCATATTCTCTTCTAGTTCAGAGAGTTCGGCAATACAACCTACTAATAACTCTATCTTGTCATTTCGTTTCCTAGTAAACAAAGAAATAAATTATTTTGTATAATTTTATTTCCATAATACAAAAGTTTAATAAGGGATAAATTCTGTCCCCCCAACCAGACTTTTTTTGTAGAATGTTGACTTTCCTTAATGAAACGTTAAAAAAAAAGTCCAATTGCTAGTAGAAATTAGTTCTTGAATTTGCTAAATTCAATATTTCAGGTTGCAGAGGTTGTACAAGTGGTTAAACACAGATTTTATTTACTTGTTTGTTCAATTTAATTTTGGTACTGCCTGAGTTCTAAGGTGGGTGAATATCTGACAATCAATCTAGGAGGAAATCCTTTCAACTGAAAGAAAATATTGCTAAAGCAGCAGCAGACTTGGAAAAGCAAAAATAATGAAAAACAGATAAAAGCTCAGAAGGGGTATTTTAGAAAGGCCTCCCTGGCACCAAAAATGTTGTTTTTATTTTATTTATCACATTTTAAACCGCCTATCTCCCTCACACAATTTTATCACTTCAAAAATCTACCTTAGCAACAATTTTTTCCAATACTTACCACTCTTTTGTTGCAACTATTTTGGCTCCATTTTGCTCTGATGAATATCGATTGCATGGCAATATTTCAAATCCACTGTCAGTTGCAAACATTCGTAAATAAATAAATACCTGCAGCAGGAAAAAAATTATTAAAAAAAAACTTCAGTACACTCTGTGCTGCCAAATTGCACTGAATCGATGCTACACTTGCTAAAAACTCAGAATATTAATAACTCACTGATAAGCTTCACAGAACCTAGAGTAAATATAAATTAGCATATATTTTATATAACATACAGTATAAAATTTGAATTTTCAAAATAACTTTTATGTGAAAAAGGGGAGGGGAAAAATAATTATATCCTTATACAGACTTCCAGCCAATGTCACATGAATTATCATATTGTGTATTATATTATATCACCAGGAGTTCCAGCATTCTCCAGCCAGGGAAGAAAGTTAGTTTTTGAATGTATTATTCTCCAATTCTCAAATGTTTGAGACACAGCACTACTAAGGTATTCAAGAATATTCAAGGCTTTAGAGTACTGAACTAAGAATTCCTTTTAAAATAACACACCTTTTTCCAAAGGACAGACTTTCAATGTATGAAGCCCTAATTTCCTCAATGTGTAATATTCTGCAAAGATGAGATGTAAATTATATCTTTTAAAAAACAATAAAAATAGGACACTAATTGTTTTAGCTATTTAATATTTAAATTTTGCATCTCCTGATAAAACCATTAAGCATATAACCCTCAGTAAGAGTTTCTGGCTTATTCCTTAAATTCAGTCTTCAAACTTATATTTATTCATTTCCTATATACCACTCACTAAGGAAAGCTGTATTCTAATGCATCAGTTTGAAGTCATTTCAATAAATATTCATAGGGGAAATAATTGCAGTTATTTATTATCATGATTAAGTAATCAAGTATATCTGCACAAACTTTTTACAAGACACAACATTTCACTATAAAGAGCAAACAATTTCCTTCATTTGATTCCAGCTGCCTCTGATAACATCCTGTTTTTTTCTTTTCTTTGAAGCTTTCTACTATCTCAGTCCTTTCCCTTTTTCTGCTGTTGATTTTCATCCAGCTAGTTAATTTTTAAAAATCTTACATAGTATTTATTAAATGATCAAATTTGTACATCGTCCAACTCCAAGCAACTCTGGGCGTTTGCTAAAGATAGAAACAGACATTTTTTTTCTACCCAGTTTAACATTCACAATATCCTATAAACTGTACTTGTAACAAACTGAACTTGGATTAAGTATAAATACACCTACATGTTCTTTGAACAACCTTTCCTGCATTTTGTTCTTGTTAAGAAAATAGTGCCGGGCCCAGTCACCTGACGTCAAGGACTTGAAGGCTTTTTCCAAGTGCTCATCTTTTTTAAAACGCTCAATCACCTCCTTCAGTTCCTCTTGTCTTCCTTTTATTGGTCGAAACCTCAGGCAAAAAAGGAAAAAAACCCAAGATAGAACTTCAATCAAGCTGCATTTTATATGCCCACTTTATATATTCAGAGAAACTAAATTACAATAGGACCAAAAGTAGAAATGAATATTGTTTCAACAGGTTTTACACAAATGATTAAAAGAGGAATAATTATAGTTACTGGAGTAGGAGAAACATTTTTAATAATGACAAGGAAATATCAAAAGCCTTGTAAAAAACATGAAGGCACATCTGAAATACAGAACAGTATTTGTTATCTGAGTGATGATATATCTGCTATTTCATTTGCATGAGAGAGATACCAATCAAATAAAGCTTTTAAAAAACACATATAAGGTTTGTTTTACATATATATATAGTGTTAACCTTCAAGGTAGTTCAAAGAAGCACAAACCATGAATTACTAACACTGCCTTTAATGTAACACAAGTCTGAAAGAACTTCTCCCCTCCTTTACTTTTACTTTCCACAAAACTAGAAAGGGTTTCTTCTGAGATGCTTGTTTTCCTTCTATGGGGAGAGGTACCTTTTGCATGAGAGTTGGTAGGCTGAGGGTCCTGTCTCCCAAGATCCTTCCTACAGGCCATTACATGCACTAAATAATGAAGATTTTCCTCATACGATTCCTTTCTTTTGATACGTTGAGCATCGTTTTCTCCCATATGTTCCTATTTACACACTCCAGTCATGTGAGAATTATTTATCTCCTGATTTCATTAATGCAGTTAATCCCAAAACTCGGTCTTCTATGTTGCACTCACCTTATGCAATGCTGTAGCAAGATGTGTTGAACTCTGATATTGTACAGTCAGGTGGTATGTTAAAAATGTCTAAGGAATTTAGTCAAAACTTTAATTGAACTTGGATATTTTTAGTTCTGTCCAATATTCTTATAAACTGCTTATTAATTTTACTTATTTTCTTTGCTTCATGACCTCTTTTTTCATAGGAGTAGGTGGGATACAAGCTTTCAGAGAAAATCTGATATAGAGGTAATTCTCGGTTTACTATCACAATTGCAACCAGAATTTCAATTGCTAAGCAAGACGGTTGTTAAATAAGTCACACCCAGTTTTACAAAGTTTTTTGCCATGGTTAAGTGAATCACTGCAGTTGTTAAGTGAACTGTATGGTTGTTAAGTGAATGCGGCTTTTGTCATTGGTTATGCTTTTTGAAACTGGCTGGGAAGGTCACAAATTGTCCCCAAGATACTGTAACCGTCATCAATACATGACTTTGCCAAGCACCCAAATTTTGATCATGTGACCATTGTAATGGTTAAGTACGAGGACCGATTGTAAGTCACTTTTTCAGTGCCACTATAACTTCAAAATAAATGAGTATGTCGAGGACTATCTATATTAATGAGATAAAACAATATAATTTTGATCTTTTAGCAACAGTATCATTTGTTTCTAGATTCTGAAAGCTGAAATAATATTTTTATTACACAATTTAATGAACAACACAGAGAATATTTTGATATAATTTTAATTAAGAAACCTGTATTTTTCTTGTGATGGTGTGGTGGGCTAATTATCTTTTTTTTTTTTTTTTTGCATTGGCCTCTGTAAATATGGTTTCGCTCATTTATTTATTAAATTTGTATGTTGCCCATTTTGCTGTCACATGACTCTGGGTGGCTTACATGATAAAACAATATTATAAAAGATTAAAACAGTAAAACAATAAATGTAACATTAAACGATTATTTGAAGCTATTGTACAGATATTACTCAGCAATGCAGGACTAAGGCACATTTTGCTTTGCTTTTCAATTATCTGTAGGAGATGGTGAATGAATGGTCATACAGGTGGTGCTTGCTTAATGGCCGCTCATTCAGTGACTGTTTGAATTTATAATAATGTTGAACAAGTACTACTTACGACTGGTCCTTGAAGTTTCAGCTGTCACAACATTCCCATGATCACAACTGAGATCTTGGGCCCACCTCTCAATTATGTTGTGACATTCTACAGTTAGGTGAACACTATTTGCAACTTTCCAGGTTCCAATAAGTGAAGTCAATGGGAAAGCAAACGATGATGAAATGAAGTTCTAGTGATGATAACCAGAAGTGCCAGAGTTGCTGTTGCTAAGCAATCATGTGATATCAGACCTTACAACCATGTTGCTTAGTGATGGAAATTTCAATCCCAATTGCCATAGCTAATTGAGGATTACCTGCAATTTAGGCCAGAAAGTTGGGCTAAGTGCCTGTTTGTCATTTTAGCAAAGTTACATCAGTGCTGAAGCAAGAACTCCTGTTGCCAAATTGGAAATTCAGAAAAAGCCAAATGGGGAAGGCTAGCAATTTGCTTGTCCTGTATTGTTCAATCAGCTTCGCTTTGTGTTCCTTGAGAAGGAGGTACCAGTATTAAGACAATTTCAGACCACTGCATGTTCGACTGACGTTGTTTTCCTCTTGGTTGATACTGACTGGATCAGTTGAGGGAGATCTAGTCAATTATCAACATCACCACAACCAATACTCTTCCATGGAAGGGAAGTGATACCTAACTTGAAGAAGGCAGTGCTCTGTATGCTCTTCAATGAAGTATCATTAGATACGCTTGTTCTGATAACTATAGTTGTCAAATTTGCACTGTTGGCGCAAGTGGTTGAGAGAGTATTGACTGAACAATTCGGAACTCTCCTGGATGGAGAATAGGATTCAGATCTTTTTCAACTGATTAGAGAACAGATCATGGCCTGGGAAAAGCACATCTGTTAATTACTTCAGGCCAAGAACTTAACATGTACAGGATCTGTTATGACAATCTTTTTTTTAATTTTCAGCTTCAGATAACCTTTAAAATTTGTTGATAATCAAAGTATAAGAATATCAAAATGTCATTTTAATAAGACATGGATAGTGCTTGATTTATGACAAACGAGACAAGAATTTTCATTGCTAAGCAAAGCAATCGTTAAGTGAGTTGTGCCCGATTTTATGACTTTTGCCATAGTGAATCTGCTAAGTGAATCACACAATTGTTAAGTTAATCAATTTGGCTTCTCCCACTGACTTTGCTTTCAAAAGCCAGCTGAGAAAGTCTCATATACTTTGTAAATATATGCCAGTTGACAAGAAGCTAAATTTGTTCATGTGATTATGCTGCAACAATCGTAAGCATGAGGACCAGTTGTAAGTCACTTTCCTCAGTGCTGGTGTAACTTTGAACTTTGATATCCTTGAACCTTGGCTAAATGAATGGTTGTGAACTGAGGACCACCTGTACCAAGAAACTATGCATTAGAGCTTTGTATCAGCTCAAACTGAGAAGGCCCAATAAACAACTTAATAATCCTGACTCCCATATTGCCTTCCTCATGCATCCCAGTATATTAAATATATTAAGTTATATACCAAACCTGTAGAATACTGCTAGCAAGCATTGAGGATAGCAAAGAAGAATATTGTTCAATGTTGGAAAGGCAGTGTTACTCAGATTACAATTTGGGATTACAAATACATGTTTACTTCTATTTGTGAGTTGTTTTATTGATGTAATAGAATTGATACATATTGTCTCATGTAATCTAGGTTTAATGACCTGTTTAAAAATGAGAGGCTCAATTATATTTCTTGTATGTAAAGTATGTTTCTTGTATCTTTTTACTTTTTTGTCAATCAAACCAAAAAGGAAACTATAATCCATCCTAATAATTTAGGTTGAGATGTTTTAATTTAACATGCTATTTTTAAAGTCAATCTTATGGATAAAATCTTCAAATTTAGGGATGGTTATAAAGCAACAAATCCTAATTTTTTTCTTAGTATTAAAAATAAATAAGAAATATATCCACAGTATCAACATTTTTTACAGGCTGTTGAAATGTGAATATGTTTTTTGTTGAAAAAAATGATGTTATATTCCAGTTACCCAACACACACAAAGATAGACCCACAAGCACACCACAAACAGTGTGTGTCATATAATTAAAAGCTCTATTATGGAGTCTAAGGAATAGTAGTAATACTAGGAATAGAAGAAAACTTAAAAGAATGTGATTTCTAATAAAACAGGATTCTTTCAAAAACACAACTGGTAAATCTATCATCTTCTTTCTATTAGTTGCTTTAAATAATTTGCCTACTTATATAATAAAATAAAGCAGCCATTACACAATGCTGATTAAAATACTTTCATGTTATTCTAATTCATTCATTAGCTATTATGTACTGGCCTATATACTATCCAATCTCAATTTTGGGGGCATTGTAACATGCATAAAATGGAGTAATAAAAAAATCCTTAAAAAGCAAAACAAATAACTTCAGGAAAATCCAATAAGGATTGGTTGACTGCCAGGATAGTCCGAAAAATAGGAAGAAGGAAACAAATCTAGTATCTTGAAATCTTTGATGCAGATTGCCTTTCATAAATACAGCTTGAGGGCTTATGAAAAACATCTTAATGAACACAAAAAATAAATGTGAATTAAGACAGTCAAATTTTCCTTAAATACCTAATTCCCAGTGCTCTGTGTTAATTTTTTTACACTTTAAATTTGTCAGATCCACATAGATTTTAACTAAAACAATAAGGCTTTATGTTTGCTCAATAATAAAACAATTACCTAGTGTTCATTTTATGTGTTTGAAAGCCTAAATATGGATCAAGAACCAAACTAGTTGCTAGGTCATCATTCTCACATAGCTCCTTGGCAGACATTCCAGAAGAAGGCACGTAGCGACTTTGGCCCTCAAATCCCGAACCACCACTACCTGCATAAATTAAAACAAATGATTAGCTGATACTGAACACTGAATTGTATCTATCTTTCTCCTTGTATACGGAACAAGAAAAAAAGTAGGAATCTTGAGAATAATGCAGAAGCTTATCCCAAGTATCTGTTGGTCCGGTGGTGGGTACAATGCTTTATTTATGCAGAAGATTCATTTTCACCAGGATATTTGTGATGACAGAAGTTACCACATGACTGAACAGAGTTTCAAGTAACGCCCCATAGGAAATGTTCAGGGAATGAACAATGCATATATCATAAAGAGCCAAAAGATGATTAATTGTCATCTTTTGTATGAATTAATGAGAGTGCTTTACAATGTAGTTTGTACGGCATCTCAGATGAATTATTTTCATTAGAAAAAAGTATTTTAGCTTTCAAAATTTATACCATATTTTATCTGACAGTGGTCTGAACTTGTATATTTTTACTTTTGTGAAATACTAACACTGCTTCCTAGCAAATCTTCTCTATTCTGATATTCACATGTCTCTTTCATTTTATCCCTCAAACATTAAATAAAAATAACCACTCTCTGATTTTAAAATTTTATCACATATGGACAACCAGCATTTTTAGTGCAGCCTGCAGGTATTCCTTAAAATTAGGTGTAATGGTACGAAGTGATTGATTTGCAGTTGGTCCATTCAGTAAACCATATAATAAAGGAGTCATGATTTCATATATAATGTTATATAAAAGAAAAATGATGCAAGCACAATCTGCCAATGAATAATTTGTATTCAGTTTTAACATGTTGACATTTAGAGCAAAACAAATCCTTTTCATTGCATGCTTGATTTCAGGGTAAAACCATATTCTATGTCCAAAAACCTAAAGCAAATCAAAGTTGTCTATCCTACTCAGAAGTTCTCCAGTTACAAAAGGAAAGGAGAAGTGATTGTTATAAGTAGAAAGTTATGTACCTCTGCTGGATTATTAAATTAGTACTGACTTCAGTAGTGCAATTTTGGTCTTGGCCTAGTTGTATAATGACATATGAAGTATGACGTGACAGCAAGAATGTCTTACTTGGAGTTGCTCTGAAAAATGAAGCCATATAAGCCATATGAATCTTTATGACCATTAAAAATAGTAAAGCATGTAAACTTGTTTCCCCATGTGAAACATATTATAATAAATAAATGGCAACATTTAAACCAACCAAAACCCAGAAGAAATTACCCTCATATGTTGAGCAATGGAAACTCAAATTAAGCTTGCCTTTAAATCTTCAGGTTATTTGTTTCTTTTAAACTAATGTTCTATCACTTTAACTCAGATCCAATATCTACATGAAAATGAAATTAAACAATTATGAGTAGGAAGTCTTTAAAATTGCTCCTGTAAAGATACACTCCCCTGAATATTATGAGTGTAGATTGTGTTCTAGTGATATTTTCTGGGACAAATCATAAATACGCAGAAAACTGAATTATTTACCGCTGCAAATTATGCATTAGCAACCTTTTTTAACATTGAAAGGAAGACTATAAGGCTCACACTTAAGCTTTCATTGGGACTTCAATTTATTTAAAAAGTATAAATTATTTGCGCACATTACTGTGTCATAATTTATAAATGAGAAAATTTGTAAATATATACAAGAAAATATACTTGGCAAATACAGCCTTTATAAAATTAACAAATATGGTAACTTGAGATCATCCTAGCACATTAACTTATACATACATCTGCTGGACCGTCTCTCAACTCCATTTTTGCCAGTCTTTGGATTTTCCTTTCCAGAATGCTGTAATTTGGACTGATTTTGATGGTGGTCATTAGATAACCTGCTTCCATTTCTCCTGCCATTCACCACCATGTTCTTGGATTCTCCCAACCACTTCATTCCCACAGACAATTTGCCCCCGTTGCATTTAGTCCTTCTTCCAAAGGCTTTTGGAAATTAATGGTAGTCCAGTTTCCTAACAGAAAAAGAAAGCACAAACATAAACAAACTGTTCAAAGCAATTTTATTAATACTATATAATAGTATATAAAAATAATACATAGCTTTTTTAAAACATATTTTGTATAGGTAGTTCTCAATTTATGAACATGAGTTTAGTGATTGTTCAAAGTTACAATGGCACTGAAAAAAGCAATTTGTGACCGATTTTCACACTGTTGCAGCATCCCCATCATCCCACATTTGGATCATGTGATCAAAATTCAGGCAACTAGCATGTATTTATGACAACTGCACTCTCCCAGGGTCATGTGATCACCATTTGTAACCTTCCCAACTGGCTTCCAATGAGCAGAGTCAAGGGGAAAGTCAGATTCACTTAATGACCTCATGATTTACTTAACAACTGCAGTGATTTGCTTAACTGTGACAAAATGGTCACAAAATGGGGCAAAATTCACTTAACAACTGCCTTGGTTAACAATAGAAATTTTAGGCTCAATAATGGTTGTAAGTCAAGGACTACCTGTACTACATTTCTTGCTATATATTCTAATTTTTTCATTAAAACAAAATTAAGCTTGGTTGCTTTGCAAACTGCTCCCCTTCACTTTGTAAAACCCTCGTTCCACAGCAAACCCTTTTGACCACAGTAAAAACTCTTTGACCACGGCAAAAACACTCAAGTTAGAAGATGGGGAAATTTGTAATATTTTGTGGAGGTCCTTCTTGCTTCTCTTCAGAAGGCAATTTTAAGGTTTAACTAGATGTAACAATATTCATAATCAGATGGAGATGTTATGACTCTACTCAAGACCTCATGAGTTCCTCAGAAGTGAGGAACCTGATGATTACAAAAAATCATATCTGATAAAGAACTCATAGCACAACTAGTTCCAATCCTAACTCTCTAGGTTACTATCCTAATAAAGTTATGCAACTTTAAGGCTATGAGATGTCACCAGGTTGAAAATCAAAGAATAGAGAGATGGGGGAGAGTACTGGAGGAATAATGATTTTAGGAATCAGGAACTCCTGAGTAGCCCTAACTCTTAAATCAGGATAATTAACATAATCAGCCTGATTTGGGTAGAGGATAGAAAACTTTCTATAGAAAAGCTTCGACTTGAGGTCAATGATAATTTTCCTTGTATTTCCAGAGATGGGAACATAACTTTGCAATTGACTTTGTGAACAACTGACCTTTCTAATGTCTAGAATATGCCTTGCTGCTAAGTCCTCTGGCTGTGTGTTTTAAACATTGGAATATTTCACTATCACTCAATTTCATATCAATTTTGTGGAAAATATTGAATAGTTCAACTGGAAGTTTTTATTTTAGCTTTAGTTTGGAAGCATGTTAGTATAAGCCAGACGCACAGGAGGTGGGGTAAACAATGAAGAAATTTATGACACTGTAGGGTAGAAGTAGATTCTGATCTATTTGTACTGAAAGTTTAGAGTAGGCAAATGCAAAGAATAATCAGCACTGGCAAACAAGCAACCAAGTTAGTAGATATATTTGTGTTTCTCCCCCATCTATTGACTTTTATGGAAATCAGACCTACAATTTGATCTCTCATTTGGGTATTTTACTTTATCTGTTTCTCCACTTTACATTGCTAAGATACTTAATAGTCATGTATGCAACTAATTGAGCATTTCCCAAGTTATCCTTCAAATACATCTCCACATACATTGTGCTTTTATTTTTATAGCATCTATTGGAAGTAGAGTGCTATTGTTGTTTTAGCTTCTGCAGCACAGTGAAATGAAAAACAGGTGAAAACTGGAAACAGAAAAAGTGGTATGGCAGGGAGGAAAATAGGCAGTGATAATTCAATGTATTTGTTTCCCATAGCTGGGTATCTCCCCTTAGAAATCTTAAAGAAACTGAGCTAACTACTTTAATATGACATATTTTATTTATAATCTGTCTGTCTATTTAATTTATTCAATTCTGAATAAATTCTGAAGCCAGCGCTACAGGAGTGAAAACACTTGGAAGTTTGAAAAGAAGCAGCTTTTTTGACAGTTTGAATTTGAAATAGGCTGTTTGGATCTTACAGGAAATGCCATGAAACTCTTCTGATCCTGCCAGAAGTGTCTCAAGTTTGAAATGACCCTGCCTTCATTTTAGAGCATTTGTTTATAGGATGAAAAAGTCTATTTTCAGTAAAAAAGCTTTCAAATCTGAAACATTTTCCATATTCTGGCCGGCAATGTCCTAATAGTTTGGAAAGAGATGTGAAATAGTTGATACATTCATATTAAAATTTAAAAACTATATATTAAGTTGCAAAATTACACCAAATATTTTCCAAGGAATACAGAAGATTCCCCCTTAAGAACTCTATTCCTAACCACACAAATATACATAATCTCAGGAAAGAAAATTTTTTATCCCAAATCACATTGCACAGAGCATCATTACAATCCACACATCCATTTACTTCAATGTCCCTGCATTTAAGAGAGTAAAGTCACATTCTTCCTCCTAGCCTCAGAGCATGTGTAGTGAATTCTGCCCATTTACTTCAATTAAGCATTGAAGATTTGAAACAGGGATGGAAAGGACCATTTAAGTTACCAGATCCAAACTTTGGCTAAGTTACAACATCCAAATACAGACATTCTAAATAGATGGCTGTCTAATGTTTGCTTGAACACATCCAGTGAAGAAATTGCCCCGTGGGTAACTAATTCCACTGTCAAACAACTGTTAATGTTAGAAGTTTTTTCCTAAGCCAACTTGGTCTAGACCAGCGGTCTCTAACCTTTCTGGCTTGGGGGCCCAGCAGGAGGGGGGGGAGAGAGGATGGTTCTATGTGAGTGGTAGGTGAACTACATGAGTGGTAGATGCTTGCTCTAAAGGTTAAGGTGCTGGCCTAGAAACCAGGATACTGAATCATAGTCCTACCTTTGGCATGAAAGCCAACTGGGTGAGCTAGGGCCAATCACTCTCTCTCAGACCAACTCACCTTATAGGGTTGAAGAAAATAGTAGTAGTAGTAGTAGTAGTAGTAGTAGTAGTAGTAGTAGTAGTATGTATGTATGTTCATCGCTTTGAGTTATTTATAGAGATGCGATGTAAATAAATAAACATCCAGATCTGATTTTCTGTAAATTAAACCCACATTATGTATCCTGTACTCTGAAACAAGAAGGGGCCCTTACTTCAGCTTTGGCAGCAACATGCATCTGCAAAGCAGTGGCACTATTTTGAGCAGACACATGGATCCTCAATATTATTTTTAATTAGATTTATCCTGCCTTTATTTTTGTCAGCTTAAAGCAGTGTACATAGCTAACACTCCCATCTCCTAACTTCTCCACAACAATCCTGTGAGTTGGGTTGGAATGAGTGTGTGTAACTGGCCTAAAATCATCCAGCCAGATTCTTGCCTAAGGAAACGCTAGACTAAGACTAAACTAAGCCTTCTGGTTTCTAGCCCTGCACCTTAGCCATTGCAGCATCTTCATGGCTGACCTAGAACAATGCATTCTTAACTCTCAGAGCCTAAAGCCCCTCCTTGGCTTGAGATTCAGTGAAGACATTTTTTATCATCTGGCCATTAAAATTTATCTGTCATCGAATTCCACTATGACTTCAACAACTTCCACCCTTCCATCAACTTCAGCCTACACCTATTAACAAGTTCACTTCTTTGATGTCACTGTAAAACTTACTCATCCAATGAGATCAATAGGCAAAGAAATTTAATCAGATCAATGAAGGACATATTAAAAGACAGACCATAGAAACAAAATACCTCAATTTGTCACCTGAAGTTTAAGCCACTCAAATGCATTATTGATGAGCTATACCCATAGTGTACAATGACATCACATTTTCTTAGATACTATGTGGCAAGCCAATATTTGCATACTGCCAGTCACTGAATCTGCAGCAGATTCTCAAAGCAACAAGCAATAGCAGGACAATTATGACAATATGGGAATCAAACCCTGAAACCAATTTCTACTTTGCCCGGTATAAGAATACAAGTACCTTCATGTGTTCTTCCTCCAATGTGGTATTTATCATAATTTGCCAGCAATGTCCCTCTGAGTTCTACATAGAACATATAAGACAAACTTTGTATAAAACAATTGGTGTACATAAGCTTGACATCAGGCCACAAAACTAAATAATATCTGTGCGTTTCAACCTCCCAAATTACATTATAGAATATCACAAAATGACTATTTTGTAAAAGCGGATTTAACAGCACCATCAAGCAAGATACTGTTGAACTTACATCCATCAAAACACTGGGAATCTTAGGAGGTCTCAACAAACACAATACAATGTGTATTAATGCATTTCTACTGTTAATTGATACTTACGATCTTTTTCCAATTATAAGTATATAACCGGCAATTGCATAACCAATCTATTTCTCCTCTTTTTTCCCCACATCACATCTCTATTTTCATCCTACAGTCTAGCCAGTGCATCTGATGAATAAAATGTAGCTCACCAAAGCTTATGCCTTGTAACAAAAACTGTCAGTTGAAAAAGGTGCAGACTCCTGACTTTTTTTTTGCCACCAACACGACTCCCCTCCTACAAAACCTAAAGTCAACTAGCTATATACAATTCTAACCTATCAACTTGAAAGTAAATGTAAGATTCTAGATTAGATAAGAGCTACATTAGTTCCATTAGAATTTACTACAGTACTTTAGCACTTCTACCAATCTGTCAAGATTTGGCAACAAAATAGTATGAAAAACACCAAATGACAACTTCCAGTCTTTAACTGACAAAGAAAGGAGAAGAGGAAAATGTTCCTCCCATTTACACAGCACTTATGAGATTAATCATGTCCTCTGAGAATTTGTTTACACCTGTCCCAGTAACCTAGATTTATATAAAAATTCTAATAGTGACAGGTTGAGTTTTAATGATAGAGTGTTAAGACTGTTCTGATTTCCCTTTTCTGCTATGATTTATAATTGTTTTCTTTTTTGAAAAAAATAATTTATAAATTTTATCTCTTCCGTGATTGGTCTAGTCCCAAAAACAAAATGGAGGGAAAGGGCCAACAAATGCCTTAATGCCATAAGCAGAGGAAGTGAGAATACAAAACATGTTTTATTTTTTTCCCTTTTAAATTGCCAGGATGTAATATGGCATATAAGATTCCTACCTTCTTAGATATAGTACCATGGACAAGAAGAAAGGTATCTATCATACATTCCTTAGAAGATAGGTAACATAACAAGAACTTGTAAGACACATACCAAGGCAGGAGGTGAAGCTAGGATATATAGGTCCAGGTCTTCTGGGAAAAGAGACATAAAATCGTATCTTTCATGTTAAATGTTCAGCACTGTGACCAAACTATGTCATTGTTTCTCCACTACACAAAACAATATAGTTCCAATATAAAAATGTGTAAGATGCAATAAAGGCTATAAAATCCTTTAAAAATGTCACCTTTTAAAACATGGAATTCAGTTGGGAATGAGGAAAGACCTCTGGAAATACTATGTTCTTCTGTACAAAGAATAAAAACAAATATAGTACAATTTAATAGAATAATTTATAAATCTCTCTAGTGAGCATCTGCCCTGCTATAAATTTACTATATTAACTCTTAGCCATAATGTGTTCAACACAAACATTATTCTAGTAATTTATATGAAAGACTTTAAATACTTTGGAAATTTCTTACAATATATAGAAAAGGCAAACTAAAGAAATTAAAGAAAACCAAAACTAAATCCAGCCCACCGCCTAGTCTTTCTAGTATCTTCTTTCCACTTCTTTCCCCTTAGTTACGAAGACTGGGAGGCAGGCTGATTTATAGGCCAGTAATGGCTAACCATTTTTCCATCACATGCCGGGGGGGGGTGGTTGCGTGCGTGCCCACACCCATAATTCTATGCGCCCTGCTCCCGTGCATGTGCGCACGACCCCCCTGCTCCCCCTGCTCCTGGCACATGATGGTACAGTAGGCCCATTTTTTGCTCTCCCCCGACTCCAGAGCCTTTCTAGGAGTCTGGGGAGGGCAAAAACGGCCTTCCCCACTCCCCGGAGGCCGAAAACGGCCCATTTGCCAACTTCCGGTCCTACCGTTCCTTCTCCTGTGCGCTGCTTGGAGAGTCCAAGTGTGGGATATACCCAAGCTGACGACCCAGTTTGTGGGGGCAATAAGTTGACTTTGTATAAATATACAAAAGTATGAAGGCTATTGTTTAACGCATTGTAAGCCTTTGTAATTCCTGATAAATGGTGAAGGGGAAGCCCAAGTGGCTGCCCTGCAAATCTCCTGAATGGAAGCTTGTGTAGCACAAGCAGCCGTAGTGGCTGCACTCCTGGTTGAGTGAGCCATAATACGGCCTGGAACAGGCCTTGCCTAATGTTCGTAGGCCAATGCTATGCACGCCTTTAACCAGTGTCCAATGGTGGATAGAGACACCTTTTTGCCCATAGATCTGGGCTGAAATGAACAGCAATTCCGTCCTTCTGAAGGAAGCAGCTCTGTTGATGTACTTACGAAGTACTCTACGCACGTCCAGTTTGTGCCATCGCTGTTCCCGAGGATTTCTGGGATTTGGACAAAAATCCAGTAATATGACCTTTGGGCCCTATGAAGCCAAGAGTTAATCTTAGGCACGAATGTTGGATCTAAGCATAACACGACCCTATTAGAATGAAAAATGCACAAATCTTGTCGTACCGACAGGGCCGCTGTGATTGCAATAAGAAAGGCAACCTTGAAAGTCAAAAGTTTGAGACTGGCGGCCCCTAAGGGCTCGAAAAGAGGAGACGTGAGTGCCTACAGCACTAGTGACAGATCCCAAGTTGGGTATCTATGAACTGTTGGGGGTTGTAAATTGGATACCCCTTTCAGAAAACTACACACCTGGGGTGCTGAAAGAGTGGGCACGTGCCCTCGCCTTTCTGGATTGTGGCCAAGGCGGCCACCTGCCTGAGGAGGGTGTTAGTGGACAGTCCCTTATCCAATCCCTCCTGAAGGAAGTCTAGAACCCTTGGGACTGATGCCAATATGGGAAACAGTTTCACCTTGGTGCACCAGCGGCAAAAGGATGTCCACGTAGCTTCCTATATTCTGTTGGTTGAGGGGCATCAAGAAGCTTGAATAGTCGAAATTACTTTGCCAGAAAAATGTCCTATCTTCAGAATCTCCCTTTCAAGTGCCAAATGGCCAAATGGAGCCACTGAGGTTCTGGGTGATTCACAGTCTCCTGGCTGAGAGAGATCTTGTGTGGAGGGTGAAAATTGGACAGATTCACCAAGTCCGCAAACCACGGGTGCCTTGGCTAGTGAGGAGCCACTAGCATCACTTCCACCTCCTCCTCCAATATCTTCCTGACGACCCTCGGAATGAGAGGGGTCCGAGGGAAGGCATATAACAGTTCTAGAGGCCATAAGGCAGTGGAGGGCATTGGTCCCCTTGGCCCCATGAGTCTGGAACCTGGTAAAGAACCTCAGGAGTTGAGTGTTCGTTGGGCTGGCAAATAAGTCCACAGCTGGATGACCAAATTTTTCTGATAGCTGGCGAAATAAGTCTGGGTGCAGGCACCATTTGGACTGGTCGATGGTTGTTCTGTTCAACCAGTCCGCCTGAATGTTGGAGATTCCGGAGATGTACTATGCTCATAATGAAAGTAGGTGTCTCTCCGCCCAAAGACCTAATTCCCCTGCTTTGCGCATCAGGACCTTGGAGTGTGTGCCTTCTTGTCAGTTCACATGTGCTTTTGCTGTCACGTTGTCAGTCAACAACAACACGTGGTGACCTTACAATGTCTCTTGAAATTGGCGTAGCACCAGATGGGCTGCTCTTGGTTCCAGCCAATAGGCATTGTTTTGCAGTTCCTCCGGTGACCACCAACCCTGAGTCACTCGGGATTGCAGGTGAGCACCCCAGCCGAAAAGGCTGGCGTCCGATGTTATGACTATTCGGTTGAGTTCCTAGAATGGGCAGCCTTTCTCCATGGCTGCTGATGTCCACCAGTCCAAGGATTGAAGCACTCTTCGAGGAACCCAGATTTGTGCGTTGGAATTGCTGAGCCCTGACCTTTGACATAGAAGCAGGAGTCATTGTAGGGCCCATGCATGCAATCGCGCCCAAGGGACGATCGCCAAGCATGAGATCTTCTTTCCTAATTATTGTGAAAGAATCAATCCATGGTACTAGTCTGAGAGATCTGACCTGATCGACCATGGCTTTTATGCTGGATCGGCATTCCTGAGAAAGGAAAACCTGACAGGTGTTGGTATTGATCACTGCTCCTAAATGTATCAGACTGGTGGAGGGTATCCTCTTGACTTTTCTCCCAGTTCACGGAGAAACCATGATTCTGGAGGGCTTGGACCGTAATCTGAAGGTCCTGTTCCGCCTGAAGTGTGGATGACGACTGAATCAAAATGTCATCCAGATAACATTGCAGTCTAATGGGTCTCACCCGAAGATGAGCCGCCATCACATCTAGCAGTTTGGTGAAGGTTCTTTGGGCCGAAAACAGGCCAAAGGGAAGCACCCGGTATTGCCAATGGTGTCCTGCATAGGAGAATCTGGGGAACCTTCTGTGGGATGGTCTGATGGGTACATGGAGGTATGCCTCTTTGAGATCTATTGATGTTAAAAGATCTCCCTGTCTGATGCAACCCAGAATGGTATGCAGGGATTGCATTTTGAACTGTTTGTCCTTTATGTGTACATTGAGTTCCTTCAAATTTAGTATGGCTCTCTGCCCCCCCCCCACCCGAGCTCTTGGGAACCAGAAAGAGGTTCGAATAAAAGCTGAGACCCTTCTGCTCTACCGGTACCAGCTCGATAGCCTTGATGTCCAGCAGAAGCTGGATCTCGGCTTCCATCAAAACTCTCTTGGTGGCATCCCTGGGAACAGGGCATCGAATGAATTTTTTTGGTGGGTTGGAGCAAAATTCTAGAGTGAGCCCGAGCCTCACTGTCTGTAATGCCCAAGCATCTGTAGTGGTATCCTGCCATTGGCTACTGAACATCTTTAACTGATCGTCAATGGGGATCCCTGACTGGGAGTCACTTTGTTTGACGGTAAGGGCGGCTACTGGCTCCCTGAAAGGGTCGGATGAATTGTGACTGTCTAGCCCTGTCTCGAAAGGATGATCTATCTTGTGAGCAATCCATACCTTGGGGATATGGTCTCTGGTAGGTCGGGCGTTAAACCCTGCCTCCGGACCCTGAAAGGGCTGCCTTTTATAGAAAGGGGTAAGTCGTCTCTCCATCCTCCTGTAAATGTAGGGGAGAGTCTTTCTTTTGTTCTTCCCTTTGACTAGGATCGGATCTATTACTTCCCCAAAAAGGTTGCCTCCCTTGAATGGAGCAGACGCCAGTCACCATTTAGATTTCATATTGGCTTGCCACTGGCGAAGTCATAAAAGGCATCTAGAGGTGATATTGGATGCCAGTGCCCTTGAGGCAAATTCAGCTGCATTGAGGGTTGCGTCCGCTGAGTACTCGGTGTTGTGGCCCCGCCCTCTGAGCCTATCTCATCGGAGGAAGAAGGCTCTGAACATGAGGGAGAGGAGTCAGCCAGGCCTCCCTCTCCAGGCCCCTCCCCTCTGGCACTGTCTCAGGTGCCAGCCGAGGAAAGGGAGATTAGCCAGGAGCCAGGTGTCTCTGATGAGAGCGAGGAAGGAGAGCCGTCGTTCCTGGATGCACGCCAATGAAGGTGTGATAAACGGTTGCAGCAGTTAAGGAGGCGTGCTAGGGATTATAACTGAATCACCGGACCACACCCCAGAGACTATATAAGAGAGGGTGGTGGCTGGTAAAACTCTGTGACGAACAAAAACTAACTCTGGCTAGTCACTTGAACAACGCCTGAAGCTGCCGAAGGGATATTGTTTTGCTGGACTATTTACACTGCGTATGTAATTTTATGTTATCTGTTGAAGTAAAGCTCTTGGCAGACGGTGCTTATATTGTTGCCAAGTTTGAGATAATGACCTGTGTGCCAAGTGCTTTCTTAACCCTCGGCTGGCTGTGTTTGTGTGTGTGTGGAGACGGGGACAGAACACTCGGCTGCTGCCATCAATTTACTAATATCCTGATGCAGCCTGGTGTCTTCCGGGTATGCTCTGGCCTGCATTTGACACAGCCATATTAGCGATGTCCTAGTAAAAAAGGATGTAGCCATGGCTAATCCAATTGCCCAAGCGGCTGCCTGATGCGTCTTACAGGCCAAAAGCTCTGCTTTCCTGTCCTCGGCCTTTAGTCCCTCTGCAGAGTCAGAAGGAAGGATGGCCGCTGTTACTAGAGTGGCCAGGGGAGCATCCACAGTTGGGATCTTTAGGAGTTCCTCTAGATCCTGCTCTGCGGTATACATCCTCCTGTCCATCCCACTAGGGGCTGGGTCTCGGCTTCGCTGGTCTGTGTTTATGGCGAGCAGAGCAGAATGCAGGCTCGACACTGGGATTGACCCAGGCTGGTTCCACAGTCTCTGGATGACATCTACAAAAAACTTAGGTGAAGGAATCAGCTCCTGCACTGTAACTGGTTTCATGTATAGGCCGGTACTGGGGTCCTGAGACTCTGAGGGGTCATCTGTTAGTCCACCTGCTACCCCCATATTGGCCGTAGTTTTGGCTTTGAACAATAAGGCCTTAAACAAATTGGGATGGAATAGCCCGGTATATGCGGGCTTGTCAGGGGTGATACCCTCGTCCTCTGATAACTCTTAGTCACCTACTTCGTATTCGCCCACAAACGAAACATCGCTGTGCTGGGAAGGAAGTGGGAAATGAGGTTCCTGAATATAGTCAATATCGGGTTGCAACTGAGATTGCAGAGCTGCTAGATGGGACAATCTCAATGGCAATGGACCAGTGAGACCCCTTTGTTGGAAAGCTGTATCTATGCCCTGTGAATTGGTTTGCGTGATGATGTTGTATAGTTCTTGAGACAAAGAGCCAGATTCTCCTCAGGGCAGAGCCCAGCCACTGTAGGAATAAATGTGGCAGATGGAACAGAAATTCTGAGTATTGAGATAGGCTCCAATTCTGAAGTAGCCCCGTGGGCTAGAGGAACATAATCCTCCCCATAAGGTCTTGTTTGAAAGCCCTGTGGCCCCATGATAACATTAGGGGACCAATTTAGCTGTTCCTCCTGCAGGGTCTGAGAGTATAATTCCTTTTCCATGGAATTGCAAGCCATTCTGCTCACTGGAATTTCTGGAGCCCTAGCTGCCTCTGCCTTTTTCTGTGCCTTTGCAAATTGTTTTTCCAAGGCCTTTTGCCTCTTTATGGCATCTTTCTCAGATGCTGATGATACTGATCTCAAAGTTTTAGCTTAGATCTGGTAGATGGCCCTTTAGATACTGACCTTGCCCTCTTGGAAACAGAAGCCTGTGATCTCTGTCTGGGGGAAGAGTCAGCTGAATTGCTGCTGTGAGAAATACTGCAGTCCGCCATTTTGGATTGCTGGTCCCTGTTATCTAGTAGCTGCCCTAAGGTCTAAATCTCGGCAATCCCAATCCTGGGAAGTACCCCCTTTTTAAATATTGACCTGGGCAAATTCCTCAATACAAGGTGGTAAGCTGGCTGAGGCACTAGCAGATCTCTTCTGTACAGGCCCAGCTGGGATTTTAGCGCCAAACTGACAACACTGTTTGCAAGTGCAATTGATACAGCAGCAGTAGCAGAGGCAAAATGGCGCGAAACTGACAACACAGTTTCAAAGTGCCAATATCAAGAGCTGCAGAGGCAGAAATGGCGTGAGACCAACAACATGGCCACAAGCACCTCAATCCCTTAATTAGCGCAAAACTGGCAATACGGTTTCTAAACATAAAATCCGGCCACCCTCACTCACGTTCTGACCGAGCCTCGGTCTTTCCAACATCTTTTCGAAAGGCACTGAGCCCTTGTGTTCTGGGCAGCCTGCTGAAGAAAGTGACCAGCCGCTGGCTGTCGCCCCCTTCGGCAAAGCAGAAATGTCCTCGGTCTAATGTTCGATCTCGATGTGGAATAACAAGCTGTGCTCACTGCGGCGCTTCAGCGGCACTTCGCCAAACCTTTGATCTGCACAAACTCGTGTTTTTTATTTATTTATTTATTTTGGTATTCCAATTGCAAGGGAAAACTGGTTACGTGTCTCTCTAGGCCAGGGGTCCTCAAACGTTTTAAACAAGGGGCCAGTTCAAGGTCCCTCACACTGTTGGGGGGGGCCGGACTGGGTGGCGGACGTGGCTAGATGGTCATGTGACTGGGTGGGGGTGGCCAATTTAGCAGTCCATTAAACAATACACACAAATTACACTTTAATTTGTTATGCTCCTGGGGGTGGAAAGTAGGTTAGTGAAGGGATATGGCTGCCTTGGGTATGTTTGAGGGGCTTTTGTGTGTGTGTGTGTGTGTGTGTGTGTGTGTGTGTGTGTGTGTGTGTTTCTCTCTCTCTCCCTCCCTCCCCCTCTTTCTCTCTCTGGAGGCCGGGGAGTACTGTTCTGCTGCCCCAAAATGGATCCATTTTTGGCCTCTTCGACCTCCAGAAGGGGGGTGGGGGCCAGCTGCTGCCCAAAAATGGATCCATTTTTGGCCTCTTTGACCTCCAGAAGGGGGGTGGGGGCCAGTAGGTAGGTGGGGCGATGTGGGCAGGGCAGTCTCGTGGTCCCGCACAGGCCAGATTAATGCCTTCAGTGGGCCATATCTGGCCGCAGGCTGTAGTTTGAGGACCCCTGCTCTAGGCCGACTGAGTTGAAAAACTGGAGCTCGGCTGGGTGGAAGAGGTGTGGCCAAAGAAATTACAACTCAGTCTCTGGCCAATCAGACAGAATTGAACTCACGCTTGGACTCTCCAAGCAGCGCACAGGAGAAGAATTGGTTCTATTTTATATGAATAAAATATATTCATGTTATTGTCAGCTTTTATTTATTATAGTATTACAAGTGTTATGTTACTGGTGGATATATGTATTGAAACCTTAATAAAAACAAATGGGGGAATATAAGGACAAGCGGTTCAGCTTGTGTGACTCATTCAGATTTGGAATTAAAGAAAATAATAGAGGAAAGGTTTATACAAAATAAGTGTAATAAAAGTATGAAATATAAATTAAAAAAAGAATTGTATTAAACATGTGTGTTGCACTGACCATTGCTATTAAGATATTTTTGGGGGAAAACCCATATTGGTCTATGGTAGCAAAAATCAGAAGTCTGGGAGCACCTTTTCTGACTAACATATTTATTAAAAGGCATATGATTTTATTTATTTAATTTGTATTTAATATAAATGCAGCTCACTTCTCCAGATATAAAGAGTTATATTATAGATATAGGATTTAAACTGGGTTGGGATGAGAGGGAAAGAAAGCTTGGTTATGTTGATATAGGCTACATGTGGGACAGGTTACAAGTATGCATCAAAGCTCAATATCAGCTATAACAACACTTGTAAACATTCATACCACTATATATGCTCATATTAACATCAGAATCTCATTTATTTCACTGGAATATATTTCCACAGATAATGCTTTGTGCGCTTCTAATATGCTTTTCCTGCCAGCTTCCCAACTGACTTTCCTTGTAGGAAGCTGGCAAGAAATGTTGGAAATGAAGATCACATGACCATAGTAGACTGAATTGTGAAGTGGCTATGATTTTATCAGATTTCAATCCTATGGGACTCAGGGAGATCCCATATCAACCACTTGCATCCCCCAAACCTTACCTCACCAGCAAGCATCTGAGTTACTCCTTTGTCCTTCCTTTGTTGTCCACCACTCTTAAGAGTTTTCAAATTTCAGCTTCAGTTCTAAACCAGCCAATTGCTGCTTGCCTGTTGGGCCTTGCTGCCAGCTAATTAAATGCAGGGGGCAGAGGAATGTAAGAAAGAAAAGTAGGGATATGGCCTTACCATTTTTCCTTACACTACTCAACCTACAGAAAGTATGCTTGGAAGGTGCAGTGGCACTGAAGTGGTCACAACTTCCCCAAATTTCATTTCTATGGGAGCCACGGGTCCTAGCATTCTGTACATTAGGTCATTTGAGTTACTTGATTCAATAATTTCACCAAAAGAAGGTTACAAACAGACACAAGAGTATATAAATAGATGGTTTCCTAGCTTCTAGTGCAGCATCTTCATCTGCTATATCCAATTGGCTCATAGTTTTTTAAAAATTTGAATAATATTTCTGCCCCATATAAATTTAAATTTTGTTATAAACTTTAAACAATATATTATCACCCAGAAATGGAAACCATGACTACAAGTTAGCTTTACAAAAAACCATCTTGGTCAGGCAGCTACTTACTATTGAGCAGTAGCTGCAAATCCAGGAGGATCACCAAGTCCATACCAGTCTCAAATAGTGAGGTACAACCTAATCCATCCAATGGTTAAAACATCCCTGATGGGGGTAGGTGGGAATCAAAAAACCACAACCACTTAGTCTTGGTCAAGACTGAGGCAAGTCTGTTCCTCTCCATCCAGAGCTTACAATATTCAATTACTTACTTTGCTTACTGTAACATTTTAGCAAACAAAAGATTGATTTAACTCGAAGAAACAAAAATCTAGATCAGTAAAATTAAGATGTTTTCTATAACATATACAGTATTAAGATAATCCTTTAGAACTATGCATAATCTTGCAATATTGGTATGTGATCTGACCTTCATCCAAGGCCTATTAATAAAAAAAGGTACTCTGGTTAAACAGATATTACCTCAAACAGCGTACTGTATTATGTCTTTACTGAACACTTTGAGCCACTATTCATTGTATTAAAAACTATATTCCCAAAGTTGCATACAACTTTGTCCAAATTACACATGGCTTCAGGTGAGGCTTTGAATTGGACAAGAGAGCACATCGCCTCAGGAAGAAGGCCTGGCACAGCCAGCCACTGCCTTGCAAAATGCCAGGTTGGGCACATCCCATCGACAGTGGAGCAGGAAGATGGCAAAAGGCAATGCCAGTGAAGCACAGAGCTGCAGGACAGAGTGCAGGGTGTCCCAAATGTAGAAATGGGGGGAGGGGAGATAGGCAGGTAAGGAAAGGCAATTCTTTACCTTCTCAAGGCTCTGGACTGGAGGGACCAAGGCAGAAATGTTTGGATTGGAATGGGTCCTAGCCTAATGACTAGGTGTGATATGGTTAATGACAGCAACTGGGACTGCTGGAATTACTATTGCTAAGTGAAGTCATGTAAAGTCAAGCTTTAGAATCACATAGCTCAGCAATGGAAATCCTGGTCTTTGTAACATCATTCTAACAAGCTTATGAACAATAAATTACCATTAGTATATTGTGCCAGCATATTCACAAGGAATACCAAACTGATAATAGAAAAAGTTTGATACAATAGTCATTATTACCACATCTTCTGCACCTATGGTTTCTCTAAAGAATGTATCGGATCCATAAAGAAGTTGGCAGAAAAGAGAGGACTTGTAAACTCACAAGCCTTTGAATCACAATGGAATTAACTAACAATGTAACAATGAAAGCCTTAGGAAATATGAAGACAGACAATAGATTGGACTTGTCTAATTTGCTAAACTTAAAGTACAGCAGAGTTCTGTCAGCATATCATGCAGTGTTAACATAATTGCCAGAACCATTTGTTTAATGTTGATTAATTAAGCATTATAGAGAATCTAAAAGCTTACTCATTCTCTAACATTAATACCACTCCTGGTAAAGATAGTGCCCCATTGTACACTATCATAATTTCATGATACCCTGTTAATATATATGAAATAATTTTAAATAATTGCAGATTACAAACAAAACAAAACAAATAACAAAAACCCACTCCAAATCTCAAAATTCTTACTGTATTTACAAGTTAGATACATAAAAAAGAACCTTTCCAACAAATGCCTTTCTTAATGGCTGAAATTCAAAAGTAGGTCACATTCTCAAAAAAGAATAAACTATCTTAAGATCTACCTAAAATGCAAAATATATCTGCCTAACAACATTAATACATTTAATATAATTTTCATAGGCTATGAAATAAAAGAAACATTTAAAAAATGGAATAGTGGAAAGTATAGCCATGTACAGTACTGAGAAATTAAAACAAAGAAAAATACATATAATACATTGTGAAACTCAAGTATAATGCTATCTATCTATATATAAAATCAATAATAACAATTTGGTTTGTACTATTTGACAAAGGAGAAAGAAGAAAAAAATAGGTAGAAAAAATAGGTACCGGTATAATTTTTCTTTGTTTAGTAAAACTGTTACTAATGCACACACACAATATCAGTGACTCCCCCATTTCTTTGTTTACTATCTAGCTTGAATAAGAATCATGTAGCGAATTTATAGCTTACAC
The DNA here is from genome assembly GCF_029215685.1 of Pituophis catenifer annectens. Classification (NCBI taxonomy): domain Eukaryota; kingdom Metazoa; phylum Chordata; class Lepidosauria; order Squamata; family Colubridae; genus Pituophis; species Pituophis catenifer. Next base: position 242,824,266 of record NW_027256881.1, on the reverse strand, counting down.
AAAATTTTACAACCAAGTTGAATATTAATATTGCACACAGATTGTTTTTTTATGGCTAGCATTGTTTTTATAAGATACTTTATTTAAATACAAAAAAACCAACATCCCATTAAACAACCTAATTTAATATGAACAAAAAGTATGCATTTGGAACAAAGATTCAAAAAGAAAAAGTTAAGTTGGCATGGACATCTTAAAAATTGCAGATATTTTAAATTTCATGATTATGCTACCACTCATGAAGCTGATATATTTGTAAATAAATAGAAGCTATCCAAATAACATTAAAATTTTGTGAGATGTCTTCAACTAAACTTTTCAAATTCTACACAGCTCCAAAGATTATATATCCACAATAAAAGGCTAATTTTACTTTTTTAGAACCTTTTGACTTATTTGGCACAAAGAAATTTAAAACTACAGTATATCTGGACAAATCACTTTAGACAACAGGTGGGATTAATATATTTTTAATAGTCTGACACTCAACTATTCATATAAAGAAAACATTAGCTGAAGAACAAGCATTTTAGTCAAATCTTACCTAATGTGAAAATGGTGAAGCATTTTACCATGCTAAATCTGCACTGACAACCTGACAATCCAGTCATCACACAACTTTATGACTTCACAGGCTACCTTAGCCCTTATTTTGTAAGAATGAAATATAGCTCAATTTATAGCAATGATTTTCAAACTTTTTATAGTTGGGGTACGTTTTTCATACTGTACTAATTGGTCATGAAATTTCTGTATATTGAAAAATAATCCAAGGATCATCTCTCTCTCTCTCTCCTGCTGCAAAGCACAGATTAAGCTTATCTTCCATAACTGGTGCCTTTCAGATGTTTTAGGACTGCATCTTCCAGTGTTTCTCATGTATAAGATCCAGAATAGAGAATACTGGATTAGATCTACTAGTGTGATATTTGTATCCTACATTGACTGAAAGCACACCCTCAATTATAATACAGTTCAGCCTGTAGCTATACCCTGCAGGGCAGTATCAGCAATATTTGGGCAACAAGTCTTTAAGAAAACTTATTCAATATTATATGCCTTCTCCTCTTAAGTATACCAGCAAGCTTTTGAGTAATGCCAAGTGTCCTAAAATATTGTCTAAAAATAACTATTTTCCAAACCACTTTGTGATACAATAATGTATCTCTGTATCTATTTCTATTTCACACTATAGCACAGTAAATTATCAACTTTAATCAAACTGCTAGACAACAAAGACATTTTCTTCTCAGTAAAGATGCTGCTACCTTGCTGATGTTAACATCTAATTGTGTTAGCAAGTACAGTCATATTCTTTGAAACCAACATTTTTAGGAAAAAATGTTAAGAACCAAAATTATAGGATTCAGATTCACAATAATCAAAAGAGACTGTTGCATTTTTCTTTCCCTAAGAATTATCTTCCCGGCTATTGAGAGTTTCATTCAACAACACTGGGAATACTCCCTTCAAATGCACTCCAGTACAGGTAGTTCTCCTCTTACGACTACAATTGAGCCCAGAATTTAGGTTGCTAAGTGAGAAATTTGTTTTGCTCCATTTTACGACTTTTCTTGCAACATTTGTTAAGTGAACCACTGCAGTTGTTAAATTAGTAACACGGCTGTTAAGTGAATCTGGCTTCCCCATTGACTTGGCTGGTCAGAAAGTCGCAAAGGATTATCACATGACCCTGGGACACTGCAACCCTCACAAATATGAACCAGTTGTCAAGCATCTGAATGTAAATCACCTGACCACAGGGATGCTGCAACGGTCATAGGTGTGAAAAATTGTCATAAGTCACTTTTTTCAGCGCAGTTGTCACTTCGAACGGTCACTAAATGAACTACTGTTGTAAATCGAGGACTACCTTTATTGACAAGGAATAGCGTGAACTACTTCTCTCACTGCTTGATTGGGACGGTGGATTCGAAGTCCCTGCTACTTTAGAGACTCTTTTCTAAATCTCCAGTGCCCCCTACAGGCCGCCTCTGGCTTTTCTCGGCGGCCGAGGGCGGCGAGCTCCTCCAACAGTCAACCCCTACCCGGTCCAGTCATGTTTGTTTCTGCCTCGAGCACGACAACCCAAACCTCCCTTTAAACGTTGAGAGAAATAACGACCCCCTCAGAACAAGAATCGGGCTTACGAACCTCCCGGAGAAATCTCGCCCCGGCCTGTCTCTCTGAAATGCCACAGGAGCGCAGGAATGTCAGCTGTCATAGCTATTAAATCCCAAGCGGGTGTGCGGGAGCTTCGGTCGCGAGTGGCCCAGGACCAGCTACCTTGCTCCGGCCCTTTTCCTACCAACGGCAGGCTCCCAGGCTCCGCTCTTCCGAGAAGAGCCTATCAGAAGATCCCTGCCCTCAAGAGGAAGCGCTGAAACTAATAAGCCCCCCCCCCGAGGCCTAACCCCGAGGGAGCTCAGCTCAGCCCCAAGTCCTTCCAGCTCCTTGGAGACGCGACCCAAAGCAGCCGCCCTCATATGGAAGCCCACAAGGGGGTGCGCCGAGTCGGGGTCGCCAACTTGACAAGGCCTCTCCTGATACCGCTGGGCTACCTCTGTCTCTTCCAGCCTGACAGGCGCTTCCCCCCGCCCCCCCCGGCTCTGCGAGGAAGGCCCGGTTCCTTCCCTCGGAGTTCTGCCGAGCATCGCCTGGCTCTTTCCCCCCCCCCCACCTCCCTCGACGCCCTCTCACCTCGGTCGGTCCTCCTGTCAGCCCCACTCCCTATCGCATTGTCCTTCTCTCCGGGGAGAACCAACAGAGACCTCTCTTAGGCCGAGCCCCACGGGAAATAAAGGTTCTCCCCACATTTTCTCTGCGAGGGGACTCCCTTTTTCCTCAGCTACGAGAAGCAGCCCCCCCCCCCCAAATAACGCCTGTGCCTCCGGGCTAGGCCCGGACAGGCCCAACCCAGCGGGCCTCGCTTCTCCCTCCCGCCCCCTCCCCGGAAGGAGTGGGGCCCTTGCCCGTGTGCCAGTTGCAGCTCCCCCCTCCTTTCGTCCACGCGAACCACTCACCTCCCGATTGCCACAGGGCCCCGCCGTTCTGCTCGCCCCCCGCGGCCCCCGAATCCAAAGCCTCTGTCGTCCAGGCGGAGACTCCCAACCAGAGGCGGAAAAAAATTAATCATAAAAAATAATAATAAAAATAATTCCAAGGGGGAAAAAATGGCGGATTAAAATCCAAGATGGCGGCACCGAAGGGCGAATTATCTCGGGCAACGCTACCTAGAGATCCATCCGCCGCGTCCGCGAGAAGAAGTCCCCGAGGCCGCACAGAACGACCCCGCAGCGCTACAACGGGGCCGCGGCACGTTGAGAGTCTTCTACGAGGAGAGCCTGTCACCTCCAGCAGACCCGCGCGGGCGAAATCCTGCTGTGCGCAAGAGCCTTTTGTCTTTCCTCTAGGCCCCCTGGCTTCCTCGCACGGCCATAAGAAACGCCTCCTGCTTGTGCGCTCCGAGAAGGCGGAGGAACACTCCAGACTGGAAGAGGACCTCTTTTGCTTGAGCGGAGGAATACATCGCCACAGAGATTCTTACCTTAGTGTACTGTTTTAACTCGAGGGGCCGAAGAGAGGTACCAGCCAAGCATCGCCTCTGCAGTCCCGACACCTCTCTGGGAGGCGGAAGAACATTGCCCATACGGTTACATATCCTTCGCAAGGTTCGAAGCGGAGGGATACACGGATAAACAAGAGATGTTTAGTAGAGTTTTGAGAGACCGAAAGAAATCCATTAAAAATCAATCCGCCCTGCTCCCTCCCCTCCAGCCCTTTAAATAAACCCGAGCTTTGGCGAAGCCCGTCAGGCCGGCGGGGGTCGCTTGGTTCGGGGCTTCGCTTTGGCAACCTAATTCATCTGCCCCAAACTGAGATCGGCCGAGGCGAATGCAGCTCCCTGGCCGCGAGTTACTCGGGCGTGTGTCCCCGGGATTCAGGGGTTCCTAATTTGGCTCCGTATTAGAGTCCGCGAGAGGAAGGAATCCGAATCCAGATCCGATTGTTCACACTTCCTTTATACAAGTTAGCCCACCGAAGCCTGGGTGGGGCAAAAGGTCTCTTGGAAAAAAGGTTGCACGAGGCTCCGGTTCCTCAAAACTGAACAAAACCTTTGATGAGTCGTAGGTTGCTTTCCCCCCCTCCCCCCTCATCTCATTTCTCGAACAAAAGGGAAAGTGACGGGTGATGACAAGGGGCTTGTCACCTGGAAAAGACGCCCGCCCCCCTTGAGTTCTCTAAGCAGCGGCAGCCTTTTGCATACGTTACTCGCGGAAAAATAAAATGTGTGGGGAAAGGTGAAGGCGTTGGAAACCCAGGGGAGTGGGGCTGTCCTGCGCGATGCGCAATGGGGGGGGGGTGGCCTCTCCTAAAGAAATATTTTCCAAAGAGGGCTGGATAGACAACTTGGTGTCATATTGTTTTAGTGCATCCTGTAGGCGGCTGTCCTTCAGCTTTGATCTTCCGAGGGGGCTGGTTTGCAGGTTAATTTGGTCGCTAAAACTTGACTCCGTATACGGACAGCGCAGCTTTTTCTAGCTTTTCATCGCTTCCTTTGTCATAATCACAAATAAAACCTTTTCGGGTTCCCCTTTTCTTGTTCTCTTTCAGTTTGCAGTAGTTTGGGTCTCCTGCATATTTTAAGGTTTATATCTGGAGCAGGAACACAAGGTGGACTGCAGCAGCTTAATCCTTTTCTGGGGAAGATATCTTGGGGGGGTGTGTCTTTCCTAAATAGACTAAACTGTTACTCATTTCCTTTAACTAGGTCTGTTGTGTGTACAGGTACACACAGGTGTGTACAGGTCTCCAACGTATGTTGGAGAGCTCCTGTTAATAATGAATTGTTCTGTTTTCACAACCCTTGAGCAGAGCTCAAAAGCATGGCTTCTGTTATATAACCATTATATCAGCTGTTTAAAAAAACAAGGAAAGATGTATTTGTTAAACTGATTTAAGAAAGGTAAAAAGGGGAACCTAAGGAAAACTGGGCAGGAAAGAAATGGGAAAGTAGCAAATCTCTGAGTAAGTTTATACCTATGAAGAATGATTTTGCAAACTTTCAGCAACAGTGGTCTGATGTCTGATATTTTTTTTCAGATCTTTAATTTAGGAGAATCTCTGTGGTGTGTTTGCCACAGAGTATCTAGACAATGAGTGACATTATTGAAAATGTATGTGCTGCCATCTTAATTTCTTCCCCCATTGTCATAACTGACCATGTAAACAAGGTCCCATGCTTATGTGGTACAAACCTGGGGTAGTATATATTTCCAATTTGAATTACAGGTGTCCTTCTTTAGTGACTACAATTGAGACCAGCAATTTTGTCATTAAGCATTAATTGTTAAGTGAAACCATAACTGTCTTTATGATCTTTCCTCAGGTTTCCTTTGCTTTACAGACCCACAACGGTTGTAAATGCAAGGACTGGTTGCAAACATACTATCATAACTGCAGTTGCTAAATGAGGACTATGTTACTATCTGTCTACATAGTGTAGGAGCTCCAGTTACAACATCCATGACAGATGCCTTGTTGTCTGTATCTGAAGGTATCCAGTGAATGGAAACTTATCAACTTGCTAATAAACAGTTCCATTGCTGAACTATTTCAGCAATATTTTTTTCTAACATTCATTCAAAATCTGTCGTTCTGTAGCATAAGGCCATTGCTCCAAATTCTGTCTTCTGAGATTTCCATGGGATATTTTTTCATGTCTGGCAGAATATCTATAACATTTGAACCCACTCAAAATAGTGGTTGCTGTGGAATGTTACTCATAAGTGAGCTTGGGATCTTGATTAAAGGGCTGTATGCAATATCAAGTAATGTGGTGCATCTACTGTTAATCAAACTGATTGGCTTAGTTTGTTTTCATGTGAAACCTTGAACTGTAAACTATATGTGGGAGGCACTGTTTTACGGTGGTTCTCCTCCTATCTCTCCGACCGGTCGCAGTCTGTGTTGGCTGGAGGGCAGAGGTCGACCTCAAGGCACTTGGTTTGTGGAGTGCCACTAGGGTCGGTCCTCTCGCCTCTCCTGTTCAACATTTATGTGAAGCCGCTGGGCGAGATCATCCGTGGTTTTGGGGTGCAGTGCCATCTATACGCTGATGACACCCAGCTGTACATCTCCACCCCAGACCACCCCAACGATGCCCTTGAAGTGATGTCCCGGTGCCTGGAGGCCGTGCGGGTCTGGATGGGGAGGAACAGGCTCCGACTCAATCCCTCCAAGACTGAGTGGCTGTGGATGCCGGCGTCCCGATATAGTCAGCTGGTGCCATCGCTGACTATTGGGGGCGAGACATTGGCCCCCACGGAGAGGGCGCGTAACTTGGGTGTCCTCCTGGACGCACGGCTGTCTTTAGAAGAGCATATGACAGCCGTGGCCAGGGGGGCTTTCTATCAGGTTCGCCTGATACGCCAGTTGCGCCCCTTTCTGGATCGGGACTCCCTATGCACGGTCACTCATGCCCTCGTTACTTCCCGCCTCGACTACTGCAACGCTCTCTACATGGGGCTCCCCTTGAGGAGCACTCGGAGGCTCCAACTGGTGCAGAATGCGGCCGCGCGGGTACTTATGGGGGCGACATGGCGCTCCCACGTGACACCTCTCCTGCGCGAGCTGCATTGGCTTCCAGTGGTCTTCCGAGTGCGCTTCAAGGTGCTGGTTCTCATCTTCAAAGCGCTCCATGGCTTAGGACCCGGTTATTTACGAGACCACCTTCTGCCTCCGATAACCTCCCTCCGGAACAACACGCTCCCACAGAGAAGATCTCCTCAGGGTGCCGTCTGTCAGGCAATGTCGGCTGGCGACCCCCCGGGGAAGAGCCTTCTCTGTGGGGGCACCCGCCCTCTTGAATGAGCTACCCCCAGGGATACGACTAATCCCGGACCTCCGTACCTTGCGCCGGGCCCTGAAGACTTTTTTATTTCAGCAAGCCGGACTGGGTTAAAAATTTTAATTGGGTGAATTTTATGGGTAAGGGGTTTTAAATTGGAGAAGCCAAAGATAATTTAATTTTGTTTTAATTGTATTTTAATATTTGTATTGTGTGTTTTAATTTTGGCTGTTCACCGCCCCGAGTCCTTCGGGAGAGGGGGTGGTATAAAAATTTAATAAATAAAAATAAATAAATAAATAAAATATTGGTGTGTAGCACAACCATATTTGCGGGGAAAGGTAAATATAAAATTAAGGTACTGATCTTGATTGCATGTGCCAAGGCCAGTATATTGGAGGGGCATTCAAAAGGTATGAGGCTTCAATTCTTTCACAACCACCATTTTTAGTTTTTTGATCTCTCCAGATGGCCTTGGTCTAGTTTGTTGTCCAAGCACACCCGGTGTGGTTGATAATTCAGGGTGTCATAGAAACCCAGAAAATTGGATTAATTGAATAAAACTGATAGTTCAAAAGCTTTCATTTCCAGCCAGAATGGCTAATTCAATAGGCAGTACACTGGACAAATTGTTAGCTAGGCTACATCTTCCATTCAATCGTGTCTGTTCTCAAAGACTGCCTGCATTAATACCTGCAGTTTTCTTGGTAAGGTTTTTCAGAAGTGGTTTGCTATTTCCTCCTTCCCAAGATTGCGAGAAAATGCCCAAAGTCACCCAGATGGTTTTGTGCCTAAGGCCAGACTAGAATCATGGTCTGCCTTAACCACTACACCAAACTGGCTCTCATAGACTGCATCTAAACCACTTTAAATAATTAATTGCTGCTTCTGCTTTTATTGCTAGTTTATAGAGAAATCTAGGCTGAAATATGGTTGGATAATTTATAATTCAGTATGAGGTCCTTGGTTATCTCTGAGCTTGGTTGTTGTCTTGCAGGTGTTTCATTACCCAAATTAGATAACAATATCAATGGAAGTTAGGAGTAGGGTTCACTCTCAATTTATATTCTAGTCATCTAGTGGCTTGCTTTGTCAGTGCTTGTGTGAGTGGTCTTGGAGATTCTTTGGTTGGGCTATTTGCTGTTCGCCAAAGAACCTCTAAACCATCCCCAACATTGACAGGGCAAGCCACTAGAATATAAACTGAGAGCAAACCCCATTTCTTTCTAGCACTGATGATGTTACCTACTTTGGGTAATAAAATGTCTGCAAGAAAACAACCAAGCTCAGAGAGCAGCAAAGAACTCTCATTTCAATCCTGAGCTACAAATATTATCCTTTATTGTAATTCAGTATGTCATACAAAGAGAGCCAGTTTGTTATAGTGGTTAAGGGATCAGGCTACAACCAATTACATGGGTTAAACATGTAATTGCTAAAATATATAAACGTCTGTTGAGGTTTGAAACAAAAGAACAAGTTAAAAAGTGCATCATAAAATGGGCTGATACTTTTGGTCATAATATACAGATGAAGCAATGGGAAAGAACGTGGCTAAAAGGACTGAAATTTTAGCCTTTTAGTCTTATAATTTAAGAGAGAACTTTTATAAAATGATGTACCATTGGTCCAGGACAGCATTATCTAAGATTTATAAAGGTATATCTAAGATTTATAAAGGTAATTGTAATTAATATTGGAAGTGTGAAAAACATTAATGGATATTTGACTATTCATAGTGGACTTGTGGAGAAAAAACTTGGATACAAATACACAAAGAATGTTGAAAATTCATATTTAGATGAAACCAGATGTTTTTTTTAAATTCGGACTTATGGATAGCCAATTAGAAAAGATTTATGGAAGACTGGTAACTACAGTGAGATTACTATATGCACAAAAGTGGAAAAATACTGAAACACTCACAATGGAGGAATGCAATATAAAGGTGGCAGAAATGGCACAATTGACCAGTTTGATCCAGAATTAAACAATAAGAACTTTTATGAATGACTAGAAATCTGTTATAGACTTCTTACTGAAAATGAGAAAAATTAATTGGTTATTTATGGATGTGCTGATTAAAAAAAAATTATATGGAAAGAAGGTAATCATGTAATGTAACTTTAAAGAAGGAGGACGGAAAGTCAGTTTGTAATTGCTGTAAAGATCAGAAGTTACTTCTTTATATCTTTCTCTCTTTCTGTCTGTACTTTTTTTTTTTTTTTAATTTGATTTATATGCCGCCCTTCTCCAGAGAATCAGGGCGGCTTACAATGCGTTAAGCAATAGCCTTCATACTTTTGTATATTTATACAAAGTCAACTTATTGCCCCCACAAACTGGGTCCTCAATTTACCTACCTTAGAAAGGATGGAAGGCTGAGTCAACCTTGAGCCTGGGGAGATTCGAACTAGCAGTAATTTCAGGCAGCTGTATGATAATAACAGGCTATTAGTCTGCTGCGCCACCAGGCTCTACCTGCGCCAACAGGTACTGTCTCCTGTTTTTTCTTTTCTCTATTTCTTAACTTTTTAATATATTTTTCATGTTTATCTTTTACTTACCATATGTTAAAATATCTAATAAAATTGTTATTGTATGCTGCCCAGTCATTTTTGGCAAGTTAGGTGGTGATATAAATTTAGTCAAACTTCTATTCTGGATGTATACTATTAATTTTGTTATTACTGAATATTTCTCAAGTTTTGGTTTCAAGTCATACATTGTTGACAAATTATCTGTTTTCCGGTGGGCCAAATTTGTCATTGCAGCTGTGAGCATATATTTTAGTAGATTGTGATATTTTAATTTGTTGTAGTGGAAGGATTTTAATAAAAAAACCCTGAGGTTTCAATTTAATCGTTGGAAGATTAATAATGCTGTGTATTTCTTTCCAGTGCTTCTGAATATTTACATGACCACCACATAGGATAAAATGTTCCTCCTGTATCACAACATTTCCAACAGTTATTTAATAGGATTTTATCTATTTTTGCAATTGTGGCTAGAGTTATATATCATCTGTAAAACATAGAGTTCCAGGTTCTCCTAAATTATAGTTTGGGGTAAATTGTATTGAATATTTCAATAAGTTATCCTATAGTTGAAATTTAATTGTTTCTTTAAAATTTTGTATGACTTTATCACAGTCATTTGCTTTTTCTGTCTCCATGTCACATTTTAATAATAATCTATATAACGTATATGTCCTAATAATGGTTTTATTCTGTATAAGTCTTTCAAACTGTTGTTTGTCTTAAAAACCCTCCTCCTTTCTTAAGGCCATGTTTTATTTTTCTAACAATCTGTAAATGCTTTTGATGTTTGCCAAATAATTCTTGTTATATATTTAGTGTATTACTAGAAACTGGATGCACCATATCTGCACCCATAATTACACTTTTCATATAATTGTCTTTAGAATAAACTCGATTGCAGAAAATACAACTTCAGCAACAGAATGGTCAACACCTGGAATGCTGTACCCGACTCTGTTGTTACAGCCTCAAACCCTCACAGCTTCAACCTCAAACTGTCTACCTTGGACCTTACCCCATTCCTAAGAGGTCCGTAAAGGGGCATGCATAAGCGCACCAGCGTGCCTACCATCCCTGTCTTACTGTCCCCATTTGACATTTGAAGGTGAAGCTAAAAGCAAGATTGCTGAATTTTTTACTTTTATTTTTTGTAAAATATTCATATCAAACTCTGCTCTTTTTGACTATGATAAAGTTTGTCTGGCAATATAATTTCAAACAATTACAATCTTTGTAGGCATAGACAAAACTTGGCGTCTTTTCCAAGGTCCTCATTGCTGTTCTACTAAATGCTAGTCTGTAGTGTAATCCTTGATTGCTGGTTCCTTTAATGTTGATAGTTGGTCCTAAAGACAGAAGCTGTCTACCAGTATCTTCATTGTAAATTTTAACAATAGCTACTGTGCCTATTGTCATTTGTTTGGTTTCATTTGTATATAATTTTAGTCCCATTTTCCCCCACTGTATCCTTGACTTGCATTATAAGAGCTAACATCATTTGTATTTTTAGGCATCAGAATTATATTTATTTATTTATTATTTATTTATTTATTTATTTATTTATTTATTTATTTATTTATTTATTTATTTGTCTATCTATCTATCTATCTATCTATCTATCTATCTATCTATCTATCTATCTATCTATCTAATTTATATACTACCCTTCTCCCAGGAGGACTCAGGGCGGTGTACAGCCAAGATAAAACACACAGATATAAAATTTAAAAAACAATTTAAGAAATATTAAATAATTTGGCCCATATCTATTAGAATAAAACAACCCGTTTTAAAAAATTAAAAGTTAAAAATTAAAAGATTAAAAATTAGGCCAGCCCAGCTTGTTGAAATAAAAGCGTCTTGAGGGCCCGGCGAAAGGTGCGTAAGTCGGAAATCCTCTGTATCTCGGGGGGCAATTGGTTCCAGAGGGAAGGTGCCCCTACAGAGAAGGCTCTCCCCCTGGGGGTCGCCTACCGACATTGTTTGGCCGACGGCACCCGGAGGAGCCCTTCTCTGTGGGAGCGTACTGGCCAGTGGGAGGCTATTGGTAGCAGAAGGCGGTCTTGTAAGTACTCAGGTCCTAAGCCATGGAATGCTCTGAAGATGGTAACCAATACCTTGAATCGCACCCAGAAGACCACCGGAAGGCAGTGCAGCTAGCACAGGAGAGGTGCCTCATGGCCGCGTTCTGGACCAGTTGGAGTCTCCAGGTGCTCTTCAAGGGGAGCCCCATGTAGACAGCATTTCAGTAGTCCAGGCGGGAAGTGATGAGGGCATGAGTGACCATGCGCAAGGAGTCCTGGTCCAGGAAGGGACGCAACTGGCGGATCAGGCGAACCTGATAGAAAGCCTCCCTGGCCACAGCTGTCACATGCTCTTCTAAGGACAGCCGTGCATCCAGGAGGACACCCAAGTTGCGAGCCCTCTCCATGGGGGCCAACATCTCACCCCCAATAGTCAGCGATGGCATCAGCTGGCTATACTGCTATATCATTGATATAGCAGAGTTTCATTACTCTGCTATACATTACATTCATTTCATTAAATATTCTGCATATAGGTTGAATAAATACAGGTAGTCTTCAATTTATGACTACAATTGAGCCCCAAATTTATGATGCTAAGTGAGAAATTTGTTAAGTGAGTTTTGTTCCATTTTATGACTTTTTTGCCACATTTGTTAAGTGAATTGCTGCAGTTGTTAAATTAGTAGCACAGTTGTTAAGTGAATGTGGCGTCTCCATTAACATTGCTTGTCAGACAGTTGCTAAAAGAGATCACATGATCCCAGAACATTGTAACCATCATAAATATGAACCAGTTGTCAAGCAACTGTAATGTAAATCATATGACAATGGGGATGCTGCAGAATTCATAAGTGTGAAAAATGGTCATAAGTCACTTTTTTCAGTGCAGTTGTAACTTCGAACGGTCACTAAAAGAACTGTTGTAAGTTGAGGACTATCTGTAGAGAGTATACAGTCTTGTCTCACTTCATTGCTGACCTGGAGTCAGTCTATTGCCATGTTCTATGAAAATTGTGGCTTCCTGACCTATGTATAGGTCACATGAGGGTAATGAGATATTTGGGGATACTCATTTTTCTAAATGCATTCCAGAGCTGGACATGGTCAATACAATCTAAGGTCTTTCTATAAGTAATGAAGCACATATTGACTTCAATTTGATGTTATTTGGCTTCCTCAGTTATCCTTTGTGCATCAGCAGTAATGTCTCATATTCCTCGGCCTTTTTTTAAAAAACAGGTTGAGCATCTGGCAACTTTAGTTCAATATATGGGTCTAACCTGTGTTGGATGATCCTAAACATTGTTTTGGTAGCATGTGAAATTAAAGAGTATTTTACATAGTTTGCCCAATCTGTTGTCTCCTTTCTTTGATATTGGTGTGTAGGCCAATCTGCTGACTACTTTGTTCTTCTCCAGATTTGCTGGTATAGCTTGGTTAAAACCAAATTAGTTATCGATTCTTCTTCTGTTGCTTGCTATATTTCTGTAGATATTCAATCAATTCCAGTAGTCTTATTATGATTAGAGTGCTGATCTAAATCATTTTCTAGTACTAAAGATTCCTCTAAACAGAGAATAAGTTCTAATTTATCTTGGATGTTGGTATCTCTACTATACAAAATTTCAGTATACTCTTTCTTTAATGTTTCTTTAATCTTCTTTAGATCAGTTGTTATCTGTCATTGGCATCCTTCAGCATACAATTTGAGATTAGAACTTCCTTCTGAATTCAGAGGTCTTTTGGAAGACTTTCCTTGTTTATAACACTTAATGACTATCATTAAGTGTTGTACCTTATGATTCTTGATGAACGTATCTTTTCTTTTATGTACACTGAGAACATATGCACCAAGACAAATTCCTTGTGTGTCCAACCACACTTGGCCAATAAAAAATTCTCTTCTCTTCTCTTCTCTTCTCTTCTCTTCTCTTCTCTTCTCTTCTCTTCTCTCCATATCTGTTTTCATCTTCAGTGTCTTTATAGATGCTGCAATACTGATTTTTTTTCTCCTAACAGTTCTCTGAAATTCTTTGTTAAGTTTGTTTCTGAGATCTTTTTCTTTCTTGGCATTGACTTCTCTCCTTTGCAGTTTTCATGTTTGTGACATCTAGTTTGCTTTTTTTTCTGCTTTTTTGATCTTTGGCAGTCTGTTTTCATATTCATCTGTAACAACTTTTAAGGTCATTCCACAGTTCCTCTATTCCTAATGTATGAAGACTTAAAAGCAATTCCTGTGGTTCTCCTTGGAAATAATGAATATATGCTCAAGTTTACATTGTAGAAACTGATTCTCCGTCTTCTGCTGCTTTAGCTGAACTTGGAATTTGCACGAGTAGTTTCTTTATCTGATCCACAGTCAGCGACATCTTTGATGTTATAAGTGAGTTCTTCTTATCACTTAGAAGAAATTGATTATAATTATAATGAGTTGATGTTGGTATACTCCATCTGATCATATCCATGTGTATTGGTCATTTTGGTTGTTTAAAGACTGCATTAGCAATCAGGAAATCATTGAACTGGCAGAAATTGATAAGTCATTCTGCTTCATTTTGGTTTCCAAGGCTGTACAGTCCAACTCCATTTTCCTCCTCATTAATTCCACCTTTGGCATTACCATCGCCAAACACAAGCAGCATATCTTGCTTGCATATTCTGTTGATTTCAGATTGAACTTAATCATAAAACTCATCAACCTTCTGTTCTGCATCAGTGGTTGGAGCATAAAGTTGGATAATTGTCATATCCAAAAGTCCTTGAAGTTTATTATTTGCTCATTAATTGGGTGGTAGCCAAGTACTTTTCATACAACTATGAAAGTAACACCATTATTTCTTTATCCTGTGTGGTAAACAGTGTATATCTTTTGACTGAAAGTATTCAGAAAAATAGTGAAATTCGTTTTAAAACTCTAAACAAATAGCAATCAATGATGTTAATTTCTGATTCGCATTTCTATGCTATACATTATCTCTCCTTTTTTTTTTGAGAAAAAGTTTTTATTATTTTTTTTATAATCAAACAAATAACATTTTCACTTGTCTATTTAAACATTTATAAACCCAACCTTCCAACCCCCCTTCCCACCCCCTCCCCCGACTTCCCAGAAGAAAAACAGGGTATAAATTTTACCAAACATACGCTAAAATATGCTAAATTAATGCAAGACTTAAAACTCCCTAGACCCCTTAACTCCTCTTCTACAGATTATTCATCAACCTCCCTAAACTCAAAATAACATTTAATCCTTTAAGCCTAAGAGTTTTAAAAACATTAACAAACACTAATAGATCATTCAAAGCCTAAAATTCTCGTAATATATTCTGTAAGATATTCTTAGTTCATTTACTTAATCATTTTACTCTCCCTCCTACTTTTATTCTCAAAATTCAAATATTTTTTCTTAAACCTTAATTAATCATTGAGTTCTTAATTCATTTACTTAATCATTGTACTTAGTCATTAATACATCAATTATTAGACCAAAGAAAATTAATCTTCCAGTCTTCCTTTCTTTCTGTATTTTTTCCAATCTTTCTTCCTCCCTCTTACTTTTATTTTGAGGAGGTTTTGAATTTCAACTGGGGGTTGATGTATCTTTAAAACTTGTCCCTTTCTTGGAACCATTTCCTCTGATTTGGAGCCCCCATATCGACTCTTCTTGCTTATATAATCAGTCAGTTCATAGAACGAAGAGTTAACTCGATGAGTTTGCAAAGAAAAGTCCAGTTGTTGCATTTCAATTAATTGTATGAAAGCCTCTGCCAAATCTTCCAAAACCTCGTAGGGCTGGTCAGTTTCTTCTTCTTTCTGCTCCAAATTGTATTTTTGAAAAGTTCTGTCAGTTAATTCCAAAAGAGCAGGAAGAAAGTTTGAAGATTCTTGAGAATCAGCCAAATCCAGCTTCTCTGTTTTAGTCAAAATGTCTCCTACATTGTCATTGTGCTTTCCTTCAAAAACATCCTCATTTGCTTTTATATCCTCCACCAGTTCTATAAATTTTCGTTCCATGATTGCTGTAAAGTTATTAATAATTGCAGTTTGGTTATTCATGGCTTCCTTTATAAATTCTGTAAGGTCTCTAAAAAAATCCTCCTGGTTCTGTGAGTCAGTTCTCTGTGTCATTTCTGACGCCATTAGAGAGCTTCCACCACTTTCAGGAACTCCTTGCTTGGAAGCCATATTATTTTAAAAGAATTTTTCTTTTCAAAGCCATAAAATCTCTTGAGCAGCTTTCTCAGATTTATTTGTAGTTTATCAAGCAAGATAGTCTTTTCTACACCCAGCTCTCAAATCCCAGCAGCTTGAGTCCAGTCTCTAAGCACAAATCTATTAACAAGCACTTAACTTTCACTTTTCCAGCCACAATGAAGACGCCATTTCCTCCTCCAGCTCAGCAAAATCAAGTAGAAACAATGTATCCCAGGAGTTAAGCAACATACTTGCAAAGGCTTGTTCTCCTGCTTCCATTCTGTCTGCTTTTGGGATCACTTAATCTCCTTGTTGAAAGCAGAGTCGGTCGCCAGCGTCTGGCTCCGTTTAAAATGGAGTCGCCATGGATCCGGAGCTTCAGTGGGCTGAATGGGGAGCTCTCACCCTCCAAGCCCCTGGAATTGCTCCAGGGGCTCCCGGGGAGCTCTACCCTCACCCACCGGCTCTCCTCTCCTTCTTCTCCCGAAGGAGAGGTTTTCAAGCTGTCTGACAGCTGATTAGCGCTGTCAGAAGGGCTCCAATGGAATCGCGGGGCTGGCGGTCCGAAAAGACCGTCCGTGACACCGGCGGTGCCAACCGGAAGCCCCTACATTATTCTCTCCTTAATGAAGAATAAGACAACCTTCTCATCTGATGCTGGTCAGGAAGGAACAGAAGCGATGTGTTGGCGAATTCAGCTCTAAATGTGTGCTCTAAATGTGTGCTCTAAATTTTTCCCATATTCTCCTTCATTTAATCTGTTACATTCTGGGAAGGAAAGATGATGCTGTCCTGTTACCAGTGTTGAACTTAGAGATTCAGCTGCCAGACCAATAAGGAATTCATGGAATAAGAAGACCTCTTGTTCTTTGCCTCAAGCAATAAAATGACTAAGCATGGTCCTTCATCCACCTATATTCCTTCTTGTCCCTTAAATTAAGAGTCAAAGATAAGTAGGAGGGCTGAATTTTTGTCTCAGTGTCTTGAGACTAATGGCCTGCATAACGGTCAACACTGAAATTCAATCCTAGTAAGATGAGAATACCATGAGTAGAGTTTTTTCCATGTAAGGAAAAAAGTAATTCAGTCTGTTTTAATACACTCAAATTTTTCTTAAATAATGAGGCACACAATTTGTGAGTGCTCCTTATTTTTGTATTATCACTTGAGGTTCAGTTGTACTTGACAGCAGGTAATGGCAGTCATGGATTTCTTTCGTGCAGGAATAATCTTGCAATTGTGATTCATGCTCTGGTACCTGTGTCATTCACAGTATATAGGAGTGTCCTTGAAAAGTATTCAGAATCTTCTGGTTCAAATGCAGTCCTAACTGGGAGTATTTAGGTTGGTAGGCATGGAAGATTTGATTGCTTGCCAGTTCACTTTCAATTCTAATTTTGGGTACTATTTGTTGGAGAGGGAGAGCATATTGGTATTATTATAGTTAAATTTTAGATCTCCAGAAACAGATGTATGTGAAGGATTTTATCATTAAAATAGCTTTTTTCCCCCTGTCTTTTTTTAATTTTTGCTTTGCTTTGCTTTTATTAAAAAAATGTGTTGAAGTTCCTAGAGAATACAAGAGCCATTTATAAATAGTTGCAGTCAATACTAATAGCTTAACAAGTGTATCATTGCATATCAGCCTGCCCAGATATTCATGTCTGTCATCAGCACTTGAGATGAAACGAAAGGCAACAAAGGAAAAGATTTTTTCATCTGTGGCATCCTTGTTATAGCGTATATCATCTTTCTACTATGGGGTTATTGTTTGCTTGATGTTAATATAATTTTATTTATTTTAATAATAATAATAATTTATCAAACTTTTATACTGCCTGACCCCCAATAATTCTGGGCAGCTCATAAAAGTAAATGATTATTTTACCATTGATTTGGATTTTAAATTGTACTGTAATCAATCTAGGGTA
The DNA here is from genome assembly GCF_029215685.1 of Pituophis catenifer annectens. NCBI lineage: Eukaryota > Metazoa > Chordata > Lepidosauria > Squamata > Colubridae > Pituophis > Pituophis catenifer. The sequence goes on along the minus strand of NW_027256881.1, from coordinate 242,806,724 downwards.
ACTATGAAGACAGTATATAAATGTTGAAATGACTCCGTGAACAAGTGGATGAAAGAATAAATAAAAACTGACTTTTGTGTAAAAAGTTGGGAAGTTTTGATCAAATTACCTTTATTTGAGTAAGCAGTAAGTTCTTCTCAAAACATTAATTTGTACAAGCAGTCTTCAACTTACGATTATGATTGAGCCCCAAATTTCTGTTACTGAGATAGTTGTTAAATGAGTTTTGCCCCATCTTATAATCTTTCTTGGCACAGTTGTTAAGTGAATCACTGCAGTTGTTATTTAGTAACATGGCTGTTAAATGAATCTGGCTTTCCCATTGCCTTTGTTTGGTAAAAGATCACAAAAAGTGATCACCTTACCCCAAAACACTACAAACATCATAAATATTTATGAGACAGTTGCCAAGCATCTGAATTTGATCATGTGACCATGTGGATGCTGCAATAATCATAAGTGTGAAAAATGGTCATAAGTCACTTTTTTCAGTGCCATTGTAACTTCAGTCACTAAATGAACTGTTGTAACTTGAGGACTACCTGTATTCTACCTTTTCTTTGTATGTTTGAAGAAGCTAACAATTTTGTTTTGACAGGAATGATAGTGTATCAATGTAAAATGCTGGCACAGAAATATAATTTTCTAGCATTTCCCAGAGTTGATTTCTTTAGCAACTCGTAAAAGAACCCTGGGTAGTACGGCTGAAAATAGGCTTTTCTGAAATATGGGACATGTTTGCATGAAGCACTAACAGATGATTATATAAGCTATGATTTTTAATTAATTGACTGATATGTGCCATCAATTTGTTATTGACTATTACCAAACACATAGACAGATTTTCTCAATGGCAATGTGTCTGTAATCTGGTCTTTCAGGTCTTTCAACGTACACAGTCCTTGGCACTATAAATGAATCTATCCACCATGGTATTGTTTATCTTCTTGTCCTTCCTTCCACTTTTCCCAGCATTAAAGCCTTCTCTAGAGAGCTCACTCTGCATAATGTGTGGTAAAATAAAGTAGGATAATTGAGCGTGGTCATTTATGCCACAAGTGACTATTCTGGGTTGTTCAATGATCCATTTGTTTGTTTTCTGCCCTGTCAGCGCTTCGTGGCCATATGGATGGGACAACTTCTCCAGGATGATCTGTTCTATTGCCATCATGGCCTATCAAGATTCCCAAAAGTGCATCCATTGCTGCTATCATTATATCTGTCCACGTTGCTGTTGATTGCCCCTTTTTTTGTTTTTCTTCCTCCCTTTCCCAGAATTTTAGATTTCTCAAAGAAGCCGAGACTTTGCAAAACTTGTCCAAATTATGATAATTTGAGCCTGCACATTTGTGCCCTCATGTGAGAACTGTGGATGGATTTGTATAAAAAGTACAAATGAAAATCAGCTTTTGCAGCGTTGTTTACAAAGACTTTTGAGGATTGCAGCCAAAGCGCTGATGAAGGATGCTGGTTTTGTACCCATGTTTATACTGTACTGAAAAGGCAAAAAATACTGTTACAACAGTAAGTATTGGTAAGTATTATGGATGCCATTAGAACAAATGATACTGTATGAAAGGTTTGTCATATGCAGCTCATAACTTCTACTCTTGTTTGTGGGGCTGGAAAAACATCAGCTTTCCTTATACACTGAATTATTTAAAATACAAAACATACACTGTTGTCCAGACTAAAAACCGCAGAAAATAGTATGTACAAGTATAAACATTTTGAAAAATATAATTGTTTGAAAGATCACATCTAGTATGGTACTTTCAGTCCATCACTGTTTCTTCCAACTTTGAAGAGAGAGCTAACATTTGTCTGCCGAAGAGCATTCTCTTCAAATTGTTTTCCCTCACTTGGCAGACAAGAATTGCTTTGTGTTCCCCTCATTGACAAATAAATTAAAAGTATCTGTCAGTGCATGGCATCTACTTGAGAAATAAAATGTAAAATATGTTCATACAAAATGTATCATTTGTAAGGCAGTGCTTGTTTTGAATTTAAACTGAAACTCTAGAATGTTCGTAGAATAAGTTTTATAAGCTTTTCAGAGTCTACTAAAATTATTAAGAACTAATTGTTTACAGATGACTGCTTGCTATTCTAGCTTATTCCATTGTGGCTCAGGGTCTTTCATTCTGTTCTGTTCTGTTCTGTTCTGTTCTGTTCTGTTCTGTTCTGTTCTGTTCATAACACAGCATAGTTGTGATCCTTAGTTTATTTAATCTTGTCCTTGGTACTTCTCTGGTGCTTTGCAGATATATTGGGATTGGTTTACTGAGCGCAAATTCTATAGTTAAGGTTATGGAATTACTTTTCCTCCTCCTCCTCCTCCTCCTCCTCCTCCTCCTCCTCCTCCTCCTCCTCCTCCTCCTCCTCCTCCTCCTCCTCCTCAATTGTATCCTGACATCCTTGCTTTGCTGTTCTAGATGGGTGTTTGCCATCAAGACACTACCAGCAATGCTGCTGCTTGTAAGGATTTACCATAGCACTATAAGCATTTTTCCCACATTATCTCTATTTTAGATAAATCTAAATACTGAGTGTAGTATCAACTCTAGTAGTTATCCATTACAGGCAGTCTCCATATTTAAACACCTGCTTTAGGCATAACTTCTAGATATGTATGGGCTGTCTGTTACTAAACATGTGGGCAGCATTCTCCTCTTCCTCAAGCCGACAAAGTGCTGAAGCCACACAATGCTTTCAGGAACTGCAGAAGCCGCATATTTTTAGCATACAGCTTATTTTCAGTGTTTTTCAGGGGTTTCCGGAAGTATTGTGTGGCTCGGGGAAATACAATGCCATCACCATTTTTAATAACAGGCAGTCCTTTAAGTTCTAACTTAAATACAAATTCGGGTTAAAAACAAAGACAGAATTAGAGAATGGAACAATTTTAATCCAGAGGTTATTTGAACAGCTAGTTCCTTCCATTCATTTCTGATTGCTTTCTTTAGCATTAACAAAAAAAAAAAAAAAAAAAAAAAAAAATCCCCATCTTTATTTTGGCTATTCTGACAAATTCCAAGAAACAATTCTGTGAAAAAATTCAATTTATCATATCCTCCTGGCTTTTTCACCTTCTGCCATAGATCTGTGAAGGTATAGCAGTCATTGCATAACTCAGATGTACACATCCACACACCTATTCCTCTTGATGTCACTTTTTTCTGAATTCATTTTTTTCTCTCGCTGTTTTTATGATAGTTCTTTCAAGTAGTTGTTTCTAAAGGCTCCCAAGTATAATGCACTTCAAAAATTTGCAATAGAATCCATTCTAATAGTAAGTGCTGCTAGGTGAAGGAACACTTTACTTTTATCAGTAGAGAAAACCACAAGGACTCTCTACTGGCATTATGGAATTATGAAAGAGATTTATTCTTTTTATTTTTTTTCCCCATGCCAATCCTTTTTATTAGTTTATAATATTAAATACAAAAATACAAAAGCAAATAATAGGAAAAATAGGCGAGGGAAAAGGGGAGAGAAAAATGTAGAGAAGAAAGGAAAAAGAAAGAAAAGGCACTGACTTCCGACTTCCTTTGGTGCAGTAGAATAAGAAATAACATCAAACCTCAACTTTTTACTTTTACATAGTAGAGATTTATGAAATGGATTAGACTGGGATCTTTGGAAAGACCAGGGGTAGAGCAAAGCATCAAAATGTCAATGGGATTCATAAAGAAGAAAAGATTCCTTCTTTCCAACTATATCAAATACACAGGCATGCATTTAACAGAATAATAAGAGTTGGAAGGACCTTGGAATCCAAGCCCCTGCTCAAGCAGGAAGTGCTATATAGGTAGTCTTCAACTTACAACAGTTCATTTAGTGACTGTTCAAGGTTACAACGGCATTGAAAAAAATGACTTATGACCATTTTCACACTTATGACCGTTGCAGCATCCCCATGATTATGTGATCAAAGTTCAGATACTTGGCAAGTGACTCATATTTATGATGGTTGCAGTATCCTGGGATCATGTGATCACCTGTTGTAATCTTCTGACAAGCAAAGTCAGTGGGGACCCCAGATCAGTGGTGGGTTGTCCCTGGTTCGCACTGGTTCTATAGAACTGGTAGTAAAACCGGCAGGAGGCCCCGCCCACTGACCCTGATGTCATGAAAACACTTCTGCGCATGGGCAGAGGAGCGTGTGCGCACAAGCGAAGCAAGCATGCGTGCGCAGCCCTGTTGCGAACCAGTAGTAAAGGTAAGTAGAACCCACCCCTGTCCCAGATTCACTTAGCAACCGTGTTACTAACTTAACAACTGCAGTGATTCACTTAAAAAGACGGCAAGAAAGGTGGTAAAATGGGGTAAAATTCACTTAACAAATATCTTGCTTAGCAACAGAAATTTTGGGCTCAATTGTGGTTGTAAATTGAGGACTACCTGTACTATTTTGGACAAATGGTTGTCCAATCTCTTCTTAAAAACCTCCAGTGTTGGAGCACCCACAATTTCTGGAGGCAAGTCATTCCACTGATTAATCGTTCTAACTGTCAGGAAATTTCTCTTTAGTTCTAGGTTGGTGCAATTACAGGTAGAAAATTGGTCTAAAACCCTAACAAACATGGCAGCACAATTGGTGGGTCATCCAAACAAAATGTCAGCACTGAAGTCTCAAAATGGTCTCAGTCATAACAACAAGATCTGTTTAATATAGCCTCATTCTGCCCAGTTACCAAATATGTGTCGCATACTCATGTAGCAAAAACTCTGGATGCTGTGCTTACTGAGGGACATTGCATTTTGGAAAGATGTTGTTGTAGTGTTATGTACTCAGAGGCAGCTTCAGTGTAGTTCCTGCCCTTGTTTGTTAACATTATATTCTGTTTTCACCCATTAAGGAAGAGCAAATCAGTGAAACCAAGGTTTAGAGAGAAAACTCACTCTTGGTGTGTCTGCATCTTTTGATTGCTGCAGGTTTTTTTAATTATTGTATTATTCATACAATTAGCCAGTTCATTTGCTGAATATATATGTACTTTACCCATGGTTGATGCAATTGCTGTATCAATGTTCTTGTGATATATAAAATGTAGTTCATAAGTACACAACTGCTGTCAGCTAACTTCTAATCATCATGCCTTGCTCCTCAAATGAAATTTGCCATTTAGTGTGTCAGCCGGGCCCAAGAGAGAAGTCACCTTGGAATCTGGGAAGCAAACTTTGTAACCTAGGTTTGTTATAGCTGGATTAAGATTAGAGCCTAGATCTTAAGATAAACATTGATTTTGGATCTGGAAGATCCAATAAGCTGCAGATGTCAGTTCAAAAGCCTTATGCAGAGGGAGCTAGTACAATGTCAACTTGCTCACACTAGTTATGGCATTTTTCTAATCAGTGGAGATACACAATGACATACTCTATACAGACACTGAATGAATCACATAGCCATCAGCATCTGTTCTAAACCACAGTGATATCAAAATGACACAATTGTTGTATTTGCATCATAATAAAATCTTCCATACGCTAGAGTCTTTACCAGAAAAGCACAATGATACTGGCCACCATTACCCATTATTGTTGAATCAGTTGAAACTTTCACATAACAAAGTATAGACTAGGTTAACTTTCTTAGTTGTACCCATGCCATATGCAGCATTCCTTGGATAAGGATAACACTGGTCAGTTTTAGCATATTTTTATCAGTATGCCGGAAGCTCAACCAGAATATAGTTTACCAAAGCATGTTCATGCTCATGCATGCTATTCTGTACAAGCAAAGATTTCTAATTTAGAGACTAACTTACAAACGATATACAGGTAGTCTTCACCTTACAGTCATTTGTTGGTGACTTTTGAAGTTACAATACCAGTGAAAAAAGTGAACCACAACCTGTCCTCTCACTTATGACTATTATAGCATCCCTAATGTCACATAATCAGAATCTGGACACTTGGCAATCCGCATATGTTTACGATGGTTGCAGCATCCTGGGGTCATTAATTGCCATTTGCAACCTTCCCAGCAAAGTCAATGGGGGAAGCCAGATTTGCTTAATGACCGCATGAATCATCTAACAACTGCAGTGATTCATTTAAGAGCCATGGCATGATTCCCTTTAACAACTGCTTTGCTTAACAACAGAAATTCTAGTCCCAATTATGGTTATATGTCTTATGTCAAGATATAATTTTTGTATTGTTTTACCCATCTCACCAGCTAAAAGGTATATGCACTATATAAGGATACTTTCAAGATACTTTGAAAGTTACCAATTTATTGAAATTGACCTACTAATATCCTTTTACTTTCTGCACTTTCTTATAAATCTGCCACAGTATATGACAGCAGCTTTAAAAATGGTGATTGTCATTGATGAAAGTGGACCTGCGTCTGTTTTCAGCTATCTTTCTCCCTCTCTCAGTCTTGAAAGAGACTGGCTGTAACCTGTTTTGATCCCAGCTGTTGTTTCCTGGAGCTTGATCTGAAATAAAAAACACTGTGGGTTCCTCCCTTTTTGTGCCAGACCTCTGAGGAACCAGAATAACAGGAAGGCATGCAAGTTTCAAAACCCAATGCACATTTAGCTGTTTAAGGATTCACTTTGGATTTGAAACTAATCTTATATTTCTCTGGAGTGACCTCAAATTTCCCAAATGTAGGTTAGGTTATAAGAACCTGTGAAAGAATCTAAAGAACTCCTTCAACAGATACAATTTTTAATGTATTTATTTTTCATGTTTCTAGACTGCCCATTTTCCTCAAGATATTCTGGGTTGTATACAGTATAATCAACATATGAAACAACATATAATAAGCATATAGGCATATAAATATCAAGATGTCAGAGCATACCTTCCCTGCCTGATCAAATGGTACAGGCTGATGTGATGGGGTGAAGTTGGTCCCATGCCAGTGGTGGGTTGCCCCCGATTTGGACCGGTTTCCAAGAAACCAGCGGAAGGCTCCGCCCACTGACCCCGACAGCATCAGGAAGCTTCTACGTATGTGCGGCCCCATTGCGAACTGGTAGTAAAGGTAAGAAGAACCCACCCCTGTCCCATGCCATGTAGGCAGTGGTGGGATTCAAATAATTTAACAATTTAATGGTTCTCTGTCTTAATGACTGGCTGGGTAGGCGTGGCTGGGTGGGCGTGGCCAACTTGACATCACTCATGTCGAGGGGCACCTCTCCTTACCTGGCCTCTCCTTGCCCGGCCCTGCCTCACCTCTCTCCTCCCAAACACTCCTTGTCACACCCAGCCTCTCCTTGACTTATAACCACAATTGAGCCCAAAGTTTATGTTGCTAAGTGAGATATTAAGTGAATTTTGCCCCCTTTCATGACTTTTCTTGCCACATTTGTTAAATGAATCACTGTAGTTATTAATGTAGCAGCAGTAGTAGTAACACGGCTGTTAAGTAAATCTGGCTTCCCCATTGACTCTGCTTGTCGGAAGGTTGCAAAAGGGGATCACATGACCCTGGGAGACTCCAACCATCATAAATGTGAGACAGTTGTCAACCATCTGAATTTTGATCATGTGACCATGGGGATGCTGCAATGGTCGTAAGTGTGAAAAACTGTCATAAGTCACTTTTTTCAGTGCCATTGTAACTTTGAATGGTCACTAAATGAACTGTTGTAAGTCAAGGATTACCTGTACAAAAATACAAAAAGCTTCTTTGCTTGCAAAAAGCTGACCTAAATACCAATCATTAGATTAGAAATGGGGGAATACACAAAGAAGATCAATGACAGTCACAGCCATCATGGAAACCTAAAGCATTGTGTCCGAATACTTTCCTTTTCATCAGCAATACGTGCAACCCGGGGTTACAAATCAGGCAGAGTGCCAGAGCACCTTAAGGAATTAAAATAGTTAAAATGCAATAACTATTAGCAGCCAACTCTTGCTCATAAAGTGAAATCCTTTAGCAGAGAGGTCATTTAAGCTCTCCAGAAAGTGGGTGGGCATACTTGGGCTACAAAATGCCAAGCTAAAGAAACAAATTAACAAAGTATATAGGGGACCCAGATTCAGGTTTCTGCCCTCCCAAGCTTATCAAGATCACAATAAAATTAGTACATGCCACAGATATCTAAATAAACTCCAAGCCTGGTGCCATGTTACTAAGCCTTATTATCATGAGAGAAAACTAAAACAAATTGGAAGGAGGATCCACACCCCTACCTCCTTTTTTTTTTTTTTTTTAAATCTTACTATCAGTGAGCAATCATGTGCTTTGGCCACTCCGAAGCAATGCAAGAGACTCAAAGGTGCTTTTTCAAGAGGCAACTGGACTTTCTCGAAACCAAGAAAGTCCAGTTGCATCTTGAAGAAAGCACCTTTGGGACAACCATGACCTGGATGACTGAAGAATCCCCATAGACAAGAGACTCCTGTGTTCAGTGAACTGACAAAGCACCCTTTCCCACCCGGGAGAAGCAATTCTTAGATCCATTTGCACCATTTAAAGATACTGTCTGGTCTCACTCACCTCACAAGCAGTGGTGGGATTCAGCTGGTTCGCAAACAAAGAAGCCAAAGACTAGCCAGATCGCTCCAATTAGAGAAGATTACAGATCCAGGGAAGAAAGAGGCCTGCGATCACCCCACCCCCTTAATTGGGACAGAGGAGGAAAGGAGTGGCTGGGAGGGGATTCAGCCGTGTTGGAAGTACACCCCAAAAGGACAGTGCCAGAAAACACTAAAGCAGTGTAAAAAGCTTAAAACAACCCTTCCCCTTTAAGAAAGTCAAGTCCTGGAATAAAAGTACCAGCAAAGGAAAAAAACTCCAGAGAAGCAGCTCAGGCTGTAGAAAGTCTGGATGTATTGCCAAGAACCATTAACACTGTTATAATGTAACAAGGCATAACCGCAGAGGCAGTTTCAGAAAACACTTAAGCAGGGCAATAAAGATAAGCAGGATTAGGCTAGAAATAACACATAGAGGCACACCACTCCATAAGGTGGGAAAAACAAAAGGCTGTTGAAAGGAGATTTCTTCCAACAGCCGGTTCGCCAAATTGCTCAGAAAGGTAGCTACCGGTTCTTCTGAACTGGTGCGAACTGGATGAATCCCACCACTGCATGTAGGGCTTTATAGGTAATAACCGCCACTTTCAGTTGGACCTGGAAGTACCCAGTGCAGTTCCTGGAGCAAGAGCATGTGTCCTTCTTTGGGCACCCAATATGGCTTGTGCGGTCCCACTCTTTACCTGCTGAACTTCTGGATACTTTTCAAGGGTGGCCTCATGTAGAGTGTATTGCCAGTCAGGTGTTAACCAAGGTGTGAATAACCGTAGACCCTCCCTTTCCAGGAAGGTGCAAACTGGGGCATAAAGCAAAATTGGGCAAAGCCCCCCCTCATAACAGTTACCATCTGCTACCATCAGCATAGATTTTGCTGTCCCCATTGCCAGTCATAATGATCTCTGCTCAAGTTTGCAGCTAGAGAATGATAGGCCTACTTTTTTCATATATGGGGTATGCCTTTCCCATACTTTCTCAGTCTTACTGCTTAGCTGGAAAACTGTCTATCAGTCCCAGCAATGGTTTTAAGAGATAGTCCCACAGATTTAGCCATTTGTCAGAACTCTCCAACATCACCATCACTTGCTCCCTATCCATGAAGAAATCAGCTGTTTGGAGACAGAGAGATGAAGGTGAAGGTGGAGAGGAGGCTTTTTATTAAGTCTTCAGGTGATCCTGAACCCAGAGACTTGGATCAGACCAGATAGTTGACAGCCTAGGACAAGAGTCCTAGGCCCAAGGTAAAGAGCCTTGGTACTACAGTGGTTTAAAGCACTCTGTTATTAACACAGCTGCCTGCAATTTACTGCTGGTTCGAATCTCTCCAAGGCTCAAGGTTGACTCAGCCTTCCATCCTTTCTAAGGTAGGTTAAATGAGGACCCAGTTTGTGGGGGCAATAAGCTGACTTTGTATAAATATACAAAAGTATGAAGGCTATTGCTTAACGCACTGTAAGCCGCCCTGAGTCTCCGGAGAAGGGCGGCATATAAATCAAAATTAAAAAAAAAAAAGAGTAATGGGCATGGGAAAGAGTGTTGAGTCCCCCTCTCCCTCTTCCCTCTTTATTGTATAATACCCCATGACTATTAAGACTGTTGGAGCTGATGCCATAAATGTAAACTTGATTTCCCTAATGCACAACTGGCGAACATGATTCCACAACCAATCTGCTGCTGTAGGTGCTACAGGGCCATTAGGTGCTTCATGCAATTCATTGCCAGAGTGCTTTGTCCATTGCTAGGATTTTAGTTTGGTTCAAATTCATCCTGCAGTGGGCTAGATCTGTTTCAGTTTGCCTTATCCAGGTTTTCCTTGATATCCTGCACATACATTTTCATTCAAGGGGTTATGTTCCTCAGGCTTGGATGGGTATTGAACAGCACCCATATTCTGTTCACACATTCAAACTGCCTTAGTCACTTTCGCCCTCCCCCCCAAATTTCATCTGTTATTGTTGACTGGTTGCAGCTTTGATGAATGGCTTTGTTTCTTATGAAGTCCATTCCTGTGATGAGAAGTTTCCTCTAAGATTGTGCATTTAGAAGGTTTCTAATTTTGGGATCTCTGCAGGAGAAGCATCCATCATTCAGCTTAATGTAGTAGCACTGATAATAATATTCATGACTGAAACATTTGGAGTTTAGTATATCTTAGGCTTCTTCCATAAGCCTTAGACATGTGGCAATGACATCATTTTTGCATTTGAGCTGTTGAGCCAACCTTCTTTTCTATATTATTTTCAACCCTGCTTAGTCTCTTCCTCCTGTCTCTCAAGGTTATTTTGACAATCCATTACAATTCCGGAACTAAGATACTGCAACTCTCATTATAATCCATTTAGCTGTTTGACCACTGGTGAGTCATTAGTGGTCAGTACTTTCACCTTTTCCATGTTGTTGATTGGTCCAAATGGCTCTGCTATATCCCTGATAACACAGAGGATATCAGTGGCTTCCACTTCATCACCAGCAAAAATTACAGTGTCTTGTACATGCAATAGGTGAGTGATGCATTGCCCCAGTCCAAATCCAGTTGCACACTTATTTCTAATTACTTTTCTCCTATGGTGCCCATGAAATCTTGGATAGCAATGGGGACAGGACACATGCCTGGTATACTCCCAAGTAGACTGGGAAGCCCTCTGATTGCTCACCTTTGATGGAAACCCTGCTGATTGAATCATCCTAAGAGTGCTGACCTTATTTGGCATTCTCACAGCAGCAATTGCTTTCCAAAAAGGTGGTTGCTATAAACTGTCAAAGTCAGCTGGAATGTCAATGAATACTATGATGAGTCGTTCACTGCAGAACATTCATTTTTCTATGACTTCTTGCAAAGTATCTAATTACAGCAACTTGGTTAGGTGGAAAACAGACTATGTTTTCCGTTTCCTGTCTCTTATTGCCCAGTGAATTAGGATGGAGCCAGACTTTGCTCCTTTCTTGCACTTTTTCTGTTTCCCATATTTAACCATGCTTTGGTTTTTGAAAACATTTCTGCATATTTTCTCCAAGTTCATCTCTATGACTCTCCACAACAACTCTGAAGGCACAGCAACATTCTCAATAATGTGCAATTTCTTGCAGTTCTGCAGCAATATTGTCCCAATATTGTTTTTGTTCCAATTTTATATGATAAAGATGGTGTTGGTGATGGAGCATCAACTAAATTGAATCTTTTCTTTTGATCAATCACCTTTAGACATTCATCAGATATCCGGACCCTAGTAGCTTTATGGCGGGGTGGGAGCAGTACTCAGCACACTTGCTTGTAGTTGTAGCAAAACAATCTGCAGCTTCTTGAATATTTTCTGATTCTTCAAAAATTATGAAGTAATGGCAAAGGGCTTGTTGGCATTGTTGCTTAATAATAGAGGCAGCTAGTCAAGACCATTTTCTATTTTGTGACTTTGCTTCGGGGTTCATCCTTTCCAGTGGATATGTGCTATGTTAGTTGGTGTTTTGCAGGATGTTGGAATATGTTGTTTCCAATTATTAGTCCATTTTCTGTAGCAAATGACATCAGGGCAAACCATTATCACTGAATTCTGCATACCCAGATTTCATAAATTATCTCTTTGCTGCACCTAGTAGGCTTCCCACCACCTCTGATCAGTCTGGACCAATCTGGATCTCTGAGCTAAATATTGGTTTGGAGATGGGGACAGTTTGGTTCAAAAGAACTGGACTTTCCTGTTGTCCAAAGCAGAACAGCCTTGAGGGCTGAGCTAAAGTCTAGAGGAGAGAAGCCTTGTTCATGTTTGTTTAAATTGGACAAATGTTGTTGCACTAGTCTCTTCTTTTGCTGTCATTTGATAGCAGAAGAGATAGAATCATCAATGAAAGGTGTCAGATTGTTCCATAAACTGCCTCACGTTTGGGTTTTTGTTTTTTGTTTTTTTGTCTTTAAAGGGGCAGGATAGGGGAAACACCACTTTAACATCAGAATAGTTAAAGATGACTTCAAGTTGGGGCCTATGAATCATGGTGCTGTGTTGGGTCAAGCACTTCCAACCAATTCCCCACCATCCATTCCCCACCATCCAGTCAGAGCTGAAGAAGATTCTTGGATGAGAAGCAAAACGTCTTCAAAGAAAAACTAGAAACTCTAGTTGACTCTTGAAAAAGCACCTTTGGGACAACCATGACCTGGATGACTGAGAATCTCCATAGACACTTCCAACCAATGTTTCCATTTTGGGGTATAGGGTTTTTAAAAGGCAAAACTGATGCCTTAACTCTACCTTACTGTAGATGCATCTACCCATAACTAATTCAGAACTTTCATGTTAAAAGACTTTTCAGAAATCTTTGTCAAAACAAAAGAGGGAAGTGACATAACGCTCGGCATCTGTTTGATTTCATCAAACACAGAAATGGTAGAAAAGCAGGAAATAAATGTAACTTGGAAAAGAAAAATCCTGCTAATTTATGCTGTCTCATTCAATAAATGAATGCTTTATTTAGATATCAATTTAGATATCTTACAGTTTCGACTCTGAGCAGCATAGAACTAAATCAAGACATTTTGCAATATTTGGTCAGCATAAGTACAAGAATGAGTATAGCTACAAATTGTCAGAGCCTTTTCAAAATATTGGAAATTCTGAAAACCAGAATTCCCATTTCTTGTAACACAGTTATTGAAACAGTACATTACAATATCCATATTTCTCTCTCAATGTCTTATAGAACTAACTTACTGGAACTAGATGATAACCCATCCATCCATCCTAGAGTCAGAGCCAAATTCACATGATCACAAACTGAAACTGGATCAGTGAGATTGAATAAACTTTAGTTTCTCAGAGATCAGTTCTTGGGCTATGCATGAAGCAGCAGACTGGCAAAAATGACTGAATCTAAACAGAATTTTATTTCTTTGGTAGGTTTTAAGAAAAATGCAACTCTTTCTATACGAAGCTGAAAAATTGCCAGAGCAACTTCTTGGCCTTTGAATGATGGATAGATTGTCTTTGGCTTCTACAGTGATTTTTTTTTTTATCTTGCCCTCCCTTGCCCTCTCTTTCCTTTTTTTTTTTTTTTTGAGGGGGCGGGGATATTTTCATGATCTCTTTCATTATTATTTTCCCCATTGTCTGATGTTGCAAAAACAGCATGTGTAAGTAAAAAGATAGGCCTGATTAGCAACCTACACTTCTGAATGTGACTCTCTTTCAATGACAGTGTGGAATGTCATTTGTGACAGAGGCCTCACAGACAGAAGATGAAGTTGCTGGACACCTTGTTCCCTCAAGGTAGCAGAAGGCAGGAGTCCATGCTTTTTTAAAGAAAACTTGTTGAAGGGATTTGGAAAATGGTATAATAATTCTGAGTGGTAAGGTGAGGAGGATTTGCACAAGAAAGAGAAAAGGAGAGCAGCTGATTTCCCTTCTTTCTTTGAGAATAAATATTTAGGTGTGAATAAATAATATGCAGAACCATCTTTTATTTGGGATTAAAATATGGCAATTATAGGCATTTCAGTGAGTTCGATCCTAGGTAGAGGCAGATATTTCTCCCTTTGGGCACACTGAGAATCAGAGGTGGGTTTCAGCAGTTGACCAGTTCTGGAGAACCGGTAGCGGAAATGTTGAGTAGGTTGGAGAGCTGGTAGTAAAAATTCTGACTGGCCCTGCCGCCATCTATTCTCTGCCTCCCAAGTCTCACTGATTGGGAGGAAATGGGGATTTTGCAGTAACCTTCCCCTGGAGTGGGGTGGGAATGGAGATTTTACAGTATCCTTCCCCTGCAGGGGAATGGGAATGGAGATTTTACAGTATCCTTCCCCTGCAGGGGAATGGGAATGGAGATTTTACAGTATCCTTCCCCTGCCATGCCCACCATGCCACGCCCACCAAGCCACACTCACAGAACCGATATTAAAAAATTTTGAAATCCACCACTGCTGAGAATATATCTGCTGAAAAAGCTCCACATTGGCGACAGGAAGGGCATCCAGCCATTAAAACACTTTGCTAGCTCCATTCAGTTGCCCAGACTCTACCCCACAAGGGATTATGGGGTTGTTAAATCAAGATGATGATGAATTATAAGCATTTCGGTAAGAATCCTTCTTTGTATGGATTTTTGTGGTTCATCAATACCATATTTTCATTTCTTATTCCAATGTCAGATTTTGGAGGTCACTATAGTTCTGCCACAAATTCTCTTTCATGCCTGCTTAGTGATTTGTGTCCCTGCCAATGAATGGGTCACTTGGCAAGGAAGATTGGGGAGCTGCTTCACTGGTGAACAGACATGAAACCTTCTACAAAACAGGGAATCAACTAAGCTATGACGATGAAGGGATTGAGTTAAATTCATAAAGCAGAAAAGAAATTGTGGCCTGGTTATGACAATATGTAAAAGCATAATGTGGTTTGTTAGATTTTGGCATAGTATATTGAACAAACTCAGCCAAATTTATGGTTTACGGTCATAAACCTGGCCAACTCCAGATATACCAAGGAATGGTTTTATTTATTTTATTCAGTACTGTAGTCAGATTCATATAGCTGCTTATAAATTCACCAGCTTAGAACAGTATGTGAACCAAGCCATGCAAACTCTCCATAAAGTATGTATCTTTATGTAATGGTTAAATACTGCATGTAGGTATCTGCACAACAACCTCCCTCCCTCCCTAAACTGTGTTCAAATTAGAGGAACATTTCATTTTATTCTGCTAAGAAATCTCAGCAAGGACCAAGAGATCCTTCAGTGCAAGAGTTTTGGTGCTAGAAGTGGTTTTTGCATGCCTTTTGCTGACAAGAGCACAATGTGTGTATCAGTCGGCGCATTTTACATTGCCATAGAAACCCCAAATGCCCGTCAAGGCAGCATTCTCCTTCCAATCCATTCTAGGGAAGGCATAATTGCTGACAGCTTGTCAAGCACATCTTTGTTACCTGAACTTTAAAAGAAATAATTGTATTGGCAGGATTTTTTTTTTTAAATATCAGCAGTCAGGTTCATTACCTTGTCAAGTCTTACCACCTTTAAATTAAGAAAAGGATAGTAGTCAATTAATATTTTATTTCTCTTAGCATATGTTTATTTGTAGAAGAGAAGCCTTTTGGAACTTATGAAATATGTTCTGTCAATATTAGCTAAGTATCAAACTGTTCCACTTGATAATATATTTTGAGATGACAAAACGTGTTAAATCTTGGTCTAATTTTTTTTCAAATGGCAGTCCATATTTCTTGCTTACTGTAATTAGCAGCATGAAATTTAACAGAGTCAGCTTCTTACTTAGGAAACAAAATTAAAATGAGGGATGAGGGACTGGGCTTTTTTGAAATGCGTAGTGAGATATTAAAAAGCAGATTTTATGAAAGATGTCTTACATTTTAAACAGGAGAATAAAAAGTTGCAACAAGGTGATCTCTCTGAGTGCATGTATGTGAGAGAGAGTCTTCACAAGGCTTAGGAAGTATTAATTTCTAGTTATGTCCAAAGAGTGCCAAAGTCTAAAAAAAAAAAAGTCATTTGTAAGGATTAACATCATTACCGTGTTTCCCCGAAAATAAAACAGGGTCTTATTTTCTTTTGACACCCCCCCCAAATAGGGGCTTAGCCTTATTATCGGGGGTCTTATTATTTTGGGGGTGCAGGAGGCGGTGAGTGTGGGACTGGATGTCCCGTTGTTGCCGTTGCCTCCCCACCCTGTTCTTCGTGCCAGCCGAGTGGCCCAACATTTCCCGTCCCACCCCAATGGCAACAGCAGCCTGGCTGCTTCCCTTCCCCACCGTCTCTTTATCAAGAGGGGTGGCAGGTAGGGGGGGAAGAAGCAAGACGAGTGGAGCAAGACGTGGCTCCCCTTGCCGTCTCTTCTCCCTCCCCTCACCGGGCATGGCAGGGCTCCTGCCCCTTGCTTAGCCACTCACCCCCTTTAGGGATGCAATTTGGGAGTGGCAGGTGGGGTGGGCATGAAGCGGGACACAGGTCTTACCTTCCAAGCTCCATTACTTCCTTCGCCATTGTGTCCAGGGAAATACACTGTAAAAGAAAGCCTTCTTGTCAGTTTGAGAAGTTTGAGGGGGGGGGAAGAAGAGACGGCAAGGGGAGCCACGTCTTGCTCCACGCATCTTGTTTCTCCCCCACCCCACCTGCCACCCCTCTCAATAAAGAGACGGCGGGGAAGGGAAGCAGCCAGGCTGCTATTGTCATTGGGATGGGGTGGGACATGTTGGGCTGCTTGGCCGGCGCGAAGAACAGGGAGGGGAGGACATGTCCCCCCTCTCCCCGTCCAGCCTCGCCTCCTCAACTCATTTTGGTTGTGTGGCAAGCAACCAGAGGAAATGGTGGGAGCGGCTGCGAAAGCGTGTAAGTAGTTGGTGGGGGGGCTTATTTTGCGGAGGTGGCTTATATTATTGCATGCGCTGAAAAGCCTGATTGGGCTTATTATCCAGACATGCCTTATTTTTGGGGAAACATGGTAATAGAATAAAGGTAAGGAGTCCCTGTGGATTTCACTCTGCTAGTTGTTGCGTATTATAGGGGCCCCTGCTCTTCTCTGTTTCAAGGGCCGTTGAGCCAGCACTGTCTGAAGATGTTTCTGCAGTCATGTGGCCAACATGACATCATGGAGCGCTGTTACGTTCCCACCAAAGTGGCACTTCTTTATCTACCTGCACTTGCATGTTTCGAATTGCTAGGTGGACCAAAGCTGAGGTGAGGAAAGGAGCTCACCCCATCGCATAGCGTTCAGGTCTCAAATCTGGGCTGCCAGATTTCTCGCTGACAAGCCCAGCTAATCACTGAGCCACTTCCGGCCCCCTTAACAGAGTACCTGTACAGCTGGTTCTCGACTTATGACCACAACTGAGCCCAAAATTTCTGTTGCTAAACAAGACAGTTGTTAAATGATTTTACAACTTTTTTTGCTACAGTTGTGTTGGAAGAAACATCCTTCTGGGTTCTGCTCCAAGTGGGGAAAAAGACACTGGAAACATGGAGACTGCTTGGAAAGATGGTTTAATGGTGAACAGGATCACATGGCTTGAGTTCCTGAACAGAAAAAGGGCAGATACAGTAAATCCTCGGGTTTTTATGCTCTCTCTGGCTTTGCATTTCTTGGGGCCCCGAAAGAGTACCTGATTGGTTCATCCAGGGAAATATAATATTCTGCCTTTTTCATATTTTCTAAAATATTTCACTCTTCCAGGAAAGGGGTGGGTGCTAACCCCCTACAGTTGTTAAGTAAATCACTGCAGTTGTTAAGTTAGTAACACGATAGTTTAGTGAATCCAGCTTCCCCATTGACTTAGCTTGTCAGAAATTTGCAAAAGGTAATCACATGACCCTGGGACACTGTGTCTGAATTTTGATCACGTGATTCTGGGAATGCTGCAATGGTTGTAAATGTGAAAAACAGGCATAAGTTACTTTGTTCTGTGTTGTAACTTTGAATGGTCCTTAAATAAATTGTAAGTCAAGCACTACTTGTATTAAATTTCTTATCTGATTCCAGCAATCAGCTTTAGTCCAGCATCTTCAAATCTATGATCTGTAGTCTGTAAATCACTTGATTTGTTATACATTTCTGGGTGTAAAATTTGAAAAGCACATTTTCATCAATTCTATATTATCCACTAGAATGTGTTCTTGAAAATAAAATTTGTTGGAAACTAATGCAATTGAAGAACCAGTTTTTCTTAGACTGGGAAAAGTAAGTTCATATATATGTAGGCCTGAATATGTTTTTTGCAGTTTTTTTGCATAATTTTTATCATGCATGCCAAGAGAGAATTAGCGTCTTCCCCCTTCCCCCATTTATCTTCCTTTCTAATTGTCCATGGCCTCTTTGCCTGTTCAGATATCTGGCAACCCTAACTCACAAACAGTAACAGATTAGGCAGCGATCCATTACAAAATGTGCTAGAGAAAAGAAAGCATTGTATTGTATGATGTATGAATTATAGGAATCTTTTAATTCTGTTTTTAGTTTCCATTTTAGAAGTAGGGCTAAAGGTATTCAAAGTATAGCAAGTTTTATTTCCAAACAAAGTTAAAGTTTGTTTATTTATTTATTTATTTATTTATTTATTTATTTATTTAATTTGTATACCGCCCTTCTCCCAGAAGGGACTCAGGGCGGTGAACAGCCAAAATTAAAAAACATACAAATGCAAAAGTTAAGATAATTAAAAGAATTAAATCATTGGCTACCCAATTTAAAACCCCAAATCCATAAAATTTAAAATCCCAATTAAAAACCATTTAGGCTAGGCCGGCTTGATGAAATAAAACGTCTTCAGGGCTTTACGGAAGGTCCGGAGGTCCGGGATCAATTGTATTCCAGGAGGCAGCTCATTCCACAGGGCGGGTGCCCCCACAGAGAAGGCTCGCCCCCTGGGGGCCACCAGCCGACATTGCCTGACTGACGGCACCCTGAGGAGGCCCTCTCTGTGAGAGCGTATTGGCCGGTGGGAGGTTATTGGTAGCAGCAGGCGGTCTCGCAAATACCCTGGCCCTAAGCCATGGAGCGCTTTAAAGATGAGAACCAACACCTTAAAGCGCACCCGGAAGACCACCGAGAGCCAATGCAGCTCGCGCAGGAGAGGTGTTACGTGCGAGCGCCACGTCGCTCCCATAATCACCCGCGCAGCCGCATTCTGCACCAGTTGAAGCCTCCGGGTGCTCCTCAGGGGGAGCCCCATGTAGAGAGCGTTACAGTAGTCCAGGCGTGACATAACCAAGGCATGAGTGACTGTGCACAAGGAGTCCCGATCCAGAAAGGGGCGCAACTGGCGTATCAGGCGAACCTGATAAAAAGCCCCCCTGGCCACGGCCGTCATATGCTCTTCTAAAGACAGCCGTGTGTCCAGGAGGACGCCCAAGTTGCAAGCCCCCTCTGTGGGGGTCAGTGACTCGCCCCCAATAGCCAGCGATGGCACCAACTGGCTATACCGGGACGCCGGCATCCACAGCCACTCGGTCTTGGAAGGGTTGAGCCGAAGCCTGTTCCTCCCCATCCAGACCCGCACGGCCTCCAGACACTGGGACATCACTTCGAGGGCATCATTGGGGTGGTCTGGGGTGGAAATGTACAGCTGAGTGTCATCAGCGTACAGATGGCATCGCACCCCAAAACCACGGATGATCTCACCCAGCGGCTTCACATAAATGTTGAACAGGAGGGGCGAGAGGACCGACCCTTGCGGCACCCCGCAAGCAAGGCGCCTCGAGGTCGACCTCTGCCCCCCTGCCAACACAGACTGCGACCGGTCAGAGAGATAGGAGGAGAACCACCGCAGCACGGTGCCTCCCACCCCCAATCCCTCCAGCCGGCGCAGCATGATACCATGGTCGATGGTATCAAAAGCCGCTGAGAGATCTAACAGGACCAGAACAGAGGAACAACCCCTGTCCCGAGCCCTCCAGAGATCATCCACCAATGCGACCAATGCCGTCTCCGTGCTGTACCCAGGCCTGAAGCCGGACTGGCACGGATCTAGATAGACGGTTTCATCCAGGAACTGTGGGAGCTGTCGCGCAACCACACTCTCCACAACCTTCGCAACAAAGCGAAGGTTGGAGACCGGACGATAGTTTGCCAAAACGGCCGAGTCCAGAGAAGGCTTCTTGAGGAGGGGCCTCACCACCGCCTCTTTCAAGGCGGGAGGCAAGAAACCCTCTCTCAGAGAAGCATTTATGATCCTCTGGAGCCAGCCTCGTGTTACCTCCCGGGTGGCCAGTACCAGCCAGGAGGGGCACGGGTCCAATAAACATGTGGTTGCGTTTAACCTCCCCAGGATCCTGTCCACGTCCTCAGGAGTCACAGGGTCGAACTCATCCCAGGTAACATTCTCAAGACCAGCCTCAGTAACCCCGCCGGGATCTACCCAGTCAGAGTCCAAGCCTTCCCGGATCTGAGCGATTTTATCATGCAGATACTGTGCAAAATCCTCAGCCTGCCCTTGCAAGGGGTCTTCCCGCGCTCCCTGATGTAGGAGGGAGCGAGTCACCCTAAACAAGGCGGCTGGGCGGTTATCTGCCGATGCAATAAGAGCGGAAAAGTGGTTACGCTTTGCCGCTTTTATCGCCACTAGATAGGTCTTAATATGAGACCTAACTAGTGTTCGGTCGGATTCGGAGCGACTAGCCCTCCAACCACTCTCTAGGCGTCTTTTCCGACGCTTCATCTCCCTCAGCTCCTCGGAAAACCAAGGGGCCGGGCAGGTTCGGCGTCGGGTCAGAGGCCGCAAAGGCACAACTCGGTCCAGAGCACCGGCAGCTGTCCTATCCCAGGCAGCCACCAGATCTTCAGCCGAGTTGTGAGCCAGAGTTTCAGGAACTGGCCCAAGCTCCCTCTGGAACCTATCAGGATCCATCAGGCGCCTGGGGCGGAACCACCTGGTCGGTTCCGCCTCCCTGCAGTGGGGTGCAGCGGTCGAAAGGTCCAGTCTCAGGAGAGAATGGTCCGACCATGACAGGGGTTCAATAACTATATCCCCTATATCCAGACCACTCCGCCACTGACCAGAGATAAAAACCAAGTCCAGAGTGTGTCCTCCCACGTGAGTGGGGCCATGAATTAATTGTGTCAGGTCCATGGCTGTCATGGAAGCCATAAACTCCCGAGCCATCCCAGACGCCTCACCGGTAGATGGCAGGTTGAAATCCCCCATGACCAAAAGTCTGGGGGTATCAACCGCCACCCCGGCAATAACGTTGAGAAGCTCGGGCAGGGCCGCTGTCATGTGGCAGGGAGCCAGGTACGCGATCAGCAGGCCCACCTGCATCCCATGGCCCCACTTCACCAGGAGAGACTCACATCCGGCTATCTGAGGTGCAGTGGCCTCCCTCGGATCAAGACCTTCCTTTATAACGACCGCCACCCCCCCCACCCCTGCCCTGGACCCTTGGCTGATGGAATGCGCGGAAACCTGGTGGGCACATCTCTACGAGGGGGACCCCCCCCCTTGGCCCAGCCAGGTCTCTGTAATACCTGCCAGGTCTGCACCCCCCTCCTGTATTAGCTCACAAATGAGGGGGGCCTTAATTAACCACGGACCTGGCGTTGCACAACATCAGTCTAAGGCCTGGGCTCTGAGACTCTGGACAGCCGGGGAGACGAGAAGAGTCATGGGGGCTGAGGCATGCCACCGCTTGGAGATAGCGGGTGCGTGCCCCCACCACTTGATGTGGCCCCCCTACTCCCGCCATATCTGCCCCTCCCAACCACGGTCCTGATAGAACTGCCCTCCACCCTATCCACACTGAGCTCCTCCACACCCCGCTCCCCGCCTTCCGTTCCATGCCCCTGTAACGAGCCTGACCTATGCCCCTCCCTCCCCACCCCCCGCCCTAAGTCCCTTAAAAGATTACAAAAAGACAATTTTAAAAAACCCCACAACCCCCTCTTTGCGGCATGCCACCTCTCGGGGTTCCAAAGCCCGTCATCGAGGTAGGCCCTCGATAGAGTGGAGGGCCAAGCCTGCGAGAGGGGGGAGTCTCGCAGACCAAGAAGCTCCACTGCGGAATACATCTTGACCACAGAGGATGGGAGCAACCATATCCTAGGGGTCCATATAGAAGGTCCAGGGGAGAGACATGGAGTGGGAGTCTCAAGTTAGTCCTTTCCCTCCTTTTTTCTATTATTATGGGTTTTTATATCAACACGTAGGTTTGAGATTTTTTAAGAACGGCTAAGATTCCAAAATTATGAAAGCAAAGGAATGAAGGAATTGGGGACAGTTTGACAAAGGTTGGAGAAGAAGCAGCTCTGTGGATGAGGAGATTTAAATGAAATTGTACAAAACAAACCACATAACACATGTGGAAATCAGAAAGCAGAAATCAAAATAGTTTTTAAGACTTAGGCTTTTAGGACAAGGAAAGCTTTTTTTCAAGGTATGTTTCAAGCTAGCAGAGTCAGTATGGCCTTTCTTATTTATTTTTCTATCTGTGTTCTCCCCTAAATTCCCGTGGTTTCTAGAACCTGATGCAGCTGTTCATTAACAGATCCCATCTTGTATCAATGTTATTGATTTTACATCACAGTAATCATTGCAATGTTGGTTTTTGCATAAGCAGAACATATTAATTCTTCTCGCAACAAATCCAGGGAACAACCCTGAGGGCTATAGAAAAAAGAACTCTGGTTTATATAAGTAATAAACCTGATAGATGCTCAGTTATGCTCCCATTGGGACATCATAAGGATTATCATCATGATTCTGCTAGAAATGAATATTAAAATTTTCTTGCTCTGTTTTTCTCTGGGGGCCTATTTCTCACTTGCAGGTAAAATAGCAGAAGTGAAAATGGTATTTCTACTTTTATTGCAACCTTAAGGTCTTCCTCATATAAAATTTGTTAGGCCTTGTCACTTATTACATCATCATCATAAGCATATTTTACCTCATTTTCACTGGGGTAGTTTCTTTATCATAGCACTTTGCACTCCTGAACAAAACTGGGGAGTGGGATGACTGCTAGACATACCTCCAAGTTCACTGGATGTGTCCGTAGGCAAGAAAATCAATTACTCAGAACGTATAAATAACTTTGAAGCCTGTCAAGTCTACAGAAAGGCAAGGACACTGTGCATTTTAGCAGCATCCTAAAGGTGGAAAAAGAAGATTTAAATCTTCATCCTAGTTCAAGATTATTTGAATTTTGTTTGCAGTGATATATTGCAGTAAACGACATTGACAGTCTTATATCAAAATGTTGGTTCAGAATTTCTGTATCGTGAAGGAAGAGTAATACTTGTACTATACTACCTACAAATTATCTGTTCGACCAAAGACTGCAGAATTTTTACTTTAGTAATGACAACACCAACTGTGAATGAATTTCAACAATTCTTCTGAGTGAGGGAGCCATTTGTCTTAGACAAATGGTATTTCTTTCACAACTGGAAATATGTTGGTTCTAGTTATTCTCATTGTCAACCTTGGTTAGGCATAAGAATCAATTAGGTAACATTTGGGTTAGTTACTCTTTCAGGCCAGCCTTCCTCCACAAGGTTGTTGTTGTAGGGAAAAGAAAAGCATTCTGTATGGGTTGTACAACATACAAATACACACACTGTATTTTTATCACAGTCACTAATCAGCATGTTGAGTTTTTCAAAACAAGCAGGTAATGATAATAAAGAGAGCCAGTGGTTGATGTAGTGGTTACGGCACCAGGCTAGAAAACAGGAGACAGTGAATTCTGGTCCTGCCTTAGGCAGGAAACAAACTAGGTAGATTTGGGCCTGTCATTCTCAGCTCTAGAAAGAAGTCAATGGGAAACCACTTCTGAATTCTTGAAAAGAAAATTAATTACACTTATACAGTCAGTCACCAGGAGTCAACATGCCAGAGGCTGATGCTGACACCACCAATAATACTAATTTATTTATTTATTTATTTATTTATTTATTTGATTTGTATACCGCCCTACTCCCGAAGGACTCAGGGCGGTGAACAGCCAACAATAAAATACATAAATACACAAAATTTAAAAACCCGATAAAATCAAATTAAACTTTTTGGCCCAGACAAATTAAAATACCCCAATAATTTAAAAACAGATTAAAATTTACATATTTAAAAAGGGAAGAGATCAGGCCAAGCCCGCTTGATGGAATAAAAAGATCTTCACAGCACGGCGGAAGGAGCGCAGATCCGGGATCCTCCGTATCTCCAGGGGGAGCTCATTCCAGATGGTAGGTGCCCCCACAGAGAAGGCTCTCCCCCTAGGGGCCGCCAGTTGACACTGTTTGGCTGACGGCACCCGGAGGAGTCTCTCTCTATGGGAGCGTACTGGCCGGTGGGAGGCTATTGGTGGTAGTAGACGGTCCCGTAAATAACCAGGCCCTAAGCCATGGAGCGCTTTAAAGGTGGTAACCAAAACCTTGAAGCGCACCCGGAAGACCACCGGGAGCCAGTGCAGCTCGCGCAGGAGAGGTGTTACATGGGAGCGCCATGTCGCTCCCATTACCACCCGCGCGGCCGCATTCTGCGCCAGTTGGAGCCTCCGGGTGCTCCTCAAGGGGAGCCCCATGTAGAGAGCATTACAATAGTCCAGGCGGGAGGTGACGAGGGCATGAGTGACCGTGCGTAACGAGTCCCGATCCAGAAAGGGACGCAACTGGCGAATCAGGCGGACCTGATAAAAAATCCTCTACTAGGATTATTACTAATAATAATCTCAGATGGTAAATGCAAACCAGAGGGAGTCAACAGTAGAGGAAGCTGCATAACTATTGAATAATTTTCATTTCCAAACCAGGGAGACTTTCTGCTGTCTTCTTTTCAGAAAGCACAAAGCCCTCTTAGTAAAAAAGAAGACTAGTTGAAACAATGAATAATTGGACACCTAGAACAACACAGCACAACAGAATAAGAGTACCTACATTGAAACATGTTCCAAAGAAATAGCTAGCCCAAATATTAAAAGATGTCAATATTGTAATATCCAATACCAGCTCACTGTAAGAAACAATTAATGAATAGCATGGCTGCTGTTATAACTGATTACCTTGAATGCAAAATCAA
This sequence comes from Pituophis catenifer annectens, assembly GCF_029215685.1. Taxonomy (NCBI): domain Eukaryota; kingdom Metazoa; phylum Chordata; class Lepidosauria; order Squamata; family Colubridae; genus Pituophis; species Pituophis catenifer. Next base: position 242,781,720 of record NW_027256881.1, on the reverse strand, counting down.
CAAAGAAGGAAAAAAGTCAAACACTGCATCACCAAAATGAAAAATCAGGCTGGAAAAAAAGACCACAAGCTAAAATCAGATGCACGCAATCTAGAACAGGTGAAAGAAAAAAAAAAACCCTGAAAACAAGAAGACCAAAGAATATCTGATTAAGAGATATCTAGAAACAAGGAAGATTAAGGAAGCAATGGAAATAATAAAGCAGCAAATAGCAATAGCTAAGCAGATCAGCAGATATGAAGCTCAAATTACACATTATAGGTAGAATCTCCAATTTCAGAAATAGTTCTACCAATTCATCAATGGAGAAACTGCAGTGAAACAGTCAACACCTAGCAAAGAGGAAACAGTGCAGTTTTGGGTGCAGCTATGGGAAAACCCAAAGTAATACAACAAGAATGCATCTTGGATAAAGGAGGTAGACAAGGTTTTTTAAAAAGGAAGGAACTGAAAGCACTTTTAATAATAGCAGAAATAGTGAAGAAAAGGGCAAGAATTACTCAGCACTAGGTAAAAATGACTTGCATGGTTTTTGGTTGAAATGTCTGACTGGTTCACGCCTACTCATTGCCCAGCAGTTTCACAACATACAGCAAGAAGATGAAGTTGAAGATTGGTTAACATCTGGCAAAACATATCTGATAATCCAACAACACAGCCAGCACTAGGCAACTATCGATTACTGCAATGCTCTCTACATGGGGCTGCCCCTGAAGACCACTTGGAGACTTCAGCTGGTGCAGAATGCGGCCGTGCGGGTAGTGATGGGAGTGTCCCAGCACTCTCATGTTACACCCCTCCTGCGGGACCTGCATTGGCTACCAGTTGCCCTCCGGGTGAGATTCAAGGTGCTGGTAATTACCTATAAAGCCCTACATGGCTTAGGCCCGGGGTATTTGGCGGACCATCTGCGGCCAGCGACAGTTCCCCATCACCCGGTGTGTTCCCACAGGGAGGGCCTCCTTGAGGTGCTGTCGGCCAGACAATGTCGGCTGGCGACCCCTAGGGAGCGGGCCTTCTCTGTGGGCGCACCTACCCTGTGGAATCAGCTCCCCCTGGGGCTCCAGGTGGCCCCTGACCTTCGCTCTTTCTGCCGTGGCCTTAAAACATGGCTATTTCGCCTGGCTGGCTGGGACTGAAGAGGTTTTAGAGGGGATTTTAATGGTTTTTATAGATTTATAGTTTTATTGGGCATTTTTAAAAGGAAGGATTGGACTGTATGTGTTTTATTGTTGTGAGCCGCCCTGAGTCCTTTTGGAGATAGGGCGGCATAATAAATAAATAAATAAATAAATAAATAAATAAATAAAAAATAAAAAATTAATTAATTAATAAATTAATAAATTAATAAATTAATAAATTAATAAATTAATAAATTAATAAATTAATAAATTAATAAATTAATAAATTAATAAATTAATAAACTATAGGCCAGTTATCAACTTACTAACAACTTTCAAATTGCTAACTGGTGGGGTAGCTGATGCAGTCCAACAGCATCTAGTTGACTATAAGTTCTTTCCATCTGAGCAGAAAGGAAACTGCCCAAATAGCAGAGGAACAAAAGATCAGCTCCTAATTGACAAGATGATTGTAGAAAACTGCAAGAGAAGGAAGATCAACTTGAATGTATCTTGGATTGATTACAAGAAGGCATTTGACTCTCTGCCACATGATTGGATAATCAAGATCTTAGAAATAATAGGAGTCAATAGAAACATTAGGAACTTGGTACAAAGATGGCACAATGGAAGACACATTTGCTAGTCAATGGTGATAGACAGGGAGAGGTTAACATCAAGAGGAGATGCACTATCACTGCTTTGTTTGTCATTCCACTGATTCTTCTTGTCAGCAATACTGAATAATTCAGACTCTGGCTATCAAACATCAAAGGCATCTCCTAGGCTAGCCCACCTCCTTTACATGGACAATCTGAAGCTGTATGGAAAAACGCTATCTGAAATAGTATCGCTCCTCAACACTGTCCATATATATAGCCAAGACATTGCAATGGAGTTTGGATGGGACAAATGTTCCACTCTCAGCATCAATAGAGGAAAACTAATGAAAACTGAAGGAATCGAGATATTCTTTATCTAATTTCTTTATTTTTGATTTATTTATTATTATTATTTCTTTATTTAATATGTTTATCTTTATTTAATAAGGTCAAGAGTTTGGATGAAGATAATCAACGCAAATACCTGGGCAGCCTTCAAGCAGACATGAAAGTGAAGAAGATATTAAAGTCCAAACTCAGTGGAGGAAATACCATCAAGCAATTAAATCCTGGGCAATTCTAGCCATTAGACACACAGCTGAAATAGTGGACTGGACTCAAGCAGAACTGGAGAGGAAGACTGGAAAATAATGACAATGAACCATGCCCTTCATCCACATAGTAATCTTGACAGACTCTACCAAGGAGAATAGGTGGGTGTGGAATGTACACCAGACAACTGACAAAGAAAAAAGACCCTAAGTTTAATATTAATTTTAAGTGGATTATATTTCCTTTGAGAGGGTAAAATATCTAGTATGACTATTATCTTCTTACTACATGAAAATTATTATAAAATTATTAACAGAGGCCTTTGATATTCTCCTATAATGTGAAAACTCAAATTATGGATTTTTGAAACACTATTATTCCATAACATTGCTACTGTCCTCAGAATAGATATGTTTTCTGATGATTTTTAAAATAAAACTTATAAACCATATCATGATTTATTTAATAAAATAAAATTAAAACTTATGTTTGAAATTACATTTTAATGAAAAAAAAGTTATGAGGCCAATCCTAAATCAGATCCTGTGCAATTTACTTACCCTGATCAAAGACTTCAAAAATGTTTTAAGTCTGCATTTTAAAAACAATTTCCCAAAGTTTCACTTTATTTGAAATACAGTTCCTCCAGTTCCCTCTCTCCCATATATCTCAAAACCAACTTCTGAATTATGGTTTCAGTCAGAACAACGGAAGCTACCTACCTTAAACCCAATTTCTTAAAAGTTAAGAATAAGCAAACCTCTGCAAAAAAACAAGATATTCAATATTGAAATATAAGTCCAGATAAATAAATAGTGTTTTATTATTTCCGGTGCTGGTGAAATCCTTCATGAGGAAAAGGGAAAGAAGCATTTGTTAAAAAAATTAAAATACTGAAAAATTTAAAATAGATGCCACCTAATGCCCAAGTAACACTTCTTGTTCCTTTTTTGTGTTTTCATAGACGTCTGAAAGTTTTCAATACCACATGTGGCAGATGCAAGGCTTTATGATACCTTATGCCATGTCAATAGATGATTTGACCCTGTGGTTTCATCCAGGGGTGAAATCTACTTACCTTCCCTACCGGTTCGGAAGTGCTTGCGCTGCACGTGCATCACGTGCGCGCTTGGACCCTCTGCGCATGCGCAAACCCTTCTGCACATGCACAGAGGATAAAAAGCAGGTTACTTCCTGGTTAAAACCAGGAAGTAACGTAGTCTGGGTGGGTGGGTGGAGTCTCGCGCTGCTGCTGCTACTGGTTCTCCAAACCACCTGCCGCTACCGCTACTGGTTCGCCCGAACCAGTGTGAACCAGTAGCATTTCACCCCTGGTTTCATCTAATTGTTAAACTGGAGCAAGATGAGAGTATGGAACTCCACAATCTTATAAGCAAAGCCCTTGGATTTGACCTCCCTCTTATCAACATTGACTGGAGCTTGCCCTGGAGAAAGAAGGGGAAATACCATGCCACTCACTCCCAACCGTGAGCCAATCTAGAAGGATACCATGATTGATGATAGCAAAGACTGTTGAGAGATCAGGGAAGCCTGGAAAGACAGACTAACCCCAACCTGTGCTTACCAGAGGTTATCAATGAACACAATCCATGCTCCTTGTGCTATAAACAGGTCTGAATATCATGGAAGTGAGAACTGAATATATCAAAAAAACAAAAAGTAAGCTCAGTGTAACTGGCATTATTTAAGTGTGTGGTAAGACAAGGAGAGCAATAAATGAGTAATAAACGGATGTGGGTTGAATGCATAAGTGACTCACCAGTAAAGACAGAATTTAACACTAACATATGAGGAATGGTTTGAGAAGAAGGGGAAGCTCAAGAAAATCAGGTCAATGGAGTTGTGTGTCAATGGTCAAAATGGCAGAGATAAGTGGACAATAGAAGCCCTGCCTGTTGTTAACAAGTGTTGCAAACATTGCATGCACATAAAGGGGGTGGGGTATGGTTTCAGTCACCAGGTAGTGTCTGACATTTTCCATCATTGACCATCCACTGCAGAGACTCTTGGGTAAGAAGTTTAAAGTTTACATTTCATTCTTAAACTTGGATGAGAAATTAAAAGGACAAAAGGCAACATATATAACAGTTGCATTGAGGTCACGAAAGCAAAAATCATTGGGCAGGATAGATGCCCAATAAAGGGGTATAATAAACAGTATTGATGTAAGCTAGATTTAATTAATTTTCCTTATCTCTCCTCCGCCCCCCTTTTAGTTCCTCTCTTACACGAGTTCTCACTGGTTTTCCTGCACTTTGCATAATGTTGCTTATCCCAAAAGGAAGAGCATGACGTGTGGCTGTGGCTGTGTTAGAAGCCTAAAAAAATCTTTCCTCAAAAAAAATATATTAAGATGTTAAAAACTGTGGTTGAACAAAATGAAATAATTCTTCACAAAATAATGAGATGACTTGGTTAATCTGCTACAACTGATTTCTGTATGCCAAATTTCACAAATAGGCCCACTTAAGCCCTTTCCCCATATACAGGTAGTCCTCGACTTATAACAGTTCGTTTAGTGACCGTTCAAAGTTACAACGGCACTGAAAAAAGTGACTTAATATGACCTTTCTTCACAGTTACGACCTTTGCAGCACCCCACAATCATGTGATCAAAATTCAGATGCTTGGTGACTGATTCATATTTATGACCGTTGCTGTACACCAAGGTCATGTAATCACCTTTTGCGACCTTCTGACAAGCCAAGTCAATGGGAAAGCCAGATTCTCTTAACAACCAGGTTACTAACTTATCAACTGTAGTGATTCACTTAACAACTGAAGCAAAAAATGTCATTAAATGGGGCAAAACTCACTTAACAATTATCTCATTTAACAAATATATTAACAACAAAAATTTTGGGCTCAATTGTGGTCATAAATTGAGGATTACCTGTAATCTATGATACAAACATTGCCTGGCAACCTCCCCCCACTTCCTGTGTATGATCCCTAGTCATCGTCAGCTAGTGATGTTCAAGTAGTGTTTCCTCCCTTATTCCAACACATCCAAGGGCAGCTTCGAGGTCACCCATTACCTTGAAGGTGAGTCAGATGACTTCAGTGACTTGAAATGGAGGCAATACAATAGAGGCAGGCTAGATGCAGATAGTACAGGTAGTCCTCGACTTACAACAGTCCATTTAGTGACTGTTCAAAGTTACAACCACACTGAAAAAAGTGATTTATGACCATTTTTCTCTGTGGTCGCACTGACCCTCTGGAATGGTTTACCCATTGGGCTCCGGACGGCCCCCGACCTCCGCACCTTCTGCGCCGACCTAAAGACATGGCTCTTTCAGCAAATTCCCTGATCTGCCGTGCATTTTAATTTGGGGGATTTGGGGTTTTTAAATCGGATTTTAACATTTTAATTCTATTTATTGTTGGGTTGTTTTATTCTGTGAGCCGCCCTGAGTCCCTCGGGAGAAGGACAGCATATAAATATGACAATCAATCAATCAATCAATCAATCAATTTTTCACATTTATGACTGCTGTAGCATCTCCATGGCCACGTGATCAAAATTCAGATGCTTGATAACTGACTCATATTTATGACAGTGTTACAGTGTCCTGGGGTCATGTAATCACCTTTTGCGACCTTCTGACAAGCAAAGTCAATGGGAAAGCTGGATTCATTTAACAACCGTGTTACTAACTTAACCAGTGCAGTGATTCACTTAACAACTGTGGCAAGAAAGGTCATAAAATGAGGCAAAATACACTCAACAAATGTCTCACTTAGTAACATAAATGTTGGGCTCAGTTGTGGTCGTAGGTCGAGGACTACCTGTACTTTCATGTTGGTATGATTTTGAACCAGCACAGGAATGGGTGTGACAAATGCCCTATGTTTATGCCCAGCCAAATGACTACATTCCTAAAGGCTCAATGTTTTAGTGAGAGCTGGCTGAAGCAAATATTCCAACTTTGGTCACTGTTTTGTGAAGCACCAGCAGCATTGCATCAATACAGGTATAATAATAGTTTGTGAGAATGAAAGCGGGAGACTGAGCACAGAGACGCCGGGGAACATTCAGATGAGACACTGCAGAGTTGGCAGCTCGATAGTGGACAGAGAAAGGGGCTCAGAAGACACACACACACACACACACACACACCCTAATTTCTTGGGCTATAAATGAAACAGGTAGAGAATTGCAGACTTGCAAGATTCTGTTAATGTAGCCTACACTAAAATAGAATTAGCTCATCTGGTTTCTGGTCAATCTGGTAAGACTGGTAACAGATTCATTTACCTGCTCCCCCCCCATCCGCCCACAATAATTGTTTTTTTAAAAAATGACAAACTAGCATCTGCACCTGAGTCACTGATGGCTCCTTCCGTAAAGCCATTTTTACTCCAAAACTGGTCCATGCATTTCTTCTGAGGACCACATCAGCTGTAGAGTGCTGCCCTCCAGGATTTCTATTTGAAATCAGTGCTCTGAGCAGGTCCTTGCTCACAATAGTTGAGCTAGAGGCTCATTGGCTCAGGGCCCAGCAGAGACAATGGTGCAGGAGCATAAGAATGTGGAATTAACCCATATACATACAAATGTATAAACAACCTCCCTCCTCTCCCCCCCACATATTCATATCACACTGTTCCTTTTGGGTAAACAATATTAGGCACACCACAGGAAAAAAAGTGAGAAATAGTTGGTGAAATAAATTAAAGACCCAGAATGACGAGCTAAATGCTGTATGTTGAGGTGTCCATATAACAGTCTTGCTGATCGCTGTCATTTTTCTTCAGATATAAAAAGAAAAGAAAATACAGCATATTTGTTCCCTGTTTGCTTTAAGGATAAAAGAATTGGGGGAAAATACTTCCAACAGCATTTTTAATGCCTGCTGAGTGTTTTTATCGGTCAATATGGCACAAAATCATTGCATAATACCACACTGTTGGAGTGGTTGAAACATGTATGAGGCAGCAGGCTGGGGGAAGTTCTTGATTTTCACCAGCTGCTCCAGTATTTATTCACTTTTTTTCATCTTAGTTATATGAACACAATTCGTGAATCTGTTTAAAGGTTTGGCCTTTGCAAAGTTGCTCTAATAAAAACATAGTGGTAGCCCCAAATTCTTAGAATGAAACTATAATTTTCTGGCCTGAAATATTGTCTTTTTGTTATAATTTTAGGAAAAAGGATGATCTGAGGGAGTCTTCTGTAATACATAAAAAAAAAGAAGTCAAGTAGATGTCCAGCTACTATTCTCTAGCGATACCACAAAGAAAACTTTTAACTATCGAATTGACAAACTTTTGTAGGATTCTCCTGTTTGTCTCTTTGTAACCTCCTGTTTGTCTCTTTGTAACCTTCAATTATCCCAAATAGTCCATCATAGTGCAAACATTTTTGAATCAAGGTACCCCAAATTTGCTAACTTTAAAATGTATACAAAATTCGGGACCCATTACTCCTGTATAATTGAAATTTCAAGGATTTTCACATCAATTATATCCATAAAGTTGTGGCCACTGCAACATTGCCACAGTTGGTTATAGTCATCTGAACATATTTCCAACTACACTTTCCACAAACCTGTAAGTTGTGTGGTGGAAGGTAAAATGGAAGGACGTATCCCCACCTTCTTTCCCACCTTCCTCTGGCCCCTGCACCCAATCAGCTGGCAGAAAGTTTTGATGGGCAAGTGATGATTGGCTTGGCTGCTTTGGGATTAGGGCCTAAAACTGAAATTTCTTAATGGTTGTAGGCAGCAAGGCAAGGACAAGAGATTGACTCAGATGCTTGCTGGTGAGATAGGATTGAGAGGCACTGGCATTAAGATTGCAAGTTGTGGTCATATGATAACAACTGTGGGCAATTCACTTAATGAGAGTGTCAGAAGTGAGGTCATATGTCTCTCAAGGTCACATGATCACATCACTTAGTGATGGAGTTTCCAGTCTCAATTGTGGTCATTAGGCAAGGACTACCTAGACATTGTATCACATTCAGCAAACTACTTTCTGATTTATATTCCCACAATATTTAAATCTATTTGCTTTATCATATACTTTCTCTAAATCAACAAGCATACTCTTGTGTCTATTTGAAGGGTAAAAAAGCTGTGAGGTAAATACCTTACATGACATAGTGTCTGCCCACAACCACCACCACACCATCAATTCTAACTATTCCTCTACATCAAGGAATCAAGGAATATTGATAACTGCTTTTGAATGTTTGACAGAATAGAAATGGAACATTTGTTTAGAAGTTTTCTTATTGTCATTGATCTAATGAAAGCTATTGTTGAAGCCATTTTGGCTGAAGATGAAATAAAAGTCCTTTCAGTAAATAAGTACCAGAAATTTCCAGGGAAGAAATGGGAAACTGAAGGCAGTCTGACGATTGCAGTGGAATGGAGAACAACTAATAATTCCTGACCACACAAGAAAAGGACTTAAAATTGCTCCCAAATTCAAGACAGTTGCTCCTCATCTGTGGTGGGTTGCCCCGGGTCGCACCGGTTCTATAGAACCGGTAGTAAAACTGGCGGGAGGCTCTGCCCACCGACCCTGACGTCATTAGAACGCTTCTGCGCATGCGCAGAATAGCATGCGTGCGGGTGAGTGAAGCAAGCGCGTGTGCGCAGCCCCGCTGCAAACCACTAGTAAAGGTAAATACAACCCACCCTGCTCCTCATGTGAGGAGATTGCAGAGCAGTGGTCTCTGGTGGGTTTAGAGTTCTGGGAGACAAGGGAAAACCTTCTTCACTTGCATCATGGTTGCCACATTTTCAAAGGACACTCACTTTGCATACTTCCTTTCCTAATCACTTTTGGAAATTGCTTGTTAACAGCTTTTCAGCTATTAGGAACCCTAGGATTGACAAATTTGAAAGCACTGGGTGAGTTTCCTTCAATCATTAGCAAAAGTTTAGGGTCTTTAAAAATCTTTTGAAATACACAGCAAAAGAGTGATTAGACTTTGATTTTGGAAAGTTACAAACAAAATAAATGTCCATATAGATTTATAATAAATTTTGGAATTAATTATAAGAATCCTACCCATGGGAAAATACTTTTGTTTGGCATTCTTTAAAGAAATATGACAGGAAGGTTCGACACTAGAGGGAAACAGAAGGAACTAAAGATTACAATTAAAGGAGAAGAATGCTTGGATTTAATTTACTAACACAGAATGGAACAAATATTTTAACATTTAACATTTAGCATATTGAAGGGTATTTTTGAACAATGGACCCAGAAGTTCATTTTAAGGGTGCCTGCCATTATACAGGTAGTCCTCAACTTACGATTATAATTGAACCCCAAATTTCCATTGCTAAGTGAGACATTTGTTAAGTGAATTGTACCCCATTTTATGACTTTTATTGCCACAGTTGTTAAGTGAATCATTGCATTGCAGTTCTCAAGTTAGTACATGGTTTTCAAGTGATTCTGGCTTCCCCATTGACTCTGCTTATCAGAAGGTTGCATAAGGGGATCACATGACTCTAGGATGCTGCAATCATCATAAATGTGAGTTAGTTGTCAAGTGTCTGAATTTTAATCATGTAATCATGGGGAGGCTGCAATGGTCGTAAATGTGAAAAATTGTCATAAGTCCCTTTTCTCAGGGCCATTGTAACTTTGAATAGTCACTAAATGAACTGTTGTAGGTTGAGTACTACCTGTAAATATATTATGTTTAAAAATGTTATGGAAGAGGAACAGGTTTTACTAGACAAGACACAATGATCTGAAGGTGGATTTTAAAATGACAGGCTACAAGAATGATATGGAAGAAAATGCTACACTGAATATACAAATGAAACCAATTGATGTCTTAATAGTGTAAAAAATATAGAAATAAAAAACCAGAAGAGTGACTCAGATAACTTTCCCATATTGGATTTACAGACAAGACTTGTTAAAGTCTTGAAAAATTTTGTGAGAAGGGATAAAGAAAAAATTAAAAAATTCAATTATTTGAAGAGATTAAACATCAAGATTGTTAAAAGGAAAAGGAAAGAATATCAAGTTAGTTTATTTGATCAAGGTCAAAATAGATATATTATTATCCCTGGTAATCCTTAATGGACTTTAACTGATCAGGACTGAATGATGAGGTTTATTTATAGATATAGGATACGAGGGGGGGAAGAGATCATTTATTGTATTTTAACAGGTGATAAAATACTAAAACTGTTTATACTTGTGAAGGAGGAAGTCATTTTTTAAATTTATTTCCTTTTTCTTAACTATACTCTTATTTTTTTCTTTTCTAGTTTCCTTTCTATTTTTCCTTTTCTGCATTTTCTAATTTTTCTTTTTATTCCTTTACTTTTATTTTATTTACTTTACTCTTCGTTTTTATCATTTTAATTGCAATTTTTAATAAAAGTTACTGTAAAATAAAGAAGCAAGTTCCCAAAATCCAGGATGGTCCCCTTTCATAATTTTCCATTTATTCCTCTCCATGGAATTCTCTGCAACCTCACTTGGAGCTAACCACAGGACAATCTTTCCTTTTTGTGCCTTGTCCCCAAGAGGATGCCTTGATTTCATCCCTAGTCCATAAATTATGCGGGCTTTGACTGTCCTTAACTGTGCTTGTATTAAGGCACTGCTTTTTCCTTAAGCTTAAGTTGATAGTATTGAGTCATACGACATGTGAAATTTGTTATGCTTTGCCACCAGTGAGTTCAAAACAGAATTTAGTGCCCATTACAGGCTACTGTGACCAAGCCTTCTCCCTCCAGTCTCTAGTCAACCTCATTTCCCCCCGTTCGGCCACCGTCTCTCTGTCAGTGGTCTTTTGGATTTCCAAGAAGCAAAACTACATTTTTTAGCACAGAGTTTGTTTTGCTTTCCCCTGGCAATGCTGCTCTAGCTGTGTGAAAGCACTTCGCTGCCACAAGCACACTTCTATTGTATAGCATCATAAGACAAGTGGATATTGTCATTTTATGTCCTCTGCAGAATGAAAGAAGCAATTGACAGCTGGTAAATTTAGATAGTCTTTTCTTGGAACTGTGCAATAGGAATAGACTATTCTGAGCAATCTTGTAAGTGCTTAAATTCTACAGCTTTTATGGAGTTAGTGCAAGGCTGAAGTGTAGAATAACAGAAGCAGTTCCACCCTTTGCCTCCCAAGTAGAGCATGGAGGAACCTGAAAGCCAGCATTTATGAGCCATACAAAGAAAGGAGAGGTGAGAGAAATTCTAAGTAAAAATGCTGCTTGCAGCTCAACTCTCTTCAAGACTATAATCTGTTTGTTTGTCTTGTACCAGAATGGGGTGTAGGGAGGAGTCACAAGAAGGAGTCTGAAAGACTGATTCCTAAATACTGGATCTACCTCACTCCGCCAGAATCTTATTACAATGCTGTAATTGGCAAATGACTTTCCCACAGGCTGGAGACACAGATTGGATTGCTTTGCTTATCATACATGATATGTGCGCAGTCTGAACTTGTAATGCTATGTGGGAAAGACCTTGGGAGAAAGGGCCCAGAAATGCTGCCAAGGGAACGGGAAGGTCAGATAAGAGACAGCATAGCCTGCAGCTTGATAGGTGGGTAGGGCAAGAGGCTCAGAAGAGACCATCCCTAGTTTCTCAGATTGTAAAGAGAGAATTGTATTGTCAGTCTTGCAAGATTGATGTCAGCCTCGCGGGGTAAACTAAATAGGAATCACAACTAGGTGAGCTAATTCTACTTTATTGTAAAGTTACATGGACAGAATCTTGCAAGTTTGAAAGTACAATTCTCCTTATCCCACTTTTCATTTACAGCTTTTCAGCTCCTCAAGGATGGGTGGAGCTTAACTCAGCACTGAGAAGGGGCCCTTTAATAGCCACAAATCAGATAATACAGGACACTGTTGTATTCCTTGGAGCAGTGTTTGTTGTCCACGGCAACTTTAAGATGTGTGGATTTCAACTCCCAAATTTCTGGGTGGGTAATTTGCAGACTTGAAATCCATACATGTTAAATTTGCTGTGGTTGAGAAACACTGCCTTAGTGGGATTCTTAATGTTTTCTTTGCCTCTTTGAATATGTACTACATTTCCTTCAAGCGTATTTAGAATTTCTCTAGATTAAATTTCATGTCACAAACTTTTCAAGACAATATTGTAACATCAGATCTGGAAGGCCACATCACTTTAGTGTTTTCTCTTTAAAAGAATGGGTTGTTTTTCAGTACAGGAAGGAGGAAATAGACAATTTTTAAGTACAAGAAAACGAAAAGGTCTCAAAAAGGTCTATGGCAGTAATAAGTCTTGTAGTACTTAAAGCAGTATTTCTGAATTTTAACAATATTAAGATGGGTGGACTGCTCCCAGAACTCCCCAGCTTGCAAGGGAAAGGCTGGACAGGGAATTCTGGATATACACACATCTTAAAGTTGCCAAGATTGAGAAACACTGATTTAAAAGTTTTAAAAATGCAAGGGAGATAGTTTTCTGTTTGTTTGCTTTATTCAAGTATGCTTGTGCTATTCTACCAAAACCAAAACTTTTAAAAGATAGATTGTTAAATGAATACAGAGTTAAGCAGGCAATCTATGCACATCACAAACAAAATCCAAAAATATATTGGCTATTTCCAGAATTCATTTCATATTACATTCCAGTACCAATGAATATTTAAAAGCGAAACCATCCTTTTCCAGAAATAAATTGTGAAGGGAAACAACAATATACCAATAAGTGAAATTATGAATGGTAAGTGCATGTTTTTATCAGTATAAAGGGATTTTCTGGGGAAGGAACAGGGATAAAATTAGTCCTCAGGATGTTGGGGGGGGGTTGCTTTTTAGATCTGAAATGTTCTTAATGTTCTACATGTGCTATTTCTGGCAAAGAAGAATGATGATGATTTTTTTTCAATAAATTTGCAGATTTCTTTAATTTATAATAATATAATAAAGGACCGATGATAAGAAAAAAGAAAGATAGAAAGTCTAGGTTACAGTTGCATATTCTTTGACTAGGGAACCCTCATTTGCTTACTCAATGGGCTGGTTTTACATGTTTCCAGAAATAGGTCTCCACTAAGCACAAGTTCAGCTTTATATCCTGTTTACTAGGGACCACACCCTGGCCAATTCACTGTACAGAATGCAGCCAATAACTCCTTGGTCAGCAACAGTGAAACACAAGTGGGCACAACACTAGGTTTGTCCTCATCATTTAAATCCAACCTCTTCCACATATTAAAACTCAGCAGAACAATTTGGAATTGTTAGAACACAGCAGAAAGCAAAAACCTGTAACACAGGTATTCATTTGCTTATTGAATGAAGGACTGAGCAATCCTTTGGCCATGCTTTCATGCTCTCACACAGAGCAGCATTGGAAATGGGTCGGGGTGACCCATTCTGTCAGAATTCATGAGGATTTTGTTATGATAGACCCGGCAGGAGTCACAATACAGACAAACAATCCTTGGCTCAAACCAACAAAGATGAACAGGAACTGCAGGCAGGGGAGACAGAAAAAGGAGGTCACAAGGCATCAGAGGACAGAGATGCATCTCGAAATGGCATTCAGGGAGACTTAGATGGATCTGCAACTAATTAGAATCAAGGGGATCTTAATGGATCTTCATTAGAAAGCCAGAAGAAAAAAGAGTTACAAGAGTCTGGATTAGTCCATGCTGAAATGACAAAATCTTATGGCACATTAACACAAATACCTTTATTAAAATTACAATAAACCATCAGCTGGGTCAAGGCTTAATGATTTATTCATTAAATTCCTAGTGTTATTGCACAATGTAATGTCATAAATTATAGTTAATATACCACAATGACTTCAGACACACTTTACCATTACTCAGAAATCAGCAAGCTATGTCTTAATATGTTGTATGAACCAGCAGATCATACTTTAACTTTCTGAAAGTCGTTTGCCAGTAAGTTATTAACCATTAACTAGGGCTACAGGCTGGTTAGTTTACGTTCAGAATACCTGAGCTTTGGATTATTAACTGGCTATATTAAAACCTAACATGGAAATAGGAGCCATGGTGGTGCAGTAATTAGAATGCAGTATTGCAGGTTAACTCTGCCAACTGCTAGGAGTTCAATCCTCACCAGCTCAAAGTTGACTCAGCTTTTCATCCTTACGAAGTTGGTAAAATAAGAACTCCAGATTGTTGGGGGCAATATGCTGACTCTGCAAACCTCTTACATAGGTTTAGTGCTGTAAAGCACTATGAACAGGTATATAAGTCTAAGTGTTATTGCTATCAAAATGAATTGGTTTATTGATTTAATCCTTTGGCTACATATGGACTAAATATACAGCTATGAAATAACTAGAAAGTCTCCAACAGTGTTAACTTAATCTAGCCTCTCTCTACCCTGTTTCCCCCAAAATAAGACATCCCCTGATAATAAGCCCAATCGGGCTTTTGAGCACATGGCAATAAAGCCAAGCGCTTATTTCAGGATTCAAAAAAATATAAGACAGGGTCTTATTTTTGGGGAAACATGGTAATCTTAAATACCCATAAATTAGAGAAGGTAGAATTTGAACAACTAAAGATATGCACCAGTTACACCCTTTTCTAGATAGGGACGCCCTCCGTACGGTCACTCATGCTCTCATTATCTCTCGGCTGGATTACTGCAATGCCCTCTACATGGGGCTGCCCTTGGGGTGCACCCGGAGGCTCCAACTGGTCCAGAATGCGGCCACCCGAGTAGTTACCGGTGCGTCCCGCTACACCACTATTGCACGAGCTGCACTGGTTGCCAGTGGTCCTCCGGATCTGCTTCAGGGTGCTGGTACTCACCTATAAAGCCCTTCATGGCATGGGCCCGGGGTATTTGCAGGATCACCTCCTACCAGCCTCCCACCACCCAGTGCGCTCACATAGGGCTGCCCTCCTCCAGGTCCCCTCGGCCAGACAGTGTCGGCTGGCGGTCCCCAGGATGAGGGCATTCTCTGTGGTCGCACCGACCCTCTGGAATGGGTTGCCCACCGGGTTCCAGATGGCCCCCGACCTCCGCACCTTCCGCGCCGACCTAAAGACATGGGTCTTTCAGCAACTTCCCTGATCTGCCGTGGATTTTAACTTGGGGATTTGGGGATTTTAATTGGTTTTTAATATTATTTAATTTTTATCTATTGTCGGGTTGTTTTATTGTTGTGAGCCGCCCCGAGTCCTACGGGAGAAGGGCGGCATATAAATCTGACAAATAAATAAATAAATAAATAAATAAATAAATAAATAAATAAATAAATAAATATTCTGGACTACCTTAGCAGCAGGCTGGGAATGAGATGGAGATGTCAGCATTGAAGTCCCTGAGATACAAATCATAAACCTCTTAAGGCCACAGCTTGCACGAATAAGGTCAAAATTCAGCAGTAATAATAGTTGTAAATTGGGACAATCAAACTTTTTGTAGATGAGAGCCACTCATTTTTATTTTCATTTTTTTTTCAACTTCTGGGAGCTATGGTAAGTGGTAAGGTAGCTGGTGAAGTTATGCGATGACATTTTTACTTATTTTGGGTGAAATGGGAGGATTGGAATATGCAGGTGTTTAAGGGGCAACTGGAACAATAAGTATTTCAGAAACATGAGGCAGTTTTTGCCCTTATCTTAACAGAAAGCAGTGCAAAAATTCTACCTTCCTCACATCAGTACTCATGCTGGTGACTTTTAGTGATTTAATCCGAAAGTCTTTGTAAGGCCCCAAAACAAGTGCTGCAAGACAGCCAACTCCAGCTCAAAGATATGTTGGAAGAAATGTCCATCTGGGTCAGGGGTGGGTTCTACTCAGTGGTGAGTTGCCCCTGGTTTGGACCGGTTCTATAGAACTGGTAGTAAAACCAGTGGGAGGCTCCGCCCACTGACCCTGACATCATCAGAAGCGATCTGCGCATGCAGAGAAGCATGGTGTGTGTACGAGCGATCCCGTTGCGAACCGGTAGTAAAGGTAAGTAGAACCCACCCTGGTTCTACTTACCTTTACTACTGGTTCGCAACGGAATCGCGCAGATCACTTGTGATGACGTCAGGGTCAGTGAGCAGAGCCTCCCTCTCTATAGAACCGGTCCAAACCGGGGGCAACCCACCACTGATCTGGGTTCAGTTCCAAGTGAGGAGAAAGACACAGGAAACATGGAGGCTATTTAGAAAAATGGTTTAATGGTGGACAGGACCACATGGTTTGAGGTCCTGGGCAAAATGAGCACATGAGTGAGAGAGAGAGAGAGAGATTTATACCCTCTCTTGGGCCCCACCTTGGAGCTTCCTGTTCCTGTGTAAGAAATGTATTCTGATTGGTTGTCAGACTCCCATGGGGCCATGTAGGGGTAACTTTGTAGATTGTCTTGAGTCCTAGGTTTTGATTGAATCTTGCTGGGTGATGATGTAATGAAGAGAGTTTTGGGCAATTCCTTTTAGGGCTGAGGGCTAATCCTACCTTTGTTGCATCTTGGATGAGGGTATTTGCTTATGAATAGACCTAGCCATCTCTTTATCTCTTAAGTACGGACATCTGCTATGGGCTATTGAGGAGGGTGGAGGCTGTTAAGAGTGAGTTTGCTTCCTGCCTGAAAAAAAAACATTTCTAATCCAGGGAAATATAATATTCTGCCTTTTTAATATTTCCTAAAATATTTCATTCTTCTAGGAAAAGGGTGGGTGCTAACTTTCTACAGATACAAGTCACTTCTTCCATTTTTTAATCTTGTGATTCCCTCATCATTGTTCTAACTGCTGTAATGTTAATAGATACTTCTTCAGTCAAATTGCAACTAGTGCCAAAAAAAAACCCAAACAGGGTTCTCCCAAAATCAGAACATGCAGCCAGACATAGACAATGAGGCCACACAGCTAAATAATGCGATGCTGAACTGTGTATGTTCATTTTCTTTGATAAACTGAATAATAACATTTTAATCCATGATCACAGGACAATATTGTTTTTAAAGCAAAACAGTCAGAACAAAAACACTGTAACTTAAAAGAAACAAACAGCTGTTTAATATCTCATCCTCACATTTAAGCAAGTGGATTGCTTAAATCCACTTCCTTTGTCAAGAGGTTATGCTTCAACATGAAATCCATCTGTCCTTTGTAAAACATGAAATAATGCCATCATACTGAAGAGTCCTTAAACAACTCTAGGAAGTAGGTCATTCAGTAATTTATGTTTGGATTGTTGGAAGAAATCTCCTTCTAGGTTCTGCTCCAAGTGGGGAAAAAAACACTGGAAACATGGAGACTGCTTGGAAAGATGGTTTAATGGTGGACAGGATCACATGGCTTGAGTTCCTGAACAGAAAAGGGGCAGATACAGTAAATCCTCGGGTTTTTATGCTCTCTCTGGCTCTGCCTTTCTTGGGGCCCCAAAAGAGTATCCTGATTGGTTGTCAGACTCCCAGGGGGTGGGGGTCTTAGCTAGCCTTGCTGTCTGATGGTCACATGTGCTTCCCAGGTCACATGCTTCCCAGGTAACATGTGGTGAGTTTCGGTTGCTAGATGGGGCTCATTGTGTTAGTTTCTGTTGCTATTGTGTTGCAAATGTCCTTTGACAAAGGATTGGGTTTCTGCCTCTGATCCATTAACAAAGGGTGGGGGGCAGGAAGGTGGGAGCTGCTTTGTCTGTAAAATATGCTTCTCCATTTCTCATCCAGGGAAATATAATATTCTGCCTTTTTAATATTTCCCAAAATATTTCACTCTTCCAGGAAAGGGGTGGATGCTAACTTCCTACAGGATTATTAGAGAACTGCTAAGGGAAAGAAGTACAGTACTAAGTGGCTGTGAGGTTTGTTAGAGAAAAACTAGAGATTTGCTGAAGAGGCAGAGTGTGAACAACATTTCTAGCTGGGAAGATTTTTTTTTCCCAGACAGAACTTGCAGGGAAGTTCTTTTTTGTTGCTCCCTGTCCTCATGAATTTCAGCTTTTTCCTTTGCAAGAAAGAAGATCAAATATTGGCAGGGAGGATGTTAGGAATAGGCCTTGAACCCCCACCCCCACCCCAAATAAAATGGAGTCGACATTTGAAGAAGTTGTTTATCTGAAACCTTCCTTCCCACTTTAAAGTAAATGGTATTCTTTAAGTTGCAATTTTGACATGCATAAAAATTGGAATTATTTACTGCTCTTTGTCATGACAAAGTTATCTTGAGACCGTCTGTTTGAGAAATAATCTCTAATTTCCTTGTACTCTCTCTTTTCTGGTTGTGCTGTGAGAGTTTTAAACAGGGTGGAATTTACTTGGGAGGCAACAATTCAGATGACCACTAGATGGAGATTCAGAAAAATGAATTCTTTCATGCCATCTAATGGTCAATCAGGGCTTTGAGAGCCAGATATAGTATGGCTAACTCAAGAGTGTTATCTTGATACAAAGCAACATCCTGCTGCCAAAAGGTCAGAATATATTTCTCTGCTCAGAAGCTGCAGATCCAGCATATCAAGAAGTTGCAAAAAGGAACAAAATATCCCATTCCTTTTCATAATGCATTGCTCCTTTGTATCCTCATAGCCATCATTTTGTAATGAGCGTGTTGCTTTATAGGATATCGCACTATAATATCAGTATATGACTGTCTTAGTTTAGAAAATTATTTAAAATGGGCAATAAAACTGATCCCACTGCAAAAACTACGCTGACTATGTAGTGGTCCTTCTGCCAAGTAGAATACAGCCTTTATCAAAACCTGAAAACCTGAAAGATTGACATCTCTATTACTATTTCCTCCTTGAGGTCTGCCACGTTACCCTTTTTTTTTTTTTTTTGCTAAACAGCCATTTGAAATCTGCCCTATGGTTTTTCTACATTGCTTTCACCATCTGCAGATCTCAAATAGTTTCAGCATATAGTACATATTTGCAAAGTGAGCACCTTTAGCCAACCATCATTCAATCCAAGCAGCCATCAGCTGCTCCACTCCTACATAAATCAGCTGGAAAGGAAGCTGGTTTCAGAAATCCATCCCAGATTTCAGCTAGGATTTTGTTTTTCCCTCTTTTTTATACTTGTCAGGAAGAGGTTTATGGTTTGTTTGCTTGCTCCCTTGTGCAAACACATACGTCACTCATGGACAGATTCAGTCCTCTCCTCTTCAATCCTTTCTCCTTTCAGCTTTCTCTTCCCCAGAACTGGCCCCTTCAATCCTCCCTGTCCCATTATTGTTGTCTTGCTTTGGTATCAACTTTGAAGCTGCAATGAATTCAGGTGTTTGAATAATGGCCATGCCTCTCAGCCAAGAGCTGCTCCACCTCCACTCCCTCCATGGGAAAAAGAATGTCTCCCACCAACTGCAGGCAGCTGCTTTCCACCACTCGCTCCATCCCATAGAGATGCAGAAGCAGCTGTTTGGGCTTGTTTAGGGATAGTCCAGAGCCCATGCAACACCATACTTTGTGGTGCCTTTTCACCCTCCCACCAGGTGTCAAGAATGTGCTGCATTCTCCATGATCCTTCCTTGAGTGAGAGAAAGTGAGGTTTTTTTTTCCTTTGGGATTTGGTGACTTTTGAAAACAGACAAGACCCATTATTTATGGGGCTTTATAAAAGGATCAGAGCAATAATTATTGGAGATTGGATAACTCTTAGGTTTCCCTGCATCAAAAACAAACAGAAAGGGGGAGGGGGAGAGGAAGGGGGAGGGGGGAGGGGACCAGGAGAAGAGACGAGAGGAGAGGAGAAGAAGGGAAGGGAAGGGAAGGGAAGGGAAGGGAAGGGAAGATCAGTACACCATTTTTCCAGCAGTGGACTGGGTAAAGGTTAATAATTTCACCAGTCCTTCAGTGCAAAATAAAATAGCCATGAAAGACAGGGACTAGTGACTTCCAGGGAAAGGAACTTTTTTGCCACAACATTTGATGACACTTGCAGAGAAGAGCTTTGAAATGAAGCACAAGGTGGAAAATGCTTCTTTTGACGTATAGTAGGAAAAAACGGGCAGAGATTGCCTTCTTGGGAGATTTAGAACATGTAGAAGACGATGTTGTATTTAGGACATGTAGAGGATGCTGCTGCCCTTGAGAAACAGTTACAGGTAGTCCTCAACTTACATTTAGTGACCGTTCGAAGTTACAATAGCACTGAAAATGTGACTTATGACCATTTTTCACATTTACGATCATTGTAATATACCCACAGTCACATGATCAAAATTTGGACACTTGCAATTGGTTCATATGAATGACGGGTGCAGCATCCCGGGGGTCATGTGATCAACTCCTGTGACCTTCAAACAAGCAAAATCAATGAGGAAGCCAGATTCACTTAATAAACATTGTTACTACCTTAACAACTGCAGTGGTTCACTTAACAACGGTGACAAGAAAAGTTATAAAATGGGGCAAAACCCAATAACAACTGTCTTACTTAACAACAGAAATTATGGGCTCAACTGTGATTGTAAGTTGAGGACTACCTGTAGTGGCTTCTACTTGCCCTGAGAGAACTTTGAAATGGAGATCATCCCAAAATATATTTTTTGCCTCCAGCTTCTAGCGGTCCATGAATTAACAAATACTTCCTTTGGCCTTCAAAAAAATAAATTTAAACCCCAAGTAAATAGTATCCCTTTTCCTGCTATATATAGTTGTGCATTTATCACATATATTTCCCTATATTTGTCTGGTGATTTGCGAAACGTTTCTCTCATTGGGGTAGTTGAAAAAGAAACAAAGATTTTAAAAAGTATTAATAATTATACTTCTCTTCATCAGGGTGCCAGTTTAGGATTGAAAAGAACTCTATGTTTTAGCAGGTCCTATGAAATAAATTGCCCACTAAATCCTTGGAAGGTGTTGTCAGAAAAAGTGCACTTGAGTGGCTTTATCTTTGCAGGAACACTAGCTAGAAAGTGGGAGATGAGAGATAAGGGGGGAGGAGACAGTTCCTCCCCAGGGAACAAGATCCTCATCTGCAATACCTTCACCTTCAAGAAAAAGAAAAAGAAAAACATCAATGAAAACATGTGAAAGCATTATAGATAAACGGCAGCCCTGTGCGAACTTCCTGTATAATAGTTAATGAATTACGACCCTTCGTTTAATGATCATGCAACTTTCCCAGCTGGCTTCCAACAAGCAAGATAAATGAAAAAAAGCAGATTTGCTTAACAATTGTGTGATTTCACTTAGCAACCACAGCAAATCAAAAAAAGAGAGAAAAATCATAAAATTGGGCACGACTCACTTAACAACCACCTCTCTTAGCAACAGATGTTCCGATCCCAATTCTAGTTGTAAGTCAAGGACAACTTGTATGCTGATTCCCCAATAAATCATTTTCTGGAAGCAGCATGGCAAAGTGGAAGTTTTGTTATTACTGAAGGCAGATGGAGGCTAATTATAGTTGAATGGCAGTGAGACCACCTTTTGTACTGAAGTAAATAAATAATCTAGTGGCTAGCTTCTAGCCTGTCATAGGAGTTCTGGATTTATGGTAATTTTAATACAAGCAATACAACTGAATGAAAACCTGCTTTTACCCTATTCATCGCTCCTGAGGGAGCTGCAGATTAAATAAGATTTAGGACCCCCCATTTCTTTAAAAAAAATAGTTTAAACTTTTAAGAATACAGTAATACAACTTATACATATATACAGGTATTGTCTGACGTCC
This sequence comes from Pituophis catenifer annectens, assembly GCF_029215685.1. Lineage (NCBI taxonomy): Eukaryota > Metazoa > Chordata > Lepidosauria > Squamata > Colubridae > Pituophis > Pituophis catenifer. Next base: position 242,759,843 of record NW_027256881.1, on the reverse strand, counting down.
AAGGTAAGTCTAGACAAGAAGCACAATCCATGAGTATTAGCACTGCTTTTATTGTAAATTCACAGTAACAGAATATTTCAAGTCTGAAAGTGTTTATCCCCTCCATAAAACTATAGGGAGGGTCCTTTCTCAGGTGCTTCCCATACCCCATTTCCTTCTGTGGGTTGAGATGCCTTTTGCATGACAGATATATATAAGGGTTTTTTAAAGGGCACATCAATGGCATGCTTTCTTTATTATTCATTTTAGTCTCATTATAATCCGTTTATTTTATTTAAAACAAAAGTTATTTTTAAAAAAGACACTACAATATCTGTGAATGAACAGGGGTTCATACAAGGTATTGCTCGATATAACATTAGTAAAAGATGTCAAGCAGAGTATATTAAATGGTTACTTTGATATACTTTTTTTGAACAATGCTAAAATCTCCACTATATTATTGTTTGTACATGTTAAAAAAGGAAAAGGAAAAAAGAAAAAAAACACCTAAAACTAATATAGGTCTAGTAAATATTTAACTTCTTACTTTTTGCTCAATCTGCGGTACCTGTTGGCATAAGCTTTAGAAACCATGCTCTAAACATTTGCATTTCCCTTGCTGCATATTATATAATATATATGGAAGCCACTCTTGCTTAAATTTAATTAAACTTCTGTTCTGTATATACAGTATATATTGTTAGTTTGGCTATTTATTTATTTATTTATTCAATTTCTATAGTCACCCAACTTAACCAAGTGATTTGCTGTATATTCTCCAGGTTTAAATTCTCAATCTGATATTGCTGGTATTGTGTCTTTTTTCCCCCAAGACCCCTATTTTTTTGATAGTTGATTTTGCACTTGCAAATCCAAGTAAATTTGTAAATGTTGCCTTTTGGATGAAGATGAAGATTAACATGCAGGGAAATCTTGAGGTCAGAAGAGGAGTTACAGCAGTGGTTCTCAACCTTCCTAATGCTGCGACCCTTTAATACAGTTCCTCATGTTGTGGTGACCCCCAACCAGGGGTGGGTTCTAAATTTTTTTTACTACCGGTTATGTGGGTGTGGCTTATTTTGTGGGTGTGGCTTGGAGGTCATGTGACTGGGTGGGCGTGGCTAGCTGGTCATGTGACTGGGTGGCCATGGCTATGTGTATAGGGACCACTCAGAGGGCTGAAAAAAGTCATTTCTGACAGGTCCTTGCACTTTTGACGGGTCCTCACACTTATGACCATCCTCACATTTATGCCTGTGCAGCATTCTTAACAACCATGTCACTCATTTCACAACTGCTTCTCTTCAACATGGTATAAGATAGGGCAAAAAACGTAAAATGTGAGGACAGTCGTAAATTCGAGGACTGGTCAAAAGTGCGAGGACCAGTCAGAAATAACTTTTTCAGCCCTCTGAGTAGTCCATATGCATAAAAGGATACAGCAATAGAGAGGGATGAAGGAAGGGAAGGGAAATTAGAGTAGGAGTGAGGGTAAGAGAGGGAGGAAGAGAGGAGGAGAAGGAGAAAGGAAGAGGAAGTAGGGAGAAGAAGGAGAGGGGGGAAGAGAAAGTAAGAAGGAAAGAAAAGACAGAGGTGGTAGGTTTGAGGAGAAAGATTGCTGTACAATAAAAAAGATGAAAGGGAAGAAAGCCAACCCCAAACAAATATAAAGATATTAAGATAAAGAATGAATTGTTAAACTTTAAAGAATAAAAGAGAACAAATAGGAATAAATAGCAATAATTAAAAACACACATACAAACATACAACGTATTTTCTTTGAACAGAGTATTTGGCCGGTTCACAAATTTAAACAGTTGTAGGAGGTTAGCACCCACCCCTTTCCTAGAAGAATGAAATATTTTGGGAAATATTAAAAAGGCAGAATATTATATTTCCCTGGATGAGAAATGGAGAAGCATATTTTACAGACAAAGCAGCTCCCACCTTCCTGCCCCCCACCCTTTGTTAATGGGCCAGAGGCAGAAAGTCAATCCTTTGTCAAAGGACATTTGCAACACAATAGCAACAGAAACTAACACAATGGGCCCCATCAAGCCATGTGATCCTGTCCACCATTAAAACATCTTTCCAAGCAGTCTCCATGTTTCCAGTGTCTTTTTCCCCACTTGGAGCAGAACCCAGAAGGATATTTCTTCCAACACAGTATTTAGTCATTTCAATTAAATTTACAATTTCTATATTTCCTTTTTACCATATTTATTCCTCATCTATTTTTAAAAAAAACCAATATTACCCTTCATCCTCATCTCTAATCTTAATCAAATTCAATTTTTCCCTTCTATTCTATATTATACCCCTTCGCATTGTCATCTATTTTTATATCCATCCTCACATTGGTTAATTATGTAATGCAGTTGTTTAATACAAATTCAACATTTTAATATAAATCAATTAGTTATATAACTATCTTTTTTGTATATTAATCAATATGAACATGAATATTCCAATTATTTCCATGCAATCCAATTTCTTACAAATCAATTAATTATATTTACCAATAATAATAAACCAAATAATTTCCCCCATATATTCCTCCAAACCACAACTTAACCATTTCTGCTTTCAACACAATATACAATTAATAGTATCTCAATTATTACAATTCCCTAGTTAAATAGAGCTTTTTTTCTTTTGTGTTTTAAAATCTTGAACCTCCTCTTGCCCTAAATTTCCCATTGTTTGCAGTTTTGTACCTACCTTTTTTGGTGAGGAAAAAGAAAAAGAAATCTCTCTGCCTCATTTTGTCACGTTGCAGCAAAGACCCTGCTTTCGCTTTCGCTTTTCAGCATAGCTAGGGGGAAAAAAATTTGCTCCAGGAATTTACCTCTTTGCAGCTAGCTCTTTGAAGTCCCGCAGCAAGAATTTAAAGTTTTTTTTCCCTCTAGCCATCAGCTGGGACTCCGGAGGCAGCAATAGATTGGGAGTGGGCGGGGTAAGCGAACGGCCGGCGATCCAACAGAGGCAGAGGGTGAGGGTGACTGAAGGCATGGGGGGGCGAGAGAGGGCTTTGGCGACCCCTGTAAAATGGCCGTTCGACCCCCAAAGGGGTCGCGACCCCCAGGTTGAGAACCGCTGAGTTACAGGATTCAGTTCTACTCTGCTTTGCTCTCAGCATATTATAATTAAAAAAAATAGATTTTCTTTTCTTTTCCCCCACTGCCTTTATTCCAGCAGGAACTATAGTCTCAAGGCTGCCATCAATACCATTTCAAATAACATGTTGATGTTTTCTCCCATCAGATTTCCTTGATTCTCTTATAACCCTTCTGGCTCTTCAGGTCTCTGGTGTAGCACTTCTTCTATGGTATGCTTGAAGGAGCAGTGCTGACAATCAATATTTGTTTATTAGCACAAGTATGAGGGTTATTTGGTTATTATTCTAAAGAAAGGGCAACTGAAAGCATTGCTTTTAAATGTTGCTTAACAGATCACTTGACAGTGATTTGATTAAGCAATAATGATCTGATCCCTACAATTATTCGTTTTTTGGTGATTAAGAATTAGAAATATTTATTCCATCTGTATCTAGGGAAAATATTAACCTGAAGAGGCATGACCCAAAGACATATAATATCAATGGTTTTCCTCCCATTGTAACAAATGGCTGTAATACCTGGATCAGTGGAGAGGATGATTAAGCAAAATGGAAGCTTTTGAGCTGTGGGTGCTGGAGAAATGGTTGAGAATGTTCTTCTACAAGAACATATCATTTCATAGTGGATAAAATAAAACCAGATTGTGGGTGGGATGTAATAAAGCTGAAGCTTAAATATTCTGGATTCATAAGGTAAAGGCAACAATTCATGGAGAAGAACACCAATGATTGGAAAAAATGAAGGCATACAAAAATAAGGCTGACAAAGCATATAGTGGCTGGATACTGTGATCAGTTTGCAAGAACTCAAAAGGGCCATTACTGACAATCCTGGGAGCATCCGTTTTGTGAAGAATTGGAAGTGTCTAAATGACTGAACAACAAAATCCCCAGGAAAAAAAAGAATATTATAGAATCATAAAGTTGAGAAAGAGAATTTAGGTTATTGAATGTAGTCCTCTAGTCAGTGCAGGAATTAAAGTAACAGCACTCAAGATCAATGGTTTCAATTCAGTTTACATACCTGAAAAAGTGTTCACCACATTTCTGGGTAAATGATTCCAATGTTTTTCTAAATCCAATGAGAATTTACCTGTTTGAAACTTTACCCATAGATTGAGAGAGAATGTCCTTCTTTCAAGTACAGTATTTGAAATGCTCTTTTATCCCTCTTTAGCTGTCTTTTCTCAAGGTTAAACATACACTGATAATTAAATCTCTTTTCATAAAATCTGGTTTCTCTGAAACTTTACCAATTTGTCTAAATCCTTTTTGAAGTATGATCTCCAGAGCACAACACAGTAAGGTTGGTTAAAGCAGAATAAAATGAAACAATTACTTTCTTTGATTGGTTTAGTATATTTAAGTTGGTATAGACTAAAATATTTCTTAAAAATCAACCTCTTATAAGTCAAGTCTAGTTTTTATAAGCCAGACTGGTTCAGTTTGCTCCAATACCAAGAAATTGTGAGGAATAGGATGAAAGGATAATATTCACGAATGAAGGCAAAAAACAAAATGAAGGATAATATTAATTTTATTACTTTTACCCAAATCTCTAACCTATGAAGATCAGTTTGATTTTTTTCCTGTCTGTTAAGGTATTAATTATTCCATTCAGGTTTGATGTCCATAGATTGAAGAAGTATTTCTTCCACCTTTTCACTCAGATTATTAATATTTAAGAATAGAGGGGACATCTCTTCCATTGGAGCTATTGATGAGTGATCTTGGAGTAGATTGTTCAGTCATTAATGTATCCACATTTAATTATGTAGCCCACATTCAATTGCCCTGCTAACCAGCATGCCATGAGGTAGTTCGCCAAATGCTTCACTGAAATCGAGATTTGTTTAGAAAGTTATCAAAATAAAAAAATGAGATACGGTTAGTCTGGCAAGATTTGTTTATTTGTTTATTTATTTATTTATTGGTTCAATTTATATGCCGCCCTTTTCCGGAGACTCAGGGTGGCTTACAATGCGTTAAGCAATAGCTTTCATACTTTTGTATATACCTGCGTAGTAGGGCTTTCGCCCCCCCCCCCCGCCAAGCGGTGTTCTTTTTTATACAAAGTCAGCTTATTGCCCCCGGGTCCTCATTTTACCTACCTCGAAGGATGGAAGGCTGAGTCAACCTTGAGCCTGGTGAGATTTGAACTTGCAGTAATTGCAGGCAGCTGGTGTTACTTAACAGTGCTTTAGTCTGCTGCGCCACCAAGGCTCTTGTTGTTGACAAATCCATATTGGTGTCCAATAATTACCATCTTGCTTTCTATGTACCTTCAGATTGTTCCCTTTATGACAAACTGAACAAACTTGCCAGATGTTGGTGTTAAACAGTTTGCTTGCCCAGGTGTTCTTTCCCCCCTTTTCAAGATATGGAAATTGTTCCCTTTCAGTCATCTGGCACTTCGCTGTTTCTTTAGGATTTCTGAATTCTAATATATAAAGCCAGATGATCAGCTACTTCCTTCAGTGTCCTACTCTATGATTTATCTCATCATGGAGGTCTACATTTATTAAAAGTAAAGACTCAGTTCCTGATTGTTTCTCTTAATCTCAAGCAATAAATACAAATAATAAACCAGGCTCATTTTTTTTTTTTAAAAAAAGCACAATAGTTAATCTAGAATAGATCATGATTTTTTCCTAGGACAGATTATTGTCCTATACATGCATTGGACAACAAATGTAGGTTCTTTTGTTGTCTCAACAAGATAGCATAGTGTCATCCTACTTCCCTGGGAAAGTGTCGCATAATTGGGATATTGTCTGAAATAGAATACTTATTAATCTCTTCTATTGGCTCTTTTTTTTTTTTTTCTTATTCTGGAGGCAGCATCATAAAACCTTAGCAAAAGGACATTGGGGAGAACTTTCTGCCTCCCAGATCATTTTCATATAAGAGATTCTTCCATGCAGGGAAGACAGGGAAGAATAATAGAACATCATAGGGAAACAGTCCTGGGAAGATGGGATCCTGATCAGTAGTGGGTTCGCTCGTGCGCACACTCGTGCTTGCATGCAACACTTCTGCACATGCGCAGAACGTCTGGATTGGTGGGTGGAGCCTCCCGCCCCCGCTGTTACTGGTTCACCCAATCTGACACGAACTGGTAGCAACCCACCACTGATCCTGATCAGGAAATTCTCTCCAAGGAGGTCACAAGCTCTAGTAAAATAGAGTTGTCCAAACAAGTTGCCCTAGGAATATTGCTGTGAGCCTTCTGTTCAAAGCTCTCAAAGGAAGCTGAAAAAAAGAAAAGTTTGTAGGCCAGCTCTACAATATCAGCTCTGGCCTGATATTTAGGACAGAAAAGATGATTCCTGGAATGAGTCCTGTGGATATAGAGAAATAAAATGTTTGGATAACTTACTCAGGAAGTCTCATTTTCTGTACAGGGGTGGTTGAATGCATCCTCTGCCCTGCATTCTTCTTGAATGGACCCATAAACTGAAGCAGTTTTCTCCTTTCCCCCTGGCGTCCCCCTGGGACAAATAAGTAAATGCTACGACTCAATCCAGTGATGTTTTCTTTTTCCTGGTAAGTCAAAGATAGAGTGGAGAGTATTTCTATTCCTGGGGAGAACTTTTGAAGCGCTTTTGGGAAGGGAGAGGATAGCTACTGAAGATGGTAAGGTCTGGCTGGATTGATACCTCTTCTCTGACTTGGGTCATAATCCAATTCAAGGAAGGATGTGGTGGGGATTATTGTTTGCTTTCTTTGTGTATCCATTGGTAGTTTTTAAATTTTTAAATTTAAAATATGCTTCCTATCATTTTCCTTTAATATGAGTTGCTTTAATATCTCGGAGCTCTCACATTAAAAAAAATAAGACAAAGTGTATGTAATTATTTTCTTAAAAAATCAAGATGATAAAAATAAGCATGTCATATTCCATATGCTTGCTTTATCTGTCAGTTTATGTGTGTATACACCTCATTATGAAAGATCAGTTGCCTTATGTGTTAGACAATCTAATAGCATTATCTCAAGCTTGCCTGGCAGTGATTCTTCCAAGTCTTAAGCAAGGTGAATTTTCCCACTGTGCTCCTGAATAACAATGAACAAAAGTTGAGAACTTCTGCATGATAACCATCTGCTGATAATTATTGGGCAAAATATTTGAAGCCTAGTCATATACAGTGTTCCACCAACTGTAAAGGTCTGCAAACTCCTTTGCAACCTTGTCCCTTATAAACTTCAGAATGACCCTTGCCAGAATTTCAACTGCTGAATGAGAAATAAGGCTTTTGTCTTTTCTTTCATAATAGGTTGAGTATGTGTGTGTGTGCGCGCACGATAGAGAGAAAAAGAGAGAGAAACTCACCCTACCAGTAGGAGATCTGCATAGGCTTGTTGTGTAAATGATATTTTGCCATAAGCATCATTTTTAATAAAGTATAAGTCTAGTTAAAAACAGACTGGCCACAAACCCTTGTGGCATATGAAGACCCAGGCTTTCCAACTTCATAATTGGTACTTTAATTTTAACACTTGCCTCTTTTTGTAAGACATTCACCGTCATATCTATCCGTGAAAGAAAATTCATGCTGTTTCATTTCTACTGAATGCCAGATGACATCAAAGCATATAACTTGATAATAGAACACATGTGAGCTAGTTTGTTTCAAGCCTTACAACAATGCTTCCCAAACCTGGATAAATTACCCAACATTGGGTAAAAGTGGCTCTTCTTTGGATAACAACATGGAACACCCATTATCTAATCACCACAGAGACATTTATAAACAAAAACTTTCTAATAAATTGTTAAAAAGGACCTCCCGATAAATGGTTTGGTTTCCTTTGGGGTAACAAAGGGAAAAGTTTGGCAAGCACTACTTTATAGGATTAATACTCTATGCTGTAAAAATTGGACTGATCAGTGCATTAAAAGAATTGATTATTCAGGAAAAACTTAAGCCTCTCAGACCAAATGTTCAATAAGTACATCTTACTGAAGGAGTCAGCACATCCCCCATGTCTTAGAGCAGAGGTCTTCAAACTTGGCAGCTTTAAGACTTGGGGACTTCACCTCCCAGAATTCTCCAGCCAGCTATGTTATGCTGGCTGGAGAATTCTGGGAGTTGAAGTCTACAAGTCTTAAAGCTGTCAAGTTTGAAGACCTCTGTTTTAGAGGCTTAGAGGTTATCATCACCTCCCAAAATCTCCCTGAAGCAATTCTCTTGCAAAAAGGGCTTCTCTACCATTATTGGTAGCTTGGGACCAGAACGGTTCGCCCAGCAGTGATTGTTGTGGCCTGTTGGCCGCTGGCCCCTCCAGCAGCCAAATCAGAGGAGGAGGAGGAGGTGTGGGAGTCAGGGTCAGCATCAAGGCAACCTGAGAGCTCAAGGGGGGGGGAAGGGAATGGAGCTGGCAGAGACAGAGGTGGAGCCTGAACCATCTGTCAGCCCTCAGATAGAGACTCAACAGCCCCCAGGTGTGGAGGTGGTTGATGAAGAAGAGGAGGAATAGCTGGGTCCAGTGCCTGATGCACGGCTGCGCAGAAGGCATAGAAGAGCAGTGGAAAGCCGTGTGCCGATCCTGGAGAAGGAAAAGACACCGCTGCTAGCAAGGTCCCACCCTAGCTCTGGGGATAAAAGGCAGGGGGCGGAGTTGAATAGATGTGGCAGACAACTATTCATCTTCCGGATGGACGGAGTTGTTAGCCTGCAAGAGAAACTTTTTGCCGGGGCTGCCGGCACTCCTAATAAAGGAATCTTTTGAGTTCATGTCAGAGGGTTTGTCGTGTTTGGGGAGTTGGGTCAGAACAGTGATGGAAAAGGAGCCAGCATCTCCTTCCACCTAGAGAATCTGCTCCAAATCATTGTTTCCGCACCACTGCTTACATACTGTGATACGTATCTGCCTGCAGCCTAGCAATAGACTCATCCGCTGAAAATAGATGAGGCTCCCAGGAGCTGTAGCTTAATATGCCAAAGGCTGTGGGAGACCCATTTATGTACTGTAAGTTGTCTACCTCAGGAACGAATGATTCCAGTGGATTTAGGGCAAAGACCCAGAGAAGGAGACTCTTCTTTTCTTACATTATCAGCAGAATTCCCAGTCATACCAGGCTTATTAAGGGGGAGGGGAGAGAAACTGTGCTGTACAAGACAAATATAGGCCTCCAACCCATCTGTGCATCCTAATGGTAGGGGCACTTTCGATAAATAATTGCTGATTGGTTGGTATTTCAAACTTCCCTGAGGGCTGATTCTCTCTAAGAGTTCTTTCCCCTGCAGTTTTGAGGGCAGCCTAAAGCCCTGCATTTGGCCTTATGAAACACATTTCCTCAATATCACTGGCTGGGCACCATAGAGAGAGGAAGGCTTTTTAGGGGCCTCTCAATCCATTTGTTAATAATTTTCTTGCACAGCCCGTCAGGAGGAAAGATGTGCAAAACTATCAGGCAAATGGACACAAAATATATCATAAAATTGTGATAAAATGTATGGGTAGTATAGTATGCTTTTCTTTCGGTGAAGGGAGGCATTATTTGTTAATTCATGAAGCACTGGCAATTCTCTGTGGGGTGAGGTAATAGCTGGCAAGTTAGATGCAGAGATAGTAAGCACTGATTGGCAGCAAGTTCCAGACTTGCAAATATATGGAAAACATTGTGCAAAACACATTTTGAATGTAGTAAGAATGTGTGACCAATGCAAGGTGCTTTTAAAGTGTACTAGGATTTATTTGTAGGTACAACAAATGCAGTTATGGCAATGCTCTCCTTATGAAAACCTCAATGGTTCTTCACTTTGCCTTTTCTTATACACTGGATATGCCACAACTGTTTCTCAATTTAAAGGGAAATTGAATGTTTGCCCTTGAAGGTCTAGTCAGTGCCTCAAGCTAGGCCATAGAGAACTAGATACGTCCAGTTGAAACTTGGGATACTCTCTGAAATATTTGGTTCTATCCAATCTTAGGAATGCAAAATGAAATGCACAAGACAAATAACTCACAACTCTGAGCAGTTAGATGCATTTGTTGGACAAATAGTGCAATTAATAATCTCTTGGGGCCCGATTTAGGCATACATTAACTGAATTCAGACTAAAACAAGAAACAGCTTAACACTGTTCCTCATGGATATTATTCTGATATTAACTAGGAAAGACTAGAAAGCTTTGTAATTTTTCATTTTTCAACCCTGGGCCTTATCTGTTTAGAATATCTGCATCTAGAAATTTAGATGTAACTAAGACCCGAGGAGTCTGAGCAAGTGTTTCTCAACCTAGTGCCCTACTGAAGTTTCAAAACGTAGATCTTGGGATTCACTCTCCTTTTAAATGTGAAAATTTGCATGACTGCCATTAAATGGTGGCCTAGAATAAATGCAGATTGGGAGATGCACATGTTACAGGATTTAAATAACTTGTAGCTGCAATACAGCAATGTTTGTTAATTGATAGCACTCATCTAATATCCCAAGTCTAAACAAAACAAACCACATGGTGGTTTAATGTGGTGTGTGGATCACCTTGAAAGCTACATTGTTCACTTTTGTATTGCCTATGATGACTAGACTATGAACAGACAATCATCATTTAGGAGAAAGAAAGCTTGCATTTCCCCATCATTATTTCTTCTTCTGCAAAGCATTAGTTCCCTTTCAACAGGAACATTTTCCATGACTTCATTCTGTTTCTACACAAAACCTAATATTTTGGGAGCCCTATATTCGTGTTGCAGTTTCCTTCTTTAAATTAGGAAAGATGTAGTTCAACCTCCAGCGAATGTCCAAAAAAACCCTTTGGTGCAAGGAATAGAAATTGCTCAAGACAAAACATATAAGTATGAGAAACTAGGAAATAGCTATAGAAAAATTAAACCTTTTGACTCTTTAACCCAATTCTTTTTGTGTATTCTTTTCCAGATATTTACACATTTTGTGTTCTGTAATATTTGCATTTACAATTTTCTTATTTGTATGGATGCATACTCCTTATTTATTTTTGTTATACTTATTATGTATGATGTTACAAGCATTTACAGCTCCATTTTTAAATAAAGTGTTTCTGGAACTTTATACAATAATCAAAAAGAAAAAAGAAATTGCTCAAGACAATAATAATAATAATAATAATAATAATAATAATAATAATAATAATAATAATAATCCAAAAAGAATTTGACAGTGTGATAAAAATGTAATATAAACCTGAATTATATAATGTGATGTGATGTGATGTGATAATATAATATAATATAATATAATATAATATAATATAATATAATATAATATAATAAAATAATAAACTCCTGAAGTTATTTTGAAGCTAGCCACCAGAAAGCAGGGCATTGAGGAATGCCTCATCCTCTGAGTGCTAGTCCAACCAGCTCTAATGCCAATACTTTTCTGGGCTCCTGACTTCATTGAACAATGAGTAGTCAATTACAAGATTGATTCCTTCATAAATCTAAAGATTCAAACATCAAGGAGAAGTTTCCAAATATCAAGGAACATTGCTATTCTTTTGTTAAGCCTTTGCATGTTTGTTCTTTGGCAAAATATATCAAAGTATTCAAAGTGATTGCTTTATTTATATTATAACTAGACAATCAATGATCTGTTGGGTTATAACTTCAGAGATATTTCCTTATCTAAACAGAAACATGCATTGACTAAGGGCAAAAAAGCATGGGAACAAGAGCAACATCTGACTTCTTGCTGATTGACTACATCTGACTGCCCTTCAGCAGTCTACCAGACCTCCAACAGGGAAGAGCAGGATTGGTCTACTGAATCTCCAAGCAGCAATCTGGCAGCCCAGAAGCACTGAAGTGACCACAAATTTGCCAAATTTTAATCCCATGGGGTCCTGGAGTATGGATGCCTTTTGTAAGTTAACTCATTTGAGGTAATTTGATTCAAAAATTGTTGCCCTGTGATGCACTGTTTCACCCAGTTAAAGGTTAAAGACTAGAGAGTTTTAATAGTGCATAGATGTGTACCAAAAGATACAAGTCAATAGAAATGTGGCTGTGGTCAGAAATTGCTTGCAGAAAGGCAGCCGGCCAAGTTAAAGCTTCTTCCAAACAGATGGCCTTTATATCTCCCAGCCCATTTGAATTCTATTTAAAATGTCCCCACGACTGATCCAATCTGCTTTGAGTATTTTCAGGTTTTGTTTTTTTATGTCTATAAGCATGGGCATGTTCATGAATTTAAAGCTTCTAGGTATCATCAGTCAATCAGCACTTGTCTTTTCTGAGCCCAGAGAACTTTCAGTTTAATCAATGTTCAGTTATTGGACATATATGCCTTGTCATATCTGATCATGACCAGAACTAAGCATACATCTCTTCTTCTCACAGAAAGTAAAACAGAATAAATAGATGTCTGAGCTTCTGTGCTCATCGTGGTTGAAGTTTGTTGTCTTCCAAACTTCTAAGGTTGACAAATCTGTTTGGCACCCACTAAGTACATTCTGACAACACACTGCTGGAATGGTATCCCAGGAGCTGGCAGGTGGGACAATCTCCAAAGCTCCTCCAGTGAGAGAATAGAGTTCCTGTTCAAGCATAAGACACGTGTTGCCCTTCCCAAAACTATATTTTTTGCCTCAACATAGTAATTTCTCTTCCCAGACTACTGGTACAGAGGTATATTGAAATTATTCATAATTGCAAGCCCTTGGTACTGGCATTATGGGCTAAATGGGGAGAAAATTCATTTGACCTACTAACGGTTTTGTGCCATCATGCAATAGAACCCAAAAGTCCAGCAAAACATACTTTTGGCTGAGGTAGATACTTGGTGGGGTGATGATGATTGTGGTTTAGTACTAGCCTAAAAGATCAGTTGGCCTAAAAGAAAATTATGAATAATTTCAATGCTGATCCATCCATGGGGACCTCTCCATTGTATGCAAGTAAAGAGACAATATGGAAAGATGATTTTATACATAGCTATTTCCACATAGCTTAAGGGGAATAAGAGAAGATTAGTATAAAGGTACTCAGATCATGTTTATTAACTCACACTCGGACCAAGATTTAACCTCTTATCTGTCCCTAAAACTCATAGAAATCCTTCAGAATTTTGGGATCTATGACAAATCTCACATCTTCATCCAGAAAGCTTATGCTATATTGAAATTCTTAGACACATTTTCACAATCAGATTCAATTCTGATTCAAGCATACCAGTCTTGTGAGGTTTCATGCTCAAATCAATGTTGATGTTGAAAAGGGGCACACGGAGGTTTTTGTGGATATATCAGCTGCCCTGGTATTAGTATTTGCAATACTTATTTGTATTACTCAAGTTTGCAATAACGAAAAATGAGGTTTGGGAAAATATGGGGTATGCTTGTAGAACTGAATTAACAAGCAATGTCTTTTTGAGTAATGATTTGAGAAAATAGCTTAGAAATGAAAATATTATTATTACTCTATACAGGAAGAAATATTTAAATAATGCAACATAAAGCATTAGGAAACAGCAGCTGAAAGTAGGGAATATTTGGAGGGAGTATCACCCCACCTAGGAATCATGGTTGCCATTTTTTTTCAAGTGCCTGAATAAAGAATGAAGTGATCTTCTGTCTAAATCTAGCGGAGTAGCTTTCATGATAGCCAATGTGGTATATAGTGCTTAAAAGATTGGGCTGGGAATGGGGAGGCCCAGCAACATTTTTTTTTAAAATTTGATTTATATGCCGCCCTTCTCCGGAGACTCAGGGCGGCTTACAATGTGTTAAGCAATAGCCTTCATACTTTTGTATATTTGTACAAAGTCAGCTTATTGCCCCCACAATCTGGGTCCTCAATTTATCTACCTTAGAAAGGATGGAAGGCTGAGTCAACCTTGAGCCTTGGCGAGATTCGAACCTGCAGTAATTGCAGGCAGCTGGTCTTAATAACAGGGTGCTTTAGACCACTGTACTACCAAGGCTCATTTGTCTTCATGCAACTGTAGGTTTAATGATCAAAACATTCTGAGTGAAAATAATTTGGCGAAGAATCTTAGAAGATGACTGTTACTGCTACCACCTGAAAGCCCCTGTGCAGTGTGTGTGTGTGTCCCATCTTTTTTATTTTTACAAATAACTCAAGGTGGCGAATATATACAACACATTTTCCTTTTTCTATTTTCCCCACAACGCTGTGAGGTGGACTGGGGCAGGAAAGAGTGACTGCCCTAAAGTCACCTAACTGACTTTCTAGCCTGGTGCCTTAACTTCTAGACCAAACTGGCTCTTCTAGTCTGGTCTTTATCTCCTGAATAGATTTTTTTTTTTTTTTTAATGGTAAGAAAATAATTTAAAAAATATGTGGGAAATGACAAGGAGAAAAATTTCAAATGAAAGATAGAATCTTTTCCTTACCAGGTGCATGATAAATGCCTTGCGCATCAGCACCAAGGGGAGAGCTTATTTGTTCAAAGGGCAAGTTTTTCATAGATATTACATGCGTAAGTTAAACAGATACTTCCTGGATGGCAAAGACTAAAATTGCACTGTGCTACCACAGCATCAGCTAAAGTTGGGCCAACAGGGCAACAAACAGGAAATGATGAATCCATTGACTTCATAGCTTAATACAGTGGGAATATAAAGGCTCCATTTATACACCCATTACAGTCAGACAGAATCCTTTTGAGATTGTGTATTTTGAAGGAAACATAATATCAGGCGCAAAAGACCAGGTCCACACGTGAAGGTTCAATTAAGCTGATTTATTGCTAAAAGCCTATGCATGGGAATCTTTTCAACTATGGATCAGCACCTGGTCAGGTTTAGATAGGAACCAATGGCAGTAAAACGGGGGTTGGACTTCATTCACTTGCGGTTATGTAGGGATTCTAGACTGATCCCTCTTTTCACTCCACCCTCAGGTTCTGCCATTCCTTCTACACATAAAGTTAAAAAGAGTCTGGGATAACAAGGAGAGTGTCGTGCTTCTTATTCGCGAGATCTACCAGTCAGCAAAGAGGAAATTAAGGAATAGTACCTGAAGAATAAAGGTGTTTAATTGCATATGTCAATTACAGTTTAGCCAGTGTCATACCAGGCCCCTGAAGTATGCTGGAAAAGAGAAGCAAAATTTTAGTCGAGACAGTCTTTCCAAGAGTCAAAAACAAAAAAACAACAACATTGCAGTCAGTCTCATCCTCAGTTTTAACAGCTAATTCACCTACCTGTTTTAGTGTGATGGGTGAACCAATTCTATATGACTTTCCCCAGACATATACACAAAATGTTTCTTGATACTTGGTTTTGTTTCTCTATAGTTCCATCTCCTGGCCATACATACACAGTCTAAATTGTAACATTATGTGTCTCATTAGGATTTAGCATCATATCTTGACTATTAAGTATAACTTCAGAATAATTTACACAGAGACCAAGAAATAATCTCATTCTGTAAATGATTCCTATCTGCTTTTCTCTTACCTTTTAGTTTATTGAAAGCAGATTCACTGAAGCAGTCATTTCTGTTCAATCTGTATGGGCTGAGTACAGTATATACATATATACACAGACATCACTAGCTTTCATCACTGTGCCATATTATATAACTTTCAGTCACCCAAAGAAGAATCAGAGCATCCCTGTGTTTTATGCTGTATTATTTAATATAATATATATTAAATATATTATATTTAATTATATTTAATATATAATTTCGGATGGATAAAGTATAAAATGGTTCAGAGATACATTTTTGTCCATGAACATGCAATTTGGAGTATTTAAAAGCATGGTGGGCAATCTGAACAGCACATACTGCTTTCTCTGTTTGCCTTGATTGTCTGATTCTCCAATGGTTAAGCCTTGACTTTGCCTTAAACAAATGTGGCCTTGAGTCCAACATTCAGTGAATATTTTTGCTACTGCTAGGGCTTTTCCTAAGGAGATACTTGTTTAGGAAACCTTTCTATTTTGTACATAACTGCTAAGTGAAATTTTCTTCCAGAGCAGAATGAAGGCAAGGAACTTGGGACCATTGCAGACCTATGATTTCATGTGTCAGAGGCCAGGGCCGGCTGTGCCATAATCAACAGGCACGTGCAAAATGCCACTTTAATTATTTCATGCACAAAAACCAGAGGGGAATCTCACTGGAGTCAGTATTCTGTGCTAATTACAGCACTCCAAGGTATATGATCTTGCATCCTTTAAAAGCACTTAATATTATCTGCAAGGTTAAGCATGAGATATAGCAAAGTATTCTACATATGAACAAAGTAAGAGAGAAGGCATGCATATACACACACACACAAACTCTCATTTATATGCATAATTGCTGACAGACTTGGGGCATGTGGCTAAATCCCATATCCTGAACTCTTTATATTTGTCTATCTCATGTAAGGTAAAGCATTCAAGGAGCATCACAGATTCAACGGCAGCCAGTGCAGGGCAATTGTATTTCTCAGATGACATTGTTTGTTCTGAGCCTCTTTAGATCTCTTGCATGCTGGATGTTAGATTTTAGCTTTGTGGCCTAAGGTTCACCAGTACTTGAGAACAGCAGCTTTAGGCCAGCCAAGGAAAAGCAAGTCAGCAAAGAGGCTCAGCTCCAAGGCAAAACAGGCCAAATAGTATTTGCCATAATTCCACTATGAATCCTGCAGCTTTCATTTCAGTTCAAGTAATAGCATGCAAATGTTCTTATCTGAAAGCCCCAAGGTCTGGATGCCCTGACTTGAGAAGTGAAAGAACTGGTTATAAAAAAAATTTAACCAGAGATACTCTTCTGCTTTTTTTAAATTCAACGTACTCGTTTGCAGGTGAGGTTTCAATCTTTGTCTGAAATCTAATTTGCACTTGGAAAAAGGAAATAGCAACTGAAAAACAAGTGTGGCCAATTCAGATTTGAATACTTGTATTTTGTATTTCAGTGTAAGTTTCAGAATATCCAAAGCAGTAAAGCAGAGTATAAAAGATAAACAATTAATATCAAATAGGCCCAGTGGAGTCATAATTCACCTACTTAGGAATTAATTAAGGGTTTGGAATGATGGAACTCAGAAGAAGCAGAACAAGGCCAACTTCTATTACTTTGTCTCTGTAACTGTACAGTATTTGGGAATGACCTTGGGAGACAGGAGGGAGAGAGAGAGCCACAAGTATTTCTGCCCAAAGATGGAGGGAGAGCATGGGAAACATTTTTAAAAAGACCCTCCATAGTTTTCTGGAGAGTAAAGGAATTGACAAGAGAAATACTTCTAGTCTAGTAAGCTTCTATCAATATATCCTTACAATAAAAATAGAGCTACTGTCAGCGTTCCGAGTGACGCACCCATTGAAAGCAGAATTCCAAGGCAGGTAGATTCCTCAAAGAACATGTTTATTGGATACATCATATCGGCTCAGCCAGTG
Organism: Pituophis catenifer annectens; assembly: GCF_029215685.1. NCBI lineage: Eukaryota > Metazoa > Chordata > Lepidosauria > Squamata > Colubridae > Pituophis > Pituophis catenifer. Next base: position 242,742,398 of record NW_027256881.1, on the reverse strand, counting down.
AAAACCAACTCTAAAAGTTCCCATGGTTTTCATATAATTAAAAGAGTAACCCCCCCCACCAGGTATCACCTGTCTCATTGTCCAATATCCAATGAATATAGCTGGCAGGATCCTGTTCTCCTTCACCATCCACCTGTTATGATGATCTTGGTTCCCATAGGAAAACTTTTTGTTTTGACTGTTAGCTGGGCTATCTACTTCTCCCCTCCCTTCCCTCTCTCAGGCTTTGTGGCAACTATGAGGCAGCACAAAATGACTTCAGCCAGGTTTGCTTCAGAGTTGACAGCTAGGTTGTGCTTCCTGTGTGGATCACCCGGCAGGGTTAACACCCTCAGTGGCCTTCCAGCAAAACTAGCTGCTCACTTGCCCATTATATGAGAACAGCATCTCCTTATCTTAAATCATGCAAAACTCATTGTTGGGATCTTTCAAGAGGTTATGGAAATAAACTAGGTTTTGGGAAGTTATTTATATCATTAAATGTTAGGGTGGGGAGACAGGGATTTATCTCAATATATAAAATTTAGAAACATAAACATCTTTTTCTCCATAGAACAAGGATGACAGTAAATCCATTGCCTTGGAAAACATTTTTGGTCCAAACAGTTAGCCCTGGGACAAGCCAAGTCATGAGAACGTATCTTGGAGCATAAGACCACATTTTTCTTGTTGCTGAGATTAACAGTTATCTTCATCACCCACTTTGGAATTATTTAAGATTTTCAGAGTGTCTCCAGAGTCTTCTCATTTGATACCACCTATTTAAGCCATAAAACTCTGAAACCAATCCAGAAATATATTTTCTATTCCTCCTGAACACATTTCAAGCTAAATTACAGAATAGGAAAAAGTCCATGTTAGAATAAGATCACAAAGAATAATCCAATGAGGAGTCTGCGTTTTCAAGATAATGGCTTTTGATTTAATTGTGTGATTTAATTGTCAGAACTATGTTTAAGGAAATTTCCTTGAGTGGATGAAGCATTTTGTGTGAGCAAAGCCTTTCAGTATTGCCTTAAATGAGTATTTTCTTGCTGCCAAGTTTTAAAGCTAGTTTTACGGTTTATATGTAATTTACTGTTTTAAGTCAGTGTCAGACTTCTTTCCTGTCCCTTTTTAAAGCAAATTGCACACTGAATGAAAGTAACCAAACCTCTGGAATGTGTTGGTATGTTTTGCAGGCAATTAGGAATTGTATTTGAAACTTTAACAAAAAGCTCATGGGAAGGGCAGGATAAGAGAAACAGTCTTCTCAACTACCAGCATGTTAAAAACCAAGCAAATTTGAAAATCTCAAATGACAAGATGAACAGGTTTCTCCAGTTATTATCTTTTCATATTGCTCATAATTCCATATTTCATTAATAGTTCATGAGTGAGATATTTTAAAAATGTGATGGTTTTAAGAGTCAGTCCAAGAATGAATTTGAACTTTGGATATTTTAATCATGCTTTAAAACATATATAACAAAATTAAAATCCTTTGCAGAATCCTTTGAATTTTAAACCTTTCAAAATATTTTGACCAGGCTAAGAACAGCTCATATTTGCACAGCCTGGCTCTGAAGCCCAATTCTTAAGTAACTGGTGCAGTATAATTGCTGCTGAAAATCACTAGCTGGTAAAATATAACATTTTCTGATCAATAAAATACTTAAATGCTGAGATAAAACACTATTTCCACAAAGCATATAAATAAGTTCTCCAGATCAGCTCAACCTTAAAAGGTAAGTATTTTTTCTAAACTTTCCCAACTGTCTCAATTTTAATAAATATGTTATTTGTTTTGTTTTATTATTTAATTAATTAATTTCAAACCAATTTGCTCTTAGCTTTGCTTTGTGATATCATTATCAGATTAATGATGCAATATCATTGTGACATTCAGAGCGGGATATGAAATATTGCTTTTAGTCTGAACCAGCTTTGTCAAATTATGTTTTAGCCAAGTCTGAACTATGATGTGATGATTTTCTGTTTAGCTTATGTAAAATAGTCTGGAAAAAAACCAGGTAGTTTTAAAGAAGGGTTTTGGGTGTGAATGGAGTAAGAGAACTGAGCAAGAGATGATTTTTTTTTTGTAGAAACCCTTAAACACAATTTAAAATCCCTGAGATGTTACAATTCCTTGATTTTTTTCCACACTAGAAATAATGAAAAGGCTTTGAGGTAGATAATAAATTTGGAAGTTATTACAAAATGCATTTCAAGCTTCCCTTTGCTTCTAAATGCTTCCAATCCTTTCCAATGGGAGCAGCCCGTTCCATTTTACATCCCAGAAGTAAAATACAACAGGTCATCTGTCAAGGCTACTTCTTTATATCCTTAATGCTATGATATGATGTGACTAAGAAAGAGAAGAATTGGCAACTGTACAAGTAGTAACCTCTGCTTGTCCATCCCATCATCTTCCACTTAAGGCAGCTGCTTCATTCTAGCTAATGACAGAGTTGGCCATAATTAGAATATAATTAGACCCAATATTCCTATTGTGTCTTTTCTTCTTTAGTTGTGGTTCTCTTCCTGACCAGTCTTAGGCCTTTCTATTTCACAGTCTCCTTTCTTCCAACCTCTTTTTGAATTTTTCATCAATATTTGCTTCTTCTCAAATAATGGGTTTTTCGTCTACTCCGAAGAACCTAGGGGAGTGATGACGCGTGGAAATGTTGTACGTGTGCACTCGTGTATGCGGCCCAACGATCAGCTGGCCGGCGTGCATACGCAGGCTGGTTTCGGCACTGCTGCACGCGTGAAGGAATCGTGCTCTGGAAAAGCCGAACTTTTGGGTTTTGGCACACATGTGCACCCGACAATCAGCTGGCTGGCATGCATTTGCACACTGGTTTTTGGCACTGCTGCACACATGAAGGACATCTGATTGGCACATGCGCATGTGGGCCACAAACCCAAAAGACAAACAGGCAAGGCCGTGCGTGCCGGGCGACATGGTTTCAAGTGCCACTTTGGGCATGTGTGCCATAGGTTTGCCATCACAAACCTATGGCATGTAAGGCATTATCATAGTATATGTGTGGATCCAAGCAGTGGGGCCTTTTGTAATTGACAAATGGAAATTTTGTCAATTCACAAATGTCAGGAAAATGATGCATGCTGAATAAATGGGTAGGAGCAAAAGTCACCGTGTGGCTTTTGCTCCTACCCTTTTGCAAGAGCCTGGATAGCTCTGCAGACAAGGCATTGTAATTTAACATCAGCTGTCTGCAACTAAAATAAGTTCAAATCTTGCCAGGCTCAAGGTTGACTCAGCCTTCCATCCTTTCTAAGGTAGGTAAATTGAGGACCCAGTTTGTGGGGGCAATGAGTTGACTTTGTATAAAATATACAAAAGTATGAAGGCTATTGCTTTAACGCACTGTAAACCGCCCTGAGTCTCCGGAGAAGGGCGGCATATAAATCAAATTTTTTAAAAAAACCAAAAAAACCCTCCAAACCGTGTACTTTTCTCAGTTGCTGAGGGCAGAATGGCTCCTAGTGTCTTGCTAGTTTTGCCCAGCAAAGAAAGTAAAATAAACCTCATGGTAGTGCCAAGGCTTCTGCAGTTTCATCGAACCTGCCATTCCCTGTAATGGGGCATGAAGGGAGAGGAGAGGATGTGGTATGGGAAAACCCAAGAAGAGCGGCATGGAGAACTGGAGAAGGATTGAGAGACAGAGCTTCCCTCTCTCTGTTGAACTGAAATGGAGAGAGGGATAAAAGAACAGTTTCTACCATCTGGGGGGGAAAAATACAAGCTCCAAATCACCACCAAAGGGAATTCTAAAGAGCTGCAGTATAAAGCTGTCTGAGAATGAGATTTAAAAAATTGAATCTCTTGCACAGATAAACAGATTAACTGGAGAACGGGTTAGTAGGTTAGTGTACTAAAGTAATAATTAACTAATATGCAGTAATAAAATATCTTATTAAGATACTAATATTTTCACCCACAAAATGGCAGCACATGTCCCTTACAGAGTATGAAATTGGAGAATTGCTATACACACCTTCATGAAGGAACAGCAAACCCTCAGATGAAAATATTTGTGACTGAGAATGAAGAAATGGCCAAAATTGACTTTCCGTAGTGTTCAATGTGACAGCCCACTTAAAAACAACAGCAACAACAACACAATGGTCTAAGTCCCACTAACTTCAATGGGAATATGAGTTTTTTTAAAAAATTGAGAATCTGGCGGCCAGCGCAGTGCTTATTAGGCCCACTGTTGCTAGGACACCCCTGTTGCTTGGTTATTCCACCAAGAAATCGTATTATGTTATATCGGGTGGATTTAAAAAAAAATACTTTTAATTAAGTGTTAAGAAAATACATAAAAATCAGAAATTTAATTACATAATCAAATATTCCAAATCAGTGTACTTAGTCCTTTCTAACTTCTGTAAACGGATCACAAAAGGTATGCAAAGTTATACATTTAATATATTGACTGTCACTTTTCAAGTTTGCTGAAACTATGTGTCCCCTTACCGGCCACCGCCTCTTGCACTACTTAGCCAAAAGATAAAGAAGCTAGCTCCTACAATTACAATTCCTGCATGCAATATTACTTCTTGACATTTTGGCTAAGTTTCATAATATTTCTGTGTGTATCACAAATGAAAATATTATCAATATCAATTATAAGGAACCTTGGTGGCGCAGTGGACTAAAGTGCTGTTAAGTAGCACTTAGCTGCCAGCTGCCTGCAATTACTGCAAGTTCAAATCTCACCAGGCTCAAGGTTGACTCAGCCTTCCATCCTTTCAAGGTAGGTAAAATGAGGACCCGGATTCTGGGGGCAATAAGCTGACTTTGTATAAAAAAGAACACCGCTTTTGGGGGGCCCAAAAGCCCTACTAAGCAGGTATATACAAAAGTATGAAGGCTATTGCTTAACACATTGTAAGACGCCCTGAGTCTCCGGAGAAGGGCGGCATATAAATCGAACCAATAAATAAATAAATAAATAAATAAATAAATAAATCAAGTAAGAAAGAATGAAGTGCAATCTTGTGAACCTGACTCTCTTCTGACTCTGATAAATTGGTAAAGCAAGAGGAATACTAAAAAGAAAGAATTATTTTCATGTATCCTTATTCAGTCTTCCTTCAGGCTTAAAGTTTATCTTCCTAAAAGCCTAGAATGCCTTGTAAATAATCCAGATATTTAATTCATTTTCCCTAAATGAATGAAGAAAATCCATTTTAATTTTATGGTGGTTGTATCACATCAATTTATCTTGCTTACACACTCTCTTCCTTGCTTTCTTTCAGAACTTGCCATCCACATACCACATCCCACATTTTCTTGGTGCCGTGCACAATTTTGGGATTTTGAAGTAACTGTTCTCAATTAAATGTTTGAGACCAAGTAAAATTCTCACTCAGGAATTTCCAATTCTAAGTATAGAAAGGATTCAGTTTAAAATAGTGGTGAAAAAATAAGCAGGTTGCCAACTTGAAAAATCATGAAATTAACTTCCAGAGTCTACATTCTTCTCTTTTGTCATTAGATGCCAAAACATTAATGAGACATAATTAGGCATAGATGCAAATAAAATAAATGCTGTGATGGTATGCAACAGCCTCAGAACTATCTGCCATCTTGTCACAAGGCTTGTTGGTTTCACAACAGGTTTTGGAGAAGATAACTAAATAATAATAATAATAATAATAACCTGTGGCTGGGCCTGGATGGCTATCGAGTGTGGTCCCTATGATTATGGGATTGCCGGTCTTCAGATCAGTAGTAGCTTAGCCACCATGAACCAACATTGCCAGGCACCTACCATCACCAATGGTGAGAAGAAAACAACAAAATTACATACTGGATTGGTCATTGCCCGGGTCAACAAGGACCACATCAGATGTTATGGCTCCTGGACATCTGTCGAAAAATGGGCTATAGGGCTTAGTTGCTACTGCTGGGGAACCAGGATGTGCAACTGTAAAGCGACTAGGACAAAAGCGCAAAACTTGGACAACCGAAGAAAATCGAGAAATCATCAAATGTTACTACCAGGCAGAACCAACAGCCAGGGGATTTCAAAAATGAATGATGCAACTGATGCAACTGATGGAAGGAAAAACACCCAGAAAGCGACATAACTGAACAAAGATTATTGGATCAAAAACGTTTCATCATCCGTAATAAAGTTTTTACAGATGTGGAAATGCAACATCTAGAAACATTGGCTAGAAAGAAAACAACAAGTAATGATGAACAGGCTGAAGAAACTGTTCCAACAGCTGAACAAACTGACCAACCAATGGAAGAAATCAATATACAGGATGAAGATCTTCCTGGGCAACAACTCAAAAGTGTAGAGCTAAGTGATCTAGTGAAAATGCTGAAAGAAAAGATTGAAAACCACATCAAAGAAAACACAGAAAGAAAAAGACTGCCTGCCATTTGTGAAGTACATAGCAAATGAGTGAAAGATCTACTAAATACCATGAACAACATTTTAACTTAAAGGGTTTTAAATTTTGGGAAGCCGATTTGATTTAATTCTGTTTTAATTTATTTTAATTTTTATATTGTATGTATTTTAATCTTGGCTGTTCACCACCCTGAGTCCTTTGGGAGAAGGGCGGTATACAAATTTAATAAACCTTAACCTTAACTTCCATCCCATCTAGCACACTATATGAAACAAACCAACTAATGTACAGCACATCCGCTAGTATAACTGCACAATTGGGTTATAAAATACCAAAAAAGAAATCCACTGGAATACCAAAGTGGAAAATTTGACTTGAAAATAAAATTTAAAAAATACGAGGAGATGTCAGCAATTTGAAATACTTGAAAGAAGGAAAACTAAAGAATAAAAAGCTGAAAAATAGTTAACACAAAAACAGACAACCTGGAGGAAAAAACAATAACAGAAATTATGGAAGAACTAAAACAGCGTGTAATAGCAACAGCAAAGAAAATCAAAAGATACGAAGGACAAATAAAACAATATCGTGAAAATGTCCAGTTCAGAAGAAGTCAACACCTCTTCTACCAGACACTTGATGAAAGTTGAGACCATATTAATGTTCACCCATTTAAAGAAAAAACTTTGAACATTTGGAAACAACTGTGGGAAAATCCAGTGGAACATGATAAAACTGCCTCCTGGATCAAAGATACTCAAAACAAGCAACACGAAACAAAATGGATAATATTGTAATAACAACTGATATGGTTGCACAACAAGTAAAGAAGGTTAAGAACTGGGGCATACCTGGCCTGGACGAACTGCATGGATACTGGTTAAAACACCTAAACAGCCTCCATCACCGCATGGCGACTCAATTTGATGAAATGTTTCAAAATGCAACAAGCGAAGAATGGTTAACAGCTGGCCGAACATACTTGATAATGAAAGATCCAGAAAAGGACACAGAACCAAGCAACTATCGCCCAATTACTTGTCTGCCAACAACATTCAAGCTTTTTACAAGAGTATTAGCAAATTCAGTATTCAATCATCTGATGGAAAACAGTGTGTACCAAGTAGAACAAAAAGGAAATTACAAAAAATCAAGAGGAACAAAAGATTAGCTGCTCATTGACAAAATGGTACTAAAAATGCAAAACGAAGAAGAACAAATTTAAATATGGCGTGGATAGATTACAAGAAGGCATTTGACACACTACCCCACAGCTGGATTAACTCCTGTCTGAAAAACTTCGGTATCAGCAAAAATATTTATACATTTTTGAAAGCAAATATGCAAAAATAAAAAACAGTTCTAACAGCAAATGGGGAGAACATTGGCAAAATCAACATCAGATGAGGAATCTTCCAAGGGGACTCACTTTCGCTACTACTGATCAACATCACATTAATTCCATTGTCAATAATCCTACGAAACACAAAACAGGGCTACCAAATCTCAAGCCAACATGGCAAGATAAACCATCATGGGTGACTTAGTACCAGGGGTGAAATGCTCCCAGTTCGGACCGGATCGCCCGATCCGATAGCGATGGCAGCGGGTGGTTTGGAGAACTGGTAGCAGAAATCCTTGCGCCCACCCCCATGCCCAGGCTTTTTTTTTAACTTTTAAAAGCATTTTTTCTACAACATCTTCGGCTGAAAAAATGCTCTTAAAAGTAAAAAAAAAAAAAAAGCCTCTGATGATTGCGCGGCTCAGCTGGGATCATCAGAGGCTTTTAAAAGCATTTTTTCTACAACTTCTTTGGCTGAAGACATTGTAGAAAAAAATGCTTTTAAAAGCCTCTGATGATCCCAGCTGAGTTGCCTGATCATCAGAGGCTTTTAAAAGCATTTTTTTACAACCTCTTCAGCCAAAGAGATTGCATAAAAAAATGCTTTTAAAAGCCTCTGATGATCAGGCAACTCAGCTAGGATCGTCAGAGGCTTTTAAAAGCATTTTTTTAGAACCTCTTTGGCTGAAGAGGTTGTAGAAAAAATGCTTCTAAAAGTAAAAAAAAAAAGTTGGCCACGCCCACCCAGTCACATTACCCCCCCACTAAGCCACGCCCACAGAACCAGTAGTAACAAATTTTACATTTCACCACTGCTTAAAACTATATGCAAAAAGCCCCACTAAACTTGAATCAATACTCAACACAGTTCAACTGTTCAGCAGTGATATCAGAATGAACTTTGGACTTGAAAAATGTGCTATACTATCCATGCAGCGAGGAAAAATGGAAAAAATAGAAGAATAGACCTGGGAAATGGAAGCATGATGAAAGCATTAGCAAAGGATTGCGGTTACAAATACCTAGGCATATTGGAAGTAGATAACATCTTGAATGGAAAAGTCAAAGATTCAACGCAAAAGGAATACATCAGAAGGGTCCGCAAAATATTAAAATCAAAACTGAATGCTGGAAACATAATTAAAGCCATTAATATATGGGCAGTTCCAGTGATATATGGGCAGTCCCAGCTGGAATCATCCCAGCTGGAATCATCAACTGGACTGTGGCTAAACTGGAAAACCTGGACCAGAAAACACGTAAACTTTTGAATATGTACCACGCTTTACATCCATGAAGTGACACCAACAGGTTGTACCTGCCAGGAAGAATAGGGGGCAGAGGGCTATTTCAAATCCATCAAACTGTAGAAGAAGAAAAATGAAGTTTGAATGATTATGTGAACCAATGCACAGAAAGATTGCTGCAGGCTGTGAAAACGGAGAACATTATAAAAACAACAGAAACAAAGGCAGAATATAAGGAAAAACAGTTGGATGACAGATTAAAAGGATGGAAAGCCAAAGCTCTGCATGGACAGCACTTGAAAAACATTGAAGGAAAATGTGATAACAACTTGACATGGGCATGGCTTAAGAGAGGAACCATCAAGAAAGAAACGGAAGGTTTAATACTTGCTGCTCAAGAACAAGCACTACAAACTAATGCCATGAAAGCGAAGATACAAAAATCCACTGACAATCCAAACTGCTGACTTTGCAATGACATAGTTGAAACTGTTTCACACTTAATATGTGAGTGCAGCAAAATCGCGCAAACTGATTACAAAGCTCAAGTTGCTAAAGTAGTCTACTGGTCACTATGTAAAAAATACAACATACCTGTATCTGAAAAGTCATGGGAGCACAAAGTGGAAAAAGTTATCGAAAATGAGATGGTGAAGATCTTGTGGGACTTTTGAATACAGACAGATCGTCATTTGGAACATAATACGCCAGATATTACAGTTGTCGAGCATACAGTTTATTGATATCGCTGTACCAGGAGACGCCAGAATTGAAGAAAAAGAACTGGAAAAAATCATGAAATATTATGATCTGGCCATCGAAACTACATGGCTATGGATGAAACATGTAACAGTGAAACCCATTGTCATTGGGGCACTTGGTACCATGTCCAAGAATTTTACAAAACACATGAAGAAATTGCTGCTTCCTGCAATAACACCAGCGGAACTGCAAAAAACTGTGCTACTTGGAACATCATATTTTTTAAGAAGATACTTCGTTGATACCTAGGATGCTGGCAGCAACCCGTATCAACCATTAGTACCAGTCAATCATATTTGTGACACATTTTTAAATGTTCAGTTGACTGAATTTAATGTTTAATGAATAAAAGACCTGCAAATTGAAGTTGAGTGACTGTGGAAAAAGAAATTGTGTGTTGTCCCGATTGTAATTGGAACCCTTGGAGCAATACCCAAAGGGCTACCCCGCTGTTTAGAAATTCTAAATTTGCCAGATTTGAACATTTTGACTCTACAAAAAACCACTTTACTCGGGACAGCTTACATCCTTTGATGATACCTTAACAGTTCCTAGGTCCTTGGTTAGGAGTCGAGCTGCTGAGCTATTAACCAGCCTCAAAGGCTGTGAATCTCACTAAAGATTAACCAATAAATAACCTTTATTGTCATTGTACTTCATGTATACAATGAAATTGGTTTAGCCTCTACGGGTGCAATCCATAACAGAAAATACAAGAAAATACAATTCTCAATTTATACAAGTAATTGGGGAAAGAATAAAACTAGTCATATGTTTCCATATGTACATGGAGTGATGTGATTGTGTTTAGGAGTCTTTAGGAGTGTTTAGGAGAAGCTGTTTTTAAATCTGTTTGTCTGGCTGGCAATTTTCAATGTCTTCTGCCCGATAGTAAGAGTGAAAAAAGACACTGGCCAGGGTGTGAGTCATCCCTAAGTATCTTCCTTACTCTGCTGAAACAGTGAGACTTGCCGATGTCATCCAGTGGTGTTAGAGGGCAACCAATGGTTTCTTGTGCTGAATTGATCACTCTTGGTAGAGCCTTCCTCTCCGCAGCTGTTAAACCAGCATACCATACTGTTATACAGTATGTGAGGACACTTTCTATTGTGGACCGATAGAAAGAAGTCATCAGCCGTTGTTCCACCTGATTTTTCCACAGGACTCTAAAGAGTTGTTGTTTCAACAGTGTCCCCAAAAGAGGGGGATGGCTGCTGAGAGATATTGTTTAATATCGGACCTTCTTCTGCTGTCTCATGTGCTTCTTCTAAAATTACACCAAAACTATTATTTACTATTTCTTTTTCCTTCCCAGCAACTGCTTGAAAATGTAGCCTGAGACAGAGAAATTCATTGAGCATCAGCTAGCAAAATGACAGCTAAATGCCCTTCCTCCCATCTGCCAATAGTCTCATTCAAATGGTGCTCCACACACACTGGTAACACCTACTGTATTCGTTGAGACCATATGCACTACCCTATCAATTCCCCTATCAGTTCAACTAAATCAGCCTTTGTTTGCTCTCATGACATTGTTTCTATTCAATCCCCACTTGCATAAGCCAACTGCTGACAAACTCTAGAGTCATTTATGGTGATTCCAGCTTGGAACTGAGCTTTACTTCTTCTCCCAACACTATACTTTCCATGCAGACAATTTAAGGTGCCTTAGGGATGAATTTGTGAATGACATATTCATGGATAGTGATCTGCTGGCCCAACAAATATGCTGGAAAAATGGCCCTCCCCATCTGTTTCCTGGGCACTGCCTTTCTGTGGTTTCTTCAGGGACAAGAGAGACTCAATTCAGGACAAGTAATGGCATTTTTCTCTTTATATATTGGAATATTGGAACTTTCAAATGATCGATCGATCTTCAGTCAGAATCTTGTTATTCAATTTAATAGATTGTGTGTGTATTCTCTGTGAAAGTTATAATGTTGAGCAAATATATGAAGCACATACATACAAATACATAGAACAGAGTTGAAACAATGAATTTACTGTATACCTGATCCAAAATGATTTGCAAGAAAATTTGTCTTAAGGGGGAAAAAAGATCCAGTAGCACAATAGCTCTGAGAACTGTTCTAAATAGGCTTCTCTACTTTGTATTTCAAATCAGTTCTTCTCATCACACCTATAAAGTTGAGGAGAGTATTCAAGATAGGCATATCAATGTTATAACTTTATGACAAAAGTATTGATCTCCCAGAGATAATCTGATTAAGTTCTAGGTGACACCATCTATGAAATTATTTCCCAGGACTGTCAACCTCCTGGGTAATAGTGATAAATTATACTATTATAATAAACATTAAAAGTCTAAACAAATCAAAATTAAAGGCAAATAAATAAGAAACATTAAGAGTTGTAGCTTCAAAGCACCAACTATGTGTTTAGCGGAACAACTGGTTCAGTGGTGGGTTACTCCTGGTTTTGTCTGGTTCTATAGAACCGGTAGTAAAATCGGCAGGAGGCTCTGCCCGGACGTCATAAATGATGATCTGCACATGTGCACATGCAGCCCATCAGCGTTCCAGCGCTGACATATTGAAAGGAGAGGAGATAGCATTGAAACCTGACAGCCCCGTTGCGAACCGGTAGTAAAGGTAAGTAGAACCCACCCCTGAACTGGTTCCTGATTTTCTTGCTGGTGGGTGCTGCTAGATGGGAGGAGACAGGATGACAAGGGATCCACCAGGAATTGCCTTGAAACTATTAAATCATGTGAGGCCAACACCCTGCTTAGCCTCCCTGAAGAACAATAAAGACAGACTACAGCAAAAACACAGTTAATATCAATATACCTTCTTCCTAACTCTTGGATGGATGGAAAATATATTAATATGGTGGTAAGGATGATTTATTTGCTCTGTTCTCTATGGACAGCCTTTTAAAAAACATCAGCTATATTTATTTCCAGAGCAGATGCTTCTATTCAGTAGAATTAAGTTAAAGGAAAAAGACATATGCAAAATTTGCAGAGCAATGAACTCAGACTGGAAGCACTCCTACTCCATTCCCTAAAAGCTGGGGATAATCTCTAAAGCAAAGCTCCTCTGGTTTGAAGCAGAAGATTTGGTCAGTGCAGAGTCCCAATTAACTGGCTTTTCTGAAGATAACCAACTGATCTCCCCTCACTTGACAAATTATATCCTTTACAGAATCCTTCTTTAAAACAAATGAGCAAGAGGGAAAATCTACAGGCTAGCAGATAAAATCTCATATGCATAATTAAGAAATAAATATTCTGCGGCTTGAAAACTTTTGAAAAGTATGCTGATTGGGTAGGGGCCAACTGATTATGTAGCCATTGTTAAGTTCATTGCTGTGAAGGCTGCCATTTCATTTGAAAAACTAGGACAGAAATTACACTGGATGTCCTCTCTGCTACCAAAACCATGCTATTTTTTCCACATGAAATTGCTTTTTGGTAACACATTAAGAACAACTATGCTAAAATACCTACTTTGCTACGAACATGAGCATAAACCACACAACAGCATTTTGTGTGCAGCTGTGAGTGAAGAGAAAAAGTATCAGAACAGGGATGTTGCTTCTGATGGAACAAATTGAGGGAATCTCCTGGATCCAGAATTCCATCCAGGTAATCAAGGAATTGATGTGGCTAGAAATACGGTTCTTAAGATTTAGTTGGTCTCCCTGTAATTGTGCCTGCCTTGAGACTACTTTGTATGAGGCTTGTGGGCAGACCCAGGGTTAGCAGGATTTCATCTCAAAGAATCAGAGGATTTCAGCAGGTCTTTGGCAGCAGAGCTTTTGATTCAGCTGCAAGGCAGGAGAACATTCTGCGGCAAAAACATTGGAGCTTCAAGAATAGCTTGTCCTGTCTTCCAGCTGAAGACCAAGTATTGTAGCAATTTGTTCACATTTTTCTCTGCTTTCTAAACTGAAGGAACATTTTCATGCACCCAGTAAAAAAAAGGCAGAGTGTGCCAATGAGGACAGAGGGCAAGGTGCCAACTGGATGCCTATTATCCTGTCCTCTTTCCCATCAGTTAACCAGAGTATAAATCAGCTCACAGAAAGATAATTAAGTCTGCAAGCCTGACAGTAGTGAGTACATTCACCCGAAACTAGAAATGTTTCTAAAAATTTGAGAAATAAAATAGCCATCAGTGGCTATGGAAAAGTGCCTTAAATTACATTTGGAGTATAACATTTTAATGCATTCCACTTAGAGTTGTCTTTCAATGATTTTCAAAAACTAAACTGATATAGGAAGTGATTATGGGAAAGCTCAGAATGAGATCAGACTGATGAGGAATATAAAAATATCATATGGAGAGGATTTGTGGGGTGTGATTGAAATAAAATCTGTCTGTGTTGTATTGCTGTTCATATAGTTTCAATTATATGGTGACCCCTAGGTGACCCCTAGGGGGAGGGCCTTCTCTGTGGGGGCACCTACCCTCAGGAATCAGCTGCCCCCAGAGATAAGGAGAATCCAAGACCTCGGTGCCTTCCGCCGTGCCCTTAAAACTTTCTTTTTTCAGCAAGCCAGGCTGGCTTAACATATTTTTTAACATATTTTTAATTTTTTAATTGGTTTATCTTAAATTGGGGCCAAATTAATATATATCCTTTTAATTGTTCTTTAATGTTTGTATTGTATGTTTTTATCTGGCTGTACACCGCCCTGAGTCCCTGGAGAGAAGGTGCGGTATATAAATTCGAAATAAAATAAAAATAAAAAAAATAAACAGGCAAAAAAACCTCAGTTGATTGGTGAATGGACTGCCCACTAAGTAGTAGCCGAAGTAGATATCTAGTATCTTTTAGCTGCCATCTAGGGGCAGTTGCTGGATAAGTTTGAAAAAGGGATTTGGCTGAGGGGATTGGTATGGAAGTTATAAACTACTCCAAGAATATTACACAAAGAGAGGAAGTGATGAACCAGGCCCCTGGGAGCAATGATCTTCCAGGCAGGTTACAGAAGCACAAGGAATGAATCCTTTCACTTACAATTACAATTATATGCATTAAGCCAGGGGTGAAATCAGCAGGTTCTGACAGGTTCTGGAGAACCGGTAACGGAAATTTTGAGCAGTTCAGAGAACCGGCAAACACCACCTCTGGCTAGCCCCAGAGTGGAGTGGGAATGGAGATTTTGCAATATCCTTCCCCCAGGAGTGGGGAGGGAATGGAGATTTTGCAGTATCCTTCCCCTGGAATGGGGTGGGAACGGAGATTTTGCAATATCCTTCCCCTGTCACGCCCACCAAGCCACGTCCACCAAGCCACACCATGCCCACAGAACCAGTAGTAAAAAATTTGGATTTCACCACTGCATTAAGCCAATTTCAAGGGTTTGCAAACTAGGTTTACCAATGGATTGGCTGACCGATCCATTAAAATAAGGGTGTAAAAGCCAAGATTCCAGTCCTTTCAGAGCCAAAAGAAGATTGAGCAGTAGGGGAAGAGTTTAGGGGCTGCATGGATGGATGGTCCCATCAAGAAACTGGGAGAACCAATCAAAGGTAGAAGTTTGCCAACATCAATACATCTTTCGAAACCACCCTCACATGCTCCATATTGCCTGCATGGAAAGTTTGGGGGTAAGATAAGAGAGAGAAAAAAGTAGAGCACTTAAAGCCAGCCTTCTGTTGCTTCAGCTACATGTGAACAGTAGGATACAGGCAGAGGCAAGGAGGCTGTTTATATTATAGAAGGCACGTTATAGGTCCCGCTACTAAAATGAGGAAGGGAAGCTGATTTGAGGCAAATGAACAATGATGATGCTACAAAGAAGTAGCTGCACACTAATTGCAGTGATATGGTTATAGATCAATGATGGCTAACCTTTTTGCCATCGCGTGCCAGGAAGTTTGGGGGTCGCGCACGTGCGTGCCCACACCCATAATTCTATTGCCCCGCCCCCATGCATGCATGACCCCCTTCCCCCTGCTCCTGGCACGTGATTTATTTATTTATTTTATTTGATCAAATTTGTATACGGCCCTACTCCCGAAGGACTCAGGGTGGTGAACAGGCACAAAATAAAACACATAGATAAAAAAGTTAAGAGCAGAATTAAAACCAAATTAAATATTTGAGCCCAAGACAATTTAAAACATCCCAAAAATTTAGAACAAATTTAAAATTTCAATTTAAATTAAAAAATTAAAAAATTAAAAGGGGGGAAAGGTCAGGCCAGGCCTGCTTGCTGAAATAGAAAGGTCTGTAGAGTGCGGCAGAAAGTGCGCAGGTCCGGGATCCTACGTATCTCCGGGGGGAGCTCATTCCAGATAGTAGGTGCCCCCACAGAGAAGGCCTTCCCCCTGGGGGCTGCCAGTCGACACTGTTTGGCCGACGGCACCCGGAGGAACCCCTCTCTATGAGAGCGTACTGGCCGGTGGGAGGTTGATTGTGGTAGTAGGCGGTCCCGTAAATAGCCAGGTCCTAAGCCATGGAGCGCTCTAAAGGTGGTAACCAGAACCTTGAAGCACACCCAGAAGACCACCGGGAGCCAGTGCAGCTTGCGCAGGAGAGGTGTTACGTGGGAGCGCCATGTCGCTCCCATAACCACCCACGCGGCCGCACTCTGCACCAGTTGGAGCCTCCGGGTGCTCCTCAAGGGGAGCTCCCTGTAGAGAGCGTTGCAATAGTCCAGGCGGGAAGTGACGAGGGCATGAGTGACTGTGTGTAAAGAGTCCTGATCCAGAAAGGGACGCAACTGGCGAATCAGGCGAACCTGATGGAAAACCCTCCCGGTCACAGCTGTCAAATGCTCTTCTAAAGACAGCCATGAATCCAGGACGACGCCTAAGTTGCGAACCCACTCCGTGGGGGCCAGCGATTCGCCAATAGTCAGCAATGGCGTCAACTAACTATATCGGGACGTCGGAAACCACAGCCACTTGGTCTTGGATGGGTTGAGCCTGAGCCTATTCCTCCCCATCCAGATCCGCACAGCCTCCAGGCACAGGGACATCACTTCAAGGGCATCGTTGGGGTGGTCTGGGGTGGAGACATACAGCTGGGTGTCATCAGCGTACTGGTGGTACTTCACCCCAAAACCACGGATGATCTCACCCAGCGGCTTCACATAAATGTTGAACAGGAGGGGCGAGAGGACCGACCCTTGCAGCACCCCACATATGAGGGGCCTCGGGGTTGACCTCTGCCCCCCTGTCAACACAGCCTGCGACCGGTCAGAGAGAAAGGAGGAGAACCACCGCAACACAGTGCCTCCCACCCCTAACTCCTCCAACTGGTGCAGCATGATACCGTGGACGATAGTATCAAAAGCCGCTGAGAGGTCTAACAGGACCAGGACAGAGGAGCACCCCCTGTCCCGAGCTCTCCAGAGATCATCTACCAACGCGACCAATGCCGTTTCCGTGCTGTACCCGGGCCTGAAGCCCGACTGGAATGGATCCAGATACGTCGTTTCATCCAGGAACTGGGAGAACTGTTGCGCAATCACACTCTCAACAACCTTCGCCACAAAACGAAGGTTGGAGACCGGATGATAATTAACCAACATTGCTGGGTCCAGGGAAGACTTCTTGAGGAGAGGCCTCACCACTGCCTCTTTCAAGGCAGCGGGAAAGTCACCCTCACCCAATGAAGCATTTATAATCCCCTGGAGCCAGCCTCGCGTCACCTCCCGGGAAGCCAGTACTAACCAGGAGGGAAACGGGTCCAATAAACAAGTGGTCACATTCAGTCTGTCCAGAATCCTGTCCACGTCCTCAGGGGTCACAGGATCAAACTCATCCCAGATAACATTCTCAAGACCTGCCCCAGTCCCTCCCCCTGAGACTACCTAGTCAGAGTCCAAATCTTCCCGAATCTGAGTGATTTTGTCATACAGATACTGAACAAAATCCTCGGCTCTACCCTCCAAGGGGTCCTCCCGCGCTTCCTGGTGGAGCAGGGAGCGGGTCACCCTAAACAGGGCGGCCGGGCCATTATCTGATGATGCAATAAGAGCAGCAAAATAACTACATTTTGCTGCTTTTATCGCCACTAGGTAAGTCCTAATATGGGATCTTACCAGTGTCCGGTCGGATTCCGAAAGACTGGCCCTCCAACTACTCTCTAGGCGTCTTTTCCGGCGCTTCAACTCCCTCAGCTCCTCAGTAAACCAAGGAGCCAAATGAGATCGGCGCCGGGTCAGAGGCCGCAAAGGCACGACCCGATCCAGAGCTCCAGTGGCCGCCCTTTCTCAGGCGGCCACTAGGTCTCCAGCCGAGGCGTGTGCCAGAGCCTCAGGAAATGGCCCAAGCTTCATCTGGAACCTATCAGGTTCCATCAGGCACCTGGGGCGGAACCATCTTACTGGCTCCGCCTCCCTGCGGCGGGGTGTAGCGGTTTGAAAGTCAAGACGAAGGAGAGAGTGATCTGACCATGACAAGGGCTCGGTAACTATATCCCCTATCTCAAGGTCACTCAGCCACTGTCCAGAGAAAAAAACCAGATCCAGGGTGTTTCCCCCTATGTGGGTAGAGCCATGAATTAACTGGGTCAGGTCCATGGCTGTCATGGAAGCCATGAACTCCCGAGCCACCTCTGACGCCTTGCCCACAGACAGCAGGTTGAAATCCCCCATGACCATAAGCCTAGGGGTATCAACCTCCACCGCGGCAACGACATTGAGTAGCTCAGGCAGGGCTGCTGACACGTGGCAGGGAGCCAGGTACGTAATCAGCAGACCCATCTGAACCCCATGACCCCACTTCACAAGGAGGGATTCACAGCCGGTCGTCTGAGGAACAGTGGCCTCCCTCGGTCTCAGACCACCTTTAATAATAACCGCTACCCCCCCACCCCTACCCTGCAACCTTGGCCGATGGAATGCGCAGAAACCTGGTGGGCACATTTCAACGAGAGGGGCCCCCCCTCTTGGCCCAACCAGTGATGGCCCGGTAGGCCCGTTTTTCTTTTTCACCTGGCTCTAGGGCCTCTCTAGGAGTCTGGGGAGGGTGAAAACAGCCTTTCCCACCCCCCCCGGAGGCCTTCCGGAGGCTGAAAATGGGCCATTTGACAACTTCCGATCCCACCAGAACTGAGCTCGTGTGCCCACTGATATGGCTACACGTGCCACCTGTGGCATATGTGCCATAGGTTCGCCATCACGGCTATAGATTCTCTTCCAACCCCTTTTTAGTTCCCCTTTTCTAATCTATCACTTCAGATGAAGTCATTTTAGGCTTTTACTTATTTTCCATCCAGTTCTATGTTCTCTAGCATAGAACAGAAAGTAATTCTGGATTTCCAGATAGGTGTTAAATTAGGCCAGGGCTAATTGGTCTGCCTTCTGTGACATCACCTTGTCCATCTATCCAAATTGAACAGTTTTTCACCCTAAAGAAAAAAAAAGTGCAAGAAAATGAATAGTATTTATTATTTATTTATTTATTAATTCAATTTGTATGCCGCCCCTCTCTGAAGACTCAGGGCGGCTCATAATGCATTTAAAATCATTATAAAAAACATTTAAAAATTAAAAACATTAAAACTCATTCACACCATTCATGGCCGGATCTCACCGGATCGCAAGAGCGAGATCAACGGCCCCAGGCCTGCCGGAAAAGCCAGGTCTTCACCGCTTTTCAGAAGGCCAATAGGGTGGGGATGGTCCGGACCTCAGGAGGTAACTGGTTTCAGAGACCTGGGGCAGCCACAGAGAAGGCCTTTCCCCGTGGGCCCGCCAGCTGGCATTGTTTAGCTGATGGGACCCGGAGGAGATCAACTCTGTGGGATCTTACCGGTCATTGGGAGTTATGTGGTAGAAGGCGGTCTCAAAAATACTCTGGCCCTGAGCCATGTAGGGCTTTAAAGGTAATAACCAACATCTTGAATTGTGACCGGAGACCAATAGGGAGCCAGTGCAGCTCGCAGAGAATTGGTGTAATGTGGGTGTACCTAGGTGCACCCACGACAGCTTGCGCGGCTGGATTCTGGACCAACTGTAGTCTCCGTACAAATAACCTTGGAGTTGTAATTGTCAATACTGAGGTTAAGTTCCTATGAGTGTTGTTAGAGAATGTAAATTTTATTTATTACTGTTTTGTTTATTGCTTTTATGCTGAAAAGTCACTTTATAGTACAGCAGTACAGAATTGTGATAGACAGATAGATAGGTTACAATTTATAGCACCATAAAAAATAACAAAAGGCATCGTTCTAGAGACAAAAAAAGGAACAAGATTGATGGTTAACGTACTTGCCATAAACACTCTTCCTTTCTTTGTTGTCACCTATTCTTATACTGCTCTACCATCCACATTTCTATTGAAATATTCTAAGCATTTCTAGACTTCAAGCACTAGGTGTCATCAGCATTCAGTTTTATACAACAGTAACTCTAATGTAAAACTGTGGCGTAGATCGTAGATCGTATACAAATACCTTGGAATAAATCTCATAGAATTCAGGCAGAGGTTTTGCTTAGGCAACTTAGGTTGTTTTAGGTTCATGTAGGTTCATCAATAGTTGCAGTTAGCCAGAGTTCTTTCTGAGATCAAGTTGAGGAAATGCTTTCAATGTTTGTGTGTGTGTGTGTTTCTGTGGGTCAGTAGTCCGCATAGCTTCAAAAACTTTTTAGATTTTACTTATGCACGAGTACATAAGTGTCTATGTTTATTGTCACATTTCCCTATATCTTCTTTTCTTGTGGCTTTCCAAGGTATCTGTGCAACAGATTCTTACGGTGAGTTTCACTGAGCTAGTTTTAGTGTCTCAGCTCAAAACTTTGTCGTTTTTCTTGGTCTTTGAAGGTGTACAGGAAGTGAGACACAAGGTAACTACAATATTCTCCATAAGCAAGAAACAGGAAAAACATGTTTGGAACCAACTGATGAGATCTGTATTTCACAAGGATTAGGATATGAGCGGGCAACTTGAGGCCTTCCAGAAGTTACAGAATTATATTTCTCAGCATTGCTAAGAAGTGTATCCAAAGTGAGGAGGAAGAAGAAGATAATAAATGCCAAAACAGTACATTTCATGCATTGCCCTGGACATTCAATATAACACACTGGTCTAATTTCTAGATCAGAAAGTGTCATTTGCATAGAATAATGTTGGCATGCTTGGAATAAAATGGGTCTTTGATGGTGCTGTGGCAGAAAGCAGTGTGAGCTAAAAATGCAATAAGGTTATTGTGACATCTTCAGAACTAACAAAGCATGTCATTTGACATTACTTTTTGTAGCCTTCAGCCATTTCAGCAGAGGCAAGGAATACAATTCTGTGCTACAAGTATATACACTATAGAAAGATGGTGATGAATTATAAACTCTGACATCAGAAGCAAATGAAATGCAGAAAATACAGATCCGGACTAAGGTTTCCTTGCAGAGTTTTGCTGCAACTAAATAGGCTACCTATCTGGAAAGAAAAGTAAATGTTCAAATATTTAAACAGAACACTTACAATGCTAGCCCATAAAGTAAGAATTATGAAACAAACACAATGCAATTCAATAGGACGTATGCTGAATTTATATACTGTAACATACTTCTCCACTATGGCTGGGAACGTTTTAGACTCCAACTCCCATACCACCAATCCAATATAATAAATTGTCAACAATGCTGGAAATGGCCACCTAGTTCTTATGAGGGGGGAAAAACAATTTAAAACAAAAATCTCAAAGCTAAGTTTGCATCCCTTCACAATCTACACTCACATATCTTGGTGAGTGTCACGGCTATTATGGAATTCAATTATATTTAGTCCAGTCATTTCTTTGACACCAAAGGAAATCTTGTACATAGAAATATATGACTTGGTATCCTCTAGTACCTCTTAACCTATTAAGAGATGTATATAAGTAGTGCCTTCTCTTTTCTACCCTGTTTTCCCCGAAAATAAGACCTCCCCGGATAATAAACCCAATCGGGCTTTTGAGTGCATGCACTAAAATAAGCCCTCCTGAAAATAAGCCCACCCTGAAAATATTTAAGCACATGCGCAGCCAGTCCCCACCATTTCCTCGGGTTAGGGTTAGGGAGACAGAGGTGGAAATCAAGTAAGATGGCAAGAGGAGCCCCGTCTTGCTCCATGCACCCCAAAATAATACCTCCCCCAAAAATAAGGCCAAGTGTTTATTTCGGGGTTCAAAAAATAAAAGGCGGGGGCTTATTTTCGGGGAAACATCGTACGTATTTTAGGAGTAGGGTTAACCAAAGAAATATTTCATCAGGATACAATACAATTCCATCCCTTAAATATTGTTTCCTTAGACTTCACTGTCACTAATAGTTAAACTGGAAGAAACTACTCTATGTTTCATATATTTAAATGAAAGAAACCCCATAGCATTATTATGGGTTCTAACCCAATTTGTTTTTCCAAAGTACTAAATAAGCTGAAAAGATTTGAAATGGTTTTCTGCCAAGAAACCAGAGCTTCATCAAAATGCATACCGTGTTTCCCTGAAAATAAGACAGGGTCTTATTTTCTTTTGAACCCCGAATTAAGGGCTTGGCCTTATTATCGGGGGGGGGGCTCTTATTATTTTGGGGGCGGAGGCAGCATCGGCATGAGCTTCATCATACCGGCACAGCTGGCATCCTGCTGCTTGCGGCTGCGCTGGTATGTTGAACTTCACAGCAGTGCTGCCATTCGTGCTTGCAACAGCACAAGCCTTGCAGAGTCCTGCTCCATGAGGCGGCGGCGGGATGAATCTCATAAAGATTCATTTCTGACAGGTGGGGTGGGGGAGAAGCAAGATTTCTCCCCCCCCCTCGCCGGGCATGGCAGGGCTCCTGCCCCTTGCTTAGCCACCCACACCCTTTAAGGATGCAATTTGGGGGTGGCAAGTGGGGCGGGCAAGAAACAGGATGCGCGTCTTACCTTTCAAACTCTGTCGCATTCCTCGCCATTGTGTCCAGGGAAACACGTTGTAAAAAAAAACTTTGCAAGTTCAATCAAACTTCTCGAACTCACGAGAAGTTTATGTTTACAACGTGTTTCCCTGGAAACAATGGCAAGGGACGCCACAGAGCTGGAAAGATAAGATGTGCGTCTCACGGCCCAACCCGTCCAGTCCCACCCCAATGGCAACAGCAGCCTGGCTGCTTCCCTTCCCCACCATCTCTTTATTGAGAGGGGTGGCAGGTGGGGTGGGGAAGAAGTGAGACACGTGGAGCGAGACATGGCTCCCTTTGCTGTCTCTTCCCCGCCCCCCTCACTGGGCATGGCAGAGCTCCTGCCCCTTCCTTAGCCACCCGCCCCCTTTAGGGATGCAATTTGGGGGTGGCAAGTGGGGCGGGTGTCTTAACTTTCAAGCTCCATTGCTTTCCTTGCCGTTGTGTCCAGGGAAACATGTTGAAAAAAAAACCCTTCTTGTGAGTTCAATAAAGTTTTTTTTTTACAAAGTGTTTCCCTGGACACAACGGCGAGGAACTGCCATGCCTGGCAAAGGGGGGGGGGGGAGAAGAGATGGCAAGGGGAGCCATGTCTCGCTCCATGTGTCTCACTTCTCCCCCGCCCCACCTGTAAGAAATGAGTCTTTGTGAGACTCATTGTGCCACCACCGCCACCTCGTGGAGCAGGACTCTGTAAGGCTTGTGCCGTTGTATGCATGAACAGCAGCACTGCTGCAAAGTTTTGACATACCGGCGCAGCCGCGAGTGGCAGGATGCCTGTTGTGACCTAGGCCCACTTGTGACCCAGTTGATATTAAATGCAAAAAACAAACAGATTTTATTAAAACAGCTGAGAATTAACTCATTCTCAGAGTATTCTAAATGAAATGAAAACAAAGTCCTTAAGACACCAGTCTGTAATTTATCTCTGACCTTGGAATAATTAGGCAAACTGCCAAAGCCTTTTCTTGGCAACAGTTCAGGAACAGAAGAAATAATTACAGCCAAACAAGAAGCAATTCTCTCAATAGTTGTTTTCCGGCAAAGAGGCCAAGAGCCATTGCTGGCCTTTTAAGCCTTATGGGATGGGCCAATCATCTCTTGGCCCAACTCCCGAGTTGTCCTCTCTGCTTTAGCTGCTCCTGTCTTCTGGCAGCTCTTCTCATATGTGCACTAGGAACAGGCTTCTCCTGTTCCTCTGCCTCTCTACTGACAGCCTCTGGAGGCTCCGAAGTCCGCACATCACTCCCCGATGGCCCTGGCCCCATCTCTGCCTCCGATGGAGAGCCCTCATCCAGGCCTTCCCCAGCCTCCAGGACTGGCCCATGTTCTTCCTCAGCCTCATTGCTGTCCGACTCCACTGCCAACTCCGCAGGCTGCTGGCAGACCACAACAATGCCAGCTGCCGGTATGATGAAGCTTGCGGAGGTACTGCCATTCGTGTATGCAATGGCACAACAAGCCTTGCAGAGAAACTGCTCCACGAGGCAGTGGCGGCGGCGGCGGCAGCAGGACATGTCAGGGCAGCGGCGGCCAGCCTCTCGGCCAGTGTGAAGAACAGGAAGGGGAGGGCATGTCCCCCCTTCCCCTCTGGTCTCGCCTCCTTACCTCGTGTTGTTTGCGTGACAAGCAACCATAGGAAATGGCGGGACCAGCTGCGCATGCGTATAAGTAGTTGGTGGAGGGCTTATTTTGTTGGGGGGGCTTATTTTAACTCATGCGCTGAAAAGCCCGATTGGGCTTATTATCCACAGGGGTCTTAGTTTCAGGAAAACACAGTATATACCACAATTTTAAAGATCTTATTCTTTTCCTTTGATATCAGATATCAATGCATTTTTAGCAGCTTAATTAACATACACTGAATTATTGGTTTGTTTGGAAAAAATTAGATTTGGATGAGTTTCGCTAACGTTGTGTTAAGGAGAGAATTTATACACAAAAAATTATCAGCTCACTCAGAGCTAAAGATGTCAAGTACTGTAGCCCTAGAATGAGGGAAATGAATGGAAGGGAAGATGAAGATTATCTATTGCTTGCATACCAGCACACTTAAAGAGGGAAGGGAGACGTGATGGGGAATGATCCTAGAGGAGCAAAGCACATCACTTTCAAAAGCTTTAAAACAGATGTAGTTGACTAACTAGCACATTACAGATTTCAGATTGTTTACTTTAAGTCATTCTTTCTAATTTATTTGTCAATATGTGCTTTGAAAAAACCATACATGTCAAACTGTACACTATGAGCAGTTGCCACAAATGAACTTTCCTTCCTCCAAAGGGAATCTCGCTTGTTCAGAACTCTCCCATCACTTTAAGATGCAAGAATACTGAATGGTGTATAGTGAAAAGCAGTAAAATAAGAATACAGCCAATTTACTAGATAAAGCTTAGGTAAAGGTATCAGGAAAGAAACAAATTATCTGGTATAATTAGAGTAGAAGCATAGTAAAGATAAAAGGTTTCTTTGTCCAGTCGTGTCTGACTCCAGGGCACAGTACTCATTTTCTTGCCCGAGGGAGCCAGCATTGTCCGAAGACAATTCCCTGGTCATGTGGCCAGCATGGCTATAGCCAAAGATGCATGGAACACTGTTTCCTTCCCACCAAAGTGGTACCTATTAATCTACTTCAATTTGCCATGCTTTCGAACTGCTAGAGGGGCAGGAGCAGGGGCAAGTAATGGGTGCTCACCCCATTTGTGTGGAGCTCAGGTCTCGAACCTGGGCTGTCAGCTCCAGTTGAGAAGCTGAGCGTCTTTAAGCACTGAGCCATTCCGCCCCTGTAAATAGGCACATCAATAAAATGTACATGGTATAATAAGCTGTGAAGCCATTCAAAAATGTTACAATATTTTATATGCAGACATACAGTGAATTGCTGCTTTTTATCTAGGCATGAACATGTATTCATATTTTTTTTTTCCAGAAAATGAAGCCGGAAAGCCTACTGTGTGGATTAACTTCTGAATCCTTATTGAATCATAGTATTTTTTGAACTAGTATATAGCTTTCATTGGTTTGACATAGCCATACGGTACTGTAAATGTTTCAAAATCATCCAGAATTACGTCTGCTAAAACATCTCTTACACTGACTGACTTGTATATTAAAACCTCATGCTGACATTTACAAGCTAGAAGCTTCCCACCCTAACAGAAAACAAAGGCTGAGTCCTAGGAAAACAAAAGTCCTCTGTTGGCTATTTTACAGAGCACCACATGCCTCTGTGTTTGCTTCCCTGCCCCCAAGTGGAGACAGGGAGTGCTGGCAATGCTTTATACAATCATCAAGAGTGGCATGACACTTTCTGAAAGAAAAAAGCTGCTGCTGTTGCCGCCATTGAAAGACCACTCCACCTTGCCTTTTCCCCATGGAGCCTCTTTTGCTCAAGCCATTCCTGTGAACAGCTTTGACCAGGTCCCTCCATCACTTTCCTGATGCAACTCTGGAACAGGTGGCATTCAAGGAGAATGGAAGATTGTTCAAAATCTAAAATGGCCACTGCACACACATACACATACAAAGCAGAAAAACTCATACATGTGTTGTCTTGAGCATTATCAATCAGATGGTGTTATCCTCCTATTTATAACAATGTAAACTGGGCATCTACACGTTTGGTGTTTTGCATATGCTTTAAGGAAAGGTAAACATCCCAGTTCTGTCTTAAATTAAGCCAAATGCTGAAGGAAAGAAGGGAGGGAGGGAGGGAGATTGGTAGTGTCAATATGCTTAAAACCATACTTATTTTGTATATTTATTTTATTTGTTTTTCCTAAGAGCACTGAAGGAAATACCGGTATGTATTTTTTCATCTATGTCCAGCTTTTAGAAATCTTACTGAAACAATCCTGGTTCCTAAATTTTCATCTTAATAGTTTGTTCAAACTGTTTTTGTGGTAATAAAAACTAGAAATTTTCTAGGAACAAAAATGACCGTTAGGATGCCAAATTATATTCTCAGTAATGCAAGTTGTTTTGTGTCTTCCCAAAATTGATAACTGTTAGCATTCAACCAAATTGAAATGTCCAATTACCACATAAATAGCATGATCCTTCAGATCACCAATTATCTTGCTGACTACCAGCAAACAACAGCTGTAAAGCTTTTGGAGGGAGGACAATTTCCAGACAGGAAGCGGATTGGAAGAAATTATAACTCTCTTGAGAGGTTGTTTGGCGCAGTGATTAAAAGCACAGGGCTAGAAACCAGGACTCTCTGAATATGAGTCCCACTTAGGTGTGAAGTAAGGGGGGGGGGCAGTCCTAGGAAAAAGACAATGGCAAGAAAACTAAAAAGACTTATCTTTTGGGTTGGCACACAAAAGAAAGAAAAACCTCTTAAATTCCACCCTCATGATCCAGACTAATTGGAATTGTTAAATATATAAATTTACATTAGTGGAGGAGGAGAGAATAATGTAAAGTATCTATTCAAAGATGCATTTGACACTGTATCTACTTTGATAATAGCAGCTGGTAAACAAAGCAACTAAAAGAAGGGTCTTTCCCACTTGCAGGGGAACAAACCTCTCTTGTCATTATGTTCTTTTTCCTATGTCTCCCTGGGGTTGCTTTCATCTCACCCCCAATCTGAGTAAAATATCTTATATTATCCTTAGCTACACAGGTTTAAAGTGGCATTTTCGACACCATCCAACAGCAGTCTCAAAGTGTGTCAAGTCTGTTAGATTTTATCTTCCTTTATCTTGGAAGAGGAGTCTGCAATAACACGAAAGAAAGACAAGACAGTTGGAGAAGGAACATCAATGAGAATAGCAAATTTCATGCTAGTATAGGTTTCTGCTGACTCAAGAATGAGCGGAAAACACTTCAACAATGGTGAAAGCCCTATAATAGTTTGGATTATTATTCCATTTAATAAATAGCATACGTCCTCTTGTCTCTAAAATCCTTCTATCTGCTATGTCTAAAGGTATTTAGATCCCAGCTTAATTACTGGCAAATTTAAGGCTTTCCACACTATCATTATTTTCATACACAAATCCCTCAAAAGGCAGTCTGAAGATAACCCATTATAAATGTTCTGGGGAAAGGAGTAGATTGCCTTAATCTACTTAACAGGGAAATAAAATTAATTGCCTTTTAGCCTTCCTTCAAGATTCATATTATTCATTTGTTCCATCATTTACAAGAAGAGAATAAAGCCCAGGAGTTCCTATGAAGAGGATCAAAATGGCCTGAAGCCCTGGAGCTGTGAGGATTGTGAGGAAAAAGTTCCGGCAAATGGAGAAATAGTCCATTTACAAGCTCCACAGTCTCCTGGTCTTTTTTAAGGGCTCATGTTGTTGCAGTTTCAAATACACTGCAGTTAATCCAGAAATAAATCAGTTCAGCTCTCGATCTCAAGCAGAACTGTGGAATCATAGAGACCTGGAACTGTTTTTGAATTGGCCCCAAATCAATCTTACAACAAATTCTGTTTTTCTTATTCTGGGGGGAAAAATCTACTCAGTCAAGTATTTCTATACAGCGATTTACCTCAGTCTCTTCATCATTCTAATGCCAAATGTAGAGAATTGAGCAGCTTTTAAAATTGGCAGAAATGCAGCACAGCAGCTATTCAAAAAACAGGAAAACTATATATAATATCCAAGCTCGATAAAGATCACAATCTACACAGGCTTCACATTTTGGGTAAGCAATTAAAAACAATAGAGAAAGGATGCAAGAGTAGAGGTCAATTTAAACCTATTTGGTGAGTGGAGGTGGAGGTACAGTTTTGAAATTCAAGTAAAAGATATACAGACAAGAGGTATTACTAAGTAATTAACCACTGCTGGCCCACTGTATGCAGGAAGAGGGGAGGAAAACAGTGTTTCCATGTAACTGTCTTGTCTTTCTTGCTGCTTTTCTCTCGATTTTGGGGTGAAAAGCTACTTCAGCATGTGTTCTTCTTAACTTTCCAAGTATATGGCAGATAATTCTGAAAAATAAACCTGAATAAAATGGCTCCACCAGAGCTGTTCTAATCTGGAAAATCCAAACCACAGATTCTAAATGCTCCATTGTGAAGTTAACAAGCACACGCTGTGCTTGTTCTTTTGAATTCAGAAGCCCCCTATAATGCTAATTCCTTCAGACAGCCTGTCTCTCCATAAGAGCTTGCAGAAAGTAGTAATAGCTTCTCCACTTGCCTAGAAAGGTTCTGAGAAAGCCAATTGAATAGCATGTGACACACCAAATCTACTAGAATATTCATAAGGCAACATAAATCAAATCACAACAGCCTCTACCTTAAGAACTACCTGTCACGTTCTTGCCTTCTTGAAACTGTAGCTGGCACAATGTAGAGCTTACCATAAGTAATACCAGTTACAAGGATTTGCAGCATTTGCCTTATTTTACTGCTGCTGGACACAAGAATCAACTTGGTAGCACCTTATTGCTAAGTAAATTAACTTAACTGAAATTAAGTTAGGAAGTTAAATATGATATTCATTGAAATGCCTTGAGCAAGACTTGATCTCTTCGTTTTGTTTCCCATACAACATAGTTGTAGGGAGAATATGAGATAACCCAACATACAGTTCCCTGGTGGAAGAATGGGATATAAAAGTTACAAATTAATAAAAAAAACACCTTGGAAGCATTACTATACTAAAGCTTTAACTGAAAACACTTGCGCAGGAGCTCTTGGAACATTCCAGAATTAGCACTGCATCTCTGGATTCACTTGCTATCATCTGTTTAATAGCTGAGCTCATTTCTTGGTTCAGCTACAATGCAAAATGGAGGAAAAAAGCAATTTTTATGTGTAGTTCAGCAAAATTTGTGGGTGGATGTTTTTGCCCTTGGTAGGAACATCGTTACTTGTCCCAGCTTCTGCCAACCTAGCAGTTTGAAAGGACGTAAAAAATGCAAGTACAAAAATAGGGACCACCTTTGATGGGAAGGTAACAGCGTTCCATGCGCCTTTGGCATTTAGTATGCTGGCCACATGACCACGGAGATGTCTTTGGACAGCGCTGGCTCTTCAGCTTTGAAACAGAGATGAGCACCGCCCCCTAGAGTCGAGACCGACTAGCATGTATGTGCGAGAGGAACCTTTACCTTTTTAGGAACACTTGCATCACTGTCTTCCAGCTTCCAGGTTTCAGCTGACACTGAATTTGGTTCTAATTCTGAAAGGGAAACAATGCACCGAACCGAACAAAACAGAACAGAGAAGGGACCTAGGAGGTCTTCTAGTCCAACCCTCTGCTCAAGCAAGAGACCCTGAATCATATCAGACAAATGGTTGTCCAATCTCTTCTTCAAAGCCTCCAGTATTGGAGTGTCCACAACTTCTGAAGGCAAGCCGTTCCACTGGTTAATTGTTCTCACTGTCAGGAATTTCTCCTTAGTTCTAGGTTGCTTCTCTTGCAATATTCCAAGAGTTGTCTTACCAAGGCATTATGAAACAGTATTAACATTTCACGTGATCTGGATAATATCCCTCTATTAATGCAGACTAGGATTGCATTGTGTTTTTTTGGCGGCTGCAGCACATTACTGCCTCATATTTAAATGACCATTCACTAGGACTCCAAGATCCCTCTCGCAGTTACTGCTGTTGAGCTAAGTTTCACCTAATCTGTACCTGTACAAGTGGTTTTTCTTGCCTTGTTGTAAAACCTTACTTTTCTCTCCACTGAATTTTATTTTGTAAAATAGGGCCCAGTGTTCAAGTCTGTCGAGATCCATCTCAATCTTGTGTCTATCTTCTGGCTATTCCTGTCAGCTTGATGTCACTTGCAAATTTTGACCCTTCTATTCCCTCATCTAAATTGTTTATGAAGATATTGAAGAATACAGGGCCTAAAACAGAACCTTGGGATATCCCACTGCTTACTTCCCACCATGTAGATGTAGTTCCATTAAGGACTATACATTGAGTGTGGTTTGTCAGCCAGTTACAAATCCATCTAGAGGTGATACTGTCTATCCCACATTTTTCTAGTTTACCAAGAGGTAAGCTAGAAAAGTAAGCTTGTGGTCTACTTTGTCAAATGCCTTACTAATATTAGTATACTAATCCAAGTATACTACGTCCACAGCATTTTGCTGGTCCACTAATTTAGTCACTTTGTCAAAGAATGAAATAAGATTTGTTTGGCATGATCTGTTTTTGACAAACCCATGTTGTCTTCTGGTTATAACTTTGCTTCCTTCTAGGTCAGTGATGGAGAACCTCTTCAGCACCAAGTGCCCAAACCGGAATGTGTGTGCACGCATGCGCGCACCGGAGTGCTGGAAACTCGAAGACCAGGTGGCCGGTGCGCACATGCGCACTGGCCAGCTGATCTTTGGGTTTCCAGTGCTCTGGCAGTAGCGAAGACCAGCTGGCCGGCCACCTCTAGCATGCGTGCCATAGGTTTGCCATCACAGTTCTAGGTGTTTGCAGTTTTGTTGCTTATCTTTTCCAGGATCTTCCCAGGCATTGATGCCAGGCTGATTGGTCTGTAGTTTCCTGAATCTGTTTTTCCCCCCTTTTTGGAAGATGGAAACCACACCAGATCTTTTCCACTCCTCTGGTAGTTCCCTGGTGTTCCAAGTTCTTTGAAATATAAGGTTCAATGGTTCCAAGATGACATCTGCCAGCTCCTTCAGAACTCTGGGATGTAATCCATCAGGATCTGGTGATTTGAATTTGTCTAGAGTGGATAGGTTTTCTCTTACTATTTTCTTGCCTATTTTAATTAGCATTCCTAGTCTGTCTTTTACAGTTTTTGGTAGGTTGGGCATTTTTGTTTTGTTTTGTTTCCTACATCTCCTACTTTGTATCTGAGTTTTTCTTTCTTCCCATCACTCTCTACCTCTTTGTTTGATTGATGGTCTTGGCATTTATACTTCGTATTAGGTCCTAAAAATCCTAAAGATTGCTTGTTGATTGCTTGTTACCTTTAGAAATTTCCTCCAGAGCAATTGCTGAGATATTCTTGCATTTACCAGACAAATGCATATTATTATAATACCAAGCAGTTCAGAACTTTTTGAATCATGCTGTCTTACATCTATTATTGCACAATAGCATGTACAAGGAAGCCAGTTTGGTGTAGTAATTAAGGGACCAGGCGAGAAACCAGGAGACTGTGAGTTCAAGTCTCACCTTAGACATGAAAGCTAGCTGGATGACTTTGGGCCAGTCACTCGCTCTCAGCCCAACCACGACACAGGGGGAAAAAGAGGAGGAGGAAGCAGTATTATGTATGTTCGCTACATTGTGTTACTTATAAATAATAAAGGAGGGATAAAAATCTAATCAATAAATAAAATAAGGAAGCTGAAGTGAAATTGACAAGACTCTGTTGATCTGATCTTCAGCGGTGCCCCAGTCCATGATCAAGGAGCAGAGCTAAGCAATTTCTTCTTGCTCTTACATGTGAAGTGGAGAGGGGTGATAATGGAATTATAGTTACTGAAGCAGGGGCGAAATGCTCCCAGTTCGGACCGGATTGCCTGATCTGGTAGCGATGGCGGCGGGTGGTTCGAAGAACTGGTAGCAAAAATCCCTGCGCACCCCCCATGCCCAGCTGAGCCGGGCGATCATCAGAGGCTGTTTTTTTTACTTTTAAAAGCATTTTTTCTACAACCTCTTCTGTCAAAAAAATGCTTTTAAAAGTAAACAAAAAAAGCCTCTGATGATCGCGCGGCTCAACTGGGATCGTTAGAGTCTTTTAAAAGCATTTTTTTCTGCAACCTCTTAAGGTTGTAGAAAAAATGCTTTTAAAAGTAAAAAAAAAAAAAGTTGGCCACGCCCACCATCACATTACCCAAGCCACGCCCACAGAACCGGTAGTAACTAATTTTAAATTAAACTCCTGTACTGAAGTGTTGTCTTTTTTTAGTCTATTTATCTTTTTTATTGCAGTAGCTTACAAATATTGACAAATAAACAAAGAATTAATAAACATTTGCCATCTTGTTTCTAATACATGCCTGGTATCAGGCATTGTTTTAAAACTTCTACTCTTGTGACTTTGGAAGATCTGGGGAAAATGTTTGGCTGAAAGATTAATGACACAATATCATGCTGCCTTCACAGTTCTCAATGGAATTTTTGGTATAGAAGAAATGTTAGCTTAATAGCCTGTCAAGCTTTAACACACACACACGCCCCATAAATGTGGAGGAGAAAAGAAAGGGTTTTTTTTAAAATTGATATTTTTATTGCCAGGTTTCACAAAACCTTCACATTTGTCAGTTGTGGTTTAAGATTAGATGGGATGATTTGATCCTAAAATAAATTGAGGTCTTTATTAACACTTCAAGGAGGGTTGTTTTTATTTATTTTCTTCCTGACATTTGAAAAATCACTTACCCTATATCTGAGGGACTGTAGATGTTGAGACTTTAGAAAGAGTGCAGAGAAGAGCAACAAAGATGATTAGGAGACTAAAACATACAAAGAATGGTTGCAGGAATTGGGTAGGTCTAATTTAATGAATTAATTAATGGATGCGGTGGCTCAGTGGCTAAGACACTGAGCTTGTCAATCAAAAGGTCGGCAGTTCAGCGGTTCAAATCCCTTGTGTCATGTAACGGGGTGAGCTCCTGTTATTTGTCCCAACTTCTGCCAACCTAGCAATTCGAAAGCACGTAAAAAATGCAAGTAGAAAAATAGGGACTACCTTTGGTAGGAAGGTAACAGCGTTCCGTGCGCCTTTGACATTTAGTCATGCCGGCCACATGATCACGGAGAAGTCTTTGGACAGCGCTGGCTCTTCGGGTTTGAAACGGAGATGAGCACCGCCCCCTAGAGTCGGGAACGACTAGCACACATGTGCAAGGGAAACCTTTACCTTTACCTTTAATTTAATGAAAAGGACTAAGGGTGACATGACAGAACTGCAGAAAAAACAATTACTACCAACCTGCCTTTCATTGAGGATCTGTATACTGCACGAGTCAAAAAGAGGGCTGTGAAAATATTTACAGACCCCTCACATCCTGGACATAAACTGTTTCAACTCCTATCCTCAAAACGATGCTATAGAGCACTGCACACCAGAGCAACTAGACACAAGAACAGTTTTTTCTCGAACGCCATCACTCTGCTAAACAAATAATTCCCTCAAACTAGTTATTAAGTCTGCATTACTATTAATCTTCTTATTGTTCCTATCACCCATCTCCTCCCACTTATGACTGTATGACTGTAACCTTGTTGCTGGTATCCTTACAATTTATATTGATATTGTTTCCTGATTGCTTATTTGTACCCTATGACTATCATTAAGTGTTGTGCCTTATGATTCTTGATGAATGTATCTTTTCTTTTATGTACACTGAGAGTGTATGCACCAAGACAAATTCCTTGTGTGTCCAATCACGCTTGGCCAATAAAGAATTCTATTCTATTCTATTCTATTCTATTCTATTCTATTCTATTCTATTCTATTCTATTCTATTCTATTCTATTCTATTTTATTCTATTCTATTCTATTGCAATGTTACAATATCTAAGGGGCTGCCACAAAGAAGAGGGGTAAACATATTCTCCTAAGCATCTGAAGCAGGGGTGGGTTCTACTTACCTTTTCTACCGGTTCGCAATGGGAGCGCACGTGTGTGCTCGCCTTGCACGCGCTTCTGTGCATAAGCTTCTGTGCATGCGCAGATCGTCAATTATGACGTCTGGGCGGGTGGGTGGAGCTTCTTGCCACTTTTACTACTGGTTCTAAAGAACCGGACAGAACCAGGAGCAACCCACCACTGATCTGAAGGCAGAAGCAGCATTGGATGGAAACTAATCAAGGAAAGATCCAACCTAGAACTAAGAATTTTTCTTATAGTTAGAACAATGAATCAGTGGAATGCCTTGCCTCCAAAAGTTATCAGTGCTCCAACACTGGATATTTTTAAAAAGAGACTGGACAACCATTTTTCTGAAATTGTATAGGCCAGGGTTTCCTGCTTGAGCAGAAGCTGGACTAGAACACCTCTATGGTCCCTTCCAACTCTTGTTATTCTGTTATCTCTGCTCATCTGGTGTGCCAGGTCCCATCAATTACACAATGTCATCACATGAGAACCATGAAGCATACCTACTCTGTTGCAATTCCTGCCCTCTGGAATAATCTCCTCCTAAGGGGTTTTTATGGCTCCACCTTGATGTAAGACTAAAACATTTGAAGACCAGGTATTGGGGACTGGGTGACTGTGCAGCCTCCTTTTGTTCTTTTGCCTGTCTAGTTTTATCTTTAGTCTTGTTTTGAACAATTTTCCTGTCAGTTGTATATTGTTACACTGCACATCTATTTCCAGTCATCCATCCATCTATCATATAATTCATATGTAACATTGTGTGTGTGTGTGTGTGTCCTTACGTCACACACTGCGACCGCTGAGACGAGGTTGTTCTTTTCCCCCCATCTGGGAAAGCCAAGGAGAAGCCATAACTTCCGGGCTCCCATCGATGACGTTTTGTTTGAGAAGCGTGGAACGAGGGGCGGAGAGCCAGAGGGAGAGGCTGCGGAGGAAAGGCGGGTCTTTCTGCCAGATGGCGCCGATGCTGAATGGAATCCTGGGCGGAGCTTAAGAAGTCGAGGGGCGTGGCTTTGTGAAGGCATGTGCTGTGGTGGGGGGGCAGCTGTGTTTCTTTCCATTTGCTTTCATAACGCGCGTTCCTTCCCAGCGGGCCCGTCGGACGGAGGTGGGATGCGGCAGACTAACCTGGGGAGGGTGGACTACTTTGCTCGGTGCTTTCTCAGGCTTCCCTTCGGGGGACGCGGTGGGAGTCCCTGGCCTTGCTACCTGTTGGGACTGCTCTGGAGGTGCAGGAAGCGGGCGGGAGGGGGGTTCTTGCGGCTCCTCTGACTTGGGAGTGCGTTTTGTGCTTCCTTAAGGACAAAGCCAATGCTGAGGTTTCTAAACCTTTTGCAGGGAGCTTTGCCTGACTCTTGAGTTAGTGCCTTCCTTCTCCGCTGGCGAAATACCGCAGGCGCCGCGCTGGCCAATTTCTTACCACTCCCCGTCGGCGAGGGATGAGTTGTGACTGGAGTTTGCACAGTTTCATCGTGCGCTGGCAAAGGGCGGGATCTTAAGTTTGGCTTGGCAGGGGCTTCGCCGCTGTTTCGCTTTTTCTAGCCCCGATAAATAGACCGGCCGCTTCTACTTTTTCTCTCTCCCATCCTCCCCCTTAAAATCTAAAGACAAAAGTAGATCTTAAGGCGGCTTTCCCCAGCCTGATGTGCCCCAGATGTATTGGACTATATTCCCCATATTCTCCAGGGCACTGAAGGCAGGACGGCGAGGCTGGGAAAATAGCAAGATCCTAACGATTGGAGTGATCGCCTGGAGCTGCTTAGCTGTTCTCACATTCTGCCTCAAGTGTGTCACTGCAATTCTAAAAGTAGCATTTTAAATCGCGGCTCTGCCTGTTCCTGATGGGATGCTGTTTTATCAAACTGCTTTGATACTATTATATACAGTGCCAATAATAGCACATGGGGGAAGTGTTATTAATTGAAATAAGAAATCTGAGAAAAGAAAATCACTTGCATCGAGTGTGATCCAGGATGAAACAGCAGAGCAAGACAGACATAAAGAATGCATCCCTGGATAATCTCAGTGCTCTTGCCCAATTCAGAAGCCTTTCCCCTTACAATTCAGGAGTTGTTTCAGTCATAATTATGTACTAGAAATCATTCAGAAAATACTGTTGAGAAAACATCCTGACGTTGAGAAATGAATGAGCTATAGTGTGCTGTTTAATAATTTGATACTGGATGCGTTGGCTTTTTTTCCTGGTGCGTTTTGCTTTAAATGTTCTATTTAAAAAAACAGTATACCTAGCAAACCATGCAGAAATGTATTGACATTTATATAACCGTGAGTAATGTATAGATAGGCATGCAGACTTAAAATTTCTATACTAGTTCAGAGCATATTAACAAAAGCTTATCTTCTCCTGACTCCTGTACATTGTGGTCTGTTTGAATTAAATTCATCCACTTTTTGTCCATGCTTTGTTGCATCATTTCCTTGAAGTTATGGCACTTTTAGCTAAGGTCCATTTAGTTATTTTACATGTAGTTATTTTGCTATCAGGAGGATGAGCTCTGAAGAAGATGTTTCTATAGCCTTCTGATGCTGCACTAAAGCCCCTTTGCAATGTATATTAAAGTTCTGAAAAATAAAGGTGTGATACAAATTTAATAAATATTTTTTTGTCTGTATTGGTCATCTAAAAGTAGCATTAAATTCTGCATTGATACTAATGCTTATCCTGGTCATCTAACAGTACAGAGTA
The DNA here is from genome assembly GCF_029215685.1 of Pituophis catenifer annectens. Lineage (NCBI taxonomy): Eukaryota > Metazoa > Chordata > Lepidosauria > Squamata > Colubridae > Pituophis > Pituophis catenifer. The sequence goes on along the minus strand of NW_027256881.1, from coordinate 242,705,559 downwards.
TCTTCCAGTATTTTTACATGCTGAAGTATAATCTGAATAGACCCTCCTCCCCCAATTTTTTCTTTGATTGTTGCAGTTGGAAAAGGCTGTTGGGACTTGAAATTCCTGCAAGATACTTATATTTGTTTGATGCATTTTTTTATGCATTGTGCTGATAACCAGCTCAGATTGCTTATCTACTTAGAAAATGTTTGAACTGGTAGTAACTGCTGACATAAGCTATCCATTCAGCTATCTAAATTGCAGTACAGATTGAATCTATATAAAGAATGACCCTTGGGCTCATGGCAAATCTGTATGTAGCATAGCAAAGCAAGTGTTCCTGTGTTAACTGGGCACAAAGAGCATACAATTGTATCTTTAAGATGGGCTGTTATGATCTGCCTGTTTTATAATTTGGGCCAGTTCTTAACTAAATCCTGGCTGTTTCAGTTTTACGATCCAAGAACAAGGCATTTTGGTTGCCTCTAGAAGAATTTCTGAGTATTAGATCAGCTATGATTTTCTTAAGAGTACATGGGTTTGTCTGAATTATTTAGCCATGTATAGTATTTGCTATTCGATTGTGGCATGCTTGAGGCCAGATTCCATGTGTTGGATCAGTAGTATGTAATGTTAATATGTTAAGTCATCCTGCATTTCTAAGATGCCATTTTGTAAGGGACTCTACTGTAGATTCTTAATATTCTAAAGGTGCCCATCAGCTAGCAAAGCCATGGATTTCTTTTGTCCTGTCTGAAAGGCACAAAAATCATGGGTTTTTTTTTCTTGAAATAACCATTCTGTATAGCAATAACATAAAGTCCTTTTCTTAAAAACTGATAAATAGTCTTAATGTTTTCTTTCTACTTTTTATTTCAGGCTTTAAAATATTCAGGAATTCTATCAGGCATCCAAAACATCATGTTGTTGCTTGTGATTAATTCTTTGCTTTTTGCTTCTTTTTATCCAGTCTTGGTCTCACAAGGACTGAGCAGCTGATTGTATAACTTTTGAAGACATGCTGTCCCCATTACCTTCTCTTTGCTGAGAGTATGTGTTACAAGGTAAGGAAGAAGGGAGAGCTTCCCCTTCCTTTGGTATAGTATCTTCCTAATACTGCATTTAAAGTCAAAAACATTGGCTTTGAAGACACATTCAAATATTTAACTACCATATTTTTCGGAGTATAAGACGCACTCCCCCCCCCCAAAGTGGGTGAAAATTTCGGTGCGTCTTATAGACCGAATACGGGCCTATTTTTGGCCTCCTGAACCCTCTGCTTGTTTTCGGCCACCCCAGCCCCCAGAAGCACTCTGTAAGCCAAAAATGGGCGCATTTTTTATGAAAACAGGCCTGTTTTTGTTTTTTTTTTAAATTTGATTTATATGCCGCCCTCCTCCGGAGACTCAGGGCGGCTTACAAAGGGTTAAGCAATAGCCTTCATACTTTTGTATATTTATACAAAGTCAGCTTATTGCCCCCATAATCTGGGTCCTCATTTTGGTGAAAACATGCCAGTTTTTGGCCTGTAGAATGCTTCTGGGAGCTGGGGAGGGCGAAAACGCGACATACAGAGACCAAAAACTATTTCTTTTCTTGTTTTCCTCCTGTAAATCTACATGTGTCTTATAGTCTGGTGCGTCTTATAGTCCGAAAAATACAGTATTTAAAATATTTAAATTTCAACCCATCAATGAATCCCAGAACAAATGCAATAATAATCTGCAGGTGGAACTTGAATAATGGCCATGACACTTCACTGAATGTAACTATGGAACTATAGAATTTAGTAAAAAGGATTCTTTTTTTCCCCCCTAATTGGAAATTTTTAAGGCTCACTTAAAATTAGGTCAGGGTAAGGGCCATTCAAACTGTTCCAAGAACAAGGTGGTTATGTGTGTAATTCTTTTTATTCACTATCTACGATATTTTAGGGATTCTCTGGGAATTTTTTGAGAATAAATAAAACCCTTTTAATATACAAGTAGTCCTCAACTTACAACCACAATTAAGCCCAAAATTTCCATTGCTAAGCGAGGCAGTTGTTGAGTGAGTTGCATCTCATTTTACAACCTTTTTTGGCAGTTGTTAAGGGAATTGTGCAGTTGTTAAGCAAATCTGGCTTCCCCCATTGACTTTGCTGGTCAGAAGCCGGCTGGAAAAGTTCCAGGGAGTGATCTCATGACCCTGGGACAGTGCAACTGTCAGAAATACATGCCAGTTGCCAAATGCCCGAATTGTGATCATTTAACCATGGGGATGCTGCAACGGTTGTAAGTGTGAAAAACTGTTATAAGTCGCTTTTTTCAGTGCCGTTATAACTATGAACGATCACAAAATGAATGGCTGTAAATCGAGGGTTACCTGCGGGCCCCTTTCTTGCTCTATTGTTATAGTAGTTTAATGGGGGGTATTTGAAAGCTAGTTGAAAAGCCAACAAGCCTTTCTTGCATGAAGAACTACGTTGTGCCTAACTCATGGTTTCATGGTTACTTTTTCTTCATGGAACAGAATCAGAAAAAAAGAGAGTACAGTGATAGTGTGACTAACAACAGGCTTTTTATTGTTAATATTATTATCCTAGAGAAATTTGGTTTTTCTCTGTACTTCCATTCAAAACAGTTTCTCTCCTCCCACACACATCTGGTGTTTGTAGCTGTGAGGCCTGTTTTTCAGAAGCCAGTTTATTTTTGTATTGAGATATTTGAGAGAGCCTTGCTGAAAATCAATGCTAAGAAAGTAGCAATAGCACTTAGATTTATATACCGCTTCACAGTGCTTTATAGCCCTCTCTAAGCGGTTTACAGAGTCAGCATATTGCCCCCCCAAAATCTGGGTCCTCATTTTACCAACCTCGGAAGGATGGAAGGCTGAGTCAACCTTTATGATTCTTTATCGGATTATTTAAAGTGGTTTTAAACATAAGGGAGCAGGGAGAAATGTTGAAAGGTGTATTGTATATTTTGGTTGCATAATTTACAGTTCAGTCCAACAGTGAAGTTCAGTTTACAATAGTTTTGCAAAATACAATCTTTTTCTTTATTTTTTTGTATATAAAAATTATGACTATTCGTAATTTAACAGAATACTATGGTGGACTGTGTTAGAGGGAGTAGAAGCTGATAGAAAAATTAAGGTATTTGCAAGAAAAGGTGTGAGAAAATGTGGCTAGAGAGGAGCTGCTTGTTGCAATTTGTAGAGGATACAAGGAATGGTCTTGGAGGACCAAAGAGTGGCTGCCCAGACAACAATCAGACAAGAGTGGCTTAAGTCCATTTCAACAAATTAATTTGAGAAAACACCTCAGCCAGGCCCCTTCCTAATTCATATGAAGATAAAATGAGGGAGGAAGAAAGCACATCCAAGATTCTTTTACTATCACTGGTCTAATAAAAGTAGTTTTAGACTTTTATGGCATTGATTTCTTAGTCCGGTGTACCCCTTAGAACTGACAAGTATTTCATTCCGCTAAGGCACATTAAAGGTACTTTCAGAGCATTTTTTCCAAAATCATATTAAAACATTTGATGCATTGCCATAAGAATAAGGAAAACGTTGTGGCCTCCAAAAGCTAACACACCCTTTTTTCAAATATATAAACATAAAACATTTTTGTTAGAAAGTTAATGTCTGTAACAATACTTCCTCTAGTTTGTTTGCATTTTGGTGTGCAAGACTAGAGAAATACAGTGATAGTTCCTCTTCAGAGGGCCAGAAATTATGCTATTCACAAAATAAAGTAATATAAAGTAAAATATTATTCACAAAATAAAGTAATATCTTTATTTTCTGATGACTTCAGGTTAGGAATATGCCTTATAAAATACTGTGAGAAATAGTTTTAAAAAGTGAGAGTTTTATCTTTCTTAGGTTCTCTTATTTTAGTGCTTTGAGATTGTTGCTTCAGTGCTTTTTCTTAGCTTTCCTTATACAGAAGCTCCCTGATTGATCTGAGCCCAATTCTTATCCCACCTGTTTAGATTGGACCACTATATCACTTGTCTTAGACAAATTGGGCTTCCATCTGGTACAAAGAAGAAGCAATAAGGGATGAAATTCTGAGCAAGACGTTATTTTTCATGAGGCCATATTTGTATGCAAAGCACTTCACTGGAATGAAAAAAAAGTGCAGTGGGTGAATGCTCTGAAGTAAAGTCCTACTTTGCATTGCATAAGATTATTGTGTCCCTTCCTTTCATTAGTGTCGATTCCTGCATCACCCAGCCATTTATATCTGAACTGTGTGAGACTTCAGAAACTTTGATTAATCAGTGTGAATTGTGCTTCAAGACAACCATTTATCTATGCATGTGTGTTTATTTCTTCTGGAAATGTTCAACCATGTTTAAGCGTATCTTTGGGCTACACCTGAGACAATTTTTGGAGTATCTCAGGACCTTATTTATCATCTCCATCTCCTTTCCAGTTACCAATGGTTTTTGACACATTCCATATTTATAATATTTCCCTGATATGCCACCTAACTTTAGAGGATATTGGATCAAACTACTTTATAAGGTGGGAATTGCAGTGATAATAAATCCAGCAGCGGTTGCCATGTTGGAGTGTCTGGGCCACACAACATAGCAATTCTGTGAGTGAGCATAAGATCCATAGTTAATTAATGATTGCTTCTCCAATACTCCCACCCAGTATTGTTTTGGTAACTGTCTAGTCATTCAGCTGTGATTCACATTAACGATGCAACTCTGATCTTGGTGGAGCTTAAAGTGATTGGATGTCTAGGCATGCCAGCTCTCTTCTCTGCCTGGCTATGGAATGTCACTTCCCATCCCCCGCCCCCACATGGTTGTCTTTTTTGTTGATGAAAATTAGCAGGGAGGGGGGGCGATTTGTATTTCTTGTATGTAAATTAATGTGTAATTATATATATTCCATTACAAATCTGATATAACTCATTAATGAGGAATCCTTGGTGCTCCCTGAGTTTGCTTGTTTTCTTGCAAATGTTTCATTACCCTAACTAGGTATTATCATCAGTGCTTGTAAGGAGTGTTGTTTGCTGTCAGTTTATATTCTGGTGTCTATAAACTGACAGCAAATAGCACTCTTTACTAGCACTGATGATGTTATCTAGTTAGGGTAATAAAACATTTGCAAGAAAACAAGCAAACTCAGAGAGCACCAAGGACCTTCATTTCAACCCTGAGCTATAAATATTATCCTTTATTGATATCATTATCTATTATAATACAGCTCTGGAATTTATTAGTGTTAGGTTTCCCTCCCATCTCCCCTCCCCTTCTTTTAAAGTAGATTTCCAGAGACTGAAAACCCTCAGTAAAGATAAATTTGCTTGGTTTCTGTTTTTTGTTTTTTGTTCTGATACAGGTTCAATAGCTCCACTGGCAACTGGAAATGCATTTGCATTTTGCAAATGCTGCTACAGTAAAAAAAATTGGTTGTTGTTTCAGTGTGGATTTCTGCAGTAGCGGTTGATTTTGTAAAGAAAGTAACTCAAATGTTGAAACTTAAATTTAGCAGGGAATTTAAACCTGGAAAAGTTTGAAATCAAGCGCGTGATTTCTAGGAACGTTATTCAGGTTTGCTGGCTGGAATAGTTACTTGTCCAGAGAGAAGAAAGATTGTAGTGAAGAAAATAAGTTGTTTCACATCCTGCATATTCAATAGGGCACCACTGACAGCGCTAGTTCTTGGTATGCCACAATGAATTGCATGTGTTCAAATATATGCTGATGTATTGGATTTTACCCACATGTCAATGGAGTCCTTTATTTCTTGAAAGAGACAAGGTTCAGTGGAGGCTTTTCTCTGCAATAAAGGAGCAACGGAGAACATTCTTGCATGGTTTGCAATATTTCTTGGCAACTTCTTCCATACTATTCTGGAAAGCATAGCTCAGTGCACATCTCAGAAGACTGTCTCATTTTCTCCAAGCAGGAGTTTCCTGTGATCTGACTGCTGTTTATAGGAACTCCAGATGTAATGTTATTGGGCCTTACTGTTAGAGTTGAGAGCTTAGATACTTCCCTGTCTAAGTGTAGTGTTGTGTTTTGGACTATAACTTGCATAATTCCCAGCCAGCATGGTCAGCTTGTTACTCTTCTTGTAAGAAGAATTACAAGACATGCTGCCCAATGCATCTCAGAGGCACCAGGTAGAGAAGGCTCATAGATGCCTCATGTCTTGAGTAATTATGTTAATGTCACTAGACCAAAAGGAAATTAGTGGGATCTTCATACTGATTCTATCAAGCTGCCAAACACCAGAATTCACAGTGTTTTGAATTGGCTGCTATAAAGGAATGGAAGGATAGGCTATTACTTTTTAGCAAATATAGCCGGGAAAAGTCCACAATAAATACATGACACTTGATCTTGTGTAAACAGCCTACAAGCAAAGAGTTCAAAGTCCTTATCTGGAGGCTGTTCCTCTGAATCTTCGAAGTTTGTGTAAATCTTAATTGCAATGAATAAGATCAACTATCCAATATCTTTTGTCAGAAACCACAAGGTGATGTTTCTGAACCTCTGCTTAATATCAGCATAAATGCAGTCTAGAAAAGTATCTGTTATGTGATATTAATTCACATGTTCTTGATTCCAGTTTGGTTTGATAAGAAATGTTCTTTGTGCTCTCAAGCCAATTCTATTTTTTTCAACTTGCAAATGGCTAAACTTTCAAATATATTTTCTATTCACATGTAATCCTTTAATTGCAAGTGGTTGCCCCATTTGTAGTTCCCTTGAATAGTTAATTAAATGTGTATCTCTTATTTGGATTTTGTGACCTTTTGGTTTTAATATTTTGCTACACTACTTGTTTTTTTGTGACCTCTTACAGTAATTTCAAGCATTATAATATGCTTATATGTAACACTGGGAGACTTACCTAGATTCCCGAATGTCAAAAACCCGTGGCCTAGTCACGATTGTGTACTGAATTATCTTCTGTTTAAGCAAAAGTCAACTTGCATCTTTACTCCACTCCAATATTATAACTCAAGTCCATCCTCTGTGTTAACAAGCATTATTTGTAGATGAACACCTCATCCTGTTCCTGACACACACGAGTTGAGACTATTGGTGTGTCACAAAAAGAGATTAAATTAAAAAGAACATTTTTGGGACTTCCTGCATCATACTCTGTTTATGCATAACCATGAAAAATAAGCATGTATATTCATGTTAGGTTTTGGTTTTGTTTTGTTTTATGAACAATTACAATCAGCTTGGGTGTAAAGTATGTTGGAACGATGCCATATGCATGAGACTAGCACAATAAAGCCGTTTATATTTTATTAGTATATGACGAGGGCTTAACATAACAGGTCTTTTTTTTAATTGAGAAGCATCCAAATGTAAGTAGCCCTAATCACCTCATGGCTTGATTATTGCAATACATTCTACATGGGACTGCCCTTGAAGACTGTCCAGAATGCAGCAGTATGATTGGCATGTTTTATATGCCCATGTGACATCTTTGCTTTGTGAGCTGTGCTAGCTGTCCAGAGTCAACTGGAGTCAGGTGGTGTTCAATCAGAAAAAGAAAATTCTTGACTGTCTTTTCGTTGGTAAAACCTCTTGCAGCGGAAATCCTTAATAAAAGGATTTTAAAGATAAAAGAGGTGGGGGGATGACTAGCAAGTACAGGTAGTAACCAACTTAGGGGCTTAGGGCCGGGGTACTTACGGGGCCGCCTTCTGCCACCAATTGCCTCCCACCGGCCAGTTCGCTCCTACAGAGAGGGCCTCCTCAGGTGCCGTCGGCCAGACAATGTCGGCTGGTGACCCCCAGGGGGAGAGCCTTCTCTGTGGTGGCACCTACCCTCTGGAACAATCTACCCCCAGAGATACGAGTGATCCCAGACCTCCGGACTTTTCGTCGGGCCCTAAAAACCTATTTTTTTCAGTTAGCCGGGCTGTCCTGATTTTATGGTTGGTTTTAAAATTTGATACGGATTTTAATTGAAATGTTTTAAATTACGGGCCAAATTTATTTAATTATTTTAAACCTATTTTAACTTCTGTGTTTAAATGTTTTATCCTGGCTGTTCACCGCCCTGAGTCTGAAAGGAGAAGGGCGGTATAGAAATCTGAAAAATAAATAAATAAATAAATAAATAAACAAATAAACAAACAAACAAACAAACAAACAAACTAACTAACTAACTAACTAACTAACTAACTTGTTTAGCGACCACTCAGTTACAACGGTAATGATAAAGTACAGTAGTGACCAGTCCTCATGTTTGTGAAAAGATGAAATAAGACCATAAGCACAGTCATGGTTTCACTTAGTGACCAAGTTGCCAGGTCCCAATTGCAATTGCTAAATAAAAACTACTGTACCTGTAATAGAAAGGAAACACTAGACTCTCCAAGATGTAGAGGACCCGCTGAAGCTTATTCTTCCTAAACCTTGAGCATTCAGGGACTGGTTGAAAACAGACTCTTTGGAAATTAGCATGTCAAAGTAGTACGGAAGTAAGTAGATCTGGCAGCAAGAATTTGAGATTTCTTGTCCTGCTGTCACACCAACACACCAATAAGTGCTCCAATCTCAGTCTTTGAGCATATAAGCAACTTCTTGAGTAGTCTCTGGCTGCTGCTTTCTGAGTTAAAGGTCTCCAGTATGAGGAACCAGCTCTCTTCTCTGCCTAAGCAATGAGCTGAATCCTGGCTGGGAGTGGGAAATTTGTTTAAAACGTCTGATAAGGGTAATCCCGCAGATGCTCTTTGTCATCCTCTGACATTTCCTTCAACCTTTTCTAGCCTCCACCTCCCTCTTCTTCTGAGCAGCTTTTATGCTCGGCAGGCATTGAGTCTGCAGGTACTCATGTTTTGCTGCTGTGGCTTTTAACACTAGCAGGCTGGTGTTTTCCCTTCACCACAGACAGATACTTATCCTAGACACTTCCTCCCCCCTCCCCCCCCACATAAGAGATAAGATGGGCTTAATATCACACTATGCTGTAATCTTTGCTTTTGGCTTAGCAAACCCAACCCACAGATTTGAGGTTTATTTAATAAATCGTGATATGGCTGATCTTGTTCTTGAGAAAACCATATTGACTTGTAGTAGTTATATGTTGTGAGGGGACAGTGGACCGGTCCTGTTGAAAATGTTCTTGAAACTCCCATTCCATGTCTCTCCCCTGGACCTTCTATATGGACCCCTAGGATATGGTTGCTCCCACCCTCTGTGGTCAAGATGTATTCCGCAGCGGAGCTTCTTGGTCTGCGAGACTCCCCCCTCTCGCAGGCTTGGCCCTCCACTCTATCGAGGGCCTACCTCGATGACGGGCTTTGGAACCCCGAGAGGTGGCATGCCGCAAAGAGGGGGTTGTGGGGTTTTTTAAAATTGTCTTTTTGTAATCTTTTAAGGGGCTTAGGGCGGGGGGTGGGGAGGGAGGGGCATAGGTCAGGCCCGTTACAGGGGCATGGAACGGAAGGCGGGGAGCGGGGTGTGGAGGAGCTCAGTGTGGATAGGGTGGAGGGCAGTTCTATCAAGACCGTAGTTGGGAGGGGCAGATATGGCGGGAGTAGGGGGCCACATCAGGTGGTGGGGGCACGTACCCGCTATCTTCAAGCGGTGGCATGCCTCGGCCCCCATGACTCTTCTCGTCTCCCCGGCTGTCCAGAGTCTCAGAGCCCAGGCCTTAGACTGATGTTGTGCAATGCCAGGTCCGTGGTTAATAAGGCCCCCCTCATTTGTGAGCTAATACAGGAGGGGGGTGCGGACCTGGCAGGTATTACAGAGACCTGGTTGGGCCAAGAGGGGGGGGTCCTCCTCGTAGAGATGTGCCCACCAGGTTTCCGCGCATTCCATCAGCCAAGGGCCCAGGGCAGGGGTGGGGGGGGTGGCGGTCGTTATAAAGGAAGGTCTTGATCTGAGGGAGGCCACTGTACCTCAGATAGCCGGATGTGAGTCTCTCCTGGTGAAGTGGGGCCATGGGATGCAGGTGGGCCTGCTGATCGTGTACCTGGCTCCCTGCCACGTGACAGCGGCCCTGCCCGAGCTTCTCAACGTTATTGCCGGGGTGGCGGTTGATACCCCCAGACTTTTGGTCATGGGGGATTTCAACCTGCCATCTACCGGTGGGGCGTCTGGGATGGCTCGGGAGTTTATGGCTTCCATGACAGCCATGGACCTGACACAATTAATTCATGGCCCCACTCACGTGGGAGGACACACTCTGGACTTGGTTTTTATCTCTGGTCAGTGGCGGAGTGGTCTGGATATAGGGGATATAGTTATTGAACCCCTGTCATGGTCGGACCATTCTCTCCTGAGACTGGACCTTTTGACCGCTGCACCCCACTGCAGGGAGGCGGAACCGACCAGGTGGTTCCGCCCCAGGCGCCTGATGGATCCTGATAGGTTCCAGAGGGAGCTTGGGCCAGTTCCTGAAACTCTGGCTCACGACTCGGCTGAAGATCTGGTGGCTGCCTGGGATAGGACAGCCGCCGGTGCTCTGGACCGAATCGTGCCTTTGCGGCCTCTGACCCGACGCCGAACCTGCCCGGCCCCTTGGTTCTCCGAGGAGCTGAGGGAGATGAAGTGCCGGAAAAGACGCCTAGAGAGTGGTTGGAGGGCTAGTCGCTCCGAATCCGACCGAACACTAGTTAGGTCTCATATTAAGACCTATCTAGTGGCGATAAAAGCGGCAAAGCGTAACCACTTTTCCGCTCTTATTGCATCGGCAGATAACCGCCCAGCCGCCTTGTTTAGGGTGACCCGCTCCCTCCTATATCAGGGAGCGCGGGAAGATCCCTTGCAAGGGCAGGCTGAGGATTTTGCACAGTATCTGCACGATAAAATCGCTCAGATTCGGGAAGGCTTGGACTCTGACTGGGTAGATCCCGGCGGGGTGACTGAGGCTGGTCTTGAGAATGTTACCTGGGATGAGTTCGACCCTGTGACTCCTGAGGACGTGGACAGGATCCTGGGGAGGTTAAATGCAACCACATGTTTATTGGACCCGTGCCCCTCCTGGCTGGTACTGGCCACCCGGGAGGTAACACGAGGCTGGCTCCAGAGGATTATAAATGCTTCTCTGAGAGAGGGTTTCTTGCCTCCCGCCTTGAAAGAGGCGGTGGTGAGGCCCCTCCTCAAGAAGCCTTCTCTGGACCCGGCCGTTTTGGCAAACTATCGTCCGGTCTCCAACCTTCGCTTTGTTGCGAAGGTTGTGGAGAGTGTGGTTGCGCGACAGCTCCCACAGTTCCTGGATGAAACCGTCTATCTAGATCTGTGCCAGTCCGGCTTCAGGCCTGGGTACAGCACGGAGACGGCATTGGTCGCATTGGTGGATGATCTCTGGAGGGCTCGGGACAGGGGTTGTTCCTCTGTTCTGGTCCTGTTAGACCTCTCAGCGGCTTTTGATACCATCGACCATGGTATCATGCTGCGCCGGCTGGAGGGACTGGGGGTGGGAGGCACCGTGTTGCGGTGGTTCTCCTCCTATCTCTCTGACCGGTCGCAGTCTGTGTTGGCAGGGGGGCAGAGGTCGACCTCGAGGCGCCTTGCTTGCGGGGTGCCGCAAGGGTCGGTCCTCTCGCCGCTCCTGTTCAACATTTATGTGAAGCCGCTGGGTGAGATCATCCGTGGTTTTGGGGTGCGATGCCATCTGTACGCTGATGACACTCAGCTGTACATTTCCACCCCAGACCACCCCAATGATGCCCTCGAAGTGATGTCCCAGTGTCTGGAGGCCGTGCGGGTCTGGATGGGGAGGAACAGGCTTCGGCTTAACCCTTCCAAGACCGAGTGGCTGTGGATGCCGGCGTCCCGGTATAGCCAGCTGGTGCCATCTCTGGCTATTGGGGGCGAGTCACTGACCCCCACAGAGGGGGCTCGCAACTTGGGCGTCCTCCTGGACACACGGCTGTCTTTAGAAGAGCATATGACGGCCGTGGCCAGGGGGGCTTTTTATCAGGTTCGCCTGATACGCCAGTTGCGCCCCTTTCTGGATCGGGACTCCTTGTGCACAGTCACTCATGCCTTGGTTACGTCACGCCTGGACTACTGTAACACTCTCTACATGGGGCTCCCCCTGAGGAGCACCCGGAGGCTCCAGCTGGTGCAGAATGCGGCCGCGCGGGTGATTATGGGAGCGACGTGGCGCTCCCATGTAACATCTCTCCTGCGCGAGCTGCATTGGCTCCCGGTGGTCTTCCAGGTGCGCTTTAAGGTGTTGGTTCTCATCTTTAAAGCGCTCCATGGCTTAGGGCCAGGGTATTTGCGAGACCGCCTGCTGCTACCGATAACCTCCCACCGGCCAATACGCTCTCACAGAGAGGGCCTCCTCGGGGTGCCGTCGGTCAGGCAATGTCGGCTGGCGGCCCCCAGGGGGCGAGCCTTCTCTGTGGGGGCACCCGCCCTGTGGAATGAGCTGCCTCCTGGAATACGATTGATCCCGGACCTCCGGACCTTCCGTAAAGCCCTGAAGACATTTTTATTTCATCAAGCCGGCCTAGCCTAAATGGTTTTTTAATTGGGATTTTAAATTTTATGGATTTGGGGTTTTAAATTTGGGTTGCCAATGATTTAATTCTTTTAATTATCTTAACTTTTGCATTTGTATGTTTTTTAATTTTGGCTGTTCACCGCCCTGAGTCCCTTCTGGGAGAAGGGCGGTATACAAATTAAATTAATAAATAAATAAATAAATAATATCACTTTTCAATGAACCTACAGACTAAATTTTTTGTAACGTGTTCTAAAATCTCCTAGATATTGATGTTTATCTGGTCTGTAATTCTGTGGATCATTTGCCTTATGTCGGTAGTCTTTCAATTCTCTGGCTCCTGTTTCCAGGATTTTCAAATATAACAGGTAGTCAGCAGCTTTAGCACCTGCAATTCTACCACTTCAAGGTGCTCACTGCTTTTCACCTGTTCTGAAAAAAGATTATCCAAATTAGAAATTAAGCAGATCCATTGACCTCATTGTCACCTAGTATTTTCACTAAACAGCTATTTTTATTTTTATTTTGGTTATCTTGCCACCTTAAGCTGATTCTTGGATTTAGAGTTTTGGGGTTTTGTTTGTTTATTTTCATTTGATTTAAACTGTTTGCAGTTGTAAGTTGAGGTGGCCTATAAGTTTGATTAGTAAATAAGCATTGAGGAAATTAAAATTCCTACTAACCATCATGTGAGCCCTGGTGGCACAGTGGTTAGAATGCAGTATTGCAGACTATCTGCCCACAGCCAGGAATTGATTCTGACTGGCTCAAGGTTGACTCGGCTTTCCATCCTTCCGGTTTTGGTAAAATGAAGATCCCAATTGTTGGGGGCGATATGTTGACTCTGTATACCACTTAGAGAGGTATGTAAAGCACTGTGGAGCGGTTTATAAGTTTAAGTGCTCTTGCTATTACTAATTTCATGGTGTGTCACAATTCACTTGTGGAACACATCCATTTATCTTCTCTGTGCTAAGTGGTCAGTAATACATTCTAGCCACAGTACTGTTTTAAATGTCTTTTTCCATTTCTTTCACCTAAACGTTTTCCAGAAGACTTATATTTTTTTATTTATTTATATACAGGTGTGGGCCCTTTTAGCATATGGTGCAACACCTTTTTATTTTTTGTTTAAACAAATTAAATTTAAATTACCATAATTTAAATTATTATATTCTGTTCATGGGTATCATCCTACCAAGTTTGTCTCGAAAATCATGTGAAGTTCTTTAGAAACTTGAGCTCATCCTTTTGATTGCTCTGTACATTCGTATAAAGATGCTGAAAATTGTACAATTTCTGCCCGGTGAAGTCTGTTGTAGGTCTTCCATTGACATTTGACAGTCGGACTCCTCTATTAGGGCCAGGCAATTCTTCATTTTAGTAGTTCAGCGCATTTTTAAGTCTCTTGTCCCTGACAATTATTCCCTTTTTGCTCTTTGATTGGTTGCTCAAAAAACATGTTTCATGTGCGCTATATATTTTATTTTTTTAAATAAGATTTGCTTCCTAATATGCCCAATATACTAATAAGTAAATGCATTCAAAAAAGTGAGAATAAATAATTAAAAACCAAAAGTTACATCTTGAAAATGTTGATTTGTCCTAACGTGGTTCTTGAAATACGTTTGCATTTACTTTTTAGCAGTACAGTGAGAAAGTTGATGCTAAAATAACAGCTTGCTTAAGGTAATATCTTAATAACCTTCATTTTTCAACCATTTGTACCCCTGGAATAAATTAAAGCCACAGGAAAGCCACAAGACTTTTAGAGCATTTCAGCAGAAGCAAGGCAAGCCTGTAAATCATGCCTCAGAAAGAAAGAAAGAAAAATGAGAGGGGGGAGGGGAAACACACCTGTAATTGGGAGATCACTTTCTGCCTGAATGCAGATGTCAACTAGGGGTCCCTCGTGAGCTGAGCTTTGCGTTGTAGCTCTTTCAAGTTCCACAACAGGGTATGAAAAGCAAAGAATTTCTTCCCAGATGGATACTGTGCATTTTAATTTCACTTGTGCTTTTCAGTCTTGTTTAGGCCGTGCAAGACAGTAGTCTGGTTTCAAAGTAGATTTTTATTCCTTGTTGGTGTTTATATTGATAGTTTTATTGTCTAATTCTGCTTATTAGTGTCATTGTGCTTAGCGGTTCATTTTTCTTTATATTAAACGGAATTATTTCAGATATTCCAGACCAAGTCACATCACAAACTGAACTGTACCCCAGGATTTTTTGCTGGAAATTATCAAAGAGCAATGGAGCCTAGAAGCTTCTAGAATGTTTTGGTGAACAAAACAGTTTTGAAATGTGGAGGGTAAATAAAATCTCTCTACTAAGAGGAATGATCCAGTAGACCACGGGTGTCAAACTTGCGACGTCACATCATCACTTGACGTATCACGACTTTTTTCCACTTTGCTAAACGGGGGGTGGGCATGGCCAGTGTGTGACGCATCTGGCCCGTGGGCCGCGAGTTTGACACCCCTGCAATAGACCACAGCTTTTGTACACAGATAGTATGCTTGATTTTGAGCTTGATTTGTGCTCTGGCCTAATAGATATCAGTCATCTAACATTCTGCTACAAGTGTGTTTATTACTCTTTTTTCTGAGATAATCTTCCTTAGGGAAAGATGAGTTTTTCTCAGATGTTTTGTCTCTTGAACTTGGTTTCATAAAAAATAGATAATTTCTCAGATGTGCTTAATCAACTGGAATCGTTTTGATTCCTAGCCATTTTAGCTAGTGATTAGAAATTCTGGAAGTTGTGGCTTTAAAGCACTTCTTAAGGGCACCAGTTAGGGGAAAGCAATTTTAAGATGCAAACTTTGTGAGCTCTTTTTTTTTTTTTTTTATTGCAAAAGTTTTACAATTACATTTTTATCCCCTTTTTCACCCCCCACCTCCCACCCCAAACTTCCCATCCTCCCTAACCCTCCCTAACCCTCCCCCCCCAGACTTCCCTATTACATACTCATAACTAATGACACTAATATATAAGCCTGAACCCGTCCCTCCCCCCTATATAATTTTTCCTCTTTATCTCTTTACATTAAAATATTTCTAATACATTATTTTCAAATAAAAGCTATTTGATACTTTCTAGTTTGGTATTTGTTCTGAACATATTCTATCCACCTTTTCCATTCCCATTCATAAGTCTCTTGTGAACAATCTTTTAAATACGCTGAAATCTTCGCCATCTCTGCAAAACTAGCCATCTTCAAAGTCCATTCCTCGATAGTAGGCAAAGCTTCATTCTTCCAATATTTACCTATCAACAATCTTGCTGCTGTTATCATATACAATATTAGTTTTATTTCACCCCGTGTAAAACCCTTAACTATACCCAATAAGAACAATTGTGGAGAAAATTGAATTTTTTTCTTCAAAACATTCTGCATGACCCACCAAATTTTTATCCAAAAAGCCTTAACTTTCCTACAGGTCCACCAAACATGATAATACGTAGCATCCAAACATTCGCATCTCCAACATTTTGGCTGAACATTAGGGTACATACATGACAACTTTTTGGGATCTAAATGCCATCTATAAAACATTTTATAAAAATTTTCCCTCAAGTTCTGGGACTGTGTAAATTTAACATTCTGAACCCAAATATTTTCCCATGTTTCCAGCATCACTGGTTCTTCAAAATTTTGTGCCCACTTAATCATACAATCTTTAACTAATTCAGTTTCTGAATCCCTTTCTAGCAAAACATTATAAAGCCTTTTAACATGCATTGGGCCTTTCTCTCTTATATGTCTAACCAATTCTTCCTCATGCAACATAATACCAGTTTTTTGGTCCTCTTTCCATCTCAGTTGTAATTGATTATATTGTAACCAAGTTAGATTAAGCCCTTCATCCAACAGTGTCTGTAATGTCTTCAGCTGCCATCTGCCCGCATCTGTAAAAAGAACCTCTTTGTATAAAAACCCCCCGAGTGACATTATATTTGTATTCCACAAAGTATGACCAAGATCCAGCCATAGCGGTATTTTGTAATCCCATTTGAGTCGGTGCTTCTTCCAAACTCTCATCAAGGAATCTCTAAGTATATGACTTTTAAATACTTTATCTACTTTGTCGTCATAAAATAAATAAGCATGCCATCCAAATTCGAGATCAAAACTTTCTGCGTTCAGTATTCCAGTCTTTTTACTTCCAAACCAATCACTTGTTAAAGTTAAAGCTGCAGCATCATAATATAACTGTAGGTTTGGGAGTTTAAGGCCTCCTCTTTCTGGAACATCTTGCATAATTTTCAATTTCACTCTCGGCTTCTTCTCGTTCCAGACAAACTTATTCACACCAGACTGCCAAACTTTCAATTGTTTATCACTTTTAAGCACCGGAATCATTTGAAACAAAAACAGAAGTCTTGGCAAAATGTTCATCTTAACTGCTGCTATTCTTCCAAGTAAAGACAGTTGCAGCTTTTTCCAGGTCTCCATATCTTTCTGGACCTCTCGCCACAACACCTCATAATTATTTTGAAACAATTTCAAATTTGATTCTGCAACCTGAACTCCAAGATATTTTACCTTAGGTACAATTTCAAAACCTGCCCTCCTTTCAAGCTCATATTTACGATCTTGTGTCATATTTTTAACTATCATTTTGGTCTTTTTTGAATTCAATCTAAAACCTGAAACTCTACCATAGTCTTGTATAATGTCATTCATCAAGATTATTGATTCCATTGGTTGTGATAGGGTAACCACCAGATCATCTGCAAATGCCTTTATTCTATAATCCTCTTGCCTTATCATTATGCCTTTCAAAATTTTAGAATCCCGTATTGTGTTTAACAAGACTTCCAATGTTAAAATAAATAAAAGTGGGGACAACGGACATCCCTGTCTTGTTCCTTTTTCAATTTTAAACTCTGTCGTCAAACTTCCATTAATAATAATCTGTGCCTTTTGCTCTTGATAAATTGCTGAGATTGCCTGTATAAATTGGTCCCCAAAGTCCATCTTTTTTAAAGTCTTTAATAGAAAATTCCAATCCACTCTATCAAAGGCCTTCTCTGCGTCCAAAAAAGCCAGCACTGCAGGAATCTGTTTATTCTTGTCAAGATATTCCAATAAGTCTATTACTTGCCTTACATTGTCCTTCATATATCTGCCTTCAATAAATCCCGCTTGGTCCTCATGAATCACCTTTTGAATTACTGGCATCAACCTGTTGGCTAATACCTTCGCATAAATTTTATAGTCTGTATTCAAAAGAGATATTGGTCTATAATTCTCTGGTTTTTTAGGACCAACTTGTTCTTTTGGTATCAAAGATATATAAGCAGTTGTCCAAGATGGGGGTATTTTACCCCCTTGTTGAATGTTACAAAATAAATCTCTAAGTTGTCCCACCATTTCAGCTTGCAAAGTTTTATAATACACTGCAGTCAAACCATCCGTGCCAGGAGCTTTGGCTGTTTTTAACTGTTTAATTGCTGCTGTTATCTCCTCCTCTGTTATGGGATAGTTCATTCTTTCCTTTTGTTGATCAGTAATTTTTGTAACTCTCTTATCATTTAAATATTTTTCTATAAGTCCATTCTGCACCTCTTCTTTAGCATATAATTTAGTATAATAGTCCACAAAAGCTTCTTTAATTAATTTTTGTTGAAAGATTTCTTTCCCGCCAATATCAATACTATCAATAGTCCGTATACTTTGTTTTTTCCTCAATGTGTAAGCCAACCATCTGCCCGGTTTGTTAGCGTTGCAAAATGTATTATGCTTCGCATATTGTAGGCTTGTTGCAACTTGTTCCGCCATAAGCATTTGAAATTGGTCTTTCAGAAGTTTTATAGCACTTCGAATTCTTTCATCTGTTGGATTTTTAATAAGTAACTGTTCTTTATTCTTTATTTCCATTTCCAACTCAATTCTTTTCTTTTGTCGGAACTGTCTATGTTTAAAGTTCATATAGATAAGTACCCCTCTCATATAAGCTTTACTTGCATCCCAAACAATTTCAATTGGAGTACCTTTATTCAAATTTATTTCAAAAAATTCTTTCAAATGCTTTTTAAGTTCTATTGTATTTTTTTCATATCTAAACAAGTTCTCATTTAATCTCCAGGAACGTCTCTCAACCTTATCCATCTCAATTTCTATCCATACAGGGCTATGGTCAGTCAAAGTTCTTGGAAAAATCTTTGTTCTTTTGGTCTTAACAAGTAGATCATTTGACAACAGGATAAAATCAATCCTAGAGAAAGATCTATGTCTATCAGAAAAAAAAGTGTAATCCAATACGTTTGAATTATGTATTCTCCAAACATCTTTTAATTCCATATCTTCTTTCATATCAAAAAAAGTCTGTGGTAGTCTAATTCTAGACTTTGCCAAGCTCTTTTTATCTAGTTTAGAATCAATTACTCCATTCCAGTCTCCCATAATTAAAATAGATCTATAGTCCCATTGCAATATTTTAGTATGTAATATCTTATAAAAATAATCCTGTTGTTGGTTGGGAGCATAAATTCCAATCAGAAGAATTGGTCCATTTGCTGTAAACAATTCAATTGCTACAAACCTACCATCTTGATCTGCTTCTATAACTTTCGCTGTTAATTTTTTATTTACATAAATAACCACACCATTCTTTTTCTGCGAAGTCGAAGATATAAAATGTGCTCCTAATTTTGAATTTATCAAATATTTTTGATCTTGAGTAGTTATATGCGTTTCTTGTAAACATATTATATCATTATTAAATTGTTTCAAATATGTAAATAATTTCTTCCTTTTCTGTGCTGAATTCAACCCATTGACATTCCAAGATAGACACTTAAAGGTCATCAGCCTCTTTCTGGAGCGCGGAGCAATATCTTTGAAGTTCATCCGAAAGCTTCGATCTCGCTCCTCCCATAGCGCCACTCTCTTGTACGGTGCTCTTAACTGCCTTCTTGTCTTGTCTTTCCTGTTGTTGTTGTTGCTGTTGTTTAAATAGCTTAGATTGAGCTCTAGTTATACGTTGATCTTTCACTTCAGCCAACTGAATCAAATCCAAAATTGGAGAAGAATCCAGCAAGGGCTCACTCAGAAAACCTCCTTCTGCACCTTGCACTGTTTCTAATTCCTGCTTAGACTGTTCTTCCAATTGCCTCTCTTCACTCTCCTTAATCTCCAAAACTGTAGATGTACGTGGAGATGGAGTTCTTTCCTTAAGTATAGTACTATAAAAATGTTGTGCCTTCTCCACGGTATTCAACCGATATCCTTCTCCCTTGTATCTAAAAATTATCCCAGCTGGTGCGTCCCACCGGAAGGGTATCTGTAAATTTTTCAATTCCTTAACAAGAAAACCAAATTCTTTTCTAGCTTTCAGCATTTTAGGAGGTAATTCTTTAAAAATTTCAAGTCGTGAACCCCCCACTTGTACAGAGGTGTGAAAAGATTTTTGCAGGATATGATTTCTAATTTCTCTATCAGTGAAATATATCACCACATCTCTAGGCAGTTGTCTTTGTCTGGCCACCCAAGAGTTGACTCTGTAGATTTTATCTATTTTATGAAATACCAAATCAGGATTAGCTTGTAAAATCTTGGCCAAGGCTTCAGAGCAAACTTGTCTCAAGTCCTGTCTCTCCTCCTCTCGAATTCCCCGAAGCCGTATAGCAAATTCCATCGCCCGAAATTGTATCATAACAATCTCATCTTCAATTCTCTGCATTTTATTGTCAACTTCATCAATTTTATAATCATTGTCTTTCATCTTAACATTAACTTCTGATCTAAATTCTTCAACTTTAAAATCAACTTTCCCAATAAATTCTACCAGGCCAGACGCCACTTCTGATATTTTTTTGGTCACCTTTTTTTGATTCTGATTCACCATGTCTTTAACTTCATTAATTTCCTGCATAAATTCCTGATGTGATTTTTGAAGTTTATCATCTATCTCCTGTTGGGATTTTTGAAATTTATCATCCAAAGTTTTAGAAATAAATTCTTTTAAATCTCCCACATCAAATTCTTTTTTCTGAGTTTGTAACTGTTGAGCAGGGGGAGGTTGCTTTTCATGTTTGTGTGTGGGGGATCCCCCCCCTGATGCCTTCCCTTCCTGCTTCTTTGAAGCCATCCTGGCTCGTGATCTAGTTTTTCTAAAGAGGGAGGTTCCTTTTCCTTTCCCTCCTGCACAAAAACTTCTAAAAAAGTCCCCCAGATTTAATCAAATAAAGACTAGAATAAAGCAAAGTCCAGTATTAAAAAGGGAGAAATTGTTGTTTCTCTTATGACAAGCAAGGCAACTTTGTAGCAACTTGGAAACTTTGTAACAAAACAAGATAACTTCACCAATCCACATTCACTGGCTCGTTAACTCTGAGGCTAGGCGCCATGTTTTTTTCTTTTCAAAGCACTTTCACTCACTCGCATTTCTCAAATTGAAAGTCAATAAAGTGCTGATACTTGCGTTTCCAAGTTTCAGGATTCAGGTAGTTTCGCTGTTTATTAAAGCCGGTTCTTTCGCTTTAAGTTTCCTGCAGCCGGCTTGTTCTGCAAAAGCAGAATCGTCCCACGTCGCCCGGAGTTTCAGCAGGCTGGAAGGGAGCCACGCCTGTTCTCTCCCCAGAAACTTCCCTGGGGGGTCACAGGGGCTCAACCAGTGCCCTGCGGTCTCTCTTCTTCAATCCTTTAGGATTTAGAAGTTTTCGAGCCGCTTCTTCGTTTCGAAGCGGCTCTACTTCCGGTTTCCTTGTCTTCGGCGTCGGCGGCGCTCTTTGAAGCTCCGCCAGCCCCGCCGCCTGTAGAGCTTTGTGAGCTCTTTTTGTTGGCATGCATAAACTACATTTTATGAGATTGGTTTATGAGCTTCTGTCACTAGATACATACAGTTTTGGTTTAACTATGCTAATTGAGAGTGGAAACTCAATATTTAAGCAATGCAATCATAAGCCAAGCAATCATATTAACCTGTCCACATAGCAACAACACTTCCGGAAGTCCCAGTTGTCATCATTAAAAGAGGCCTGTGCAGGTTGGTAAGTGAGGATGTCATGTGACCATGACTTCTGACTTCCTACTGGCCTCTCCATTGACTTTGCTTGTGGGAAGCCTGCAGGAAAGGTCAGAAATCACAATAATCTGATTGCAGGGAAGCCGTGATATGTACGTATGAGGTCCAGTTACAACTACCACGTGTTTGGCAGCATTGCAGGTTCAAATGGTTGCTGAATGAGTGGTTGTTGCTGTGAATTAGAAGATTGCTGCTAAGGTTGAAACATTTTGGAAAGATATTCAGAAATATAGTTCTTAAGAATGAATTTCCACATTAATATACTGCATACTAGGCTCATCTCTATCACAATTTTTTATACTCCACATTCAAGCTTGAAATATTTTGTATTGCAATGAGATTTTAAACAAGGAGCCCAATTCTTACAGACCTGGCTGGTTTCCTTTTCAGTAGCGTGTTTCCCCCAAAATAAGACCCTGTCTTATATTTTTTTGAACCCTGAAATAAGCACTTGCCTTATTGCCATGCCCTGAAAAGCCCGATTGGGCTTATTATCAGAGGATGTCCTATTTTGGGGGAAACAGGATACTACTTGGCATCCCAAAGGATCCCTTATCTTACTTGTAGAGAAAAATTCTGCCTGTTCCTCAGTTCGAAGATAAAATTATTTACCTGTTCTATGAGAGTATTTCTGTCATTGAAAATGCATAATGAATTCTATTGTGATTGCTGTTTTAAAAACTTCGGCCTAATGGGTTCTATAGTAGCAGATCTACTGGGAGACCTAAAGTAGTCTCTTTCATGATGTATTGTCTCAATTCTTTTTTAAAAGCCTCATTCTGGTGTAAGAGGCAGATGAAAATGCACACATATCCTAAAGCTTCGTGCATTTGAAGTCACTGGAATTTTACTGCATTTGCCACCTATAGATACAAATGCCAATTGTTGCTATTTCAAGCATCTTTTTTCTTCCAGGCATACTGTGCTATGCCAGTCCGCCAGATGTCAAGTACCAGAATAAAACATTTAGAAAGATTACCTTCCTTTTTTTATATTTTAAAAAAGAATGAAGCCTGTCAACGCTATAAATAGCTTGCTTTTGCCTTGTATAAAGTTTTTCAAATGGACTACGTCAAAGAGAGTTATTAAAGTTTCAGAGAATATATTATTGCTTCTTGGTTCTGCTTATATTGTCTAGGTGCTAAGGAGGTGACTTTGGAGCTGCTTTTACGTTGTGAGATCATTCTGTCCTGCATGGCTAGCATCAAAATTCTTCTTGCAATAGTTCAGCCAACATAGTTAAGTAGCGATTCAAATGCCTCCTAGCCCTGTGTTGGTAAGTATGAATTTCCAAAACAGTGGAATGAAAATTCTTAAAACATTTTGAATTTTATGTTTTCTTGCTGACTTAGCCAGGTGATTACATATTGCAATTGAAGAATTCAAGCCAACCAATTAAATTAGGATAATACCCTGTTTTCCCAAAAATAAGACATGCCCTGATAATAAGCCCAGTTGGGCTTTTGAGCACATGCGCTAAAATAAGCCCCCCCCCCAAAAATAAGCCCACCCTGAAAATATTTAACCGCATGCGCAGCCGTTCCCCACCATTTCCTCTGGTTAGGGTTAGGGAGACAGAGCTGGAAATCAGGTAAGATGGCAAGAGGAGTTCTGTCTTGCTCCATTTGCCCCAAAATAATAAGACCTCCCCAAAAATAAGGCCAAGCGCTTATTTCGAGGTTCAAAAAAATATAAGACAGGGTCTTATTTTCAGAGAAACACGGTAGGCAATCTGAAAAGCATTACAAAGTGTTCTCTATGACTATTGCTGTCAGTATAGGTAGTCCATGCCTTAAAACAGTTCATTTAATGACCATTCAAAGTTACAACAGCACTGGAAAAAGTGATTTATAACTGTTTTTCACACTTATGACGATGATCAGAATTCAGATGCTTCACAACTGACTCATATTTCTGACCATTGCATTGTCCCAGGGTCATGTGATCTCCTTTTGTGACCTTCCAACAAGCAAAGTTAATGGAGAAACCAGATTCACTTAACAACTCTGTTACTAACTTAACAACTGTAGCAAGGAAGTTCGTAAAGTGGAGCAAAACTCACTTAACAAACGTCTCACTTAGCAACAGAGGTTTTGGGCTCATTTATGGTTGTAAGTCGAGGACTACCTGTACATCGGAATAGTTACAATATTATTATCTATTTTCCAAAACATAATTTTAGCATGCAGAATCCAAACTGGGTAGGTCAATAGCATAAGATGCTTTGAGACATTGCTGGTTGCTTTATCTGAATGGAAACAATTTACACTTAAAATAATCTTAGATTTGTTGAGAATATTTTTTTTAATTTGTGTGTCATATTTATGAACTGCCCATTTCTCTCACGGAGGGACTCTGTACAGTAAAAATGATAAAGAAATGACTGGTAGGCTAAGTGGGCTTCTTAAATATAGGATTGTATTTTGGATAAGTAAAATGCTTGAAACAAGAGCAAATCATTACCTCTCAAGATAGCCTAATGTACAATTGTAAGGATTCTCTGCTGGTGGCAAGAATGCAGGTTCCCCACCCTTCTCCAAAAAACCCCCCAAAAAACGAAAACTAAAAGTGCTGTTCAATATAACCAGTGGCTGTGGGTCATGAACTGCGTCCCATGGTATGAGATGGGATCTCTCCCTTGCAATTTCAGAATTTCTATAGTTCTTAGTTTTCCAACTAATTAATCGATGTTCCTAACTATCTAGATATGCAACTTAATGAGAGAGAGAATAGAAAAGTGCCTAAGGATTTTCCACTGACTTTATTTCCTCCACACAAGTAATTTGTTCTTCCCCATACAATCTTCCTCACTCCCAGCTTTTATACAGCAGAGTTGAACAGCAGAGAGGGAGGAAGGGAGGAATTCAGAGCCACATGCAAGCTGCAGACTGTGCAGTGTCATTGGTTGGAAACATAAAGAATGCAGGTAGTCCTCAATTTACAACTATAATGGAGCCTGGAATTCCTATCATATGTTATGATAGTTGTAAGTCGAGGTACCCGCATGACTGCTTCAATTCTCCGTAGGAAGGGGGCGACGGTCAGACTGGGGTTGACTTCCTCTATGCAGCAGGATCGAGTTGAATCAATTTGAATAACTCCGCCCTCCTGGCCCAGTGTTTCGACTCGATCTATGCTGGATAGACGTGTCTTCCAGTCTGGACAGTTAAAACTGCTCTAATTTAGCCCTTTCAGCAATTTAAAAATGTTTTTCTTCAGCGGATAGCCTGGGATCCGGCTAGGAGGCTCAGGGCTGCCTTCAGTTCCTGTTTCCTCGTTATCGGCTTTTCCGATCGCTTTAACCCTCGGCGCTGCGTTTAAAAGGCTTATTTTTGCCTAGCAGCCTGTTTATTCGGCTTGAGCTTGTCTCGCTGCATCGGATATCGCAGTAATAGCCTTTGAGCTAGCGATAGTATTGGAGCTGCCTGCCTGCATTCCTCCCTGGAGCCTGCCTCATTCTGTGAGTACTGACAGTTTAAATTGGCGAGCCTTTGCCGCGGCGGCCATTTTTTTGCCTCACAACACTCCGGGCCTCCCATAGCTTTGCAGGGACTTTGAACTGCTTGTTAGTTTGGCGCCCTTTTCTCCCGCCGGCCATTTTACCCTTTGGATCGTGATAATGGCGGATAGCTCTCACAGGCACAAGCATTCCGGGCGTTCAGCACACCGCGCCCGCCCCATCGAGGATCCCTTAGAGGGTTCTTCCTCTCAGCCTCCCCCAGCCAAGAAGTCCAGGTCTGTCAAGACCTCCTCCTCAGCCATTCCCCAGGCAACGAGGGATGAACAACGCCGCCATAAGGCCATGGAGAAGGCCTTCTCCAAGGCCTCGGCTCAGGCCCAACCTTTTCCTTCTGCTTCAGCCTCCCAGATCCACAGTTCTGAACAGGAAGTCTGGGATCTCTCTCCAGACCGTCCACCTTCTGAGGGGCCTGTTCTACCACCTGGTAAGGAGCCGTTATTCCAGACTGCGTCTGAGGCCCCTTCATCAAGGAGTGCTTCTCCATCACCGGAGGTCGTGGTTCCTCCCCCTCAGGCAGCTCCCTCACAATGGCCTGAAGCCTTCGAGTCCATCATGACTCGTGTCATTAGGGAGGGTTTTACCCAATGTATGCAACAAGTTGGGTTTCCGGCCAGGCCTGCAGCTCCCTCTCAACAGCCTCCTCCCCCCCAACGCAAGAGTCTTGAAGACCAGTCCTATGACCCAGAACCAGAGGACTTTGAATTTTTGGAGGACCTAGCTTCCCCCTCTGAGCCTGAGGAAATGCCTGACGCGGCTCTTTCCGACGATGAAGGCCTGGCTCCTGATCAATCCCCATTCATTGGTCTCTTTAAACCTCAAATGTTCCGGTCCTTACTGTTTAAAGCTATTGCCACCACTCACCTGGGGGAAGTTCCAGGGGCTGCCTCGGCCCCTGCTCCTCTGGATCCTGCTTCAGCCTTGTTCGCTGAACCGACTGTGGCCCCAGAAACTATTCCAGCACCTAAACTCTTTCTGGATGTGCTTCGTCGTCAGTGGTCGCTTCCGGGCGCGGGCCCTAGCCCTAATAATTTGGATAAGCGCCTATACAACTCTGCTCCTGCGCTTGCGGATCTTCTTCAACCGCCACCGGTTGATGCACCTATCATAGCCTTGGCTAACCCGGGCCACCCCACTGGGCCGCCCGAAGATTCTCTCCGACCGGAGGATAAGCGAGCTGAGAAGACCCTGGTCAAGGGCCACCTGGCTGCATCGTGGTCCATCAGAGCTTCATCTTCTGCATCTTTTTTCAATCGCGCCGCCCTGCTTTGGCTCAAACAGCTCCAAGACCGTTTGCCACGCTCAGACCTCAGGGCTCATCAAGACATCAATAAAATTACGGCCGCTCTAGAGTATTCTGCCGACGCAACTCTCAATGCCACCAGATTCGCGGCCAGGGCCCTTGGTTCTTCTGTCACCTCTCGCCGCCTGCTCTGGCTCCGGAATTGGCAGGCTGATATGCGCAGCAAGTGGCAGCTAGCTTCAGCTCCCTATTCCTTCGGCAGTCTCTTCGGTCCTCCTTTGGAGCCTCTCCTGATTGAAACACGGGACAAACGCAGGATTCTTCCTTCGCAGCACAGGCGGTCGGATTCCCGCTACTTTCCCTATCCCCGGCCTCATTCCTTTCGTGGATCTGACTACAGCTCTTCCCAGTCTCGTTTTCAGCGACCCGCCTCAGCTCGAACCCAGCATTTCGAGCCTCAGGTTAGATCGGGCAGCAATCAACCACCGCGAAGGCCATTTCGGGGAGGACGGGGTCGTTTCAATAGGAGAGGTAGATAGATCTCCTGATAGGATTCCAATCGGGGGTCGTTTGTCCCTTTTCTACAACCAGTGGCTCTCTTCTATTTCTGATGCCTGGGTTTTGTCAACTATCCGTTCAGGTCTCCTGTTAGAATTTATACGGCCCCCCCCTCCTGTTTTTATTTCCTGTCCACTTTCTCGTGATCCGCAAAAACGGTCCTTGTTGGCCGCGGCAATTGACCACCTTCTGGCCATTCGGGCAATTGAACTGGTTCCCCTTGACCAACAGGGTGAGGGGTTTTACTCCCGACTATTCATAGTTAGTAAAGCCTCGGGGGGTTGTCGGGCCATCCTGGACCTTAAGGCCTTGAACCGATACATAACTTACCGCCGGTTCAAGATGCATACCCTTTTCTCCATCTTGGAGTGTATTCGCCCCGGGGACTTTCTTTCCTCCATTGATTTGACGGAGGCCTACCTCCATATTCCTATCCACTCCTCTCACCGAAAATTCCTTCGCTTTCATTTCAGGGGTTCTCACTTTCAATATAGGGCATTACCCTTCGGCCTCTCTTCGGCCCCTAGGGTTTTTACTAAGGTCATGGCCGCCCTGATAGCTTGCATTCGGTCCCTTCCTATCAGACTACAGTTTTATTTGGACGACATTCTCATCCTTTCTTCTTCTCTCTCTTCTGCTCGTACTGACCTCTCTACTGTTCTTTCTTTCCTTCAAATTCACGGGTTTTCAGTTAACTGGGCCAAGAGCCACTTATCCCCGGCCACTCGTATCATTCACTTGGGTGCCTCTATTGATTCAGTTTCGGGCCTAGTTTTCCTTTCTCCGGATCGCCAGGCCGACATTCGGGCCTTAGCTAGTGAGTGTAGTAAGGAGGGAACGATGTCCATCAGGAAATTATCCTGCCTGTTGGGCAAGATGGTTTCCACCTTTGGAATTGTTCCCTGGTCTCGCTTACACTGCAGGGAGCTACAGTGGCTCCTCCTACCTTACCAGCGCTCCGGACGGAGCTCCTCGCTGTCTCGCATCCGCCTCCCTCCGATGGTCGTCTCGTCTCTTCGGTGGTGGACTTCAACAGCGATTTCAAAGGGGAGCTGTTATACGGAACCTCCTCGGCTAGTCCTCACGACGGACGCCAGCTTGACCGGGTGGGGCGCCCACCTAGACCATCACATGGCTCAGGGCCTGTGGTCCTTCCGGGACCGTCAGCACAATATCAATTACCTGGAATTACGGGCCGTGCGTCTAGCCCTCATCCACTTTCGACATCTAGTACAAGGCCGGGATGTCCTGGTCCTTACGGACAATATGTCCACCAAGGCGCACATAAACAAGATGGGGGGCACTCACTCCAAGGCTCTTCTTGCGGAAACCATCCTCCTGGGTCGATGGTCCGAAGCTCACCTTTCCTCCATCAGGGCAGACCATATTTCCGGGACGGCGAACGTACAGGCGGACGCCCTGAGCCGCTCCAGAATAGACCACGGAGAATGGAGCCTGTCCCCCTTCCTGTTTCAAAGAATTACCCTCCGCTTCGGAACTCCGGTACTCGACCTTTTCGCCTCGTCGTCGAACCACCTTCTCCCGAGGTACTTCTCTCGCTTCCCAGACCCTCAGGCAGAGGCCACCAATGCTCTTCGCAGTTCTTGGCCTCGGGGACTGCTTTACGCCTTTCCCCCGCTGCCCCTCATCCCGAGGGTCCTCCGGAAGATGCTGGAAGAAAAAGCAGAACTCATTCTGGTGGCCCCTCACTGGCCACGCCGACCGTGGTATGCGGACCTGATCTCACTATCGGTGGCCCCTCATTGGCGCTTCCCGAACGACTCGGTGACTCTATCGCAGGGAGCACTTCTCTACCCGGATCCCGCTTGGCTCCATTTAACCGCCTGGAGGTTGAGCGGGAGCTCCTAACCTCCAAACGTATCCCTCCTGAAGTCATTGACATCATGCAGGCTGCTCGCCGGCCCTCTACTAACAGGATCTATGGAGCCACGTGGAGTGCCTTCGTTTCCTGGTGTCACCGATCTTCCATAGACCCTCTTTCTGCGTCTGTCATCCAGGTCCTCTCCTTCCTCCGGGACGGCTTCCATTCTGGTTTAGCGCCCAACACTCTACGCCGACAGGTGGCTGCTCTCGCCTCGGTCCTCTCCTGTGGTTCTCCGGATTCCTTGTCACGCCATCCCTTCATACGTAATTTCCTAAGGGGGGCGACTAACCTCCGCCCTCCTACGGTCCATCGTTTTCCTACCTGGAACCTGAATAAGGTTCTCACGGCACTGACAGCTTCGCCATTTGAGCCTCTCCGGCAGGTTTCTCTCCGCTTCTTATCATTCAAAGTCTCCTTTCTAATCGCCATCACTTCGGCCCGCCGAATTTCGGAACTGGCTGCCCTGTCCATCCGCAGCGACCTCTGCATATTCCACAACGACAGGGTTGTCCTGCGGCTTGATCCGGCATTTCGCCCAAAAATTAATTCGCTGTTTCACAGGGCTCAAGAGCTCGTTCTACCGGACTTTTGTCCTCGGCCATCTCATCGTTCGGAGCGAATTTGGCATCGTCTAGATGTTCGTCGCGCCCTTCGTATTTACATCGCTAGAACGGCGCCCTTTCGCAAGACAGAGGCTCTTTTTGTCTCATTCCAGCCAGAATCTATTGGGGCACGAGTATCAGGACCCACCTTAGGCCGGTGGATTAGGGCCACCATAGCCACAGCCTACCAACAGTTGCAGCTGCCGGTGCCTCGCCATGTTACCGCCCATTCGACCAGGAGCGCTGCCACCTCAACGGCTTGGGCTACGCAGGCCACTCTGGAGGAAGTCTGCAAGGCGGCTACGTGGACTTCCATCTCCCCATTCATTCGACACTACCGGGTGGACGCATACGCATCAGCTGACGCGGCTTTCGGCCGCCGGGTTCTGCAGGCTGTCGTTCCTTCCTGAGGTCCTTCGGGCCGAGGTTTCCCACCCTAGTGGACATGAGGCTTTGGTATGTCCCCAGTCTGACCGTCGCCCCCTTCCTACGGAGAATGGACGTTGGTCTTACCTGATACGTCCGTTCTCGAACAGGAAGGGGCGACGGTCAGCCCCACCCTTGGTTACGGCCCTCAGGGTTGGTCGGGGAGGGTGGTTATTAACTCTCTCTCGTTTCAGGAAGACACGTCACCTTTCGCATACGCCCTCGCCGAAACACTGGGCCAGGAGGGCGGAGTTATTCAAATTGATTCAACTCGATCCTGCTGCATAGAGGAAGTCAACCCCAGTCTGACCGTCGCCCCTTCCTGTTCGAGAACGGACGTATCAGGTAAGACCAACGTCCATTTTCTGACCTTTTTTTTTTATTTTTGCAGCAGTTGTTAAGCAAACACTGCAGTTGTTAAACGAACCCATTGTCCACAAGTATTGGCAAGCAATATCATAAATTGTGACTGTGTGACACTGCATACAGCCATAAAATGTGGGCTGGTTGTTGAGTAAACACGTGACCATGGAGTGGGATGGTTGGAACTTTGAATCTGGGTCGTAATATCTTTTGGGGGGGTCTGTTGGAACTTCAAACGGTTGCTAAATGACTGGTCGTAAGACAAGGACTACCTGCACTCTATAAATGTGAGCTGCCCGCTGCTGTTGAATTGGTTGCATCATTTGACTTACAACATTTGCAGATATTTAACAGTTGTAAAAACCTTTTTTTTAAAAAAAGAAACTAGAAAGGAAAGAAGCAAAACTGTTAAAGAAGCCTAAATATGCCACATTAAGTGTTTGAAAAATGCAATGTGTCTTTTTCATTTGGCAGATTGCGTCAGTCAATGTCCAAGAGTGGCTGGTAAATCTGGAAAACGATTTCCAAGTTCCCTTCCAAGTCCAGCCTTGAAGATGAGGACCGGGGTTGTATTTTCCCTGTTGCTTTCTTTATGTTTGTCTGATCACGGGAATTCCATTTTAAAAGAGAGTGGTGCTGAAATAGCACACATATACCCGCTCAGTAATGAAAAGCATTGTGAACAAGCTTGTAAAGGCTCAACAGATGCAGGTCAGTTTACCAATATTCATTTTAAATGTTTTTCTTGGGAGATGTAATGTCCTCGCCACTTTCCATTGTTGTAATTATGGTTTCTATAAATGATAGCTAAATTATTTTACTGCATTAGTTAGATCGGAAGCAAGCCATTATTTTCCCAGGGAATGATGATTCTACAAGGGCTCAAATCTAGAACAGCTTGTGTGCATTCCATTAGTTTAAACAGTTGTTTTACATTGCTTAACCTGCTCTCTAACCAGATGTTTCAAACTTTGATAAAAGCTCATATCTTTCTGTCTCCCTTTCACCATATTTACCGTGCTTTGGGACCTGCAAAGCCCTTAAAATCAAAATTGACCTTAGGTTCAGAAATCATTCCATCCAATACTATGTAAAAGTAAGGACTTGAAGAGTTAAATCAAGCCTGACAAAGATCTAGCTTCTTTTTCCTCTTTCTACAAAGTCTTTGGGAAGATGTTGACCCATTGTTAATTCCATGTCCCCTGCTATATTTCAGCCCAGTAGCCCACAGATTGTCTTCTCACAATCTTATAGCAATTTTTAAAGTCACTCTTCATACCTTTAATTCTCCTTCTGTTCAAGTTCAGTTGCCCATAACCATTTGTTTTTTCTATGCCAAGATGTGTTCTTCTGCAGACAGCTGTTCAGTCTAGTTAGTCCAGTGGTGAAATCCAAATTTGTTTACTACTGGTTCTGTGGACATGGCTTGGTGGGTATGGCTTGGTGGGCGTGGCAAGGGAAGGGCATTGCAAAATCTCCATTCCCACCCTATTCCAGGGGAAGGATAATGCAAAATCCCCATTCCCTCCCCACTCCTGGGGGAAGGATATTGTAAGATCTCCATTCCCACCCCACTCTGGGGCCAGCCAGGGGTGGTATTTGCCGGTTCTCCGAGCTGCTCAAAATTTCCACTACCGGTTCTGCAGAACCTGTCAGAACCTGCTGAATTTCACCCCTGAGTTAGTCCAATGTTACCTGTTTCCATCAAGTTTTTCAAGTTTGTGGGTAAAAGATACTAGGAACATTTGCACAAAATAATATTTTGATTATTTTATCCCTGGCTGAAGTACAGAACAGACATGTCCTTTTGGCTATATTTTCTGTCTATTTTCCTCTCTTTAGTTAGATACCGGTAATCAGGGGGAAAATTAAATAGCTGTTCAGT
The DNA here is from genome assembly GCF_029215685.1 of Pituophis catenifer annectens. Taxonomy (NCBI): domain Eukaryota; kingdom Metazoa; phylum Chordata; class Lepidosauria; order Squamata; family Colubridae; genus Pituophis; species Pituophis catenifer. The sequence continues at coordinate 242,673,614 of NW_027256881.1, read as the reverse complement.
GCCAGATCCCTTGCACTGTTTAACATGGAAAGCTTACTGAAATGTTTTAACTAATACTGCAGTGGACATTTTCCTGAATAGCATTTGCTTATAAATAAGTACAGTATATAGAATCTTAATCGTAAGGAAGATGTTTAGTGGATAAATACAGTGTGATATAAAATATTTATGGGAGCTCCATTTTAATTCCAGTTCCAAGTGATTGCTGAAACAAAATGGTCACAAAAGATTTGTGGGGAGGAAACAGATGAAAAACTGAAACAGAAATGGATGGTGGTCATTTAACTTTGCTAAAGTATAAATAAATCCTTGTTTCAGGAATTCAGCCCTCCTTACACTGGCCTTACTTTTAGCCTTATACATTTTGTGTCATCCCTGATCCTTTTCAGGCTGGCTGAGTAGTTGGAACTGTATCTCAAAGCATCTGGGAGGAGCTAAGTTGTCTATTTGTTTTTCTATACATTGTTTGACTTACTCCAAATGATGTTATTTCTTTACGATTCACCAGATAATCCTTATTGCTGGTCGGTGCTGTATCAGAGCCACTGTGTCCTTCTCCGCTGTCCTCAACTAAGTGCGTGTCAGAATACCAGCAGACAAGATATTAAAGAGCTAATGGGAGGTAATGTGGATTTAGCAGAATATTTTTGGTTTTAAAAATAATTTATAACAAGCAAATGACAATTTCACAAGACTTTTATATATACCATTTTATATATACTTTTATATATACCATTCATATATTTTTGGAGTTTAAAAGTAGCTCCAGAAGAGCCTGCCACTCACATACACACCCCAGGCCGGGCCACCAAGATTGAAAGGTTGGGGACCACCGCTCTACACCACACTCTCTGTTCTAAGTGTGAGACCATTGAGCTAGGGAAATAACCTTGTAACTGACTGCCCATGTGTTTCTAATGGTCAGTACTGCATAGGTTTTTTTGATCCTCAAAAGATTTCCTGCGTTTTAGCAACTCCGTTAGATGGAATAGATTCCTGAAGACAACAGTAGTATAGTATAGATCTTTTTCCCCCTTCTGTTTAAGCACATTCCTCCCCATTTCTTTTAAAATGTCTTTCTCTCAAATATTTAAATGAACTAAATTATGATTTTCACATTTATATGCTTAAAGCATGAAGAGCCGAAAGAAAAGCAACTGGTATCCCCAGAATTAGTCCCCATGAAGTATCTAAGATATCCCTTTGTTCCAAACCCTCAGTAAAGGTATTTGAAAAAATTCACTAGGAACTACACAGGCATTGGCTCCAAAGGGACATCTGGTGTGTTTGAGAAGTGTTTTGCAAACAGGGAGGGCACAACCATATTTGTGGGGCGAACTCCCAAAATACTATTATTATTAAACTTGTATGCCATCCAACTCTCAAACAACTCAACATGAGGACTTTTAAAGTTCTATTGCCCTGTGCTGTGCCTAGGGCAAGAATCAGCTGATTGTTCCTGTTCATTGTTTGCCTTCAAATTAATGACCTTTTGAATGTTCTGCCAGCCAGATGTGGATGAAAACAACAAATTTTAGAGTAGCAGCTGCTTGCATACACCTGACTTTTTTATCAAAGCTATCTGCTTTTGTAGATGCAGAATAGCCCTTGCCACCTGTTTAGGTAAAAAAGATGATTTACATGGCCAGTTATTAAAAATATCTCCGGAATTTATCTCCTTAATAAATAGTATTATATGTAATATATATATTAAAATATATACTTCTTTCTTATTCACAATAATTGCTCCTGAGCAGATTCTAACATTAAAATTTCTAAAATACATTTAAAAAAAACAAAAATGATTTAAGAAATAATACAAAAAAATAGAAAGCTACCTGAACCTATAGGCATAGAATGCAATCAATTCAAAAGTGCTGTGCACAAATTCATACATCCAGACAGATAAGTAGGTGTGTGGTGGCTGGGATTTTCATTCATAGTAAGCAAATTGGGGACGAGTCAGTTATCTTTTATGTACCATTCTTGAATCTTGTCTGTTGAAACTTGTGCATGAACATTTTTGTTGGTTCTGATTATGGGTCTGGTTTTTGTTTTTTAAGAATTTGTGACTCGTAAAAGAAGAGAACATGATGCACCCCATGAGATAAATGATACAGGAAATGTGAATGAAGTGTTAGAAGTGCTGAAGAGTTCCAAATCAGTTCAGAAACCCACAGAAGTGCCTCTTTTAATAATATCAAGGACTATAATGGGAGCTCCTGCAGTAAACTCCACAAACAATGCCAGTTTGGCAAAACAAAATACTTCCAGTTTGAGAACAACCACTGCCAGCCTTGTGAACACTAATGTCTCCCAAGATGTTGCAGGATCAACAGCCATAATCAATATTAGTAATAGCACAACTAAAATCCAGAATACTTATACTGGTAGCATCCTAAATAACACTCTAAGTATTCCAAGCAACCGTCCTTGGGTAACTCCCACGAAAGGAGTAGACAGTACTACTGACATTGCAAGTACTACAAAAGCAAAAGGGACACTAGAGAGTAAATTAATATCAGGCGTACCGGAGAAAACAATATCAACAGAACTGCTTACCAGGACTATGACAACCACTGCTTTGACTACAATAGCAACTTATCCATCGCTTCCCACAACTCTCCAAAAGCTGCATAGAAGTAGCATTCCTGCACCAGTTAACATTGGAAATGGTTCTCAGTTAGCGGTAAACTCATCTACAGTTGCATCCACCCTCGCGGCGTCAGCATCAACAGCCAAAAGCATGTTTCATACAGTTGCAAGTACAACCATGGCAGCAACTTCTACAGTAACAATAAAGTCAGCTGAATTCACAACAGTTACAACAGACAGGATAAAGCCTACTTCAGATAAGGTAATCCCCCCTCTGTTGACTAAAGCTGCTGACATTACCACTTCACAGCAAATATTGTCTACTAGTCAACCAGTGAAGGGGACAACCTCTGTACAACCCTTGTCAGTGGTCCCAAGTACAAATCCAAAAATGTTATCCAAACCAACAAGTACAATACAAAGCAAAACCCAGAAAGATCTAGATAGAGAAAATAGCTTTCGACAAGTAGACGTCAGTTTGCTTTTAGCAGTGCTTCTCTTTGGTGTTCTCTTTTTTGTAACAATTGTCATCTTATTTGCCATACAAGCCTATGACAGCTACAAAAAGAAAGACTACACTCAAGTGGACTACCTGATCAATGGGATGTATGCAGACTCAGAGATGTGATGAAATATATGTAGAATCTGATGTGAAAGCAATAGAAATGAAAAGAAATATCGTATCCATGCACACAAATAGAAATCCGAATCTATATCTGAATGAACATGACTTGATTGGGACAAGTAGAAAGGTAACGGTGGCTTGTCGTTCAGTCCCCTGTTTTGCCTATAAGACCACCTGAAAGTGCTTCCAAATTACTTTCTGTGCAATGAAGGAGAAATGCCATGTATCATGCTTTTAAAGTACTTTTTTTAAAAAACCCTCATAGTTAAAGGGTGCCATTAATGTATTATTTCTCAAGCCACAGTATTGCTTCTGTAGTGCTGGTTTTGTCTGCTAATGCCAAGTGGGGTTGATGTGGTGAGTCTTCCCAGGTGGTGTCTTCCAGATTCCTGAGGTTGTTTTTCATCCCCTGTTTACAACAAATGGAGAAAAGGTGTTTTGTTTTTTTACATGCCAATTTTCCTGAAAATTCCAGCTGGCATGAAGGATGTTAGCTGTTAATGCAAACAAACGGCCAAGGATTAGCAGCATTAGCATAATGGAACAGCACAAAAGAGTGCCAAAATCTTTTGGGACCGTTTCCTTAGGTATGATATGCTTCATTTAGGTACATTTAAAAACCTTCCTAGAACTGCTAAGCACTCTCATTGCTTTGTCCTGGGGGGCAGCATTTGTTGTAAGGTTAGAAAATCTAATGGTTAAAAATGTATTTACCATAATCTGTTTAATGCTATGCTATTTCCAGTCATGTTGATTCTGCACCTTTTATATGATTTTATTTTTGTATCCATTCACTTAAAAATTGAGGCCTGAAGTCAATGTCAAGCTTTGTTGGCTTTGTTTCTTCCCTCCTAGATGTCTATTTCTCACAAGCATTTTTATAACATGAATTCACATGGCAATTCTATTATTTTTCTCCAAAGCTCTCAATATCTTTTTCAGCTTGATCAAAGCATTCGCAGTCATTTCCTTTCGGTAATTTTTCCAAACTCAAAATCTCTTGGTTCCGGTGTTTTATATATGACTTCTTATATGACAGTATATTAGTTTGTATTTTAATAATACTTGTAAAGATGGACCCGTGAGGAGGCTTAGAACTCCTTTAAAACCTCCATCCATCTCTTGATCCATTCAGAAAGAAAACATTGCCCCTCTTTTGATGATCTTTTATATTTTGCTGTACACATTTACATCTTCAATTGCCAAAGATAATGGAATAATCAAGCCTTAAAAAGCTACTTTAGTGAGGAAACTAGCTAGACAGAATTTGCTTAAAACATCTACCAGGAATCTCTAAAGAAGCAAGCAACAATTATCTAGGTTACATAAATCCAATAGCAATTGTTCAGATGTTTGCTGTCTATTTAGGGGAGCTTAGCATTTCCTGATTAGCTTGAAGTCAGTTCACACATGATTTGAATTTTCCAAAATCCTAAAATTTGTCTGTAAAATTCCAAAGGTGTAGAGTGACCTGTTAAAGCATAAGAGTTTTGAAAACATTAAAGTTACACTTAATTCCACAAGAAAGGAGAGGTGGCTGAAAACCTTGTAGTGTACTTTGGTTATCCCCAACAGGACAGAAAGAAGGGTGGCGGATACTACGTTCTCAATAAGCTTAAGAAAAAGGCAGGAAGAGGAAAGATGAAAGCAGCCATTGCCATCTTTTTAAGTTTCTTTGCGGGTGACCCCCCTCTGCACCAAATTTAGGGGAAACCTCCCATCTCTGTGCTTAATTTGTATTTTCAAATGTTTCTTGCATCTCTAGAAATGAGCCAATAGGGTATGCTGTTGAGCCGTTCATGAAACACAATTCCATCTTTGAACTGTGTCAGAGGACTTCCAAATCTGAGCTCCCACCCCCACCCCTTGCCCATTTCTCTTGTGCTGCTGCTCTTATTTACCAGTATTTAGCCAAGACTTCTCTTCTACCACCATAAATCTTTATAAATTATGTTTGAGTTAGACATACCCTACCGTTGCAGTGAGAGGATCCAACATCCTGCTGACCCCAATTAAAGTGAAGTAAACTATTTAGATAGGAATGTGCAGCTATTTTAAAAAGACATAAATGGCAAGTGTTTACATACATGCTTTGCTCAGTATCAAAAACAGATCTACAAAGCTGGGACAGGCAGAATTATAAAAATATAATTATATGTTCCCACCTTCCCAAGCCTAGAGAGAGTGCTTAAGGATCAGGGAGACTCTGGTTCAACTTGACCTTCAGCCACAGAAACTCACAGAGTGACTTTGAGATGGTCATTCTCTTTCAGTCCAGGCTATTATCTGTTAAAATGAAGACAGATCACAATATGAGACACCTTTGAGCTTCTGGAGGAAAGGTGCCATATAAATTAACAACTAAGTTGACATTTTAAATTTGTGTTAACAATTCACGGTCTGTAGAAGGATAACCCTGGGTTCCAAGAAACTTGCAATCTGAACTTCAACATGCAGAAAAACTGGAGGCAGGAATAAACATGAGAAGAATATGCAGCTGTTTGGCTCACATGTTCCAAAGCTTGTTCAGAGACAGAGTTATTTATACATAGGCCAGCCAATAACAAAATTCTGATAAAATGAAGTAGCTTAAATGTTTCACAATAAAATTAAAATGCAAATTAAAATACAAGAACAAAAGAGGACAGCAGGCACCACGGGGAACCAAGGAAAGAGAGAAATCCCAAGTGCCAAGAAAGAGGAGGAGAATTTCAGGCGCCAATTCATTTAAGCCCAGCATATTTTAGAAATGTTGTTTTTCAGGGTCACTTTTGGAAAATAATAAACTAATTGACTAGCTCTTGGAATTCCTCAGCCCTCCCTTATTAAAACAAAAGGGAAAAAAAGAAAGATTAAATCAATAAAGCTAAAACAGAGTTTACATATTGGAACAGGTATCAAAAAAAAAAAAGAAAGAAAATATTTTGCTCTGTATCAGAAAACATGGGTGCCTGGCAACCTTCTCTAAGGGAAGGGTCTTTCCCCACTTGGATTAAAATGCAAGACAAATCTTTTCCTGCGTGCCCCTGTGATGTTGCCTTCATCCTGCCACTAACCTTAACTGTCCTGGTATTACAGAGATGATTCTTCTCTTAAACCGATAACCTGTGTCAGTCTCAAAGCCTGCACATAATGCCTGCCAGATGTCAGCAATGAAATCAACCTGGCATTTCAGGCTGGTGTGGGCAGAGGCTGTCCTGGCAATCTCTGGCCTTTCCCTTTTAGTGGCAATCTTCTTCGTAAAGCTGAAAGTCCAACTCTTTCAGATCAGGCTCTTCTAGCAAAAGCCAAACTATTGAACCAATGCATTGGTTTAGTGCATACTGCACAGCTCAAATCAGGACGGCATCATGTCATGGCAAGCCAGAACAAAGGCTGTAGAAGCCAGATAGGGATCGGGCAATGCATAGAGTAAATTTAATGCCAGCATAATTGTCTCCAGAACAGGAAGATAGCACTTTGAGCCACGAGGAAAAGTCAAAACAAGGATTTCTGGTTCAGAAGATATGCCTTTGGGGCTATATGATCATTCAGAGATAGTCATAGGCATAGTCCAAGGACAGAAACTGATCAAGCTCAGACTGGAAGCTAGAAGCGACAAGAAAACAGTATTGTGTTCATGTTTTACTTAGCCTATTTTGTTCATGTTTCCTTCAGAATCTTCTTGGAAAGTACTGTAAAATAGCTGTCTTTTTCTAGAAAGAGAGATAGGCAAGGCTGAAAATGAAGTCTGTTCACAGCTACAGCTATGAAATTAAAGAGAAATATACCTTCTGTCTACTACATCCTCAACAAAATATGTGATTTTTGTTTTTTGTATTCAAAAAAGATAAAAACATTTGGGTCAAATTGATGGTCCTGCCCTTTACAGGGACATGTCAGATTGTTTTCTTGGCAAGGTATACTCCTTTCCAGGATGAGTTTTTGACTTCCAGTTCTACCTCACATTCTTAGAATTTCCTGGTGATCTCCTATCCTAATCTGACCCTACTTAGCTTTTTCAAGATACTCAAGGTCAGGTATGTGCTGCTGTCTATATTTGCAGGCCATTTATACATCAAAATTATTCTCAGTGGTGCTTATAAGAGAGGGACTCCCTAAATTTTAAAAGAAATTTTAACTTTTTCTTGTAAATAAGTTCATCCATTGCCTGACAGAACTTATTCTTTGGAAACATGGCCATGATTGCAGTCTTAGACAAACTGGTGTAACTGAAGTCGGTGCTGAAGTTTAAAAAAAAATAACACTGGGTATTTGATAAGACAACATTTCTTTGGAACAGGTGGTCAATTAATTTTCTCAATGGGCCACATACGAACGTGGGCCTGTTGTGGAGAGCCCCTCCCCCCCCACATACACTGATGCTGCTGCAGGCTGGATAAGGACAACCCTAGGGCCAGATGTGGCCCATGGGCCATAAAATCCACAAGTCTGGTTTAAAAAAAGCATTGCCAGCTGTGCCCAAGAAGGCAGAATGCAGTGTATAAGTTTGTGGGAAATAATTTCAAGTCCCACCTTAGCCTGAAAACTGTCTGGGTGTGACTTTGGGCCAGTCACTCTCAGCTCAACTCATCTCACAAGGTGGTGGTTATGGAAAAAAATAAGACGAGGACAGAGTATTAGGTATGTCCGATACCTTGAGTTAGTTATAAAAATAATAAAGGCAGGACACACATACACACAAACACATAAATATTCTGAGTGGAAGTTAAAAAAAAAAATTGGTAGAAGGTAATCTCAAATCATATTTCTCTTGTTTCCAGAAAACAGTATGGATGTGGATGTGTAATCACTGGGAACCAAATGGAAATTTTACACTTTAAAAAAGGACTGCAGACTATTTAGATAAAAGATATAGACTTTCCACCTATAGAGCTTTCTCTCGGCTTTCATCTCTCAATATACTTGTTAAATAAAGCCCCTCTTGCCCTGTGGAGTCACAGTCTTGTGGTTTACTGCTGGGAAAGGAAGAACTACCCATCTTGCTTGCTTTACTTCTTCCCCATCCCCTGCAAGAAATAGGATTAATAAAATATCCATTAGTTCCAGTAGAGGATTTGTGAGGTTTAATTATCACGGGAGAAGGGGAGTTCACAGTTAAGGAGAGAAGAATTAATCCTCCTACAAATGTACTATAGTCTGCGAAAGATTCCGGGGGACTAAGGTAGGGTAAGGCACTTCAAACTGGGTTTAGCAAAAATAAAATATCTGAGAAATAAAACTTGTTTGCAGTTTTTTAAACCAGTTCTACTTTGGAATGCTTTTCAAAGAAGCCCAATTCAGATGTCTATGCAGGGGAAACAGCACCTGACTGACCTTGATGGAATAAAGGTGGGCCTGCTTGGTACTTTGATGGGAGGATAGGAATGAGAAGTAAAATAGGCAATACACGCACACACAGGGGCAATGGCAAAATATTTCCACACTGCTGTGAAGGAAACTATGCGAATGTGTTCCTGATATTACTAAGTTGACTTTTATAAGATGCTTAACAGTGTACAAATGATCATATCAGACTTGTGTACTATATAGCTAGATTTTTCCTACAGGTGGGATGTTGTATTTGATGTGTCAGCACTCAGGAGTGCTGTCAAGGAAATCTGATCTCAACCAGAATTCCACTGTCATGTAGCCCATCTGATTCCAGACACCTGCCCAAAACATCTGGGCCACACCTGAACCCAAGGAAGAAAACAAAATAGAGCTGAGTATTATCATACCTATAGCATGGCAGTTCAAGTCCTTAAGTGACTTTACCAGTGTTTTCATGTAGATTGAAAACACCATGGGAAGGAAGACTAAACATCAGCTAACGCAAGGACCTGGGAGTAGCTCTCCTTCAGATGCAGCAATTCAACTATCTGCCAAGAAAGCCAAGAAGTGTAAAACAAAGCTTTTGCTCTCAAAGAAGACGCTTATCACAACCTACATTTATTGCCTCCTCCAACCCAACAGCTCTTCACCCATTTTATGTCCAAAAACTACTTTTAAAATATTTTTTAAACAAAAAAATAATCCTAGGAATAGCAGGAGCACTGTCTTTAACATGAATTTCACTCAAACTGGATTTGAGAACTTGTGATTCTCATCAAAAGCTTTGACTGAACACTTACTTTAACCCATTTCCTTATGCAGTTAATCAGTCTCTCCCTACTTAGAACTGCTTTAACAGATGGCTACCCAGATACCCTTAAAACCATAGAAAAGTACATTTCCTTTGCTTCCACCACCCACAAAAAGGACTTAAAGTGTTCTCTAGCCTACTGGATAGCTTGCATCCTCAGCCTTCCCCCACCCACTCAGATTCTAGCTGTCCTTGCATTCATGTTTTATTGCACCAGGCAGCCAAGTATGCTTTTGATAGGCTGAGATAGCTGATGTGGACCTTGTATCAAGCCCTTGATAGTTCTCTGTTTCAGAGATCTGAGTTTTGATAGGGCACCATAGAAACCCTACAAAAAAGACAGTCTGCATCTCTTAGTTTGCATAAACTTGGGCAATCTGATCCAGACTATCAAAATATAGATCACTAGAAGGCAGCAAAAAGAGGAGTTTGTTTTTCCTGTTTTTGCTGCCATCTAGTGATTGTCTAGATTTTTTTATCTAGTAGCCTTAGTGTAACCCTCTGGTCGTTCTCTAACAATCGAAGCAAGTTGTAAATCAAAACACCTCTGCTGAATCATTTGCCAGACGTATAAACTGAGATAAATCTTGAATGAGGCTGGTGATTAATCAAGAGAACCATGACATTCTGCAGACAAAGAGAAGGCAGGTAGGTGCAGGGAAACACACAGCATGGATAAAACACCTCAGCAAAAGTAGGATAGTGGAACCTTTTCCACCGAGTACTCTTCTATCTGAAGAATCTTGTGCTAAATGAACTACTAAACATTAGGGGGAAACAGGTTACCGAGAAGGAATGCAGAATGCACATTTTGAAATAGCTCCTAAGCAAGAGATTGATTGATTGATTATTGCTATCAAGTCAGTGTCTACTCTAAACAACAGACGGTTAGATTTTCTCCATGAAGATCTGTCTCTCATCCAGTCCTTCAGCTCTTCCAATGATAACATTTATCAATGCTGTAATTGAGTCCATCCATCCTGCTGCAGCTCATCCTCTTTTTCCTTCCCTCTTTCCCGGCAGTATTAACTTTCTACAGAGAGCTAAGTCTTCGCGTGATGTGTCCAAAGTAGTGTTGGAAGAAACATCCCTCTAGGTTCTGCTCCAAGTGGGGAAAACAGACACTGGAAACATGGAGACTGCTTGGAAAGATGGTTTAATGGTGGACAGGATCACATGGCTTGAGTTCCTGAACAGAAAAGGGCAGATACAGGGAGTTCTTGGGTTTTTATGCTCTCTCTGGCTCTGCATTTCTTGGGGCCCCAAAAGAGTATCCTGATTGGTTGTCAGACTCCCAGGGGGTGGGGGCCTTGCTGGCTGATGGTCACATGTGCTTCCCAGGTCACATGTGGTGAGTTTCTGCTGCTATTGTGTAGAGGGCTAATCCTATCTTTGTTGGATCTTTGGCAATTCCTACTATGGCTCTGCCTGAAGGAGGCAGATCTTTGTTATGTAGAATAGACTGGCCCAGGCCTTAATGGCCCATTGACAAAGGGTGGGGGGCAGGAAGGTGGGAGCTGCTTTGTCTGTAAAATATGCTTCTCATATTTCTCATCCAGGGAAATATAATATTCTGCCTTTTTCATATTTCCTAAAATATTTCACTCTTCCAGGAAAGGGGTGGGTGCTAACTTCCTACAATCCCTACTCTTTTTTTTTTCAAAACGTGAGTTTTGAAACAAGTTCTTGGCAAAAGATTAAAATTGATCACATCAGGGAGGCTTAATGGGTGCTTTTAATTTTCTAATGCAAAGGGGAAGGCATTGATAGAGGCAACAGAAAAGGATTCCTTCAGTGGCTTCCAAAAGCTTTCAACCATGAAGGTCTAGCAGCCAGGGAAAAATTTCTGGTAAGAATTTTACAGTATCCAATTTTCCATGCCAATTAATTTCAGACTTCAGATATTACTTTCTGTGAGCTTCCAGTCAGGTTTCAAGCAAGCACATGTCCCAAAAATTTTTCACAGCCATAGTTTTCCTTTAAATTACAGGCTGCCCATTTCATGGGTTGGTTACTAAACCTGCCCTAGCTCTTAGTTTAGTGCATCCAGGATTTGTGAGTCCAAATTGAGGTTAGCCAGTGTACAATATCCATTCTTTTTTTTTTTTTTTGGTGTTACACATAATGAGCCCTGGGATTTCTACTCATGAGACCACCAGTGCAATATATCTTCCTTTACTGGGCAACTGGGCAGCATCATTTGTGAGTCACAGTCAGGGCTTGGGTTTTGGAGATCACTTTTCTGCTATCTCTTCAAGTGAGGGAATTGCCTGAGGGGTATTGCCCCCTCCCCCATCGAATTAGCAGGGAGATATGACTCCTTGGGCTTTTAGTGCTACAGAGCAAAAATCAACCTAGGAGAAGCTTTGTGTGGAGGTAAGTGAAGGAAATAGTTTCAATCTAATTCTGAATAGTATGTCTCTCTGTGTGTGCATGTGTATGCAGCTACTTTTACAATACAGGCAATACAAACATTTTTGACACATTTCTCCTCTCCACCAGACAGAAATCTTAAGGTGTACATAACTTGCTGTGGCAACCACTCTCAAATACAATTCTTACAATAAACTGATCACAATATGCATGAGAGAAGAAAGAAAACCTTACAATGAATTTCCACCCTCCTCATAGTCTTTCCAGCTGTCTTCTGGGAATTGAAAAGAGTCTTTTGGTCTTTACTTATACATCTCAGGGTCTTTTCTTTCATGTCTGCTGGGTAGCATGCTTGGTGGTAAGGCTGGTCAGTCAGGCTTGGGAAGGTCTGCTCCACTCTGGTTGCTGTGCTGACTTTCAGTGGAGACTGGATTCAAATCCAATTCCTGGTTCAAACAGATGGAAGGTCTCCTCTGGAGGCAGCATCTGGATCCATGTGCTCTGCTTCCACAGGTTGCAGAGTCCTTTGTGCAGGGCTGAAAGACATTAGAACAGGGTCCCCTCCCCCCTTTGTGGGTAATCTTCTCAGGAAAGGCATTGTAACAGGATTACAGATGCGGGGGGTAGATAGCTTGCAGAGTTTGAAAAGAAACAACACAACAGTATTGCAGTTACTAAACAGATAATGCAGTTTCAACAAAATGGAGACACAACAGATAAGAAAAAACTGGATTCACATGCTTCAGGAAAGAGATGAACAGGTAAACCCATTTAAACACATACAGTAAATGCAAGACTGATTTTTTTACTTGTAAACAAACTTAAAACGTTTCCTCATAAACTTGAGTTGTTACTTTAAAATACAGAGAGAGGAGGAGAAAAAAAACAGAAATGAAATGAAATGCTCTCTTTAATCTGTGTTTGTTGGCCAGACAAACACAGGGCAAAGGCTCTTTCTTTCTTTTTTCTCTCTCTCCCCCATTTTCATTGCTTCAACCTTTTTTTTTTTCTTTTCTAACAATTTAAAATTCTTGTCTCTAGAGATCAGATACATTTTACAGTTACAATTACCTCGAGGGTGCACAAAGACTTAGACACACACACATAAAAAGAAGGAAGACAAAGAGAAGAAAACAGAACTCTGAGATTTCACACACACTGATCATTCCCACATAAATCTCAGTTAAATTAGGGAAGGCACAAATCTTAAGAAACATACCACGTGGTTGCATAGAAGACAGAGAGACAAACAAACAAACAAAACAAACAAACAAAACAAAACAAAACAAAACAAAACAAAACAAAACAAAACAAAACAAACAAAAACCCCCAACATTCCTATTTATATATTTCCCTTTTCTTTTAAGTACCTTTATTTAGCCAAATTTGTCTCCCGGTGTTATCTCTTAGCAAAGCCCATTTTTGACACAATTTTCCTAATTTCCTTTTATCCATGCCCCTCAATATGGGCACCCGCCTGGCGTCCCAGGCCGCGAGCACTTCATCTACTGGGGTTCCCGCCACCCGCGAACTATCGCTACCCATGACCCTTTCCTTTTCTCCGGAAGGATCACTTCGACTTAGCCGGGTGGCACGCTCTCAGTTTTCAGAGGAAAAAGCTCTGGGAAGGACTTCGATTCCCTTGCGAAGTATGGGCCCCTTCCTCCAGGGAATCACCACAATTTTTCGGATCCAAAAAGGGGATCCGCGAGGACCTGCTGACCCCTGCAGCCAGGTGTGGGCACCTCCTCTTACACACACACACGCTCGCCCCGTGTCTGGGCTGGACAAAACCGGGTTTCCCTTTCACAATTTTATTACCACCCCCCCTTCACACGCTTCTGTTCGCTCGGCTTCCATTCCTTTTAAACACAAAGTTCCATGTTTGGCAACCCCCCCTTGCTTTCTCTATCCTACCGGTCATGGCTCGGTGGAGCTAGCAGTAGGCAGAGGTGCGGCTAGAGGTCGCTCAAAGAGGTGAAATCAGACTGTTTTCCAGGTGGAATCCCACACACACACATCCTCCTTCCCTAACAGAAGGTCCTGTGCTCTGGCAAAACCCCCATGCTCTCCAGACTGTTAGTCTTTCTGCGGTTAGGAAATGCACAGAGGAAGCAAGATCCAGCTGTGATTGGGAGAAGGGCCTTCACTACACACATGCAGGCATACACAAATTTCCCATGCTTTTCCATACTTCAAAATTAAAATTTAGAGGTACTCACCTTCTTTCCAAGCAGCCTTTGAGCTCAAACTCAAAACCCCTTTAAAACCTAGTTCCAAATGGCCAAGGTCCAGGAAAACATACCCACAGACTCAATGGGTCTGCTGCTAGCAAGGGAGGCTTACCTGGGCCTGGTCCATTGGTTAGGTTAGCTTGGAGTCCCACCTGGGTCGCCAATTGTTGGAAGAAACATCCTTCTAGGTTCTGCTCCAAGTGGGGAAAACAGACACTGGAAACATGGAGACTGCTTGGAAAGATGGTTTAATGGTGGACAGGATCACATGGCTTGAGTTCCTGAACAGAAAAGGGCAGATACAGGGAGTTCTTGGGTTTTTATGCTCTCTCTGGCTCTGCATTTCTTGGGGCCCCAAAAGAGTATCCTGATTGGTTGTCAGACTCCCAGGGGGTGGGGGCCTTGCTGGCTGATGGTCACATGTGCTTCCCAGGTCACATGTGGTGAGTTTCTGCTGCTATTGTGTAGAGGGCTAATCCTATCTTTGTTGGATCTTTGGCAATTCCTACTATGGCTCTGCCTGAAGGAGGCAGATCTTTGTTATGTAGAATAGACTGGCCCAGGCCTTAATGGCCCATTGACAAAGGGTGGGGGGCAGGAAGGTGGGAGCTGCTTTGTCTGTAAAATATGCTTCTCATATTTCTCATCCAGGGAAATATAATATTCTGCCTTTTTCATATTTCCTAAAATATTTCACTCTTCCAGGAAAGGGGTGGGTGCTAACTTCCTACAGTAGGATGCAAGTAGTCCTCAACCTACGACCACAATTGAGCCCAAAATTTCTATTGCTAAGTGAGACAGTTGTTAAGTGAATTTTGCCCCATTTTACGACCTTCCTTGCCACAGCTGTTAAGTGAATCACTGCAGTGGTTAAGTTAGTAACATAGTTGTTAAGTGAATCTGGCTTCCCCATTGATTTTGCTTGTCAGAAGGTCGTAAAAGGTGATCAAATGATCCCCAGGACACTGCAGGTGTCATAAATGTGAACCAGTTGCCAAGCATCCAAGTTTTGATCAAGCGTCCATGGGGATGCTGCAATGGTCGTAAGCGTGAAAAAAGGTCATAAGCCACTTTTTTCAGTGCCATTGTAACTTTGGTCACTAAACGGATTGTTGTAAATCGAAGACTACTGGTGCCTGTAATGTGAGTCTGTTCATTTGTGCCTCAGGTGAGAAAGGAAGAAGTAATCCAGCTAAAATGTAGGTTTCATTCAAATCTTCCACACCTTTCAGATTAAGGGAGGAGGCAAGAAAACACAGTGGCTCCATCCTCCCACCCCCACCCAAGCCCATGCAAGGCTTGAATGAAGCCTTCCATTCTCCATCCAGTTCTTAAATCCTGAGTGGCAGCTTCTCCCTTTACCCACCTTGCATTTACAAACATCATTTTAAGGCAGATCAGAAACCCTTGGTGGCAAGCAGCTCTTTTAATGAATTCCCCCTGCCCATCCAGAAAGACAGTTTCCATGGTGAATGGCTATTAGTCAAAATATAAAAGTATTGGGAAAGAACAGTGAATACAAGATTTATATAGATTAATTTTAATTTTTTGGATTTAATTTCAACTGTATTTTTATTTCTTTGACACCCCTCTGCTTCCCAAAACAAATCCTAGAACCTATTCCAGGCATCTCTTGGTAAAAAAAAGAAAGAAAAAGAAGAATAACTTAATTACAAAGGACAATAATTAACCTGTCTGTGTAGTTTCATAGGCTCATTAATTTCCGAGACATGGTGACCATCCGGATTAAGAAAAAAGTACTTGAGAAAACATGTTGTTCTAATTAAGTGGAGGCTCACAGGGGGAAAATGCTGGGAGTGGGAGCTTTTTTATTATTATTTTTAATGAGAAGGGGCAATGATGTCATTAACTCCCCTTCCCCAGATTTCCCTGCTCCCTCTAAATATACAGTGGAGGGAGGGAGAGTGACTGGCTTTTCTCAGTAACAATAGATTGTTGCTATCCACCTCTTGTAATGCAAAGTATTTTGGGTGGGTTGGTCTTGAATAGGCAATTAAGACCCATTAGCTTCACAAAGGGCCTGTCCCTAGCGGAGATGAAAACTGCTGGAACTGGACAGTCTGTCTTTTATCATGCAATCTCCCCCTTTCAACAGCAGCGTGTTTTTGTCTGCATCCAGGGTTTGTGTCTCTTGTTGCAGAAGTGTTAAAGAAGAACTTTAGTTCTCTGCCATTGATTTTAGAATATGCCTTCATCCCTCTAGCAAAAGACTTTTCTTGCACGTTCCTTTAAGATATGGGGATGCTTGTTCTTTTACATGAAAGGCATTACAGCATTATTTAAGTTACACAAATTTTATATTAACAATAAAAAAAATCTATTCCACTAGTATAAAGAGCAGATTGTACAGCAGTTATGTATGTGTGGGTTTTCAGTTAATATAGACCTCTATTATCTACAGTAATCTTTTTCTGGATCTGTCAGAGAGATATTCAGTTAGAAAAGAACATAGAATAATAGAGTTGGAAGGGACCTTGGAGGTCTTTTAGTCCAATTAGATCAGAAGTGTCAAACTCCAGGCCCAAGGGCCGGATCTGGCCCATAGGGTGGTTAGATCTGGCCTGCGGGGCTGCCCTGGAAACAGCGAAGGACTGGTCCACAGTGCCTCTGCCAGCGAAAACAGAACTTGGGAGGGCTGCATGCAGGAGGCCATCACAGCCAAAAATGGAGCTTGCAAGGGCTGCAGGCTGTACTCCCAAGCTCCATTTTCACTGGCAGAGGGTTGCAGGAGGCCGTCGCAGCTGAAAAACAGAGCTCGGGAGCCCATTTTCACTGGCAGAGTGCTCAGGCCACCACAGTAGCCTCCAACATGAGTGACGTCGAGCTGGCCACGCCCACCCTGGCCACACCACCCTGGCCCCCAAGGTCAAACAACCCTGATGTGGCCCTCAATGAAATTGAGTTTGACAGGACTGCACTAGATACACAGATAAATGATCATCCAGTCTCCTTTTGAAGCCTCCAGTGAGAGAGCACCCACAACTTCTGAAGACAAGTTGTTTCATTGGTTGATTGCTCTCACTGTTAGGATAAGTTCTCCTTAGTTCTAGGTTGCTTCTCTCCTTGGTTAGTTTCCATCCATTGTTTCTCATCTTGCCTTTTGGTACTTTGGAAAATAGTTTGACCCCTTGTCTTTGTAGGAGCCCCTTAAATAGTGGAACTCTGCTATCATGTCACCCCTAATCCTTCTTTTCATTAGAGCAGACATAACCAATTATGCCCCACACTCCGATTGTAAGGCTTCTAAGAACTCTGTGCAATTGGCTAGGCAGTAATTGTCCAGTGGTGATGAGGGCACCACTGGAAGACCTGAAAGGCCAACTTAGAGATAGATCATCCTGGAGAATGTAGTCTATCCATATACTGTAGTTGCTAGGAATTGAAAGCGACTTGATGGTACATAATCATTCAGTAAAGGTAATGATGAATCAAGAGTAAGAATCCAGATCTGTCTGGCCACTATCCAGCAATCTAATACTGTTCTGCCTGTTAACAATTTCCACTTTTTTGATTGTCAGCTGATCATGATAAATTGAATATTATGTTCTGTACTGCCATTCTTTGCAGTGTGTGTGTGTGTGTGTGTGTAATCTCTCAGTGTGTATTTATAGTTATAGATGCAGACAGCTGGTTCTTGAGTACATGCCTCGGGGGGGCTGTGATCACGCATGCCTACTTTCCCAATTTTCCCACATCACCACTGCTGGAGGAACCTGACTTCAGCAGAAGAAGCCAAGCCATGAAGCAAAATGCTGCAGTGTAGGTTGTTCAGCTCAATTACGTTTATGTTTATGTTAGCAGTTGCCTGATTTGCTTGTATGTGCATTGGTTGACCAAAGTAAATACAGCACCAATGCAGAATGTATTGAAGTGATATCAACATATGCAATTGCTATGATTAAATTTCACCCCTTGAAAAGGACAAATTATACACACACACATTAATTGCATGATCATTGTTTCCATATGCCAATCTTCCATATGTCTTTTCGCATATTATTTTATCTGCTTGCCTTGTTCCTCCTACATTGATGCTATAATAATGAAAAACCGCACAAGCCACTTAGGTATACTTGCTTTTTGTGTAATCACAGACATTTTAATGATCTTTGCATAATGGTGCATTTCTTTCTGACATTTTAAAAATAATCATCACCCACTCTCAACCAAGGAACTGTAATAGCTATTCATACACTAATAGCCAGAGAGCAGCAATTTTGGCATGAATCTATAGCTCTGCCTCCATTAACAGTCCATGAACCAATGTATAATTCACTAGCAGTTTCAAAATTCAGTTACAAAGTTGAATCAATACAGTGTAAATTCATGCAACTGAAAAGAATATGAGCTATTAGAGACTCGGCATTTTGTTTGATGTTGGATGAAATTGATTTAGTAGGTCATGTTGCTGAAAGCTAGTCCTAGTGAGGTGTTGTTGGGTTGTTGTGTTTCTTTTTGGGGGGGTGGGGGATGGGGACAATATTCAACTCCAAAATTAGAAACACTACATTTGAGCATCTTGTAGAATTTTTTTTCTCCTATAAACTTTAAAAGTGACGGCATATTTTATTTACACAATTCTTAGGTAATACATACACACATTCTGGGGCCCACTTATGGGTTTGCGGCAGGGGTGAAATGCTCCCAGTTCGGACCAGATC
Source organism: Pituophis catenifer annectens (assembly GCF_029215685.1). Lineage (NCBI taxonomy): Eukaryota > Metazoa > Chordata > Lepidosauria > Squamata > Colubridae > Pituophis > Pituophis catenifer. Next base: position 242,654,981 of record NW_027256881.1, on the reverse strand, counting down.
ACCTGATCAGGTACTGATGGTGGCGGGTGGTTCAGAGAACCGGTAACAAAAATCCCTGCGCCCCCCCCCATGCCCAGCTGAGCCACACAATCATCAGAGGCTGGTTTTTTTACTTTTAAAAGCATTTTTTCTACAACCTCTTCGGCCGAAAAAAATGCTTTTAAAAGTAAAAAAAAAAAAAGCCTCTGATGATCGCGCGACTCAGCTGGGATCGTCAGAGGCTTTTCAAAGCTTTTTTTTCTGCAACCTCTTAAGGTTGTAGAAAAAATGCTTTTAAAAGTAAAAAAAAAAAAAAAGTTGGCCATGCCCACCCAGTTACATTACCCCACCACCACCAAGCCACGCCCACAGAACCGGTAGTAACAAATTTTAGATTTCACCTCTGGTTTGCAGATTGGAGGAGAATGGACTGATGCCAAGATAAAACGATTAAGGTAAATTCTTCATGATACATTTATGGTTCAGCAAATCTGAACCAAAGATTTCTAACTCATAACCTTCAGATTCTATTTATTAAGATAATTTTGGTTTCAGATTGCAATCCATAGGTATGTGGCATTCCCAATTTTATTTTGTTTCCAGATTTCAAAAAGACTTTATTGTTGTAAAATGTGTTTGCCCCAATTGTTCTGATCTTTTCTCTTGGGCTCTAAGCAAGCATGGCTGATGAATGCACAGGTGCCACCTCACCATTTTAGAATTGGAATAAATTGAATCCAGTGTTAGCAAAGGAATGATGTAAATTCCCTATATGGGGAGAAGTGGGGTAAAAGCAGATAAGCTCTGTGGGGTCTCTGAAAATCCTGAAAGTACTGAATAAATGGAATTCAGTCTGTGTTTCCCCAAAACGTGTCTGCCAGACCTGTCCAAAATAATGAAAACTACACTGTGCTTTTATTATTCCACCAAAGGTTTTAGAAATATGGCCGTAACTATTTTTCATTACTGACTTGCTAACTAGACCTACCGATAGATGGGCGCTGATTTCTCCAATTTGGCAGATTTCAGGTATCTTCCATGGTCTATAAAACTGAGGGTAATACTTCAAAACAAAAATAAAGAGATAAAGAATAAAACATTGGTATTGATTGCCATTTTAACTAACGTTTGATTGTAAACTACTCTGACACTTTGTGGGATAGGTGGTCTTTAACAAATTATTGTAAATAATTATTATAAAGGTAAAGGTTCTCCTCGCACATATGTGCTAGTCGTTCCCGACTCTAGGGGGCAGTGCTCATCTCCGTTTCAAAGCCAAAGAGCCAGCGCTGTCCGAAGACATCTCCGTGGTCATGTGGTCGGCATGACTAAATGCCAAAGGTGCACGGAATGCTGTTACCTTCCCACCAAAGGTGGTCCCTATTTTTCTATTTGCATTTTTTAAGTGCTTTCGAACTGCTAGGCTGGCAGAAGCTGGGACAAGTAACAGGAGCTCACCCTGTTACGTGGCAGTAGGGATTTGAACCGCTGAACTGCCGACCTTTCGATCGACAAGCTCAGCGTCTTAGCCACTGAGCCAACACATCCCATAAATAATTATTATACATAGAAATACAGATGGCTTCTTGTCAGCATCCAAGCAGGAAGTCCAAATCTCTCTCTAGCCTTCATTGCTGAAATTAAAGTAATAAACCAGACTCTGATAGTATCTTTTCCAACAATCAAATTTTATTCAAAGGCATAAACTTTCCATACTCTTAAAGTTGCTAAGGTAGAGATACACTGGATTAGAGTAACTAGGGGTAACCTTCTCTTTCGTATGCAGTATTTTTCTTACTATAATAAGGAATTCTTGGAAGAAGAGCTCTGCAATGGATGTTTTAAATTATCACCCCATCCAGTGTGTAACATCAGCTCTGCCTGTTTTATGCCCAAGCTGTCTACTACTTCTATATGTCATATCTGGGCTGTCAGCAGAATTCTGAGGAGATTTTGCAGAACCAGAAGCAGTCAAGACCAAAGTCAAGCACAGAACTAAAGAGGTCAAACCAGGAGGCAGGCACAAAAGAAGGCTGGAACCAAGGACTAAAGGACTCAGGAAACTCGAGAAAGCTTTGATACTTAAGCAAGCTTTAACTGAGATCATCCCCATTTAGTCCCTTGCTGGCTGGCTCTAAACTTTTAGAAGAAAAGTTTAATACTTCCCTAATGAGTTTGAAGTAGTGACACTGAAGATTTAGGAACAGAAAGATGGGTCCCTTGCTACAGCTATCACTGACCCTTTTGCCTGGCAAGTCCCTCTAAGAAAAGGAACTGTTAGCTTCTCTGATGTAATCTGTGTTCAGGATGCCTATAAACCTAGAGTTAGTCTGATTTTCTACCAGGAGTTCTTAGGTGGGTGGGATCAGTTAAGGCTTGAGGATACAAAACAGTAAAGGCTGCAACATTACTGTTACGCTCTGTTTGGAAAGCACCAAGACCCCTTCAGCAAGGGCAGAAATAGTAATAGAACAACTAAAGAACATGAAAGAAGAAGGGAGAAAGAACATGAAAGAGTAAAAACCATTTTCAGACCTAAGCAAAGCATCAAGGGGTCTACAAAAAAAGAGAGAGAGGAGAGTTGGAAAAAGGCATCCAGTACAGTACTAGCTTCTGTCCCCTGGCTGTCCCTTTCACACTTCTTCAGAGTGCAGAGCAATTACCTTCAGTGAAAAAAGGCTTCTCTAGCCATGAAGGCTCTTCCATTAATTAGTATCCTGGGGAAATTAGGAGCCTCAATCTTAGCAAGGATCTCTGTAGGTAGATGATGCTCCTGCTGCATGACAAGATCTCCTTGGGGAGAACAGTGCAGTAGGTAGAGGCAGTGGGCTTCTTCCTGCTCCTCCTTTTAATCAGGGGACTTACACGGGTTCCAAGGAAGCCAAAGAAAGGATACTGGTTACTATTTTGTATCAATTAGTGACATCCATGGCAAATAAGAACCTGCCTACAATGACAAATGCTGCCCTTGGTTATTTGTCACCTCTTGCCTGACATAAATAAATTAGTTGTGGCCTCTGCATGAAGACATCATCATGCACACATCTTAATTTGCCTTCCTTTTGCTGCCCCCCACCTCCCCAGACACCCGTGATAGACAGACAGACAGACAGGCAGGCAGACAGGCAGGCAGGCAGGCAGGCAGAATTCTTTATTGGCCAAGTGTGATTGGACACACAAGGAATTTGACTTGGTGCAAACACTCTCGGAGTATATAAAAGAAAAGATACATTTGTCAAGAATCATAAGGTAAAAGATGACTGAATACATGAAAAGATAGTTGAGGCGAAGTATTGGTCAATATTATCCTGAGTAGAGTGACAGACCTCTGCAATGCTGTAATTTTGGGATGTGAAAAGGGCCTTAAATTGTTGGATTGGAATTATCCATTTTGGACTTTTTTTTTTTTTTTTTTTGATAAATATATCATGCTTATCCTGAGCTATATGGCAAGAGAGCTATGCTGGGGCATGCAGAAGATCTGGTTGTTACCCCATTATGATGGTGGGAATTAATAATCCTGAAGAAATCCACTACTACAGATATTATATGGAATACAATTATAATGTCACTCGGGTGGTTGTTTTCCTTTTTCATATACATGAAGATATTTATTATTGATGGGGGCAGATGATAACTGAGGATTTTGAACATTCTGCTGCAATCAGGATGCTATGTTACCCTAATATGGGTGATGGAGTTAACAATCCAGTGGAGAGACATCAAAGAAGATATTATATTATATGGATTATAAGTTTAAAGTCATTGATTTTATCTATATAAGGGAATATTTTTTTTTAGTAGGGTGGGCAGAAGAATAAAGATATTAAGAATTGTTTTGTATGGTAATTTTGTAGGAAAGTGGGTGGAGACAGGTTAGTTTATTGATTGTTTAGTTTAAGAAAAGGGATGTTTAAGAGATACATTTATGGGAGTGGAGGAAATGGATAGAGCTGAATAAATGTTAAATTAGGATTTATTATATAGCTTTTTAGGGGAAGGCTGTTTTGAAATGTTATATTAATATACATTAAAGATTAAATGTTAAAATAGGATTTATTATATAGTCTTAAAGTGGAAAGTTGTTTTGAAATGTTATATTAATATATAGATATATGTATGGGGGAGGAGAAAAAGGGCAGATTATTGCTAAATTGGGAGTTATAATAATGTTATTATGCTAAACCAGAAGTTATTATACAATGTTACAGTAGAATGTTATTTTGAAATGTATGGTAAAAGGGGGATGTAATAATATTATTAGAAAGAAAGGGTCAGTATTTGAGGGATGGAGTAAGGGGATGGTAAAATATTATATAATCTGTTACGAATTTGGATTTTATTTTGAAGAAGTCACAGGGGGACGGGTGGTGAGGGGGGGTTAGGGAGGAGGGGGGGGAGAAAAAAGGGGGGGAAATTTGTATTTGAAAAACTTTTTTCAATAAAAAAAAAAGAATCATAAGGTACAACACTTAATGATAGTCATAGGGAAACAGTCAATATAAACCGTAAGGATACCAGCAACAAGGTTAGAGTCATAGAGTCATAAATTGGAGGAGATGGGTGATAGGAACGATGAGAAGATTAATAGCAATGCAGACTTAGTAACTAGTTTGACGGTGTTGAGGGAATTATTTGTTTAGCAGAGTTTTTGATTTGGGTCTTCTATATAACACTCATAAATTGTAAGCCACCCAGAGTCGTCTTGTGTTGAGATGGGCAGCAAACAAATTAACTAAATAAGCAAACAAATAAATACACACACACATACATACATATGTAAAAATATCACTTTGATATGTGGAACAGAAAGATCTTCTTGTTTTGTGACACAATAAAGCGAACTCTGTTTACTGTAAGCAAGGTCAATTTATATTTGATTCATGTTTACTTCCAAACACAGTTAGCCAGAATCTCTTTTTGTAGCTCAGCCTAAAATGATATGCATAAGCTAAAAAAAAAGGGAGGGGGAGTACCTGGGAAACATGGCAACCGCATGGGAAAGTGGATGTCTCCCATGAGACATTAGCCAGACCCCTCTTTCGACTTGGGAGGGATCGAGTGGAGAGAAGGGCTGCTCAGAGGCTTATCACTGAGAGAAAACTAGGCCTAGTGGGAGCTTCTGAAGAGCATCAGGAACTGCTGACTCTCAGAGTAGGTGGGCCAACTTTCCGTGTCTCTGAAAACAAATAAAATATGACAGCTGCAAAGAACATTTTGTGCAGGCAGGAGAATATACTTAGTGACCCGATTGATTGAGTTCACTACCTTTAATGCCAGCGAACATAAAATATGGTCCAAATGACTCAGAAGGTCAGTTAGGGGATTGTTCACAAACGGGGGAAATGTGGGGTGTAGTTTTGTAAATAAACGAACAGTAATATCTTAATCAAACATAATCATGCTTATTCAAATATGAATAGGCCACTCTCCATCTTAGTTAACTTACCTGCAGTCAAACCTTGTGGAATGTAATAATGAGTATAACCTAGCATGTGTGAGTGAAAAAAAAGCACATTTCTCTGCAATAAAAATAAAGCATTGTCCCACCCACCCATTTTTATATGCAACTCCTCCATGGAACCTTTGTATTTTGGCATACTTGTTGGAGGCAACTGAAACATAGTGCATGGCTATAATACACCATGTCTATTGGCCATGTCTCCTGTTTGGCACAAGGCAGTCCTCCGCCTGAAGGGCTTTTAGAGGCTAATTTGTCATATGAAGGCCTCTTTTTGTTTTTTGTTTTTTTTTATTGAAAAGTTTTATAAGAAATACAAACATTCCCCCCCCCCCACACCCTTTCCCCCTCCCCCCTTCCCCCCTCCCTAGACTTCCCAGAACAGGCACAGGGTATAGCATTCACAAACATAAAGCTAAAATATGCTAACAAATTATTGCATTCATATTCTCCCTAAGTCTTTAACTCCTTATAGCTCAAAAACTATAAACATAAACTACTTAAAAATATTTCATTCATAAGCTATATGAATCTTCTTGTTCGGATACTTTTTTTGCATATAGTCAATCCATCTTCTCCATTCTGATATGTATCTTTCATTTGAATGATCTTTAAGATATGATGTAATTTTTGCCATCTCAGCCAGATGCACAACTTTTAATGTCCATTCCTCAATGGTAGGTGGATCTTCCTTCTTCCAGTACTGTGCCACCAGTAACCTGGCAGCTGTTATTAAATTCAAAACCAACTTAGTCTCTATTACAGTACAATCCGTGACTATTCCCAACAAAAAAACCTGTGGTGTACATTTAATTTTTTTCCTTAAAATATTTTGAATAATCCACCATATTTTAATCCAAAAAGCCTTAATTTTTTTACATGTCCACCATATATGAAAATATGTAGCATCTTCATACTCACATCGCCAACACTTGGGTTGTAAATTTGGATACATGCAGGCTAGTTTTTTTGGGTCTAAATGCCATCTATAAAACATTTTGTAAAAGTTCTCTCTTAAGTTTTGAGCTTGTGTGAATCTTACATTTCTAACCCATATCTTTTCCCATGTATCCAACATTATTGGTTCACCTATATTTTGTGCCCATTTTATCATACAATCCTTGACTAGCTCTGTTTCTGAATCTATTTCCACTAATACATTATACAGCCTTTTAATATGCATTTGACCTTTATCTCTTATTTGCTTTATCAAATTCTCATCCTGCTGCAAAATACCAGTTTTTTGATCCTCTCTCCATCTGGCCTGCAGCTGACCATACTGAAACCAAGTTTTAATAATTCCTTCTTCTTTTAATTGCTCCATAGATTTTAATTGTAATCTAACTCCTTCCTTATAAAGGAGTTCCTTATATGTAAACTTATCTTGCTTTTGCTCCAAATTTATATTCTCTATCGCGTGTCTGGGTACTGTCCATATTGGTAACTTATCCTTTAGTTTATATTTATACTTTTTCCAGAAGGCCTCTTTTTGTGAAGGGATGGAGTCAAATCCATATTAAAGCTCAAAAGGCCAGGGAATGGGAGGATATGAAGCTGCTCACTAGTAGTTCCCTGGATAGTAACTAGGCAGCCCCACAATTCATTTGCTCAGTTTTCCCTACTAGGATAGGATTCTTGAACTTCTCCTTTCATTCTAGAATGTGTTTCTAATTTCACACTCATAAATATTAAAATGAGGTTGGGATTAACAAATTTGTGGAGGTTACTACTAACCAGGAGGGTACGATTGTTATAAGAAGTTCTGATTAAAAGTTTCTTATTCTCCCAGGAATCCTAGTCTTTTTGATTAGGGAATATATTGAAAATTTGAGAATACAGGTAGTCCAGTGGTGAGTTGCTACTGGTTCTCCTCGGTTCTTGTGAACCCGTAGTGGAAATTTTGAGTAGTTCGGAGAACCGGTAAATACCACCTCTGCCTGGCCCCACCCCCAATCCAGTCGCTGCCTCCCGAGTCCCAGCTGATGGGCTAGAAGGAAAAAAATCAGGGCTCACTTGACAAAGAAGAGGAAAAAAAACCCAAGACATCTTAGCTTTAAATTGAGAAGCCAAGAAGCCTCCCAACTGATTGGCTAGAACTGATCCGCTCCTTGTAAACCGCTCGGTGGTGGTAGATTGGCAATTGAGGCCAAGCTGCCTGAAAGTGGTTTCTGATGCTCTCGGTGGGGGCAGAGTGGCAAAAACCCCGTTTAAACTCTTGTCGCGGCGCTTCAAAGGGCTGCCCTACAGCTGATCAGCGCTAAAAGGCAGTGTGGTGGTAGACCAGCGCACTCCAAAAACAAATGGGTAGACCGGTACGGCTCTGCAAGCAGTTAAAAGCCTGGTAGACCAATACCTCTGCTAAATCCTAAAGAATTGTTTGTCACATGACTATCAAGCCACGCCCACAAAACAAGCCATGTCCACAGAACCAGTAGTAAAAAAATTTAGACCCCACCCCTGAGGTAATCCTCGGCTTATGACCACAACTGAGCCCAACATTTCTGTTGCTAAGTGAAACATTTGTTAAGTGAATTTTGCCCCGTTTTACAATTTTTCCTGCCACAGTTGTTAAGTGAATCACCGCAGTTGTTAAGCTAGCAACATGGTTGTTAAGTGTATCTGGCTTCCCATTGGCTTTGCTTGTAAGGTCGCAAAAGGGATCACATGACCCAGGGGCACTGCAACCGTCATAAATAATGTATGAGTCAGTTGCTAAGCATCTGGATTTTGATTAGGTGACCATGGGGATGCTGCAAGGTTGTAAGTGTGAAAAATGGTTATGTCACTTTTGTTGCCTTATCCTTAGCCTGTCTTTTTTAAGGCAAAAGTGGATGTCCCAACAAAATATTGGATTGTAGCCAGACATCTTTTTCATTTTTCAATAACTTCTGTGAGTCTCCATTAGAGCTATTGCCTTGCTCTACGGCATACAAATAGTCCTGGACTTCCAACAGTGCATTTAGTGACCGTTCAAATGGCAACGGCACTGAAAAAAGTGACTTGTGACAGTTTTTTGCTTTCCCATGATTATGTGATCAAAATTTGGACGCTTGGCAACTCACTCATATTTATTATGATGGTTGCCATATCCTGTGGCCATGGGACAGTGGTGAAATCTAAAATTTGTTGCTACCGGTTCTGTGGGTGTGTCTTGATGGGTGGGGTGATGTGACTGGGTGGGCGTGGCCAATTTTTTTTTTAACTTTTAAAACCATTTTTTCTACAACCTCTTCAGCGAAGAGGTTGTAAAAAAATGCTTTCAAAAGGCTCCGACGATCCCAGCTGAGTTGCCTGATCGGCAGAGGCTTTTTTTTCTTTTAAATGCCTCTGCCGGTCAGGCAACTCATCTTGGATCGTCAGGCATTGTCTTGGATTGTCAGCTTGGATCGTCAAACTCAGCTTGACAATCAAGCAACTGAGCTTGGATCATCAGAGGCATAAATGCCTCTGACGATCCAAGCTCAGTTGCCTGATCATCAGAGGCTTTTTTTCTTTTAAATGCCTCTGACGATCCAAGCTGAGTTGCCTGAGTTTTAAAAAAGCCTCTGCCAATCAGGCAACTCAACTTGGATCGTCAGAGGCATTTAAAAGAAAAAAAGCCTCTGATGATCACACTGCTCAGCTGGGCTGGGGGGGGGCAGGGATTTTTGCTACCAGTTCTCCGAACCACCCGCCTCCATCACTACCGGATCGGGCGATCTGGTCCGAACCAGGAGCATTTCACCCCTGCCAAGGGATCACCTTTTGCAACCTTATGACAAACAAAGTCAGTGGGGAAGTGAGATTTGCTTAGCAAGCCTGTTACTATCTTAAAAACTGCAGAGATTCACTTAACAACAAAGGTGGTAAAATGGGGCAAAAAAAAAAATCTCACTTAGCAACAGAAATTTTGGTCTCAGTTGTGGTCATATGTCTTACATGTATGCTGGTTTCTGACAGTTTTATATAAATATATTACTGAAATATTCTGGACTCCTAAGGGCCATTTGAGAACCTCAGAAGCATAGGTGCTCATTTCTAGCCATGATGACACAGAAAGGAGAAAACATGGATTGTGAAATCACAATGCAAGTTCACAAGCAAGAACTGAACCTAAAGGGTAGAATTTGCCTCACGATGTCATATGTCATTCCTCCTGCTGCAAATATCTATGCTCAGGAAGAACTCTTGTTTGAGCAAAATTCTAGAAGTGTTTTCCATACAAGGAATAAAGCCAGTTTTCTGACCGAAATTATGCCCTAGTTTATAAATGCAATCCTTTCCAGATAATTAGGGACAACGTCTGTGTCATTCTTTTGAAAAAAGGCTAATGGCATCTGTTTTTGTCACACATTCATACGTATACATAAACACTCATCAATTCCAACTGTTGTTCTTTATTAGATTGATTGATTGATTTATCCATCCATCCATCTAGTCATTCATTCATTTGACTTATATGTCACCCATCTCACCAGACTATCTATTAGTATCTGTTCTGGTCTTCCAGCCATCCTATTTGCACCCTACAGCCTGTCTTGAGCCTCAAAGATAAATTGAATGCCATAATTTGAGGACACTTTGCTTCCATCTCATATCCCAAGTGTGTCACCACATCATGCCTGGTTGCCTGAAGCATTCATGATCAGAACACAGAGAGAGGAAGCTGTTTACATCTGCAAGCCAGAGGCCCTGATGGAAGGAAAGCAGGTGGAGGAAGACCCATAATTTTCCAATAGCAATCCCAGCCATTACTGTAATTGAGTCATGCCTGCGCCATAAAGAAGGCCGTGGAATACCAAGGAAGGAAGGAAGGAAGGGAAGGAAGGGAAGGAAGGAAGGAAGGAAGGAAAGGAAGGAAGGAAGGAAGGAAGGGAGGGAGGGAGGGAGGGAGGGAGGGAAGGAAGGAAGGAAGGAAGGAAGGAAGGAAGGAAGGAAGGAAGGGAAGGGAAGGAAGGAAGGGAGGGAAGGAAGGGAAGGAAGGGAAGGAAGGAAAGGAAGAAAGGAAGGAAGGGAAGGAAGGAAGGAAGGAAGGAAGGAAGGAAGGAAGGAAGGAAGGAAGGAAGGAAGGGACTATCTTCCTGTATTTCCCTATATATGTTACATGCAGAAATGGCTCAATGGATGCAGCCTACTTAATAAGACTTTCCAGGGGAAGTAGTCTAGTAGCACACAGTCACATGGCACCTTAAAAATGAACAAAGTTACTGGGTGGGGCATATTTTTTTGTCCCATAAGAAAGGTAGTTTTCAAGGTACCACATAATTCCTGGCCCTACTTTATTTTTTGTATGAAACGTCTTAACTAAAGAAAGGAGAAAAAGATTATATCAAAACTGAAATGGTAAAGGGTCATTTGGCTATCTTTGTCATATATAATTGTAGTCAATCAGAGTCATTTTTTTTTTACTGGAGTCCCTTAGAAATGGCCCGGATTCTCTAATTCCATTAGTTTTTTTCCATGCTAGATCAGATTACATCCATATTTAGTTTTAGCTCTGTCTTCATTCTACTTCCAACTCCACGTCTTCTAATATAACACCTGCTCTTCTTGGAATGTCTTCTCTTTGTTTGCATTCTAATTTCTGTTTCTGTTTTAAGAGATTGAATGAATTGAGGGGGTATACTGTACATCTAAAGGGCAATTCTCCAAGCACCCAAACTTACCTCCCAAAAATCTTGTCTCCAGAGTGAGGACATATTCCCAAGTTTTCCAGATACCTGCCTTCCTGCAAACCATTTTCACTTCGTCACACAACAGGGAAATGCATTTCAGAGGGGGGTGCAAAAAAATCAGAACTTGTCTCAGCTCTGGAATAAGGAAGCAATTATGGCTTGACCAGACCATTGTTAATTCTCTAATCAAGCAATTGCCTGTTTCCAGTCTAACACAGTGTGTTCTTTTCTTTGGCTGTCACCAGCTCCCTGTCTCATCACTCATCTCAGTACAGGACCTAGTATCTAATTTATGAAGAGTGTGCCACATAGCACAGAGTGCTACATAGTTTAAATCAAACAGAGCCTTGATAGTACAGGGGTTTAGTGAACCCTGTTATTAACACAGCTGCCTGCAATTTCTGCTGGTTCGAATCTCTCCAAGGCTCAAGGTTGACTCAGCCTTCCATCCTTTCTAAGGTAGGTGAAATGAGGACCCAGTTTGTGGGGGCAATAAGCTGACTTTGTATAAAATATACAAAAGAATGAAGGCTATTGCTTAACGCATTGTAAGCCGCCCTGAGTCTCCGGAGAAGGGCGGCATATAAATTAAATTAAAAAAAAAAAAACAGTAAGAAAGTCAGACTCCCTTATAGTTCAACAATTTTCCAACAGAGTTCAATGGATGCCAATGGTTTAACATTTGGCACCTGCTGTTCCTCTTTCCTCGTTCTTCTTTTGAATACTTGTGTTTCTATTTTAACAGCAAACCATAGCTTGTTAATTTTGTGTCTCTTCAGCACACAAACCAGGATCAAATGGATTTGTGACCTGAGTTTACAAGCACAATAGGCTGTGAAGCTGAACTGACAGTTTTTTTCTTAGAAACTAACCGTGGGATGTTGAAAAACACCATTCATCCTTTGAAGCTTTCTTTGCATTTTATGTAGGCAAACTAATGACAAGAAAAGCAACAGCTTACAGTTGCATTATTTATGAAACATGTCTTATGTGTTCTGTATCCATTCAAGAAATCTGTGTCTTGTCAAAACCACTTTAGCTCTTCTCATGTCCAGAGACAGGGCTCAGCAGCTTCTCAAGACATCTTCCTTCAATATGGAAAGCATTAGATGGCTAGTAATGCAAATTCAGAATGTATACTGGCCAAAAGTTCATTCCTGTTACAAATGGTTCTTTTCTGTGGGTCTCCACCCTGTTAACCAAACCAATTGCTTAGAAAAAGAACAAAGGAAAAAAGTTCAGCATTGCTCCAAGCTTAGAAAATTTTCTACAAACTGTAAGATTCCTTTAAAATTTAAGAGCACAAAATAAAAACTGGACAGGCACATTTTTTTTTACTGTGTAGCAGCCAGTATTGACTATTATACACTATTGAATAAGCCACCTGAATTTCGGTAAGCATATCTTTCTATGTATGCAGAGGTGCCCCTACCAATTATGATCAAAAAAGTCAAGATGGCAGCCATATCAGCACCATCAAAGCTCTGCCTGTTTTTTCCGGCATTGTAACTGCCATCTTGATTAATTTTAATCATACCTTGGGAATATCCCCAAGTGGCAGAAAGGGCAATTGTATGCAAGGTTGTGTCTATATTACTTCTCTGAGGTGCTGGGACCGCAGCTAGCAGCCAAAGGGTTAACATCTGTAACCTATCCAAATTCAAGCTGCTGCCAACAGCTGTTATTATGTTAACCAAGGTGTTAAGTTAAGCCACTGGAGCAATACTGTGCTAAGCTCCGATGAAAGACCTGATACAAGAATAAAAGTAAGACTTTACAGAATAAAAATCTATGAAAGTTAAAACAACTGTAAGGAGATTACACAAAATACCAGATTGAAGCATGATGTGAATTTGAATAGGTTGACAAAAAGTTCTGAATATATTCAACTCCAACTGGTATCTTTACACCAGAAAGTCCCATTAGTAGTAATGATGCATTGTCTTTCTGCAATCAGCTGGAGTCTCAATTATGATTGTATAGATCTAAAAAAGAGAGGACTATTGTCTATCTCTGGTCACAATGTTGGTCTGAAAAAGAAGTGGACAGATCTAGCTTTCAGCTCTTTAGACCATTTGTCTAACAAGTGCGTAGAAAGAACATATCATCCTCTCTTACCTATCTGGATGCATAATTGAGGCCATCTATTTCTCCCAGTTATGAATGTTGGAATTCTACACTTTTTAAAAATAATGATTTACAGCTCTAACACATTAATATGTAAATTGGTCCTTTCTAGGTCCACCCTTCTGTCAACATATTCAAAGTTGTCCAAAAACTGCCTTAAATTATTTTGTTTTGTTTTACATGTTCTTGTTAGTGTTGGTAGCTCACTATGTTCATGACAAGGTACAAACAGGACCACTCAAAGGAGTGTTTGCAGGGAGATTTTCAAATGACACCTGTTGCTTTGCAAAATCATGTGTCCAGACAGGATAATTTGAGCCTGGTCATTTGTACTTTGAGTGAGAATTCTGATTTCTTCAATGATCTAATTGAATGTTTTCTTGGTTTTCCATGCCCGTATACTGGTTGCACTTCCAGACTTTTGGTGTTACCTCTCTGGTTCTCTCTCTCTTAAACTGCCAATAGTATATTTGGAATGGAACTAACCTCAGTCACAGAAACACAGAAATGATTTGGAGCCAATTCCTTTCTTCCTTTCTCAACCTAACCTATCTCACAGGGTTACTGTGGAAAATTGGGAAGAGACCATATATCACGCACACCAGGAGGAGCATTGGTTTATAAAGCTAATAAATAAGAAACAAAGCAAAACCATAGTATTTCAGAGAGTAGAAATGTGTGGCAAGTGATCTGATGAGTCATATTGAAATGTGCTCCCCAGGATTGAATGCCAAGTACAACCTAAGCTTCTCTAATGTGAAATTGGAACAGGAACAGATTTTTTCAACTTCTTCCAATGTCCATTTCATTTCAACCACTACAAAATTGGTTTAGTAGAGGGCTTCATGTATAATCTCCAGATTCAGTGCTACTAGTTACTGAATAACATTAGAAAAAAAATATAAAATACATTTTTACTACATCACAGTAATCATAGTTTCTGTGTTCACTGCACTAGTCATAGAGAGAAAATAGGATCCATTAACATTTATTCATTATTAAATTCTGTTGCTTTCATTGTCCGCCAAATCCTGGATAAATCTATAACAATTTATTTCAGTCCCTATTTTTGTTTGACTAAAGTTGAATGGGTAAAGTTCTGTGCATCAGATGATGTTTTGCAAAGTCTCCAGATGCCCAGGACCTCCATGATCATAATTAGAACTTTCTGAGGAAAGGGACGTATTTTGGATGTTATACAAATGGTATTGATAGCTGTGCAGTGAATCAGTGAGGTTTTCTATGTAGGAATGATGACTAGAATGAAATAGAGTAAAATATACAGTACTTTGCTCTGTAAACATTTGCATTTTTCTCCTGCAGAAAAGGCAGCCAACAGTAAGGTGAGACTGTTGGAAAGGACTTGATTGCATTCCCACCTACAGTGCCTTCTTTTTTTGTTATATACCTCCTTCCTTGATTCTTTCCCACTGTTTCAATGCCTGATTGACACAACCTGTTTCTTATTATTTCTGTCCGTTATACGTTGTTATTGCTGGTGTGGTGCAACTTTGCCTGGGGCAAGTACTGTAATATTACATGGTCAGCTCCTGGTGGAAACCTGGCAGTTATTATGCTGTCTGGTGCAAAAACATAAGCTGTATCATTTACATTATGACACATATATGGTTTCCAACCCCTCCTTCCCATCCTTTCCTAGGGACACCTGTAGCTAGGCAAATGGAAATGGACTCTCTGTGGAGTCTCCCCCTTGTGGACATGGGAGGTAATGTCAATAAATGTGCTCTTCTGGAGCATATTTCCTCCTATTGTTCAGAAGAGAGTTGGTGAAAGTTGCCTCCCACCCCGTTGGTGAGAAAGTTGTATCAGAACTGTCTTGCATATCAGTTCCGCTGGCTTTCACCAACATCAAAGCTCTAGAAAGGAAGTTTTTCCTTCTTGGTGTAGTATCTGTGTTCATATACTACTGTCAGCCTATGAGAAGGCTTAAGGTTCAATAGAGTCAGAATACTGGATTACTTCTATAACTAAGCAATCATAGATACGGCTTTCATACAAACCTAAGCAAATGCAAATAGGTTCTTCTATGCTACGGTAGATGGACCTGTAAGACACAATCTCATTGTATGAACCACCCAAAGTTCAGAACTTTTCCTCAGCAAACACCCATACCTGTCTTTGTTTTTTGAAAACTAGGAAAAAACATCTTGAATTCACAGGATTTAGAAAAATCAACATCTGATTCTTGGCTATCTCATTGACTCGGTGATCCATTTTTGTGCTTGCTCAGCATTTTCCTGTATTCATAACTCATTTTAAATATGCTTATTTTATACTTATGGACTATTGTGGCGGGCAGGATACAGTTTTAAAAATATCCTGGGAGTTTTGAATGCTCCTAAATTCGCTTCTGCTAGTAGCCAGGCCTAAGGCTATTAGGCCTGGATTGCAAAACTCTGCATAACTGCTGGAATAAAAAAAAATTGCATCTTTTTGCTGCTCATCATCCGGAAGTCCAGATTTTACACCATAAGTCAGTCAGGTGAAGTATGGTATATTGAACTACAAACTAATTCCATGGACTCAATTTTCATAACATGCTTGGCTAACATATAATTAGCTTATTTCTAGTTCAATGTGTTGTATGACTCCAGTTCCCTATTCGAGATATTTACGAATTCCATCCACAGAAGAATAATGCCAATATTATTGGCAAAGCAAAAGTCTGGAAAAGGTTACACAACTTTAGCACGTTGCTGACACGCAGGACTTTTTACTGGATTCCAGGTATTTGAGACATGATTTGAGTGCCAGGTTCTGAAGTATAAACAGACCTTGGCTTTGTGTTGCCCAATAACATTGGGAAGGAGAGAATGCTAACCAAATCCAGATGGAATGCAAACAGAATGTTAATTTGGCAACAAGACCTGGAGTTGGTTACAGTGGAATTTGGCCTTGCCCGCCGACGTCAACCCTTAACTCCTGTGAGAAGTGCCACAAGTGGTAGAGATCTCAGTTTCCATCTCGTCCTCCCCAGTTGGCTCTTGCTCTTGCCAAGCAGAGCCTAGCGCCCTGCAAGGCCATTTCACAGCATTATTTAAATAAGCACAGCTGGGCAGCTTGCCACCAATTGAGCCTCCTCTTGAAGCATTAATGCCTTTCTTCAGTGGCTTTGATTCAAATCGTGGCTCTGCCTGTTGTTGCCATTTCTGAAACTTGAAATCTGACAGGACTGCAGCTGGAGTGAGAGGATGGCTGCAGGCCCTCAGCCAGATAGAGTGGTAATTAAGTTGCTCATATTAAATTCCTAATTAAAAACCCAATAGCAGCAATAGCAATATATTAGCTTCTGCCAGTGCTTGATTCCCAGAATCTCACTAAGAGGATAGGATATTTGAACCAGGTCACAAATGCATCCCAGAGAGAATAGCTAAGTTTCCTTCAAGCTACCATCTTTCTCCTAAAATGATGGTGTTATAGATACAGGCAGAATATTTTTTTGCACTGCTGAAGTCTAGAGGTTCAGTTCCACTGAGATGCATTAGCAGAGCTATTAAATGCAAATTCACATTGTATAAGACAGCACAGTAAAATAACACATATGACTTTTCTATGGCAGTCTCAGACATATTATCAAACAATCCCATCCCTAAAATCTCTGTAGCTGAACCAATATCAAGAAATTGTTACAAGAAACCAAAACAAAGGGTAAGTTAAAAACACGACAAACCCAAATAAAGAAAGAAAAAAGTAAATATATGATGACTTCAAGTTCTTCTATACCAGCAAGTCAAAACAGCCTTTGAAACTATGGTGTCTTTATTGCCAACCATGATTGATTTAATAATGACTTACTGAACTGAGTCAATTACATGGGTTTATTCCATACTCTGAAACATCAATTGTACGGACAAGATTCATGCCACACTTATCACTGGTTTACAGTGGTTTCTCGCATAATTCCATGTTTTTTCATACCACACTATGAAAACAAACTAGATTAAAATATGGTGGATTAGATTGTGATTCAGGTAAGACTAGATCCTAGATCTGGAATGCAAAAATCAGGATGACCCCTATAGCTTAGAGGCTCTGGTATCTCTATGCTGTCATCTCCAGTATCTATGTGCTGTCATCTAGCTGCTGCCCAGCAAATAGGATAGTAAAATACAGATTATCTTTGATTTACAACAGTTCATTTAGTGACTATTCAAAGTTACAATGGCACTGAATAAAGTGAGTTATGACCAGTGTTGGGATTCAAAAATTTTTACTACTGGTTCTGTGGGCATTGCTTGGTGGGCGTGGTGTGGCTTGGTGGGTGTGGTTTGGTGGGAGTGGCAGAGGAAGGATACTGCAAAATCCCCATTCCCTCTCCACTCCTGGGGGAAGGATACTACAAAATCCCCATTCCCTCCCCACCCCACTACCCTGCTTTCCAACTCCATTCTCCTGTGCAGAGCAACAAAAGAAGACCCAGCCAATCAGCTGAGACTCGATCAGCTGAGATTCGGGAGGCAGCGAATAGATCGGGGGCGGGGCGAGCTCTCTGAACTACACAAAATTTCCAGTACCGATTCATCAGAACTGGCTGAATACCACTTCTGCTTATGATCATTTTTCAGAGTTACAATATTGCAGCTTCCCCATGGTCATGTGATCAATTGAAATTTTGGGCTCAATTGTGGTCGTAAGTTGAGGACTATCTTTACAGCCTTTGTTTCAATCACATCACAGAAGAATCTTAACCTGACCTGGGCTCTTATTCTGTTATTTCTATCTTAAGGAATGGTTAGAGAGTTTTTCCACATCTCTTCAGCCCACTGATTTCTTTGCACATGGTGTTTCCTCCAATAAGCAGATTCCCTACAACCATATTCAGCAATTTACCCTGTTGTTTCTTTTTAGTTTCAAATCTTAGCATTAAATATTTGGACTAGCCAGTTCTTAGGGTTTCTAATGGCAGAAGTGAAAGTTTCAAAAGGAACACAAGTTCCCCAGATGACCCCATGTTTTCCTCAGAGACGCTACTAATTCTTGGGGCAAACAAGAGCAAGAAATTGGGTTTAATCCAGTGGTGAAATCCAATTTTTTTTACTGCCGTTTCTGTGGGTGTGGCTTGGTGGGCATGGCTTGGTGGGCGTGGCAGGGGAAGGATATTGCAAAATCTCCATTCCCTCCCCACTCCTGGGGGAAGGAAATTGCAAAATCTCCATTCCCAATCCACTCTGGGACCAGCTAGAGGTGGTATTTGCCAGTTCTCCAAACTACTCAAAATTTCCGCTACTAGTTCTCCAGAACCTGTCAGAACCTGCTGGATTTCACCCCTGGTTTAATTATCCCCTTGCCCCACAACTTCCCCCAGAATGCTCACAGAAAAACAAATCCAGCATGAGGTGAAGTGGACAGAAAAATGAACTGCAAAGAAGAATCAGTGAACCCAGAAGGAGTTGACTTTTTGTTCATTGATTCCCAACAGATGTGTTGGTTTATTTGAACGTGTTCGTTTAACTCTACATTAACACCTACATTGGCTACATCAGGGTCTCCAACCTTGGCAACTTTAAGACTTGTGAACTTTAACTCCCAGAATTCTTCAGCCAGCTGAGCTGAGGATACTTTAGCAGATCTAAAATGCCTATCAACACTGAAATGTATTCATGTCAATATCAAATGATATTCATAGTAAGCAATTAAGAAGCATTGTTAGACTGAATGATTGGTGATTTCCAAAGATATTGAAATAAGAAGGTGGAATACCCATATTAAATAATCAATGTGGAGTCTTAAAGTTCTCATTTAGTTACTTTATTTTAAATATTTGTACCATAAAACTGAAAACATATTTTAATGATTATTTTATAGATATGTACAATCTGAATATGAGATTAATTCAACAAAATATATATTTATTTTTATTCCACATCATAGAGACTGATTTAAAAGGGTTGGGTGAGTAATATTGCTTAAAGAAGTGATTATGTATTACATGCTCAAAATCGGAAATCTACCATTACATGAGGAATGATGATGCTACCAAATGGGGCTTAGCAAATAAGATTTCTCTTTTATAAAGGAAAGATAATGCCATCTGGCTTTATAATCTTGCACTGATGAAACATATTTACTTTCTGGTTATGAACTGGTTTCATATTGACACATGGGATCGAGATGTAATATGTATAAAAACTATGTTGTTTTCTATATTTAACATAATACACTTTTGTCCTTTTCCTTCTTTTTCTCTTTTTCTTTTGTTTTCATCTTTTTTCTGTATCTCGAGTTTATTGAAAACTAAAATATTGTTTTCAAATTAAAGATTTCTCCTACAGGGTTTCAGACAAAATAGATCATACAATTCAAACTAGCATCAAAAGGATATTGGCAAACTCTATAAAAAAAAGAAATGTAACGGAGACTAAAACAGTCTTTTCTCCAAATATACTTCCAAATATAGCAGCTGGTGGCTTTAAGTGAGTGTCAAGTGATTGACCATCCTGGATTGCGAAAGCAGCATAGTCACAAGATGAACTTTGAGTCAAGCACTATAGTATCATTTGTCCACCCATGAAAAAAATTGTCAGAAACCAGCATGAGAAATAACTGCCCCCAAGTAATTTCTCATGCTCTCAAACTGTTGTTATCCTTCTCCACTTCTGGTTTTGTACATCCAGGTTTCAAAACAACATAAGAACAGTAGTTCTTAAAAACAAACTAGACAACCCGTGCTCCTTTGGGTCAAGATTTTAGAAATATTTCCTTACTAAAACTGAGAAACAAAATGAGCACGGGTGGGCAACAAAGCAGTGGGGGCGGTAGCAATTTCCAAATTCTTGCCTGCGGGCTTCCCCATTTACTTTGCTTGTGGGAAGCTTGCAAGGAGAAAGTCAATGGAGAGGCCAGCAGGAAGTTGCAGGTTACAGGGCAGCAGGTAGGTAAGTGACTGCTGCTGGGAGGGGAAGGGAGAGATTGCAAGACTGGCTAGGAAACTGTCACAGAATGGAATGTTGATAGTGATCATGTGACTGCAACAGCAGTGCAGCAATGGCCAATAGCACTGAAGCAGCTGCAACTTCCCCAAATATCATTCCCTTGGGAGTCATGGATCCTGGATTTTGGACACATTCTGAAAGTTAGCCCATTTGAGGCAGGGGTGAAATCCAGCAGGTTCTGACAGGTTCTGGAGAACCGGTAGCAGAAAGTTTGAGTACTTCGGAGAACCGGCAAATACCACCTCTGGCTGGCCCCAGAGTGGGGTGGGAATGGAGATTTTGCAGTATCATTCCCCTGCCATGCCCGCCAAGCGACGCCCACCAAGCCACACCACACCCACAGAACCGGTAGTAAAAAAATTTGGATTTCACCACTGATTTGAGGTACCGTGGTTTGAAAATTGTTGCCCTATGATGCACCATTTTGCTCATTTTAAAGGTTAGGGACAATGAGGATTTTAGTAGTGTGTAGATTAAATAGAAAGAACAGCATCTGTCAGAAGAGCCTTCCTTCTGCTATTTCAGTTAGGTTCCTGTGTGTAGGCACCTGCAGGTCAGGGCAAGTAATGAAACATGCCTCCCAATGATATACTTGACCCTGATATACTTGAATATGACAATGTCAGTATGAAAAGGCAGAACTTATATTGCAACATAATGAGGTGTTTCATCATTTTGGCATCATCATACTTAGTAAAAGACATCTCTGTTCCTCAGCCACACGAATATTGCAAAGAACACTAAAGCAAATTGTTTAATAAAAGAGGTATCTGTATTTTTCTTGCCTTCCAGCTAGGTAGAGTCAGGAGAAGAAAACCTGACTAAAACAAAGTTTTTGTCTACATTTGTTATATCTCTCTCTCTCCAGCCCTTATAATTGGACTCTGTTGAGAATAATTTCCTTCTGATGGTGGTCAGGATTAGACAAGTTCTGCCCAGTTGGATAATGATTATGGTCTTGACTCCTAGGAACTGAACTTTATATGACTTGCAAGGGATATAAAGAAGACCTGCAGTCTCAGGGTCATTTTTTAAATCTGCTCTCTGGAAGGCTGGGGTTGAAATAAATTCTGATCCACCTTCTGCTTTTTTGTTGTTAGTTGCGAAGTCGTGTCCGACCCATCGCGACCCCGTGGACAACGTTCCTCCAGGCTTTCCTATCCTCTACCATCCTCTGGAATCCATTTTAGCTCACGCCGACTGCTTCAATGACTCCATCCAGCCACCTCATTCTCTGCCATCCCCTTCTTCTTTTGCCCTCAATTTTTCCCAGCCCCTTCTGCTTGGGAGAATCCAATTAATATTTCACTTTTCCTTTCAATGAAAACATGACAATCCATGCCTCTGTTCTGGATGTATTGGGAGGAATCACGTCATTGAATTTAGGGCATCAGAGCTCATAACTGGAGTGTGATTCTTGAGAATCTTGGGAAATGTTTCATTGCTCATTCCATCCAAATTTCATCTCTTGCAGATTTATGATGATGATGTGCCATCAAATCATTGTTGATGCTTAGTGATCAAATATATAATTTTTCTCCCTGACAATCTCTCCCTCACCTGGTCGGTTGGAAGTTAAAACCCACCCCTCTCCTAGAAAAATGAAATATTTTAGGATATACTAAAAAGGCAGAATATTTCCCTTAAAGGAGAAGTAGAAACTCATTCCCCCCCATCTTTGTCAATGGGCCATTAAAGCTTCAGCATCCCATCTGCAACACAATAGGACCCATCTAGCAACAGAAACTTCCCACATGGCACCTGAGAAGATTACATCAGCCAGCAAGACTAGCTATGACCTCTGACAGCAACCAATCAGGATACTCTTCCTGTGCTCCAGGAAGTTCAAAGCCAGAGAGGGTATAAAACCCAGGGACTCTCAGCATCTTTGCCCTTCTCTGCTCAGGAACTCAAGCCATGTGATTCCTGTCCACTTATTAAACCATCTTTCTAGTGTCTTTTTTCCTCACTTGGAACTGAGCCCAGAAGGATATTTCTTCTAACATAAGTCTTTCAGGTCTTACAATGGTGTTTTCACTACTTTTTACTTTTTTGTATTTAAATCCACAGCCTTACTTAGTTTATGGCTGCATTAAAGAAATGCAAGGGAGAAGGAGAAACAATGTATAGTAGTAAACAAGGGTTTTGGGGTTTTTTTTACAATTGTTTAAAAGTTGCAAACTTTCAATCCACCTGACATAGTAGTATTATTTTGTTCTTTGCCCAATTAATTGTGCACAAAATAGTGGATATTCTTTTAGATATGAACATTTGCAACTCTTGTCTCCTAGATAAATGAACATCTGCAAAAACATTCTTGCAGTTTATTGTACACGTTTAAGTGACTGCTGCAAAGATCCAAACATGTCCCAAAGGCCAGCTCTTCAGTCACAATTCCATGACCTTCCTCTTGGCTGTTTTGACCCCTTCCTTGCTGCTGTTTCAATCTATTTCTCCTCTGTGGACATAGTGATGGCCTGATGTTCTATATCCGGATTAGAAAATGATGATTCCAACTTTTTTTAAAAAAATTGAATTTGCTTCACCCCCTTCTTTTCTTAGTATCAACTCTTAAGGGATGCTTTCCCTACCATCTCCTTTTAGGTTAATTAGAACATTTGACTGTTACTTGGGGACAATTTCCAATTTGCCACAAGAAGGAAATGAGATACTAAGCAGAAAGAAAATGATTACTAAACATAGGTGCTGAGTAGAAAATGTATGGAAACTGATTAATTGAGTTTAAGTTAAAGGGAAATCAGCTGAGCATTTGGTTGGGGGCAAAGTCACAATATGATTCTTGGTGAACCACATCCTTCTCAAAGTCACCACAAGCAGCTGGAGTGTGTGGGATAGGAAGCATGGAGAGCAGGAGAAAAGAGGCTTGAATTGCAGCTGGTAGCTAAAAGCTTCTGGACATTCCTTCCTTTGGATGATGGGACAGTTACAGGCTAATGCTGTGCCATCAAACAGCTGGATTTTTAATGTGCCGATAGAGATTTAGATGGAATTGGGGAAATTCAAAGCCAGAATTTAATTGCTAAGGGGAAAATGTGAACGGACTCAAAGGGAGTGACAGATTAAGATCAACAAGAAAGTCTATCAGCAGACAAAATGAAAGAGAACAGAAAGTCCAAGTGTTCTTAAAAAGAAAAAAAATGATGGTACAGAAAAGAGAATTTTGACTAAGCCTTCTCCAACCTAATATTCTCCAGATGTAAATATACATCAGTATCCATACTTTCAAAAGTTCTGCACACTTGAATATATGTGTGTACAGAGGAGTCTATGTGGGATAATAATTTGCATGTGTATGCGTATTAATTGTTAATTTAATTCTCTTAATATATATGTATGTTTTTGTTATGCTGTCATACCAATTTGGAACTGTTTTTAACCAGTACATAAACGAACAGAGACGAATATGAACAAATATATCAAAGGATGTCGTATATGCATAGCTATTGACTGTCTTCAATAGGAGATGGCACCCAGAATCTGGTTAAAGGTGCTGGGAAGCTGGACATGTACAGGAGTTTTCTGTGTATGTCCAACCTTTCCTTTCTCTTTAAACTTCCTTTTATAGAGAAAATCTTAAATTCTTTGTCTTTGCTGTTATTGTTTGTTTGTTTGTTTGTTTGTTTGTTTGTTTGTTTAAATTTATTATAGCTGCCCTGCTATGGACTTACTGAGCCAGCATCCATTATGGAGTCTTACTGTCTATGTCTGGAAGCTGTTCAGCTTTGAATGGGGTGGAACAGAATTTGGCTCAAACTTGACAAGGCTGACAGGATGTGGCTCTTTGTGGTTGGGTAATGAGTTTATGTGTCATTATCCAAAGAAAAACCACTTTTACCCAATTTTGGGTAGTGTACCTAGGTTTGGGAAGCAGTGCATTAAACTATTTAAATCCATAAATGCACACTGGTTTTGAAAGATTTTAAAGTAATTTATGGGTTCTTCCTCACTCCAGGCTTACATTTTTTGTCTCCCTGGCATAAACTGGCTGGAAATGAAGGTAACCTAAGAAATCCTTTTTCAGATTTCAACTCAATAACATCCATGAGAGGATGGCATGGGGGTGGGTGGGGGAGATCAGTTCAAAGTTAGAAGCCTTGCCCCATTCATACATGCATTATATCCATCCGCATCCATCTATACAAGTGGGAGGCCCTGAAGCCAGTTGGAGTGATTTGTCTACACTACAGTGAAATGAAATGCAGCAGGTAAACCCTGGATAGTGCTACCTGTCCCAGCCCAATCAGAAAATATTAGTTTTATTTATTTATTTATTTATTTATTTATTTATTTATTTATTTATTTATTTATTTATTTATTTTATTTTATTTTATTATATTTCTATACCGCCTTTCTCCCGTAGGACTCAAGGCGGTGTACAGTCAAGAAAAATATAGACACACAAACATCATAAAATTGCTAATTAAAATTATTACTTAGTTTGGTCAATTAAAATTAATTAGTTTTGATGCATCGCAAGAAACATTGGGGGAACCTTTTGCATGCGGAAATGCTCAGGTTCTACCTTGAGCATCTCTAGGACCGTTCTCAAAATCTGAAGTGTTCTTTTTGATCAGGGAAGACAGTAGTTAAGTTTGATGGACTATGACTTGCTATGGCACAACAATACAGCTTCTTGTGTTCCTCTTCAGGATACTTCTGTGATGGCTGCACTGTGTGCACTGGGAAGCTTTTCACATTTCCATACATATGGATAGTACTTTACAGAATTGTTCCATTATAATAGAGATCAATAACATCACCAACTGGAACGTCAAGCATTTTGGACTCCTATTGTGCATACACAAATACTCTTGTTTTTACCAATCCCCAGTCCTATTTAACATATTTATTTTAGAACAGCCGACAACTGATTTGAACTGGCTACTTTTTTCTGTAATTAGTTTGTAATCATTAGAAGGATGGAATCATCTGACTACAAGGGGCACTTAGATAAAATTTGAGTTTATTTTTGTCATTAGACTGAATTACGCTCAGTCATATTTATTTATTGGTAACACTTCTACCCTGCCCTACCTCATCTAAGTGACTTAAGCATTTCAGCTATTTCCCTAATCAATAGATAAATATCTGGGAGATTATTATATATTATATTATTATATTTGTATACTATTGTATACTATTGAGGAACATCCTGGAATAAAACAGCGACACAATACTTAAATAAAGCTACCAAGGAAAGTTCATGCAGGATAGCTGACGAGGGTGACTTGACTTTATAGATAATTCTGGTGTTAATTTCCTTTGGGACCAAACAAATTCAGTGAACATCAATGCTCTTTTAATATATGCTCTAGAAATATTTTCTCTTAAGCATTATTCTTAAAAGGAATTCTGTCCATGCTCTGATATCTAAGACTCTTAAGACTGCCTTTCCCTTCTAGACTGTATTGCAAGCAACTGATTGCTTGACTTATAGTTAGAGACTCTTGCTGCCACCTACTGGCTTGGTATATGGCAAGAACCCAGTGGTTTACATCTTAGCAAACTAAACAAAGGACGTTGAGGGCAGAGCCATACTTTCTACTTGCCCCATGGGCAGCATAGGGCTCTCCTCACAGGAACAGATGATGTCATCTTCCACACACTTCCAGCCTGACTTCCTTCCACTCCCAGCCCAAACCCATGTTTTCCAAAACTACTGTTTCCCAGCCAGTGGTGAAATCCAATTTTTTTTTACTACTGGTTCTGTGGGTGTGTCTTGGTGGGCATGGTATGGCTTGGTGGGCGTGGCTTGGTGGGCGTGGCAGGGGAAGGATATTGCAAAATCTCCATTCCCACCCCACTCCAGGGGAAGGATACTGTAAAATCTCCATTCCCACCCCACTCCAAGGGAAGGATACTGCAAAATCTCCATTCCCACCCCACTCTGGGACCAGCCAGAGATGGCATTTGCTGGTTCTCTGAACTACTCAAAATTTCCGCTACCGGTTCTCCAGAACCTGTCAGAACCTGCTGGATTTCACCCCTGTTCCCAGCTTGACCCATCTTAAACACTTCAAAGCAGATGGGCCTTTACACTTAATTCATTTCCAGCAGCAGTCCCAGCTCCGCTTGCAGTGACTAGCACATCCCTTCCCATCCAGCAACTGGTCACTGTCCTGGCTAGCCATTTCACTCTGGGCTGCTTGATTTTTTAAAAAATAACTCTGGAGTCGATTCAATGATAGCCCTTCAACCCTAGAAGTTCACACTGCATTCAACCCCTACATCTACCTTTTGGTTTCTCCTCCAGGTTGGGGGAAGCATGTCCCCTTCCTTTCCCAGTTTCTTTGCTGCATTAAAAAAAAAAAAACACCTTTAAATTGCAACCAAGAAACATGCTTGTTTTGTTTCAATGAAGGTGGGCCATCAGTTCTTTCTTGCCACAAAGAACTACCTCCCCTCTTGGTTTTGATTACTGTAGCATCAGAACAATGATGCTATTGTGAAGGGGGGGGAGGAATAGGAAAGGTCCAGTGGTGGGTTGCTCCCAGTTCTGTCCTGTAGTAAAATCGGTGGGAGGCTCCGTCCACCCCCCTGGATATCATAAATGGCGATCTGCGCATGCGCAGAAGCTTCTGCCCCATTGCAAACTGGTAGTAAAGGTAAGTAGAACCCACCCTTGGAAAGGTCCACATTAGGGTCAAAAGAAATAATATATCAAAAGGGTGCAAAGTTATTCATGTGTACAAATGTCTGGGAAAGCAAAGGAAAGGCACTGGGACTAGTGAGGAGGGAACAATTCCCACAAGCAAAAGGCAGACACTGGATAGACTGGTCCATCCAGGAGCCAGCCAGCAAGTCTTGCCTTCCCTCCACAGATGGGAAGAGTAAGAAACAGGAGAACGATGAATCAAGCAGCAGGCAAGTCTTGTTGGGAGCCAGATGTGACCTGGACAAAAGAATGTGCAGAATTATCCTTTCAGTTGTGCAGTTTAGATTGTGGGGGGAAATCAGAACTCTTT
The DNA here is from genome assembly GCF_029215685.1 of Pituophis catenifer annectens. Lineage (NCBI taxonomy): Eukaryota > Metazoa > Chordata > Lepidosauria > Squamata > Colubridae > Pituophis > Pituophis catenifer. The sequence continues at coordinate 242,627,821 of NW_027256881.1, read as the reverse complement.
AGAATGTGGGGTGTTGATCTTTGTATTTAGATGAATATGGAATAAATCATATTCTTTGGTAATGTCTCAGGTGTGCCCAGGAGACCAGGTATACAAACATCCAAACTGGGGCTATAGTGATTCCAGGAGGGAGATGAGGCAGAAATACCATTTTTTTGGGGGGGGGAGGGGAAGTGATCCAAGATTTCCTAATAATGCAGTGCAGTGGTCAGAATGCAGCATTGCAGGATAATTCTGCCAACACCCAGGAGTTCAATCCTCACCGACTGAAGGTTGATACATCCTTCCGAGGATGGCAGGATGGAAGGATTCTGAGGATGGGAGGTAAAATGAGGACCCAGATTGTTGGGGGCAATATGCTGACTCTCTAAACTGCTGAGAGAGGGCTGTAAAGCACTATAAAGCAGCATATAAGTCTATTGCTTTGCTATTTCCACTCTTTTCATTTCAGTACTAAACCAACAGTGAAAATAGGGGATATAAACAAATGCTTAGAGGCCTGCATGAACCCTGGCTCTATTGTACAATGTGAAAATGCAAAATAATAACCACAAGTCACTAATATGAATAGAGTTCAAAGAAATGGATGAAAGAAACCTGACGAACTTCAGAGAGGAATACAGGCTCTCTCTTAGAGGGCTCTTGCCTAGCTTGCAGCTGCCTTCAATATGATCCTTAAGTGTATTTTCTTGGGCTACATTTTTATCAGAGGAATATGAAAACAGTGGACTTACAAAATACCCCCTCCAGCAGCTGCTCTTTAACTGAAGTAATTCATTTAGCACAATAGTTAATTTATTACCACCATTGTTGAAGGGGATGGAGGTCTTTGTGTTGTTGTTTTAATTAGTATTTTCTTATTGCAAGAGGAAATGGAGTTATGTAAATGTATCAAACATTTTAACATATCAAACTAAATGCCACCCCAGTGAATCTGAGGATTTTTCTATGTAAATATTTTGTAATTGGGTAACCATAATGCTGCACCATTAATATGATTTCTGCCTTGAAGGATATTATCTTTTAAATTTATCCAGCTAAGGATGAGAAATAAAGCAAATGTGTCAGAGTTTTACATTGTTTATAAAGGAAAGGACTACAAAATAAATGAGCTCTTAGACAATTGTCCCAAAGGTGCTTTTTTCCAAAAGGCAAGTGGATGTTCTTGGTTTTCTTTTTCATTGAAAATGTTTTGCTTCTCATCCAAAAAGCTTCTTCAGTTTTAACTGATGGGTGGGGAACTGAAGAAACGTCTTGGAAGAGAAGCGAAAAAGAAAGAAAAAGAAGAAAAAAACCAAGAAAGTCTACTTGCCTTTTAGAAAAAGCACCTTTGGGACAGACATGACCTGGATGATTGACAATTTCTGTAGATTCTTAGATAATTAGCTCCACTGTTAGAAATGGACCTGTCTTGACCATTTCACTAGAATTCCACATGGGCATCTAAGGACCAGCTTCACATACAATATTAATTCACATTGTGGCTTGTTTGGTATATTATATAACATGAATCCAAGAACTCTAATTTCTACATTGTTTGGCTTAAAGTGCTGTATGATTTCAACTAATTGAAATTTATTTAATAGCCCATAATTAAAACATGGATCAATTTGAACCAATGCTCTGTATCACTATTCTAACTTTTCCTAACCTCGTGCCCTCCAGAGCTGGTGAACTACAACTCTGAGAAGTCCTAAAGGGTGTGCTGGTTGAGAATTTTGAGAGTTGTTTCTCACATATCTGAAGGTGCTAGGTTGGAGCACAAACTTGATTAGTCCTTTGAGCATATCTGGACCTCTGGGGATAGGCTGAATACACCAAGAGCTGGCAAGACCTTCCTCTTCAATGGTTCCTTTGCTCAAGTTGTACCTATTTGTGCCTGATTTTCATCCAACGCCCATCAAGTCTTCACCACCTACATTTGACCGTGTACAGCAGTCCTCAACTTATCGCCATTCGTACAGTGACTCTTTGAAGTTACAACAGCACTGGGAAAAAACGAGTTGAAACCAGTCCTCACACTGTCACAGCCTCCCTAGGGTCACATGATCAAAATTCTTGGCAACAGGCATGTGTTTAGGTTGGTTGTAGTGTCCCGGGGTCATGTGATCACTATTTGCAACCTTTCTGGCTGGCTTCCAACAAGCAAAGTCAATTCGCTTAACCACATGATTCGCTTAACAACTATTTATTTATTTGTTTGTTTGTTTGTTTATTTATTTATTTGTTCGATTTATATGCCGCCCTTCTCCGGAGACTCAGTGCGGCTTACAATGCGTTAAGCAATAGCCTTCATACTTTTGTATATACCTGCTTAGTAGGGCTTTCTCCCCCCCCCCCACAAGCGGTGTTTTTTTTTTTTTTATACAAAGTCAGTTTATTGCCCCCAGAATCCGGGTCCTCATTTTACCTACCTCGAAAGGATGGAAGGCTGAGTCAACCTTGAGCCTGGTGAGATTTGAACTTGCAGTAATTGCAGGCAGCTGGTGCTACTTAATAGCACTTTAGTCTGCTGCACCACCAAGGTTCTATGGCAAAAAGAGATCATAAAATCAGGTGCAACTCACTTAACAACTGCCTTGCTTAGCACTGGAAATTCTGGCCCTGGTTAAGATTGGCAAAGATTATCTGTTGTGCACAATTCCCCCAAAGGGATTTTTGTCATTTACTTTCAGAAAACCACCTATTTGTTGGTGGTTTTGTTTCATTAATTCATACTGTACCAAGAGCACTATCTCCCACATTTCCCACACACTGAAGGACATTTACATAATTTTAAACACTGGGCAGCCAACTGTGTTATGCAATGAACAGGGTTTTTTTATAGCAAATCATTGTATTTTTACGAAGTAAAAGTAATTGAATGAGCATTTATAATGGCGCATCTTGCGACAATGAGCAGAAAAAACATTCACTGAGCCACTGAGTCCCACCAAACTCAGCACAGCTGAGGATTTCATACTAAGCTAGCTTTCTGCTGCCACCATTATCTGAATGATCATTTGGGGTGGTGGTGTCACTGACACAGTTGTTGGAAGCATCTGATTGCAGGGATATGAGTTTCACCTCAGGGATCTAGGAGGGACTGCACCCCCACCCTTCAGGTGACTAGTAATTGTCTCAAACTCTACATTCCAGATGTGTTAGACTTCCATAATCCCTCAACTACATGGTTAATGACTACTATTAGACTTAAATGAACTTCTGGGCATTAAGCTATAGTTTGTTTAACCATGTTACATTCTATAAATCACAATGATAGGGTTCACACATATAAAGGAGGGCACTCATACAAGGAAGGCACATGCAACATGTAAATTCAGCCCATAAAAACCCCAGTCTGGCCTGAAAAACCTTCATCTGGCCATGAAGCTTTGCTAATGCATACCTCCTAAATTGCACTACAATATCGAAATTTGGTGACAATCTGGCCAAATTCTGACAATGTAACTTCAGGCTACTGAGAAAGTAACGAAAATGGGATTCAGAATGGGCAGAGGCCTTCTTCTCCCATCCCTACCCACCCACCTGTTGAAAATCATCACTGAATTTCTACGGCACCATCTTGAGATGCTATGAATGGGCATGTGTTGCCCATCTCTGTCCTAAACAAAGAAAATTGGAAGGAAGCAGGTAGGGTTTATTACTTCTTCCATTTGTTCTGTGGGGTTTCTGACAAAGGGAGGGATAAAAAAATTACTTTAAAATGGGAATTGAAGTGAATGTTAGATGAAATGTCCATCTGGGTTCAGTTCCAAGTGGGGAAAAAGACACTGGAAACATGGAGACTGCTTGGAAAGATGGTTTAATGGTGGACAGGAATCACATGGTTTGACTTCCTGAGCAGAAAAGGGATGAGATGCTGAGTGTGCCTTGGTTTTATGCCCTCTCTGAGTTTTGAACTTCCTGGGGCACAGGAAGAGTATCCTGATTGGTTGTCAAGGGATGGGGGTCTTAGTTAGCCTTGCTGGCTGATGTAATCTTCCCAGGTGCTATGTAGGGAGTTTCTGTGGCTGGATGGGTCCTTTGTGTTGGAGATGATGGTCCATTGACAAAGGTGGTAGGAATGAGTAAGCTTGGCTGAGGCCTTAATGGCCCATTGATAAAAGTGGAGGGAATGAGTTTTTGCCTCTGGCCCATTGACAAAGGTGGGGGGGAGGCAAGAAGCTCCTTTGTCTTTAAAACATGTTTCTCCATTTCTCATCCAGGGAAATATAATATTCTGCCTTTTTAATATTTCCTAAAATATTTCATTCTTCTAGGAGAGGGGTGAATGCTAACTTCCTACAGGAATGAAGGATATTTGGAATGTGTGGAACAGTGGTGGGTTCCTCCTGGTTCGGTCCGGTTCGGCCGAGCCGGTAGCGGTGACGATATGACATCACCGAACCGGTTCTCCCCCCCATCCCCCACCCCCCCACCCACGTTATTCTTACCTTTTATTTGGTCCCACCCCCAATCTATTGCTGCCTCCTGAGTCCCAGCTGATGATTAGAGGGAAAAAACTGTTTAAACTCTTGCCGCGGGGCTTCAAAGGGCCGTCCTACAGCTGATCAGTGTTAAAAGCAAACAAATGAGTCGGGTCGTAAGTGCGAGGACTGGTTGTAAGTGCGAGGACTGGTCGTAAGCGCGAGGACCTTCCAGAAATGACTGACCAGCTAGCCACGCCCACCTAGTCACATGACCTCCAAACCAGACCCACAAAATAAGCTACACCCACAGAACCGGTAGTAAAAAAATTTAGAACCCACCCCTGGTGTGGAATATAACAGAATAACAGTTGAAAGGGACCTTGGAGCTCTTCTAGACTAACCCCCTGTTCAGGCAGGAAAGCCTACATCATTTCAGACAAATGGTTGTCCAATCTCTTCTTAACTTCCAGTGTTGGAGCATCCACAACTTCTGGAGGCAAGTGGTATATAACATATATTTTTTTTAAAATCCCACCTACCATTCTCCCAAGGGACAGGGTATATACATAGGAAAAATAAAGCAGGACAGAAACTACCACTGGATCTTTTGCAGATTTGATGTGGATTTTGTTCTAATTGCTAACTGGTGGTCAGATACTGGACTTGACCCACATATTCAGAGGGCCACCCACTAAATGGCCCAAGGCGAAAGCAGTGGAAGAGTAATGTTACCACAGCAATTAGGATAATAACTAACCTTCTGAATTAGAGCTTAGTTTTCTGGTGATTGTCATGGAAAGTTACTCTGGTAGAAGAAATTGTTGTAGTTTAAATTAGACAGCTGATCCATCTCATAATACTGTTTCATGTCGGTGAAGTACCGCTTTTAATAGCTGGAAATATTTTAAATTTTATGATCAAAATAATTATTGCCATAAATTTTAAAGATAAGCTAGCATGTATACTATGGATGTGAAGACTGCAAGACAATGACTGTGACTATGAATTGTCTGAGATTTGAACCTGAGGGACCAGATGCTTGACAAAAAATTTTTTGCACAAAGCCTTCTAGGAAGTCATCACAATCTGAAAGTTTTACGAGATCCTTCTGGACCATCAGTTACAGTTGAAATATTGCACATGGGTTGGTAGATTGTACAGACCTACTTTCTTAGGAGGCATACCTTACTTTTTACAGGATTTTTTTTTTTTTTTTTTTTTTTTTGGTATACTTACCTGATCACAAATTCTGGTAGAACCAAATTCAGTCCTGTCATTTTCCACTTTTTATTTTTATTTTTTAATTTTATTCTGGCTTATTTACTTTGTTTTTTTTTCTTTTTGAAAACCAACCATGTTGGCTTCCTACTGTATATACTACTTACTCTAGGACATGTGCTGGATGTTGTTAGCCACAAGGATCTGTGTGGGTCACTACAGAAGGACGAAGTGCAGTTAAGAATAGTACTGCAGGCAATCTTAAATTTGACAAGACTGCCTGGGAGGAAAATTACAGAGTTGATGAAGGATAGTGGCTATGATTTCAGTGTTTTATAGTAAATATAAATGTTAAGAGTTTTGGCAAAAAATACAGAGAGAGATGGAAAATTGGGAAAAATTACAATTATCTTTGTTAGGAAGAATAGCAGCAGTAAAAATGAATGTTTTGCCTAAGTTTTTGTTTCTTTTTCAAATGATACCAATACTTAAAAAAGATGAAAATTTGAAGATATGGCAGAAGGGTATTAATAATTTTGTCTGGGCAGGGAAGAGACCGAGAATAAAACATAAAATAATGCAGGATATACGTGAAAGAGGAGGTCTCAAAATGCCCAATTTAAGATTATATTATGAGGCAGCTGTTCTGTCAGCAAGTAGTGACTGGATGAATTTAACAGAAGAAAGAATATTGAATATTGAGGGATATGATTTGGTTTACGGTTGGCATGCATATTTATTATACGATAAGAAAGTGGACAAGACTTTTAAAAGTCATATATTAAGAAATGCTTTACTGCGTGTCTGGAAAAAGTATCAATATAAATTAAACTATAAGTTACCAATGTAGGCAATACCCAGACACGCAATAGAGAATATAAGTGTAGAGCAAAAACAAGATGTGTTTACTTATAAAGAGCTTCTTAATAAGGAAGGAGGTATATTACAACTAAAATCTTTGAATCAATTAAGAGAAGAAAGGATAATTCAAACATGGTTTCAGTATGGACAGCTGCAAGCTAGATGGAGAAAAGATCAGAAAATTGGTATATCGCAAAATGAGGAGAACTTGGTAAAACAAATTAGAGACCAAAGTCAAATGCATATAAAAAGGTTGTATAATGCATTGGTAGAAATAGATTCAGAAACAGAGCTAGTTAAGGATTGTATGATAAAATGGGCACAAAATATTGAAGAATCAATAATGATGGAAACGTGGGGAAAAATATGGATTAGAAATGTAAAGTTTACGCAAGCCCAAAACTTAAGAGAGAATTTTTATAAAATGTTTTATAGATGGCATCTAGATCCTAAAAAGCTAGCCTGTATGTATCCAAGTTTGCAACCTAAGTGTTGGAGATGTGAATGTGATGAGGCCACGTATTATCATATATGGTGGACATGTAAAAAAATTAAGGCATTTTGAATAAAAATATGGTGGATCATTCAAAACATTCTTAAAAAGAAGATAAAATTTACTCCACAGTTCTTTTTGTTAGGTATAATTACAGATTGTACGGTCATAGAGACTAAATTGATTTTAAATTTAATAACAGCAGCCAGACTTTTGGTGGCGCAGTATTGGAAGAAGGAAGACTTACCTACTATTGAAGAATGGATATTAAAAGTAGTGAATTTAGCAGAGATGGCAAAAATTTCGGCATACTTGGAAGGACCATTCAAATGAAAAATATAAATCGGAATGGAGAAGATGGATTGACTATATTCAAAACAAATATTGGACTGAAAAGTTTCAAATAGCTTATGAATGAAATTGACTTTTTCTTTTTGAATTATGTTTTGTTAGTTGAAAGGGGAGTTAAAGAGCAAGAGGGAGTATGGAGCCTCTAGAAAGTTAGCATATTTTAGTTTATGTTTGTTAAATGTTATACCCTGTATTTGCTCTGGGAAGTCCGGGGTGGGTGGGTGGGGGTTGGAGGGAGAGGGGGGATGAGGGATGGGGGGTGGGTGGAGGAGGGAAGGGGGGAGGAGGGATGGGAAAAAATTGTAATATTTGAGAAAACTTTTTAATTAAAAAAAAAGAGTTTTGGTGGTAAGGAGGCATTTTCATCAGCACTGTATAAGGCAGCCTTCCCCATTTTAGCATTTGTCAGATGTGCCAGACTACAATTCCCATTGTCCTAACTTCAGATACTGGGAATGATGGTCTAATTAATCTTGAGGTTGAAGAAAACCGATGTAAAGCCTTTTCTTTATATTTTGGAGTCTTGGAGAAACATCATAAAAGCACCAGGTCAGAAGGGAGATTTCTATCCATATTTTTGACCCAGATAGACCTAAAATAATGCTGCCAATGGAATGAAAAGCCACTGGAAAGTGGGGAAAATAAATACAATCACAGCCTCATCTTAAAGTATCAACTAGTGCTACCTAGACAATCTAAGCCTGAAGCTGAAATGGCACCTTGAAACAGGTACAGAGATGGGCTATCCAGGTGTTTTGCACAACCCTCATATTCCCCAGTCAATATAGCCAGTGATGATGACTTATGGCATGTATAGATGGAAACATCTGCAAGAAACCAGATTGCCTGTTGTAGACTGGAATTACTCATGTGATCCAAGAGTAAATAGAGCTGACTTGCACGTTACTTGAGTATTTTGAGAGAAAGGCAGCTTAGCAACTAACAGATTGTTGGGCAAATAATTTAGTCAGTGGAGGATTTATTCAAATTCAGTCTCACAGCTGCCTTCTTCCAGGCAGCTGGGAGTGCCCTTTCTTTCAAAGCTTGAACCTGAAACCGAAGAAATGCCAAGGATTGAATCTGGGGCCTTATCTACGGAAGGCATGTGCACCAGCACAAAAATATGGCCGCTCCCTCAGCTGGTGACAGACTTCTGGAATCAGATGCCAAAAAGCAGGTGATAAAAGGCAGATATATAAAATGAGAAGAAGTGGCTTTTGTTGGCAGAGGACTAGAGCAGGTAAGTAAGCAAGAGTCTTTGCAAAAGGCATGTTGTGGTTCTAGGCAGATGTTAGGATGAGCACTGCAGTATTGTAGACCCATTGTACAAAGTGCTGCATGTGATGTTTGAGAGGGAGGGGGACGTGAGAAGTGGCACTGCAAATGGATAGCTGGCATTAAAGAAGCTGTTGCATGCTCAGCACTTTGGTCAATCTGACCTTTCTGATGGTGCTTAAACAGGAGCTGTGCATTCTTGCAAAATTCTGTTAAGCAGCTGTTGATGCTATATGAAAAGAAGACTAATGTAGTTGGAACTAGCAATGGGAGGGGTGGTTCTGTGGTGACCGTTTTGATTTAGTGGTATCTATGCAAGCACAGCAGCAGCAGCCCACCCACCCTGCACATACTCCTCCTATGATTCTCCTGGAAATAGAAGAAACCCTTCTACATGGCTTTAATTGTTATCTAGTAAGGTATACTTCATGTTTCAACAGCTGTAGCCTTGACTGAATGTTTTTCACAATGGGAAGGTTCACACATTATTTCTTTGTCCCAGGGTACTAGTAGATTTAGTGAAGTGCCATAACCTCTGTCCTCTGGAACATTCTCCTTTCAGAGATTAGGAGACCCTGGCCTGGTTTCATAAAGTTGTGAAGGCCAGGTTGTGTACCTGGGCCTGGGGTCCAAGTGCATTAAGAATCCTGTTTCTTGGCAGTATTAACATCCATGGCAATAGTTTTACTTGGTGAGCGTACATATTTTGTATTGTTTTGTTTTAATGGTTTTATGATATATGCTGCCCAGAGTCACTTGTGAGATAGGCAGCTAGAGAAAGTAAGTAAATAATAAATAAAATCTCAAGATGAATGTAAACAGTATACCTTAAGACCATTTTAGGACTTTCTTGGTTCTTCCCCATTCCTTAGTATTTGTTCCATCTTACCTTGTAAAGAATTCTGGAGAACTAGTTCATTATTTTGTTTCATCCAATTAAGCATATTCTGGAATTATGAATTTTCCCCTTTCATGCACCAATAGTGCTGCTTGTTTTTAAAAAACATCTTGGTACTTAAACCACTAAGCAAAATAAAGATCATCATCATCATCATCATCATCATCATCATCATCATCATCATCTATTAAACTTGCATGCCACCCAACTCTCAATGACACTCAGAAGTAATAATAATAATCCCAGAAATCAAGTAATCGTACACAGGTAGCCCTTGCTTTGCAGCAGTAAATGGGAACAGAATTTCTGTCCCTAAGGAATTCAGCCTTAAAGTGTGACATCATTTGACCATATTACTTAGTGGTCCTGGTTACTGTCAGGAACAAGTAACCAGGAATAGGAGATAAAGCACTAAAGGTTTATTACATGCTACCCTATACACAAGAATCTGATCTACTAATGGTCAAGGCAAATTGGCACTAGATAAGAGTCAATGGAATTCACAGGGGGCTGGACTTAGGTCTCTTGTGGCTGCATAAGGATTCCAAACTGTTGATGCATTTGACCCTACCTTCCAGCTCCACTTCGTCATTTCCTGTAATTACCAACATCAAGTAAGGACCATGCATGTCTTATCTGAGCCCATGGAAATCACAGACACGTAGGCAGGTCTTACATCTTTACTAAAAGGTTTTCGAATAGAATTCAATGGTAAAGGGTTTGAACAAACTAGAAAGCAGCTAAGGAGTTGAGGAACACGATGGTGAGGTAAATGGAGAATTGTTGCCAATTGATCTTTGAAGTGTGCAGTTCCCTTTATATAGGGGTGGTATGATTCTAATTTGCTTCTTCAACAAGAGTTCTTTCTGACCAATAGTCTTGCTGAGCACCTTTGTTTCAGCCCTCCTCTCCTTGTGGCGAGCCCTTGTACTGGGAGCAGGTGTTAGCCTCTTCGTCTTCCGAGACCAGCAATAGCTGCCTTTCCTGGTTGTTAGGCAATACTGCTTTTTCAGTCTGCAATTTTTCCAGCTGAATCCCTTTAGACTGATGATCTTCATCCTCTGACTCTGAGCTGGCCATCACAGTGCAGGTCATTAAGCGAGGTCCTCATGTCAACATTATTTCCAGCTTCTAGCCAATCTCTGGATTGATTTTGCCTGTGGGAAACTGGCAGGGAAGGTTGCAAATCACGATCTCATGACCACAGGATGCTGCAACAGTCAAAAATCCAGGTGAGTTCCTTAACACCTGGATTATGATCATATGACCATGGTCATGCTGCAACAGCTAGAACTTCAAGGGCCGATCTTAAATACTGCTTATTCACTTGGAATGGTCACAGAACGCTATTAAGTGAGGATCACCTATAACTAGTTGTGAATTTCCACATGGCTTTTGGGTGTGTATTTCTCAAAAAGCAGCTTCATGTGCTGTATAACAAACCTTTTTTGAAATCCTGAGAACTACTAGAACAGTTTCTTACTGGAAGATCTGAAGTTAAAAGACATCAAGTAAATAAAATCCTAAGAGTCAAGCTGCATGCAGTAATTAGATTCCAGTCACCGCTGTTATTATCATCATCATTTCTATCACCTCCATCATCAAGAAATATTGTCAAAAAGTCATATGTGACTATACTCCATCTCCTATAAGATAGATTCCGGAGTAAACATTTTTTTTGAATTGCCTCCAGAAGCCAATAGAAAAATTCAATTGGAAACTGAAAAGACTAAGGAAGATGATCTTGACAGAAATATGCAAAACCATTACTTAGGAAAAGAGGCTGGAGCATTTTTTTAAGCCCTGGGAAACAGAATCATTTCAGAAACATCTCAGGCAGATGCCTCCCATATTTATAGGGATATAAGAAGGGGGGTGGGATATAACCATAATCAGATTTGCAAGATTATGTTATTGTAGCTAATCTCAATAAAGTGTACTTCTGGTTTCCCTGTAGTGTTGATTTCCTGGTCTGCTCTACCCAGTGGGGTTGACAGCAGCCAGCAGCCAGTCCAGATGACCTGGGCTATGTCCTCATTAAAAGTTCCAACCACAATCAGATCACTGCATTCTGGATCAACTGCTTCTTCCAAATGATTTTAAAACACAGACATATGTGCATTGCAGTAACCCAGCTGAGTGATGATAATGACATAAGGCACCACTGCAAGATGTACTCAATTAATTGAATTTTCTGGGTTTTCAATCTCTCTGAACCATGCAACTATCTACACTGGCTGCTTTCATGTCATAGAATGAGCCAATTCAAGCTAATATGTTGTGTAAGTCCAGCTGCTGTTGAGAAGAATCTTATTTCTTGTTGATACCTACTTATAATTAAAGAGATAAGTCCTGGTAGGAAAGGAAAAGAAAAGAAAGGAAAAAATACAACCTTCATCACCTTTTAAAAAAACATGAAATATTATTCCATGTCTGCACAGAGACAGTTTTTCTTCTTTGTAAGAGCTTTGTCAGAAAAGTTGTGTCTCCAACATATTGCCAACAGTTTTTAGACTGACCAGGGTTCTGTTTCCATAACTTGCTGTACTGTGCATCATGGTTTACAAAAAAACAGCTAAAATTAGAAAAAACATAATATGTTTTTGTGTGAACTCAGGCCATCGCATAACAAAAGTTGCTTTGACTTACTATGTCATGTGAATACATTCATGTTCTGTTAACTCTGGTTTGTGGCTAAATATGCTACATAAGTTCATAAATCATATGAAGTAATGACACTGATGATTTAATTTGGAGGTTAGCAATGACTTGGAATAATTTTTTTTTTAATTCAGCAAATGGTTGTGCAAACATAATACACTAAACTTCTGTTAGTAGGTTAAAGGAGGTATACCCACCACCATTTTAGCCCATGCTAAAGCTATGCTTTTAGCTCCTTCGGAGATCTATTTTCAGTGTCAGGTTTTAGCTTGTTGGTATGTAAAAAATGGTGTGAATCCAGCCAACCACCTTACCACACAGATACTAATAGAAAGCATTCCTGCTTGATAAGCCTTCCCTACTTAACCACACATGGAAAAAAAGGCACGAAAATCCCATATTGCACTTTCAGTCATTCAAGTAATGCAAGTAAATCTCTGCTTGAAAACCTGGCACAAAAATCCTGTTTGGATGAGGACAAGAACAAGAGGAGACATCAATTCAATATGATGCTCCAAAGCCGTGCCCTAGGATTAGAGAAAGCAAATCTACCGCCACCACTTCAACTCTAATCCTGATCATTCATGCCTAAACCAAAGTCCCAGCCGCCGCCGCCACCCCTTGGGACCCCAGTGTCCATACCAGTAGAAACCAAGGGCAGAGGATAGGTTCAGCTTGACAATTGTCTGGACAGGGAATTTATGACATTCAAAACCACAAATACAGTATAGCAGTGGAATATTTGTGATAGTTTCATTGTACTGTATGTAGGCTAGGTTTTTATGTCAAAGTTGATTTTTCTGTTGATTGCACCCTGGATTTGTAATAGTTTCTGCTTGCCCACTGCATTCTGCTTTCAATAACACACTTCTGCTTATCTAGGGCTTGGACTAAACAAGGACTTATTTATGTATTATTATTTATTTCAGACCTTGACCTGATAAGGTCTTCACCAAAAACCTGTAACTGGTGCAGATAGTAATTAATTTAGAGCACAATTTCGTAAAATGACACACAATGCAGAATACATTCACCTCTAATTATCCACTGAATAGCCATTTTAAATTGTGTGGCTTCTCAATCAGAAGGTATATCCCAAACAGGAGACCAAGAACATAACATTTCAGAAAAGTTGGGAATTTAGATTACTTATTAAAAGCAACAGTTGAGTTCCTCTTGAACAGGGATGAGCAATAAATTGTCCTCCAAGGACTGACAGTCTACAAGTCTCATTATATCCTTCAGCACTGGTCATGTTGGTTAAGGCTGATAACAGGTGAAGTTCACCAAGCTTAAGAGGTGATCTACCATGGTTCATCTCTACTGCAGAATATATTAGTCTTCTTCACTATAAGAAGGTTGGGCTGTGTTTCAACATTTTCAATTCTAATGCCAAAAATCATTCCAGAACTGAAATCACTACCTGCAATGTTGAATCATAACCGTCATAATATGACATTCTGGGAAAGCTGCTTTTCATTTTCTAAGTATATTCTTTTGAGTAGAGGCTATTACTTTCCTAAATATGGTAGAATACTCATAAAGTTTTTCAGCAGTGATTCTGAACATTAAAATATAAGCTGAAAAGCTATCTGAGCAGTTGTGTAGAAACAGAGAGTAATGACCACCTATACTGAAAATATAATATTAAAAAACTGGGGGGAAGAGGCTTGTTTCAATCAAATTAATTTAAAGCTGTTCTCTAAATACTGACACTTGCTTTTTAGTGAAAGGTAAGCTTAATTTATAATTCATAAATCAAAACTATGTCACATACGTATCATACCTGTAACTAACCTGAAAAAGTATTTAAACCATTGGAATAAATTGGGTAATGGTAAATTCCTATATTGGCTGCAGTGCAATGTACATAACTGCTAGCTGATGTATTAAAATTGTATGGTGTATTTCCCTTTCAAGAGCCAGATCCAAGATTGCTGGAAACCAGAAGTGGCCCTGAAGCTTCAGGTTGTACAGATCTGCTCTAACACAAGCCTTTCTGACTATGTCATTTCAGAGCAAATACAGAAACAAAGTAAGTTGAAATGTCAAAAGCATATCAGAATAGGAACACTTTTGCTTGTTGGAGAGGATCTAGTGCCTCTCTTGTTTCCAGTTAATGGGGTCTCTAATGGTAGTGGGACAGAGAGAAGACCCCCCTAGTTTCATATAATATAAGGAAGTGTGCAAAAATTTTCAAACCATGATCCTTTCCCTTCCTTCTAAAGCAAACATACAATGACCTTAACACATGCTTGTGGGAGCAAATCTTCCTGGAATCAGTTCACCGTCCTCCCTTCTAAACCAATCAAATAGTCTTAACACATCCTTGCGTAAACAGATCTTTAACTTCCTCTTGCTGGAATTAGGTGCTAGTCCTGTTCCTCTTCTTACTGTTTTGTTTTAATTTTAGCAATTATATATCAAGTGTAATTCTTCGTTTCCTTTTGCAATGAAACAACAGCGGCCTATGCTAAACCAAGATATAAAGCTATATTTAGACATAACACAATTATCTCTTATAAATAATTGAGTTAGGTAAAATTTATGTTTTTAATAGTAAAAAAATCAATTTGAAAAAGTACAGTCTTATGCATGCTTAATCTTATGTGTACTGATTCAAAAACAACTCTTATTTGTTTCCTGGGATTTATTCTTAGTCCACTGGAAAATACCAGTATCACTGATCTAATAATATCAGGCATTTTTATTGTAAACCGGTCAGAGCAATATTAAATGAAATACTGTACATTAAAATACTGTACATTCTTTGAATTTGAAAAATTAGGGGTATATAGAGCCCTAACTGGCAGTCCTTGCCAGAAATAAATGATCTCTTGGTGTTTCAGTCACTCAGGGTGCTTATTATACTGTTTCTCCACAAAAGAATTGGTTTTAAACATGCCAGGCAATTAATCAGATTTCACATCTAACTGTGCAACTTAACCCAAGCAAGTTTCTTCTTGTAATCTTGGTACAATATATTACATAATAAGGCCCTTAGTTTTTCTTGAAGTCCTTGCATATTGTCATTTAAGACAATGGATGGGATTAAAAGAGCTACTTAATTCATTCCCCCAAGGCTTCATGTGTACCCAGTTAATCTTTCTTTCCTTCTTTCTTTCCTTCTTTCTTTCTTTCTTCTTTCTTTCTTTCTTTCTTTCTTTCTTTCTTTCTTTCTTTCTTTCTTTTTCTTTCTTTCTTTCTTTCTTTCTCTTTCTTTCTGTTCTTCCACTTTCTTTTTCTTTCTTTCCTTTTCTTCTTTCTTTGCTGATGGCAACATTATATTTCTGCAATTTGTAAATGATTCTTCCCTCCCATATGACAATCTTTTAAAATGCTAAAGGAATTTCAAAACTCAAATCAACAATTAGAACAGGTATTCCAGGAACATATGTATAATGTTACTAGAGGGCAAGGATGGATAGCCTGCAGCCCACAGAGATGCAGAATGCCTGGTCTATCCCTCAAACCAACCAACTTGGCAAAGTGCTCATCTGCCCAGGAACAAATAATCAGAAAATAGAAAAAGCCTGCAACCTTGCTTAAAATCACTGGGAAAGGTGATTTTTAACTTTTTCCCTCCCTCCCAGTTTTCCACATTGCTTGCTTCCTAAACCAGTGACTAGCAAACAGGACAACTGGGAAAAAATGGATATATATATTTCCTATGTTTCCCATAAACCATGTTCAGTAGTAACATATAAAGTTTATATGTATGCATGTTATGCATCACAATATCTATGGATGGCCATGTATTGTATGTACAGTCCATCTTATAGCAGCCATGCACATATTTACCAAAGGGGCTTGGGATTTATTCTTTAATATCTGCCAATTACAGGTAAAATAAATTATAAAAATAAATTATGAATATCAAATTGGTTTCCCTCCTGCAATGTTCCCAGTACTGGAAATCCATAAAGGCTTTTAAAATAAACATGTTAAATAACTGCTCACCTTGGAAATGTTTGTCAAAAAAGGTTACGGGTAATTATTATCCCAGTTCTCATCTTAACTTCCACTAATTCTCCTACAGTATTTTTAAGGGAAGGGAGCAACAGTCATCAATACTGCCTCCTTCAGGACAATACCTGGCTGCATCCATATTCTTACAAAAATGTATTCTTACTAAAATTCTGGCAACTGGGATTGCAACATGTAATCATGTGATTGGTTAGATTAATCACCTTTTAAAAATAATTTTAAACAATCAAAAAAGCAATGAATTGAGCAATTTTAATTTTTTGAAATAAAAACATAAAGCATTCTCTCCATGATAGTTTCTTTCAAAAGGATTAACAGGAAATCATGTATTCCAGATGGGTAGCTGCACAATTGTTCCCATCTGAAAGACTCTGGCAAAACAATAAGGCAAGTACTGGAACAATTAGACAGGAAATTGTGTATTTAATTCCTGTTAATGGAAGGTTTAAAACTTCTCCACCTGCATGCAGAAGTATAAATCAAGACTGGACCTCTGCCCACTTAGAGTAGCTTCATGGCAACAAAGAAAACCTATCTATTATGTTCTTTATCCACTATGATTCAACTGAGTAGTAGGCCAGTGAAGTTTATCTTGCTCATATAAGATCTTCTTTTCTCCAGTGGAGAACTGCTTGATAAAATCTGTAACTCAGACAGTTACAACAGTAACTGATGGAAGAGAGTATTTTGGCTCCAGGTTGAACTGTGGAGTCCTCTCTGAGCTTGGTTGTTTTCTTGCAGACATTTCACTACCAAACACTGGTGATGTTACCTAGATTGGTAGTGAAACATCTGCAAGAAAACAACCAAATTCAGAGAGCACCAATACTTACCCCCCACTTACCCCAGAGTTATATATTGTGTTTAAACACTGTTCCCTGTGCAAACTGCTCTACTAATCCAGATGCCTTGGGCATTGTATCACATTTCAGTTTATCAAGAATAGCAGGAATTATCAAACTGAGTTGGGATCCCCTGAAGGACTCACAAGTACAGTATCTTAAAGAGGGAGATCATGGTGTTGTTGTTTTTTTAAAAATCTTGATCATGCCATCTAGGCCAAAGGAGGACCCTATCAAAACTGCTCTGGCTTTGCTTCTCCTTTGCCTATGAAAGTCCAGTTTTAGTTCCCCAAAGTTTAAGTGCAGGTGTGATAAACTAATTAAAATTCAATAACTATTTATTACTTGTACAACTCTAACCCCAATTAACCTGCTTGCTTTATTCAGAGGAGCCACATAATTATCATTTTGAGGGGTTGCAGAACCACACTAATGTATGAGAATATCTTAACATTTAGGGTACACTTCATGACCCCATGTTGAGACAAAATTATTGAAATATCACTTTACAGATATTCAAAAATTCAGGGCTGATATTTAAAAACCCACAATACAGAAATAGGGCCAATCATATTTATTTTTCCAATCCACAGTCTATTGGGATAATCTGTTAACAAAGTTTGAGACTTTGTTCAGTGACCAAATTATAGCTATTGAATATTTAAATGTATTTTGAAATCATGTCATACTAAGTTCAAACCATGGAGTGGTAGTGGGCAAATTATCCAGGGTTTCAAAATATTTTTTTGGTCACAGTTCAAAATTGAGCAAATTTTTCTTTTATTTTGTGCAACTGAATTAGTACATTTATCTTTGTGCTCTTTTTATTTATTTGGTAAACAGTCATAGATGGAAAAATCACAAACCATTATATACACAAGAAATAGATGTCACTATACATGGCTTAGATCTGACTTCTTATTAGGACAGAACAAGGCAAATTTCAGAGTTTAATAAAAAGTGGATATAAAATGTTCAAGCATCATAAAGTACACACTTAATCCAGACTTAATTCACTGTGGAATATACAAGTGGTTTTTAATAGTAATAGCAACATTAGACATTTTGCAATTCTGCTGGAGATTTTGACACATTGATCTTGCAAGTAGTTGATCAGTATAACTGCTGACTGAAATTGGTCTGCAAACTTGCTAAAAGCACATTAATAATCTTGTTAAAACCAGGTGTGATATAAAAGCCAGTTCTGTTAAAATATAACACAACAGCAATCTCCAAATAGAAGAAGTGATTCTGGTAAAAGATAGCATAGCTTCCCAGCATCAACTTTGAAAGCAAAGCCCTAATTCATGCTAATGTAAATGCCCTTCTATCTATGCAGGGAGGATTTTATAGAAATATCTATGTGTAACAAAGGAAGCATAAATAAAATTTGCAATAGCAAAATGTATGATTTTAAATTGATCTACTTAGACATGTAGATTTAAATCTCTTCATCTGAGGTCTGCCATGGCTTTCCATGGGCCTTGTAAAAATATAGCTAGGGTGGGGGGGGAGGGATCTGCAGTGGATTCAACCAAGGTCTGTTTGCTTTTTAAAAGATGTATAACTATCCAAAATAATTCGTTGTTGTTAGTCGCGAAGTCGTGTCTGATCCATCGCAACCCCATGGACAATGTTCTTTCAGGCCTTCCTGTCTTCTACCATCCCCCAGAGTCCATTTAAGCTCACACCTACTGCTTCAGTGACTCCATTCAGCCACCTCATTCTCTGCCATCCCATTCTTCTTTTGCCCTCAGTCTTTCCCAGCATTAGGCTCTTCTCCAGTCAGTCCTTCCTTCTCATTAGATGGCCAAAGTATTTGAGTTTCATCTTCAGGATCTGGCCTTCTAAAGAGCAGTCAGGGTTGATCTTCTCTAGGACTGACCACCTTGCAGTCCAAGGGACTCGCAGGAGCCTTCTCCAGCACCACAGTTCAAAGGCCTCAATTCTTCGGTGCTCAGCCTTCCTAATGGTCCAACTTTCACAGCCATACATTGCAACTGGGGAAACCATAGCCTTGACTATACTCCGAAATAATAAAATGGGTTAAAGATTCACTTTCAAGTATTTGTTTTAATAGATATAAATTTAAGTCGGCAGGCTTCAAACAAGCCTCAACAGAAATCTAACCAAAGTTCAACCAAAGGGTTGCATTTACTATTGAGCAACATATGTGGATGATGACTCTCAAAAATTTAGAGTAAATAGCTTCTGAGGTACATATGTCCTTATATACACAGAATTGGGTCATTGCATACACATTCTTAAGACCATTCCCTTAAATAGTTTGATTGCAATGGGCATATATTTATTGTCCTTATAACTTGGAGAATCTGATGATTGTAAAAAGATGAGCTTTTGGGACTCATTGTGAGCTTCTTCATTTGAGAGGTCTAAGAGGCAAAAAGTTGCTTAATTTGCTCAATTAATTTATCAGTACAGTAAAAAGTAGCACCTTTGTTTTGGATTTTAACTTTTTGCTGCAAGACCAAAATATCCTATCACAGGGAGATACTTGCAGAGGCCAACACAGGACCCCTGGGAATGGGGCAGTCAGTTTGCCATTGCTCTTACATCTAATTTGCAGAAAGGACTTTACATGTCATGTTATTTATCAGTTTGAGCAGACAATCGTTGATGGAAATAGATTACCCCCATAATCTGTTTTAGATAATTCAATCAATGGAGAGCTCCTTGGAAAACTAGAAAACTCCTTTGCCATGTAATGTAAATTTGCACACTGATGCATAGTTGAATACATCAAATGTTTTCCTTGACTCACCAAATCAGCAAGGTTATAATAAATGTTTCACCTAAAACTTGCTAATTTTACCTAAAAGGCTAACTCTCTCATAATTGGGCAGTTTCTTTTTCTTTTATATAGATAGGTAATAGAATAATTCCTATTTTGGGTTCATTTTCAACAATTTTGGGGGAATTAATTTCCTTGCCACCACTTTACCATTTTTCAGTAGAGTGATTAATTTAAGTATGTCTGAATTTGAAACCAGAGGCCAATCAGATTTTTCAACCTTTTGGCTAAAATAAATTATAGATTCTGTTCACCCCAACTATGGAAACAGCTTAAAAATTATACACAGATCCCCTCTAATCCAGGCTCTTTCTTAAACATCAAATGTCTGCTTCTGCTAATTAAAAAAATAGGTGTTGGTCAACTGGCCAATCTCAGTTCACAGAGGACTATAATAATCTGTATGAATTGCAAGTTATTTATATATGTAATTGATTTCACATCCCTATTATTTGTACATTTCCATTTATATATAATTTTAAAATATTACTGATGCTGATAGTATTATTGATCTTTGCTTTGCCATAAGCAACTTTTGAGACATGTGATCAATATTGCCACTTATATTGATATTGTTTTAACAATAGTTAAAGAAAATAAATTAGAGCATAGTCCCATAGTAGACAAAATGGACCAGAATGCTCTGGTTCAATCAACTAAAAAATTCTGTTTAAATTATTTGCTCTTTAAAAAAAAAAAAAAACTTATTTGCTGTTCATTATAACCATAGTAAAGGTTTTAATAGCATAGGATTGGGTCTGAATTCTTGTTGTTGATGTGCCACAGAATGTTTCAAATTTCTCCAGCTCTTTCTTTCTGGTTGATCCAGGGAGTTGGGAATAGATTGAAGGGGCAATGATCATGCTCCCTTTCCTTTAGCATAAATTCTGGTGGTAAGCTAACTTTTTCATTCTGAAACAAAAACTGAGATGAACAATAATTAAAAAGGAAGGAGGGTAGGCTGTAAAATCAAGCTGGCTTTTATATAAAGTGTGCTAAAGTGCAGTATGATTGTGCCAGTAGTGGACTCCTCTTACCTTCGCTACCGGTTCGGAACCAGGAGTGCGCGCATGCGCAGAGCGTCCATGATGACATGCAAACGGGTGGGCAGAGCGTCCCACTGCCACCACTACCAGTTCGCCTGAACCGGGGCGAACTGGTAGAAACCCACCACTGGATTGTGCTACACAGCATATATTTGCTTTATATTGCAGACACAAGTAGACCAGAAAACAGGTAGTCTTTGACTTATGACCACAACTGAGACCAGAATTTCTGTTGTTAAGCAAGGGGATTAAGTAAGTCATGCCTGATTTTATAATCTTTTTTGCTACAGTTATTAAGTGAATCATGCAGTTGTTAAGTGAACCTGCTTCCACATTGACTTTGCTTGTCAGAAACCAGATGGGAAGTTCGCAAATGGTGGTCATATGACCCTGGATTGCTGCAACTGTTGTAAATACATACAAGTTGCCAAGTTTTGATCATGTGACTGTGGGGATGCTACAGTGGTTGTAATGGAGAGAATCAGTTGCAAATGACTTTTTCAATGCCGCTCAATAACTTTGAATGGTTGCTAAGCAAATGGCTATGAATTGAGGACTGTATCATTCATCAATTTACCCACCAAGTTAAGTTTCTATTACTTCTATATCAACTGTACAGAACCCCCCCCCCCACAATTCACAGTTCTGTACCTATTACAAAATTTAACAGGATTCCTGCCTAATAACATTTCTAAAATATATGATAACTAAATAACTAAAATAAAATTATTTCAAAATATTCATAAAAGAGCGGAAGAGTATCTTTGCTCCAAAATTTTAAATAGTAGTGAATAAAACAGCCATTATCATTTAAAGATGTACTGATTCCCGCTCTAAGGTACTTTATGTAGAGATATGCTTACCTATGATTTTGTCAGCAATATGTATGAAAATTACATATGATGATTTAAGTAATCTTTATACAAATTGCTCAAACAATCACAGGGGTAAGTAAATCCTTTTCTGAAAACCCAGTCTCTAAACTTCTTTGTACAAAAATACCAAATCTCCTGCATCTATCTATCTGAAATTTGGCAGGCAATGCTTACTCTGAAGTGGCAACTATGCCTGTAAATATAATCCAGCTCTGTTAAACAATAAACATCAAATAAATCCCTCTTTTAATACATTTTAGAAGCCATTTCCATGAAGATAATTGAGAGTATGTTATATAATTTATATACTTAGAAACATATAGCATGCTTTATACCAGCAACAATATCCCAGCAACAATAATATCCACATAATTATAATTTGCATTATAACAAACCATATACTGAAATTGTTTGGAGCCATCATAACAAGATTTTTGTATTTGCATGATGCTCTAAGAATGAATGATCACATGACTCTAGGAATGTCATTGCATTAAATATGGGTTAATGGCACACCAGACAATATGGTAAATCTGTTTGCAGTATTCCAGGCACCTGTTTATAAATAGACACCAAGGTGCTCTAATTGATCCTAGGAGCACTGGTTGTGTTGGTATGACAAGTGGAAACTGATTCTCACTTTACTCTGTTTATGTCTCTCTTTTACCACTTATGTACTCCCATAGGATGAAACTGAACTAAAAGCAGCAGAGATGCTGCAAGAGGTAGGACTGTTTTACAGTTCATCTTGTAAGTATATTATTTTCCCATTTTCCAAGTCATGACCAGACCAAGTTAAATAAACTAACCAAAATCAAGCCATGGTCACAGATTGTGGTTAAAATGGAGCATCTTTATCAAAATATGACCAACAGTTTCAGTTTGGACAATACACCAAATTAAATCAAGTATGACTTACCATATCATGTAATAAAAACAGATCAGTTTCTATCCTGCACAGGATAATTCATTGTGATAATAATTGGAAGACGTTGGGTTCTGCATTCTGAAGAAATTGAATTGGTTCCATTTTGTTTGTCTAATTCTTTTACATTTTTGTTCTGCACATTTTCTACTGAACTTAAAGTCCTTATCCAAATGCCGAAAAATGTTGTGAGATTATTATTAAAAAATTATAAATAGATAAGGTTTGGCTACACTGTTTCAAAAGTATCTAATAATTGATTTCTTGGCTACTAAATGTAGTTAGTATGACTTTTTCAATTTCCTGTACACAAAAATAAATGTTCCCAAGCATTCAAAGGAGTTTGTTTGAAATGGTGTCTGCTAGCCATTATTCAGAACAAATCATGGACTGTAAGGATGAGTCTGAAAATAAAGGTTCCCAAATTAATTTGCTTGATGTTAGGAACATGTCATCAGAATATAGTAGAAACTCTTGTTCCTTTCATTGTTTTTTTTCATGGACATCATATTGCTTTCAATATGTGATTCACTTCCATTCTGAATAAAAAGCATCTAGCAGGTATCTTTTGTCTTACCCTGTTGTTTATACTATGAAAAAGAAGAGTAAAAAAGCACTAGCTCAGCCTTAGTTCATCCAGGATGTCATAGAGGATGTACAGAAACTGAAGATTTTTTTTTAAAAAAAGGCCATCTTATGCAGTGCTAATAACATGCTAATAATGACTTGATCGGTGCTATAGTAGAAATAGTCCCAAACATGTTAAAAGGAAACCCTCTTCTGAAATATTTGCAATTGTAGACTTCAAGGAGAAAGAAAGGGTTCATTTAAAAAAACTGAGTTATAGAAAGGTCTCATTCAAAAAGAAGCAGCAGATCGTTCATCAGGAAGGTTTACTGGATTGTTACTAGGGGCTTATATTCTGCTGTTGATTAGACTACTAGCTGGATAAACATGAACTGTACCCAGAAAATGTTATCTGGTGTTGCATCATCAGATGGTGCAACTGCAGGTTAGAGCGTCTACTATAGGAACTAAAGCCACTGACCAATTGGATGATGAAATGTGTGCCATTCTTCACAGAGGTTTGTGTGAGGACAAGATTAGGCTCTACAATTCGGTGCTGCAGAAATTTCTAAGGCTAATCTGACAAAACAAAGTTGAAAAGAATAGGCTGAATCTCATTTATCTGCCAGAAGATCCTTGACCACAGCCATCGCCACAGACAAAATAATGCATGATGTTCTAGGGTAGGACAGTAAAACAACTACAGAGTTGGAACTTCTTGTCCAATTCCCTGCTCAAGCTGGAGAGCCTATACCTGTGATGGTTAACCTTTTTGGTGCCGAGTGCCCAAAGCATGCACGCACACGCATGAAATGCACGTGTGTGTGCCACAACCCCCAAAATGCAATGTGAGTGCCCCCCGTGCATGCGCCCTGCACGTGCATGCACGTTCTCTGCGCATGTGCCCTCCCCTGCGCATGCACCCTGGGCCCCCGTTTTGGCTACCAGGTTGGTGCAGCAGGCTTTTCAAGCCCAAAATAGGGTGGGGGCGGGGAGGTAGCTAGGATTCGGTGGGGGGAGAAACTTTGGAGATCGTGGAAGGCAGGAGGCAGCTAGGACTCGGATGAGGGCGAAACTGTGGAGATCGCGTCCTAGCTTTCTCCTGCCTTCCTGCCTTCTCCAATCTTCGTAGTTTCTCCCCCATCAAATCCTAGCTTCCTCCTGCCTTCTCTGATCTCCAAAGTTTCTCCCCCATTGAATCCTAGCTGCCTCCTGCCTTCCACAATCTCCAAAGTTTCTCTCCCGCACTGAGTGCCTCCTGCCTTCCGTGCCTCCTCCAATCTTTGTAGTTTCTCCCCCCCATCGTGTCCTAGCTTTCTCCTGCTTTCCTGCCATGGAGAGGCATCTGCAGAGGGTGGAACCTGCAGAGATCGGGGAAGGCCCTGCCCCTGCGGATGTGCAGCAGAGACCCGAAGACCAGCTGGCTGATGGGAGGTGCGCGCATGTGCGGTGGAGCTGGGCTCGGGCGATGGCTCGCGTGCCCGCAGAAAGGGCTCTGCGTGCCACCTGTGGCACACGTGCCATAGGTTTGCCATCACAGGCCTATACTACTTCAAATAGTTGTCCAGTTAGCTCATGAAAGCCTCTAATAATGGAGCACCAACAACTTCTGAAGGCAAGCTATTGCTCTAACCATTAGGAATTTTCTCCTTAGTACTAGGTTACTTCTCTCCTTGGTTAGTTTCCATCCATTGTTTCTTGTCTTGCCTTATTGGAGTTTTGGAAAATAATGTGACCCCCTCATCTTTGTAGGAGCACAGTAATGCATTACAGGAATAATGCTGAACTTTCATTAATGAAAATGAAATAGCATCAGGACATTTTAGCATGGGATGTCCGTAGCACCTTTTTATACAAAGGTGTAACTATTTCTAATGCTATCATTTTAAACTTGGCAAAAGGGGCCTTGCAACACTGAGCACATGCTGATAAACAGAAACCTCAAGGTTGGGATTAATTTATGAATGCTATGGCAGAGATGAATGCTGGATTCTACCTCTGTTACAGAACAACTAGAAAGCTGAAAGAGTCTGTGGCTCTTAAGGATATAAGTGCTACTAGTCCAATTCTGTTATGCCTGTGCTTATTGGGACTCAGATCAAACTCAGACCATTTACTGGTACCAAACTCAGACTGTTTACTGGATTCTAAATCCTAGAAATAGGCTAAGATTTGGTGATTGGCTCAACTTGTAAGACGATTAGAAACATTGTGAAACAAGCAAACAGTTTTGAGTTTTTGTCTTTATTTTATACCAAGGCAGGCATGCTTGCATACATTGATAATGGGTACATGCTCCAAGCCCCCCTCCCAACTTTATACCTTTTACAAAATGCTTTACCATTTGATCCTACTTTCTACTTATAAGTCTGTATAAAAATATATACTTATACTACTGAGATATATAATACTGAAAAGATCTTTCAAACTTGTAAAACTCCTAAATTCATGCAAAACACATTTTATCACAACAGTTAAAAACAGAAAGCTTTGGGGCCACTTTGCCTGGGAATCAGTGTGCTGTACCATCTTCCACCCGATATATTTCATTCTTAGAGAGAAATAAGAAATACCCTTTTGGTTCTATTCAATTGAGGAAGACACACAACTTCTCAGGTCACAAATGAACAATGTATTTTTTCCCCCCTGGACTTTTATGTCCCACATGGACTTCTAAGGACTTATGCATTTAGCTCACTATAAAAGTTACAAACGGTAGAGGAGTATGAAGTCGATACATTTCAGTAGGGCCATAAACAAAAAATCTAAAATAAGGAAATGTTCATTTTCTTATTTATAAGACAATAAACCAGCTCATGTGTAACGATTTTCAATTGGACCAAAGCTGAAATAAGCATTCCTGTTTAAATAGATTACCCCAATGCCAGACTGGCTTTTGGCCATGTGTCTAGCCATTAAATCTACGGCCTAGTCTAGCCTGCTTTCAGGTTTTGACAGGAGTAGATTGACAGAACCTGGATCCTCTTAAAGAATGTGTCTGCTTCTATGCCCCTTGGAAACAGAGAGTGGGTTATTGGATTGGTTCAGGGTACTAGGAAAATGCTTTTATTTGAAATATAGTGATGTGGATTGTTTTTACTTGTCACAAAACTGTCAATGCATAAATAACTGAAAACCTTAATCAATAGCAGTAACAGTATATTTAAATGGAAGGACACAGTATAGTGGACCGGTGAGCATTCTTAGGGTTTGGGGAGTGCCACTATATTGTGCCATTATGGACCCCGACAGTTGCATAGGAATACACTTCACCTAAGGCAAATGGATGAGATTGGTACCCACCATTCTGTGCAACTGATCTAATTTCTAATTTTTAGGAAGCAAACAAATTTAAAACAAAGGCCTGGGTTGTATCTAATCTCCCCTGGTTTAAAATATAAGATCTTTTGTATGTTCCCCTTCAGAACATTATTTCCTTATTTTAAAAAAAAAACAATAACCACAAGAGGCTGGCACTTTGCAGCATACCTGCTTCCTATTATTTTATTCCTAATTAGAAGAATCTAAAAATAATAAATCAGAGGCAGCAGAGAGCCTTGTGGCGCCAAGGGTGGTGTCTGTGGCACATTGCCTACCCCCACGGTGCTTAAAACGCAAAGGTGCTTAAAACGCAAGGCATTTTTGTCAGTGAGCCCTGTGCCATATGTGCTGGGCGACAGCCACCTTGGGCCTGCCAAGGGTTAGACAGGTGCAGGCTTTCCAGGAACAAATGCAGCGATGGCCCCAATCACCATCTTCCTGTCTGGCAGCTTCCCAAGATTCAAAACTCCTGCCAGCAGAAGGTAGCCATCACGACAAGCCTTTTGTTCCTCAAGTTCTTACCAACGGCGAAATACCTAGTTCGAGCCCCTACCGGTGACCCAGGGAGGCTCTCCAGGGAGGCAGTCAGTCACCTTACTAGCCCTGGGGATGTTTACCTAGTTTGGGTAATGAAAGAAGACAAGCAAGCTCAGAGAGCATCAAGAAGCCCC
This sequence comes from Pituophis catenifer annectens, assembly GCF_029215685.1. Classification (NCBI taxonomy): domain Eukaryota; kingdom Metazoa; phylum Chordata; class Lepidosauria; order Squamata; family Colubridae; genus Pituophis; species Pituophis catenifer. The sequence continues at coordinate 242,600,606 of NW_027256881.1, read as the reverse complement.
CCCACCCAGCCCGCAGTTTCCTTAAACCGGGCTCCTGAGAACTGGCGTTCACGGGGGTTGACTTGACCCTATTGAAAGGAACGGGATTCAGAAATAAAACTTCGAGTAAACGCGTCTGTGAGAGAAACTTGGCCAGTTTAAGGACTGCCCCCCCCCCTTAAAGAGGGAAGCGGTTCGTGGGCACCTTCGCTCCCCCCACCCACTGCTCCTCCTTTCTAGGGGAGGCGACTTGTTGAATTTAAAACCTGAAGGGCGAACTTCACACCTGGCGCTCTTTCCTCAAGCAGGCGCGCCGGCACAGGCGGGGGACAGCGGCGTCTGGGGGCGCGCGGGTGTCCCACGCCGGGAAAGAGGCGGAGCGCCTCGTTGGCTTCCGTTCCGCTCCTCCTCGGCTTGGAATTGCAGCGGGAGGCTCCCATTCTCTCTTTCCCAGAGCGCCAGGACCGAGGAGGAGGAGAAGGAGGAGGAGGCTCCGGGGAGCGCCCGCCTCCTTCGCTGCCGAGCGCGGTGCACACGGGGCATGGAGCCTGCCTGAGCCAGTCCGCGGGCAGCTGCTGCTGCAGCACAACATGGAGGCGGCAGCGCCGCCGCCGCCGCCGCCGCTGCTTTTGGTCCTGTTCCTGCTCGCCGCCTCGCTACTTCGGTGCAACTTGGGGTCTGTCGCGGGTACGTTTGTGGGGCCGCTTCTCGCCCACCCACCCGCTCTCCCTTCCCACCCCCTTGCCGGCTGCTCCGATCCCGCGCTTCGGGAAGAGGGACCCCTTTTGTTGTGGAGATGGAAAAGTTCTTTGCAACTCGGGAATGGGAGCGGAGGAGGCGTGCGTGCGTGCGTGCGTGGGGGCCCGCGAGGGCGAGCCGAGTGGGCGGCGGGGAAGTGCTGTGGCTGGGAGCGTGCGTGGCGGCGGGAAGAGGGGCGCAAGGCTGCGGGTGGGGTGGCTGTAGCCCTGGCGAGTAAAGCTTCGGCCGCCTCCTCCAGGGGAGACGGTGCAAAGGGAAGGACGGCCGTACTGCATGTCAGGCTAGGAGAGAGGGAGACCGACCGACCCGTTCCCGATCGGGCAAGGGGGAAAAAGGCAGGAAGCGCCTCGGTTACGTCTCCTCCGAAGCGCAAATTCTGAAGTAAAAGCCGAGGGCGTTTCCGTGCCTCGGTCAACGTAGCATTTCGGGGCGCCTGCCTTCCCCCCCACCCCCAGGAAAGGATTCCCTCGGCCTTTTTGCGTGACGGGGCTCTCGAGCTCAGCCTGTGCCTCGAGAGCGAGACAAAAGTTTTACTTTTCCTAGCGCTTTGCGGCCCTCGGCCGCGGAGATTTCCCAGGAGTTCGGAGGAGCGGGTGTCGGGTGTCGATCCCGGGCTGAATCAAAACTTTTTGGCATCGGCTTTGGCGGAGGGGGTTGGGAAAAGAGCAGATCTAATTTCCTTTTAGTTTAATAGTTGTAACCGGGGGGTGGGGGGGGGAGAGAGAAGAGAAGCGGGAGGAGGGAAGAGAGACTTGCCTGACTTGTGAAACGTAACACTTGGCAAAACAGACTTCTGGGAAGAGAGTTGGTCTGTCTGGGGGTTTACCCAGACAAAACTACAGTGAACATTTGTTCCCTTCTTTGACTAGAGGGAGTGATCAGACAATCACGTACATTTCCATATGCAGTTCGTAGTCATTTTATTCAAATTTTTAAGAAGGAGTTTCTGGCTTGATTTTGCTGAAATGTGCTTGGCTAGTATGTGGCCCGATCTGTTAGATCATTAATCTTGGATATATAAATAAAGAGTCCGTCTCCCTCCTTAATACGCTACTCTGTGTGTGTTCTTCTTGTGAACATTTGCACTGATGCAAGAGGTACAGGAAGATTTGAGGAAAGAAGCCAGAAGGGTCTGTTGTTTCCTTTTGGGGTCTTCTACATCAATAATTATATAGGGTGCTTTTCTTCCTTATTTTGTGGCTGGTATTCCACGTGCTGAGGAATCATACATTTTGTTTTGTATTCCATTTGGTTTATAAAGTCTCTTGTGTTCTTGCAGCAATCCCCAGCACTGCCACAAAAAGAGTGTTATGATATTATAATTTGTCACACAGTCAGCCAGATGTTTAGACTGGATTTGGCGTTTTTATCCACCTTTCGAGATGTACCCAAGGACCTGGAATAGGGAGATGTTGTTCCACTGTCTTAAAAGTTTTTATTACCTGTTCACAACAATTTGAAGTCACAGTTGCCAGCTCCTTATCTAATGTTGGCATTTATAAGCATCAAATACTTCTCAAGAACCTAGGATGTTGTGATGCATCAACAGATCAGACAGTGTGACCTTTTGCAATTCATGGGTGGAATTTTTTTTAATGTGCAGATATTCTAAGAACTATCCAAGATTTTTTGGTATGGCATCCTGTGTGCCAATAACCATTAGGACCATGACAGCTGCTTTATGCCATGATTTTTCAATTTTGATTTTTAGATCTTGATGCTTTGTTATATTCTCCAATTCTTTGTCTTCTATTCTGCTATCTCCTCTTATTGCCACATCACATTTTCTTTTCAACCACAGTTAAATCTGGTGTGGTTATGACCCAAGACTTTATCAGTTTGTATTCAGAAATCCCACAATATTTTATCGTGCTTGTTCTTGAGCACTGATGTTTTATTACTAGTACATGACATTTTTTACCGATGTTCTTCTAGTGAATAATTAGGGTGACTGTGTTACATTGTTTACATTCAGTTTGTGCAATCTTCTTTCATGATCTTGAGTATATGATCTACTGTTTTTCTTTGCACAAATCTGCCCTTTAAATAATTTGGGTCCCCCCACCCCTTCTGGCCTTGATTGCATTAGTTCTATCTAGCCTTCAGTTTTATTTTTTTAAAATGTTTCAGTTGTAAGCCATTGCCAGCTTTTATCTTTATCCTCTTTCCCCTTGCTCTTTTATAGAAATATATTGTGTCTGTGTCTGTGTGTAAATTGCCCAACTCTAGTAGATTCTAACAATTATACAGTAATTCAGAGGCTGCTACAAAAAGGGAGTTAACTGTCTTTTTTGCTTCCCACTTCCCGGGAACCCTGACAGTACTATTAATTGCAGGAAAAATATTTTTATACATAAGAACCTCTCAAATAGCCTAGTGTTTGTCTTCAGTTTAGCAGTCCTCAGCAAACTGAAGTTTTGACACACTAATGAATGTTAATTGTTGTAATTTTTCAATTAGTTGGAGAAATATACTTGTGGCTAATAATGCATTCTCTTAAAGTAGCTATTACTGGGATTCCCCCCTTTGTTGAAATCATTTTTACTTTCCAGAATTGCTATTTAATAGGGGAGCTCTAACCAGTTTTCCCAAAGGCCATTGTGTTTTGTTTGGAGATTTGACTTGTTTTAAGATATACAATAACATCTGTGTGCAGCTTTATTTGTAAATAAAAGAAATCCTTCACACACCTGATTGTTAGGGGGAAAAGGCTCAATATTCCAGTAGAGTTTTAAGTTAATTGATCCACCAGTTTGTTTCAGTATTAAAAAGTGATTATTGTGGTTTTTAAAATGTTCCTTAGAGCTGGCTGGGGAATTCTGGGAGTTGAAGTCCACCAGGCTTAAAGTTGCCAAGGTTGGAGACACTCTGCCTTAGCGAGAATCGTAGAGTTAGGCCAATGAGTCCATCTCCTTAGTCAGTACAGAAATCCAAATGAAAATATCCCAAAGGGATAGTTGCTTAGCCTCTGATTGAATGTGTTCAATGAAGAACAGCTCACCACCTCTCTGGGAGACCAGTTTAGCTGTCAGATCAGTTTTACTGCCAAGAAGCTTTTTTTTTTTTTAAACATTCAGCCAGAACCTGCTTTTCTTAAAACTTAAACTTAACAATTATTTAAATCTTAAAAGTTTTGAGGTGTAGTGTTATTTAACCTAAAGGATTATTTCTCACCTTTACAGTGTCATACATACATAAAAATAACCCCAAACGGCATTGTTCTCTGACACCTAATTTAAATGTTTTATTTATTAAAAGTGGACCCTGCACTTGGGAAAAACACAGGAAGGTAAAAAAAATCTGTTATAAAAACAAAGTAACTGCTTTGTATTGCTACATGGGGTAAAGTCATTTTGGTTTGCCTCAATGTATCCAGTATAAGGGTGTACAGTTTCTAAATTTGGTAGCAAGTCAGTTAATGTATATTTTGAGCAATAAAAGAAAGAATTTCCTTGACATAAAAATGCTTGTCTATAAAATATACACTAAATGCAGCCAAGTGGAGAAATTCATCTTGGCTTTTAACTAAGAAAATTTTAGTCCCAGCTATTTGTTTTAGTTAAAACAATATATAGTTAGTATATATTTTTTCTTTCTTTCTGGAGTGTTTGGCATAAGAACTCCACAATCCTAAAAACTCATTTCCGTCTTTAGTTACACTACTTAGCGTTTTCTTTGGAAATTGTGCAGCATATCAATGTAACAAATTACTATTTTTCCCAATGATTTGCTTAGTTTGTGCTTCTTTTATCAAAGTCTGGTCAAACATTTATTTATATGCAACAAGTTACAATGTTTACTTTTTTAGGTGGAGAGCAAGAAAAATGGATTCTGTTTTTCCAGAATATTTGTATATCTTCTACTGACCATAACTACAGGTAGTCCTTGATTTACAACAGTTCATTTAGTGACCATTCAAAATTACAAGAGCACTGAAAAAGTGACTTATGACTGTTTTTCACATGGTCACAAGATCAAAATTCAGGCACTCTGCAACTGTCTCATACTTAAGACAGTTACAGTGTCCCGGGGTCATGCGATCACCTTTTGTGACCTTCTGACAAGCAAAGTAAACGAGGAAGCCTGATTCACTTAACAACTGTGGCAAGAAAGGCTGTTAAATGGGACAATTCACTTAACTGTCTCGCTTAACAACAGAAAAGTTGGGCTTAATTGTGGTCATAAGTCTAGGACTACATGTATTAGCAGTATCTACTTACAGAAGAATGTTTGGTAAACATCTACATTTCTCTCAAGGTAAACCTATTCCAGTGATTAAACTTTCATACAGGATTTTTAACAATTGTCCTAATTGGTAATATCTAATAGTTTTCTATTTTATAGAGTAATTTAAATCAAGGCTCTCATATTTTTTAAATAGCCAGGAAAACATCTCAATTATAGAAGTTTGAATCTGGTTTTCTTTATATTGTACATTTAACACACACACACACACACACACACACACACACACACACACACGATTAATACTTAATGGTTTTAGATAGAACCTTGATACTTGGGAAGACAATCAGCAGGATTTGAAACTGTGTTTCTTTCAGAAATGATTTTTCACTGACTGTCCTTCCTCTTGTGGTCTTCCCTAGTTTTCTGATGGAGTCTCACCATCTAGATCAGGGGTGTCAAACTCATAGCATCATGACAGTGTCACATGACGTATAGGGACTCCCCTCCCCCACCCCTGGTCCACTAAACCGGGTGTGGCCAGTGTGTGACGCATCCGGCCCATGGGCTGGGAGTTTGACATCCCTGATCTAGATAGATAGAGATTTGGAACTTCAGGAAAAGGAGATATGAGAAAAATCTGGGGCTCCACTGTTTGGAACCTCTGCTGGATATATCAGTAAAATGATGCATATTGGTATAAAATTGATAATAATGTGTGCTATTTCAGGACTCAACTGCCATATGACTGCTTAGTTTTAAAAAATTATCATGAGAATCAGGGTCTGCTAGTCTTAACAGGTATGTATTGCTTCCATTATTGGAGTTGGTATGCATCACAATACTAGTTGTTGGAGATTATAAGCAGAAGGCCACTGCTGCACTTAATGCATTATTTGTAAAGTTCCTGCAGGCATTTATTGATTTCTGTGGGAAAGGAATGCCAAACTAAACAGGCTTTTGATCTGAACTAATGGGTCTCAACATATTCTTAACCAAATTTCCTAATATTATACAGAATAACAGAGTTGGAAGGGACCTTGGAGGTCATCTAGTCTAGTCCCTGCTCAAGCAGGAGACCCTGGCCTATACCATTTCTGATACGTGGCTCGCCTGTCTCTTCTTGAAAGCCTCCAGTGATGTTTTGAAGTTCAGGGGGGAAAAAAGTTTGAACAAAGTAAAGAAAGAGTGTGCAAGTCTTGCAGCTAGAGCCTTGACACTAAACCATAATCTGAAGATGTTTTGTAAACAGTGTTGAGCAGATTTATATATTATGAATCAGTTGAAGTTTAAACAGGTATCTCTTTGTGGGTAATTGAATGTGACTCAAATGCCACTCAATTTAATCCATTTAATTCATGCATATTTTAAAATGGATATTTAAATGCAGCTCATGTAAGACAAATCAATGCATGGATGATGCTCAGTTTTATATGTCAGTCTCTAATGATGCCTTGGAACCCTTTTTCTTGGGTACTTGAAACTGTGATTTGAAAATGATGGGTAAAAATACGCTTAGAAACAGCATTAGCAAGAAGACCAAGTGGCTTTTCAATGATGTACCATCTATATCTATAGTTTTTACAATGAGAATTGCCATTGCTATGAAATGTGATCACGTGATGTCCCACTTTATGACTGCATTACTTAGCGATGGAAATTCTGGTCCTAGTTACTGTAGTTAAGTAAGGATTACCTGTACTTAGTTTGTTCCCTAAGAAAGAAACTGCATTTCTAAGTATGTTGATTGTTAATAGGTTAAGACAGTTAAAGTACTAATTACCTTGTTTCTAAAGCCTAGAAAGGGTGGACTGGGAAAGTTGTGGTTGGATATAATTGAGTTTCTCAAAAGAGAGAATTTATGCCTTTAAAAAGAGAAATTAAGAATTTAAAGAACAGAAGAGAATGCTGGAATCAGCCTTTGGATGTGGTGGAAACAGCAGTGGTTTGCCAGAATAAATAAGACCTGGCCTTCCCACCAAACACTAAGGAGGGGAATGGTCAAGAGCCTGGCACTTGTGATTTTGTGATGGGACTCTATGGTGTTTGCTGGTAAGAGAGTTTTTAGTTTTTTGTATCATTCTTTAACTTAATTTAACTTATTTGATTTTAGACACTGCCCACCTCCGACTCTGTCATTTATCTGTTGATAGCTGCCCAGATAGTCTGACAGAGATAGAGATTGCCATGTCCACCCAGTAAAAGATCTGTAGCTCCTAGACAAACAGATTTCTGCTAAAAAAAAAACTGGTCATGAAAAATTCCCTAATTTTTTAAAGAGAAGAATTTTTGGACTGGCTTCATTTGAGACATGAATCTTCAATCTGATTCTGAAAAATACCTTGAAACTCTCACTGTTTGTGCCCTTGGGCTTCTCTTGGATTCCATTCCCATCACAAGAAACAGGATGTTGTCAGCCATGGTGGTAGTAGGAAACTCCTGGTAATAAAATATTTATTGACTATTCAGAAAAATGTAGAAATTCACCTGAAAGTCAGAACTCGTGGTTTGATATACATAGACGTCACATTTGGGAGGTGGATTTAATTTGCTTGCCTGTTCTAGATTTAATTGGCTATGTTTGCGTAACGCAGAAAACATAAACAATGAATAATGACCCACAGTGGCTAAGACGGAAGCAAACAAATCACTTTATCTTGTTTAAAACCATCATCATGCTTTTTGTTTTAGCATGTTGTATGAACTATTTCTAGCATGTTCTGTGAACAAAGCTAAATGTGAGATCCAGAAAATGTTTTAATGTCTAATCCACTCCCTTTCTGGATTATAAATAGTGGCTAATAATAGTTTCAATGTGGGCATTTTTACTTGTGATCCCTCATTGTATAAAACAAATGATGATTTGTTGAAATCTATATGTAAATCTAGCAAAATCAGTTGAATTTTGTTTTTCTAGTCTGAAGAAAAACCAAATGCTACGCTGCTTCCTAACCCCGCCCTTTCAGTTGTATGTGATTCTTGAAAACTGCAAGGAGAAGTCCCTGCAGTTTTCTTGGCAAGGTTTTTCAAAAGTGTGGTTTTCCATTATCTCCTTCGTAGGGCTGAGAGAGACTGACTGGCCTAAGGTCACCCAGCTGGCTTTGTGCCCAAGGCAGGACTAGAACTCATAGCCCCTCTCAGTTTTTAGCCTTAACCAATACTCTAAACTGGTTTGCATACTAACCAATTAACTTGTAAATCTTTTGACAATTTCCTGAACTGTATTCTTTTAAGTGTTATTTTGTAGCAAAACATGCTGCATATGAATCATTATTACAATGGAGGGCAAGAACACACTCATACAGATATAAAATTTCAATTTTGTCCGGCATGTTAGTAAAATGCAACACTCAGTCTAAAAAAAATAAAGTATATACACACAAGTTGATTTCAGTTTTTAAATATGGCTTTTATTAATGTGGATGCTTAGTCAGTGCTGTCTTTGCATTATGTGCATATGTATTTTAATTTGCTCCCTTTTCCTCCTTTTTTCCTTTAAATCAGGGCTGTCAAACTCGTGGCCCATGGGCCAAATGCATCACGCCCAGTTTAGTGAAGTGGGGGGAGGTACTATATGTGAATCACAAGTTCAGAGATGTATTTGTATTGAAGAATATTGATACCTTAGCTTATGAAGACAAGCAGCTTGAATGTTATTAATTCTTGGCTGCTTCTTTTGCTTTGAAAAAGTACATGGTTGGAAAACTTAAAGTTCAGAAGTAGATTTAATAAATCAGCTGAGCTGGCTAATACATAACTTTCATCATAGTTCAGAATTATGAATATGAGCCAAAACTTTACTTGAGCTCCCATTGTTCTTATACATAGGCAGACTATATGAAGTAATTAATGAAAGCAAGCATCTTTATTCCTTAAATTTGGTTTATTCTCACCAATGCAACTTTATGCCCTTCATATAGTCCGGACTTTAGCTACTAATAACATAGTAATTGTAGCCAACAGCAAGGCATTGAAAGTACTGTAATAAAAAAATTCTGGAGGATACCCTATGTATGGATTGGCATTCTCCCTAAAAGATTGTAACTAATTCCTTTAGAGTTACAAATACTTGTTCCTGTCTATTTATAAAACATGAAAAGTCCTTCAACAGTTACATAGCTGTGAATAATTGAAAACTTTGGATTATCACAATTGGGAATTACTGGGCTTCTACAAGCAGATTTGATTCAGGTGTTGCCTGCAGTCGTCCAATGTCTTGGGTGTAGTTCCTAAATCTTATCTAAATATTGCTGTTGAATTGTTAACTGAAATGCAGCAGAAACCAAATAACATTGAATACATGCAGAATAATCATGGTGACTTTATATTGCATTTGGCTCCCAACTGTTTTTGTCCTGGCCCAACTCACTTTTTGGAGTAAAATGACCAATATGCTGTTCATTTATGGTGTTTGAAAGAATTGCACCAGTTCAGCATAAAATAACTACTCAAAATTCTCTCAAGAGAATTCTCTCAAAATTTACATTTTTTTCTTTTGATTTGTAAAAATAAAAGGCATGTTGAGATTAATTGCTTATTCAGCTTCAGCTTCAACTAGCTTTACATACCCGTGTTTCTATATTGTATGCAAACTTGTTTACATTTAAGTCACTTCACTTAACATTAAAAGGAGAGAAGAAAACAAAGTCATTCTGTATTAGAACTATCTCTCATAGTTCCAGTGTATTTGAATTTAGTTGTATCAGTCTTAACTTTAGATCTAATTAAATGTAACTTGAACAAATATAGTATTTGAACAAATAAGTTTAAGGGAGTTTCGAGCACTGCTATGTCACATTGCAGCAATATTGAAAAAAGAGAGATATGGTGAACAGGGTAAATATAGGGTTTAGCATCTAAACACATGTTGAGATTTAGGGAAATGAGACCATTTTCCTATATGTGATTTGTGGTTCTTTTCTCAGTATCCTTGTGATGGTGTGCAAACATTGTTTCATGAATAGAAGGGAACTTGTGAATACAAGTCAGTGTCTTTCAGTATTTAAAGGTTTGCTGGGCTTAAATGGCATGCGTTACATTGAACAACAGCAAAAGTTGTGTCATCAAATACACAACATATACATTCTTGTGTGGATTAAAATAGACTGAAGGAAAATCATATTTCCAGGCAACCTCATGCCATGATTGAAGAAGGATGTTACCAATGAAATTTGCACTGTAATAAACATTCATTATGGCATATCTGGGTGTTATTATTTAAGCTGCATTTAGTGAGGTATAAGAAGAGTAGAGGAGATAGGTCCTTTAGTGTATAGTTCAGCAGAAGTTACTCATGCTTCAGTCAATGGAAGCTGCTCGGTGTGACTTAACACATTGAGGTTGTATGATTTCTCCTTCTCTCACACCTGTCTTTTCATCCTTTGACAGTCAACCCAGGAGTTGCTGAATTGGTTGATCTCATAGGAGTAGTAACACTCCAGTTGTTGATGCATATTTAGGGTTTTGATATCTTAAAACTTGCATACATGGCAAATTTGGATATTGCCCAATGTCTGATTTAAACATATTTTTAATTTAAGATTTCAATGATTAATGTACCAGTGTGTAAGTTAATAAGACAGTGCATTTAGATTGAATGCTTAAAGCAAGGTACACTTGTTAGTGGTGGGACTGCAACTCACTTGTGCCATTTGTTTAGCAAGGGGAAAAAAAAGCCTACTGTATGACCTGATATATGCCACAGTTTAGTAACAAGAATGTACAAAAACCCCTCAACAATTAAAAGTATTCAAGGAAGGCCACTCGGTAGTTTGCAGTCCTTTCCAAAGCTCATAGTATTTGGAAGAATACTATTTTTATCTCTCTCTCACTGTTGCTGATGAGCAAGTTATTGCAGTCTGGAAGGGGTAACTGCTATATGCTGATCAGTCTCACAATCCTTCATCTACAGCAGGGGTGTCAAATTCGCAGCGTCACATTGTTGTCACGTGACATATCATGACTTTTCCCACTTCGCTAAAATAGGGATGGGCGTGGTCAGCACGTGACGCATGTGGCCCATGGGCCACGAATTTGCCACCCCTGATCTAGAGGTTGCTTCTCGCAATTTTGGGAATGATCATATGACCATGTAGTGCAGGACAAGCAATGACTTGTTTTCTCCCCCCTCCTCATGTTTTTTTGGGCCCGTAAAGTTAGATAGAATGTTGGTGTTCATACATAAACCTTTTGACCATAAACCCGGTGACCTTTTGAGAGCTGCATGCAACGAAATTTCATTTTAATGTATGCCGATTACTGTACATTTAGAATGACAATAAAATTATTCTACTCCATTCCATCTCCCCATTTCAGGCAGTCAACAATTGCATGAATTGTATGAAAGCTGTTGAGGAAGTCTGCTGTGCTCCATCCGCTCACTTTTGCCTTTATATTGATAGAGGAAATATCTGAAATAAAACAATGTTTAGTTTATAAAAAATAAGTATATAAAATGTAATTCTAAATATAATTCTAAAAATATAATTCTAAAAAATAATTAAAAAAACATTTAGTTGGCTAGTCGTATTATTTCACAGCATTGGGAATCTTGTCTAGTCCCATAAAGTATTTTAACCATGTTTAGCCATATGCAGTCTCACATGATCTTTGTTTCTTCAGAGTTAGAACAAATATTCTTGTCCCCTGTCTCCTAATCCAGTGAGGAAGGAGAGATGATTCCAGTGCAAAGTCACATTTGATTCTTTTATTCTACCTTATAGTGTCTCTACAGCAGGCTTCCTCAGCTGGAGTGCTTACTAATCTCCAGTTGAGTAGGACAACACAATTTGGAGAATTTATTATTTATTATTTATTAATTTAATTTCTATACCGCCCTCCTCCCGAAGGACTCGGGGCAGTGTACAGCCAATTAAAACATAATATATATACATCAATTTAAAAACCAATTAAAAGTAATAAATAATTTTGGCTCAGAATTAAAACCTAATTAAAACACCCAATTTAAAATCATTTTTAAATGATTAGCCCGGCCTGGCAGAACAGTAGGGTTTTAAGAGCGCAGCGAAATACACAGAGATCAGAAATCTTACGTATTTCCGGGGGCAGTTCGTTCCAAAGGGCAGAAGCACCCACAGAGAAGGCTCTCCCCCTGGGTGTCACCAGCCGACATAACTTGGCTGATGGCACCCTGAGGAGCCCCTCTCTGTGAGAGCGAACTGGCCGGAGGGAGGCTACTGGCGGCAGAAGTCAGTCTCGGAGGTACCCCGGCCCTAAGCCATGGAGCGCTTTAAAGGTGGTAACCAACACCTTGAATCGCACCCGGAAGACCACTGGGAGCCAGTGCAGCTCGTGCAGGAGAGGTGTTACATGGGCGTAATGGGTCGCGCCCATAACTACCTGCGCGGCCGCATTCTGGACCAGTTGGAGCCTCCGAGTGCTCTTCAAGGGGAGCCCCATGTAGAGAGCATTACAATAGTCCAGCCGGGAGGTGACAAGGGCTTGAGTGGCCGTGCGCAAGGCGTCCTGATCCAGAAAGGGTCACAACTGGCGGATCAGGTGAGCCTGATAAAAAGCCCCCCTGGCCACGGCCCTCATATGCTCTTCTAAAGACAGCCATGCATACAGGAGGACGCCCAGATTGCGAGCCCTCTCTGTGGGGGGAAGAGATTCACCCCCAATAGTCAGCGATGGTGCCAGCTGACTATATCGGGGTGCCGGAAGCCACAGCCACTCGGTCTTGGAGGGGTTGAGCTTGAGCCTATTTCTCCCCATCCAGACCCGCACGGCCTCCAGGCAGCGGGACATCACATCAAGGGCATCGTTGGGGTGGTCTGGGTCTGGAGAACCTGAGATTAAAGCATGATTAAAGCATGATGCAGATATGAATGGGTTGGTGCATAAATAAACACTCAGGTTCGCCTGCATGTGTCAAACTTGTGCATGAGGAAGTCTCGGTCTATCCCATAGTTTTTAAAATAATGTCTTTCAGTCTGCTGTGAGCCTGATGGTGGTTATGGTGCTGGGGAGTGGTTATAATTCTTTTAATTAAAATAACCACATAGGCAAACCTAAGAACAAACCTGTTAAGCAGCATTAGTAGATATGAGAAGGCTGCAGACACCTTAAACAGTCCTGGGACTATCTCCTGTTTCCTTAAATGACAAACACCTGAACAGCCTGTTTTGTAGCTGGGGTGGGGGAGCTTGGACATTTCAGCAAACAAATAATTTGGTAGTGGTTTAAAAATAGAGGTTTTCAACCTGGTTTCATTGGCAGTTTTTGCAAAACCATAATTTGCAAATAAACAAAGGCTTATTTTAAGGAAATAAGTAATTCTAAACTATGATTTGCTATTGGCCTTGTAATTTCAACTGCAATTTAGCATGTTTTCAAATAGGAAAGCATAGATTATTGTGGGTTCCTGGCTTATTCTTATCCACAACCAAGTCTACAATCAATTTACAGTAGTTAAAGGGAAGAGTGCTAAAAGAAAAAACAACAAACCAGGAGTTGGCCAATCATGTCATGAATAATTTACTACTTTGCAATATTATTGGCTTCAATAATATTCACCAATTTATTCACCGTGGGCTTCAATCATGATTTAAGAATGCAACCTGTGTCTTAAGAGCATTTTGAAAGAGTAGGCTTGGATTTTCCCCCACCATTCTTTCAGCTCTGCTGAAAGTCTAATAATATATAATTGCTATTATTAATGCATAATATATAGTTTGCATATAAGCTTTGTAAGAGGTTTCGGAAGAATGTAACCCTAGCATAAAAGCAAGAGAAACTTTATGCTAGGGTTCTGTTCTCCTAAAACTTCATAAATTTACATAAAGTCATAGAAAAACAAGATCGCAGGATATACTGTGAAATGTTGCAACCCAGGTGCATTGACAAATATGCTCATAAATTTTTAGAGCTTTCCTTCTTCTTAAGCACTGTTATTCAGACATGCTTTCTTCCTCATGTCATATTTTATGTACTTTACAATGAAACCATTTTTTATTTATTTTATTTTTCACATTTCTGAACCTTCAATCTCCCTCAAAGAGGGACTCTCTTTCTCAATTTTCTCCTTCTTTTCTCCAGCTGGATTTCTAATGCAAGTGGTTATGTCAAAGAGGCAAAATGCATCATGACACTTCAGATTTTATTAGCATTTTCATTATGTTATACACAGTAGATTTGCTTGGGTATAGAATCATTTTAGAGCTGAGGATCCTTACCGGCTTCAGCATAATGTACTTTGTTCAAATTTGTTTCAAGTGTTAGAGGTCCTTTTTCTCTTCATTCTGAGTAAGGGGGTAGGACAAAATGGAGATGGCTATTTTGATCCCCATAACAACGGTTGTAATAGTTTGCAGGTATGGGAGTAAGTAAGCAAGGGAAATCTGTACTTCATTCAATGCTTTGTGCAAATGCTAAAGGCCAAATCCAATGCAGCATGAATTTATGTTTGTGTATAATATGCAAGATGCTCGAAGGTGTAAAATCTGGTTAGTCAAGAGACAATTTCTTTATAGTGATGAAACAGTTGCTGATGGAATCTGTTATGGCAAGGTGAATATTTCTAGGAGCATAGGAGGATTGAGGCTATAAAAATGTTCACTGTTTTTTTTCACTAGTATTTTCACAGAGAAAAGTGGATTCCAGTGAGTTTTGAATTTTTTTGACATCTCCTTTTTCTTATCTAGCAGCTTAGAATTAAAAAGAAAACCAATCAAAGGAATGTGCTGGTAGTCTAGATTTTCGCTTTGTCCTTCAAATTCACTTATTGTTAGACAATCTGGCAGACAGACCCTTGGGGGCAATTATTCAGCTGGCACTCCAGTTCTGGAGTATATTGTTCTCTGGTGTAACAAGTGCTTATCTTGAAAATAGCAGTCAACAGGAGCCATAAGTATTTCTGAATGTGGATGTATGCATATATGTAATTTTGCTTTTTTTTCTCCCAAATGTTGACATGCATTGAACAGTAATGAGTTTTCTTTCTAAGATAAGTAATCTACAGGTAGTCCTCGAGTTACGACCACAATTGAACTCAAAATTTATGTTGCTAAGTGAAACATTTATTAAGTAAGTTTGCCCCATTTTACAACTTTTCTTTCCACACTTGTTAAGTAAATCATTGCATTTCTGAAGTTAGTAACATGGTTGTTAAGTGAATCTGGATTCTCCATTGACTTTGCTTATCAGAAGGTCACAAAAGCTGATCACATGACCCCAGGATACTGCAACCGTCATAAATATGAACCAGTTGCCAAGCATCTGAATTCTGATAATGTGAACATTGGGATGCGGCAACTATCATAAATGTGAAAAACGGTCATAAGTCACTTTTTCCAATGCCATTGTAACTTTAAATGGTCACTAAATGAACTGTTGTAAGTAGAAGACTTCCTTTACACACTTGTTTTTTTCTGCTTAATTATTGCTAAATACACCTTCTGTTATTTCTGACCTTGGCAGTTTACATTGTACCATTAAAAATGTTAATTTATGTTTCAAAAATTGGAAATTTCCATATCACAGTAACTGTTTCCAAATAATGAGTCCTTTGGGTGAACAGGAGTAGGCAAATAAGTTTGGCAAAAGAGTTCAGGGAGATATTCTTAAAAAATATTTCCTCTAAATAGATAGTGCCGATAGTCCTTAATTTACAACCATTCATTTAGGGATGGTTCGAGATTACAATGGCACTGAAAAAAAAACCCTGATTTATGAACATTTTTCACACTTACGATCATTGCAACATCACCATGGTAACGTGTTCAAAACTCAGCATTGGTGAGACCCGGTCTTGTATATGGTGCCCAGCTTTGGACATTGCATTTTAAGGACTCAAGAGAAACCGAAATCAATAAAAAGAATAGCATTGTGGAGGATTAGAGACTGAAAACCAAATCTGATAGAGATTGAAGGATCGGAATAGTTTTAGGTTTGAGGTAAGAAGACAGGACAGGCTATTTTTTTTAAAGGGGAATCCCTGACTCATTTGTTGAATGGGTGGCCATATAAATCAATTAAATAAAGAAAATAAAATAAAACCTTACGCAGGCTCTCTTAGATTTAACACAGAATAACGAGCTTAAGTTACATGAAGACAAGCTGTAGTTGAATGTGAAAAAACCCTAATATTAAGAGCAGTTCATTTGTAAAATTACTGAGACAAATGATGGGCTTCCCTTTGTCAGAAGCACCAAGTCCGGACATGTATCTGTGAAGGATCCTTGAATTGGGATTTCTGCACTGCAGAACCATACAATTTTATGACCTAAATACAAATGATAAAACCAGAATGGAATATTACATACTGGTATTAAGTTCCTCCGCATCCCCGCTGCTAAGACTTCAGTCCTTTTATGTGATTTTCCCTTTATGCCTGATTTGCCAATTACATATTCTGCTCAACTTTTAGAAATCTCTTCAAATCCTGTGGTAATATTAATTTGGATCTAAAAATGTCACTAAATAGCACTGTGTCTTTCCAGTTTGAAAATAACAAATATAAACTGAGAAGACATAGTGCTATTTGTTGATTAAAGTAGCTCACAAGAAATTTCTCTTTTGACTTGTTTCATTGGGAGTTACTGTAAAATGTTGCTATTGGCCAATGCTTGGTACTACAAGCTTTGGCCAAAACCTGGGGATGAGGGAAGAAAAATGTGTTAGTAATAAAAGTAAAGCACAAGATATATGAGTACGTGTGCATGTATTTGGTGCATAAATTCATAGGAATTGGTATTCAGTTGGGGGTGTTAATATTTTTATTGCATTAGTTTGGTCTGAATTTATATTTGCCACATTTTGGTGTCTGTGTGAATAATATGCTAGCTAATACACTAAAGGTATTATTGTTTTTAAATAAGCTTACTTTGTTTTGGAATAATTCAATTCATTCCATATTTTAAAAGGTTCCAGGTGCCATAAATATGCAAGGAATGGTATTCCCTGGACATCTGTTTATATTCGTGTGTGTGTGTGTGTGTGTGTGTGTGTGTGTGTGTTTTTGTGTGTGTATGTTAAATTTGGTTTGGATAGTAGTGTAGTTAATAGACTTTACGATAGGAGGGTTTTTAATGACTGTATTAAATGATGGCTTAGCTACCATGGAAAATTTGATTTTCAAAAGCAGTATAAGATGTCAGGAGATAAAAGACTTTACAAAGGTATGCTTGTTTCAGATGTGATCTTGTTTCTAATTCCAGATGTTTGCTCTGCTCACCCAAAGAGCTTGACTGGGTTTTAGGATACTTTAGGATACAGTATATTGCTGTTAGAATGCAAACATGGAACTGAAATCAATCTCATATATAAAATGTTGCTCAGAAAAATACTTAAGTTAGGGGGGGAAAACCCCTGTAGGATGAAACTTTCATATTCTATGTTGGTGTATTTTTGTATTTTCTGATACCCGCCCCCCCCTTCCCCATTATAAGGAGGAGGGACCTATTTGATGCATCCATCCCAGGGGCCTGATGGACCTAGCTGAATTCCAGAGGGAATTTGGGGATTTCTTGAAGTTCTGGTGCACGGTTCAAGTGAGGCTTGATATAGAGAGTAAGGGCGGAAAGCTTGACAGAAATATACAAGAACTGTTTCTTGACTAAGAGGCCTGAAAAATTCTTTAAATTCTGGCAAACCAGATAATATTCAGAAGCAGCTGAGGCAAACACTTCCCTGATTCACTGGGGTATATCACACAATCATTCTTGCAAGATTCTGTTATTATAGCCGATCTCACTAAAAGTAATTCTTGTCATCCTGTAGAGTTGATTTTCTGGTCAGGCAAACCTACTGGGGCTGACATTTAGTCACTGTTTAGATGAGTAGATGTTGGCAGCCTTACATTGGATGATACCTAAATGGAGTGGAGGTTGCCATATTTAAGGACCTACCAGTCATGGGGTCAGGTTAGTGTTAGGACTTCTTATTCATCAAGGCTTATGCCCTTCCCACCTGGCATATTGGGCATGTTTTCAAGTCCTTTTGGGGAAGCAGTGTAATCCGGTAGGCCCTATAAATATAGGTAGGCCTCGAATTACAATAGTTCATTTAGGAACTGTTCAAAGTTACAATGACACTGAAAAAAGTGATTTATGACCATTTTTCACATGACTATTGCGGTATCCCCATGGTCATATAATCAAAATTCAATTGACAACTGATATTTATGACAGTTGCAGTGTCCCAGGGTCATGTGATCTGCTTTTGTGACCTGACAAGCAAAATCAATGGGAAAGTCATATTCACTTAACAATCATGTTAGTTGCTTAATAACTGCAGTAATTCACTTAACAACTATAGTAAGAAAGGTCATAAAATGGGGCAAAATTCACTTAACAACTGTGCCACTTAGCAACAGAAATTTTGGACTCAATTGAGGTCATAAATCAAGGACTATTGTTTATCTTTTCTGTGGAACATCTCAGAGATACAGACAGCACCTATTCTAAAGGTAGATTTGGGAAGGATGTGAAGGCCTGGTTTCCCCCAGGCATTGAGGTCAGGATGTAAATTTATTAGAGCTCTGACATTTGCATGTAGGTTGTACAAGTAGTTTTTAAGAGCCATTTGTTTAGTAACTGTTCAAAGCTACAATGGCACTGAAAAAAATAATTTATGATCATTTTTCACACTTATGACCATTGTTGCATCATCATGGCCTCGTGATCAAAATCCAGGCGCTTGGCAACTGGTATGTGTTTATGACAGCTGCAGTGTCCCAGGATCATATGATTACCTTTGGTGACCTTCTGACAAGCAAAGTCACTGGGGAAGCCAGATTCACTTAACAACTGTGTTACTAACTTAACAACTGCAATGATTCACTTAAAAACTGTGACAAGAAAGGTTGTAAAACAGGGCAAAAGTCACTTAACAACTGTTTTTCTTAGCAACGGAAGTTTTGGAATCAGTGGCAGTTATAAGTCGAGAGCTACCTGTATGAGGAAACTTTGATTTGGATTTTTTTGAGGTAATTTTTACTGGATTGGGATATGTTTTGATATATTTTAGGTAGAGTGAAACTGAAGTGTTTTAAAATAATATGGAAAAAAATAGTTCAGAAATTATATGGGGTGCCACCATTTAGACCAGGAGTGTCAAACTGGCGGCCTGCAGAATGGATACGTCACACACAGGCTATGCCCACCCCAGCTCCGCAAAGGGGGAAAATGTCACATGATGGCAATGTGATGCCACGATTTTGACACCAGTGATTTAGACCATCTGCATCTTTTTTAAGACTTGTCTGGCAGGTGTTTTGATTGTGCCTCTTTGCTTTCCAAAGTACCTTTTTGGAAATGAATCCCAAATAATTGCACGAGCAACAGATTGACAAAATTGCATATTTTATCATAAATAAAGTATATTACATACTACTTGGAATGGGTGGGTAACTGACTCATTACCCGAAACCCCCACTGCCCTATTTGAGTCCTCTTCCCAGCAATGTTCTGGTAGGAAAATAGCTAAATTTTGGTGGGAAGATTTTTCTTCTTCAGGGTTACAAGATTAACAAATATATTTGAATTTCAATTTAAAAGAGACAATTTTATTTTATTATTTATTTATTGGATTTATGTGTTGCTCATCTCATCTGGAGGCAACTCCAAATTTTACTTTTTGCGGAGGTCTTTTGCTCAGTTCTGAATCTGTTTTTGGGTTTCAGTTGTTTTAATAATTAGGTACCTAGTGTTAAAGACCGCATGAGTCCAAAAAGAAATATTTTAATAAATAATGAAATACTGAGTAACTGCTGAAAATGCTGATTTTTTTTCAATATTACTAATTACTCTATTATACTCATAGTATGAGGTTTACCTTCTTTGGCATAACATTCTTCTAAAAAACTGTCTTCCTTTTTGCAAATAAGAGTATATTTTTTTAAAAAAATGCAGCCCTCATGTCTTAAGATATAAATTCCAACTTCTCCTTTGAAAATATTTGGAGAAAATGTTTTAAGGAGGACATAAGACAGGGAAAAAAGAGTTCTGCATTTTTGTGTTAGTGTAACTATGTACGATACATTACACATGGAAGAACTGGTTGGAGTAGTATGGATGTTGGGCAGGAAGATCAGAATTCTGATACTGGAACCTCAAAAATTCCAAACCCTGCTGATGACAGACGGAGAAGATGGTTATTTTATTATCTCTACTAATGCAATGGAATGCTGCAAAGGAATTAATGGAAAAAGGCTCAGGACATTGTCAACAGGATTATTCTCTGGGGAAAAAAAAAAAACAGAACTGGATCAAATTTGGTATGGCAAGAGAAACCAGAAAAGGAAAGATCTAATTAAAAAAAAAGAGCTGGATCAAGCTGGCGATTGCACTGATCAGAACTATTCAGAAAAAAACTCTGGTTGGGCAACAGCTCAAAAGGTTGCCATCTGTTCCATTCTCAGACTGCCATCCTAATTATGTGACCCAGATTAAAGTATATACGGCCCACCCTAAACTTCTCATGCATATATTCACACAAGAATGCTAACCAGAGCAGAAACATAGCCATACACAGATGCAACTGATAAGTACGCTCCCTAATTTGACCCTCACATAAACACAGGCAAGCAGACGCATAAGCTGACCATACATAGATACATATTATATTGCCACATTGAAGGAAATAGAGATGCTTCCTATGGCCACTGCTATAATCTGCATGCTGCCCCTGCTTTGTTTATTACTGCAATTGTTGGACAATTGTATAACATAAATTGAGGCTTTATAGCCAAATGGGAAGGTTTCTTCATTTAAAATAAGATTTCTCCCTGTCAGACTTGCCTTGGGAAAAAAAAAGCAAAAGAGTCTTTTTCAGGTAAAATATCCCACAAAAGAGTATAATCCAAAGAATTCTATGATCCTAAGGAACATCCTCTCTGTAGAATTGGAAGCTGCAGTCTTAAGAAGAATGGAAAAATTGTGCGGTTGCAATTACTACAAAGTTTTTTTTTTTTTTAATCTAAAAGCCATTTGGACTCTTTCTTGGCTTTGTATGGCAAATTTGGTGGGAAATGAGTTAAATCAAACAATAGTGGTGTGTGTGTGTGTGTGTGTGTGTGTGTGTGTGTGTGTGTGTATGTGTGTGTGGCCCTTCTTTTGAAATATATCACAAACTTCTTTCTTGAATATAATTCTGCTTTAGTCGGGAACATACTGATTATGGTCAATTCGGTCCTTATGGCATCTGTTCCCAAGGGATTGCTTTGTGTTCCTGGAACTACATGAAGGGAGATTCACAAGTTTCTTTTCTATTGTTGTTCATAAACCCCAAGTGCTGCTTTCAGTACTACAGAGACAATGTCTGTGGGGTTTCTAATATGAGTCTTTTCTGCAGCCACATGTGGCATAAGCCCAATTGTGATTGATGCATTACCAATTTCAGCCTGTTTCTTTTGAACTGATTTGTTAACTTTTTAAAAAAAATCAGTGTTGAACAAAACCAAGACTGGTTATAAAAATTCCTAAGGCTATGTTAAAGATTCCTTCTTGTCTTCCCACTCTTACCCCACCCTTTTCACTTTGTCAGCATGTATATGCATTGCAGGCTTGCATTGTGACCAGAGAAGCTCTGCTTTTATTAAAATAAAAGCCTTTATGTCTTAGTAATAGAAAGCCTGAAAAATATAGCCATGTGCTTTGGAGCCATAGATACTACAAATTTCATTTCAGGTCATCTGCTTTCTCAGCCACTTTTGCTGAAATGCCTGGCCATTATTTTGAAAATTAGAACATTCCAGCCAGCCAGAAAAATATTTTAGGAAGAGCACAACTAAAAGGCAAGGAATTGTTCCTTTAAAATGAGAGAGCAAGAGTTCACGCATGTATGTGGCAAGGCTTGTTGCTTCAGTGAAGAAACTCTGATTGGCATGTGAATATTTTGTTTTAAAGGGCTATGTAGTACCCTGCCTTTTATTCAAGGGTTTGATAAGTGGGTGGATGGGTGGGATTGCTCTGCCACTTTGAGAATGCCAAATTGCTTAAATCAGGAGTGGCACATATAGCAACACAAAATGGTGGTGTTTATCAACCCCTGACTTTAGGCATATTATTTATCACATTTTTGTGAAATACAGACACGTAAATTATTTACAGCAATTAAAGATACAAGCTGGTTTACCAGTTAATTGATACTTTCATTAAATGAAATTCCAATCCTGCACTTTAAGAGATTAGGTGGCCTTAGGCAAGCCACTCTTTCTGGGTCTCGCACGATGTTGGACCTATTTAAGATGAACTCAAAATCCTGGCAGCAGTAAACCCATTTAATCTAGTTTTGTTTGTGTAAACTAAACTCTTGGACTTAAATGAAACTGAGGAGACATTGACCATGGCCTAATTTATAGCAATAGTCTACTGTCTGGGAAGGAGAATTCGGTCCTCCCATTGGTTTACTGGAAGGTATATTTAAACTTGGCTTTGCCAGTTGTTGGCTTGGGGCTCCAAGGTGGGCACTCACTGCTGAAGGCGGTTGACAGAGTAAAAAGTCTTTGTGCTCGTATTTTCTGTCTCTTAGTCATGTTTTTTTAAAGTTTTTAACATTTTAATTTGCAGTTTTAATATTTTAATTTTTTCTACTTCTAAAAATCTGTAGGCTGCCCAGAGTCACCCTATAGGGGAGATGGATGGAATAAAAATTGATTGATTGATTGAAGTCATTTCCTTTACATTTGAAGTAAATTCATGGTTATGAAACAGTGCTTCAATAAAGGAAGACAATTACTCAAGATTATTGCAACAAATTCAAAAAGATTTAGAAAATTGGACAAAACTACAAATTTCTTTGATTGGGAGAATCGCCACGATAAAGATGAATATCCTACCCAAAATTTTATATTTGTTTCAAACAGTACCTATAAAATTGGGGAAAACCTTTTTTGACAAACTGAATAAAATTTTTAGTAAATTTATATGGCTAGGGAAAAAGCCCAGAATCGAATTTAAAATGTTACAAAATGCCAGAAGTAAGGGTAGCTTTGGCCTTCCAGATTGGGAATTGTACCATCAGGCAGCAGTAATGTCATGGCTCAGAGAATGGATAAATCTAAAAAATGGAAGAGTTTTAACAATTGAGCATCATGACTTGCAGAAAGGTTGGCATGCCTTTATTTGGGATGGAAAAGACAAAACCCATAAGTATTTCCAGAGGCATCAAGTGAGGGAAATACAATTAGAAGCTTGGATGAAAATTAAAAGGAACTTTTATCCAAAAATCCCAAAATGAGTGTCGACAATGGAAGCCTTGGTCTACCCCAATTTAATTGACTTTAACAAATAGTAATATATAAGGAACTGTTAAATGGATTAGGGAATTTGAAATCTAGACAAAAATTATTGGAAGAAGGAATTAAAATTCATTGGTGGCCCTATTTACAAATCCAAACAAAATACAAAAAAGCGTCTTCAAACTAAAAAAAAAAAGAATAGAACTGTGTTAAACAAACTTGCAGAGTTGTTGTTAGATGGAGGGGCTTAGTATTGAAGTATTGGTTGACTTATACATGTGCATTTAATTTCACTAGGGCCACTTTATCTTCTATGAAAATAGCAAATCAGAACCTTTTCATCTCTCCATTACTTGTATGTGTCCTTTCTGAAAAGAGAAGAAAGCAAAATTCTACTATTCATCAATTGTATCAATTTTGTATCAGTTTTGGGGGGGAGAAGAGTGCTTTGCAAGCTGGAACTCCTGAACATGTGCATAATTTTTTATAATAAGAAACTTTTAGTATTTCAGTATTCCCAGTAGAGCAAAATTGGAAGGACGATGGAAAACCACAAACTGGAAAGGAAATAAGAAAATAAGGTTGGTGGACAAAGCTATGGAGGCAAGTAGGGAAAGGAGAAGTTAACCATTGGTTAACTCCTTATCTAGGCAACTTCCTCGTTTTGTAGCAGCTTTACTGGATAATGACTAAGATAACCATTCAAATTCAGACACTTTATCTTAGCCATAATCTAGCCTTTCATTTTGCAATTGCAATTCACTATTGCAATCCACAATATTGCAAATCAATATTTCTGCATAGTCTCTCTGTCCTAACTATGTCCTCAATCTTTTTTTCTGCAGGTGCCTCATTTCACTTCCTTTCTCTTATACTTTCTTGTTCCTTCAGCTACCTGGAAATTGTCTTTAAGCTTCTAGTCTCTAGGCACAGATGACTAGAGGAGTTACTGAATATACTACTTCTGCAGCTGTAGTACTCCGGGTTTGTTTTTGTTAAATAAAAGTTTATATATACTAGGCAGGGGTGAAATGTAAAATCTGTTACTACCGGTTCTGTGGGCGTGGCTTGGTGGGGGGGGTAATGTGACTGGGTGGGCGTGGCCAACTTTTTTTAAAAAACTTTTTGAAGCATTTTTTCTAATGCTTTGAAAAGCCTCTCTGCCGATCAGGAACTCAGCTGGGATTGTCAGAGAGGCTTTTTTAAAAATGCCTCTCTGCCGATCAGGAAACTCAGCTGGGAACGTCAGAGACTTTTCAAAGCATTTTTTTACCACTTCTTCGGCCAAGAGGTTGCAGAAAAAAATGCTTTGAAAAGCCTCTGATGATCCCAGCTGAGCCACGTGATCATCAGAGGCTTTTTTTATTTTATTTTATTTTATTTTATTTTATTTTGAATTTGTATACCGCCCTTCTCCCTGAGGACTCAGGGCGGTGAACAGCCAAGTAAAAACATCAAGTACAAATATTAAAATACAGTTAAAATATACATATATAAATTTGGCCCCATTAATTAAAAACAATAAACAAAACACTTAAAAACACTTAAAAAATTAGGCCAGCCCGGCTTGCTGGAAAAGGAAAGTTTTAAGGGCACGGCGGAAGGCACCGAGGTCTTGGATTCTCCTTATCTCTGGAGGCAATTGATTCCAGAGGGTAGGTGCCCCCACAGAGAAGGCCCTCCCCCTGGGGGCCACCAGCCTGCACTGTTTGGCTGATGGCACCCCGAGGAGGCCCTCTCTGTGGGAGCGCACGGGTCGATGGGAGATCGTCAGTGGCAGCAGGTGGTCTCGAAGATAGCTAGGCCCTATGCTTTTACTTTTAAAAGCATTTTTTCATCGGAAGAGGTTGTAGAAAAACTGCTTTAAAAAAAAGCCTTTGATGATTGTGTGGCTCAGCTGGGCATTGGGGGGGGCGCAGGGATTTTTGCTACCGGTTCTCCGAACCACCCGCTGCCATCACTACCGGATCGGGCAATCCTGTCCGAACCGGGAGCATTTCACCCCTGATACTAGGGTAAGTTTCAGGCTTCCCCTACTAATATCAGGCCACCCAGATCTCAAATCAGTCTTTATGTTTTTTGCTTTAAAAAAGAAATGGGAGTTCTGGCCAGCCATGCCTGAGATTGGCAGAAGAGGAGGGGGAAATGCTTTAGCCAATTGTAGTTTGCTATATCTTGTAAAGATTCCTTGGATAAATATCTAGTACATAATTGATGCTAAGTTAGAATTAATTTCTCCTGCAAATGCAGTCCTTTGGGTAGAAGGAAGTTCTTGTTATGGTCCCTGTCCTGCGATAATCTGGACATCCAGAGCTTGAAGGAAGTAGAAATCACAAAACCAGATGCTTTCAAAGCCAAGGTACTGAAAAATCCTGCCCAGGGATTCATTGAACCTAATTTGCCAAAGCCCAGCTTTGATGTGTCAGTCTTCTTGAGTACAGATAGTCCTTGACTTACAACCACAATTGAGGCCAAAATTTCTGTTGCTGAGCAAGATACTTCTTAAGTGAGCTTTTCCCCATTTTACCTGTTGCCACAGTTCTTTCTTGCCACAGTTGTTAAGTGAACCATTGCAGTTAAATTAGTAACACAGTCCTTAAGTGAATCTGGCTTCCCGTTGACTTTGCTTATCAGAAGGTCGCAAAAGGTGATTACATGACCCCAGGACACTGCAACCGTCATAAATACATGCCAGTTGCCAAGCATCCGAATTTTGATCATGTGACCATGGGGGACGCTGCAATGGTTATGAAGTGTGAAAAATGGTCATAAGTCACTTTTTTCAGTGCCATTGTAATTTGGAATGGTCACAAAATGAATGGTTGTCAGTACTCCAGCTATGCAGGCTTTCAATCTGCAGTCTACGTAGTTGTGCATCTGTTATTAGGGGTGTGAGAGATGGAGTGCTGTTTCCAGGCCACATCTCTTTTAAAAAGGGGTGGGGTTTAAAAGGTGCTATATCAGCCAAGGTGTAACCTGTTTGAATTTAATGACATCATTGGATCAGGAAGTTGTTTCTTTGGAGCTCTCCGTGGTACTGCAACCACTGGGCTGCCTTGCCACAATCTATGCTGCTTAGCGCTATAACAGAGGCTATAATTAAGAGACCTCATTAGAACACTGGGTGAATGAGGTTGTATATAGTGCAGGAATTGATAACAACTTGAGAGACTTCTAAAAAAATAATATGCTTTTTTTATTATGCGCCTTTATCAGCTTTGCCAGAAAACATTGACTTTTTGTTTTGCACAATGTCTTTTAGAAGCAAGTGTCCCCTGGGAAAGAAAGTAAGTTTGTCCAAATGAAATAGTATATAATCAGCGAGCTATATTTCGTTGTAAATAATAACGTTAGTAGTAACAAACTGTAGACTGCCAAGTAAAACCAAGGATTCTGAAATAAATCTGTCTGGTTTCTGAAACCTATAATTAGTGCAAAAGATTTAACCTACACAGTGCCAAATATGTATCTTTTACAAGATTCCAGAAAATATGCAGCACTTGACTATGCAAAATAAATAACCTAGGCTAGCTGCCCAAATTTCCTGGTCTTTTGAGAAGGTGTTAACTCTTTGAAGTGGGAGTATGGAATGCAAATAAAAATTAAAAAGGGGTTTTTTTTTTTAAAAAAAATATATGTTATTTTAATATGGCCTTGGGATAATTTTATATCCTATAAAAACCCTGGGATAGGAAAAACACATTTCTAAAACATGCCCTTTTCATATCAGCTGTCAGTTATTTCTACAGCAACCTGCTTCATTCTATCCCTGATGTTTATGTTTTGTAAAACTGGAGTAGCAGGGCAGGTAAAAAATTGTATAGCTACTTCCCATTTAGAGGAGGGAGCTGTTATTTTCTCATGTACTCAGTTTAGCTAATTGTGGTTTATAAATCTTTTTGTCTTTCTAATAAAGGATTTTGACTGTTTGAATAATGGCTGAGTTACATGCATTGAGCGAAGCTGTGTTTGATTTAACTGCGGTTTAAGAATACACCAAAATTAGCTGGATTTGCATATGCTAAGTCGTAAATTGGAATGTACAAATGAGAATGTCTGCATTCACACACCTAAACCACATGGGCTATGTGTTAGGTGTATAAACCTAGCCAGTGTTGTCCTTGAATCTGGATGAATATTGGAAATTGATTTTGTAATTGATTTATTATGGTGATCTTAGGTAACTTCTAAACAGAAGTTGCCAAAATGTCTTGAACCACAAAAAGATCCAAAATCAAATTATTCAAATAAGTTCATAAATTGTATGTGGTAGATAAGATAACTTAGTTTGCCAACTAAAAAAATCTTATGGGAAAAAGACACAATAGACAGGTTATTATTATACCTGGTTTTAGTCATTCTTGCGTAAAATAATCTACGGTTGTTGCATTTGTGTGCAAATATAGTACTAAGCCATAAATCTTGAGTTTATAAAATCCCATAGCTACATTCACACAATAGTTTAATCTAGAACAAATCATAATAAATGAGCACAATGGGTAAACTTTTTCATTTTGTCACAATCAAGTTATAAATGACTAAACAAAAGCCAAATATTAAGCAGAAGGATTTATATACTGTACCTTCCTCAAATATTATTCTTATTTTTTATCAAAAGTTATGGAAAGCAATAAGCTAATTAACTGGCTTAGTTCAAGAATACTATTTGATTCAATTTGTATACATTTGCACTCTGAAATTTAAGGAGGATATATGCCTGTGAGGGTTTTTGCTTTATATGATGATATCATTCTTTATTAAGTAGTTTGCTTCTAGCTAGCTGTAGCAGAAGTCATATTCTTCAATATTTTTGAGGGCACCAGGAGGATTGTTCTGTAGTAATATTATTTTGATATATTTAGAGTTCAGATTGTGTCTCCTCTTCAGCAATATCGTTGCTCAACAAAATGTTTAACATAACTAGAATTTATACTAAATGTAATTTGTACTTTGATACACTTCCTTGAATAGGATTGGTTCACAGGAATTGGCTATGCATAGCAACAATTTTCAAATCATAGCCTATTGAAATTTAAAGCAAGGTTGAAGAGCCAGCTGCTGACATCTGTTGAATATTCTATGCATAAATTATTGTTGGGCTGAAAATATATTTTAGTCTTCTCTTTCTCCAAATTTTAAACAAAGTAGAATAAAGTGAAGCTTCATCTACTGTGTGCCCTTACTGTGCCCAAATGGTTTTTAATGTGAATAAATACTGTCTTTTGTATACTGTTAAGGTGAGGATTTGTATGTGTGTGTCTGTGCATGTATGTGTTTGTTATTTATTTGCTGATGCTCGCATGCCACAGGATTTCAGAAGGGCTTAGTGGTTTCTGTCTTCAATTTCCAACTCGTACACTAATTGCAAGGGAGGTAGGAGTTCACATCTCATCTTATATTTATCAATATACTGTATCTACCTGCTTCACTATGTAGAAATGTAAGTTTTTTTGGGGTCTAAGACAACTCGCTGCAGCCTACTCGCCATGGCCAACTCACTGCAGGACAGCTTGGTGCGCCCAACTTGCTTTCGGACAACTCATCACGGCCAACTTGCTGTGGAGCAACTCACCATAGAGCAAGAGATACACTAATATTGAAGAAATGGTGGAATAAAATCATTAAAGAAAGGATGCAAAAGGATGGACAAAATGAAATGTGAATGACAAAAATTAAAATATAAATTAAATTGAATTGTTCCATAGCGAATTTTTTTTTTTTTAAATTTGATTTATATGCCGCCCTTCTCCGAAGACTCAGGGCGGCTTACAATGTGCTCAGCAATAGCCTTCATCCTTTTGTATATTTATACAAAGTCAGCTTATTGCCCCCACAAACTGGGTCCTCATTTCACCTACCTTAGAAAGGATGGAAGGCTGAGTCAACCTTGAGCCTTGGCGAGATTCGAACCCTGCAGTAATTGCAGGCAGCTGGTCTTAATAACCATTAATTAATTAATTGGCCTGCAACGAGTTGGCCATTTGGTAGAGGCGAGTTTACTGCAGTGAATTGTCCCATTCTGGTTTTTTGTAGTTGTTGTTCAAACATTTTGTGTTAATTTTAGCTTTTGCCCTTTACTGAAATATGTTAAATGATTATACTTTTTATATTATGTATTGCATAATCTCTGCCTTAATACAATTAGTGTTGTAAATCTAGAAGAAAAGACAGTATGGGGGTTAATATTAAGAAGAGGCTACTATTTTTAGGATTCCTAGTAGTGTTTTAATACTACAAGAAGCTCTTAGATGAAGGAGAAATCCCCGAGGTATTTAGCAGGATTGGACCATGTAGTGCTATGAGGGCACTATTTGCATTTGGCATAGTCTGATAGGCAAGCTACCCATTTTGTCCTAGTGTTTCTTGCAGGTTAGGCCAGTACAGCTGCCAAAACAGAGTTCAAAATAGCTTTGTATTTTATGTCTATGGAGGTTCTCAATCATTCAGGTCATGGTTGTCCTGTAGAAGCTTCTTAAATGACAAGCAAAACATTTACAAGGGAAGAAAAACAAGAAATCCAGTTGCCTTTTGAAAAGCACCTTTGAGGCAGCTTTGTCAATGCAGTCTATATTCCAGCTATAGACTTCAACAAATTTTAACATTTTTTTTTAAAAAAACTTTATTTTTGCTTTTCAGTCATTTTAAAAAAATATTCTATGGTAGCTGTGGAGAGGGCAGTTGGGTTGGTTATAACCATGGAATTTTCATTCCATTTTTATGTTCTATGTTTTGTTGATCATTGCTTAAATAACAAAATTATAACTTGCTATAATGATAGGTAGGTTACAAAAAAACAAAACAAAACCCCAGAATAAGAATTCAGGCTTCCTAAACTGTTTCCTGGATTAATTTCCCACTTACAGTTTTTGTTTACTTCAGAGGGACAAAAGTACCCAATAAGCCACTGTGTACATTTGCAAGGTGAATTTCCCCCTATATTTGCACACACTTCTCCAAGATAAAAGGAATAATTTTCCATTCTTCACAAGGCAGTACTTGACAAGTTTAAACTCAGGTTAAATATGAAGGCTCACTGCATGAAAATCAACGTTTAATCTATCTTTTGAAGTTGGTGATCAATGGATTTCAGGTGTTTTACAGTAGTAGCTGCCAATGAATAGGGGTGGGTGCAAAACACAAAGCTTGGTTGTTTTGAGCAGCAATCCCAACTATTGTAGTTTTTTAAAAGGCTTTCCTTCCTGGTCTTTTGACTGATTCAGATTGCCTCTCTTCTGTGCGCACTTTCATAGAATATTATTCGGTGACTATGTATCCCAGTCTACACATTAGCCAAATATTAACTGAATTTGATCTATGTTTTCCTGAGATAACTCAGCAGAAATACACAGCCCAGAAATGGGCTGTGTGCAGGTGATCCCTGTCATGCTATTCATAGACTCTGTGGCCTTTAGAACAATGAAAGTTGGGCACACCTGTCCATATCAGTGGTTGCAGACTGGAATGTATCATTCTACCTTCACCAGTTTAACAGGCAGATTAGTCTTGCTGATTTGAGTTTGAGCGTTTTTAGAGTGTCTAAAGGCATTGTTAAGGGGAAAAAACTCACTCAATTGTATCTGACACCATTGAGATATATTTGGCTTATCCAGTTTTAAAAACACATCTGTCTTTATTTCATTATCAAAACCAATATTGTTGACCACCTAATCCCTTTGGAGTCAAGTATTGATATCCCATTTCATTTATAACTCTGAGTACTTAGGGACATAATTGAACAAAACTCAGGTAATTGAATAAAAAATGATAACAGACATCCTGATAATGTTACAACAGTTTCATCTTTAAAAAATTTGCAATTTTCAGTGCGGTTGTTAGATTTGGCTATCTGTGTAAGTGGAGATGGTGCTTGAATAGGCAGTTTGTTCATAAAGACATGTATCTGCAATTTTCCCCAAGGCATAATTCTTGGTCTTGTCTGCAGCAGACCACATCCTGCCTTTTTTTTTTTTTTCATTTGAGTATCAAATAATCTTCCTAACTGTTTTAAGTCTTAGTTACATTTCCTTTAAAAAGGGTGTGTGTGGCTTTTCTGGATGGAGTCTGCACACCTGCCATATTTTATTTTCTCCAAGCAGCATTTGTCTGTTGAGGATGTTTGAATGGTATTTGTTTGACTGTACAGTTGTTAAAAAGTTTTAGATATTACTCCTGTTTTTCAGCTGTAGGAATTGTACTGTCTCCCCAGAGTTGACATATTTTAAGTGTCTTTTAGGTTTTCCAACCAATTTTTTTTCTCTAGTAATACAAATGATGTGGATAATAGGAGAGGAGACTACTGTGAAGAGAGAAATGAGAGCTGGTGTGATATACTGGTTAAATTGTTGGACTAGAAGCGGAAAATTCTGCTGATATTACCCAAAATATCTTTGTGTAACTTTGAGCCAGCCACTCATTCCCTCAGCACCACCTGCTTCACAGGGTTGTTGTGAGAGAAAATAAAAGGAGGGAGGGGTATGCATGCTCCCTTATGTTTCTAATTAAAGGAAGAATATAAGTCAAATAAATACATGCAAGAGGTCATCAATCGGAAATAAAAACAAGTCTGTTAACATTGTAATGTTCTATAGCAGTGATGGCGAACCTTTTCGGCACTGACTGCCCAAACTGGAACGTGCATGCATGCATGCGTGCGTGCATGCCGGAGCACCAGAAACCCAAAGACCAGCTGGCCGGTGCGCGCATGCCTAGTTTTTTGCCATTTTCCAGGCTGTTTCCAGGCTGTTTTCAGTGGTTTTTTGGGTTGTTTTCATGGCTGTTTTTTGGGCCAAAAACAGCTCAAAAACGGCTTGAAAAAGGCCTGAAAAAGGCTCGAAAAATGGCCTGGTTTTTTGGCCATTTTTC
Organism: Pituophis catenifer annectens; assembly: GCF_029215685.1. Lineage (NCBI taxonomy): Eukaryota > Metazoa > Chordata > Lepidosauria > Squamata > Colubridae > Pituophis > Pituophis catenifer. Next base: position 242,568,622 of record NW_027256881.1, on the reverse strand, counting down.
AAGCCATTTTCCGGTGCCCCAGCACTCACGAAGACCAGCTGGCCGGCACACATGTGTGCACCAGAAACCAGAAGACCAGCTGGCAATGGTGCACGTGCCCACAGAGAGGGCTCTGCGTGCCATCTCTGGGACGTGTGCCATAGGTTCGCCATCATGGTTGTATGATATATTTACATCTGCACTGTGTAAGGTTCTGGTCACTACAATTGATAAGGGATATAACAGAACTACAAAAATTGCCCACGAAGGCAGCCAAAATTATTATCTTCCCTATGGCAAATGGGTAGAATATTGAAGAAATTTTAACTTAGAGAAAATATTATGGACCAACAGCATTTAATTGGAAGGAAGATATAGATCAGATAAAAGAAAACAGTTCATATGGTACTTAATTAATTTTGTAGAGTTTATTATTACAAGACATGATTATGGCTACTAATTTGTTTGTCTTTGAAAAAAGATTAGATTCATTCATGGAGAACCTATAAAAGCCTATTTGTCTTGAAAACTCAGTATAATTTCTGGATTGGAATTAGACTGTTTTTCCATTCCATTTGCAGAGGAACAATGCACATTTTACATATTTTTCAAGAACCCCCGAAATGTGTGCTTGGCCACTCTGGGAAGTGACTAAAAATTTTCTGAAGATGGGTACTTAGGCCAATATTTTTCTATTTTTGAGTGAGTTTCCCCTTTGAGTACATCCACATTTCCTGTTACCTTGATATGTAATATGAAGTTTTCATTCAAATGCTATGCAGAAACTTGATTTAAAGCACAATATGTGAGGTGGCATTAATCTGAACCTTTTCTATCTTTGAAATCTATAATAGAGCCAGATGGTTTAATCTTTCCTATTATTTTCATAATGATAAAAAATTGATATTCTTTACATTGCTTATGCTGGTGAGCGGTTTTTACTCCTTTGCCTGAGTCTTTGATTATATATTTTAAAAACTGAAATCACCATAAGTGGTCTGATACCTTAAATATGGGAACTGTAGACATATTTGAAAAAGATTAATTGTAAATATAAAATTTATTTCGTATTAATTTGATCACTGTATGGCATGCTATTTCTTTGGAAATGGTCATTACAATTTTACAAATGGAAATATCTCTTCATCTTTATTATTAGTATTAATTTAATGGTTAGCATGAGATTTACAGCTTTTATTGAGCATATTTTGCAAAGGATTTTTATTGAGCATATTTTGCAAAGGATTAAAAAAATTACATTATTCCAATCAGTGAAGAAGGAATTGCTTGTGTGCAAAAAGTTTCTACTATCGCCAAGAAAGGCTGAGATTGGAAATGACCACTACCCAAAGTCCTAAAGACCTTCTGCACCCTTTGAAGTTGTTGCATTACATCCTAAAGCAGTCCTAGGATTGAAAGTTGGTGCCAAGAAGTCCTATTACATTTTAAATAATCTTTGCTACTACTATAGCAAACTATAGTTTTGTATTATTTGGGGGAGATCATTGTAAGAGATCTGCCTATTGTTATTTATGGCGACAAATAATAAAGAGTGCTTGCTGCAATGGCATCAAAACAGCTGTAAGATGGATATGGACCTAGTGTAGCAAAATTAGTTTGTAAATGACAGTGCAATTTGTACTGACTCATAACTGGGTAACTGACTCATAGTGACCCACAGTAGGATTGATCCTATCTTTAGGGGTGGGGTGTTAAACTTATTTTAGCAGTAAATGAGTTTACTTGCAAGTTGTAAGGGGTTTTTATGCCACAAATGAACATTGGATCTAGTCAGTTCTGCATATTCTACTATGAAATTTTAAGCTGCTTGAGAATAACTGAGAAATAATACCTAAGCAAACACCATCCTTTTATTATATATTAATATCTATCCTCATGTGAATCCTTTCAATTCTAGTTCCCAAACTATTCCATATTTGAAACACAGTGTTATGTGTACATTTGATACATTTAATGAAGTAAATGAGATAATACAGATTTTCAATCTTTTTATTGAGTGTTATTTTTCTTCTTTTTTAAAAGCTTCTCCTCTCTTGCTTTTTGCAAACCGTCGAGATGTCAGACTGGTGGATGCTGGTGGAGTGAAGATGGAAGCAACAGTTGTAGTCAGTGGCTTAGAAGATGCTGCTGCAGTGGACTTCCTTTACTCACAGAGTGTTATTTACTGGACAGATGTGAGCGAAGAAGCTATCAAACAGACTTATTTTAACCAAAGTGGGAATCTTGTACAGAGCGTCATCGTTTCAGGGCTGCTTTCTCCAGATGGCCTGGCATGTGACTGGATTGGGAAAAAATTGTACTGGACTGACTCAGAAACAAATAGGATTGAAGTTGCTAATCTCAATGGAACATCTAGGAAAGTTCTTTTCTGGCAAGATCTTGACCAGCCAAGAGCAATTGCCCTGGATCCAGCTCACGGGTAAGCACCCTGTCTTTTTAAACTTTCACATTCATTTGCAGGATCACGATTGTTTTCATCTTGCCAAACAAAATACAATCTCTTCTCACAAATTTTGTTTTCTCAAGATATTTTTCTCTGAACGTATGTTTATATTTAAATAAAACATGGGATGAGGAATGGCAAATCATAGAAGAGCATCCTGACTAACGCGCCAAACCAAACATTAAAAAAAAAATCTAATTTTTCCAGTTTAGAATTCTTTAAAACTTTACAAACTTTTAACTTTATAGCTTTTAACATTATAAAACTTTACAATGTTATGCTTTATCTATAATTAATGTGGCTGGTAAAAAAAAAAAATAGGTTGCCTGCTGAAATGCATGATAGATTCAGTTTTGCAAATCTGTAACATTGTCTTTCCACTGAATCTTAATGAGTTTTCAAATACTGTGTTTGAGGTAAGAAGGAATCCAATAGTTTGAGATATAAAGAGGGGGATTTTGGCATGTAAAATATGCTTCTGCAGTACAGAGAAGCAAGCAATCAAAAGTTTGATGCAAGAAAATAAAGGTGTGTCATTAAGTTGGTTTAGACTCTTGGTCTAACACTCGAATTTAGGAGATTTTCTAGAAAAGCATTTTATGAAATCATTACTTTATAAAATATTGCTAGCAGGAAAAGGGGAGGATGGAAATGAAATTTCTGTACTTTTCATCAGGGTTAAGACTGACCACAGATCTTCTTTCTGAGGGCAAAATGTAGAATTTAAATAATTCAGAATTATATCACTCGGTTCATAAAACTATATTTATTAATAATAACTTGTATCAGTTAGATCCACTGTGTAATTCAGAATCAGTATAACTTCTTAGAAATAATGCTTTCAATTACTTGAATTCCCAATTATCCAAATATTCTGGTTAACCACACCTAACAGCAGTTCTGGCATCCAGTTTAGTGGGTTCTAATATCAGAGAGCAGGAAAATAATTTTCTCATTTCATCATTGGGGAAGGGAGATTGTAAATCTTTTCTCAATGTTGGGGGAGAAAATATTGGCTACAGTGGATCCATGCCCCCTTTTCTTAACAATCCTGCTTTAGGAATTCTGAATTATTCAATTACCCAAGGGATTCCCTTCCAGAGATTGTAGATTGAAGCCTTAATTTATAAATGGCTGAAGTGCGGGACCCTGCAGGGTGGGAAGCAAGCCCAAGTGGGACGGGATGGGGGGAAGATAGGTGGGAGGCTGCTGCAGCATCACTGCAGTCGGTCGTAACAGCAGGCAGGTTGCCTGGCATTCAAAATTTTATTCAGGTGTCTGGGGCACTGTAACTTTGGGCAAGAGTCATAAGTCCCTTCGTTTGGCATCATTGTAATTCCGAATGGTCGCTGAATAAATTGTGGTAAGTCGAGGACTACCTGCATGTATTTTATTTATTATTATTCTTGTCTCTCATTGTAAAAACAATTATATTAAACTACTAATTATAAATATAGAGTCAAAACTATTTGTGAATAGTGAACATTACTCTTGAAATACATAGTAAAACATGTTGGTCATAACAGCATAATAGTCATAATGAATCATCTTAATAAAATTATCCTGCCTGTAAGGCCCAAGCTCTTATGAGATGGAAATTGTCTTGTATAAGCAGAGTCCTGGGAAGGAAGAAATTGAGGGCAGGGTTGTGTAATGGTGTGGCTGACAGGGTGCAAGAGGATATTCATTATTAATGAGAGATTAAGAGTTAAGAGAATATGATAACCCCCCCCCCAAAAAAAAACTTGGCTTGTACACACAGTTAATATAGGGGTGATTTGTGGTTAAGTATGCTAGCATTGGAAAAATAATACAAATAGGAAGACAATATTATGTCACTGTATTGTTCCTTGGGAAGAACCTATCCACTTTTTTTGGATGCATGTAATTTATATATAATATTGATCACGTATTCCTGAAGGAGATTTTTATATTTAGGGCCTTCTTATGAGATGTCTTTAAACATTAAATAAACAATCTAAACATATTATTTACACTTGCCCTCCAGTTTGTGCAAATGAAGCTGTAATGATCAGATCCATGATATGGCTACTAACATTTTACAAATTTGTCAGGAACTTGCAGTGCCGAGTCTTATTCTCTCTGTGAAAGAGATTAAGAAGCATTTAGAAATCCATTCTGATTCATGTTGACTGTGGTAATGTTCATTTATTGGTCTGTTTTTCTATTGTCAATTCATCATTATTGTTTGTAAGTTTTAGTTATTTTACTTATTGCTTTCAGCAGCTTTAACTATTTGGTGACAAGTAAAGTATTTCATGCTTGTTGCAGTTCCTTCTTTTGCTTGGGCCCATTATTCATCCCATGTCAATCTTCATACCAAATTTATACTCTGTTTATTTATTGTCTCTTTTAAGTTTTTCTGATGTGGCCTCTTAATTAATTTTCCTTAAATATTCAGTTGGCCTTTTCTTAATCTCAAATTAAGAAATCATTAAAAACTAATGTCTTCTTACTTCTGATTCCCTCTTTGATGCATTACTTGGTATTGCTTCTTTCATACGTCTAGCTAATTAGTGCTTTGCTGAATTATTTTATTCTTTCACTCTGGTCCTGTCTTAGGTAAAATATGTACTTGGTACTTTCCCATCTGTTTTCACCTCAGTTGTCACATGAATGTTTTGTTTTAGAATTTTAAGCCTGCAGGCAGGACTTAATGTTTTTTTTCCCAAATGCATGCACATTAAGTGCATATTAAATTCTTTATATTGATAACTGTGATGTTTTATATTTTCTCTGATATGCTTGTCCTTCCTAGAATCCTCAATTTAAATGCAAATAAGCTTTGAACCCACAAAGGACACAGTTACTTAGCTCTGGTATATAGTAACAACACTGACTTGTATAGCTCTAATTGTCCCAAGAATCTGAGACTGGAAATAGAATCTTGGTCCAAGATAATTGACAGGTTTTTTCATTAGGCATATTTAATGCTATTTTTTAAAAGTTGCATAGTTCCAGGACTGATGTCAGCTGCTATATGGAAAATAGAATTTTGGAGTCTTTGCAAAGACCTGCGTAAGACATTAGTTACATGGAAGTTGACTGATTTAGTTGACAAACTTTAGAACTGAAAAATCTTTTAATAATAGTTCTGCAAAATGCTAGAACATTCACAAAAACAGGAGGCCCTGTTTCCTAGGTTTATAATGTATGGTAAAGCAGTGTCTTTCTGCTTTTTCACTATTTAAAAAGACCTATATAGCTTAAATTTGTTATTTAAAAAAGACCTAGACAATTTATGTGCTAGGCTGAAATGAATAAAGTGGAATTTAAGTGGCAGAAATGTAAAATTATGTAATTGGATAGGAAAATGGATAGGATAGGGCAGTATACGGTGGCAAAGTATATGATGTTGGAGACAACTAGACTTGTCTTAGTATCAGTGGATGTGAAAGGGATCTGGGTATCTTTGTGGATCTCAAATTAAATATGAGCCAGCAGTGTGATGTAGGAATGTGTTATTTTGGAATGTAAAAGATTCTAGAATACAGGAAATAGTAATTTCAATCTAGCCTGCATTAGTCAATTCTTACTTGGAATCTATACTCAAATCTAATTCTGAATACCCTGACTGAAAAGGACAGTGACAAAAAGGAGCAAGTTCAAAAATTTTTTAACATTAAGTGGTGACATAATGTGATGAGTTAATCTGAGGTAAAGAGCCAGCGTGGTCTAGTCATTAAGGCACTAGACTAGAAAGCGGGAGATCTTAAATTCTAGTCTTGGCTTAGCTATGAAAACAGCTGAGTGAGCTTGGGCCAGTCACTTTCTTTCAGCCCAACTTACCTCACAGGATTGTTGTAAGGAAAATAAGAAGAGGAAGGTGTGTTCCATGTGTATGCTGTCTTGGGTTATTTGTAAAAAAAAGTAAAAACAGGATATAAATTAAAAAAAATAAAATTAAAGTTCTAGTATTTGTGATTATGGGAGCGACGGGGCGCTCCCATGTGACACCTCTCCTGCGCGAGCTGCACTGGCTTCCGGTGGTCTTCCAGGTGCGCTTCAAGGTGTTGGTGACCACCTTTAAAGCGCTCCATGGCTTAGGGCCTGGTTATCTACGAGACCGCCTGCTGCCACCAGTAGCCTCCCACCGGCCAGTACGCTCTCATAGAGAGGGGCTCCTCCGGGTATCGTCGGCCAAACAATGTCGACTGGCGGCCCCCAGGGGGAGAGCCTTCTCTGTGGGGGCACCTACTATCTGGAATGAGCTCCCCCCGGAGATACGGAGGATCCCGGATCTACGCACCTTCCGCCGCGCTCTTAAAACCTTTTTATTCCATCAGGCTGGCCTGGCCTAATTTTTCCCTTTTTCCCTTTTAAAACACAAATTTTAATTTGTTTTAAATTTATTGGGGTGTTTTAAATCTGTCTTTGGCCAAATAGTTTAATTTGGTTTTATTCTGTTTTTAAATTTTGCTATTTATGTGTTTTTATCTTGTGGCTGTTCACCGCCCTGAGTCCTTCGGGAGTAGGGCGATATACAAATCAAATAAACTAAACTAAATAAACTAAACTAAACTAAACTAAACTAAACTAAACTAAACTAAACTAAACTAAACTAAACTAAACTAAACTAAACTAAACTAAACTAAACTAAACTAAACTAAACTAAACTAAACTAAACTATCTACAAGACCGCCTTCTGCTGCCAATAGCCTCCCACCGGCCAGTTCGCTCGCACAGAGAGGGCCTCCTTAGGGTGCCGTCGGCCAGACAATGTCGGCTGGTGACCCCCAGGGGGAGAGCCTTCTCTGTGCCGGCACCTGCCCTCTGGAATGACCTACCCCAGAGATACGCACGATACCAGACCTCCGGACTTTTCATCGGGCCCTGAAAACACATCTATTTCATCTAGCCGGGCTGGCTTGATCCCATCCTTTCGGTTTTAATTTGAAATTGATTTTAACTGGGCTGTTTTAAATTGAGGGCCAAAATTATTTAATGTCTTTTAAACTGCTTTTAAATTTTATATGTTATGTTTTATCTTGGCTGTTCACCGCCCTGAGTCCTGTTGGAGAAGGGCGGTATAAAAATCAAATCAAATCAATAAAATAAAATAATTTGAGAAAGGGATATTGTGTGAGATAGTCTGGTTCTTTTATGAGTATCCTATATCCTGTTATTAAATTTTGAGCAGTTCATCTAAATATTTATACTAATAAAAAGCAGTGACATGCTTTTATTCTTACAATTGTTTTTATTGAGTATTTAGGCTACACTTGGAGTTTTGTTGTTTGAGATATTATGAAACAAGAATGTTACCTTGTCGTACTTTCCCTGCTCCCTTAATCTAACAAATTCCATTGTACCAAGCTGTTTCATGGAAGTATATTAATGGGGTATGCAGTGTATTTACATGTGTCTTTGCTTCTAATTTTTTTCATCTTTGCATAGATCTATTTTTCATTTACCTTATTGTCTTTTGCTTTGCATACATTTTCTGTATTTAAGTGTTTAATGTGGCAAAATTTAGCAAAAATTCCGGAGGATGTACGAAGTATGGGAAGCCCTAATCATATTTGAAAGTTGATCGTTTTGTGTTCCTTTCAGGCAATATTTGAATGTGTTTCTTTTAAGAAATTCCATTTATAATGGTAGTTGGTTGTGCATCGTTTACTTGCCAATCCTCTTGTGGAACTTGTTTGTTGCTTTTCTTGGTGGGGGAAGGGGAAGAGGAATAATAGTGGCTTGAGGTCTATCCTTGTGGAATTAACTCTTCCAGCAGCTGCATTCCTTGTCTGTCTTTGTGGCATCCATCCCACCCCCCTCTTTTTTTTTTCACAGTTCACTCCTTACGTTGGTTGTAAAAAGCCCCTTAATGTTTTTTCTACACAATTTGAATTTGAGGATATGCCAGTCTTTTTAAGTAGCTTACTTTTCTGAAATTCCTCCAGAGGCTTTCTGACTTATTTTTAATATGCAGGTTACTTTGGCAAGTTTGGTATATAGTTTCCTTAGCATTTGCTAGCAATATCTCTCCATGTGTTCCTTGTAATTGTATTTCCATTATAAAACAATACAGTTTTCATTTGGAATCTTTCAATTTGCCTGGAAAACTTGAATTATAGCGGCTGCAGAGTTTGTATAGGTTATTTTGTTTTATAGTTTGTTTTTCTCTTTCTATTCTCCTCCCCCCCCATTTTTCTCCAAATAATAGAAGGAGGGGAGTGGAAACTACAGTTGTTGATAAGAATATAAGTATCTGATGAAAACAAAGCAATGAACTGAGGTGCAAATGGCTGCAAATATTTCTGTGAAGTGTGGAGGCCTTTGTAGATTAGTTTGAAGATTAGCTGCTATGTGGGAAGGTGATTGGAATCCTCTTGTAATGCCTAAAAAGAATCTTTCTCCTCCTTCCTTCCTTCCTTCCTTCCTTCCTTCCCTCCCTCCCTCCTTCCCTCCCCTATTTAACTTCTTTCTTTTTTCCTTCTTTTCCATATACAGCTACCCCTTTCACTTATCCCATCTCTATCCTCTTCCTCAGAGTTGGCTATGCCTACATCTAGTTATGATATTTATGTATAAGATTAATTTGTGTACATATGCGAGAGACCATGTTCTGTATACAGCATGTAGATATGGATCAATTATATTTAATAAATGAGACACTTATTTTATAAGTAATTTTATTTGAAAATTATATACTTCTGATAATGTTATGACTTTTGGAATGTTTTTTCTTTACTTTTGTTCAGTTATGTCTGATTATCAGAAACTGCCTGGATAAAACTCTGCAGTTTTCTTGGCAAGGTGTTTCAGAAGTGGTTTGCACAAGGAAATCGTTAATACTGTATTTCAGTATTGTAATTGTAAAGCTGAACATGGCATACATAATTAAAACATTATTAAATATAGGGTAATAGGGAATGATTGGACCTATGCTTAAGAGATATTGGAGTTGAGGAAATTTATAGCTTGTATGGCCATATATTCCACTCAAAAAGTTACCTCTTAATCTGGATTCTTAATATTGTACTGTAAATTTTAATCAACCACAATCAGTGAACTAGCCACACATTCCAGTTTGAACCATATTGGTTGGATTTGCGCAGTAAACTAAGTCAGAACCAAATTAAACCACACAATGACTTAATACATTATCTGACAACATTCTTGAATTATGGAAAGGAGATATATTAATCCTGCTATTCTTTTATCTGCTTAATTTAAAGTACATCAACTACAGAAGTAAACAATCTGGGCTCTCCTAATATGCTTGACTCTAATTCCCATTGGTATGTATGTATGTATTTAGATATTTAGGAGCAATTGCTGTAATTGACATCAGGGAAGAAATGTGCTGAAGATCCACTTTGAAAGATTGCAAATTAATATAGCTTTCTTTATCTCTAGTAAAATATCTTCTCTTGGTTTTCTAAAATCTTATTTTTGTTTCAAACTTCAAACATCTTTGTTTCTTAATTTAGTTCATGGCAAAAGACACTCCTCTTTCTTTTTCATTTGTATAAAAGAAGTAGGATGATGCAAATCATATTCCACAAGCAAAATCATGTTGGGAATTTAGGTATACATCTTTAAAAGATTATTATGATACTTTTTAAAGTAACTCTATTCATAGCATAATAACCACAAATTATGCTGAATTGGCAGAGAGTATTAAAATCTAAAACCAATCCCTGATATTGAGAAATTTATATATAGTTACAAATACATATATTAATAAAATGACTATATGAAATGGGATATTAGAAAAGTCAGGACATTTTCTGGTTAAAGACTTAATTGGGAATCCATCTCTGCTGAATATATTTTTTGAAGAATTGGTTACAAATTTCAGGTGAATCAGGTTTCATCATTCCTTCTTAATTTTATTAAATTTCAGCAATCAAACCCTTTAGCAGTATTTGAAGAATGGTATATGCATTGTTTAAATTCAGGGAACTCTCTTTAGTTCTGTAATACACTTCTGTACTTGGTAGCATTGGCATTGAAAGGAAGGTGAAAAAAGTCCAAGAAGAAGTAATAAAATAATATGGGAAGAGGAAATGGAAGCTAAGACAGTGAGTTACATTGGAATTCTTTATGGCATAAAATTCTATTTAAATCCAACTTTGGAGAATTAGAATTAGAATGTTAATACCCACCATTAACATTACATTACATGAACCAAAATCTTCCTGTACAGATTGGTAGGAATTACATTGCTGCCAGAGGCCATTGGCCATTGTCAGTTTAGTTCCTCATTCTGGCCAAATATTTTTGAAGTTGCTCAATAATCTTTGGAAATCAACTATATTGTATGTTTATTTTCTGTATTTTTCAACATAACAAATTAATGTATTTTTTTCTTTCACTTTACAAATTTATTGTTGCAAAACATTAGAAAATTAAAACATTTTTGTTTGGATCAAATATATTCAAAAGTTTGGGAAATAGTATTGGCTAAAAGAAAAAACAACTGAGCCCTGATAAATCTCTTTGTTAAATATTGTTTTATTCAAGTTTTGTACCCATTTTTATCAACAAAAACCATTCATAATAGATTATATTTGTTTATCAGAGAATCTGTATATCTATATCTTTATCTGTATAACTATTTCTCTGCTTTTTCATATTTGTGTTTTGTATCTTATTTTTATATTCTCAAGTTTTGTTAATGTTCAGTTTTGCATTTTAAAAACAACCCAAAAGTGCAAGTAGGTAGCTGCCTGAAGAAAAAAAAGAAGTCATAAACTTAAGAAATGAATAAAATTCATTATAGATCTATGCAAATTATTGATTTCCTCAGCAGTTCTAGTGGAAACATCTGTGCATGCGCAGATAATCTGAGAAGGCCTTTCTGAATGATGACTGAATTCTGGGAAAAACATCCATGCAGTTGAAGCTGCTTTGTGAATTATTTACACAGGTCTAATAAATAATACATAGTAATATTGGTCATATATCCTAAAGCAGGGGTGTCAAACTCGATTTCATTGAGGGCCGCATCAAGGTTGTGTTTGACCTTGGGTGGGTGGGTGTGGCCAGCTCGATGTCACTTCTGTCAGGACGCCTGTGGTGTCCCAAGCACTCTGCCAGTGAAAATAGGCTCCCGAGCTCAGTTTCTGGCTGCAACGGCCTCCTGCAACCCTCTGCCAGTGAAAACTGAGCTCAGGAAGGCCACTTGCTCCATTTTTGCTGGCAGAGGTACCACAGGCCGGTTCTTCTGTTTCCAGGGCAGCCCTGCAGATCTAAGCATCCTGCGGGCTGGATGCAGCCTATGGGCCTTGAGTTTGACATCCCTGTCCTAAAGGGTCATTATAGACAAATTCCTTGTGTGTTCAATCACACTTGGCCAATAAAGAATTCTATTCTATTCTATTCTATTCTATTCTATTCTATTCTATTCTATTCTATTCTATTCTATTCTATTCTTATTCATTATTTCTCTATTCTTTGACACCAAAAAGCTATCTAAGTAATATTCAGTTTCCTTGAACTTCTGATTAATAGCCAGGCATTCATAGTCAATAGAAATACAATAACAGACATTTTCTCATATGGTTTGGTTGCCAGTCATTTTCTAACCTTCTGAGAGTACTCGGTTCACCTTTAAACTTCCAGTGCCTTAAGTAGTTTGTCTTAAAAGAGCATGTGTCCTTCCATTTCTATTTCTCCAAATACCAAGGCCAACTTCTGAAGCACTTCTCGATTTATCATTGCCAAAGAAAAGAAGTACATGACTACAAAGGCAGGGTGATGTTGGTATCCCCTTGAGAACCACGTTGACTTTAAGGCATGGTTTCCGTTAACTGGTTTTAGTCCTTTCCGATCTTTGTGTTACTTAATTTCTCTTTTAGCTGTATGTGTCACAGTGTTTTCAGCCAATTATTCATTTTGTTATATGCCATTTTTATCATTGTTGTGCTTCATTTTATTCATCTCTCTACTCTTGCAAAAACCTGAGTGTAAGTCATTAATTCAAAAGTAGATAAATTACTTCTACTCAGATGCAATAGTAGAATCATTCTTTTTTTTTTTAATGGCACTTCTTATTTTAATTGGTTGAAAACAGTTACTGTAGCTAAAAAGTTGTACAAGGTATGTGTAGCTGTAAAGTTTTTGCTGAAAGATCGTAATGGAGCCCAAGGGGCTCTACCAGTTGAGATAAAGAGTCCTTGTTCAGCAAGTAATGAAAAGATTTGTATTAATTGAACTGTAGAGGAAACAAAAGACTTCATATTTTTAGAAATAGTTAACAGGTGGGAAAATCTTTAAAAATAATAAAGTTATGTTTTGCTTTTAAAGAAATGTTTGATATCTGTTGACATATAAACTTGGTTTCAAGGAAATTCACAAAATTTCCTTGATTTCAGGAAAGTGTCTATTCTGTTATTATAATTGTATTTGGATTTTTTTTTTTTTTAGATACATGTATTGGACAGATTGGGGCGAAACACCTAGAATAGAGCGTGCTGGAATGGACAGCAGTTTTCGGAAAATAATCGTGGATTCTGACATTTATTGGCCCAATGGACTCACAATAGATCTCAGTGAACAAAAGCTTTATTGGGCTGATGCAAAACTGAGCTTCATTCACAGAGCAAATCTGGACGGCTCTTTCAGGTAGGGTGTGTGTGTGTGTGTACATATATGAATACATGTAACCCTCTGCAAATACATTTAATATTGCTTAGATGTTTTCTGTTTAAATTGATAGGGTGCTAATGTATTTTCTGGCAACTATGATAACAAAGGCTGTCAACCTTGCGTCACCGACTGCCCTTGAATATTTAGATAAGTGTCTGGAGATCATTATTTATTCCTTTTTCATTCTACATGTTTCCATCTCTCATTTACTGACGCCTTCTGCTAGTTCATGCTTCCACATGCCTCCCTTTTCACCCCATGGTAATAGCTCATCCTTCATGTACATGGTAACGTTGAATTGTCTGTGTTGTTCAGAAGCACCTATGAATCAAGTATGTGTGTCAACTATTGTGACCTCGTATACATAGAGAAAATGGAGAGACACAAATGCATACTTTGCATAGCTGCGTATATACAAGCAGAGGGAAAGAAACTGTTACTTGGTTGTTCTTTTCTTTTCCAGGGTGTTTGAAAAAATTCAATCTGCAGAATTATATTAGATTCTCTTAAACTTCTGTGATTTGTTTTGTTGGTATCCTTCATGCCACTGTCAAATCAAAAATGACATTTTCTGTGATCAAGCGATAGTATCAGTAACTCATAAAAATAATAACATAAATCTGGATTGTACATTGTATAGTCTGTGTCAAATTCATATTCTTGTGCTGTTACTGAAATTTTGCTTTAATTTTGTGTCTCTTTAATCCAAACAGAGGGATACATGTTTTTCTACAATATAGTCTGTAAACAACAAAACATCCTAAATGTTGTTCAATGCTATTTCAATATTGTTTTCTCTTTTAAAGAAAGGAAGGATTTTTTTTTCCTATAAAGAAATGTATTTGGAGTACAAAAATCCAATTAGCGTGTTTAGTCAAAATGCTTTATGTTCTGAATGATAAAAAAAATGAACTCATTTTATTCCCCCTAAATGCTGTTTTTGAAAGCTTAAATTACAGCCCAGATTCAAGAAATACAAATAAGTACTGTTGGAACATACATATCTCCTGCTGTGACAAAGTTGTTCTAGCGATAACAAAGTTAGTTTCAGAATGCTAATGTTCTGCATGTATCATTTAAGATAAAATATTCCAGCAGCCTCATTTTTTTTCTCCTCCTCCTCTTCACTCATGACTCGTGGTTGGACATTGTGCAATGCATATTTGTGTTTTGTGCGCAACATAATTCCATAGCTTTTTGTATCTTATTATAGATGTTTAAAATTATTTTGGAGCAGTAATGGAAAATATAAATATGATATTTTAATGCCTGAATGACCTTTAGTTTTAATAGTGCTAAATAAATTAAACTTCAAAGAAATTATATACACTACAAATATTGCCACTGTGAACTAACTTGATAGCAGTATAACATGTTTTCTATTGTGAATGGTAGATTAAAATTGCTGGAACAGACTCCTGTGTGATGAACCGCCACTTTGAAAAGTCAGAACAAGATAATAATTTAAATAATTTTTCAGAGCAACATGTTTTATGGTAATTGTGGTTCCAGTTTGCAGGCATGGTATTTTTTGAAATGATTCAGGAGAAAGCGTTTTGGTCTTTATGTGGAATGGGCCTATGAACAAGGCCCATTCCACATAAATTGATTACTGCTGTTTATGGAAGTCACTGTTATTTTATTTAAATATTGACATCTTGTCTTTCCATCTTAATTTGTGAAGTAGTTTTTGTAATCACTTTGGAAAATATTCTTTCTTCTACAAACTAGGCAAAAAGTGGTGGAAGGTAGTCTCACTCATCCATTTGCCCTGACGTTGGCTGGGGACACTCTGTACTGGACGGATTGGCAGACACGTTCCATTCATGCCTGCAACAAGAAAGCTGGAGAGAATAAGAGAGAAATAATAAATTCTCTTTATTCACCAATGGACATCCAAGTTTTGAGCCCTGAAAGACAGCCATATTGTATGTTTGCTGTTTGTTTCTTTTTCTCTCACATTAGGGATAAGTGGGAAATCTAACGCCCATGACTTCAAAGAAGAAAATACAAATATATTATTTATGCAATGCAGGCCTCTGCCCTACTATAATTATTAACAAGCATCTGGTATGCTAGGCTGTTATTTGATTGTGATAGGAGGTTTAGTCCTAAATGCCATGGATTAGGTTCTTAACTGGATTGCTGTTTAATAAAGTTTGTTACCATCATATTTACATAAGATGTTGATTGCAGAACAGAATCTCAAATTGTTTCAAAGGAAAGAAAATCTCAGGGTCTCATCCTGTAGATTTTTCACCTTGCAGTAACTTCTCTGAGCTCTGATTTGGCTTGCCTGTTGAGAGTATTGGCTGATCTGGCCAGTGTTTCAGTGGAAGTTTGCAAGACAGAATTTCTGTGATTGTCAGTGATGTGGCTGTTGCCATAATGTTAAAGAAGCTCAGCCAGCTAGAGCATAATAACTAAATAAAAGTGCCAAGGAAGGAGACTTGGGATTCAAATTTTGTGGAGTCCGTAAGTTACTCTCATTAATATAATAGCTAATTCCCACTTGGATGCCACAGATCTCTGAACAATGTATTAGACTGAATAGTTGAACACTTTCCAAAACTTAAATGAGATCATCATTAACTGGTTGTGCATATCATTCATAGTGCAATGCAAATTTGGTTAAAAAGCAGGCCATAGTAATGCAAATTCTTTGCTGAGATGCCTTTTTTGCCTGCTTATTGAAAGAGGCTTTCATTTAGAAATGTTAAAATTCAGAATTTCTCAGGCACATGTACGTACGTTAAATACTTTAAATCAGTGATTTTAAGGACTTATTTTTTCATTAGTATCTTGTTAATAGTATGTATTTTGTAATAGTATTTTGTAATACTGTTACAAAAATATTAATGATACTTTGCAGTAAGAAAAATAACTTTCTTGTGAGTGACTTGGAGGGAGGAGCGGCAGAGAGGAAGATACCTCATTATTTCTCATGGATGAAGCTTTTAATCAACAGGAAAAATCTGTGGAAAAAATTGAAAAGCAGATAGTATGCTTTGCTTGAATTCTTTAGCCACAGGATTTCCAAAGAAATTGTGTCTTGTGCACATTAAATATTAGAAACATAACATAATGTAACACATAACATAGTTTTATCCTAAAGTTGAGTACTATCTCATTTAAGAGAGCATTGAGGCCTAAGTTTACTATTGAAAACCTTAGAGGAGATTTGGCCTTAGCTCTGAAGAGCTGTGGCTATACTAAGAAAAAGGATAGATGGATGGTAAATATTCATGGAGTAAAGAGAGGCGTTTAAGAGCTGCTTTAGCTGAGAAACAGGTGCAAAGCTTCAGTAGATGTCATTGGGTATGTGCCCTGATAGAGTTTGTCCTTGCGTTCCAGATGAGGCTATGTGATGCTCTCGGAATTCCTAACATTTCTCTCAGCTGAGAGCACGTCCCACCCCAGGGTCACAATATTTCTGGACAGTAGTGAGGAAAGCCTGGCACACTGGGAAATATTATCTGCTGGAAATAGTTCAGATAATGCTGTCTCTTGATTCAACTGGATTTGGATGCCATTGCTCCAAGTATTTGTACCGTATTAATTGATTGTGGATCATATACAGGGCTACCGTCTTAATACTGGTGCTTTTGAATGATTACACAAACACACTACTTTAAATTGTCATTCTCTCCGTTTGATGCCATAATCCAAACAGTTTACATATTGGGATGGAGAAGAAGAACACAAACAGAACACCTAGATCTTAATTTTTCAGATTTGATTGTAAGATAGACAAGTGATTTTGTATGCCTTCCAAAGTCCACTAGCTATAATAAATATAAATAAAAAATAAAAATATTTAGGCTATGTATAGCCAACATAATTGATTGGGACACAGTTGAATGTAGAAAATACTAAGAAGTTGCTAATATTGTTGCAGGGTGAGATATACAGAAAAGTATGAACTCCTGATTGAACAAATAACGATTGTTCAGGTTCAACCTGTGCTGTAACTATAACAACAGTCCAAATAGAAATAAACATGCAGCATCCAGTTGTCCCTAAACATTATTTTATACTTCTGAAACTATTAAACCTCATTGAATCCCCAACTGCATTGCAGCAGTTTGAGACACTGTAGTGTGAAAAGGTACTTTTTTCAGGACAGTTTTATGTTTATTGATACTTCCCTAAAGTCGTATGGAGCAACATTAAATGTCTGCCTTGTAGTCAATTATCTTTTAGGGCCTGATTTTATGAGGAAACAAAGTGTGATTGTCTTCTTTAGGGATCTAGGTTTCCTTTCTGTGTTATCAGATTTTTTTTTTTTTTAAAGTGCATGATTTCCTTTCTTCTCTTATTTTTCAAGTTCACACACCCTGTGAGGAAGATAATGGTGGCTGTTCACACTTGTGCCTGTTGTCCCCAAAGGAACCCTTTTATAGTTGTACCTGTCCTACTGGAGTCCAACTACAAGAAGATGGAAAAACCTGCAAAGCAGGTAAGGAATCCTTTACCTTATCACTACTTGGTTTAACAAGCGTATTGAGACCCACAATTCAGTCCTTAGGATCTTACTTCTGCTTTCAGCTTTGTTTCACAAATCCACAAAAGTTGTAAATGTGAGAATTGAGCATAAAATAATTTTTACATCACTATGATATGTGAAACTGCTCCCAGAAGGTAATCTTTTTTTGTTTGGAACAACCACAAATTGAAACCATGCTGATTGGGCTTTATAGCAATAGCACTTAGACTTATATACCACTTCACAGTGCTTTACAGCCCTCTCTAAGCGATTTACAGAGTCAGCATATTGTCCCCAACAATCTGGGTCCTCATTTTACTGCCGTTAGAAAGAGGGAAGTCTGAGTCAACCTTGAGCCTGTCAGGATCGAACTCCTGGCAGTGGGAAGAGTTAGCCTGTAATACTTTATTCTAACTACTACACCATCATAGCTCTTTTATAAATCTTGATTTGTTCTAATCATGGCATGTCTGAACCTAGAACCTGACATGTCCTGATATCTTTTGAGTGATGGTAGAATGGAGAACATTGTGAAGTCACCATATAAATCATGATTATTTTGCTCATCTGCAACACTGATTCTGGTATACATAACAAATTATGGCTAAAGTGTGTCATGGGATAACAATATGAATGACCTCTGCCAAAAATAGTCTGAGGTGGAAGTTACATCATCATAATGTTAGTTCGTCATCATGTCAGGACTGATATATCTATATATCTATATCTATATCTATATATCTATATCTATATCTATATGTATGTATTCATATATATATATATATATATATATATATATATATATATATATATGTATGTATTCAGATATATATGTGTTCAGATTTAAATATCTATATCTGTAAGAGAGAACTCAAGTACTTCAGAAAATGATATTACGATTTTTTAAAATTAAAATCCATTTTAAATATGTTACTTTGTCTTCTGAAAAGAAAGATGGAAAATCATGGCAGAAAACATATAATTACTAAAATAAAATGTGTACCTTTATTGAAGGCCATTTGATTATATAAAATAAATTTTACGTAAATAGTTAATAATATTTTGCTTGTTTAACATCATTATGCTGTGGAATGCAGGCATGAAACATTTAATAACAATGAATCGTATAGATGCACTTAATCTAGACATCTTTGGGCAGCAATTGATGGTGGCCTTTGCCCACCACATTTCTCCCACCCCCCCATTTTTTGCCTCTTCTCCACCACTTGTTGCTCTTGTTTCATGTGTATGTGGACAATGCTGGAAATTGAATTTGTATCTGGAAGAAAGCAAGGCCATTTTTCCCCTCCCATTATTCTGTCTGCTGCAATTGTGTTATTGATGTGCTTCTTAAGGTATTGAAAGAACAGGGTTTTTTCCCCCTCCCCTTAAAAAAAGCTCCTCTTTTCACAGCTTTAGAAACCCTTGATGAATGCTCAGAACAAGCCTTTCAGAAGACTCATATTGACCTTGTGTTTCTGGCAATGGGAAATAGCCCCAGTGGGCATTTAGTACTTTGGCTAAGGGCACAGAAATGAGTGACTGTTTATGTGGTATTTGCACCTTTCTATTGTTGAGCTAGACATTCTTTCAGCCCTTTTTATCAAAAGGGTAGAAAGTGGGATGGGAACAGGAAGTCTGGTTTTGCATAAGAATATGTAGCTTTTTGGTTCACTTTTATGGATTATTTCTTTCCCAAGCTCTGCATCTTTTGTGGGTTCTCTGCCTAATGCCAACATCCATGTGCTTTAACTCCCAATCTTATTAATTAACTCATTGGTGGCCAAGGACTTTTAATATATCACTCAGGAGGAATTTAACTTGCTTTAGTATATCCACTTTTGAGATTTCGTCAGGAATTGTGTTCTTCAGATTAATACTTTCCATGCTATAGACAATGTCTGAATTGTTCCTTAAATAATTTTGGGTGGATCTAGATAGAAATGAGGTCATTGGTGACCATAATGTGCCTTTTAAAAAAAAAATTAAATGCAGAGCTGGCGGTTTCATTGTGGGAGTATTATTTTCTCCTTAAACTCATTTCTCCTGATTTTAAATTCTCCCTCGAAGTTTTTTAAATGTAGTATATTTTATTATGGCTGCAGTATAGAATAGAATCTATGTGATATTTTCTCCTGTTAAATTTAGATCAATATCTATTCTTCCATTTTTTACTTCACTAATGTGAATATGTATCATATTATAAATGTATAAGTGCAAATTACATGATAACATAATTTTTGAGAACATATAGTTTCTTTAATGATCATATGGCAAAAAAGCTACATATATATTAGCCATCTGTTAATTGTAAAATAGAATATATGTAGTTATGAGGTGTTATCTAACTTTTCCTAAAGGAAAAACAGTTACCATTTTAACTGAGAGTGACATTGTGAATTAACCAGTCTGTCCAGATGATTTATGTTTTCTACCCCAAAATGTAATAGAAATAAAAATGTGCATTAAGTGGTAAGGGACTCATACAGACACAAATATTCATTCTATATAAACTGTCCATTAGGTTGAAATTGCTTGTCTATAAATGAATATTGAGTAGTTCATTTATAAAATGCCTGCTTGTTTTTTCAACTAGATGGAACTGTTTAACGTTAGAAATTAGTTTTAAAATCCTATTTAAAACCTTTACAAAATTTTTAAATATCCCTCAGTTATAAGGTTTTTAACCCTGGTAACAACTATCTAGGTTGTCTATTATAAATATGCATATGAAACTTTTCTGCAAGAGTTTCATGATGGGATCATAATAATTGGATTTCTCATAGTGTGGAACAAAGTTATTTCAACAAGAATTATTTTTTTAATGGCAATATTCCTTGGCATTCAATTTTTTCTGATAAACACTATAGTGGCATATATAATACAGTTGATTCTAGTGAAATAAAACTTTTTCCAGTGATCTTCTTTCTATAAGTTCCTATCTTCTGTGCAGAGCTGCAGTTGAACAATTGGTGCAATATCAAATAATTTGTAAATGTTAAACATAACTTTGTTCATTGTTTTGCATGGTTGGTCAGAATAACTAGCGTTTTAATCCCATCCCCCATCCCCCCCCCCCTTCTCATGATCTATAAAAAATATATTTTTTCTTCTACTATTAGTGGTAGGAAATCATTCAGGTAAATCAGGCTCATGGATTTATGGCTTTAAAAATGATTTCATGTTAATACACTTCTGGGTATGGTTCAGTATTGAAGAGGCGAATAGATGATAGCTTTACATTCATTGCTTTCCAAAGGTAGCAGTGGTAGTGGTATTTGCTAGTTTTAGACTTTGCTAAACCTATTCCCCTTCCCAAGGCTCTGCCAGTAAAATGATGCTTGTAAGAAATTAGTCCCCTTTGTTGGGAAAGGGGAGGGGAAGAGAAGAAGGGAAAGGAATATCTACAATAGACCATTGTTATAGTCTGGTTAACAGAAGGACTAATGAGAAAGGAATAATGCTGCATTTTCTGCCTTAGCAAAAGCAAAATGCTGTCTACATTTGTTTAGGTTGGATGAATAAACCGGAGCATTTGTTACTATGTTATAGGTGCCTTGTCACTTGTCAAACCCAGAGAGAGCCAAAGGGGAAATGATAAACAGCTCTTGTGGAGCTGGTCTGCTTTGCTGCTGTCAGTTCTGATTGGAGATAATTTTGCCAATAGACTGCAGCTGCAATTTCCAGAATAGAAAGATGGTTTTTTAATCACAGGGGTGCAAAGCAACAATATTGGAAGGCAGTATACTAGTATAGTAATTTAAAGCTCACAGATGAAAGGGAATCCTACCTTGGTTATAAACCTTGACACAGAGAGACATGCAACTCAGTACCATATTCTCTCACCATTTCTATTCTGCTTTCTGCCTGGTTTTTCATTAACTACAAAAACAGAATATAGCATTCAGGGGCTGAGGATAAATAGACCAACACTTACGCATTGTGGCCAGTTTTCCTTTCAAATTCAGTTATCCTTAGCAGGTGTTTCTAAATGCTAATTAAAAGGCATACGCTTCTATGGATATTAAATATATGTAAAGCTCTGGGGAATGGAAAAAGAAAACAAGGCAGTTTAATAATATTAGTTGAAGAGAATAAAGGATTGTACTACTAAAAACTATTATTATATGATTAAGGGAAATTAGGTTCTTTACTTTCCCTTTTTAAAAGTAATGAAATTATGCAATTTTTTTTGCTTGTTGAATGAGACGTTATATTTATTGCTTTCCCTCCCCTCTTTTTGGACAAATAGCTGCTGGCTGATGTAGACAGACTTTTTTTAAAAAGCCAGTAAGAATATATGTGCTGCCTTAAATAGTGCTTTGGATTCCAGTGCTGGCCAAGGAAGGAATTTTCCAGAACCAAATAAGATTGGCTGATGAACCTCAACTTTGGGAGATTTATTATTTTTTCCTTTTGAATGCCATCTGAGAAATGGCTGCTTGTACTGCTTGTAGAATATGATGTGGAATAATATTTATGGGCAATTTCGTAGGCAGTGACTTGACTGTGCCATTGGATTTTGAATAGTTAGCCTTAGTTGTACCATCTCAGTTGTGTAGAGCAGGTGTGGGCAGCTATGGCCTCTTTAAGACCTGTGGACTATAACTTCTAGAATTCTGGGAATTGCTGGCTCAGGAATTTTGGGAGTTGAAGTCCACATGTCATAAAGGGGCCATATGCCATATGCCCCATCCCTGTGTCAGAGTACAACCCCCCCCATGTCTGTGAATAGGGAAGCCTCCAGATGTTTGATGGCATTACAGATCCCAGAGTTCCCACTCAGCTAGAATTATCCCCTGCTGTAAAGAATTCAGTGCTTAAAAAATGAGGAAAATATATATCACATTGAAGTTTTGAGATTTACTAACAGGTCTGGTTAGAATAGGATAAGCCCACTAATGCCCACTCTGGTCATGAAGGCTGTAGTATTAGCATACTATTGTTTTGAAAACACTCAGTCGATATGTATAGTGTGCAATACAGAGCCAGTAGTGAATTCTGAAATTCTTACAGTAAGCACAAAAAGCATGGCATTTTAGTAACGTTTTCAACCATGTGTTTTAGATTCAGCTCTCCCCACCCCTTTTTGGGGGAGTATGAGAAACTTCGCAATTCTATGAAAATCCTGGTGGACAATCACTTAAATATGAGCCAGCAGTGTGTGGCAGCAGCCAAAAAAGCCAATGCATTCCTAGGTTGCATTAACAAAGGGATAAAATCAAGATAATGTGAAGTATTAGTACCGATTTATAAGACCTTGGTAAGACCACACTTGAAATACTGCATCCAGTTTTGGTCACCACAATATAAATAGATGTTGAGACTCTGGAAAGAGTGCAGAGAAGAGCAACAAAGATGATTAGGAGGCTGGAGGCTAAAACATATGAAGAAATGGTTGCAGGATTTGGGTATGACTAGTCTAGTGAAAAGAAGCATAGAGGTGACATGCTAGCAGTGTTTCACTATTTGAGGGGCTGCCACAAAGAAGGGGAGAGCTGTCAACCTATTTTCCAAAGTACCAGAAGGGAAGACAAAAAATAATGAATGGAAATTAATCAAAGAGAGAAGCAACCTAGAATTTAGAAGAAATTGCCTAACATTGAGAACAATTAACCAGTGGAACGACTTCAGAAGTTGTGGGTGCTCTATCACTGGAGGCTTTTAAGAAGAGCCTGGACAGCCACTTCTCTGAAATGGTATAGGGCAGTGATGGCTAACCTTTTCCAGACTGAATGCCCAAAGCGCGTGAGCGCGCCTGAACCTCCAAAATGCAATGCGGCATGGGCCCCTTGCATGCACGCACAGTCTCTCACATGCCCCCACATGCGCACACGCCCTGCGCATGCGCACATGGCACCCCGCCCCCACGCACAGACAGCAGAGAGCCGAAGACCGGCTGGTGGAAGGTGCACTCACATGCACAGCGGAGCTGAACTGGGGTGATGACTTGCATGCCCACAGAGAAGGCGCTGCGTGCCACCTCTGGCACGCGTGCCATAGTTTCACCATCATGGGTATAGGGTCTCCTGCTTGAGTAGGGGGTTGGACTAGAATACCTACTAAGTCCCTTCCAACACTCTTATTCTGTTATTTATTCATTCCATATATATCTCCTTTCTACTACTATTTTCTTGGCTAAATTTGTATTCAATGAAAATACACCAGTGTGGTGTATTTGCAATCCATTTTAGATGTTTTTTTTAAGTATGTTTAAATAAGAACACCAGAGCTGAGCAGTTTATTAATACTGTAGTTTGTTTGTTTGGTTTAATTTAATGATAAGAATCAACTGGCCCTGGAAAGTTAAGACAGTTTGAGACTACAGGCCATCTTGTGGCCATAAACGGACAAATATCCAGGAGTTGAGATTATAATCTATTGTGATATATTCAGCAGACCATAGTTTAGCAAATCATAGTTTAGTATGGTGGATGAATTAAGTGAAATAAGATTGTGCCTCACATCCTATTCAAATGAAACCAAATGTATGTATAGCAGCTATGCCAGCGCTAAATCACTTGTAAATGGTGTAACAATACCTGCTGGCTCTTAACAAGGCAAGGTCATCTTATAAATACCAATGGGCATAAATATAGAATCATGGAGTTAAAAGAAGAAAAAAACGTATCCGAAGAGTTGACATGCTGCTTGCTTTCCCCTTTTTTATTTAAATACATGTTTTTTTTAAAAAAAACTGAGCAGTCCCCTAATGTTGGATATGTATTTAGTTGAGCCATTCTGGTACTCATAGTTAAATAAAGCACCATCTGTCTGGTCCACTGAAAATTGCAAACAGATATCCATACATTCTTGGATTCTGTGCTGGTAGCTGAAAAGTATTTTTCCTCCAAACTAGACTTTTGGCTTTTGGAGGGAGAGAGGGAGGAAGGAGTGATACTCATTCCGCAAAACTTGTTTTATGGTGAATTTTTTCAGTACTTCATTAGCTGCTCAGGACAGTTGTGTTTCTCCTTGTGAGGTCTTGATGTCTCTCTGTCATAGCAACAGTGGTGCTGTTGTTGGTTTGGTTGAGCCACCTGGACTTCACAAAGTTATGAGATTATACTCAACTTTAGAGAGCTTAGGTGGCCATGGCACAGCCGGGGGATATTTTAGGCAGTGCAGACAGCCCAGGGTCTGTAAAAGGAACTTGGCAGCCGTTATCTGGTATGTGGGCTATAAATTGCACATTCCTCCATTGCATTTTAGAGAGTATTGTACACATTTCTTAACTAGCAATTAGGCTGCATTCTTACCCATGTTTTCTTAATTCAGAATTCACTCCTGAGTACTCCTGGGGCAAACGTATAGCCACAGGTTGGGGGCTTCAATTTGTTGATGGTTGGAGCAAGTTCATCAGGTCCGTTTGATACTTTTAAAATCTGTTCCCCCTCCTGCCAATCCTCCCTTCCTTGCTCTTGAATAACCCATAACCACGCTGGTTGGAAATGAAGGAAAATGAAGTAAGTTTTGCACATTTGTAGGGCTTATGCATGGGAAAGTTCTTTACAGTTTTGTTTGATAGGGTTGTCAAGCTGAAGAGAGGTAAGATCATTTTCTATGGAATTTTTCTGATTCCATTTTGATTCCATTTTGTACTTTTGATTTTTAAATTCCTGGGCAGTTTTATTAATGTGATTTTATTTTTGTTTCATAGCCAGTTTTTAATTATTGTCAAGCTGCCATAGAGATCTCAGAGAATCAAAAGGCAATATTGTGGGGTGGGAATGCAAAGGAGAAGAACCACCGTAATAGAGAACTTCCCATTCCCAACTACTGAAGCCTGTGCAAAAGTAGCATGGTCAATGCTATCGAAAGCTGCTGAGAGGTCCAGGAAGGCCATAATGGTTGCACCATCCCCACTGTGAGCTTTCCAAAGGTTATCAAGAAGTGTGGCCAATGTTGTTTCAGTGTTATGCCCCAGCCTGAACCTAAACTGAAAAGGATCCAAATAATCTGCTTCATCCAGGGGCCTTTATAGCATTCCTCTCAACAGCCTTCTCTAAAAAGGGAAGATTGGAAACTGAGCAAAGGTTGCCTAATAGTTGTATACAAAGATGGCCCCTTGAGAAAGGGGCTCACCCAGTGGTGGGATTCAGTTTTTTTTAACAACCAGTTCTGTGGGCGTGGCTTATTTGGGGGTGTGGCTTGGTGGTCATGTGACTGGGTGGGCGTGGCTTGGTGGTCATGTGACCAGGAGGGCGCAGCTAGCTGGTCATGTGACCGAGTGTTCGTGGCTATGTGCATAGGGACTACTCAGACGGCTGAAAAAAGTCATTTCTGACTGGTCCTTGCACTTTTGACTGGTCCTCACAGTCATGACCATCCACATTTATGCTCATTGCAGCATTCCTAACAACAGTGTCATTCATTTCACAACTGCTTCTCTTCACCACGGTGACAAAATAGGGTGCAAAACGTTAAATATGAGAACAGTCGTAAGGGTGAGGACCAGTCAAAAGTGTGAGGACCGGTCAAAAATAACTTTTTCAGCCCTCTGAGTAGTCCATGTGTACATAGGGACTACCCAGAGGGCTGAAAAAAGTGATTCTGGCAGGTCCTTGCACTTTTGACCGGTCCTCGCACTTATGACCGCTCATCATTTATGCCCATTGCAGCATTCTTAACAACCGTGTCACTCATTTCACAACTGCAGTGCTTCATGTGACTGGGTGGGTGTGGCCAGGTGGTCATGTGGCATCACTTCTTTGCCCTAATGACAGTTTGCTGCAAAAGTGTGAAAAACAGTCATAAGTCACTTTTTTCAGTGCCATTGTAACTGTTGTAAGTCAAGGATTATCTGTACAAAAATAGAAAAAAGCTTCTTTGCTTGCAAAAAGCTGCCCTAAATACCAATCATTAGATTAGAAATACCTGCAAACTGGAGTTACAAATCAGGGAGGGTGCCAAAGCACCTTGAGGAATTAAAATAGTTAAAATGCAATGATAACTATCAGCAGCCAATTCTTGCTCATAAAGTGAAACCCTTTAGCAGAGAGGTCATTTAAGCTCTCCAGAATGAAGCAAAGGAGCAAACAGAGTAGCTGTTGCTTGTTAAACCAATTACCAGAACTAATAGACACAGGAACTAGTCAGATTTCCGAAGCTGCTTCTTTTCAGGAACAGAGATTAACATTTTTCTTTCCAAACAAAGCTGAATAGGGAAAATTATCTCATCACTAAACACAGGATTAAACATCACCAAGTACAGAATTAAACTTTACCAAAAACCAGTTTTAGACCAAAAGTCAGAAAGGATATGTAAACTCACGTTTGAATGTCAATCTTTCTAGCTAGCCAATAAGCCTTGCTGAATGTCACTCATCTTGGTTCCTTGTCATTAAAAGCTTCTGCTTCGTTATTCAATTATTTCTTTAAAGTGTTGATCATTGCAGCCTGGCTGGAAGAACTCCCAACAGGGGAGTATTTCCTCCCAACAGTGGTGTAAAAAGCTTAAAACAACCCTTCCCCTTTAAGAAAGTCAAGCAAAAAAAAAAAAAAAAACCCCTCCAAGAAGCTCCGGGAAGCAACAGTAAATCTGCCAAGAATGTAATAAGGGTTAATGGAGAGGCAGTTTCTGTAAGCAGGGCAACAAAGATTAGGCTAAGAAGCAAAAATTCCTTACAGGATTAACCCTGTCAAGTGGAAAAAAAACAAAAGGATTTTTTCCCCCCTAACAACTGGTTCTCCGAATTGCTTAACTACTTAACAATCAGTTCTAATGAACCGGTGCGAACCGGTAGAATCCCACCACTGGGCTCACCACTGCCTCCTTTGGGGAGGGTGGTATCATCCTCTCCTGCAAAGAGTCATTAACCATCACTTGTGCCCAATCACATTCCACCTCTTGAGAGGCCTTAACCAACCAGCAGGGGCATGGGGCCAAAACCCAGATGGCCAAGCTCACAGCCCCAAGGACCCTGCCTACTTCCTCAAGAGCAACTGGTTCAAACTCCTCCCAGTTAACAAGGCTCAGACATGTCTTCATCACCTCTAAAGAATCTGCTCAGCCAGAATCCAGCTCCAAGCAAAGTCGAGCAACTGTATTGGACAGATGCCAAAAGTATTCCTCTCAGTGACCCTGTAAGGGATGCCCTGACTTCTTCTTACCAAGGAGGGACCTGGTCACCTGATTGCTTTTTAACTACTTTTTAGCTATAGAAATCTTCATAACAAAAACATGATAGGATGGGACATTAAAAATTGGACACTAGAGGGAACCAGAAGGAACTAAAGATTCAATTAAAAGAATATTTAAACTTGACTTACTGATACAGAATGGAGCAAAGTAATTTAATATCATATGTATTGAAGGATATTTGTGAACAATGGAGCCAGAAGTTAAGTTTTAAAATGACTGCAATTATAAATAGACTATTTGAAAGATGTTATGGAAGAGAAACCAGATTGGGACTGATTTGAAAGTGGATTTAAAAATAACAGACTACAAGAATGATATGGGGAAAATGCTATGCTGGATATAGAAATAAAAAGTCCTGATGCCTTAATAATTAAAAGAAATAATAAAATAAAAGAGTTACCTGGGCAATTTTCCTATACTAGATTTACAAAAGAGTCTTGCTAAACTTTTGAAAGATTTTATGGGAAGGGACAATGAAAATGAAATCTAGTTCTAGGACACTATTTGAAGGAAATAAAGATCAAAATTGTTAAAAGTAATTAGTATAAAGTTGGTTTATCTGATCAAAGTTAAAATAAATAGATTTTATAGATATGCTTAATGGAATTTTGCCAATCCACACCTAATGACAAGATTTTAAAGATTTGTTTATGGATAAGATATGGGAAAAAGAGATAATTTGTTGTATTTTAGGAGAAGGTGGTATGTTACTAAAATATTTATATTTATTGCTATGAAGGGGTGGACATTTCTTTATATATTTCTTTCCTTTTTCTTTGCTGTATTATTTTTTCCCTTTTCTGTGCTTTCTATTATTCTTTTTTTTTTACTTTGTATTCTTTCTTTTAATTGTAGTGTTTAGTAAAATTGTTGCAATGTAGCTTCAAAAAATGTTGTAATGTAGCTGCACCCTTTCCTAGAAACAATCTGGCAGGTAATCCCAGGAAAAGACATGCCTTCAAGATGCTGCAGACCAGTACCATGTTGAAAATCCTGTTTACAAACTTTAATCTTTCCAACTATCAATGGGAAACTGAAATTGAAATGCTACATGCAATTATCCTTAATAAACTATTAACTACAAGAGTGCTTCATTTGAAGAGCTCATGAAGCTATTGCAGAAGACAGTGTCTTGCTAAAAAGTTACATAGCGCAACATAAAGCAGAACATTGGATTCAGACCAAGATTTGTTCTTCATTTCTTTTATGAATATGGAGTTATGGGCTGAGGTTTGATCTACCCATGCAAAACAATGATATAATTTGAAGAGAGTTATCGTAATGCACTAGTCCAAATCTTGCAGATAGATAAATTGCATCTTCAAAACTCACCTCTGAGTAGAAAAATGACCGAATAGGGAGCAAGAGAGCTTGAACTAGGCAGGAAGAGAGAGAGAGAGAGAGAGGCAGAGGCAGTTCTTCCTTGCAATTCCTTCAGAAACATTCAAATGTGGAATTTGTCCATGTGCTCTGAAATGTATTGTCTGTCATAATAAGGGCAGCCGTAACCCAACAGAGCAGCTTTCTGGCAACCAGTTAGGGGCATGAGAGTAGGAAAAAGAGCAGCTAAGATCACAGTTGTTGCTCATTAAGTATTAACCTGATATTAACTACAGGAACACTGACTAAATAAGTTGCACCTTGAAGAATTAATTCAAGCCACTCCTTTCCCATGGTCTAGACCAGCACTCCTCAACTTTTTCTTCACCACGGACCCTCTTTAAATATCTTTTATGGTCACAGAGACCCAAGACTTAACTCAAGATTTAAATCATAACATTTCTTCAATCGTTTACAGAATTCCTGTGATGACATTACTCCTCCCCCCCAGTGGTTCGTGGACCACAGGTTGAGAACCTCTAGTCTAGACTAATATTGTATAAATAATTTAACAAAGCATAACAAAATAATGAAATAATAAGTGTGCATACTAATGCAAGAAAAGCAAATATGTCAAACAGGTTTATGCATACAAAGAATACTGAAAGAAAAGGACAGGGTGTTCTGAAGTGTTGTTTGGAAAAAAGAGAACTGACCAAGATGTGGGTAATGCTATTCTTATGCATTTAAAGAGGATGTTGTCTGGAACCTACCTGGAAGGAGTACATGAAATGGGGACAAGTAAAACCAGACATGAAAGGTTTAAAGATGTCGGAACCAGGCCAAGCTTTTGAGAGGGGACAATACTCTGACACTTTGAGGAGCAGGTTCTGAAAATGCTTTATGAAGGTGTTTTTCTCATATAGCAGTAATATTTTCCCTCAGGTTCATAAAAATCCTTTCACTGTGAATATTCATGCCCAGTGCTAGCAAAGAAAGGCAAACATTTTAAAACTTTCTTGAAACATTTTTCCATGCATCTTTTTATTTCTTTTAATAAGAACGATCTTTACATATTCAGCTACACCATATAACAGCTACAGATCCCACTCTCATTGTTTAAAATGGTATTGTTTAATTTGTCTTGATAATAGAATATTTAGTACAATTCAAGATGTCATTAAACTTATGAGTCCTCCAATATTCTAGGTCAGTGGTGGCAAACCTATGGCATGCGTGCCAGAAGTAGCACGCAGAACCCTCTCTGAGGGCATGTGCACTGTCGCCCCAGCTCTGTTTCGGGTCTCTGCCGTGCATGCGCGTGCACGTCCCACTGGCTGGCCGGTCTTCAGGTGATTGGTGGGAGGTGCGCGCACATGCGCAGCAGAGACTTGCAGTTTAGGTGGGCACGGGCTCATATGCGAGGTGCGCACACATGCATGGGGTGCACCCACGCATGCACCCATGCCTTGCAGTTTGGGCACGCATGCGCACTTTGGGCACTTGGTGCCTAAAAGGTTCGCCATCACTGTTCTAGGTTGTGAAAAATGAAAAAAAAAAAAGTGGGATGGGAAGGAAACTCAGATACATAGCCAATTAGCCTGAATAATCAACTGCAAGAAGGTATCTAGACTGAAATTGGGCTTTGATCCTAGTTTTAACAATAATGTGCAACTTTGTTCAACATTTTAAGCTTTTCTAAGTTAAGTTAAGTTAAGTTTTTCTAATAGCTATTTCCTATCCTTTGAGAGCTTGGCCATGGTTAGTAGTTCATTAAAGATGTCATCTTGACACAAGTCATTAGAAAATCAATTTTAAAGAGAATATTAGGATTACAGTTGCTACTATCAATGCTTTTATACAAATCTACAACAAAATATGCACAGTTCTGTTCACTCTCATAAACATATTAGAAGTTTCTGTCTTATGGCTACTATTTAGGATTTAGTTAGAAAAAGAAATATAATACAAGAAACAGGCACTGAAGGCATTAGAAGTCTGCATCATGTTCAGAGAACACAGCCTTTAGGACAATGCATATAGTACTTTTTAAAGAATTTGATGACTCAGAGTGTTATTTTGGTGTTTGACTATAGGTGGACTGAAAAATGTGAATTAATGGCTTTTCATTCTCATAGCTCACATCGTCAATAGAGGCATATCTACTGTGTGTTAATTCATACCCTGGATGACTATGCCAGAAGTATCTGTTGCCTCTTACATTCCAATTCCAAAAACAGATTGGCTCCTCAAGAAACTCTGTATGCATACCTCTGTTTTCCCGTTTATCTTTTCCATTATCTTACCCAGTCCTGCCTTGCTTTTTGGACATATAAATACGAGTGTTGCATTTGCCTGGTGCATCTTCCATAATTGGAGATGCATTGTAATTGGTGATGGGGATTGATATGACTATTCTTGTGAACTGTAAGATCAGGAATCACACAACCTGCTGTCATGATCTCTCAGCTGGAGAAAAGTCCCAGGAAGCGTCAACTTTGAAGACACTGTAAGTGTCTTCATATAGGAGTTGTACTTAGGAAATGTATATTTCTAATTGTATCAATAGAAGCAGAAATTTCTGTTGTCCACGTTCTTCCTAAAACATTATTGTCATTGGAGAAAAACTTGTGATCTTCCTTCACAATCAGATTGCCTTTTTCTATGCAATCCATACATTTCATAATGTAAAGTTAATCGGAAAACTAGAAATTGAATTTCATAAGCAACAATTTAACTGTGTGGCGCAAGGAAAGAACTGTTTACTGGTAGTTGACTGATTACCACTTTTTTTCTTAGGTGCTGAGGAAGTCCTCTTGCTCGCTAGAAGAACGGATCTACGAAGAATTTCCCTGGACATGCCGGACTTCACAGATGTCATTCTGCAAATAGACAATATTAGGCATGCTATTGCAATTGACTATGACCCTGTTGAGGGCTACATATATTGGACAGATGATGATGTCAGAGCTATTCGCCGGGCATTTCTTGATGGATCTGGAGCCCAGACTCTAGTAACAACAGAGATAAATCATCCTGATGGCATTGCAGTAGATTGGGTGGGTAGGAATTTGTATTGGACTGATACTGGTACAGATCGGATTGAAGTTACACGTTTGAATGGGACCTCAAGAAAGATCCTTATTTCAGAAAACTTAGATGAACCTAGAGCAATAGTGCTCAATCCTGTGATGGGGTAAGTCTTGCAAGTATTTGTTCAGTCTTAAAAACTATGGTGGTTGCTCTGCCTTTGCATTTCTATGCTATGGAATATGTTACAGGTAGTCCTTGTAGAGCCGTGGGGGCACAGTGGTTAGAATGCAGTATTGCAGGCAAATTCCGCTTACTGCCAGCAGTTTGATTCTCATCGGCTCAAAATTAACTCAGCCCCCCATCCTTCTGACGTTGGTAAAATGAGGACCCAGATTGTTGGGGGCACTATGCTGACTCTGTAAACCACTTAGAGAGGTCAGTAAAGCACTATGAAGCGGTATATTAAGTCTAAGTGCTATTGCTTGACTTAATAACCACAATTGGGACTGGAATTTCCATTGTAAATTGTTGCAGTCATAAGTCAGATCCAATTTTACAGCAATTTTTTTTTTTACAATGGTTGTTAAGCAAATCACTGCAGTTGTTAAACAAATCATATGATCATTAAGCAAGTCCAGCATCCCTAATGAACATTTTCCCCCGCTGGAAGTCAGCTAAAAATGATCACATGACCCAGAACCCAGTTGCCAAGATCCCAAATTGCAACCATGTAACCATAGGCATGGTGTGATGGGCATAAGAGCAAGTGTAGGTCATAAGTCACTTTTTCCAAGCTGTTGTGACTTTGAACCTTTGT
This sequence comes from Pituophis catenifer annectens, assembly GCF_029215685.1. Taxonomy (NCBI): domain Eukaryota; kingdom Metazoa; phylum Chordata; class Lepidosauria; order Squamata; family Colubridae; genus Pituophis; species Pituophis catenifer. The sequence continues at coordinate 242,535,765 of NW_027256881.1, read as the reverse complement.
TAAATGAACAGTCATAAGTCGAGGACCATTTGTACTTTAAAAATATAATCTGTTTCGCCATACCATGTTCCAGCGGCAGTGCAACAAAATATGTTTTCTCAAATGCATATTCTTTATTAGTATTTAGTAAATTTGGAATACACAACCATCAGCCTATTTATTCTAGGTAGCAAAGTCCATGATTTTAAATTTTCCTTCCTCATTTAAAGTGTTATTCCTTATAATATTATTATCGTTTTGTATATTTCACAAACTTGAAATCTTTGAATGAATCTTTCTCTTTACTGCCAGTTCATGAAAAAGCATCTTGCTGAAAAGCACGCCTTAAAAATGCAATAATATATTTGATAGAATACTTGCGCATTAGAATAAAACTGCTGTTCTTCTCCTTCCACAAAAGTTATATGTATTGGACAGACTGGGGCGAAAATCCAAAGATTGAGTCTGCTTATCTGGATGGGTCTGAGAGGAAAGTGCTGGTGAATACATCTCTAGGATGGCCTAATGGTTTGGCATTGGATCTTGAGGAAAACAAACTTTATTGGGGAGATGCAAAGACTGACAAAATTGAGGTAAGTGAGATATTTCCAGATAACTGTGGTTCTGTTCCAGAGAAAACATCTTGATTTGTTTTCCTGTTTTTTGGAAACATTGCATTACCAGGGATAGTTTCTGAAAAGTTTGGGAGAAAAATCCCAGCATAAGAATTTGTATTTCATTTTAAAAGGACCCAGCCTGTCCTGACTCAACTGAGAATGAGGAGTGCCTTTTGTCCAGGCAAATACAGAGCTGCACTGTCAGAGGCCAAGAAGTAGAGAAATATTAGAGCTGGACTATTAAAATAAGCCAATTTATTGAAAGTTAGGTCTGGAATTCATTATCAAATGACAAACATGGAGAAAACTATTTAAAACAAATAATATTCTCCTTCAGAATTCCCAGAAGAGAATTGTATTGCAGCTTAATTCTGTCTGGGTAATTTATGCATCCTGCTGGAAGTATTTTGTGTTACGTTCAAGGCTTGCTGACTTTATACAATAAAAGTAACTAAATCCAGCAAATATATGATGTAAGTCTTCAGGTTGGGAGTATTAATCTTGAGCATGAGATACTTAAAGGACATATTTCTTTGTGCAGTTACCACAGTGCGTCTTCTAAGGCAGAGTATTTTTTTTAATGCGCCAGAAACTTTAGGACGTGTTGACAGAATAAAAATCAGAATTCAAAGAGACCAGGCAAGATCTGTAGTGGGGATGCTGGTTGGCCATTTGCTCTGTGCTCTGACTTACCAACTATATTTCTTAAGCACTGTGTTATTTCCTTGGCAAAAATGTAGAAGAATGTATAATAGGTTGTATAATAATGTACTTCAATTAATTGCATGTTGCATTTTTAGCTGTCCGTTGTTTCAGAAAACCAACCTTTTTGTTCCCTTGAGGGGGAGAAATCTACCCAGCCCCCCCCCCAAAAGCAGGAAAATACTGCTAGATACATAGAAGTGCGTTCCTTAATTATGTGTGTAAAACTTCACATGGCAGAAACAGCAGTTATTCATTCTTGGCAGAAACGTTCCCATCTGCAGCATTCAGCTGTAAATACAAAGGCCTCAGTCACTTCACAAGCCGTTTATATCCTAAAGAAACCATTTGGCGAGCCTTGTCAAACGTTGCGTGACAACAGCCTTTGGGGCTTTCACTGCAAATTTGGCACCCTGTGGTAACATTGTTCCCAGCTCTTAAAAGTTTTTTTTTTTCCTAACTTGGTTTGGCAGCATGTTTGAAAGGTGGGAGAGAGAGGAGAGAGAGCAAAAAATTGTAGCAGATTTTAGAGAGATATATGGGGAAAGTATCTTGGATTCAGGAGGTGCAGCTGATTTGAAGTGAATGGCGCAAAAGTAAATTGAAAGAAAATTTAAGATTCCGTCGGAAAACAGTACATTCCAGGAACAAATTAACGTTGCTTACAAGGTTCCAGCTGAAGGAGAAGCAAAGAGACTCTGACATCTGCCTGCAAAATTGCCTAATTCTCTTTCAAAACCAGTTTTGTGGGTTGTCTTGTCAACATTTGCTTAATGACTGTGTATAATTGCATAATTTAAAAATGTTGACCTATTTGTCTATTTTTAGAAGTGTTTTTCCTAATTTAAATTGCTGTAAAACAACATAGTTAAAAGGTAAAATGTAGCCCATAGAATCACCACTTCTTCCCCCCCCCAAGCTTTGTGATTATTTTCTTCAGAATAAATTCAGAATTTGCACCCAGACATTCTCTAAAGTATTGTGCAGTGATAAACAGTGTCTGTGAGGCATAACATGGGTCACTCGTGTCAGGCCCTTCACCTCTATCTGCAAACCCAACAAAACTCATTGATCCTTCTGGCAACCTGATTCTTCCTACTTTTTCTCCCTATAGTTATTTGACGGATATTGAAGAAACAAAGCCTTGGCTGTATTTCAGAACAGGCTTTCAAAGTAATGACTTTTATAGGTATTCTAGGTAATTTTTGCATATGAAATTTAAAATGGCGCTTTTAATCTCCAGCTTAGGTCTGAAGGATTTATTTCAATCTTGTAAAAGATAGAAGGATCTTCTAGCATGGTTACTTTTACATATGTAAAATACAAAACGGTCCAGAATTTTAGAACACGTTAACATTTATTTCTCAAAATTTAATTGTATTTTTTGTGTCTTAATTTTGTTTTACATTTTGAAAAAAAAAACTGATCAAAATCTTACTCAAAACTTGAGTTGCAGGACAAATTCGCCCTCCCATCTCTTGTCTTTAGTTCCCAAAACTAAATTTCTTCGAGCCTGCAACAGTACTAGTAAGGAAAGTGACTGTGTGAGTGGCTTCCTTCATTTGATATTCTAAATACATATTATATGGTATTTTTAATTTGTTAAAATATTTCTTTTGGATCTATAAATAATTTGCTCTTTTCTTACATAAGTAAATCAACTCATATTCCCTGAACTTTTAAAAAGAACTGCTGAAAAAATAGCTGTTTTATACTTAAAATTAATGGTGTATTCTTTATCCTACATTAAAATGAACTTTTTATTTAAAAAAAATGGGACAGGGAGGAAGAGACGGTTGGGAGCCTTGAATAGGGTAACTGACCTTTGACCCATCAGGAGGCTATGTCAGAAGTAAAGCAGTTGCCTTCCCACAGTCAAAGGACAAATGGACGTTGATCATCCTGAATAGTACTGAGTAGCCTGACTTTCAGGGAACCAATTAAAAGACTGCTGTGGCTTGCAACAATATAGTTTCCACACAAGTCTGAAATTCTTCTGATTTTCTTCTTCTGATTGAAATAGAATGTTGGCTTTTTGTCATTTCCTATACATTTGGACCATATTACATAGAAACATTACCATAAAAATATTTAGAACCGACCTTCCACTTAATGTGACTGAAGCTTTGGTAATGCATACATATATCTTACCAAAATCCTTTCCTTAGTGATTATTGTGCTGAATCTTTTGATCTTTCTACATGCTTTGGATTGAGCAGTCTGGGGGGGGGGGAGGAAGAGCAGTGGCATGGAATTGGAGAAGAACAGGAAGGAAAACTCACCCTCTGCCCATGGGAGTAAAAAATATGTTTTTCGTGCATAAAGATGGGGACAGGTACAACTAGAACACATCTTACTTTTTTTTTTTATTTGATTTATATGCTGCCCTTCTCCGGAGACTCAGAGCAGCTTACAATGCGTTAAGCAATAGCCTTCATACTTTTGTATATTTTATACAAAGTCAGCTTATTGCCCCCACAAACTGGGTCCTCACTTGTCTTATTATCTTAAAAAGTAAACTTATTAAGAGGAAATCTATTAAAATTTAAGGAATTATAAAAAGACCATTGCACAAAGACAATTAACATGAATTCAAGTATTACAATCAGAGTATTGAAAAAATTATCAGAACTACTGACTATAATCTAGTTATAGTTAATTCTGGGTGCCTCAGAAGACTATGAGAAGACAAATGTTGTTCTAATCCAGAAAAAGGAAATGGAGATCTGGGAAATTTTGAGCATTTTGGGGAAGATTATTGAACAATGTATTTGTGATCAGTTGGTTAAGAATGTCACAGTTACAAGAGCCAACATGGCTTTTATTATCTAGTAAATCATGCTAGATTAACCTTACCTCTATTTTTGACAGAATTACCATTTTAATAGTTCAGGGGAATGCCACAGACATAATCTCACCAATGAATTTGATAAAGTCTCCCATCATATGTAGATTAATAAAATTGTAAAATGTGAGCTAGATTATACAACATATTTCTGAATGCTTCAATATCAGTTTGGAGAATAGAACTAAGTGGATTGCCACAGAGGTTCTGTCTTGGCCCTATGCTGTTTAAGATTCTTATTAATGGCCTTGATGGAAAGATTGAGGAGGTAATTACCAGATTTGTGAATAATGCAGAACTAGGAGTAGTGGCTAATTCTTTAGAAGAGAAAGAGAATTTGGAGGAGAAAAAACAAAGCATGTCTTCGATAGCTCAGCTGGTAGAGCGGAGGACTGTAGAATTGCTTGTACTGTAATCCTTAGGTCACTGGTTCGATTCTGGCTCAAAGGAGGCTTTTTATTCTCCATTTTGTCATCATTTCTAAAGTTGCCATTCATCCTTTGAGAGAAACAAATTATGATCTTGCTTTAAAAGCCAGTTTAGTCTAGAGTTTAAGGCACCAGGCTAGAAAGAGGGAGATCCATGGGTTCTCGTCTTGCTTTAGCCATGAAAGCCAGCAGAAACAAATGTAAGATCCTACATCTTAAAAGAGAAAAAAAAAATGAAAGTCTCAGTATAGTATAGCGAGACTTGAGTTGGCAGTTGTAGAGGGAACTACTGGGTATTTCGTTAGATCGTAAATTGAACATAAGACAGTTTAATAGATAAATGCAACTTTTTAAAATGAAAAACACTTAACAAAACTCTGGTGTTTAGTTATAGGTTTGGTGGACAAAATGGTTTGGTAATGAGACTTCTGAAAGAATTCTAGGTTGATCATTGCAAACTTAAAGTAAATAATTGTTCCACCCCATCCTACTTTATTCAACTCTATCTCAAATGCTCTGTTGACTTTGGGGCATCAGTTTAGAAAAAATGAGAAGAAGTGCAGAATAAGATGGTGAGGTCAATCAGGAGACCAGAAATGAAGATCCTATGAGGAGAAAGGAATTCTATGAAGGTCCTAATGTCAAGATCTGCTCTCCTCTGTTGTAGAGTTCAGGACATGGAATAGAGGGTTTAAGTTATGGGAAGGCAGATTTCAGTTGAATTTTAGCAATTGGTTGATAACAGAAAGAACTTGATGAGGAATCAATTATCCAGAGAGGTGGCAGGTTCAATGGATTCAGTCAGATGCTAGAGAGGTGTCCTCTTGGAATGCTATAATGTGAATTGCTATACCAATCAGGGAATGGACTCTAAATTGCCCCTTTCAATGGCACAATTCTATACATTGTCGGGGGTGAGGAAGAGACAAATGATAGCCCAAGCTCTGTGCAAATCATACAGTTTACGTTCTTGTGCCAGGTGTTATTGTATATCCCAAATACATCATCTCATTTGTGCAATGATGTTCATGCACACATCTAATTTTGATATCATCATAGCTTTGTCAGTCTTGGAGGGGGGTGCATTTTCCATTAATTTAGAAAAAGACCTAAGCATTATTTCCTTCATCGTGGATGTTTTGAAATATGTAGAATACATACAATTGTACTATAATAAGAAATAGAATGTTTGAAAGTTGAAGCAGCATGTGAAAAATTTGATTTGAATCTCTTCAGGAGTAATGCATGTTTATGCAAAGCACTATTTTAGGATTAATTCCACTCTGTTGGTTACCTGGCTTTAATTTGAAAATTTGCTAATATTTACAGGTATAACTGCCCACTTTACCTGTGTTCTTTAGGTATATTTAGGTTCTGAATTCTGATAGAATTCTGTTTGTCTTAATACTCAGATTTGTTTTTTTACAGAGTGTTGTCCACTTTCAGGTGGAATATATATCATTCCTTCTAGATTAGAATATATAACAGTGATCCATTTAGGTTTTTAAGAGCCCTGGTGGCACAGTGATTAAATACAGTATTGCAGGCACTACCTGGAGTTCGATTCGCACCATCTCAAGATCGACTCAGCCTTCTGTTCTTCCAAGGTCGGTAAAATGAGGATCCAACATTGTTAAGGGCAATAGGCAAATAATGCTTAGAAATTGTAAACTGCACAGAGAATGCTGTAAAGCGCTATGGGGTGGTGCAGTGGTGAAATCCAATTTTTTTTACTACCGGTTCTGTGGACGTGGCTTGGTGGGCATGGCGTGGCTTGGTGGGCGTGGCTACCACCACGCCCAGGAGTGGGACAATGGAAAGATGCTCAAAGTCTCCTGACAGAGAGAAACCATTTTTTTTCTTCATTAAACATTGCAGGAGCAATTCAGTTCAGTTTATTTTATATTTAGTTTGTTTCCCGATGGCTATCATTAAGTGTTGTATCTTATGATTCTTGACAAATGTATCTTTTCTTTTATGTACACCGAGAGCATATGCACCAAGACAAGTTCCTTGTGTGTCCTACTGCAGGATACTGCAGGGAGGATACTTCAAAATCTCCATTCCCACCCCACTCCAGGGGAAGGATATTGCAAAATCTCCATTCCCACCCCACCTGGTTTTCCGAACTACTCAAAATTTCCACTACCAGTTCTCTAGAACCTGTCAGAACCTACTGGATTTCACCCCTGGGGGGTGGTGTGTAAGCCTAAATGCTATTGCTGTGCTATTTTTACACAATTTAGGTATTTCGTGTAGTGTTGTGAGATTAAATGATACTGAATTGTTTTTCTTTTCTCCAAACCCATACTTAGAACAACATCAAGTGAAAATGTAAGAAACATTTTCCTCACCGTGGTTAGCAGTGAATAATTTTTCATGTTTTGATCCCCTTCATTTTAAATAACGGGGGAAATTCACCTCAGTGGTTTTGTTTTGCTCTGTTTAGTTTCATTTCCTTCATGCTCAATGTGCATGTGGTTAAACTGCCCGGAAAAAAAGTGTCTTCAGGATATGCTCTTAGCCATTGCATGTAAGCAATTATATAGTGGATACTCTCTGGATTGTAGATGGTTTTGATAGCTTCAGTGCCCCATTGTGTGAACCCATTTGGGAAGAAAGAGCTGATTAGAATGTGGGTGTGCTCACTCAGCATTAACTTAAGAGAAATATTTAGGTTTGTTCAATTGATATTCAGCAACTATCAGCTATATTAAAGGGTGTGTTCACTTTATAAATTAGTGTCGTGAGGAGACATCTGTCACTCAAAAAGGGAAGGGTTGATTGAGTAGAGTCATCCTGTGGGAAAGCATACTAACTTATTTTAAACTATGGGTGACCCTTGCCTCCTTTTTTTTGTGAGCAATAAAGACATAAGGGGGGCAAAGAGGGTTTAGCAGAACCCCCACAGCTATCTGCGCCCTTCATTGGTAGAAGTGGCTTTCACTTGAACTTGCATTTGACAAGCGTGTTCTGTCTCATTCAGAAGGATCCTTCAAAGGCAACTAATTGAAATGCTTGCACCCCTTCATTCCTTTTCCAAGTCTTTCCCGCCAGGCATATGCCCCCAGGTTTGCCTAAATTTCAGGGCAGTAGCATTCACGGTTAATGAGGGTCGGGGTGGAGGGAAGGAATAGACCATGCAGATTTGCCTTTTAAAAAAAAAAACAAAAAAAACCCTAAAAGTCTGTGGGAAAGGGTTTTTTTAAGTTCCCCTATCCAACCCCTTATGCCAATGTCTGAGAATCTGGTAGCACTAATAAAGAAGGCGGCTGCTGTTCCCTGCCAAACTTTTTGTTGCACACTTGTTAGAAATTCTTTTTGTCTTTTCTAGTCCTTGACTTCATGAAATTAAACACAAATCAGGTCCCCAGAATGAAAGGTTGCATGTCTGCCTTGTGGCATTTGGAATGAAACTATTCACTGCCTGGATGACTATAAATAGAAAGCCAGTAGCTGCCTAATTCTCCACTTTGTGGTTCTTGCAAAGAAGCCCTCTTTCCTGATGAAGGGTGACTTTTGAAAGAAAACTTGGCAAGGAATTCTTATCCTTGCACTTCTAGGTAGGGCAGCGTTTTCTCTAACAAAGGTGTAATTCTTGGACCCATAGCAAGATATATCATCTCATCTGTAGAATTGCATGTGAAATTTGAATGCAGAACAAACACCATTCTTTCTGCATTTTGCTCCTGAAAGATTTCTTTGGCTTTCCTCCAACCGTCGGCTCCTTTTTAACTTGTATTCATTCTTCGGCAAGAAAACTAAATTAGTGATGCAGAGGGGTGATTTTTTTTCCTCCCCAAATTCTGAGAGACAGAACAAGAATTGTGATTGTTTTGTTTTTTTTGAAAGCACGATAAAAGATTTTATTCTTCCAACGGACTTCTGAAGTTGCCGACGTAAAAATCCAATAGCTTACTGTTGCAGTTCTTCGGGCAATTTGTTTGGTTGATTTGGCCATTATGAATGCTTGAAAATGCTGTGTTGTCCTTTTATGCAAAGCGCTGTCAGCTGTCTTTCTCCTCCCCTTCTAGTTCTTTCTAAAGAAACGGGGGGGGGGAGAACGAGGAGAGAGAGGGAGTTTCTGCTATACTTCCAATAGTTTGGATGGGCATATATGAGCAAAAGTGGTCAATAAATCATCTGCCTGAGCAGGCACTTTTTAAAACTGTCCTACGTCACCATTGTTTCTGAGTTGTGAGAGCAGGAATTGAAGCCCACTTTGAAGTTTTCTTCGGGATTAATTGCAATCTGAAACGTTTTTTTGTTACGTATTTTCTTGGTTGCTTATTATGGAGGCATAGTTTGTACTCTACCGTAGACGTCATTATTTCTATGAGTCATATTTGTTACTGCTGACCATAATTAATTTTTTTAATTCAATTCTGCCTACCCTTTCCTTTAAAAAACAAAATCAGATGCAATTCTTAAAGATGATTCTAAGTTTTGCACTCAACTTGCTAAAGGAAAGAGTGGAAAACATTTTAACCTAAATTTTGTTATTCTCATGCCTCAAATAGAAGCCTTGTATTTCTCTCTCCCCTCTCTCCAGTCCTTTGTTGCTTGAACATTTGCATGAGAAAACAGTGCAAGGGCAATGTTAATTTTCAATTGATGCCACCAACTTTTTAATCGGGGCTACTTTTCAGTTTTTATGATGAGTCGTTGTTATGTCTGCATGCTGATTTCATTGTGATGGTCCATATGTTTTGCTTGTCACTGTTTATGGTAAGGCTTCCTTCACCTAAGAGCACCCTGCTGCCCTTTTGCATTGGCTGTGCCTAGAGGTAGCCCTGCTCTTTTCCCTTTCTAGCTAACTTTCCCTCGGGAGCCTGTTGTGAACTATTGAACACATTGACTCTTTTGTCAGTTTTCATCTTGCTTTATCTTGGGTGCTTTTGTCCAATACTCCAATTTTACAACAGTGTTGTAAACACTGTCCCATAGATGTAAAATTTGTCTTCCATTACTCACAGCTTTGTTCTGTTCATGGTGGCTAGATATTTTTCTTAAAATTTCCTCCTAGTTAAATTCACTTCATGGTTATATTGGCATATCTACTTGGTCTTGGCGAATTTCATCCGGACACATTGATATTTTTGTTTATCAAAAATCATCATTGTATATTTTGCTAAAGAATATTTGCTTTCTTAGCTATAACTAGCTGCACTTTCATATTAAAATATTGTTATTGTATTATTTGCTATTCAGGACTAGCTGATAGAAAATTAATATTTACTAGTATTCATTTCCAGCAGGCAATTGTAAAACATAATTTTTTAGCAAATAATACAATTCTTATTTTATTTTACAGAATTGTCTAAATAACTTTGCATATTTTCTGCAACAGTTTCCCATAAAAACGTCATCCTTTAAGTATAATCTATGTGCAGATCAATCATATACAAGTTAGAAATAGAAAATATTACAATATTGATTGTTGCTAATAATAGAATGTTCCCTATTACTTTGTTTATTCTTAGCACTACTACACTAGTAACATTACTACATTTACATGGAATGTCTAGATATAAATGAATGGACTCATAATCTTATCCTACATTCATTTAAGTCAGTCTTTTACAATTTGTTCTCTATGTAGATGGTTTATACTACAATTCTATTATCCAGAGACAGCATGAGGAAATCTGATAATGCCTTTCATACCTTAGGCACGAAAGCCAACTGGGTGACTTTAGGCCAGTCACTCTCCCTCAGTCCAACCAACCTCACAGGGTTGTTGTTGTGGGGAAAATAGGAGAAAGGAGTATTAGTATGTTTGCTGCCTTGAGTTGTATATAAAAACAAAAGTGGGATAAATATCAAGTAAGTTAATATCCGCATTTGAAATACTACATTTCATCTAAAGCAAATATTGCTCAGATCATTAAAGGAAAGCTAAGTCTGTACATTTTCTCTTTGGTATAAAACAAATTGAGGATGAAAATAATAAAATACTTTGTTCTAATTTTCAACCAAGGTTAGTCTGATGTAGAAGGCAAAAAAATTCAAATTCACAATGGGCAGGTTTTTTATGGAATTGTTTTGCTTGTTGATGCATACAATAACCTTTTTACAACTGTTTTTTTTTTTAACATTTTTCAGGTTAGGAAATTAAAAACAACCTCACCCCACCTTGTGCAAAAGAGCTTTTGACAAATTGTTTGCAAGGGAGAAAATTGATTGCAGATAGCTTCAGGCCTCTGTCCTAGCTCATGCTATAAATTAAACCACTCTTCCAAATTTCAGATAAAATTATCCAGAGTGGAGATCAGTCGGTGCATTCTTGTGTTCTAAGAAATGTTCTTTGAGGTGGGTTCCCCCCCTCCCCACAAATCAAAACTACTATTTTTAATCATGTTCCAGTATGTAACACTAAATGAGAACTTGCCGAAATGGGCATAATTTTACGACATGCATCATGGACCTGATTTTAGCCCAAAGGATAAGTTACCTGCTCCTTGAGGGAATCATGGAGCCCCCTGCTTATTCAATGGTTTGTAAGCCACCTGACATAACAAAACCCATCTCTGAAGACAGCCTATAAAAATTCCAGAGAAGTAAAAACAGAACTGGACAAATGGCAGAGTCATTAAAAACACAAGTATTTAAGGATAAGAAGCGTGGCAGAAGAATAAAGAGAAAGAGGCACTCTAGCATATGGTTTGTACGCTAAAGCCAGGAGGAGGGAGGAAAAAAGTTTGCAGAACAAGAATAAACTTAAATTTATCCACTCAATGTTAAGAGCACCTGAATAAAGTTCAAAATATCTAAATACAGCTAAGGTTGTAGAATATTATTCTGTAATGTAATATTTAATCTAAACCATTGCAAAGTTAATTTTAACAATGCCATGGTATAGTCTGGAAGCAAGTCTGGCGTATACCTGCTTAGGGAAGGCTGATTTTATCTTCCATCCAATATTGCTGTTTTGGATAGCTAATCCTGACATTAAAAATTCCAAATGGAAAGATAATATCAGCATAGTAAGTCTCTGTACTTACTATGTCAGTGAAAGCAGAGTTATCATGCATCTCCTGTCAGGAATAAATATACTTGTTTCCATTCTTTGCCTGTGAGTGAATCAGGGCCATTTGGCAGACTCTTGTTAAAAGACCAGAGGTTGACCTAGATGAGATCATTTTTCTGACCTGGCAGACATATGAGAATTCCTTGGGTTATGTAGGTGTATGTCTCTAAATGCACATTCCAGTGTGGGTGGTCTGTCCATTTTTCATTGCTACAGTGGAATGCATACTTGGATATCTGTCCAAATGAGGCAACATGGTACTTATAGTTGCATCCTGAGGGTGCCAAGATGGGGAATGCTCTAAGGACTATGCTATATGGGAAAGCACGACTATACAGTTCAACACATAAAGAGAATGCCAGTTTGAAGAACCCTTTTACATTTAAGAGATGCATTCTGCAGCCACTTCCTCTTCCTCTTTCTTTTTTCCAGTCTTTTTCTCACAGCTTTCCCGCAACACCACATATAGGGGTGTTGGGGGAAAGCTTTATTTATTTCATCAATTTATATGGCCACCTATCTGACAGATGTGATAGTCAGTGGCTAACAAAAGGTAAAAACATTAAAATTATTATTATGGTTTATCATACAGTCAATCAGGTGTTCAGATGGGATTTTGTATTTTTATCCACCTGTCGAGTCTTTCCCAAGGACCTAGGTTAGGCAGATGTTGAGGTATCTTTGCAGGATGTAAGCTGTTCCAACTAAAGCTGCCTTTTGCAATTGACTGAAGGTGGTTTTGTCAATGCCAATGGTATTCCAGTGGTGTTCCAGTTGTTTTAGGTTCCTATTATTATTATGAAGTAAAAACCAATAGTAGTTAAGCCCAAACAGAACAACCAATAAAAACCTTTTAACAGGCCATCTAACCTCCAGAACCTCAGGCCCTGGAGCTTATGAAAGACTAGCAGGATAGGAATCAATGCTGTCTTGGAGCACATTGCAATAATCCACCTTGGGAGGTGACTATGGCATAAATAAACATAAACCGTACCTCCCAGTCCAGCAATGAGCATAATTAGTATGCAAAGTGAAATTATGCAGAAATCCTCCTGGCCATGGCTGCCACTGATACTTCAATATTTATGAACTATGTGTCTTGGGTTTAAATGAGGCTATTACTTAATACGGCTCCAGATATTTGGCAAGCATAATTTACTTGTGTAGCCCAAGGCAATGAAAGTCCCTGATCTGTATTAATTAAGGGTGGGGAGAATTACATGCATTGATCTTTAATTAGTCAATGGAGCATAGTTTGCAGATTCTTGTTAGGTATTAATAGAAGTGCGTGTTGGGGGATATGGGCAAGGGAAGAGAAAAATGGACGTGTAATTGAGCTTGCCTCTGATAATTTATTTTATCACACAATTTCGGCATGATGCAGTTGCTGCGTCTCACTTGTACTTGCTGATCTTTTTCACCTGCATGTAAGTAACACTTGCTTTGGCTTGCTGCACTGTTGTTTTGAATTGCAACAGCAGCAACACAATCGGATATGAGGTATGATTGATAATTATGACTTTGTTTTCAGAAAACTTTTGAGTCTATTAATGAGGCGGGGAGGAAGACTAACAGCAGAGACAAAATGAGCCCATATTTTGGATAGGTTACAGATGTTCTGAACTTGGCAGAATAGTTTTTTTAATATAGGACATTTGTTGTTTTGCCAGCAGCCTGGTTCTACATACAGGCTATACAAGCTATACATTTTTGGTATAACTTTCCTTTTTCATTACAGATATAGAGAGTTTATTTCCTGTAAAATATTTAAGTTAGAGTGAACGAGCTAAAAAGAGTATTTTGAAAGATGATTGCTGGAAATTAATAATAATGCAATGGCAAGATTGTAGAATTCAGTTGAACCCTGTTGGCAATAAAGCTTTGATGCAATTCAGGAGACATAAATCAAAAAAATCCATGGTGTTATCCTTATATTCACCGCCCTGAGTCCGAAAGGAGAAGGGCGGTATAGAAGTTTGAAAATAATAATAATAATAGTATCATATTGAACTTCATAAAAGGACAGAAAACCCAGTGAAGTAAAATAAATTAGTTTCTTTCTCTCTTACTATCTCTCCACTCCTTTTACTCCTGCCATATATATTCTTGTTTTATCCATCAATTTTTTCTGACTTTTAAAAAACATATTATGCTGGTAAGATTTAGATAACAGCTTTTCCAAATTATCAGGAGTGGAAGAACAACCAGTCTAGCCAATTGTTTTACTTTAGAGCATATGAATCATTGTTCTTAATATGGTATTTCCTTTAGGGGATGTACACAAAAGAGGAAAATGAAATCTTAATAAAACTGAGATGTTCAGAACATTCTGATATAATTTTCTAGGTGTTGTACGGAACAAAACATTTCTTCACTGTCCTATATTTGCATGGGACAAGCCCATAGAATTCAGTGAAAACATTAAATGAGTATTTTGCTCTATTGTTTTTCATCCTAGGATCACAAAAGTTTTTGAGGTGTCAGTCCATGTCAAATTTCTCTCTCCCACCCCCCACTCCCCCAGTAAACTTTTTTTTTTTAAAGTCCAACAGGAAAAAATGGAAGCAATAGTTAAACATCCTTTTGGAACTTCTTCCTGCAGAAGTAACCACAAAGTTTATGCCCAAAGACGCAATAGCACTGAATGTATTTTAAAAACTCACTCCATGAACAGAAAAGTTTAATTCTCTCTTTGCAAAGGTCAAAGAAAGCAAGATAGTTTTTGTATTTTGCAACAAAAAACCCAGTAGCATAGCAATTTGTAATAGGATTCTATTACAAGTATTAAAGATTAAGGATTTTAAATGCACTTTTTAAAAATTTAGCAACATCTGAAAAACAAACTACAACACACTTAGACATACATAGCAAATAAGGAAAAGTTTGTATTATAAACCTATTATTTAAGTATTTAAAGATGTAAAATGAAATGTAGACCTGGGCAAACCAGAGGAGTTTTTTTTTTCTTTCTTACTTCTAAAATTGTTTATGCTTAGATGATTTTCCTTTGCTGCTATCCTTACTTCCTTTCAGTGATTTCTACCTACTGGTCAAAGAGGCTTTTTTGCACTCTTCAGAATATTTTTGAAACAGTATAGAGTTTTCTCCTAGTATTTCTACCTCAAAATTTATTGAACTTGGAATAGTTTGAGTATGCCCAGTTTTCCTTTTGAAGGGAAGAGGGATTATGATGTTTTCCTCCTAACAGAATTATCAAAAATTAAGCAAGTACCATCATGTGGTATTGCAAAACAATAAAGTACCCCCCCCCCCAATGACTTGATGTTTTGCACTGTTACTGTGATCAGTTTGAACATTGATAAATATGGATGATCTGATAAGTCTGCAGCTTTTTTTTCTTTGGAGAAATTACTTTACAAATGAGCATATACACGTTCTTTTTACTCGGGCCAGTGAAAACCCACTTCAGATGAGAGGAGACACTTTGCCTAATATTTTGGAGTTCATTAACATGGAAAGTAAGTCTTTAAACATGCTGTAGATTGTCTCAAAAAGATTCTTCATATGAGGTCATTCAGAAGAGGTGCCAAGTTTTGACCTTCCTCGCCAGCATTAGTCAACTCTGAACAGGATCTGTACCCAACATGGTGTCCGCCAGGACTCATCATTTAAATGGGGTCTTGTCTCTACCCCTTAGTGTGACTGTGGTGCTCCTCGACAAAATATCCATCACATTGTGTCCAAATCAAGAGCTTACACTGACCTAATGTCTGATTTTTTCCAACATAGACCAGCCTGTCCTCGAATGGCTGGGTGGACTGGACATTAACATTTGAATCACTGTAAGTCCATGTATTTGCTGTACGCTAAATAAAAACAATTCAGAAGAGATATTTTTATCCAGTTATATCCTAAAGTTCTGAATAAGCATAAAGAAAAAGATAGTCAAGCAATTTATTACTTTTCCTCAAAGTCCTACAGCTGTTAAGACAGTGGCTTGCATTTCTGAACATAGGGGAATTGAATGAGTAATCCTAAAATACTTCTCTGTGGTTTCTAAGATGTCACCAGAGTAGATGGGTATACTAAATTGTAATGCAAACAGATGTAGTTGAGAAGACCAAGCATAATCTTCATGATTGAATTTTGCCAAATTCTGGATAGACCAAACATACCATATGATTATACACTGATTTCTTTAATTGGGACTATTTCCTACTTTTGATTTTTGCGGAATATAATTTGAAATCTCAGTTGATAAATACGTTCTTCTCCATTTCTTTAGAACAATGTATGAATATAACCCATACTACAGCCATGGTCTGAAATTTAAATCACGTTAATGTGTGAATAAAATATAATTAATAAGCTGCATTACACACACATCTAATCCTTGATTAGCCATTCATTTAGTGACCATTTGAAGTTACAACAGCAGTGAAAATAATTAACTTACAACTGTTTTTTTTTTTTTTTTTTTTTAATTTGATTTATATGCCGCCCTTCTCCGAAGACTCAGGGCGGCTTACAATGCGCTAAGCAATAGCCTTCATCCTTTTGTATATTTATACAAAGTCAGCTTATTGCCCCCACAACTGGGTCCTCATTTCACCTACCTTAGAAAGGATGGAAGGCTGAGTCAACCTTGAGCCTTGGCGAGATTCGAACCCTGCAGTAATTGCAGGCAGCTGGTCTTAATAAGCTTAATAACAGGGTGCTTTAAACCCCTGTACCACCAAGGTTTTTCATGACCATTACAGCATCCCCATGGTCATGTGATCAAAAGTCAGATGCTTGGCAACTGGCATGTATTTATGATGGTTGCAGTGTGCGAGGGTCATGTGATCACCTTTTGCAATCTTCTGACAAGCAAAATTCACTTAACTCTGTTATTAATTTAACAATTGCACTTAGCAACTGTGGCAAGAACGGGAGTAAAATGGGGCAAAACTAATTTAACAACTGTCTTGCTTAGCAATGGAAATTTTGGGCTCAGTTGTGATCGTAATTCAATGCCTGTATCACACTTTTCAAAGAGTTGAATAATATTGACCAGTTCTTCACATTTTATTTTCTTGGGAAAGTTATCACGCCTTTTGATAAAGGAAAACTTGTCTCGATCTCTGATTTGTCAGGGATTGTAACATCTTTAACAAGGCAGTTTTCTACCCTACTGCTGCCTGGCAGCCCTAAGGCTGCTTCATGCTTATAAGCCTGACCCTTGGGTGATGTGGAAAAAAGCCAAGCCACGCATTAGTGCACATGCGGTAGATATTAACATACTTTGACAGAAGGAAAACTTTCATAACGAATTAGAGCTTGATTTGGAGAAGTCCCCAGGGTTGAAATCTGTTTGGAATATCTGAGAAGCTAGTGCTAAAATAATTGTAGCTTAATTTCAGACTGTGTTTTTAAATTGCACCAGACCAAGTCTCACTTGTCAAAATTTTAGAAAAGCTTCTGTTAAGATTTTTCTTCAACTCCATGCAAAAGGAAATGTACGTAGTAGATATTTGTTTTGGTTCAGTTTGTGGTTTATTAACATAATTACAAAGAAGCAGAGATTGAAGTTTCTTGTTTTATAAATCTGTTGTGGTTCACAGTTCCCTCCACAGCTGGTAAATGTTCTGTTCTCAATGCACCCTATACATGTTGGAGATCAGATTGTGTGGGAATTTATAGGGTAAAGAGAAAGATGTAAACAGTGTGTGTGTTTGTGTGTGTGTGTGTGTGTATGTGTAGGGGAAATACCCCAAAATTCTGAAAATAGTTTTGGTAAAACAGCAGAGGATGAATTTTGTGTGTGAATTTCAAATGAATACTCAAATATAGTTTAGTTTCCTTACAGTAGGACCACAACATTGTCAAAAGAAGGTAGTTGAACTGTGTGTGTATATATCTAAATATACAAGTTTGTGTGCATTCAAAATGAGTTAATAATATATACTAATTCAGGATACCATTCCACCTCTGACTATTATAGGGCTAGATTTCACTGGTGCTTGAATACTTAGGAGATATTATGGACCTATATCAATGTTCTATAGATTTCCTTGTCACAAGAAAATGATTGCAACC
Source organism: Pituophis catenifer annectens (assembly GCF_029215685.1). Taxonomy (NCBI): domain Eukaryota; kingdom Metazoa; phylum Chordata; class Lepidosauria; order Squamata; family Colubridae; genus Pituophis; species Pituophis catenifer. The sequence goes on along the minus strand of NW_027256881.1, from coordinate 242,518,125 downwards.
ACCAAAACAGACGTGGAGTTAATGAGATCCTCAGAGACAGAGACAACATGCAGATATTGTAGAAGCAAGGATGGTTCACAGTAACCGAAAGTCTAATGAATATAAACTAATTTAATTTAATTTAATTAATTAAATTTATATGCCGCCCCTCTCCGAAGACTCAGGGCGGCTCACAATACATTTAAAAAATCATTATAAAAAGACATTGAAAAATTAAAAACATTAAAAACTCATTCACACCATTCATGGCCGGATCTCGCCAGATCACAAGAGCGAGATCAACAGCTCCAGGCCTGGTCTTCACTGCTTTTTGGAAGGCCAATAGGGTGGGGATGGTCCGGACCTCAGGAGTAACTGGTTCCAGAGAGCTGGGGCAGCCACAGAGAAGGCCCTCCCCCGTGGGCCCACCAGCCGACATTGTTTAGCTGATGGGACCCGGAGGAGACCAACTCTGTGGGATCTTACCGGTCGCTGGGAGCTATGCAGCAGAAGGCGGTCTCGAAGATAACCTGGCCCTGAGCCATGTAGGGCTTTAAAGGTAATAACCAACACCTTGAATTGTGACTGGAGACCAATAGGGAGCCAGTGCAGCTCGCGGAGAATTGGTGTAATGTGGGTGTATCTAGGTGCACCCACGACAGCTCGCGCGGCTGCGTTCTGGACCAACTGTAGTCTCCAAACACTTTTCAAGGGTAGCCCCATGTAGAGCGTGTTGCAATAATCTAACCGTGAGGTGACAAGGGCTTGTGTGACTGTGAGGAGAGCCTCCCGATCCAAGTAGGGTTGCAATTGGTGCACCAGGCGAACCTGTGCAAAGGTCTAAACTAGATGTCTGAAAGTTGAGTCCTGATAACTGGATTTTTTTTCCTGTTAGTTTGAGACATTCCACTGCTCGTCTAAGAAGCTTCAGTCATAGCAAGTTAGTTAGGCAGGGTATTGTTGGACTGTACCAACTCCTCCTGCACCAACCTCAGGAGTTTCCTCCCCAAGCGCTTTGCAATATATTGATGAAAATTCCAGCCATCCAGGTAAAGTTGTCTGAAGGTTGAGTCATGGCAACTGGACATTGACTAACCATGACTCAACCTTCATACAACTTTACCTGGATGTTCAAGAATATTCATCAACATAGATTTAGCTATATTTACCTTTCTTAAAATTATGTTTTGAATTCCTTAGCTAACAATTTCTTACTTCATTTCTGTATTTTGCTTACCTCAAATGAGGATAGCATGAGTGATATGTATCAACAATACAGGGTTAAGTTGGGTTATTTCTGAAGTGTAGATTGAAATGGTCATTCAAACCCAAATATTCAGCTCTTAAGGGAGAGGTTGCACAGTGTTAGGAACAGATCTAATAGCTGCGGAGGTTTGATAATATTATTGTAGATGGGAGGAATAATAGAAATTGAATTATTTCTATTTTAATATGAGTAAATAAAATCAAGTTTTCACAAAATATAGTTTTCACAGAATATAGTTGGACTATATCCATGTATTTTTATTTGTAGTGCAAGTTTTTGCCAGGACCATCTTTCATGATTTTTTAAAAAAAATTAATCTAGTCTAAAGCGCTAATAATCCCTGATGATCTTCTAGGTAGGACCCATGCTTATGATTTTCAGGATCAGTGAAAGTTGTCTAAGTCCTACAGCCTTCTGCACTTCAAGATCAATAGTTGAGAATTAAAATGTATAATAATTGCCTAAGTTTATGAATGATTTACAAGTTTCTTATTCCTGTGTGATTAATAATAATAATAGCTGGCTAATAGAATTAAGGAAAACTAGAAATATTTTTGTTTCAATAAATTAGGAGTTTGGTTCCTGTGTTTGAAACAGATTGCAGGATTGATCACATGTTAATCTCTTAACCACTTCCATCAAAATAAATTTTTCATACAGAATATTCCTTTTTTTTGCTTGTTTACTATAGCTGAACTATATATACATATATTTATATTTTACAGGTAATAAGTCTTGATGGAACCATGAGAAAAACACTCATAGAAGATAAACTTCCTCATATATTTGGATTTACTTTACTTGGTGAATATATCTACTGGACAGATTGGCAGAGGCGAAGTATTGAAAGGGTTCATAAGAAGGGGGCAAGTCGGGACATTATCATTGATCAGTTGCCGGACTTGATGGGTCTTAAAGCAACAAGTGTCACCAGAGCAGAGGGTAAGTGAGGGCATTGCCCAATGGTTTGGACTACGCTCCACTACTCATGTTTGCAGTGAAGAGTTGCTTAATAGGAAGTGTAACCAGTGTTAAGATTAACTATAAAAATTGGGATCCTTTTTGCAGGTTCACTCTCTGATAGGTAAAGGGGTCTGAGAACTTGCATGCCAATTGTTCTCAGTGATCTGTTTCTTATTTGGTGAAATAACTTTGAACCCATTGGTTGGTGAGAAGGAGAGTGGCCGATCTCCTCTTCAGTTAGCTATGTTCTCCTGTTGGACCTGGGTTGCACCTGCATATTATTTCAACTGCCAAGGGTGTTTCATGACAGTGATGGGGGGAAAAGGCATAACCAATGGACGTGTGTGTGAGATTTAGATATTGTGTTGAAGGGGCTCAATTACTGGCATAATTTCATCTTTGCAGTGTATCCATTCTCTAAGGGACTGGGGAACTCCAAAATGGTTGGAGAAATGCTGTAATGGGAATACAGCCACCTGGTTTGTTAAGGTCTTTGAATAGTGCTGATGTATTTCTATTTTGTTTCTTTTTCATGCTACCTAGGTCATTTTATGAGGTAAACATGAATAATTTATCATGTATTCTTACAAATGAGAAATAAGTATGATTATAGGGATGCATCAGTTGGGCTACAAAATATCCTCTATGCAATACCTTCTGTTATAAAAGGCGCACATTATTAGCTACCAATCCCATTATGCTGTTTTGACCTATGTTTATGTCCAGAGAAGCTTTTAGTTTAAGTATGAAGGTTTAAAAAGAGAGTAGCCATTAATATTCCTCATGTCTGCAGATAGAAGGATCATACTGAAAATAACTGTATCTTTTACACACATATTTACACACTGTGTGTGTGTGTGTGTGTGTGTGTGTGAGAGAGAGAGAGAGAGAGAGTGAGAGAGAGAGAGAGAGAGTATAAACATGAAAGCTTGGCTCCTGATTTATGTATATGTGCAGCCATTACATTTGCCTAATTAGGGCTTTAGATATATTTCTTTCCCATCTCACTGTGTTCTCTAAGATTCACTCATCTTTTTAACATTTCCTCATAGCAGTGTTCAACCATACTGACACAGGAAACATTTTCAAAAAATATTTATTGGCTGCTATTCCCAGACAACAAGCATCTGGGATGAGCTGAAGTTTGTGATATAAACTACAAGTCAAAATAGTGCAAAGGTTGGGAATTTATTATTCATACATGGAAAACACTTAGGGGTCTCCACAGGTTTTAACACCTAAGTGCACAAAGAAATTTATAATATTCCAAAAGTTTATTGTGAAAAGAAGGAATGTTTTACTCTTTCATTAATGTTAAATGGAACTTTGCCATAAAAATCAATTAAGTTTAATTTAAATTTTGTGATTCTTTTCAATAACCTTTTCTTTGAAACTGCAACAATAACAGCCATTATCATAATGCCAAATTATTAGCTCTTATTATAAGGATACATTTTCACTCAATCCCATGAAATTTTGTTGAGTTTCACACATTTTCACACTCCAAAATATGTGTAGAGAGTTACTCATGCAGCTATCATCTGCTCATCATCCAGATGCTGAATCATTATTACAACTGCTTGTCATATCTTACTGAATCATGTTTGCTGCCTATTGGAATTCTCTATAGATTTAATTTCAGAAATTGGTTTACTATCTTTGTCGTATTTGGAATTATCATGTGGGCCAATAATTAATAATTATACTTTTGATGCAAAAGGTATGTTGGGCTGTTGGGAAAGTTATAGGAGGTCATCTAGGAAGACTCCAATGAATAGGTCCAACTAGAAACAGAAATATACTTACTGTCTAACAGAAAACTGAAATTGGTTGCAGCGTCTTGGTGCTGTTGGTTGGGTTTGGAGATTGTGTTGACTCTTAATTGATAGTTATGGGCATATTTTTCCATATTGAAAAATGCATATTAATTCAACAAACTGTAAGATAAATTAATAAATATTGGAGACAAGGGGCTGAGACTGCAATGCATTGATATTGTAAGGGATATCTGTTGAACTTAATTTCATTAAAGTGAATTTTCAGCCCAGGACTTTCAAATCTTGTCTAAGACTGAGATAAATAATAAATGGAGGAAAGCTTTTAACCCAGTTTCCTTCACTAGACAATTCTAGAAAACATGGGGCAGAGTTTATCTTGAGCTGTTTTGAACATGGAAGGGCCTATGCTTTAAGACCTAAAGCCTGTCCTTGCCAAGCTTTTCTTTTCCTTCAGAGAACTGTTTTTCTTTTTAGGGACAAATCCGTGTGCTGAGAATAATGGCGACTGCAGCCACCTGTGCTTCTTCACACCCCAGGAGTGCAGATGTGCCTGTCCAATTGGACTGGAGTTACTTAGTGATATGAGGACCTGCATCATCCCAGAAGCTTTCCTTGTCTTCACCAGCAGGGCAGCTGTTCATAGGATTTCTCTTGGAGCCAGCAACAATGATGTTGCCATTCCTCTTACGGGTGTGAAAGAAGCTTCTGCTCTAGATTTTGATGTATCTGACAACAGAATCTACTGGACAGATATTAGCTTAAAGGTATTCATGATTTGCTTTGTTAACCAACTGTTCTAATGGACTCCTTCCAGAACAACATTTTGGTTCTAAATATTTTGTTGTTTAAATCTTACAAAATAAAACAAATCCTTGAGGGAGCCCTGTCTTGCATAATACTTTGCACTGAGCCATTAATTGTTTAAATTCTTTTGTATTCTGAAATTTCTGTCATCTTTTAAAATGGTTTTGCAGACAATAAGCCGAGCCTTTATGAATGGAAGTGGACTCGAACATGTGATTGAGTTTGGGTTAGATTACCCTGAAGGCATGGCTGTAGATTGGATGGGAAAGAATCTCTATTGGGCAGATACTGGAACCAATAGGATTGAAGTGGCCCGGTTGGATGGGCTATTCCGGCAAGTTCTTGTGTGGAAAGATTTGGACAATCCAAGGTCATTGGCTCTTGATCCATCAAAAGGGTAAGGGAAAAAAAAAACCTCAAACCCAGACTTGGTGTTTATTAGTGTTTATTAGTTTAATTGCAAATGTGTTCCCCAAATTATGCCATTTTGATGGAGGAAGGCTCCAGTCTCCCAAAAGTTTATAGAATTGCAATTTTTCTGTCCTGCTCTGATTTCCATTTCTACTGCAGTGGGGTAAGGGGCTGGGGTTCCTCCTTGTGCCTGACTTTGAACTTTTTGCCCAATTTTTGTGCAGAAGGGAAGATTTCTGTATCGCTGTGGTATGTGTATTAAGCAGAGCAAACATTTTAATTTGATTTTCTCTCAACCAAGACATCCAAGGTTATAAATGCAAGGATTTGTTGCAAAGCTGTTTTCTTTACAGTCATAACTTCGAACAGCCACTAAATGAGAGCTGTATAGGAAAGGACAAATAACAGTTCCTGTGGGAGAACTGTCCTTAATGGAAAACATTCATTGCGAGTTATGTAGCCAATGGGGGGGGGGATCATGCCTCTGTTTCTTTTGCATGGTTCTAGAGTAGGGGTGGGCAAGTGCATGTATTCCCAAAAACAGTTTTTATATTTGGCCCTTTTTGCAACTTTGAGCTTTGGGTTATTTTAAGTGTTGCAGTGGATACAATAAACCTTAGTTTTGAGACACCATTTTATCATCTTAAAAGTCCTGGTATCCAGATGGGTGACTGTGCCCAAAACATCTAAGACTCATACCACTCCGAATGCATCCATGGTCCCTGGGAGACCCGTGCCTCCCCCAAATAATGTGCAAACATCCAAAATAAATTGTTTTGAAACATAGTAGAATTTTTTTCCCCATTTCTGAGAACTCATAAGGCAACCTGCAAGCCAAGCAATTGCTCTGCTACAAATTAAATATTGAATCATTCCAATTTTTGTTTCATTACAGGTATATGTACTGGACAGAGTGGGGAGGAAAACCCAAAATTGTTCGAGCATACATGGATGGAACAAATAGCATCATGCTGGTGGATAAGGTGGGACGTGCCAACGATCTTACCATTGATTACAAGGATCAAAGACTTTATTGGACTGATCTGGACACAAGCATGATTGAGTCATCCAATATGCTAGGTAATTTGCCAATATCTAAAATATAGTAGATGTGGCATAAAAATAAGTAAAGAAAGCTATGGGTGGTATGTCATGCTGAAGAAAGATCCTGAATTTATTTATTTATCTTTAAGACAAAGATGTGATCAACTGATCACATGGGAGCACATTATAGCAGCCTTTTTGTTTAAGTAGCCCCCAAAACTTGGTTTTACGTAAAGTTCTGAATACGATTTCTCATTCCTTGTAATTTGTTCCAAAACTTTGGAAGAGTAATTAAATAGAAGCAACAACAAACCAGAGTGTATTACCAAAAGTAGTTGGAAAGTTTTGGAGTCCCGGTGTCCAAATTATGGATGTGAACAATACAATGGACAAAAACATCTCTCTGGAATGTTTCCCATCTCTTGCTTCAGAAGAGCTGATTGTACTAGGTGTTCCAACTATTGCATTGCTAAGCCACCTGAGGTCTCTTCCAGTATGAAGTAATATCCTGAATCCCCCTATAATTACCAAATTGTGTAGGGTGGGAGAAAGGGGCCGTAATTAACAAACACCAAAACAAACAAATATGTACAGATATATTAGTTGGGTCACACAGATGTACAGATGTAGCATCTTTATGGTGCTAAGGAGCATCTTAAAACAGTTGTATCTTTTCTTAAGTTTGTGCTGCTGCTTTTCTGCAGCTGACACGAGATACTGGGAAATGAATTGCTTAGTTGAAGGTGCTTCTAAAAGATGCCCGGTGTATGCCCATCTTTTGTCCTTCAAATTTAGATTTCTGCATAGGCCTAATGTGTATGTACATGTATATGTACCATGTACATACATATCACATTATTGTTTTAGATATTGTGCTCTTACAGTAAGCAGGGAATAGATATAGCCTGACTGTAGTTATATCTCATAAGCTTGTCTAGCATTCCTTTTTTTTCCCATAAAAAGTATCACAAGAAAGCCTTTCACCAACAGATCATGTTTTTTTAGAAGTATAGATATGATTTAGTTCAAACATTGGTGACAATGGTGGAAGCCATCACACATATCATGCTAATCATCTGGAAATTTGCTATACAGGCATGGGAAAATACACACTTGGTTTAAGGAATTGCATGCCCCAAAGCACTGATTAGAATCAAATCTGAAGCAGTGCACAACTCTATTTTTTTTTATCTTTAATGTACCAGCATATATTTTCCTTGATAAAGCTTTGCAGCAGAAAATAGTCAGTACTTAACTGAAAGTTTGCTCCTATGATGGGACTTTCTTTAGGTGAAATAAAGATACTTCCCAAACTGTATCGTTTTGTTTCTGGTTTTTTACAGAATTAAAGCTTTCATCAGTGATAGCTTTGTTTCTTAGCTGCCATATATATTAAATTTTGAACTATATTGTAATTGTTTTTATGATTGTCAACCATCCATTAGTCTGAGATGAATAATTATCAAAAATGAATGAATGATCAAGAGAACATCCTATATTCCATTGTTTTTGTAATTGGTCTGAGACTATAAATAAAATTAATGAAGGTATTGTGTTTGACCATGGGGGACCATGGGATTCATAATTGTCCAGGGCAATTTTTTTCAATGTACTCTGACAGGAAGTACTGCTTTATATGCTTCTTTCAAAAAGATGAAAGGAATAGCAAATGGCAGAGATAGATGACCTATATTAATTGATAATTAAACATTACTAGTAAAAATTTGAGTTAATTCATCCAACCTTTAATCTTTTGGCTATCATGGTTTGAATCTCTTTGTTGATTAACAATATATGGGTTGTTTCTTTCAGGGCAAGAGAGGGAAATAATAGCAGATGATCTACCTCACCCCTTTGGGCTAACTCAGTACAGTGACTTCATCTACTGGACAGATTGGAACCTCCACAGTATAGAAAGAGCTGACAAAACAAATGGGAGGAATCGAACAATTATTCAGAATCGTCTGGACTTTGTGATGGATATATTAGTTTTCCATTCATCACGACAGGATGGTTTCAACGAGTGTGCGCAAAATAATGGACACTGCGGGCAGTTGTGCCTGGCCATACCCAATGGCTATAGATGTGGCTGTGCATCGCACTACACTTTGGATCCCAAGACCCGGAACTGCAGTTGTATGTATTTTTTGCAGCTCTCTAAATATTTTCAGTTGTCTACCAGTCCCATCTTGGTATTCTCTAAATAGGTTGGATTACAACTCTCATCGTGGATGTGCTGGTTGAGATCCTGAAAGTTATAGTCCAACACTTCCAGGAAGACAACATTTTTGCATCTGTAGCCTATCTGCGTGGGAAGGACAGACAGCTGGAACGAACCATAGGAGTGATTCACATCTATTCTTGCCAGAAGCCGAGTAGCAGCTAAAGAACATAGTGTTCTTGGGAGTGTGCACTCACTCTTCTTCTGTTAGTTCCAGGCCTTCCTCCATCAAAATAGAGTCCTGGTTCCAGTAAGCCCAGGGTAGAATGGGAGGAATGTCAAGGATTCTGCAACAGAACTTAAAAGAGGAGAGGTTTCACAAAGGAACCGCATAGTTCCTGTTCCAGGGCATCTTGCCAGCCCATTTGTTTCTGATACCTGAAACCTGGCTGAGTGGGTTTTTTCATCCTGCAACCCTCCAGATGAAAAGAAAGGGCTAATTCTTTTCTCCTGGCATTGCAGCAGCTTCTAGCAATTTTGTCATGTTGCTCAGTCCAGGGTTGAGCCTACTGGGTGGCAATGAAAAGGAGTAAAAATAAGTAGCGTTAAAAACGAAACTTGAATAATTTTTACTAAATCCATATGTCCTCCTAGCACACTAGATACTTATGGCTGTATATATAGACGTCTGCATCTCTCCCGATAAATGCCTTAATTTTCATTTATAGAAAAATCATTATCTTGTTTTCCAATCAGAAGAGAAATTCAGATATCGGTTAACAAACAACACAAAAAAATGAAATTAACAATAAACCTATCATTAAAGCAACTGGATAAAACTCAGCACAATTCTGGATTCAAAACAGTATTGGAAAATAAACATAAAGGGTGATTGCCAACAGTTGTCCATTTCAGAGTTTTCCAAAAACCTGCCTTTGTGATTTAAAGTAACACCAGCTTTGCTTCAGGGTGGAGGGAAAGGGAAAGTTTGGTTAAACACATTAAATGAAAGGAATTCTAAATTCATTTTTAAAGGATCTAAATTGAAACACTGCAATTATTTTAAAGATATAGTTGATGCAAGTAATAATGGTAGGATTTAATTTTGTTTGGGGTAGTGCTTGTCAGTAAGAGGAGTACTATTTAATGTTATACACTGAAAATAAACTGAACATTTTGCAGAAAATGTCAGCAGCGTTTACTTCCTATACCGTTGGCTTGAATGGCAAGTTGACATTTGCTGAGCCCTTTGTTTTAACAGAACCCAGCGCTGGCCCAGTACTCCTTGGGTTGACCGCTGCTTCTTGCTGTTATTCTTTATGCATCTGTCCCTTCTATGCAAGTAAGCATTGAGAGTGATGGGAGCCTTTCTTATAATTTGGCAAGAGCTGGATTCACCCACATCCATATGCCATCAGCAATGAAGAACATAGGACATAGAATAACAAAGTTGGAAGGGACCTTGGAGGTCTTCTAGTCCAACCCCCTGCATGATCAGGAGACTGTATACTATTCTAGGTTATCCAATTTCTTCTTGAAAACCTCCAATGATGGAGCATCCATCCATTTCTGGAGGCAAGACATTCTACTGACAAATTGTTCTCACTGTTAGGAAATTTCTCCTTAGTTCTAGGTTGGATCTCTCTTTAATGATTCAGATTCAACAAATAAGATTGGTAGAAGTTGAGATTGGTAGATGTAGAGGGCATCCTACCCAAAAGGGCCTTTAAAAAAAACCTGGATCTGGCATTGCATGATCCTCCAAGAGAGGATCCCTGGGAAAGTGAGGCAGACCAGTCTTCTTAATTAATCTTGCATGAGTTAGGCTTCCCTGGATTCCTTCCTGGACTGGACTGAACTGAAGATCATAGATGTCATTTTATCCTATGTCTGGTAATGCAAAATATATCAGACTTTTTGGCAAATCATTCTGGTGTCTTCTTTGAAGATGGGATTGAAATCATGTCATTCTGTGACCAATATTAGTATTAGCAAAAATATGGACATAGAAGGATTATACTTTGATATTTTTGCAAATGTGTAATTTACTTTCCAAAAGAATTTTACCAATATTGTTATTTGGATTGTGTTCATTTTTTCTCTACCTTTAGCACCCAGTAGCTTCTTACTATTCAGTCAGAGGTCTGCAATAAGTCGGATGATACCAGATGATCAGCAGAGTCCAGACATCATTCTTCCCATCCATGGCCTAAGAAATGTTAAAGCCATTGATTATGATCCACTTGATGCATTCATCTACTGGGTAGATGGACGCCAAAACATTATTAAAAGGGCGAAAGATGACGGTAGTCAGGCAAGTATTTTTATCTTGTAAATGTGCCTAAACTGATAGCATATACATGCAGCATATTGATAGCAATATACTGTATGGATGTTTTCTGCAACCTGGTCCTGCAATGTCCTTCCAAAACAAGACTTCCTTTACAGGATTTAAACTGAAAGGAAGCCAAAAAATGAAAAAACCCACCTTGCTATCTTAGGGGGTGAGAAGTAAATACTTAAATGTTTTTCCTCTCCTACCCTAAAAGTTTTCTTGCTGTGATAGAAGGCTGCTAATTCCAAACTAGGACGTTTCTGAAGAAGTAGAAAGGGGGGAAAAGGCCCTTTTCAATCAAAGCACCTTCTATTTATACTGTCATATTTTGGCTGTTGCTGATTATTTCTTTCTTGGCAAGCTGTAGTAAAGTTCTTTTTCTATGGAAAATACTTGAATGTTCAGTGTGCATTTTCATACATCCAAGAATGTATTTTCGCTAGTTTGTGTTCTGTAAAAATGAGAATTGGGGGGCGAGGTGTAGGAAAGGACCATCTGGGCTAATTTGATAAATTTTGCTGTAATATTTTCTACCAGATAATGAAATCTTGTTTGTACCAAGGAGGGGCTCTCTAGTGTCAGGCCTGCTCTTTGAAGAATATTTGCTAGGCGTTAATTGCCAAATTGTTTCCCATTAGTGCTCTTCTTAGGTGCAAATTACATTGGTGACTACTTGCTACAATGCGGTCTGTTGTTCTGTAGAAGCAAAAGAGTTTCACTTTGAAGAATTCCTTCTTGCGACATTTTTAGTATGCAGATTTGCAGTGATATTGATGATTGGGGTACTTCATATTTAGCTTCTGTTAATTAGTGGTTTTAAATATTAATATTCATAACCAGATATTTCTCAGTTGTTTTTTTCCTGAAATCATGTAGAAAAATGTAAGCTTGCCTCTTGGGGCCTGCATGAACTTCTAGCTTTCTTTACAGTAATACATCAATAGCTTGCTATTGCTGTCTTTACAGCCCTGGGATTTCTCTGACCCAAGCACCTTTTTTTACAATAATTTTTATTAACGTTTACAGATACAAAGATAAAAAATTAATACAACCTAAGAAAAATATAAAAAGAAAAAGGTACCTGAAAAAAGAAAAAGAGAAAAGAGAAAAACATGGTAAAAAAAGAAAAGAAATATGTAGAGGAATTACTTTCCCCTTCATAAAGACAAGTACAAACAATTTTAACAATTTATCAGGAACAACAACACATATATTGTAACATTGATCAAATAAGCCAATTTTATATTCCTTTCCTTTGCTTTTAAGAACCTTGACCTTTAATCCTTTTAAATACTGTCCCAAAATATTTTTTATTTCCCCTTTGTCCTCAGAAACCTCTTTAATAAGTTTATATTTTTTGTAAATCCAAGATAAGACAGTTATCCAAATCACTTTTCTGATTTGTTATCTGTATGTCCCTTTTCATTATTATTATTTAATTATTAAGATATCAGCTGGTTTCATATGTAAACATATTTGTGTTACATATTTTCCATATCAGTCTTGTGACATGTCATTTTTAATTCTACATTCAAATACACATTCAAAATAGCTGTCAGTTCTTTTCTATCACCTCTTTTAAACTTTAAAAGTAGTTTTAAAGTGGATTTAGTAGTTTTAAAGTTAAAAGTAGATAGTTTTAAAAGCAAATTGTGAATGTATTAGCTCTTGCCTTAAATGTTTCAGTTCTTTCTTTTAATAATCTGATTGTTTCATTCCCTCAGTAGTCAGGAATTTTTTAATACATATACAAATAAAAACAGCTACTGATAGTACCATTTTAGAAAGTGGAGGATTTGTTTTAAGAAAGAATAGTTCATCTCAAAGTCTGGTAAAATACTGAGCGAAGAAAAAACAAGCTATGATTTTTTGTCTACATCTTTGTGAATTATTGTCTTTACTGAATTGGTCAACTGAAGTTGCAATCCAGTAACCACTTACTTAGGGTTAAAAGTAATTGAACTCAGTGGGATTTATGGAATTGCATAAAATCACATTCTTAGAATTTTTTTCTCTAATTATTATTTGGTTTTAAACAAATTTTCTATATACTGTGACATCAAATAATCTTATCTATTTTGTTCTTGTTTTTCTTTTCCTTGTAGCCTTTCACAGTCATGAATATTCGCAACCAAAGCCAAAATCCAGAAAAGCAGCCACATGACCTGAGCATTGATATTTTCAGCCATACTTTGTACTGGACCTGTGAAGCTACAAATACAATCAATGTCCACAGACTTAATGGCGAGCAGATTGGAGTTGTCTTACGGGGAGATCATGACAAGCCCAGGGCCATAGTCGTAAATGCAGAACGAGGGTGAGAATACTCTCAAGTTCTAAGAAGTTATATTGCATTGAATGTTGCAAAGTGTTCCATGGAGGTTGCCCATGCTAGTTATAGGATATAGACATTTATTTTGCTTGTTATCTTGGGATATTTTAAGCCAATTTCATAGGGCTGCCTGACAGTTTCTTATGGCTAGACCACCAAGGCTGTTCTAACCTCCTTTAACTTAAACCAAAAGCTACCTAACAGTTTTCTGGGATTAATTAAGCTCTTGTCTCTGGAAATAATGCATTTATTTTTATTGTTGAAACTTTTGAATGAATAATAGGAAAAAATCTTGATAACATATCCATCCATAGAAGGGATTTTTATAATCTTGAGTTCCTAGAGAAATCATAAAACTAAATAAATATAGATAAATGAGGACAGCAATTTCATCTCTACCCACACATCTGCCTCAGAGGGTGGTCCTAATCCTCCAGAGCAGTTGTTATTGGGGCTGTGATGGGAAGGGGAAGGATGAGAGGTCATGCCTACAGGCTTCTAGTCCCAATCCTTTTGGCTTTATTTAACCAACTGTACTACGTCCATTGGGGGAGTTTGGCTTGGGAGCGAGTGGACGGTATATTTCAGATATCCCTTTTCTAGCCATAAAATTTACTGGAATCTTCCTTCAGTACAAAACAAGATCATAGTTAATCTGCCCTAGAAGCTGAGAAAGGAAGTTCAGTCTCAGAAAACAACTTCAGAAAATGGCAGAGAATATAATTATACATGATGTTTGTCTCCCAGATATTAAGAGTTCAGTTGTTCTTATATGTTGTCAGGTACATGTATTTCACTAATATGCAAGAGCGAGCCCCAAAGATTGAGCGTGCAGCCTTGGATGGAACAGAACGAGAAGTCCTCTTCACCACTGGTTTGCTTCGACCTGTTGCACTAGTGATTGACAATAAGCTTGGGAAGCTCTTTTGGGTGGATGCTGATCTCAAACGGATTGAAAGTTGCGACTTATCAGGTGTGTTGTGCTCTCCTTTTTGCATAAAATGTCCTGAGTGTCCCATTCAAACCATTGAACCTTTTGGTGAACTGCACAAGTTAGTAACCAGTTCAGTATTCTCGGATAATTCTGTAACTGAATGCTGAATGGATTTTTCTCCAAAGTAGGATTTCTGAGGTATACTTATTTTCCTGTCTTATTTTCTTTGTAACTTTCCAGCTTTTACTCTTCTCCTTGGTTATAATTAGTTCATTACATTTTTAACTATTTGCTTTACAGAATATGAATGTTTTAGATAGTGATAATTATAATCTGTCCTGATTCCAGAAGTCCAACAACAGAAATTATTGTATTATTTTTTTGGACACTTGCTTTTGAAATTGCCTCTGATTCCAATGTTTTAATTGTTTTATTCTGTATATTACCCAGAATCCTGGTGGAGCCAACCAGTCTATAAATTAAATAAACACACATGCAGTATTATACATTAATAGGGCCAGAAGGACTTTAGAAGCCAGGAATATGAATCTATAATAAAAATTTGGAGTACAGTTGTACTAGAAACAGATTTGTATTTTTATGTCAATATAGATTTTATTAATTCTGCTAAAATCATATTTTAAAAACAGAAAAAAGCAAGGATAAAAAGACAACAAAACAAAACCGCTAACACTGTAAGGCCCTTTTGGTGTAATGAAAAGAAGAAAGATAACTAGGATAAAAGAGAATTGATTCTTTTCTCTAGCTTAATATATGTTAGAATACAGTAGTCGCTGTTCTAAATGTTATTATTCACTTCTACTTCGAATGCTACCTGAAATGTTATTATTAAGAAAAATTGCTCATAAAATATTTCTCTTATGAGACATTGAATATAATTTCACGTGAAAACCACTTCTATAGAAGAAACTACATAACTTGAATATATTGTTCTCCTTCTGGATTAGATGAAACTGGTTGTACTTATTTTCTCATTGGTCTTTTAATGAGGTGTTGCAGTCTGTTTTGGTATTCACTTTACTCATGTAAGGGCTGTCAAGTGTAGAACATTTACAAAAAATCAAGATGCTAATTTTTGCCAAGCAACCATCTAGTAGCTATAGTAACTTTTAAAAATCATTATTACTTTTTTTTTTTTTTGAAACCTTCCTTCTAAAAAGAGAGAAAGAAAAGAAAGTTTGTATTGACAAAAGTTATGTTATACTTTCAGGGGCTAACCGGGTCACATTACAGGATTCCAACATTCTCCAGCCAATGGGTTTGACTGTTCTGGGAAATCATCTCTACTGGATTGATCGGCAGCAGCAGATGATAGAAAGAGTGGAAAAAACCAATGGATACAAGAGGACCAGAATACAAGGTCGAATTGCTCACCTAACTGGTATACATGCCATTGAAGATATTGATATGGAGGAATTCTGTAAGTTTATTATAATATTAAATTCTTAATGTTTTCCAATATCCTGTTACATTACCCTTTTTTATTCTCAGCTTGCTGCTCAGATTCATGAGTCAGTTCTAATAGGAATTTTAAACTCTGAAGGACAATTTTTATTTGAGTCTACTCTAAAAAAGTTTGGCATTGAATACTCTGAGATCTAGGATCAAGTGGGAATTTGAACTTTGAAAAGCTTAATCCAAATCCAGTTCCTTATCATTATACCACATTGTTCACTTCATGTACCTTGCAATAAAACAAACCCATATTCACATTGTGAATCTAACAATATATTTCATCTGGCTGAGGCATTCTGATTCACTGTTTTTCAAAAGCGAGTAGAAATCAAGAAATAGCCATGTCTATTGGAAAAACAAATGGGCTTCATATGTCAAACGTTAGTAAATCCAACTTCTTTGTTTTACCATTCTTGATTTGATAATGAT
Source organism: Pituophis catenifer annectens (assembly GCF_029215685.1). Taxonomy (NCBI): domain Eukaryota; kingdom Metazoa; phylum Chordata; class Lepidosauria; order Squamata; family Colubridae; genus Pituophis; species Pituophis catenifer. Next base: position 242,502,212 of record NW_027256881.1, on the reverse strand, counting down.
CACTGCATATAAAATAAAATAGTTTGTATCAATTTCATGGCTGAAGAACAAAGCTGAATATTTATTCCAGAACATTCCCTTTTTTTCTTTTTAATTAGAATCAACTGAATGGCAATTCTGAGACTGATTTTGGTTTTGGAAATGAGGAATAGGAATAATAGGAAATGAGTATTCAAGTATGATCCAGCTTTAAAATAGATACAACCACCACTTTCCCTTCTCATTGACTGCTATTTACTTATTTTTGTTTATTAGGGTTAGATTATCTACCTATTTTTTTAAAAGTTACATATAACACAAAATTAGCAAAACTATATTGACTTTTCTCATCAAAAAGACAGAAAAGAAACAAGTCACAAAAAAGGCTTGTCTATAAATATCACATAATTGAAATAATTCAAAGGATTTGAACAAATTGCTCAGCAGTCTTCATCCTTGCACCTGAATCCGCCCTAATTCCTAAATGTAGATTAGTCACTGCCATAAAGCATTTTAAATGCTTCATAAATGATGTTTAAATGTTCTTTACCATTGTTTTATAATAGATTTTTATAAGCTACCATGAGCCTATATGAGTCACCAACATATAAATCCAGTAAATAAATGCATACATCTTTCAAGTGTACCCTGTGTACAAAAAGTCTGCATGTTTTGCTGTTTGAGATATAGCCAAATAGCAGAGTTGCATCTTCAATTGTCAGTGATTGAACTAAAATTGCACTGATCCTGTAGATTTCAATTCCCAAAGTGGCAACAGTGGGACATGTCCGGACCATGTGAGATAATATTCCAATTTTTTATTTTCCTCTCCAGTTTCAGGGTGATTGCATCCAATACTTACTACAGATTCTCTCAGGTTTCCCATCTACAACTAACAGAATATTCTATTATATAACCTCTTTTTTTTTTAATAAAAAGTTTTTTATTTTAAACTTAGTAAAAAAGACATACATAGACATACAATATATACAAGAATCATAATTTCTTTTTCAGCTACATAACAGTGATCCACTTCTTACTATATATAAATATTTACAGATATTATAATGTTAACTTATTCAGCCTTTTTTTCCTATTCTATTTCATTTCTATTAACATGTTAATTGATCTATCACATTTTTCTCTTTCCCTTCTTCATTCCTTTAATTTATTTCCTTATTTTTCAGCCATTCATACCAATTATTTCACACTTTATAGTATTTAGTTTCCTCTTTCCCCTGAATTTCTTTAGTTAGTTTATCCAATTCTGCGCATTCCAAAATCTTTTTAATTATATCCTTATCTGGTGGTAATTCTTTCTTCCAGTATTGCACATATATAATACGTGCTGCTGTCAATATATGTAGTATGAGATACTGTGTTTCTTTAGTATAATTTTCTATTGATATCCCTAATAGAAACTGTTCAGGTTTTCCCTCTATTGAATTCTGGATTATTTCTTTGATCCAATTTTTAATTTTCTTCCAAAAATTTTTTGCTACCGGGCATGTCCACCATTGGTGATAAAATGTTCCATAACTAATCTTACATTTCCAGCATTTCAGAGAATTGCTGGGGAACATTTTCGCTATTCTCGCTGGTGGAAGATGCCATCTGTGAAACATTTTCATCTGGTTTTCCTTGTATGCAGTTGAGATTGTTAATTTCATATTTGTTTTCCACATCTTCTCCCACTTCTCCAACTCTTATCGAATAATTAAAATTTTGGGCCCATTTGATCATCGTTTCTTTCACGGTTTCCTCTTCCAGTTTATACTGCAATAGAAATTTGTATATTTTACTAATTAGTTTTTGTTCATTCTTTAACAGAATTTTATCAAGGTCGGTTAGTTCTACTCTAATTTGATCCGTTTTCTTCTCCTCAATATATTTTGATCTTATTTGTAGGTATGACCACCATTGTATTTCTCTACCTAAGTCCTGTTCCAATTCGTTTTTTGCTTTTAGGGTTCCCTCTCCATTAACAATATCCCTATATCTAATAATTTTGGACCAGTCTAGTAAATTTGGGTGTGTTAATATTTCTTCTGGAGGGATCCAGGATGGTACTCCTATATAGTGATGTTTCTTAATTTTATTCCAAATTGTTAAGAGTGAATTCCTAATTACATGTCTTTTGAAGTATCCATGTGTGTTCTGTTCCCCCCCCCATAGAAATGCATGCCACCCTACATGAAGATCGTGTCCCTCTAATATTAAGAGTCTTTTATTTTCTAATTCTATCCAGTCCTTTATCCAGACTAAGCCAGCTGCTTGGTAATAGGTTTCCCAGTCCAGGAAGGCTATTCCTCCTCTGTCTCTTGTATCTTGTAATACTTTTAATCTAATTCTGGCTCTCTTCCCTTGCCAAATAAATTTTGTAGTCATTCTGTTTAATAAATCAAAGATTTTTTTCCCATTCTAATCAGTATAACCTGGAAGAGGAATAAAATTTTGGGCAAGATACTCATTTTTATTGCCGCCACTCTTCCTGTCCATGAAATTTGCAGCTTTGTCCAATTTTCCAAATCCTTCTCAATTTGCCAAACCAATTTATCATAATTTTCTTTTTTGATTGAGGAGCTTCTTGCGGTCAGCCAGATTCCCAAATATATATTTTTTTGGTAGTTTGTATATCCATAGTCTTTTCTAATTCTGTCTCCTGTTCTTTTGTAAAGTTTTTGGTTAATAATTTTGATTTATTTTGATTTATTTTTAAACCCACCACTGCACCGAATTCCTCTACTTTTCTAATCAATTTAAGGCCTGATTTTAGCGGGTCTTCAATTATAAAAACCATATCATCTGCATAGGCTTGAATTTTATATTCCTCATTCTTAATTCTCAAACCTTTAATCTCTTGATCTTCCCTGATTCTATTTAAGAGTGATTCCAGTAATAGGATAAAAAGAAGTGGGAAGAGTGGGCAGCCTTGTCTTACTCCCTTTGTTATCTCAAATCCCTCCATCGTGTCTTGGTTAAACATTACTTTTGCTGTTTGTTTTGAATATATTTTTTCAATCATTTTTCCAAATTTTTGTCCATCTTTCAGGATAGGCAATATTATGCAAAACCAGGAAAAGAGTAAGAAGTAGTGTGCAATAAAAATTAAAGACAGGAAGTAAGAGAAAAGGAAAGAAATCTAACTAGATCTAGTTACACAGCAGTGAGCACTTACATGTGGAAATTTAAACTATCTTTTCCAATAAATAGCTACTGTGAACATCTTGAAGGATGTTCCTGCCACAGAGAGTTAATTAATACCTTATAACTTTATTTGTAAGTATAAAGAATTAAAATAGGCAGGCCTCTTAAAACATATACCAACCTTGAGTGAAGTTCATCTTAAATGAGATTATTTTACCTCATGTATTTTCTGTTGACTGAGATCTAGTGGGATTTTCAAGAACTTTTTAAATTAAAGTTAAACTAAAATTAGAAACCTTTTACTGTGGTTCTGAAGCCACAAACACGCCAACTTTAGCTAAGACTTCATTGGAGCAAAGTTCTCTAAATTTGGAGATGTATCCAGAGTGGATTGCATTATCTCAGAATTCATGCTTCATCCACAGAAAAAAATCATTTAGCAAAAAATCTGCTTTTTGCATGAATGAAGGTAACATTCACAAAAGGAGTGGTTTTCAGAAAAGGTTAAGAATAGGAGGACTTTTTTTGTTGTTCTCACTCAGCAGAACTTTTCTCTAGAAATCATCTAGATTAATTTGTTAATTTTTTAAAGAGATTAAAAAAAACCTGCTCCCCTTCCTAAGCACTTTCCATCACTGCTCTGTAAGCCCCAAATACTACAAAACTCCACTAACAAGCCATCTTCAGCCCTGGGAGAGAATCTTCTGATTTTGTTTGCTTTTGGTATTTGGTAGTCACTTATCATGATATGAAATCTCCCTACATGTGTGGGCTACTGTTTCTAAAAGAAATTGGCTGTTACATGGTAAAACTGATTTCTTATTCCTTCCTTCCTTGTATATTGCCCACAATCATTATGTCACAACAACAAAGTTCTAGGTATCAGAAAATACAATAAGGAAGTTAATCCTTTGTCTTTTAATGATCAAGCAGGTACCTTTTTATAAGAGGTTGTGCACAATTTCCTAAAAGTAAGAAAAATGGCTGTTGAGCACCATATGTGTTGGAAACTGTTGACCTTTTCTTATGTGTTACAAGTCAGTAATTGTTCTAATGCCACCATGAGTTTATATACTAAACTCTGATAATTTTCTAAGTTTTACATCAGAATGAACAAGTCGGCAAAAAAATTGTTATGTTTTTCCTCATAAAATTTCCCATGCTTGCTGGGAGTTAAGAATGCACCTATCTTTTGATCTCAGGTAACATTGAGCCCAGTTCTAGAAAGGTTACTACTTCAGCTTGTATCCTGTGCAGCTTGAATTTTATGTATAGTTATTTAGAAGTTATACAGTCTTCAGAGAACATAGAAAAGGAATTCATCTTTTTTCCATTCTTGATTAAACTCATTCTTCATCAAAGAAGACAGGCAACCTATATATCAATTAAATAAATTAAAATAGGTCTCAAAGAGCTACTCTTTCATGCATATTGGAAACATTTACTTATTACCATTTGTAAAATGTAGAGAATATATTTATTATATACAGGCAGAAAACAATGTCCTCCCTATTCCCCATGTCTAAATGCCACAATTCAAAAGGAAAAGGAGGACAGAGGAAACAAATAGTTTTTAAAGTTATTATTAATTACCAGTTTGAGTGGAAACATATAGTTTAAAGAGGGGAGAGTGTGAAACTAATTTTAAGTGAATGCCTCAGCTAAGCTACAGTAATAAGGATGTGCTTGCGGTTCTTTCTTTGTTTCAATGAGATGGAGTCCTCTTTATTGCTAAAAATGAAACAAGAAGGGCAAAATTGACCAATATTCTAAAAGTGTTGATTGAGAACGCCTCTAATCTCTAAAGCAGTGTTTTGGGGTTTTTTCTCTTCTCTTTACCATGCCCTATTGCTGCCTTTATATCCCTCCTCCCCCACCTACCCTCCTCTAAGTTTAACTGTGATATAGCAATTTGGTGCAATAATAAAATGTCTGTAAAGAAACTTGGAATTTACAAACTATTACAGGTAGTCCTCAATTTACAACCACAATGGAGCCCAAAATTTCTGTTGTTAAGCAAAACATTTGTTAAGTGACTTTTGCCCATTTTACGACCTTTCTTGCCACAGTTGTTAAGTGAATCACTGTGGTTGATAAGTTAGTAACCCGGTTGTTAAGTGAATCTTGTTTCCCCAGTGACTTTGCTTGTCAGAAGGTCTCAAAAGGAGATCACATGACCTGGGACACAGCAACAGTCATAAATATGACTCAGTTGTCAAGCGTCTATATTTTGATCCCATGATTATGGGGATGCTAACTGTGTTACAACCTTGTAACCTGTGTTTACAAGGTTGTAACTGTGAAAAACAGTCCTGAGTCACTTTTTTCACTGCTGTTGTAATTTTGAACAGTCATTAAATGAACTGTTTGTAAGTCGAGCACTACCTGTACTTAAGTAGTAATACATTTAGGAATTTTTCCCCTATTCTATAAACAACTGCTATCCTCCTTTTTCTCTACATGAAGCAAACCACCCGTGTTCCCGAGATAATGGGAAGTGTTCACACCTCTGTATAGCAAAAGGAGATGGAACTCCCAGGTGTTCCTGCCCTGTTCATTTGGTACTTCTGCAGGACCTCTTAACGTGTGGAGGTAAGTAGTCTTAAGCAAAAGGTTTCCTTTCAGGAAAGATTGGCAAGCATTCAAGCTTCGCAAGGCAGATGTATTTGTACTTCATGGCTCTAGAACAGTTTTCCTTATCTACTGCTCCTTAGATGTAGCAGACAATGTGAGAATTATTTGAGTTAAACTCAGAGAGATCTGCAGGTCCCCGTTTTGTGGGAAGCCTTCACGTTGCTTGACCCGTTCATGCACTCAATCCCTTGCCATTGGCAGGCAGTATTTGCACCCAAATGAGATTATGAGAGCAATTTAAATTCAGCAGGTAAATTTGACTACCATTTTTACATACATAGTAATCTTTCTGTAATTGAGACAATATATTAACAAGACCTGTATAATATCTGTACTGTAGTGGGGAGGGAGTGTTATAAAAATCACAATGAGTCTAATGTACACTAACTAAAGCACAGGACTACAGTGCATTTTACTGTTTTCATAACTATGCTGGTTGTTCCCACCAAAAACTATGTTGTGATTCTTTATTCATTATCACGAGGAAATACTGTAAGAAAATCTCATCGTAGTGATATCTAATTCAAAATTGTTTCTTAGGCTCTGTATTTCAGTGAAATAAAATAGAAAGTAAATGGAAAAAGATAACCGCAAGGGGCATTTTTATTTGTTTCCCCTTAAAACAAATATAATCTAAAACCATTCCATCCAAAACAGATTACATCCGGACCTCATATTAGATTGTCTGCTGAGTAGCAGAACCTCTATTTTGTCTGGACTGAACCTTAGTTTTTTACTTCATATTGAGGACCTGCTCAGAATCACTCAATGAGTTGTAAACTAGAGATGGGTTTTATTAACCAAGTAATCAAATTCAAACCATGAACTCTTTGAGTGATCTCATCAATACATCATGTAGATGTTTGGAAACAGTTCATACAGAGAGATTCTCTGTGCAATAGTGCCTTTGAACTTCTTCAAAGTGATGCAACTAGTCAAACATTCCAGGAAATGCTGTGATTGGAGTACTAAATACTACTGAAAACAGCCCTGTTTGTAAATGACGTCTACCCTCAGTGTTTCTTTTACCTCTTCTCCTTCCTTTCTCATTTTTCTTTGAGGATTTAAATAAAATAATCTACACAAGGCTATCATTATTCCTCGATTTCATTCAAAATTGGGGATAACAAAACTACAGAAAAGAAGATTTTATAAAAGTATGCAGTGCCCCAATCCCCAATCATCATTTAAAACGTGCATAATATGCACAAAAAGATCCACACAGAAATTTGGGGTTATGTAAACTCCTTTACTGCAGATAATGAGATCTAGTCTGTATTTCCTAATTGTGAATAAAGGAATCACAGATAACTAAGGGAACCTGTTTGTAAGCCACCCAGAGGCTTCTAGACAAGATGAGTGTCACATAAATCCAATGCAAATATACATACAGATACAGATTCCATGTATTTTCCAAAAATCCTGAAAATTGTTACTTTGGGTGGATAAACAAAAGGCAGTAGGAAATAGCATAATCATGCTGTATTTATTTATTTATTATTTATTTATTTATTAATCAAATTTCTATACCGCCCTACTCTCGAAGGACTCAGGGCGGTGAACAGCCAAGTTAAAATACAGATAATACAAATATTAAAAATCCCTTAAAATTATTAAATATTTTGGCCGAAACACAAATTAAAACACCCAATTTATAAAATCACGAATTAAAAAATTTAAAAGAGGAGAGTTAGGCCAGGCCAGCCTGCTGAAATAGAAAAGTTTTGAGACCACGGCGAAACATGCGCAGGTCCAGGATCCTCCGTATCTCTGGGGGGAGCTCATTCCAGATGGTAGGTGCCCCCACAGAGAAGGCTCTCCCCCTGGGAGAGTAATTATGTAATAATTATGTAATATAATAATTACATACAAATGGCATTATGTAGAATAGATATCTTGCAACTCAGCATTAAGAACTATGGTGCTATGTTTTTAGCTAAGAGTTTCCCCTATTTCAGCGTCCAAATTTATCCATCTTATTCCAATATATCCTTTCTTTGCTTTTATGGAAGAAAACATTTTTCAAAATATTTTCTGTGAAAATAAACATCCCCTCTCATCAGGAAGGCTTTTTTTCCTCCCATCTTTGCAGCTTAAAACTTTCCTTCTCAAGTTTATTTTGAAAATACTTCTTTCTCTTAAATGACACATTTGCTGTACTATGAGCTCTCCAGGGATCTCTTATAAACAGTTTCTGTCTCGCAACCACAACATGCTCTGTGGTATTGGAGTTTTACATCTATTCTATGGAGAAAGAAGGTCAGTTTATTGGCTCATGTTTCTCCATTTGTGAGAGATTCTTCATGATAAATGCACTCTTCTTATTGTATGCTGAATCTCACATTTACATACCATTCCTAATACAGTAATTTTATATTTATCCTTGTCTTTTTTCCTAGCACCCTAATTTGAAATCTTCAGTATCACAGATTTGTCAACCATCACAGATATACTTATATATTCTCTCTGCAGTCACTCTATTCAGGGCCGAAGTACTGAGCCTGATATTTTATGGTGGACCAGGGGTGAAATGCTACCAGTTTGCACTGGTTCGGGCAAACCGGTAGTAAAAACAATACTCCCGGTTCTTCCAAACCGGTATTTCCAATGATCAGCTGTGCCACGCGATTTATATTTGCTGGAAAGCAGGAAATCCTGCCTTCTAGCGAATGGCACAGCTGTTTCCTCCCCTCGCTGTTCTACTTACCTTCTCATTTTTCCACGTGAAGCGCACGTTCGGCACGCACTGCACAAGTGCACATGCACTGTGCATGTGCACGCAGCACATGTTTGGTGAGCACCATGCATGTGTGCGCAACAAACCAGTGGCAAACCTCGGAGGATTTCAGCACTGTGGTGGACAAATTAAAAATGGGGGGGGGGAATTCATTGTGAGGTTTTTAAAGAATAATGATCCAAGTGACTCACTGCATTCAATAAACCAGTTAATCCTTGTGTACAAATGTAATTCTTCATGGGGGAAAATGCATTGTCTCAGATCTGGTTACCTATTGTGGATTTTCAACTCAAGCCTTAAAAATCAAGGGATCTAAGGGGGCCTTATAAGAGATCACACAACATCCTGGATTTAGGCATATAAAAGTACAAGAACAGAAATTTTCACCTTTGGGATAGCAGCCTTTGGAAAAGACCTTTTTTCAAGAGGTGTAGAAGGGAAATAGAGTAAACTCTTTCAAGATTTCTCTGTGGAGAATGTAACTCAAATCAGCATTACATGTTTCACTCAGTTATCCATTGTACCATTCAAGGTGCTCTGAATTAATATCACCCCACTTTGAAAGTGGTGAAATTAAATTCTTCTAGATGTCATATGGAAAAGATTTTTTTTTTCTTATTAACTGATAAATCCTTAGAAAAAAGGCACAAAATGTTGTTCAGTGATGATTGTTTTAAGGAAACTTTGGGTATAAATAAGATCTTGTTATTCATATTAGAAATCAGTTAATTAGACAGATTAATTTCAGTTAATTGTAATTTGTTCTATAAGAATTTTGTTCTATCAAAAAACATTTGATTATTGTTATCAATTGGCTTTTTTCAAACACATTTTTTATAAGTAGCTGTCACATGCATTTTAACTTTCTTCATGAAAGGTAGATTTCAATACAGGGAGTTGAAGGAAAAGCTAGTTTACTTTTTAATTATGTAAATAGAGCTCTTCTTGGTTATCATTTCATTTATTGCAGTTTTCGAATTACAGTGTTTCATGTTAATTACTTTATGTAATTGTAATTTAGACTTGGTGTATGGTATACGTGATACTTATTTTTTAGACATTGAATTTGCTCCTTTTGGAACTAGTTTCCAGATCTAAATCGCAGGATGAAATTTGTTGTCTCTTTGAGAATGACAACATTTCCAAACATAGCCTCCAAATAATAGATTGCAGATTTTCAATACATTCAGGGGGTTCTGCATATTTTATGTCTTTTGTAAAGGAGGTGGAGTTGCCTTGTATGGGCAGAGTTCAGTTCAGGCTGATTGAAATAAATGTCATAATGTTACAGGGTTAGGGTTAGTATAAGGGCCTTACAAAGATAAAACAGTGCATTCTTTATTGTAAATTATTTAATATTTTGAAGAGTTTCATGCAGTTCTTTAAAAATTCCTTTCAGAGCCACCAACCTGTTCCCCAGATCAGTTCACATGTGCAACTGGAGAGATAGATTGTATTCCCATGGCATGGCGTTGTGATGGCTTTTCAGAATGTGATGATCAGAGTGATGAAGAAAACTGCCCCATCTGTTCAGCAACCCAGTTCCAATGTGAGAAGGGACAGTGCATCGACGCACATTTGAGATGTAATGGAGAAGTTGATTGCCAAGATAAATCTGATGAATCTTATTGTGAAAGTAAGAGCTGTATACTTTATCTTATGATAGACACATACACATTGTTAGATTCAGCAATGAGGGAAGAACATGGAACTATGCTTATACATATACGCCTATAGATCTCAGCCTAGTCAAACACGAGAGATGGTAAAAGGACTGACCCAATGCTTGGAAGCTGTCAGGGCCTGTATGAGAAGGGACAGTCTTAAAATGATCTCCTCCAAGACAGATTAGCTTTGAACTTCAAGTTCAAATGATGTTCACTGTGAATGGAGTTGCACTCCTCTATTCAGAGATGGTTTGCAACTTGGGGGCTGGCAGCTGTGACCAAGAAGGCTTTTGTTTAATTATATCTCATGCTCCAGTTGCGGTCTTTATTGTGGGGCCCTGCTTACAGTCCCTTTACATAGGGCTGCCTTTGGAAAGCATTTGGAAGCTATCAATGATACAAAATGCAAAGTCCTAGACAGTGATGGATACATCCCAATATTCTTGGATGGCTCGACTGTTTTAGGACTTGTCTTGGTTGCTGGTTGGCATCTGAATGCAATTCCAAGATTCTGGTCCTCATTTTTAAGGCCCTACGTGATTCAAGACCAGATTATCTGAGGGCCTGTTTTTCCCCACATTCATCTGATGTCCATTAAGATCAAATAAGGGTTGGTCCTCCAGATCCTGTCTTGTATAGGAATGCTGCTGGATGAGACCTCAGAAACCAGCATTTTCTATAAAACCTTCCAGACTCTGGCATGCCTTCCCTATGGAGATCTCTTTCTCTCCTGATTTTCAGGAAAGCAATTATGACTGCTTTCTTTCCCTCACAAGTGCAGACATAGAATTTGAATTGTTTTGTACGTTTTCTTCAGTGTATACTTTTGATCATTTGCTTTATGGTGAATGATTAATAAATCAAATGGGTTTTTGTTGCTGTTGTTAAGGAGATTTCTTGTTCAGTGAAGTTATTATTAGCCATCCAGAGCCTTCCAGAAAAAGCAGCATATAAATAAAGCAAATGTAACTAATTAATTAATCAAAAGTCACTGCCTATAGCAATAATTCATTATTGAGTTTTATTTTTATATTCTTGGTAAATAAAACACCCATTCCAAAAGTAGAATAAAACATTTTGCTTATGCACTCTTAAATGATGCCAGGCCATCCTTGTCACATTCCTCATAGCCTTCTATTCTTTCTTCCCCCCTACATTTTTAAAATTGTGTCCTCAAGCCACAAATGGGTTGTTCATCCCTGTTTTAAGGGGTTAGAGTAAACTCTACATTGACACTATGTTAATTCATCTTCTCATATCTTCGGTGCTTAACAGAAGACTGTGAGTGGTTTGCATTTATGTTTTCTGCCAAATGCTTGATTTCAAGGGGACTGAGTATAATGTTTATTTGTGGTTCTTGGAGGCTTATAAAATAACTGCTGTCTTGAAGAAAGTGATGTGTTTATTATTTTGTTTAGGTTTGGTTGATTTATCTTGAAAGTATTAAAAATTGTTTGGTGATTTTCTCCCATCCCACCCACCCCCTCACAGCTATTTGTCTGCAGAATCACTTTCAGTGTGCCAATGGCCAGTGTATTCTCAAAAAACAGCAGTGTGACTCTTTTCCGGACTGCATTGATGGTTCTGATGAACTTTTCTGTGATAAGGCACTTTTTACCGGTAAGTTGGTATTGTAAAAGGCTTCCTATTGTTAATTATCTTTACACAATTTGTGTTGGGCTAACATTCCCAGAATTCCCAGCCAATTTAGCCAACAGCTAGGAAATTCTGAAGCTTTTCAGCCCAACACAACTGGAAGCTACCAGTTCGTAAAGGCAAGTTTGGATCCAGGGATCACTGTTTATTCTCGAAGTCTAGAAAAGCAAATATAGTTATTTACTATTGCCGAGGCTTAATACTTCTATTCTTGAAATGTAATACTCTTCAATGGTGCTTTGCAGTTTTCAGAAAGCTGTCATTTTTTTTTCTTCAGATGTAGCCAAATCCACATCCTATGAAAAAACAACTGTATAAAATAAAGCTATTATCAAAAGGCCAAAGCAGATGCAATTCTGTCTTGTCCCCCTGGGCCTTTGGTGGCTGTTCAGATTGGCTTTAATCCCTGCATCGTTTATGCTAACCATAAATGCCATTTTCTGACTGTAGATGGTTTGATAATAATTCTGTATTTTCAATCCTAGGACTTCTGTATGTGTTGGGATTGAGGGAAAAATATTTAGAGATAGCAGCCCTCTAATAACCTCCAGAATGTTGTAAAAGGAATTGAACTGGCTATTTTCCATTAGAATGATTGCCATTGATAACTGTGTTGCAATAGAGATAAACTTATACAGAAAAGAGCCACAAGGGTCCTTGTAATAAAATGCTGTAGATTGCAAACTGGTCTACCCTTCCCCAATTTGGTGCCTTCTAGATGCACTGGATTACAAATCCCATCATCCCATGGTCAAAAAAGAAGACCAAAAATAATTTGGACTATGTATTCCTTGGGCCAATTTAATATGGGAAAACCACAAGTTATCATGATCCAGCCACCATCAAATCCCCCCTAATGGAATTTGCATATGAATAAAACAAAGTAAACATTGAGCAGCCTTTTGAACACTGAAAAGTACTGTTGAAGTTATGAAGAGAACATGCCAATATTGGTTTTATTTGAATGCTCCTTTCAATACATTAAAACGTGGGGGCTCCTAAGTGATGTTAGATTGGTTCCAGGTTTGAGGAGACCCTTATCAATGTGTTATAGTTGGGTTATAGTCAAAGGTGACACTTGTGGACTCTGCTAGTTGACAAAGGTTGCTAAAGTAGACATTGTGAAAGTGGGAAGGTATCACTCTCAAACCAGGAAAGGTGATACAGTTGGGGATTCCACATCTTTCTTCCTTTGCACAGTGTTGAAACACTTCAGTGCAAAGGTATGTGTATGTGTCTTGCTAGTAAGTTTACGGAAAGCTTCATTTACTGTGATTTGTAAAAAGATGATAAAAGGAAGGCAACGTCTGGTTTACTATACTAGACAGCTGATACGAGGTGACAGGAGAAAAGTTATTTATGCAGAACGTGGAGAGGGAAGTAAACTTTTAGTGTTTATTTCTACAAACTTTAATACAAACATTATTTCTAATAGGCTCCTGTCCTTCATATTCTCATTATTTGCTGATCCTTCTCAACAAATGCTACCCTTTTGGCACTGCACACATTGTTAAAACTTCTTTTGACGTTAATAATTTAAAATTAGTTGCTTTAGCCACTTGTACAGAAAAATAAGCACCCACAGTGATTGCGGAACCTTTGCACATAGGAGATGACCCGAAGTCATCTAGGATTGGAAGCACCATTCTGCACACGATTTGCAGTAGTGGGCTATTGATAGATATAAACTTTGGGGACAAACTGGAAACTTGGAATTGTTCCAACAGTATTACATTCTATAGAGGAGAACCTTTTCAGCCAGAATCTACAACATCAAAGATGACAACTGAACTCCTCTACTGGTAACTCACATAAGTGAAAAATTACTTAGAATGTAAATCCCATCAGCCATGTCTGGGTTATGTTGTTAGTAACTGGAAGCCTGTGCCAAAAAGGCCCTCTAATTTTTTTATACTAACATTTGTAGGGCTGTTAAAAAGGAGGAGATAGAGTTCTAATTTCTTTTCTTTTCTTTTTTTTCAGAAAAAATTAAATCCTCTAATGATTCTGGACCCCACAGTAATGCTATTGGGCCTGTGATTGGAATTATTCTTACCCTTTTTGTCATGGGAGGCATGTATTTTGTTTGCCAGCGTGTGGTTTGCCAACGTTACGCTGGGCCTAATGGACCTTTTCCACATGAGTATGTCAGCGGGACGCCTCATGTTCCCTTAAATTTCATTGCTCCAGGGAGTTCTCAGCATGGGACCTTTACAGGTAATAGTAACAGTGCCTCTATGTATTCCTATAATGTTCTTCAGATTTTGTTTTGTTTTTTTACTTTGCTACATGCTAAATAACAACTAGCTGTGGTTATATGATGATCTTCATTATATTGCTCCTGCTTTTGAATCTCCGGCCAAACTACTATTTTAGAATCTTCAAAAATAGAATGAAGGGCAATATTTTGAAGTGGATTCTTTCTTCCTTTGGAATGCCAGCGCTCAGAATTTGAGATCTTTTATTATTCTTTTAGCCATATCTTCTGCATGAGTAGTGTGCTTTGAATAGGATTGTTTGTAGATATGATGCAGAACTGTATGTGTTATAGGATATGTATTGCTTGTGCAGAGATCTTTTAAATTCTAATATTTAAGAAAATGTTCAAGTTTGTGTAGGAAAGAATTTCTGCATTTGAAAAGTTAAAGGAATTGCATTTTTTTAAAGCCTTGTGATAAAACCAAGATTCTGCAGTCCATATAGACATCTTTTACCACAGTAATTGCTTTGGTAAATTTCAGTGAGTATATAACCGAATAAGTATATTCTTATTTCTTCTATCCATATAGGCATCTCTTGTGGAAAATCCATGATTAGCTCCATGAGCCTAATGGGTGGAAGCAGCGGTGCCCCTCTTTATGACAGAAACCACGTCACTGGAGCTTCCTCTAGTAGTTCATCCAGTACAAAAGCCACATTTTATCCACAGGTAAGTGTTGAAAATTGTATAAGCCATGTTGCAATTATGATCTCAGTTCCTATTAGCCCTGCTTGAACAGCACACTTAGCTAGATAATTGTGGAGGAGGAAGGAGTTGCTATCATGCAAACATGAAATTTGAATCAAACTTAAGGAAGTTAGATTGGGTTCAAAGATCTCAGTTTCCTCTCAGTCAGCCTTCACACACCAATAGCTGATGGGAGCTGGAGAACAGTTCTCTATTTCTCACATATACCCAACTTGAACATTTATATTTAAGAAAATGCAACTTTGATGGCCTCCTGGAAAGGTCTATGGTAAAATTGTGGAGAACTGCTGTCCCCGTTTATCCTGGAGTACCAAGTTATTTCATGGAAATAAATTAGTATAAAATGTATGCTGATTCCTTAATGTAATAATTAGCAGAACATTTATTTATTCATATAACTTTAAATGGTGGCACATTAATAGAATGGTCCCATTGTTTTAGAAAAACATCTGGATTTGAAACAGATTCTCATAGTATGGTCTTTTAGATTATTACCCAAAGAAAGCACAGAAGGCCCACTTGTCCTCAGGCATCTCAAACGATTTCATTGATAGAAGTAGCTCCCATTGGACATTATTAAACTATTTCATTTTACATTCACACAGATTTTGAATCCACCACCTTCACCAGCTACAGATCGCTCCCTCTATAACACAGAAATGTTTTATTCTTCAAACATTCCATCAACAACAAGGTCTTACAGGTAATGGCTTTCAAAATCATTTGGCAGATTCTTTAACTCTTAGTTTTTAAATAACTGCTTCTTATTTTGCTTATATAACAGCTTTGGATAAAGAATACTTTCTTTTTCTAATAAAGCTGCTCCAGTTCTCAGCTTTGTACAGTTTGATTGGTGGAATCTTCAAACTGGGAAATAAGGCTTTGTGATTGGACTTAACATGGACATGCATTTTTAGACTGCTCAGGAAAACATGAGCACTAAGGACCCCAGTATGAGGGGTCCTTGGTGCTCTCTCTATTTGGTTGTTCCATTACCCAAGCTAGGTAACATCATCAGTTCTAGTAAGGAGTGGGGTTTACTCTCAGTTTATATTCTAGTGGCTTGCCCTGCCAGTGTGGGTGGGGATCTTGGAGGTTCTTTGGTTGGGCTGTTTACTGTTAGCTTCTCTGGCAGCTTCTTGATTGGGAAATATTGTTTACTTCTTGATTGTTAGTCTGATATTAAAGTTGGTGTTAATCTATGCTCATTTGGGTATTGATTGCTGTTCGGGAAGTGTTTGAGAGTCTTTTTGTTCCCTTTTTGGCGTGCTGATGATCTCTTTTGCAGCGTATGTAGATGTTGTCTATGTGTCTATTGAGGCTAATTTGCTGCAGATAAAAAGAAGTGGAAAGTCTCCAACTTCTGCGCTTTCCCAGCAAGCAGAATTTTGCTACAATGCTACTAATGTGTATCTTGTATTTTAGGCCTTATCTTATCAGAGGGATTGCTCCACCAACTACCCCTTGCAGCACAGATGTATGTGACAGTGACTACACCACAAGTCGGTGGAAAGCTAACAAATACTACATCGACTTAAACTCAGACTCAGATCCTTATCCACCTCCTCCTACTCCTCGCAGCCAGTACATGTCAGCAGAGGAAAGCTGCCCACCGTCTCCAGCTACCGAGCGAAGCTACTTCCACCTCTACCCCCCTCCTCCATCTCCTTGTACAGACTCTTCATGATTTTAACAGAAGGGACTTGTCTTTTCCTGTAAATATGTTTTTAAATATGAACAAAGATTTTAAATATATATTTTATGATCTAAAATGGGGTGGGAACTTATAAAAAATGTGAATAAAAATGAATGGGCCTGGGCTGTGAAAATTGTACAGCAAAGTGATATTTATGTTGATTTTTTTTAATTTAATAATCCATTCTTTTGTGCCATAGTTTGCCTTTGCATTGAAGTCACAACATTTAAATTGACCTCCAAAGGAGGTGAGAAGCAGAAAATAATATGCTTGGAACATTTTGAAATCATCTTTTGGTTCAATAAAGGGGAATGTGCCAAGTTATTTTAAATAATATAAAAGGCAAGAAGAAGTATGTATGAATGAATGAATGAAGGATGATGTTATTTGAAATACACACAAGGGAAATTCTTGTGTGTCTGTGTATGTCTGTATATGTGTGTGTGTCTGTGTGTATGGATTAATACTTGATCCTAGGTACTTAACCACAAAAATGGGCTTCCTATGCTTTCTTTTCTTTTATTCCATCATTCACTTTCCAAAAGAGTCACTGCATTAAAAAAGTGAACTTCTAGAATACGTGTTAGATTTATTACATTATTCATGATGAACTACTTCTCCCCAAATTAAAATAAGCATTCAGTCCTATTGGACGCATCACATTTCTATTACGAGTCTGTCAAATTCAAGGCACTGATTCATGTTTTATGTTTCTCTAAAGGCCCCCAATACAGCTCAGGAGATATGGAGGAGAGAAGAGGGAGGAAAGGAGGTGGTAGTCATGACAGAAATAAAAATGAAAAGTGGAAAAAAAGAATGAATCAATTTTCTGAAAGATTAAAATAGTTTAGAAAAATGTAATCCCTCAAAGATTCTTTTTCTCTCACGTCCATCTGAAAATTTTTTTAAAAAAAAATCTATAAAAATTAAAACACATTTCATCAATTAAAAACAGTTTATAAAGAGTTCATTGAATAGCAAAACTATTTATCCAAATTGATGCATTTGGATATTTCTTGAATAGGTGTCTGCCAAGACCCCTGGTTGTACAGAAAAAAAGCAACCTTTTCTCAATTTAAAACATAACATACACTGCCACCATATTCTCCACTGGGTAAGAATCCAAATTTTACCCTCTCTAACCTTTTATATATAATATTAGAGAGAGAGAGAGCACAGGAGTAAGGATCCTCATAATCAGAGAGAGAATTCAATAAAAGATCATTATATTTGGAACAAAACCCAGAAAGAAAGGTGCTTTTCATCACGGGTCAGGAAGAAAATGAGCAACACGTCTCGCATTACTGACTGTGCTTGTGCTTTGGTTTGATTACCTCACACAGAATGTTTGAAAGCTTGTAGAATTAGGAGACTGTGATGTGAACAAATAATGAAATATGATTGGAAAAAGAGGGAAAAGCCAAAATTACAGTATGTTTTCACAGCTGCGTAACAGCAGGTGCAGCCGGCTTTTGACAGTCAGAATCATTGACAAAGATGAAAATTGTTGTTTTTTTACATTTATAGCTGAGTTTTAGCAAGTATTTCTGGCCAAGTGTGAGGTGAGACTTCTCCAACCCCTGGCCACTTTTTCCAAGCTTATTAATAAGGTGGAGGTTGATCTCTGTTATTTCTGAATATGTTCTCATCAGTCTATTCCTAATTGTTTGGATATGGTGGTTTAATTCTGAGGACCTACAATTAGTATCTTTGAGTACAGGAGAATTCTGATCTCTCAAGAAACTTGTATTTTGCAGACATGCCATTTTACATTTATTTCCAAGTTTAATATGGGAGATAAAATATTAGAATTATTTATTTGTATGCAAAAATATCCTTACCCTGAATACTTTGGGGAGGCCAAAGTCGTTTGGGTGTATTGCCTATGTGTCTAGCACAAAAATAGTCCATAACAATGCATCTAGAGTACTCAGCTCAAAAATCATAACATTCCGTACTAATTTTAAATCATAGTAACATACTATTAAAAAAAACAATCCTTAGTAGCTCAAATTGGGTGGGAAGGTAATAAAGCCAGCTTCTTCTAATTCTAGGATTCTATTTCTAGCTTTGTTACAGATAAAGCTTGTATGTGTCTAGCATTTATAAAAAGATACCCTTTAATTCTTAACATTGCATGTTTTGCTTTACCATTGCCAGGTTTCTAAAATGCACTGCACATTAAAATTTGAATGAATAGTTTATTTTTTAAAAGAAAGTTAAACAACCATTGGTAATATTAACCTGCTTGCTGAAAAAATTGTACTGCATTCAGTACAGTGAATTGGATACTTTAAGCAGAGAAAAAATAACTAATGCTATCAATGTGAACAGAGCACTATAATACTTATGGTTATAATACTGAATATTTTTATTTTGCTTGCTATTGTAAATCTGTGTTAATCAGGAAAATTAAATATTCTACTTTCTTGATTAACATGCTAATTGGGAAACATCCCACCAAATTCAAATAAATTATTACATCTGCCCAACTGGAGTTGTTGTAGAATTGAGTGAAGTCAGAAATATCTTACCAAGAAATAATTGTCATATTTTCGTTACTTTAAATTATTTCTCTCTCTCCAATCCAGAATTTTAGCTAAAATATCTGATATCAGTAGTACTCTGGGCTATGATATTATCCATTTCTTTTTTGACATAGGTCTCAATGAATTACATTAAAAACTATACTATGAGTTTGGTTGTTTGCTTGCAGACAATTCTTTACCAAGGAGAAAACCACATTCCCACCAACACTGGTAGGGCAAGCTACTGTATATAAACAGAAAGCAAACCCCACATTTAAACTAGTATTGATAATATTATCTAGTCTGGTAATGAAACATCTGCAAATAAACAACCATGCTCAGAGCCCAAAGGACTTCACAGTTCAGTTCTCTTCTGTTGGAAAAAAGATACAGTTTACCAAATCATGAATCAGTGTGGAGATTAATTCTAATTTTTATAAGCTATTTTGAAATGATACCACATAAACTGTTGATTGTAATTTTGGCTTTCAAGAGCCATCTTAGTCTGGGATCATTGGCCATGTTGCCAAAGAGTTACAAGAGTTTTTTTTAAGCCATAGTTTGCTAAACTCTGATTGAATAAATTACAATTGCTAGGTTTATGCTAGGCCCGAACCAAATCACATTATGACTTAGCCCCATGAATATGAACCTTATCTTCATATTCTAAATACAATACATGTGAATATATGTAAATGTAACTGATTGGCTTTATTAAAATTTTAAAGAGCAAGTAACTCTTGTTCAGGTCTAGCCATAATGCAGTGTCAAAGGTTAACTTTCTTATATTGGCTTGCCATTGGTTAATGACTGTGTGGCATCTCACTACCCTAGGAAAATTGATTTGAATGTTTTATCTCTTCAAAAGTGATTGTTAATGTTGGTGAAATCTTAAGTAGCATATCTCTTCCAGCCAGACTGGGTTTTACTGTGTAGAAAGATATCAGATTGGATACCTAATCCCTGTATCTGATGTTTGTTTGGGTCCACTTAGATCCATCTTCATGAACATTAGTTTTTAAAATCCATAATTCACTGAAAGTAGTTATTGATCTGGACCTGAGAGCGAGCTTGCTCTTAGCAATTAACACGTTAGGACAACTAAGGCTTTTTGAAAGGAAAAGCTGGTCTTAATATACAACATATTAAAAGTCTTCATCTGAAAAGTATTTAAAGCACCTTTAGATATGGAGCTCAGTTCCCTGGAAGTTTCCTTTGCCAATTTTATGTGTGGATGTAGGTGGCTGAGGTATTGGATGGAAAGCAGAGTGTGGTGTCAAATTTAATTTGTAAAATAATATTTGTTGAAAATATTTTGTAAATAATGTAATTGAACTATTTGCAATTAGGTGAAAAACAATTGATTTTATTAAATAATGAATAAGAACTATTGGGCCTGGATTAAAATGGAACAAAATTAGGCTTGCCAAGTTACAAACTTGTGAATCCTCCTTTATTTTTGAGCCTGTTGAGCTCAACTAGAGGAAAAGTCAGCTAATAGCTTTTCCAACTTCTTTTTTTCTCCCTCAGGGCCTATTATATATCTACTTTTTGTGTTGTGGGATACACATTTCACTGCTCACATTACATCATAGATCCTTTAATAAACCATAGGTGGCTGATTTTACAGAACACTAAGCTATAAACTATTATTTAACAAATCACAATTGGTTCACCCACTGCAGTAAATCAAACCTAATCATCTTATGGGCTATTGCAATATGTGAACTTTCCCATAGGATCTTCTTGGTCATTGCACTAAGAATGAGGGAAGCAGAGTAACCAATTATGGAAAAGTGGAGAGGGGCGGAAGAACAGGAGAAGCAGTAGCTGGCTCATCCCAGTTTGGTGGGAACACAAAAGGGGGGAAATCATTGAATGCAACCTGGCAACCTACATTTTTAAGTGGGTTGTTTTTTACTGTTATATGTACATAACTCAGAGGGCATTCTAATTAGAAATGAAACCCAGGCTGCTTTCTGTATTGTATCTAAGTATTTTGCAGTTGCTGCTAATGTAAATGTACATGAAAATATGCAGATATTGCCAAGA
The DNA here is from genome assembly GCF_029215685.1 of Pituophis catenifer annectens. Classification (NCBI taxonomy): domain Eukaryota; kingdom Metazoa; phylum Chordata; class Lepidosauria; order Squamata; family Colubridae; genus Pituophis; species Pituophis catenifer. Next base: position 242,481,148 of record NW_027256881.1, on the reverse strand, counting down.
ATTGTTATAATAGACTCATGCTGATCTGTTTTATATTTATATTGTAAAGTGTATTCTGCAAACCTCCTAAATATTTTAGCTTTATATTCATATACCGTTTTGTAGACACAGTTTGTCACACAGAGAAAAAGTGCCTTTGGTCTTTTTAAACAACCTAGCATATTGACATAGGCAGATGATAACAAAGCCTTAAAAACGAAGCAACCTTTTATTCATTTGCTCCATTTGTTAGTTTTCCATCAAGCATGGTGTTGCAAATACGTATTGTGTTCAACTCATTCCAAGTTAAGGCATTCACAGGATGGTGGGACTAAGCTTGTTTGTATATGTTAATGCAACGTCACTAATTATGTGATTTTACAGAGAGTTGTGCTTGGTTTTTTGTTTTTGTTTTTTAAGAAAATATTTCAGAGAAATCTGGGAGAATTTTTACCCAGAAATTACAAAATTGGGAGCTTTAAGACACCCAATGTGCTCCTTTTCATTTCACTGTTTATATTTTATGGATGCTAAATATGCTATTGGTATAAATTTTTGTAAAATTATGTAACAAAATCTCTGTTATTAAATTAGATTAATGTACTTTCCTAAGGACTGGAATTCCATTTAATTTTTACTACAATAATATTGACATTTATATCATCAGCACAAGCTTTACCAAAATCACTATTTTGAATATTAATTGGGCAGCTGAAAATAGCCTTTTGTCATATTAATGTCCAATATACACCAGGATATGCAAAAGCCCCTTTGCCAACAATAAAAGAGAGCCCAATACTTGTTTGTCTTTTTAATTTTACAGTAGTGAAAAAAGCATAGTTTTAATACTCTGGGAATCAAAAATATGTGTATCTTTGACTGAGTCATACACTTTAAAAAGAAGACAATTTTTGACTTTGCAACCTGTAGTACCATAGGTGTGGGGTTTTACATTTTTATTTAAATGTCTTGCTTTTAGAACTAAACTTTAACAACTTGCTTTTCATTGCTTTCCAGTTTTATGTTTCTGAAGTTTAGATATAATGAAAGTTTAGGAATATGCTACATAAGCAGGAAGATATACTGAAATTAGTTATATTTGTTACCTCTGGAAAATATTTTATAGCAATGTCCTAGCTTTTACATTCCAGTTATATCAGCAATTTGCACTGTGGTGCCCACTCCTTATACAGTATGTAACACCTAAAATTTTGAAATCATCTCCAAATTACGAAGGACTTTTGTAATGAATAGCATTCTTTGCTACAGCTCAGAACTGATCCAGAAAATTCATTCTTTAAATTATTTTTTTTCCTTTTTTATTTTTATTTGTACCTTTGGGTCAGCAGTGACCCTTAGCAATTGCCTAGATGAGTCCCTGCAATTTCCTTGGCAATTTTTTTCAGAAGTGGCTTGCCATTGCCTCCTACTGGGGCTGAGAGAATGACTGGTTTAAGGTCACCCAGATGGCTTCATGCCTAAAACAGGATTAGAGCTCACAGTCTCCTGGTGCCTTAAGCACTATGGCAAACTGCCTCTTTTAACTAACACGTGGTGCTTAATTTGTCTCTGTGTAATTCTATAAAAATGACCTGCACCAAAAATATTTTTAAACTTTATTTATGAGATTTATATTCCACCTTTACTTGTACAACTCAAGGCATACATAATATTCCTTCATATTATCTACAACAACTCAGTGCCTGGTCCACAGTCAGTCACCCAGCTTCTGTGCCTGAGGGAAGACTAGCAGTCTTTGTTTCACATCAAGCAAATTTAATACAATTTATGGAATATTTTAAAATAGTTTTTGAAAGCTTTAAATCCATTATCCAGAAAATATATGCATTATTATTATTATTATTATTATTATTACTTTCTGCTACTAGAGAAGATACGTGTTATGCAGCCTCTTGAGTCTAAATGGTTTGTGCTCAATGTATTTACAGTTGAAAACAGATTCTAGACACTAATTAAATTGCTAGGATGGGGTTTATGAAAACCGACAACTCTTCTGTGTCCAAAGAATTATACAGGAAGGTTTGTGAAAATGAGCAGTGATTCTTATATAAATTTTAAAAAAAATATTTCCCTCCTGTGTTTTACAGAATGACAACATAAATTCTTCTTACTCCAGGCTGCTGAGTTCTGCTAATTTTAGGTAGTCATCTGTCACTGCTCACAGCCCTCTTGTTCATTATAAGAGCCCCAAATGACAAATAGGACATGGCTGCTTAATATACTGTACATATAAAACCACACAGTGGTTTCCATTACTGTAGTTTCTAAACATTGGGTAGAGCCCAAACAGATAAGTAATCTAGCTTCTGTCTTGTGGATGACCTTTTACTACCTTCCCTAATCTATTTTATTATTTCTTTACCTTCTGCCCATTCTCTTTTATCAACTGAGGTAGTATCTATACAGTACCTATACATTGAGTGCTTTTGACCCTGCTTTCCTGTGCTGGGAATGAATGGCAGTGTAAGTGTGGGCAACCACCTTGTCTTGAATTTGGACTGATTTAGAAAATGCCTGGCAGGGATGGGCAACTACTGATGGATCAGAGGACAGAGAACTGGAGGCGCCCAATTGGTGATGTGGCAATTTAATCAGAAAGGGCATGCCAGAAACAATATTGGCCTATGGAGGGTGGGTTAAGGGTAGGGAAAAAAATCAAGAGGTGAGACAAACATCTTTCATTTATATAATTTTTAAAAAAAGAACAATCTCCCAATATAGTCTGAGCTTTAGAAGGATCACTTGGAGCCTCTGGGTTGGTGCTTGAAGAACAGAAGATCCTACCTTTATTTTTGCAAACAAAGAGGAAAAAAATGTGCTATTGAAAACTGGCCATTTTCGCAGCCAGATTCCAGCAACCTGAATGGAGGAAGCAAATGGACTGCCCTGAGGAGGTGGGGGGGGGGTGATAGGGGCAAATGCAGGTTCTGTTGACTTAATAGAGAAGATAAAAGATTCTGCTTTTTAAAAACAGTATTTTGGCTTCTTTACCTTCAGCAAAAGGAAGGTGTGCCAAGCCAGTACTTTCTATAGCCATCCAGATTGAAGATTCATCATTTTGTTATGCTCTATTTGTTCCACTGACAGGAATGGCTGCACTTGATTAGCCAATAGGTTATTTTAAAATTCAGATGTTTTCTGAAAAGCACTGTACCCTTAAATCTCTCTCAGCCCCTTTGCAAATTTGGTTTTTTTCACCTCCCATGTTAAGCTAGGCTATTGGCTGGATGCATTTTGCTTGCAGGTTATAGCTCTTTTCTATGCCATTTTATGGCATCTGGAAATAATTTTACTTGAGCGTGCCTTTTATCAGGAAACCTGCCAGTGTCTGTTCTGACCGTTGCCTGCAGACAGCCAAACTCTTTGGAACTGCCTGTTCTGCCTTGATCCAAGCATCCATTTTGGGTTTATCCTGTTCTTCCCAGCAAAAACAACTACTGAAGAAGAAAACTTCAGAGAGTCCACAGCTCCCTTCAGAAACCATGCTGTGTATTCATGGCAGTGAAAAACTTATGATAGTGATTTCTAATGAAAGTCATGTGCATTGTGATTTATAGCTAATTATTTGCTTTAATTTGCCAGCTGTTCTGCTCCCACTCTGATGTGTTCATTAAATGTAGCTCCCATCACCCATATCTAAGATAACCCTGGGTCAGTTTGGCTGGAAAGGTAGGCCAGCCCATAGGGAAAGTGTCATGCTGCAGAACCCCAAATGAAGGGTTTTGTGCAATCATATTTACCTTCCTTTTTTTACAAAAAGATTTCTAGTTCCTCAACATAGGGCTCCCATACATCTGTAATTTTCTTCTGCTGGGAAACTACATCTTTCTGGTGCACAAGCCACATTTTGTTCTATTGCTCCCCACCCCACAAAGGTTTTCACTGCATTCTCTTTTATGGATTGTTATTGATATACACATATTAAATACCTCTGGCATTGCTGAGGATTCTTGTATCTATTATGGGTGCTTTGGAGAATAGAATAGAATAGAATAGAATAGAATAGAATAGAATAGAATAGAATAGAATAGAATAGAATAGAACAGAGAACAGAACAGAACAGAACAGAACAGAACAGAACAGAACAGAACAAAATAGAATTCTTTATTGGCCAAGTGTGATTGGACACACAAGGAATTTGTCTTGGTGCATATGCTCTCAGTGTACATAAAAGAAAAGAGACATTCGTCAAGAATCATAAGGTACAACACTTAATGATAGTTGTAGCGAACAAATAAGCAATCAAATCATATTAGGAAACAGTCAATATAAACCGTAAGGATACCAGCAACAGGATTACAGTCATACTGTCATAAGTGGGAGGAGATGGAATGATGAGAAGATTAATAGTAATGCAGACTTAGTAACTAGTTTGACAGTGTTGAGGGAATTATTTGTTTAGCAGAGTGATGGCATTTGGGGAAAACCTGTTCTTGTGTATAGTTGTTCTGGTGTGCAGTGCTCTATAGCATCGTTTTGATGGCAGGAGTTGAAACAGTTTATGTCCAGGATGTGAGGGGCCTGTAAATATTTTCACAGCCCTCTTTTTGACTCGTACAGTATACAGGTCCTCAATGAAGGTAGGTTGGTAGCAATTGTTTTTTCTGCAGTTCTAATTATCCTCTGAAGTCTGTGTCTGAACCGTTGGGTTGCAGAACCAAACCAGACAGTTATAGAGGTGCAGATGACAGACTCAATAATTCCTCTGTAGAACTGTATCAGCAGCTCCTTGGACAGTTTGAGCTTTCTGAGTTGAGTTGAGTTGAGTTGAGCTTTCTGAAGTCAGAGATGGAATTCTCTGCACAATTTATTTGTGAAGGGGCTACTCTTTTTAAGTGCTGAAGCAGTATTTATCATTTCCACCCAATACCCCATTTTTCAAAAGTTGCAGTTTTCCAAAAAAGATGAACACTGTATCTGTCACAACATAGAATATCAGAGTTCAATAAAATGCTGTGTATTTGCAGAAAGGCTGCACACACATTCATACACAAAAGTGCTTTGGGGATCTGTTTTACAGGAAAGTTTTCAATAAGGTCTCAGATGATAGCCATACATTCTTACAAAAAATATGTGGTGCCAATTGAAAAGGCGACAGAATCTGGAACAGAACCTAACATTAAATAGTTTTAAGATAAGTTAGCTTTCATCAAAACTAAAATGTGAGAACGATTTGTTGAACAGAACAAGTTTAATGGGATATTTCTGGTTAAATGCATTTGACACTTGGATCCTAATTCATATCCTACAAAAACATTCATTTCCTCAGCACAGTGTGAAGTGAAATTTGGAAAATAACTTTGGAGAATAATTTTATTCTCCCTTGGAGAATAAGCTGGCTGTAAGCAAATAAATTTGTCTTCTTTCTGCCTCATTTATACAAATAGGTATCTTATTTTTATAACAGTAAATTTTCATGTTTGTGACATCCAAATTCCATTACAAGGAAGCTTTTTACTATTGAAATCTGAAATAAAGCCAACGTAAAGGTAACTGAATACAGCTATGTAGAATCCCAAAATAAAAGCTTAAAAACAATTGCAGATATTAACTTATATTATTTTAATTTTCAAATATTCCATAAAAGATTAAATACATTTAGTTTAATCTAATCTTACAGAAAAAATGCTGTTTACAGGTCCATACAGTGCATAAAATTCATTTCTACTGATTGAAAACAAAGCCTTAGAACATGATTATCAGTATAAAATTGACAGACAAGAAAGAAAGGCTTCAGTTTAGCTAGGCTGATTGCAGTAGTCAATGTTTTTTGGCAGGCTGGCAACCAGCCATCATCTCCAGAGGTTCAGAATTCAAGTTTACATTTTGGTGAGATTTGTTTTTCCAAACTCAGGTGTTTTTCCAATTTGTGAAATGATTGAAGCCAGACTTCTTATAAAGCAAACGAGAAGTCAGTAGGTATTCTCCTGTTTCCTAAATGTGGAGTGTCAGTTTCTTTTGATGAATTAACCAGGCATAAATAACAAGAGGCCACTGTAGCCTATTCCTGGATTCTGTATTTAGACAAGTGTTTATTGTAGAAACATATTCTCCATACTTTCCATGAGTTCAAGCCATAGATTCTTTCTTTGGACAGATGTCTAGTACACATCAATAACAATTTCGTATGGTTGGATATGGGAACAAGAAGGTTCATCATTTGCAGGCTACACTCATCTAAATGAAATTTCTTTCTGAAGAGTCTAGGTGGATTCTTCCTCTCTTTTTTTCCAACTATAGTTTTTCTGCCCAATCTTTTGCCTGCTGTGTTGCTGGTCCACCTAACAGCTCTATGCACAGATCAGGTACCATGAAATACTATGTGTACTCACCCCGTATTGGTTCCATCTGTCATTGAACGAGGAGGCAGTACAGGTAGATCACAATTGAGCCCAGAATTTATGTTACTAAGTGAGAAATTTGTAAAATGAGTTTTGCCCCATTTTACAACCTTTCTTGCCACATTTAAGTGAATCATGGCAGTTGTTAAATTAGCAACACGGTTGTTAAGTGAATCTGGCTTCCCCATTGACTATGCTTGTCAGAAGATTGCAAAATATGATCACATGACCCCAGGGCACTGAAACGTCATAAATATCAACCCGTTGTCAAGCATCTGAATATAAATCACATGACCATGGGAAATGCTGCACATGTCATAAGTGTGAAAAATGGTCATAAGTCACTTTTTTCAGTGCCGTTGTAACTTTGAACCATTACTAAATGAACTGTTGTAAATCGTGGACTCCCTATATTACAAGTCAAAACATAGTATTCAAGTTTTGGTAGTGCAAGGGACAAGGAAAATTAAATGCTAAAATACTTAGCTGTTAAAGTAAACCCATTAGGCCATGTTTACTGTTCACACATAGTATTTATTAGGAGACATATCATGACAGCTTTAGCATCAATTTGAGATTATTATGACAAATCCCATTCCTATTTGGGCAAAGGTAGCAAGTGAGTCATAACCTGACAAACAGCTTGTCACTGACACTTGCTATTATATCACCAAAACTTATTACTGGGGCTGCCATGCTGTTTGGGGGCCATCTTGGTTGCTTCTCTTCTAGAAACATAGGACTAGTTTATCCTTGAAACAAAAAGAGTAAATAAAAGCAGGCAAGTAAAGCCCTGAAGACGTTTTTATTTCATCAAGCCGGCCTAGCCTAAATGGTTTTTAATTGGGATTTTAAATTTTATGGATTTGGGGTTTTAAATTGGGTAGCCAGTGATTTAATTCTTTTAATTATCTTAACTTTTGCATTTGTATGTTTTTTAATTTTGGCTGTTCACCGCCCTGAGTCCCTTCTGGGAGAAGGGCGGTATACAAATTAAATTAATAATAATAATAATAATAATAATAATAATAATAATAATAATAATAATAATAATAATGTAATGTCTGTAGTATTCTGGATTTCAACTTTGGCTGTGTCAGTCTCTGGTATCTTCATTATGTGGACCCTGAGAGCACAGAATTAAAATTTGAGTCCAGAAGGCGGCAGCAGATGATACCAACATCTGAAAGCTACCCACTGTAGAATGTGAGTGAATAAGAAAAGTACAGAACTCTATAAAAATATTGGAGCAGATGGTATTAGATTGCCCTCCAATGGTGTATTTAAACATTGCAGTCAAATGCTTGGAAATACAATATTTTAATATATTTTCTTTTGAACAAAAACAAGAATATTATAAAATCTCTCCACTGGTGTGCTTCAGTAGCAGATCAGACACGATTTTGAAGCAATCCTTCTGCCAACAAGTGAATATTTTAATAAGATTCCTCCTCCCCCTCATAGTAGCCACCAGATGTCCAGAATCAATCAATATGTAGGTCACCTATTTTTCCCTTTTGGAATCTGGCTCACTCCACTGCACTCCTGGATAAATAAAACCAGGATGGAATAGTGACTTTGCAGACATAGTGTGAAAAGATAAATTACTAAATAATTTTGACATTACTTTGGTAAATTTTAATGCCAGTCAGAAATGACTACAAATAATATGGAGATTCATTTTGAATCACCCAAACCAGAAAAGACCTTAACATGTGTACATTCAAACAGAATATTTATTATGTCAAGACAAATAATATGACACTTCAATTAACCCTGTCTTGTTTATTCAGAAACCTATTCTAAGATTTTCATTATTTGCACTTATATTATTACTTTGTTAACGGATTTCAAAATATTGGGATGGCCTTTGTAATGAATTAGAACGAGTGTGTATTTATTTGTACCATTGGAGTCTGCTTCTCTGTGAGTAGATTCTTAATACCTTTTCATCAACTTCCATGTGCGTGTTTATAGTTTAATGGACTTTTTAGATCTGATACATCTGGAAAGAAGCGATGGAGAAAGAAATACAATATAAAATTAAGTGTTGTTACAAGAATATTAATGCTGAATATAGTTTAGACTTCTGTGGAACTGTCTCTTCCACCAAGCACTGGGCTTTTGGTTGTGTGGATGTTTGGTCTGGTGCCTGGGGAGGGGACCTTTGCTTTTAACTATGTGTTATGGATGTAGTGAGCTGCCTAGAGTCATTTGATATGAGATAGGCAATCATTTAAGTCCCATAAATAAATAAAAAACTAAATTACTGGAGTTACAGTAATGGGAAGCATGACATGGGAAGCTTGATAGAATGAAGTGAAAGAAGCTACAGATGAGAAAAAATGCACAAAGGAGAATGATTACTGCTGAAAATAAGGATCAGGGATATAATGTGTATATAGAAAAAAAGATAATTGCAAGGAAATCGTCAAGGGATGACTGAGGTTAAGAGGCCAAAAAGAAATGCTATGAAGAGCGATTCTGATGGAAATAAAAATTGTTTGGAAGTAGATGAAAAGTGCTAAATAAGAAACCTCCAGGAAAGTAAATTTAAAAGCAATTTAAAGTGTGCCTATTGAAAGAATTGTACTATTACGTATTTAAAATGTAGAAAGATTCAATGTAAAAAAAACTGTAAGAGGTAAGTTTGTTAAGTGTGTCCTTTGACAAAAAGAGACAATTAGTAAACTTTGGAGGTGCAACATGATTGTATGAGAAATAGAGACTGGACACAACAGTTTTGCACTTCAGCAAGTAAGTGTGGGGAAAAGTTTATTATACACTTTGTTGATTTACAAAAAAATGTGTCATAAACTGACGAACAGGCTTGAATTTTCAAATATTTTGTAATAATATGAAGATGGATTGCTGATTACATTAAGAGCAGAATAGGATGGATGTAAAGCATGTGTGAGAATAAATGGAGTATGTAGCATTTAGCAGAGAATAAGGCATGAGGTGTCTTTATAAGCTTAACTCTTTTTAATGAGAAAATGTATAAGGAATGCTTAAGGTGATAAGTGTATTGGTTGGTGACATGATGTAGGTTACTTTTGTACATAGATAATGCCATAAAGGTAAAGGTAAAGGTTTCCCCATACATGCGTGCTAGCGTTTTCCAGTTCTAGGGGGAGGTGCTCATCTCTGTTTCTAAGCTGAAGAGCCAATGCTGTCCAAAGACGTCTCCATGATCATGTGGCTAGCATGACTCAACGCCGAAGGTGCATGGAGTGCTGTTACCTTCCCACCAAAGTGGTCCCTATTTTTCTACTTGCATTTTTTACATGGTTTCGAACTGCTAAATTGGCAGAAGCTGGGACAAGTAACAAGAGCTCACCCCTTTAGGCGGTGCTAGGGATTCAAACTGCTGAACTGCCGACCTTCTGATCGACAAGCTCAGCATCTTAGTCACTGTGCCACCACGTTGCTTAGATTATGCCATATTATTGGCTAAATATCTGAAGGATTTGCAGGTGAACGTTGAACAAATTCGGCAGTTGGGTGGATGCCACAGGTATGCAGATGCTGTGTTTGGGAGTGGGGAGAGAATGACAGGAACAACTTGTGACCTCCTGCCTGCTTCCCAATTGCCTTTGTGGAAAGCAGGCAGGGAAGGTTGCAAATGATGATTACATGGCCACAAGACACTGCAAGTCCAAACTGTGAACTTGTTGAAAGCAATTATTGTAAAGCATCTGAATCAGTGGTGGATTGCCCCTGGTTCGGACCAGTTCACAAGAACCGGTAGTAAAACCGGCGGGAGGCTCCGCCCCCCCCCCCCTGGATATCATCATCAGCGATCTGCACATGTGCAGAAGCTTCGAAGTTGCGAACCAGTAGTAAAGGTAAACAGAACCCACCCCTGATCTGAATGTCAGTAACATGACCACAGGGATGCTACAGCAGTCATAAATGCGAGGATCAGTCATCAAGTTACTATTTCAGCTCCACTGAAACTTTGAACCATTGCTAAACAATGTGGTCTTTAAGAGAATAGAAAACTGGCATATAATATGCCCCAAACCTTGGAGACATTATAATTTTACATTGGAGTAAGCAGTTGTGGAGAAAATAGTGATAGCACTGAGCAACAAGAATGAAACGACTGCAGAAATAATCCAGAACAGATGATGGTATTATTTTACAGCAACAGTTCACACTGCTAGTGTCCTGACCACTGCATTTTGCACCAATTGTAATTACTGGGTTATGTTCAAAGGCACCTCTCCATTGCGTAGGCTACAGAAACCTGGTCTTGTAGTGAGAGGCTCAAGTGAGGGCTTCGGGGCCCAGTTTAGGATTGCAACTGGTGCATCAGCCTAAAGCTTCCATGAAGGCCACTTGGCCACCTGTTCCTACAGGAGCAACTGTCCTGGAGGAGTCTGTTGCATATTCCCCATGTCAGGGGGTGGGATACCGGTCATTTCCTTTCCTCTCCTTTTGTTCTGCTGCCACTGCTACTCCCCTCTCAGGCTTAGAATCTTTCAGTCTCTAAATAGACATTGTAGGAGAACAGCAGTCTGTTCTTTTCCAATCAGCAGATTTTATTAGAAGTCATGCCCTTTCGTGAGCTTTTAATAAAATGTGTTAGTTGCTACCAGACTTCTGATTTTTCAGTCCCTAAGGTAGTGTACTGAAACTTTATGGGGAAGATATCGGGATAACCTAAGAAGAAACAGGTTTTTATGAAATAACTAAAACTTAGTTTTTCCAACAGGTTTAATTATGTCTACAAATAAACTTAGCCCAGCCATAAATCTATTCCTTTTTTTAAAAAAAAATATCTTAAACATTTAAAAAAGAATATAAACATAAAGCATGATAAACATAAAAAGAATGAAAAATATGCAATTATAAAACACAGCAAATAAGTACAGAGTTTGTGCTATCAAGGGGATTCCAATTAGTCAACAAATTCTACTGCATATAAAATTCTACATCACTTTCTAAAAAAGAGTCTAAGCTTTAAACTAAGAAAAAAACCATGTGGTTAAGACTACCAAGAATTATAAAGTATAACAAATGAGGTCAATGTGAGGAATCTCTTGATTCATATGGATGCTCCCATGCACAGCCAAACCACTCCCACCCAGAGGGGACTTTGATTGACATGCATCAAAGCTCTGCTCACTGTCCAAATGGCAGATGTTTTTGTATCACTTTGTGTCCAGCAGTCCTGGTGGTGCCTATAAATTTCTCTCTTTCTCTCTTCTCTTTTTCTCTGGGTCATATAATATATGTGGCAACTTGAAAGCTTTGCAGGTTGACATTTAGGGCATCTCTCGGAAACTTCACAATATGTGGGTATATGCATAATTTTGTATTTATTTATTTATTTTGTTGCATTTGTGTAGTGTATATTGGAGATGGTGACCCTTTGAGAGCTGTATGCAACGAAATTTCATTTTAATATACATTCAAACTGACAATAGAGTTATTCTAAATTCTAAGTTTCCCCTCCCAAACCCTCATTCAATCCAAGGGCTGTGCTGTGCCATTTGTATTTTTATTTGTTGAGTTGGTTCTTTTAAGTTTAACAATGAGGAGAAAGAAAGAAATAGCCAGCTCCATAGATTCTCTTCCAGTGCTGGTGGAAGAAATCTCTCTCTCTCTCTTCCTTCCTTTTTTTTTTTTTTTTGCCCACTGCTAATGCTAAAAATCTGGAACTGTCTCTGGAGATTCTCAGTCATCCAGGGTGTCCCAAAGGTGCTTTTTCAAGAGGCAACTGGACTTTCTTTGTTTTTCTTTGAAGACGTTTCACTTCTCATCCAAGAAGCTTCTTCAGCTGACTGGATGGTGGGGGAATATCAGAGCTGAAGAAGTTTCTTGGATGAGAAGTGAAACGTCTTCAAAGAAAAACAAAGAAACTCCAGTTGCCTCTTGAAAAAGCACCTTTGGGTCAGTCTGGAAAGCTTTGGCCCCGCCCTGGATATCATGGATTAGGACCAGTTCCTTATTATGATTATCATAACAGGTAAATTTGCAAGAGTTCCTGTCAACCAGTCTTAACATAAACCCAGTTAATGGTGGGGGAGGGGGGAGAGATTGCGGAATAGCGGAGATAAGAGGATTTAAACGTTGGTGTGTGCAACTCTGTGGTGGGGGAAAATATAATTACAGCCGGTGTTTGAGAAAAATGCTGTCGTTATCACAACAAACTTGTGAAGACCTTATTTTTCACAAGGTTATATATAACCAATAAAACTGGAGAATGCGGGCATCGATCCCGCTACCTCTCGCATGCTAAGCGAGCGCTCTACCATTTGAGCTAATTCCCCTTCGTAGTGGAAGGGTTGAACTTGCTTAGAAATGCCATTTTAACTGACCGACAGATTTCTAACTCCTCCCCCAACTGTGAAAGAAGTCGTTGTTGTCAGGCAGTTCTTGTTCTTTAATTTTATGACGTTAATTTGGACTCTTATGTTGTCCAATAGGACAGCACGTTCGTTAGTAAACAGCGCCGTGGGAGGAAGCACTTCAGCTCTGCCCCCGTGACTTGCAATTGGACTGAGCCCTAAAACGATTGGCTCCCATTGGTTTATTTTTAAACGGAATGGGACTTAGTAGTTGGGCCATCTGAAAGTCTTTCAAAATGACGTACAGTTGTTGCTAAGGCGTGACGGTGGGAAGCCGGAGTCACCCATCCGAATACGCTGATTGGTTAAATGAAGCCGTGACCCCGGCCTTTATCCCTTTGTTACCCAATAGCGAATCGGTTTCCTTATGATCGACTACGCCCTGGAACCAATAGAAAACAGAAAGTTTAGCCACCGTCCAATAGAAAAAAATCCTGCTGGGCGAAGGCGTGACCTGTGTAAGGTTGATTGGCAGGAATGGGGGGACGGAGACAGGAGAGTTCGAAGAAGCCGATATGACCGCCATCTTGAAGAGTCGATGATGGTAGGGAGCCGCAGTTTTCCCGCCTGAGTGCGGCAAGGGGTTGGCTTGCCCGAGCGGGAGACCTCTTCGTTGAAAGGAGTTCATCTGCCTTCGGGTAGGAGCTTGCGGCCGCCCATTCTTCCAGGGCAGGGGAGAGCGGAGCGGGGCGGGGGTGGCGGCAACGGTGGCTTGCTTCGTTGAAGAAACGCGTCGGCCGCAGGAAGCAGCAGGAAGGCGGTCCTGAAGGAACCGGAGCTGGGAGGCCGGCTTAGCCTTTCCGTCGCCACGACCAGCCCTTCGGCGTCTTAGAAGCGCGGGGGGTGGGGGTGGGGGGCGGAATGCTGCCCTCTGGCTCGTAACTTGGAGCGGCAGCGGCCTAGTTGTCCGGTTTGTTTTGCTTCCTGAGTGCACTCGCCCCCCCCTCCCCCCTCCCCGGCCTTCGATTCTGTGTCGCAGCGGGCCTGCGTCCTTTCTCCCTTTACTGGCGGTGGGGGCGAGGGGGGGGGAGAGCAGAGAACTCCACTCGCCCCTGCCTTGTGGGTCGAGTAGGATTTCCATAAAGGGCCCCTTCCCCGACAGAATGAGGGGAAGAACCTCCAACACGCGTTCGTGCATTCCCACGTATTCTTGTTTTCTTGCCACCCGCAGGCTTCCCCCGGCAGTCCTTTGGTTTCCTTTCCCTGGGAACGTAAGGAACGCCATTCATGTCCTTTTCTGTTGTTAGATGAATGGAAATTAAAGCGATCGTTTGAAACATAATTTCTTTTTCTCCTTAATTGATACTTTAACGTGTCTCGGTAACTTCTGGACTCGAGATTTGAGGTCAACTGCTTGTAAAAGTAGAGAGCTAGGCTGGTTTTTAGAGAGTGGTTGCCTGAAGCCAGGATTTTGATTTGTCAGAATAGCTTCAAATTCATTTCTGTTAACAAATAATACGTTCATTCTACATTAAGTGAAGAAGGATCGAAAATGTATTATCCTGTGTGAATATGTTAGTCTAATTTTTCCCCATTGCCTTTAAAACATTCCCCGGGCATAAGGGAAAATATTAACTTCAGCTGGTTTTTGTTTTTAAATGATAGTGCTCTAAAATCTTTTGAAGTAATCAGTAATTATTTTCAAAGTAGAGGTGTAGGTCTCTTGCTGCAAAATTGAATCTTAATAGCCAGGGATCTTAATAAAATGCTGCACAGCGTTTATGTTAGTGCTGTTTCAGTTCAACAGTGCTAATATCTAAACGGCATAATCATTTTTAGAGGTGTCTGTGAGTTACTGACATTGTTCTATACAACTTTATTTAGTTTCCACCAAGTCGGACAATGTTGGCATTCTTTGGGGCCTTTCCATCAAGCAATGTATCTAATGGGATTATGGGACCCAAGAAGTGTGACTTCTCTAATCATGGAGTCTGCTCTGCTTAAAAGCTTCTCTCCCTTTCCTGTCCACCAGATTAGGATGGCCCAAATCATATTGACATTTTGTAAGGCTCTTAAAGTCTTGCTGTTCCTACTGGTGTAGGGCCTGAGTGCTGAATGAATCCATCTCTAGGAAGTGGGATGTTATTTTGGTTAGTGTCTTTGATCACCAATTTATTTGGTGGTTTTGATATGTATTGTTTTATATATTTTTTTATTTATATCCCTCCTAGAGTCACTGGGAGTTGGGTAGCCATAAATCTGAATAAATAAATGTAGCAGGGTAAATATAAATTAAATATTTAATAGTTGTAGCTTTAAAGTTGCATTGAGCCTTGGTGGCGCAGCAGACTAAAGCACTGTTAAGTAACACCAGCTGCCTGCAATTACTGCAAGTTCAAATCTCACCAGGCTCAAGGCTGACTCAGCCTTCCATCCTTTCGAGGTAGGTAAAATGACCCGGTTTGTGGGGGCAATAAGCTGACTTTGTATAAAAAAGAACACCGTTTGGGGCCCCCGAAAGCAGTACTAAGCAGGTATATACAAAAATATGAAGGCTATTGCTTAACGCATTGTAAGCCGCCCTGAGTCTCCGGAGAAGGGCGGCATATAAATCGAACTAATAAATAAATAAAATATGTCTGCCAGGTATTTTGGATAGTTACTATCAAATTTGATTGACCATGCTGTAATAAATAATAGTGTAGGAGTTTTCAAACTAGAGGACAGGAACAGAGTGGGCCATAGTTGTTTCATATGTCTGGAAGTTAGTGATCTCCAAGATGCTAGTGCTAGACACAACCATGTATAATATCCAGATGTGACTGACTTCAACAACTTTTGTAGTTTCAGCACTGATTCCTGCCTAATTTTATCTTTTTCCCTCTTCAAAGATGTCTTTCCCTAGTATGTTTGTCATGTTATATCTTGATACTCAACCCACTGCAAACCTTGTGTTGATATCTTATAACAGGAGGCCAGCATGCTCTACTGCATATCTTTCTGGAGTGTATTCGTTGTGTGCTGGACTCCCTACTTAGACTTTCTCAGGGTGTGAAGGTAGTTTTCTATGTTGTGGATGTTATTTGCTTCTCAACTGAGGGATACATCCCCTCCTTCAGGTACCTGTCAAATGGCATGCTTATTTCATTATTTATGCATCTGTTACTGGTGAGGTTATCACATAAATTCATTTTTTCATGAGGCACTCATATTTTTTTAGTTTAGGGCATCATTGCACCACAAAGTTTGAGAATGTCAATTTTCTAAATAATATGAGTTGTAACTAAGAAGTATAAACAACTCTAGATATGTGGTAAATTTTAGACTAGATTATTTCCATTCCCAGACTTTAATGTAATTTTGTATATTCATCCAGCAATATTAGGGTCAGGAAGGATTTGTTTAATTGTTTTTTTTTACTTTTTTAATACCATGTGATCTGCTTTGTTAGTATGAACAATCAATATTTTAAAACCATTGATCCTTTCCTCCTGGCATCTCAAGTTTGATTTGTGAAAGTACTAGTCTTCTAGGTTTGAATTCTTAAGTTCTGTTTTCATACATGTGCTATCTGTGATTCTTGCACCTCTCAATTCTGTAAGTAGTATTAAAAAAGTTATATTGGCTAGAGAGTGTGGTGTAATTTTCACATTCTTTACTATTCTCTGTACTTCCACATTGAAAAGATAACATTGCTTTCAAGTCAAGCTCAAGTCCTGTTGTTTTACAGACTTGACCCTGGAAGTTTTATGGCAACAATACATAAGTAATTTACCATTGCCTTGTGCATGACCTTCCTGCAAACAGGTTAGATCCTGCTTGTTTTTTGAGACTAATTGCAATTTGGAGATCTATATTGGCATCCATCTTAATTAACTAAAATTATTTTGGCAGTGTGGTTTTTTCAGTTGCTTTGAGAATTCATTTGATTTATCTTTTTTTCTTTTTTTAAAAAAGTCAAAGCTATTTTTACTGACCTATATATTGGAAATGGAATATTTTTATTACTGAGATCTACTGTATGTAGGATGCAAAACATCCAGTAATGAAATTCAGTTCTGTGAATCATACAAGATAGGGATTGAGATTGTGATTTTTTAAAAAATTACAGTTAAAGTTATAATCCCAAAGAATTTTAAATCGCTTCCATATTGCAGCTTTAAAAACAATGTATCCATGGATTTAAAAACAATGTGTCCATGGATCACCAGCTCAAGTGGAAGGAATTCTACCTTACGGCTGTAATCATATATACTTGATTGCCTGAAAAAAAAGGGCCACTGGATTCAAAGCACTTTTGATTAAAAATGCAGAGGGATGCAGAAATTTGCGTGTTCTATTTTTCTGAAAGTTACTTGAAATAAAAGGCAGAAGTATTCTTAAATTCAATGCGCATTCTAGCAGGTTATGCTGTTTCTCTAATTGCACAAGTGTGAAAAAAAGATAATAGATAATGCTAAAACCATTCTTAAGTAGAATTCAGATGAGTCTTTATTTGCTGAAATTAACTGGGCAATAAACTAGTCCTAGTCAGTGTGGTAATATGTCTCTAAAACAAATAGTAAATTAGTGATACTAGGGTTTTCTGCTAAATGAAAAATGACACTAGAAATTCATGATCAAAATGTTTTTTATGCAATATTTTTTCTGAGAAAATATTCTTAATTTAGAATCATCTTTGACAGAAGACGTTGAATTAAATGAGGCTGCAGTGTTTGAGATAATACTTTTTTGTTTACAAAGATAACCCCCCCCCCCCAAAGTTACTGATCATGCTGCTGGTGAAAGTGTAGAGGTGAACAAATGTTTTTTCGTGATAGGACACACTGTAGCATTTGCAATTTGATAACGAATACATGGGGGAAATGTTCACTTCTTTATGCCGTTTTTGATATAATTCTAGCATCACTGTAACTTCTTTTTAAAATGTTGACAAGAAAGATAGCCTGATAAGATCTAAAATGCATAATTTAGCTTCACTCTATTTTTTATAAAATAATACTTTTTTTTTTTTTTTTTTTTTTTTATTTTGAATTTGTATACCGCCCTTCTCCCTGAGGACTCAGGGCGGTGAACAGCCAAGTAAAAACATCAAGTACAAATATTAAAATACAGTTAAAATATACATATATAAATTTGGCCCCATTAATTAAAAACAATAAACAAAACACTTAAAAACACTTAAAAAATTAGGCCAGCCCGGCTTGCTGAAAAAGGAAGGTTTTAAGGGCACGGCGGAAGGCACCGAGGTCTTGGATTCTCCTTATCTCTGGAGGCAATTGATTCCAGAGGGTAGGTGCCCCCACAGAGAAGGCCCTCCCCCTGGGGGTCACCAGCCTGCACTGTTTGGCTGATGGCACCCCGAGGAGGCCCTCTCTGTGGGAGCGCACGGGTCGATGGGAGATTGTCGGTGGCAGCAGGCGGTCTCGAAGATAGCTAGGCCCTATGCCATGGAGCGCTTTAAAGGTGATAACCAACACCTTGAAGCGCACCCGGAAGACCACCGGGAGCCAGTGCAGCTCGCGCAGGAGCGGTGTTACATGGGAGCGCCAGGCTGCTCCCGTCACTACCCGCGCTGCTGCATTCTGGACCAGTTGGAGCCTCCGGGTGCTCCTCAAGGGGAGCCCCATGTAGAGAGCGTTGCAGTAGTCAAGGCGAGAGGTGACGAGGGCATGAGTGACTGTGCACAGGGAATCCCGATCAAGAAAGGGCCGCAACTGGCGGATCAGGCGAACCTGACAAAAGGTCCCCCTGGTTACAGCCGTCAGATGTTCCTCCAAGGACAGCTGCCTATCCAGGAGGACTCCCAGATTGCGAGCCCTCTCTGTGGGGGCCAACGACTCGCCCCCAATAGTCAGTGATGGAGTCAACTGACTATATCGGGATGCCGGGAGCCACAGCCACTCAGTCTTGGAAGGGTTGAGCCTGAGCCTGTTCCTCCCCATCCAGATCCGCACAGCCTCCAGGCACTGGGACATCACTTCAAGGGCATCGTTGGGGTGGCCTGGGGTGGAGATGTACAGCTGGGTGTCATCAGCGTACTGGTGGTATCTCACCCCAAAGCCACGGATGATCTCGCCCAGCGGCTTCACATAAATGTTGAACAGGAGGGGCGAGAGGACCGACCCCTGAGGCACTCCACATATAAGAGGCCTTGAGGTCGACCTCTGCCCACCTGCCAACACGAACTGCGACCGGTCGGAGAGAAAGGAGGAGAACCACCGTAATACGGTGCCCCCCATCCCCAACTCTTCCAGCCGGTGCAGCATGATACCATGGTCGATGGTATCAAAAGCCGCTGAGAGGTCTAACAGGACCAGAACAGAGGAACAACCCCTGTCCCGAGCCCTCCAGAGATCATCAACCAACGCGACCAATGCCGTTTCCGTGCTGTGTCCAGGCCTGAAACCCGACTGGAACGGATCTAGATAGGATGTTTCCTCCAAGAATTGTGGAAACTGTCGCGCGACCACACTCTCAACAACCTTCGCCAGGAAGCGAAGGTTGGAGACAGGACGATAGTTGGCCAATATTGCCGGATCCAGGGACGGCTTCTTGAGGAGAGGCCTCACCACCGCTTCTTTCAAGGCGGCGGGGAAGTGACCCTCACTCAACGAAGCGTTGATAACACCCTGGAGCCAGCCTCGTGTAACCTCCCGGGAGGCCAGTACCAACCAGGAGGGACACGGGTCCAGTAAACATGTGGCCGCACTAAGTCTCCCCAAAATCCTGTCCACATCATCCGGAGTCACAGCATCAAACTCCTCCCAGGTAACATTCTCAAGACTATTCCTCGTCACCCTGCCCTGATCTACCCAGTCAGAGTCCAAATCCCCCCGGATCTGAGCGATTTTGTCATACAGGTATTGTCCGAAATCCTCCGCCCTGCCTTCCAAGGGATCCTCCCGCGCTCCCGGATGGAGCAGGGAGCGGGTTACCCTGAACAGGGCGGCCGGACGATTCCCTGATGACGCAATAGAGGCGGAAAAGTAGTTAAACTTTGCCGTCTTTATCGCCACTAGGTAGGTCTTAATATGCGACCTTACCAGTGTTCGGTCAGATTCAGCGAGACTGGCCCTCCAACCACTCTCTAGGCGTCTTTTCCGGCGTTTCATCTCCCTCAGCTCCTCGGTGAACCAAGGAGCCACGAGGGATCGACACCGGGTCAGAGGCCGCAAAGGCACGACTCGATCCAAGGCCCCACCAGCCGCCCGATCCCAGGCAGTTACCAGGTCCTCGGCCGAGTCGTGTGCCAGATCTTCAGGAATTGGCCCAAGCTCCGTCTGGAACCTATCAGGATCCATCAGGCGCCTGGGGCGGATCCATCTAATTGGGTCCGCCTCCCTGCGGCGGGGTGTAGCGGTTCGAAGGTCCAGACGAAGGAGTGAGTGATCTGACCATGACAAGGGTTTCATGTCTATATCCCCTATAATAAGACCACTCAACCACTGGCCAGAGACAAAAATCAGGTCCAGTGTGTGTCCCCCCCTGTGAGTGGGGCCATGAACTAACTGGGTCAGGTCCATGGCCGTCATGGAAGCCATGAACTCCCGAGCCATCTCTGACGTTTCACCAACGGACGGCAGATTGAAATCACCCATGACCATAAGCCTGGGTGTATCAACTGCCACCTATGATTTTTTAAGTTCAAAATAGGGTATGAGATAAATAATAGTTTTAGTGGTCATTTAATATCTAACAGCATCTGGATTTTAGGTGAAAAAGTTGATATAAAGTAATTCAGCTTTAGTCAGGTGAATTATTTTCAGTTTAGATGGAAAATGTCAGCTCTAGGACAAACATAATTAGTAGACATGCAATAATGTAATATATAGATAAAACTTAAATATTTTTAGAAATTGTTTAGGTTAAAAAATGCAGGAGGGACTATATTCATTTTTTTGTTCTTCCTCTTTAGCAGAATGCTGCCCAAAATACATAAATGGGACTACATGAAATAAAATTATTTCTAAAAAATGTTCCATCTTTCGTATCTAGTGCTATCTTTTATGGTTATGAAGTAGATTTTGGCAGAATATGATAGGATGTGCTGGATGATGAGGAAAAAATCTGGAAGTTTTTCATAAATTCAGGTTACTGATCTAATTTATATATGATACTAAACTATTATGGATAAAATGTGCTCTTTGTGGTGAGTTTAGAGGACACAAACTATAGTTTATGTGTGAATGCAGCCATTACGAAAAAGAAATAATGATGTGTGAGAGAAAAGCAGGTTGCTTTCGATTATTCCTCCTTAAATACCTGTGTTTCCCCAAAAATAAAACCCCGTCTTATATTTTTTTGCCACCAAAAAAGGCACCAGGTTTAATTTTCTGGGTGTGTGTGTATGTGTGTCATCCACTGACTCATCTCACTTGCGTGCGTCACTCCTGGCCTCTTTTTCACTATCAGAGGCTTTCAGGAACTTCTTTGTCCAGCAAGGCTTTCCTGAAGGCCTCTGCAGTCGATAACAGAACTCTGGATCAATCCGGAGGTCTGTTATCGGCTAGAGAGGCCTTCAGGAAAGCCGGCTGCAGCAGAAGAAATGGGCCGAGATGTGCAAGGCCTGGCTGCAACTATCCAGAGGTAAGTAGTAGGGCAGCTCCACACACCCCATCCCCACCCTAGCTTAATTTTTATCTTTGCACCCTGAAGTGGGTGGGGTTTTAGTTTGGGGGTAGGGCTTATATTGGGCACATGTGTAAAAATCAAGTTAGGATTTACTTTCTGAGTAGGTCGTATTTTGGGGGAAACGGTATAAAATTTCTTTCTGTATACCTGTAATATGTTTGCATTTTTTAAATTTTTTGTTGCAGGGTAGAATATTGTATTTTACCCTAATTTCCAGCAGTATTACTTAAACAAATATAGAAGTTTGTTCTTGAGTTTAATGAGTTCTATATACATATAGTTCTCAGGATACAACCATTGTTTAGTGACTGTTCAAAGTTACCAGTGTACTGAATGAATGGTACTTAGCCATTGCAGGGTTTCCATAGTCATGTGATCATGATTTCCAACATTCCCTGCCACAAACATAGTCAGTGGGAAAGCTGGCAGCAAATCAGACAGCACAGTCACATGAGATCCTTGCTTAATGACTCATGCTGGAATTGCCATTGCTAAGCGATATGATCATATGACTTTATGCTTAGCAACGGAAATTCCAGCCCCAGTTGCCATTGTAACTTGAGGACTATCTGTAAATATATTGATGCACTTGTTCAGTTTGTTTTTGTTAATATATACTAACAGTGTAAACTGAGAAATGCAATTAGTAATATATTAATGCAGAGTGTAGAATGTTTAAAAAATAGAATCTCTTCTCAAAATGTATGTGAAGGTCATTTGAAATAAAATAATCAAAATTAAAAATTGGGCAGCATGGGCCTAAAAGGCAGGGTCTGATAATTTTAGAAACTTCAGTGCCTTAATGCATTTAATTACAAACCAGTCTGTTTTAAATACTAGTTCATTTAAAGGAGAACATGAATAAGTATTATGTAATTTCAAAGTCTATGCAGCAAATGCTGTAAGTATTTAAGAACTTTTTTTGGATTGGTTGCAAAATGTAAAGTTATATCAGATGCTTAATCACTAATAATCTATTTAAGATTGATACAAGTTTAGTCCAAAGTACATAATAAAACATTTGCTGAGAAAAGACTACATGGGATGACCTATGTATATTTATTGAGTTCCACAGAAAAATATATATGAAAAAGAAAGCAAATTATTAAAAAGAGCTTATTAACTATAGTGAATGGATTCATATCAAATAAGCCAAAACTAAATGAATCATGTTATGATATAGTATGTTGTATAAACCTAATCTAAAAATCATTTTTCTTCTTTTTAAAGGTGTTAAGCTTCAGTGTCTCCAGTCTGTAGGCATGTGTTTATTCTCTTTAGTATTTCTGAGCAGTTTCACAAAAGGAGGAGAGAGTGCTAATCATCTTACTTCAGTAACTTTTTTGGTTAAATTGTCTTGATGTCCTATGCCGTAGTTTAATAGAGGAGGCAGAAGTTAACCTTGTTGAATTTGGTTTTCAAGAAACTTAAGAGCTATCTCAGAGGTAGAAGCAAATGTACAAAGAACAGGGAATGTTCTGAGCAGTTGATCTTGTTTCTAGTTTAGAACAGTGTTGAGTTCATCTTTATAAATATTTATTTTACCATAGGATACTTCTAGGGTTCTTGGTTTTAGCAACCTACTGTATTTTTCGGAGTATAAGATGCACCGGAGTATAAGACGCACCTACCTTTTTTGGCGAGGAAAAGAAGAAAAATAAATCTGCCTCTGCCCAATTTTGCCTCGTTACAGCAAACAGCCTGCTTTACTTTCATTTTCGTTTTCAGCATAGCTTGATTAGCATAAGGAAAAAAAAAATCTGCTCCAGCAATTTACCGCTTTGCAGCAAGCAGCAGAGCCCTGGGCAAAACATCCGAGAGCAAATCAGCTGAGAGTCCGGAGGCCAATCCAACAACTTGTGCTAATTAGCCTGTGCTGAAGCTGAAAGCTGTTTTTCCTTGCTGTTTGCTTGCAAGGAGGTAACTGCTGCGAGGCAGAGGCCAAAGGGTGGGGGCCAATGGGTGGGCGGGGCTACATTTGGTGTATAAGATGCACCTCAATTTTCACCGCCTTTTAGGGGGGGAAAAGGTGCATCTTATACTCTGAAAAATACGGTAATTAAATGGATAGTTATTTTCTTGTTGTTAAAAAACTGGAAGCCAAAGAGCCATTGCCCCATTTCAGATCTGCTGCGCATGCGCATGAGCAGCTGATTGGCAGTTGGATCGGCATCCTGGAATACCGACAAATCAGCTGTTCCAGGCTGCAGAGATCATCGCCGCCTCCACGTGCCCCATTTTTGGCCTCCGCGCATCCTGTTTTTGGCCCGTTTCAGGCGGTGGGGATCACCGCTGCCTATCCACCACCAAACAGCCGAAAATAGGGTGTGTGAAGGCGGCGATGGGCAGTGGTGATCCCTGCAGCCTGGAACATCTGATCGTCTGTATTCCGGGAGGCTAATCCAACTGCCAATCAACTGCTCGTGCTAAATCAGGCTGTGCTAAAACTGACCAGGTTGTTTGCTGCAAGGAGGCAAATTGCTGGGAGGCAGATTTTTTTTTTCTTGTTTTCCTCCCCAAAAGCTAGGTGCGTCTTATAGTCCGGAGTGTCTTATAGTCCAAAAAAATATGGTATATTGGTTATCCCCATTAATACTTCATGTCTGTAATGATGGAGCATATCTTGTGCCCTTCTCAAACTGGAATGGAGCCTTTGAAGTTCAAGCTATGTTCCTTAAAAAAAGTGTCACAATCATCTTTGCCATATTTTTTGTGTATGTTGGCAACCACAAAATGTTTTGACAAAACTGAATCTTAGAGATAGCAGAATTAGGCTTTTGTTACACATTCTTCTTTGAAATGCTTTCCAAGAGTTATTTTTATTCAGATTATCACTGCAATTTATGGCACTGAATACTAGAGTATTCAGTTTGTTTTTGTATGTTCCTCAGATTCTTCCAAAATAATTAAAAAGTAAACCTATAATGTTTTATTCAGTTAGAAGTGTTATAGCAATATAATCTTTAGCAGTTTACTCTTTTAGAAGTATTATGCAAACCTTTTTCATTAAAACCTATGTACTACACATCAATGATTAAAACCAATGAACATGGATTTTAATATAGAAATCATCAAACTCAATCTCTCAGTCCTAAATCCAGGAATTCCTTGAATATAGTGAATAGAGATGGGCTATATTTTATATCTAAAGTTGAAAGAATGCTTGGAGCAGTGGAGAATGTACTGGCCCCATCTTCAATACTCCCTTAAGAAGGCTACATCTTTTTAATAGGATTCTTATAGGCCAGTTAGTGACAGTGTCAGGAAATGAAGGTTTCCTATTTAGCTTGCAGAGCTTGGATTCATTGAATGAGTTTACCAAAAATGTAAATGTTGCAGAATATATGCAGCCTCATGCTACATAACTAAGCTTCATTTCATGCTGAATAAACTAAATTATTAATTTATCTTAAATAGAAAAATATATTTAGATAGATTTTTAATCCAAAAGCATTTTATTAAAACAAATTTGATAAAAATAAAAAAAACTGATTTAAATTTAAAAAATAATTGATTTTTATCCACCCTGCTGTGCATAATACATGACACTGAAGAGAGATGATGGTGTGCAAGACTTCAATGTATGAATTACAGATAGTCCTTGTCATTTGACCACAATTGGGACCAGATTGGTGATCATACATCAGTAAGTAACATGACCAATCCTGATTTTGCAGCATTTTTTATTGGTGGTTGTCAAGCAAATCATGGTGGTTAAGTGAATCTGTAATTCATAAGTGTGAACTCATTCTCTTGAATGGGAGTTTTTTTTGCTGGAAATGGGCAAAAAATAGCTAATTGTGGTCATGTAACTGCGGGACACTAAAGAAAGCTATAAGGCAAGCTGATTGCCTGGCATCCAAAATGTCACATGACTGAGGATGTGTGGCATGATATTTTACAGTGGGCAGGCATCCTTTACATGTTGTAAACTACCTGTTCTTAACAGTTGTTAAGCAACCAACCTGTCATAAGTTGAGGACTACCTTTATTGTGATTTGTAATAGTGTTGCTAGAGTAATCAAGGATAGAAATTGCACCTGAACCTATTAAGGGTTTGGTCTTTGGGTCTGTTATATGATCTGTTATAAAATGTTTACTAATTTTAAAACATACTGAAGCCTATTTCTGAATGGGTTATGAAATTAGTAAATATGTTAAGGTTCTAAACAAATGATGGCTAACCTTTTTGCCATCGCGTGCCAGGAGCGGGGTGGTGGTGTCACGCGCATGTGTGCCCACACCCATAATTCTGTGCGCCCCACACGTGCATGCGACTCCCGCCCCACTCCCCCCCCGCTCCTGGCACACAATGTCACCATGGGCCCAGTAGGGCCGTTTTTCTCTCTTCCTAGCCTCCACAGCCTTTCTAGGAGCTTGGGGAGAGTGAAAATAATAAGAGCCTTGGTGGCGCAGCAGACTAAAGTGCTGTTAAGTAACATCAGCTGCCTGCAATTACTGCAAGTTCAAATCTTACCAGGCTCAAGGTTGACTCAGCCTTCCATCCTTTCGAGGTAGGTAAAATGAGGACCCGGTTTGTGAGGGCAATAAACTGACTTTGTATAAAAAACAACACCGCTGGGGGGGGGGGAAAGCCCTATTAAGCAGGTATATACAAAAGTATGAAGGCTATTGCTTCGTATTGTAAGCTGCCCTGAGTCTCCGGAGAAGGGCGGATATAAATCGAACCAATAAATAAATAATAAATAAATAAATGGCGTTCCCCACCCCTCCGGAGGCCTGAAACGGCCCGTTTTCCGACTTCCGGTGGGACTGGAAGGCCCATTTTTCTCACTCCCCAGCCTCCAGACCCTTTCTAGGAGCTTAGGGAGAGCGAAAAACGGGCCTTCCCCACTCCACCCTGAGGCCCTCCGGAGGCAGGAAACGGCCTGTTTCCCTACTTCTGGTGGGCCCAAAAGGCCTGAAAATCAGCTGGCTGGTGCACGCATGTGCGCCGGAGCTAAGCTCGCGTGCCCACCAATGTGGCACACGTGCCATAGGTTCGCCATCATGGTTCTAAACCAAACAACTCTCAGAATTGCAGATTTTAATTTTGTAAAAGTGTACTGAAGATTTAGATATCTTTTTAGAACCACATTTCCCACAGTTCTTTGGCAAATTGCTATGGAAACCGATCTGTTTTGAATGTCTTGCATATTAAAATTCATGTCATTTCTCAAAAATTCAGAATGAAATATATTGAGATCCAATTATACATATACTGTATTGTTTACTTTGACATATAGCTCACTGTCATAGTTTACTCATTAAGATTTTTTAACCTTCCTAGACTATTCACCCCTGAAATAGCTGTGTTTCAGTCCATAGCTGGAACAAGCAGCCCCATTTCATTCCAAAAACAGACCATAACATCAGAAACTTTCCATGCTTTCCATGCACAGAAAGTAGTGCATATCTCTAGCTGAGTAGAATATACAAGTATATATACAAGTAGTGTGTATATCTGATAATCAATATATTTGCTAAGTTTTTTTAAATTTGAACTTTACAAACATATATTACAGGTACCTAATAACACTACCAAAATAAAATAAATATGTAATTTACCTTTTGTCTATCTTCTATCTATTTTTTTTATAAAACTACCATTTTACATTTTCTTCCTTAAAAACACAAACCTTTTGGTGTTTATTATTATATTAGGTCATAAAGGAGTCACCGTTTTCATGCCAAATTCATTACAACATTTCTGTTATTGCTCTGTACATACTCTATATTTGAAAAATGATGAGAATATAAGAAAGGCTTTTGATAAAACTCTAAATCATGCTGTTCTCATTGTGTCTAAGAAGATATTTAAGAAAGCCACAAGTAGGTCACAAGTACAATAGCAGTCATATAGCCTTCAGTAAGGGCTGTAATATAAAATGGACGTTGGTCTTACGTGATACGTCCTTTCTCTGTCAGGAGGAAACGGCAGTCAGGCTGGGGAATGCGCCGTCTATAATGCATAGGACCGAGTCTGTCAATCTAATAGCTCCTCCCTCTTAGCCTTCTCCAGTTGTTCGGCGAGGGCGATGACACAGACTGATGTGACGTGTCTTCCTGAAACGATAGAAAATTAGAAAAACCACCCCCTGCCAACCTCCCGGGCCGGACTCAGCAGGGTGGGGCTGACTGCCGTTTCCTCCTGGTAGAGAAAGGATGTATCAGATAAGACCAACGTCCATTCTCCTGATAGGAGGGAAACGGCAGTCAGGCTGGGGACATACAAAAGCTTCATGTCCTCCGGGAGGGAGAGCTCCGGCCCGGAAGCCGTCAAGAGCGATGAACCGCCTGAAGAACCCGTCTTCCAAATGCTGCATCAGCCGAGTCCACCTTAAAGTGTCGTATGAATGGGCTAAGGTTGGTCCATGTGGCGGCATTGCAGATCTCCTCCAGGGTAGACCAAGCTGCCGACGTGGCCACGCTCCTGGTTGAATGAGCCGTGATGTGTGGTATATCCAAATGGCGGTAGACCATAGCGATAGTTGCCCAAAGCCACCGACCCAAGGTGGGGCCCGCCACACGGGATCCGATGGTTGCCGGTTGGAAGGCGATGAAGAGCACCTCCGTCTTGCGGATAGGAGCCGTCCGGGAGGTATAAACCTTCAGTGCCCGGGGGACATTCGAGGTGTGCCAGGAGCGTTTCAATCGATGGGACAATTGGGGGCAAAAATTTGTTAAAACGAGCTTCTGAGCTCGGTGAAAGGTAGAGTTCACCTTGGGGAGAAATGTGGGGTCGAGGCGGAATACAACCCTGTCGCTATGAAAAATACAGAGATCCCCACGGATAGAGAGTGCGGCCAGCTCGGAAATGCGACGAGCTGAGGTGATCGCAACGAGGAATAAGACTTTAAAGGACAGTAGACGGAGAGACACCTGGTGAAGGGGCTCAAACGGTGGCTCCGTCAAGGCATTGAGGATCTTGGTGAGGTTCCAGGTGGGGAATCAATGCACCACCGGCGGGCGCAGGTTACTGGCTGATCACCGACCTTGTGCTGTAAGATGATGGAGGTGAGCTCCCCATCCCGTGAGGCTGGCATCGGTGGTGAGCTGGAGCCGAGGAGGTTCTCTAACAGGAGCCCAGGGAGATGGCTTCCGAGGTCCACCACTGGAGGGACAAGACCACAGATTGTGGCAGTTGCAGTCAGGCGAGTGACATGCCGCGTTCGGCCTTTTGGTGAGGAAGCAGGAGCCACTGTAGTTCCCTGCTGTGTAAGCGAGACCACGGAATGATGCCAAAAGTTGACACCATCTTGACCAAAAGACAGGACAGTGTAAGAACCGTCGCTGAAACAGCTGACAAACATTGGTTCGCTAGGGACCGTAGGCTATCTTGACGATCGGGGGAGAGGGAAACCATAGACAATTCCATGTCAATAAGAGCACCCAAATGTAAAATGCGGGTGGATGGGGAAAGATGGCTTTTGGGCCAATTAATAGAAAAACCGTGACTTTAGAGAATGTTAAGAACGGTGGAGGTGTCACGATGTGCTGAAGAGAGGAATGGTGATAGGATCAAAATGTCGTCTAAATAAAATTGAATCCGTATAGGGTGAGAATGAATATGGCCAATGAGGGCTGCCATAATCTTCGTAAACACCCTAGGGGCCGAGGAGAGGCCAAAGGGGAGGGCTTTGTATTGATAATGTTTCCCAAGGAAACAGAAATGAAGATATTGCCGGTGGGCAGGCAAAATAGGTACGTGGAGGTAAGCCTCCGTTAAATCTATGGAGGAAAGGAAATCCCCCGGTCTGACCGATTCGAGAATGAAGAAAAGGGATTGCATCTTGAACCAGCGATAAATTATGTACCGGTTCAAGGCTTTGAGGTCTAATATGGCCCTCCACCCGCCGGAAGACTTCCTCATGACAAATAGGCAGGAGTAGAACCCCTGGCCCTGTTGCAAATGGGGAACTACCTGAATGGCCTCAATCTGCAGGAGATGGTCAATGGCAGCGGAGACCAGGGCTAGTTTGGACCTGTCGTGAGATACCGGGCATTGGAGAAAAACAGGTGGAGGGAGGGAATGGAATTCTAAAGAGAGCCCTGAGGTGACCGTGTGCAAGACCCAGGAGTCATTGATGGATGATTCCCACTGAGAGGAAAAGAGGGAAAGTTGACCACCAATGGGTGAGCCCGAGGGATCCCTATCTGGACTGTCTGGGGAAACGCCCCCTCCCCCCTCGAGAAGGACGCTTGGCTGGAAACCTAGTCCCCTGTCTGACCTGAGAGTCCTGGTGAGATCTGGACGGAAAGGGCTGTTGAAAGCGAGGCTGGAAGGAAGCCGAGTCGGAGGCTTGAAAGGACTGGTCTGTGGAGTCGTTGAATAGCAAGAGTCTGCCCGTCTGGTGGCTGGAAGAAGCACCTTGCGTCTATCTCTCGTTTCGACGAGGAGGGGCTCAAAAGATGGATCAAAGAGATTGCTGACGGAATATGGCACGGAAGCGAGTTGCCATTTACTCTTCATGTCTGCCTGCCAGTTACAAAGCTACAAGAGGTGGCGGGAGGTGACGGTGGAGCCAAGGGATTTTGCTGAAAATCTGGTCGCATTGAGAGTAGCATCAGCCGAATATTTCAGTGCAGCCGAGATTTTGTTTTAAGTCCTGATGGGACCTGGTGTCGGAGAGAGGGATGCGACTCTGGAGTTGTCTGAGCCAGAGCAGGGCAGCTCTATTGAAGAATGAAGCCGATGTGGAGGCTTTGATTGACTAGGCAGCCGCCAGGTGACCCTTGAGGAGTGTCTTTTTGGCTCGCTTATCCTCAGCACAGAGAGAATCTTCAGCTGGGCCCATGGGATGTGGACGTTGGTGAGGGCCACAATAGGAGGATCCACCGTGGGAAGCTGGAGAAGATCCGAGAGAGCCGCAGCCAAGTTATATAAGTGCTTGTCCAATCCGTTGGGACTGGGCCCCGCCCCTGGAAGGGACCATTGACGCTGGATCACATCCGTAAATAATTTCGGAGCTGGCACAGTCTCCGGATTGATGGTAGGTTCAGCGAACATGGCCACAGCCAGATCGCTACAATAGAAGGTGGGTCTCCCAAGTGGGTGGTGGCGATAGCCTTGAACAGGAGAGACCGGAACACCTGCAGCCTAAAAAGGCCTACAAACGATGGTTGGTCTGTACTTAAGCCTTCATCATCTGATAAGACCGAATTGGGAAATTCATCTGCCTCAGAAACTGAAGCCTGATCAGCTGAGGTGGGGGATTCAATGTGATCCTGTTCTGAAAGAGAATCATCCAGGTCCCTGGACTGGCCCTGAGGAGGGTTGCCTGGGGCGCATAGAGTGCCTGGTTGAAGGCATTGAGCCAGGCTTTGCCTGATAACTCTAGAAATAATGGCCTCTAATGAATCCGCCATGACAGGAGGAGAGACCTGAGTTGGCGGATCTGAGGACAGGAGCCCCACAGAGCTCTGCTCAGCGGCCGAAGGGCCCGAATCTGGCAGTGTTTGAAACAGCAGGTGGCTTTCTGGCGCTGAAACTGAGAAAACCTCAGCCAAAATGTCAGGGGATAATTCCCTGACTGATCTTGCTGAGCCAAGGGCAGGATTGCCTCCGCTCAATGGAGATCTGGTTCTGGGCCAGGATCGTTGGGAACCACCTGGGCCTGAGCCTTGAGAAAGGCTTTTTCAATGGCCTTGTGCCTCCTTTGTTCCTCCTTAGAGGAGGAAGAGAGGGTGGTAGCAGATGCAATCTTCTTCCCCTTGGCCTTTTTCGGAGGGGGAGGCAAGGCCGATGAGCCCTCTTAACGCGTCACTAGGGTGGCGGCATCTCTGCGGGGAAGGAGCGTGCCAAAGGCCAAAACCGCATGGCGTCCGCCATTTTAAAACGGTCTGAAAGGCAAGCGCAGCAAGGATGATGACTAGAAACACTGACCGGCAGCCCAAGGGACCGTAGCCGGACCCAATTCTTGTCACAAAGTGAGGTATGGTGCCGAAAATTCGTTAGCTGTCCGGCTATTAGCGCGACCGGAGCCTTCAGGCAGGCCGCCGTTTGAGCCGAGGCAGGTTGCTGGGCAAAGGTCTTTGAAGCGCAGCCGAGCTCATCCGATCATCTGGGGAGCTAGAAGAGACAGGCGGTGGGAGCCTGATCAAGGAAACTGCCAGCTGGCAGAGACAAAGCCGATTCTCAGCTGAACGAAGTAAATCTTGCACACCACGATCTAGTCTGTAGATGAGGAAAACTCGGAAGGCTGGAAGACACGTCCGTCCAGCATAGACCGAGTCAAACAACTGGAGAAGGCTAAGAGGGCGGAGCTATTAGATCGACAGACTCGGTCCTATGCATTATAGACTGAGCATTCCCCAGCCTGACTGCCGTTTCCCTCCTATCAGGAGATAATATAAAATTGTAATATAACTGAATATAATATAATATAATAATATAATATAATATAATATAATATAATATAATATAATATAATAATATAATAATATAATAATATAATAATATAATAATATAATAATATAATAATATAATATAATATAATATAATAATATATAATATAATATATAATATATAATATATAATATATAATATATAATAATATATAATATAATAATATAAAATAATATAATATAAAATAATTAATATATAATATAATTAATATAATATATCATAATATAATATAATTAATACAATATAATATAAATTAATTAACATAATAATATAACTGTAATATAAAATTGCTGTTGCTACTAGCCATCAATAATTCTGATTTTCATCAGTTTATCTAATCCACTTACCAAGTTGCTCTCCTTTAGTGGAATGATCTCTTAATAAATTCCATTTTTTTATAATATGCATTGTATGAAAAAGTGTTATTTGTCATGAATGTCCCAATTCAATTTCATTGATGATCTTAGATTTCAATATTATGAACACAGACTTTTTAAAATCTTCACTCAGACTATTTCTATCACATCCTCCTAATTTTTGTACTAAAAAACCTCAAAATATTCTACCATTCATAAATGAGAGCTGCTTCACCCCTTAATAATTTGGATTTGATAATCTTTAAATTGATTGAATGTTTGATTACATGTCATCAACTGGATGTCAGCTCTTAGCAACCACATAGATAAATTTTCTGTCCCTAATCTGGTTCTTCAGTTATTCCAATGATAGCTAGTGACTACTTGAATTGAACCTGTCCATCTTGCTCCCGGTTGTCCTCTTCTTTTTCCTTCCACCTTTTCCAGCATTAGAGCCATTTCCAGAGAGCTAGGTCCTCACATAACATATCTAAAATAGGACAATTGGTAATTTAAGCCTCAAGCAAGAACTCTGGGTTGTTTTGTTCAGTGATCCGTTTGTTTTCTTGGCTATCCATGATATTCTCAGAAATTCTTTCCAACACAAAGTTCAAAAGCGTCAATAATCTTCCTACCTTATTTCTTCAGAGTTCAACTTTTGCTTTATAGAATGTCACAGGCTTGCACAATTCTGATCTTTGCACTCATTTCCAACCTGTAGCTAGTCTGTTTCACCATTTATTATTAATTAATTTATTAATTCAATTTGTATGCCGCCCCTTTCCGAAGACTCAGGGCGGCTCACAATGCATTTAAAATCATTATAAAAAACATTTAAAAATTAAAAACATTAAAACTCATTCACACCATTCATGGCCGGATCTTGCCGGATCGCAAGAGCGAGATCAACGGCCCCAGGCCTGCTGGAAAAGCCAGGTCTTCACCGCTTTTCGGAAGGCCAATAGGGTGGGGATGGTCCGGACCTCAGGAGGTAACTGGTTCCAGAGAGCTGGGGCAGCCACAGAGAAGGAACTCCCCCGTGGGCCCACCAGCCGACATTGTTTAGCTGACGGGACCCGGAGGAGACCAACTCTGTGGGATCTTACTGGTCGTTGGGAGTTATGTGATAGAAGGCAGTCTCAAAGATACCATATTCTGCCTGCACTATGGGTTCATGATCTATGTTTCTCATGAGGACAATAATATATTCTGGGATTCCCATTTTTCTGAGCACTTTTCACAACTTGCTTGATGTGTGACATAATTGAAAAATAATCAAAGTTTGTGTGCTTCGTTGATTATACAAAGGTCATTGAAGGCTTTATATAATCGGTGAAGAACAGATTGATTTCTTTTTAACATTCTTGGTTTTCTCAGTTATCTAGTGTGCATCAGCAATAATGTCTCATATTCCTCGACCTTTTCTAAAGCCTACTGAAACATCTGGCATCTCCCCCCTCAATTGGTGTTTTTCAAATTTCATGAAAAAAAAGCACATGTAAAAAGAAAAAAAAACCAGGCTGCTATATATTTTGATAAATATATAACCTAATTATTATCTCCAATGCGGCCATTGATGCTCTATATATTTATCTTTTTGGTTTGTTTCTAATTGAATTGGCTAATTAAATTTTACATTGATGTAATTAAGTTATCTTGTTTTATTTTTGTTTTTGTTTTTGTAGGAAGAAACCTGCTGCATCTTAACCTAATTCAGTCTCTAATCTGCTAATACTGTAGACTGAAAAATTTTGCTGTTGCCAGGATACCTTGTAATGGGCAAGGAGCTAAGAAGACTAGATTTTTTTTTCCTTTATAAACTTTTCTTTTAACAGGTAAGAAATTTTGCATATTTTTGCCTCTGGATGGGTATGTTAAAATATATATGTCTGATTTTCAAAGTATTGGCTAAACCAGGGGTCTGCAACATTAAACACTCAAAGAGCCATTTGGACCCATTTCCCACAGAAAAGAAAACACTGGGACCAACAAAACCTGGGTGGGTGTGGCCATCTCAACACCACTCCCACCCAGTCACATGACCTGCCCCAGCCACACCTACCTGGGTTTTGTGGCTCTGGGTGTTTTCTGTGGGAAATGGGTCTCTCCCCCTCTCTCTCTCCTGTTTTTCTCATTTTCCTCTCTTTCTTTCTTTCTTTCTTTCTTTCTTTCTTTCTTTCTTTCTTTCTTTCTTTCTTTCTTTCTCTTTTTCTTTCTTTCTTTCTTTCTTTCTTTCTTTCTTTCTTTCTTTCTTTCTCTCTTTCTTTCTTTCACCTTTTTCTGTTTCCCTCTTTTCCCTCTCACATTCTCTCCCTCCAGCTCATTTCTCTCCCTCTCCCTCTCTCCCTTCTCTGTCTCATTTTTTTCTCTTTTTCCTCTCTTTCTCTCCTTCCATCATTTTCTCATCTCTTTCTTTTTCTCCCCTTTCTCTCTCTCCTCCCCTCTCGTGTGTGTGTGTGTACTCCCTTTTGAACCATTTCCAAAAACAGGCGAAGGTTGGGGTTTTTTTCCCCTGATGTTCTTTCTTCTCCTTTGGGTGCTTTTTACCATATGATTTAAATCAAGAGTCATTTCAGGTTCCCAGATAAATGAAGCTCTTTTGTCCCCCTGCTGTAGCTCCCTGTCAGCTTGCTGGCCCCCCATGCCCCTCGCCCTCCCCTCCCAGTCACTCCTCGAATGGCCTGAGAAAGTAAGGGCGATGGCAGGGATGTAGACTCGCTCCATATTTCAGAGCGCGTGGGAAGCGCTCCTGTACTTGCCTCTTATCTCACAGCGCTTCTTCCAGCACTTCTTGATGCTGCACATTCACCTCAACTCGCTGCCTCCATGGCCTGCTTGCTGCTCTCGCTGGGCTTTGTGCAGTACACTTAAATTTAGCTTGCTTCACAATGGGGGAGACGGCGTCCCCTCCTCCTCCTGCAGCCCATTACGACGCGATTAGATCCTCACAAAGAAAACTGAAAATTTTTGGATGGTCTTTCTTAATACTGGATCATGAAGCAGGATTTTGCTTTTTTCTCCTGTGACCG
Organism: Pituophis catenifer annectens; assembly: GCF_029215685.1. NCBI lineage: Eukaryota > Metazoa > Chordata > Lepidosauria > Squamata > Colubridae > Pituophis > Pituophis catenifer. The sequence continues at coordinate 242,446,081 of NW_027256881.1, read as the reverse complement.
CAAAAATAGTTGGTAGTAATCTACACTAGGTGCTCATTAGTATCTAGTCCTGTGATGGCGAACCTATGCCACAGCTGGCACGCAGAGCCCTCTTGGGCACATGAGACATCGCCAAGATGAGCTCCACTGCGCATGCAGCTGACCAGCTGATTTTGGGGATGCATAGGGGTGGGGCGCATGCGGGAAATGTGCATGCATGCATGGAGTGGGGGTCACGTGCATGTGCGGTCAGGCACAGAGCGCCCTCCCCCCACACGGCCTGTTTTTGGGCCCAGGAGGCTGCAAGGAGGCCTACTAAGCCCAAAACGGGGGGCAGGGGAGTTGCCAGTTTGGACTGGTTCGGGCGAACCGGATGCTAATTTTGCATCTTTGCAACTACCGAACCGGTAGTTGCAAAAGGACTGGCTGGTGCCAGCCCGTTTCCGGCCCCCAGAGGGCCTCCAGAGCCCGGAGGAGCCTGTTTTTGTTCTCCCAGAGGCTTGAGGAAAGAGTCTGGAGCCTGGGCAGGGTGAAAACGCCACCCCCCTCCACCGTGGTACAGGAGGCTGAGTAGGCCACACTCACTATGGCCACGCCCAACCAGCAACTGGGGCAGAGAACCAGTTGCTAAAATTTTTGAACCCCACCCCTTGCGCGTGCATGCGGGGGGATGGGTCATGTGTGCATGCACAGGGGTGTTGTATGCTCATGCATGGGGATCACGTGCACACGCTTTTGGCACACAAAGAGAAAAAGGTTAGCCATCACTACTCTAGTCTATAGAACAATTGCCTAGAATCTTTGTAAAGAGTATTTCTATCTGGCCAAAGGCACACAAGGTAGTTTCTGATGGAGCCTTGTGAGCTCAGAGTCAATGATTTCTGCCAAATTTAGGCAAATCAGTAATTGGCATGCAGTAGCACTGGTAGTTGCTGCTTTTCTAAGTGAAGATAGGGATAGGCCTTATCCTCCAGTCACAGATGAGGAAGTCTGATGGAGGATAAATTGTGAGGAAGGCAAGCTACGTCACTAAATCACAATGCAAGTGTGAATGATGGCCATCACCTGCCATGGAGAATGCAAGTAACTAAGCAATCTCCCCACCTTGGTATATCATTACTAAAAACGTTCCTCTTAAAAGTTGACTTCAAGACTAATAAAACTTACGCTGTGCTCCTATCCAGTTGCATATGCTTGCCAGCACATAGTGTCTTTAGAGAGAGATCGAGATCCAGCTGGCAGTGTATGTTCCTGTTCTCAGTTGGTCTGTCTTATTTGCTCTATATAGTAACCATGGCCTTTCCCAAATACATGGTTTTGGGAAGAACCTGGCTTAGTGTGTCTTCTCAAAATTCAAGCACTGAAGGCCTTGGAGATATTTCTGCTGCCCAAAGGAACCAAACTCTGTCAGCTTTTTCTAAACAAATTGTATCATATGTCAGGATAGTGTGCAGTATTTATTGTTGAACACCTTCACTCTTTCACACTGTAGCAGAAATATCCTGCAGTCCTACATCATGCATTTCAATTGTCAGTGTTGAAAAGGTGCACAAGGGGATTCTGTAATGGGGGACAGAAGAGATGCTGGACATTTTCCATATTGAATATAATGAGTAGTTGTTGAAACCATCATTTGGGCAAAAGCACATTTAACTTTCAGTAAATTGAATCATTTACTATTTGCTTATGGATTACTGCTACAATTGCTATGGCAACTACCCCTTCTTCAGAAAGGGCGTTTTTATCTTTTTGATAGTTAGAAACACAGTTTGCCTAATATTGCCAACATTTTCAGGGACATTCAGCCCAGGACCTGATAACCCCAAATGTTTTCGTGTCCTTGCCTCTGCTGACCTTTGGGTCATTTTGGGACCTTGCTTCTGCTGATACATATCTTAGAGTTGGATTTAGGCAATATAACATAAATCCTTATTCAAAGCATTAAGGTTACAATACTAGTCTCAGAACCCTTTTAATCTAGTATCTGCTGGTTGTATGTGGGTCACCATTGGTCTTGGGCTGAATTTCAGTCCCTGGGTCGATAAAACAAGACTGGACGTTGCCACCTCCTATGGAAATGGAAGATAGCCTGGCCTAGTATTGGTGATTTTTTCATATGGTGGCAGTTGGTATCACAGCTGCTGCAACAGCAGCAAAATAACCATATGAAACTTAAGCCTGCTGCATGTAGATCTTTGTCTCTCTGCCTCTCCTCCCTCTTCATGATTTTATTGACGGTTTTTTGTTTTATTTTGTTCTTAGTTAGGAAATAGGGAACCTTTAAAGATGTTGGGAAAACTATGAAAGAAAAAATTGTGGGGCATCCAAATACTTGAAACAATGTAAAACTTGCCTTCTTTGTTTTTGAGTTAAGAAAAAATTCAGAAACACTCAAAATGATTTTACTGCACAGTAAATCATTTTGAGATGGAACCCTTTGTATGTTTTAGCTTGAGTTGAAGCATTGGATTATTGGGAAATAATTCAAGATTAAATAATGTGCTTTTTCACTGTGCTAAATCTTATTAAATATAATTACCTTGGTTTAATTTCTTTCTTCAAAAAATGTGCTTTAATTGAGATCTGCCTGGTGACATAAACTTTAAAGATAAAGAATAAAGAAACAGAAATCTACTTTATTACAAACTGTTGCCCCATGAAAACTTTTTTATGAAAATTATATAGATCAATTACAAAAATCAAGTATATCAGGTTCTCATCCAGGATTGTGGTGAAAGTGGTGAAATGAGAATATTCACACTGCTGTTACTTAAACTATTTGAACAGCTTGTTTTGTGAAACCTGGATATATAATCTTTGATATTTTATCAGTTCACCTATCTGTTTCTGTCAAGGTTATGGAAGTGTGCTTATATCATAATTTAAATTCTGTTCTTCTGTCTTGATGTTGGTGCTGCTTATTGTTGAGGTGACATGGTACTTGCATAAAGTCTGTAATGTTCCTTCGGTATTTTAAAAATGCCTGTTGAATGAACATAAGAGTTTCTGTGTAAGATGAGAAATGACATTCTACATGAGACTATTGTTGTTTTATAATAAGACTTCTTTTCTAAGGAAAGCAAGAGTCACTGTACAGATAGTCCTCAACTTACAACAATTCACTTAGTGACTGTTCAAAGTTACAACAGCACTGAAAAAAGTGACATGACCGTTTTTCAGACTTTTGACCTGCAACATCCCCATGGTTATATGATTTACATTCAGATGCTTGACAACCGATTTACATTGATGACAGTTGCAGGGACCCTTGATCATGTGATCCCCTTTTGCCACCTTCTAACAAGCAAAATCAATAAGGAAACCAGATTCATTTAACAAGTAGGTTACTAATTAAACAATTGCAGTGATGCACTTAACAAATGTGGCAAGAAAAGTCATAAAATGGGGCAAAACTCACTTAACAAATTTCTCACTTAGCAACATAAATTTTGGACTCAATTATGGTCATAGGTTGAGGACTACCTGTACAGGAAAAGATAATCTTTTAATAGCATTGTCTCTGGTTACTCAGGATTTTTGATTTAATGTATATATTCTAAATCAATCCTGGAAATTAAAAGTTACTTCAATTCTGGAATAATAGTTTTTAATACTTTCAGATCTTACTTACATATGATTTAAATAAATATTAAATATATTCACTGATAGTGCCCCTTTCAGGGCTACTACACTGTTTTAGACTTTGTGTCAGGGCATTTTCCAGAAACAGTTTCTCACATTCTGAAAGTGAAAATAAATAACCAGAATTTGGTGGAAAGTATTCTGGTCTGCAAAGGATACTTGGTTGCCCAAAGTTAAGAGTGGGATTTAAAAAAATAAGTTTTCCAGAAACAGGCGAACACAAGTTTAGCTATATCCCTGTCTTAATTGAGTTTATCCTCATCCAGGATACCTACTGCCTTACTTACTATAAAAACAATGAAAAGAAAATTGATGATACTGACTTAATGGTGGTAGATACCTAATTGCCAGATTTCTCAGGGGCTTTATGGCAGTGGGGAATGGATGGAGGGTTTTCTTCCTCCTGCCATGCTCAAACACATAGCCTCTTTTGATAAACACATGCATCCAAATATTTTTACAATTCATCAGATCGTTTGCTGCATCGGTCAGCTGTCACAGCTCCGGTCAGGCACCCAATGCCCATCTTTTTCTTCCTGCTGGATTGAGAGCTTCCTTTGCGCCAAACAAGGAGTATGCAGTCTCCTTGTGATCAGTGGAATGTCCTCTCTGTCTTCATCACCTCTCCAGGGTGATTTGCGTCCCTCAGAACCTCCTGGCAGGTCGAATTCAGTACGATCCCACGGAGCCCTGTTGAGATGCATTGTATCGCCACAACGTCAGCCCCGCCCTCAGGATAAGGTTCTATAGCAGTGATGGTGAACCTTTTCGGCACCGAATGCCCAAACTGGAACACGTGCACATGCACACATGCTGGAGTGCCAGAAACCCGAATACCAGCTGGCCAGTGTGCATGCATGTGCCAGAAACCAGAAGAGCAGCAGGTAACGGCATGTGTGCCTACAGAGAGTGCTTTGCATGCCACCTTTGGCACGCATGTCATAGGTTTGCCATCACAGTTCTATAGATTTTAACAGTCTGTTTAAAAATTATTGCCACTATAATGCAGGTATAGCAGGGGTGTCAAACTCATGGCCCGCGGGCTGGATGCATCATGCGCTGGCCATACCCACCCCTGTTTTAGTGAAGGGGGAAAAGTCACGATACGTCACATGACAACAACGTGACGATGCAAGTTTGACACCTGGGGTATAGAAACCAATCATTTTTGAAAAATCTTTGGATGAATGAAATGTTGAATTAAAAGGTCCCACCCTTCCCAGGGGATTACTTGAATACAGCTTTTGCTTTATGAAACTCTTATTTGATCAGCCTTATTTTCTTAGTACATTCTATTTCTGATGTCTTTTTAAGAAGTCCACAAAGATGATACAAATAATCTTTTATTTGGTATGAATATTTCCAAGTGTAACTACCATGTTTCCTTCACATTGACCAAGATTCTAAAACAATCACAAATGAAATCAGGCTGTATCAAGCAAAGTTCTTGTCACTATCAAGCAAAGTTCTTGTCACTCTGTGAGAGTAAGTTATCGCAAATATAAAAAACAAAAATGGTCAAAGTTCAATAAGTAAGTGTTGTAGGTATTGATTTTATATTTTCAAGTACTTCTGCCTCTAATCTTAAAGACTCAAATAGTTCACCATTTATATCCATTACTTTGGGGTGTTGCATATACTCCAGTAGTGGGTTGCCCCCGGTTCACACCGGTTCTATAGAACTAGTAGTAAAAACCGGCAGGAGGCTCCGCCCACCAACCTCGATGTCATCAAAACGCTTCTGTGCTTGTGCAGACCCACTGCAAACTGGTAGTAAAGGTAAGTAGAACCTACCCCTGATACACTTGTAGGTCTTCTAAAATCTGTTTCTTTCAAAGCTTCTTTATGGTTTTTCAGTTTCATTACTTTTAGTTTAGTTTAATTTTAATTTCCAAAGCGTATAGTTGTCCAACTTTGTTCCAAAGTTGTCCAGAACTGTAGGCAGTATTGAAATTTAATAAAATAAATGAGTCCATTCCATTAATTTTTTAGTACAAATTTCAGAGTCACTATTTCATTCTTTCTACTTCATTTTCTTGGTGTTGCAATTATCTTTTCAGACTTCTTTTGCTCTTTAAGATATAAATTTAACCTGCAGCATGTACAACTCTTTCAAGAATAAATGAATATCTCCCCATGGACTTTTGCATTATCAATAAAGCAGATGCTTTATACTGTCAGTATTCCGTAAGAAATGTTTACAATCAATATAATTTTTGATGTAATATGCTGTTCTGATTTTGTCTATATATTTTTTCCTCAATGTATAAATAGCCAAGAGATTTTTTTTAATGGTTTATATTCTAAAACATTTTCTTCAGTGAATACTTAGCTAATAGTAAGACCATCTTAGTAATTTAAAAAGCTTTCTTCTGGAACCTCTTTTTAATTATTGACAGTGGCATTCCAGATAATACATTGCCTTTGCAAAAGAATGCATGATTTATTTGCTGATCTTCAGGTATCATTTCAGGAGATGCTTTTTAGTACAGCTGCTTAAAATATTTAATCATTAATGGATATTGATTGCACAGCCCTCTGATATTGCTGATATTATAGAACCAGTAATTGGAGGGTTTCTAGGTCAAGAATATTGGAAAATTACTTGTTTTCATTAAACTTATTGAACATTGTACTTGTTGATTCTTGCAGTCATGGTTTGGCATACAAGAATGTTTTTTGCCCTTTGAGCATTTCCAATACATACTTCATCAACAGTGTTTTGTCAACATTATTTTCCTTAGCCAGGTTATAGTATGGAAATGCTTCTTAGATTTTTCTTAACCATTTTGCTGAAGGGAAAATGTAATAACCACCTGCCATGTAAATTCTGCACTCCAGTATGTACTAATGGATGAAGATATTTATTTATTTATTTATTCATCAGTCCATCCACACATTTAGAGACCCCTTGACTCCTTATCAGTCCTGCACAGTTTACAAATAAAAAGTAAAAAAGGAATCCAGTGTAATGGAGGGGAGAAAAATAATGGGCTGTTTTAACAGCACAGCATTCTATTTCTAGAATAAAAATCTCCTGCTTCAGGTATTTTTAATTTTTAAATATCAGGGCTATGAAATTTGGTAATTGCTAGTGGAGCCCACAGGAACTACATTGGGTCTTCCAGGTATAGTTTCAATTCAAGTTGAATATACACTAGTATTGATTAGTTAGAATTCTTCAATTAACTTGGACCAGTGGTAGAGTCTGACTTGTAAATTTTTTCAGTTAAATATACAACCCATTTTCTGGAATCACAGCCAGTAGATTCTGTGGTAAAACACGGACTTTGGAAGACAGGATATGGTCATTTAGGAAAATTTAAAGGTAAGAAACATGCAGCAATGTATGCCGCATAATTTGCTTTCACTAAATGGGTTCTAGAAAACATAGATGATCATTTAGGAACATGAAATATTTTACATTTTTCTGTATTCATTTAGCAATAGTACTTAGACTTATATACCGCTTTACAGTGCTTTATACAGCCCTCTCTAAGTGGTTTACAGAGTCAGCATATTGCCCCCAACAATTTGGGTCCTCATTTTACCCACCTTGGAAGGATGGAAGGCTGAGTCAACCTTGAGCCTGGTGGGATTTGAACTGCCAAATTGCAAGCAGCTGGTAGTCAGCAGAAGTAGCACTTTAACCACAGCGCCACCATGGCTCATGTTTACAGGATAATACTCTAAGGCTACATCTTAATAATAGACAGTTACGTTTTTGAAACTTAAGTATCAGGGAATGCATGAAATGAGAATTTTATTTTTTTAAAATCTGGAACAAAGCATCGTGTTCCAGAATTCCTGCTGAACAGTTTTGAATCAAGCCTTGATTCAATAGAACTAAAACTCAGTATGCTTTGGTTGATTGGAGTTTTGGACAAAAGATAATCTGAATTGGGGGTGAGGGGAAGGGTTATTGTTAGTGTATCTGTTTTCCCTTCTCAGCAACTTCCAGTGTGACATATTCCATTTGACTCATCTACCCATCCCATCTTCCCAGGGCCAAACACAGACAAACACCAGTCTTTCAGGGTGATATATACTACCAGCTCCCTGATCTTTCCAAAATTTTCTTGCCTTTTGCTTCCACTTAGTTAATAATATTTCTCCTGTTCCAAAAGCTCCATTTTGTTGCATGCATAAACCAGAACACCTGAAATGTGTGGTTTTTTCAGGCACAAGATTACTCCAAACCAGCTGCTGTTCTAGCTTTTTAGTAAATTCTAGCTAAGGTGGTTTCTCAATTAACAATGGCTAACTGCGAACTGGAATTTCTGTCGCTGAGAAGCATGGTCATAAAGTAGAGTTACGTGACCACATTGCTTAGCAATAGCAATTCCAGCAGTGCCTGTGCTGTTGTTAGGTGAGAAACTCACATGCCTCAATGTGGGAAGAGGAATCCAGAAGCATGTGCTTGTGATGTTGAAATTGTGTCCCATGGAAGCAGGCCAGCAGGTGAGAGCTATGAGCAGGAGGGTCAGCACTAAGGAGTATGGTGGGCAGGTGCTTCAGAGTATGGACAGTGGGTCCTTCAGGGGATGAGATCCCCATGCCACCCAGGGGCTCAGGAGAACAGCCAGGAGCAACCTGCAGGAGTAACTTGCTATCTTCTGCTGGCTTTCCATTGACTTTGCTGGCAGGAAGCTGGCAGGGAAGGTTGCAAATGGCAATCTTGACAACAGAACACTGCAACCATTGTAATTATGAGCCGGTTGCCAAGCACCGAAATCATAATCACGTGACTGTGCAATGCAATGGCCACAGCTTCAAGGACCAGTTGTTAGTTCCCCTTCAAACTCTTGTTTCATATGTCATTGTAACCGCAAAGACTATTTGCGCACAGATAAAACCCTTTTTATAAATCTTTAATCCCTTAATTTGGGATAGAGTTGGGGTAACTAAATGGAGCTGAGTGTTTACTGGCTGGATCCCCTTCCTGATGCCATGTAGAGTTCGCAGCAGATATTTTCTTTCTGGGAATAGAATAAATTGCACTAACAATGGACTGAGATACCATAAAAGAGTATGGATCATAGAAATATTAGTAATTTCTACGTGTATTGAATATATTGGATAGGTGATTTGTCAGTTTCCAGTTGTTGGCTTGCTGATCCAGAAGTTTCATATACTTGCAAAAGATGCTTGCAAGCTTCTTATTTATGTAATTGCACCTGTCTAATAAGTCTGGCATCAACAGTTTGGAATGATATGTAAAATTGAGGTTAGATTTTTTTCCTCCTGATTTAACAGAAACCAAATAAGGCCAAGGAGTTAAATATAGCAAATATATATTTCTATAGTATCTTTTACAGCTGTCTTCTAAAGTAAAAGAAGAAGAGTGTACTAGCACAGTGTAAAAAGACACTAAAAATGTACAAGTGTTAATATAAAATTAAATGAATATCAGTATTCTTGGTGGTAACCTAAAAGCTGTGGAGAAATGCTCATGTCCTTCTATGATGCAATAATGCAGATCCCTGACTCACCTGTGCTGTAAAAACAGCATAAAACATGGCATGCATATTGAAGGCAGTAGCCTCTAATTGTAAAGCCAAAAAAATAATCTTACGGCTACCGTGTTACGTATACAACCTTAGGTCTTGGTGCATTGATAGGAAGTTAGCAAGAAGAATTACTGAAATATCCAGTAGTGGGAAGTTTCCATGCATACTAGAAGTGTGAAAAGAGGACATAATGAATTTTGAAGTTTTTTAGTCTGTGAAGTGGAGTATGGTCACTTAGAATTTGTTTTGTACATCTGGAGTAAAGATAATGAATATTCCTGGTAAGTAATAGAACAACAGAAAGCCCATTTAGAGGAGATTGCTTCACTATCTGTAGTGTATTGATTAGGAAAAGGCTGAAGACTGATAAGCTAGCCTTTTTTTAGGGAAATTCTTAAAAACTAAAAATCTTCACAAAATGATCAAATATCTCTTTATCATATTTGATGAGATTATAGCTGTTGAATGCAAATAAACCTGGAAAATAAAATTTTAGGGTCAAATCATCCAGATGCCTTCTTACATTTTTCACTGTTAAAAGTAGAAATGCTGATTATATATTCAGTTCTTGGTATATTTGGACATTTTGTGTCCTGCACGCTGCGACAATAAAAGCTGCTCTTATGGCCCCTCAGTCATTGTGAAGATAAATTTTTTGCCTGAAAATGATGAAATTCAATAAACTATTTTAGTACATCTTTGAATCCTATGTTCACTTTCTTCTCTTTGAGAGACAGTCTGGTATAGTGGGTTAAGGTGGTGGCCTAGAAACCAGGAAGTTCTGTTTTAGGCATGAAAGCTGGCTGAGTGACCTTAGATTGGTTATTTCCTCTCAGCCTAACCCATCTCACTGGATGGTTGTTGTTGGGAACAAAAATAGGAGGAAGGTTTTTATATATATCTGCCGCTTTGAATTACTTATAAAATGATAAAGGCAGAATAAAAATCTATATTCTCTTCATTATACTTGTTCAAAGATCAACAATCTTTTCAGCAGCAATATATACTTTGCTTTAAGCAATTTAAACAAATAATAATGAGATGCCATAGATTTGGCTGTCATAAGATTTTGAATTTTTTAAAAATAAAAATGCTTTTTATTAAAAAAAAATATTTTGAAGGTCAGTAGATTAGCTCTCCTAAGAGCCCTCCATTATTGGGTTCAATTCTGGTTGTATTCTGCTGCAATGCTACATATACTCTCCTTGGAAGCAAATAACATGAGACCGATAAAAGTTATTTTTATCATAAAACTTTTCCAGAACTATATGAAATTAGGTGGCTGTTTTGCATCTCACTTGAGAACCAAAGAGTTATATTAGAATAGTAAGTGGAACTTGAATAGAATATGTATTTGTAAGCATAATTACATCTTAAAGATTTAAGTTCAATCAAAGATATCTTTTTGGGGATCCTGCAATTTACCCTTTGATCCATGTTGGGTATTTTTCCTTATTCCAAGGGTCCTGGTCTCCTGTTGAAAGTGATGGAATAATCTGGTCAGCATCTGCCATATTGAGAAACCAGCTCAAACAGCTTGCCTGGGAGAAAGTTTGTGAAATAACGCAGTAACATGTTTGCAGTAGTATGCTTTCTTTTTTGTTGATATTTAATATTGGTCTTCCTTGACTACTATTACAAATCAGTGGGTCTTATATATTGTAGAATTTCATATACCATGAGGTGCACATGTTTTCTTGATACTAAATTCCATCTTCTTGAAAGGTCTTCTTTCTAAATATCCATTGGACTAGAAGTTGAACGCACGGGGATTTTTCATTCACAAAGATTTGGAATTCTTTGAGCAAAGCTGAAATCTGGAAATCAGATTTTTAATAGGATACAGGGTAGAATTGCTTTATAAGTTAGGAATGAGTGGTAGCAGTGGCCTGATAAATAAGCCAATGTTTGATTTTCATTTGTGTAAAATATATTTGATGTATAGAACTTAAATTCTGCAAAAGTACTAATATATTAATTCATTGGTTATTCTTCTGCCTTTTTAATCTTACAATGATTAGGTAGATACCAAAAGCAGGTGGTAGTTAACTTTATTGGGTAGGGCTCATACTGTAAGAGGCAGCCAAGCCAGAAATTGGTTTAACTATTTATACTCTGTACATACTTTTAAAAACCCTGTGTCAAATCCTGTATCATTCTTTTGGTCCCCTCCTTGTATGTCTGCTAAATATTGTTTCTTACTGTAATGCTAAGGATCTGCATTTGGAAGTAAGCTTTATTGGTTTCACTGAATTCAGTTCCATCTGTGTATATTTAGAGAATTGCAATCTATTTTAAAAAGGCCAGTGCATTGAAGTATGGGCCCGCAATATGTGATTGGCTTTGATACGGTAGCTTCCTCAAAGTGTGTATAGTTTTCTCCCTATGATAAATTATCATGCATGTGCTTAATTGGAGATAGCTAGTATTTAATTCAAAACAATGCAGGATTGGCTGTACATGAAACTTTTGTTCTCTCTGTTTTAATCTTAAAATGAAACAGAGTTATTGTATGATGTTAATTCATTGCAGTTTGATAAGATGAGCACATAATATCTTCATAATGTACTTAATTGGTGGTTGCCATTACCCTGCTTTAGGAAATTACTAACTTACTAAATAATTGATGGATATAGAATTGCTGAGCATTTTGAATTTTTACATTAATATACAGAGAATCATCTAGCTAATTCCTATTTTTTCTGTGAAATAAAATTCTTCTAATGCACCTTTATACTAATTTATCTTTAATACAACCCTCTGAGCCTGACAGTCGATATTTTGGTCTAACTCCCATCAGGTTTGGATAATGGAAATTATTGTCAGTTGAACATCTAAAAGATCCAGATTGGGGGAGGGTGTTTAATAATACTATTTTAAATATTAAGAGTAAAAAAAAAGTTTTTTTCTTAAAACAAATAATTGGACCTGATTTTTCAGAAATTATGAAAGGATTTTAACTGGCCTAGACACTTCTTAATTTTTAACAATAATGAGGCAGTATTGATTTATTCAGGAAATAATAAATACTTTCCTAATATTCTATATACGCCAATACATTTAAAAATATTTTCTTCATCAAATAAATTTATTCTGGTAACAATAGAAAGAATATGGACTCAGTATGAGGCCTGACAGATGCAGTATTAATGGTTTGTTCTGATTATTGGTGCTGATGAGTTTTGCAAATTCCAGAAGACATCCAAATTTTATTCAAACAGGGAAGGACTTCATTATCTTTTGTAAATAGGGTCTGCAGAGAAAAATATGAGAAAATTCATAGACACTTAAGGATGGAAATGTGGATCAGCAATAGGATTAGTTTAATTTGTTTATAGCAATTTCCTGAGTTGACCATTGTTGGAATCAGGCTTCGAGTAAAAAGGGCAAGAATATGCTAAAATACACTAAAATCAAATTTCTGAGTCAATAAATACTTTTCTTGCTGCTGTTGCATTAACACATAAACTATTTTCATATTAAAATCTTATGATGACTAATCACTACATTGATATATTAAAGACATTGGCTTATTATCATTTAAGGCACTTTGATACTGGTAGCATTTTTCTTCCTTGCATTCTTTTTTTCCCCTTTTTTTGCTACAGTAGTTTCTTGCTTTTACAGTTCCTTTTGCATACAAATTGAGAAGGGGGGAGGGGTAGTGGAATGGCTTTCTTAAACAGGCTTTTTAAAAACTCCATTAATTAAAGCTGTGTATGATTTTTTTTCTCTCTCTCTAGACCAGCATGTTTTGGAAATTTGATCTTCATTCATCGTCCCACATAGACACACTTCTGGAGAAAGAAGATGTAACACTGAAGGAACTGATGGATGAAGAAGATGTGTTACAAGAGTGTAAAGCTCAAAATCGCAAACTTATAGAATTTCTTTTGAAATCGGAATGTCTGGAAAATCTAGTATCATTCATTATAGAAGAGCCACCTCAAGACATGGATGAAAAGATCAGATACAAGTAAGAAATATGTTTAATCTAAAAGTTGGACACTGAAAAAATAGGAAGTTGTGAAAAGAGATTGCATGCTACTAATTTTAGGGAAGTGTGGATTGTATGCTAAAATAGATATTCTCAAAAAATCTTCCCTTTTATAACTTGCTAAGATCATATCAAACGAAAATAATTGTATCAACAAAAATTATTTATTGTTATTACTAATCAGGGTGGATTTGATTTAAATCAAGTCAATTTAAATCATAATTTTTAAAGAGCAACTGTCATCTCTGCTACTCTTCTGACCTGCTGTTGACTTACTGACAGTCCCAATGTTGCAGAATATACAGCCTCATGCTACGTAACTAAGCTCCATTTCATGCTGAATAAACTAAATTATTTATGTATCTTAAATAGAAAACTACCTTTAGAAAGATTCTTACTCCAAAAGCATTTTATTAAAATAAATATGATAAAAAAAAATCCGATTTAAATTTTAAAAATCCAATTTTAAATATTTTTTTAAATCGATTTTTATTCACCCTGCTACTAATATTCAAACATTATGTTGTCTTATTCAGAGGTGGGCAGTTAATTTTCCCAGGGGGCCACATGAGAAAGTGGGATCATTGTGAAGGCCTTACCAATAGGCTGAACTTAAATTCTGCTCAGTTGCATGTGCGGTGTACACTTCATTTGATTGCTAATTTCTGATAGATCTCACGAGGGCTGACAGGGACATCTGATGGGCCTGATAAAGTGCCCAGGTCTGATCTTACTTGAAGTGATTTACAATAAACTTTTCTAATAAAATATTAGATATTTTATTAATTTTATTAATTTTATTGGTAATATTAGTTATTGCTAATAATACTAATAACATTCTAATGTAAATTAAAGCAATATAAAATTAATAGATTCAGTTAAAAATGAAGGGGTGAAGGAAAACAAAAATGTAACAAAAGCCATTCACACAACAGTTCATGCAGGGACATGGTGAAGAGAGAGATTTTCAATATGACGTCCCAAAAATGTAATTTAAGAAACTTTATGAATATGATAAATGAAAATGAAAAGTATAGGCTTTACAGGTCTTGGTAGATGCAAGAATCTCAAATCATGCTTCTCCATTGTTTGGTGGAGACAGCAGCCAGTGTGGGTAGCACTTGCCCAATCAGCTGAAGGACTGAGTCAGCCAATAATGTTAAAGCCCGCCCTTGTTGCCGGGCAGGTCCAGCTTTTGACTCAGTCCCTTCAGTTGATCGGGCGTGTGGTTTTCTGGCTCTGTTCTTCTATATCTCTCTATACCTTTTTCTATCGCTGAAAATTGGATTGATTTACCGTGTTTTTGACCTTGGACTGCTGGACTACGTTTCGTTTGTGGTTTTTGGTATTTGGACCTTGGATTGATCGACTTCGGCTTCTCTTCCTGGACTGTGGTCATTGTGAGTGACTCCTGCCTCGTTGTTCTGTCCGTGGCTGAAAGGAGAGCCCGCTTCCCTTGTTGTCCCCTCCGGAGGTTGGGGGGGCTCCTTTCCTCATTGTCGGCTCGTGGTGAAGCCTTTAAAGTAAATTGTTCATTCTGCTTCGGTTTCAAACTCCAGAGCTGCGTTTGCTCTCCCTTTGCTTGGGCGCGGCTGCGGCAGCCATTTTGGGACTCCTTTCGTGCCGTTCTCGCATGGGAGTTAATTGAAAACCTCCGTTTCGCCGTTTACTGCCGTTTACTGCCGGAATCTCTATATTTGGCTGAGAGGGGCGTTTTGGACCTGGGAGGCCTGCTTCACCTGCTTTGCTACAGTCTCTGCCGTTTCTTTGCTGCTGCGAGGCTTGTTACTGACCTTTGCCTGCTTGCACCTGTCAATCAACCTGGGAAGCCTCATTTAACTCTGCTTCTGTTCTTCAAAGTGGGACGCCTCATTTGACAGGAACTATCTAATGCTTGCAATCTACTAGCTGGGCTTCTCCTTGTTCCATTCCTGCCACCTCAGTTACTGCAGGGATTTCCTGTGCCTCGCTTGAGCCGCCCGCCATTTTGCCATTGATAATTGCGGCGGCGGCCATTTTGGTGAATTATACATTGGCCTTTGACTGGAGCTGTGCCATCCTTCCTATGAACTGACATTTGGACAATTATTGTGGAGCGTTTGCGCCCCCTATCCTCAGCCTTTCCAATCTCCGGACAGAAATTTATTTGAGGGGTTGTTTACGCCCCCACTGCCTATTACAGTGTGATACATGTGGAGTTCTTTAACGCTCCCTTTGTTGAATTACTGTATTGACAGTAATTGGTGGGGATAATTGGTGGAGTTTTTCGTGCCCCCCCTAGTCTTAATTGAGGCTCTTCCTTGACACACTGCAGCTATGCCAAAAGCACTGGCAAAATCTAAACATGGCCGTTCGGCCAGTACTGCTGCTCAAGTCCAGTATCATTCTGGCTCTCAGGATAGACCCGAGGAACTTGTGATTTCCAGTGACTCTTTGCCATCGGCTGAGCCTCATCAACCCCATCATAAAGGCCACAAGCACAGTGGGACATCTAAATCTGAGAAACACAGAGACAGAGTCTTACAAAAGCTCTGCGAAAAAGCGAGCACTGATATTGCTGCGAAGAGGGTGGTTCCCACTCCAGTAGCTGACAATCTGCCTGTTGAGTCTCCTTCTAGGCCTGATACGCCGGATCAGTTGTCATTGAGGGATTGTCCGGTGACCATTTCGACTTCGGATTTGTGGGGTACTTCTGCTCCTTCTACTTCGGTGGCCCCTCTTCCAGAGATTGTGCATCCTGTTGTTTCTGCTTCTGCAAATTCTTCTCCGATAGTGGTGGTTTCCTGTCAACATCTTCAACTTGAGCAATTCCAGCTTCTTATCGAAACTGCTGTGCAGAGGTCTTTAGCTGCATGAGAGCATTCTCGCAGTCGCCCAGAATCGGTGCGTTCAACTTCATCCGCTTCCCCGGAACGACCGGTTGCTGAGGAACCCCGGCTTCGGGCTCCTGATTCTCCTATTTGTTCCCACTCAAGCCATCCCTCGGCCTTGACTGATGTGGACTATTGTGACTCTGTTTTATCTGACGACGAAAACTTACCTCAAGATCAACCAGCTTTCACTGGACTTTTTCCACAAGCCTTATTTAAGTCCTTATTATTTAAGGCCGTTAACACTGCTCGCTTGTCCTCACCAGCGGTAGATCCAGCTCCAGCCTCCGAGGCTTTGGATCCCATGTTTGCTGAGCCGGCCAGACCTGTTACCTCCATCCCGACTCCTCCTCTGTTTGTCGATGTGGTGAAACGCCAGTGGTCTTCTCCGGGTTCGGTTCCGTCGCTTTCTTCCAACGACTGCAAGAACTTTCAAGTGGCTAGCGAGTTAGACTCTCTTCTTCAGGTGCCATCTGTTGACGCCCCTATTGCCGCCCTCCTGCCCAACGCCAACGTTCCGGGTGATCCGGATGAAGGTCTTCGTCCGGATGAACGTCGTTCGGACTTGGTCCTTCAGCGAGCACATCAAAGTTCTGCTTGGGCTATTAGGGCGGCTTCCTCCGCCTCGTTCTTCAACCATACTACTTTACTTTGGCTGCGCCAGCTTCAAGAGAAATTGTCTCCGGAGGACCCACGGATCCGGCAAGATTTAAATAAAATTGTCGCAGCCTTGCAGTTCTTGGCAGACTCCACATTGAGCGCTGCTCGCTTCGCTTCCAAGGCGATGGCTTCCACGGTCGCTGCTCATCGACTTGTCTGGCTCCGTCACTGGCAAGCTGACGCCCGCCATAAGTGGCGTCTGGCTTCGGTTCCATTTGGGGGGTCCCGTCTTTTTGGTGATGCCTTGGAGCCGTTCCTCACCGAAACCAGAGATAAGAAAGTGTTGGCAGCGGTCTTTAGACGGGGAGAGTCTCGGTTTGCTCCTTATACCCCTCGTTCTCAGTTCCGAGGTGCTGATGGTGCGGGCTCTTCTTCCTCTTTTTCCTCTAGGCCTTACAATAGCTTGGGCAGGCAGCGGGGTGCCTTAGATAGGTCCTCTCGGGGGAAACCCTTTGTATCCAGGAGGCCCTTTCGAGGGGGAGGAGGTCGTTCCTACCGGCGCCGGCGCTGATTGCATCGCGACTCCCCCCATTGGCGGCAGACTAGCCCTTTTTGTCGCCATGTGGGAGGAGTCTACTTCTGATAATTGGGTCTTGGCTACCTTAAAATCTGGTTTAGCCATCGAATTTCTTTCCCTTCCCCCGACTACCTTTGTTTGCTGTCCAATTTCTCGTAATCCTGAGAAGAGAGTGCATATGGACGCAGCGGTACGGCATCTTCTTTCCATCAGGGCTATCCCTCCTGAACAGGTTGGGTTGGGGTTCTATTCCAGGGTTTTCCTGGTCCCTAAGTCCTTGGGGGGGTGGAGACCCATTCTGGACCTAAAACAGTTAAATCGGTATGTTGTATACCGTAAATTTAAGATGCAATCGTTGAAATCCATCCTTGACGGTGTTAGGAGGGGCGATCTCCTTTCTTCAATCGACCTGACTGAAGCCTACTTGCATATCCCTATTCTCCCTTCTCATAGAAAATATTTTAGGTTTTGTTACGGGGGGGTTCATTATCAGTATAGGGCGTTACCCTTTGGGCTCTCGTCTGCCCCCCGTACCTTTACAAAGGTATTGGCGGCTTTGGCTGCTTCCCTCCGGGTTCAGTCTGTTAGACTTTTATGTTATTTAGATGACATCTTGGTATTGTCCTCTTCTGCTCGCCATGCTGTGTCGGATATTAAGTTAACTCTGGAGACGTTAGCTGCCCATGGCTTTTCTGTTAATCTAGAAAAGAGCAACCTTGTTCCCTCCACTTCTTTAGTTCATTTAGGGGCCCTAATTGATTCTGTGCAGGATAGGGTGTTTCTTTCCCCTGACCGCCAGAATAGTTTACGGGACTTGGTAACTAAGATTGAGGGCTGTAGGTCTAGTTCTCCTTATCTCCTTTCTCAGTTATTGGGAAAGATGATTTCGGCCATTGCCATTGTTCCCTGGGCTCAGCTCCACTCCCGGGAACTTCAATGGTTTCTCTTGCCTTTACAGAAATTGGGCAAGGGCACGTCAACCAGGCCGGTTCCTGTTCCCTCCTCAGTTCTCAGGTCACTCGGGTGGTGGCGATCCCCGGCGATATCGGCAGGCTGTCTCTTTCTAGAACCCCAGCGGGTGGTGGTAACTCCGGGGCTGGGGTGCCCATTGCCAAGGCCAACTAGCCCAGGGGATTTGGAGTGCAACGGACTCTCTTCGTACAATCAACTGGTTGGAACTGCAAGCTGTCTTCCTGGCTCTCCGAGCGTTTCGCCACCTTGTTTCAGGGTCCCATGTACTTGTACTGACGGACAATGTGACAGCCAAGGCACATCTCAACAAGTTGGGCGGCACCAGATCCAAGGCCCTGCTGTCTCTGACCATGAAACTCGGCCTCTGGGCGGAACGCCATCTCGAGTCTCTCCGTGCGGAGCACATTTCCGGTGTCGCCAACACCCAGGCAGATTGGCTGAGCTGTCAGGAGGTGGACAATGCGGAGTGGCGTCTTCACCCCAAGATCTTTCGACACCTGGTTCATCGGTTCGGGGCCCCAGTTGTGGACCTATTTGCGATGCATGTCAATGCTCAGTTGCCCCGTTTCTTTGCCCGGTACCCGGAACCTCAGGCGGAAGCCATCGATGCACTTCGGACTCCATGGCCGGACGGTCTTTTGTATGCTTTCCCTCCAACTTCCTTACTTCCCAGAGTCATCCGCAGGATTCTGGACGAACGGGCGGAGGTGATTCTCTTGGCCCCTCATTGGCCGCGCAGAGCATGGTTTGCGGACTTGGTCTCCCTCTCTGTCGCTCCCTCCTGGCGCATTCCCTTCGAGGCGGACGCTCTGACGCAAGGGGCACTGAGCCACCCGCACCTTCCTTGGCTCAGCCTGACCACCTGGAGATTGAGCGGCTCTCCCTGAGGAGTGCTCTGGCTCCAGAGGACGTGATTCAGACGATTCAGGCGTCAAGACGTTCCTCCACTGACAGAATATACTCTGCGACTTGGCGGTCTTTCTGTTCATGGGGTGACCGGGCTGGTGTGAATGTTCTCCAACCCTCTATTATGGACATTCTTGTCTTTCTACAACGGGGTCTCTCTGATGGCCTTGCCCCTAACACATTACGTTGCCAGGTGGCTGCCATTTCTTCTGTACTTACCTGCGGTTCACTGTCATCTCTGGCTCAACATCCTTTGATTAGATGTTTTCTTCGGGGCGCTACGAACCTTTCTCCTCCGGTCCTGCATCGTTACCCTACCTGGGACCTTCCGTTGGTTCTCGAATCCCTCATGGGTCCTCCGTATGAACCGCTGAGGACGGCTTCTCTGCGGTTGCTGTCTTGCAAGGTTGCCTTCTTGGTGGCTGTGACCTCGGCTCGCCGTATTGTCCATACGAGCTGACCTCTGTGTGTTCCACACGGACCGTGTTGTCCTCCGATTGGATCCTACCTTCGTTCCGAAGGTTAACTCCGTTTTCCATCGCTCACAGGAACTTATTCTACCAAATTCCTGTCCAGGACCTTCGCATCCTCGTGAGCGCCATTGGCACACACTGGACGTCCAGCGGGCGTTACGAATTTACATCAAGCGGACTGCTGCCACTCGCAGGTCTGAGGCGTTATTTGTCTCCTTCCTTCCAGTCTCATTGGGTCTCAAGGTGACTTCTTCGACTATAGGCCGCTGGATTCGACAGACCATCGCTTCAGCTTATGACCTTCGTTCTCTACCGCGACCTCCCCGGGTGACGGCCCATTCCACACATAGCGCGGCCACGTCGGCGGCCTGGGCTACTCAAGCTCCTTTGTTGGAAATTTGCCGTGCGGCTACATGGACTTCTCCTGAACCATTCATACGGCACTATAAGCTGGACAAATTTGCTTCGGCGGAGGCCGCCTTTGGTCGTCAGGTGTTGCAGCAGGTTGTGACCAGTGACGTGGTTTCGGACAAGCCTGGCCCCTCCCAGACTTGGGGACAGTGAACTGGGGTATGTCCCACACTGGCTGCTGTCTCCACCAAACAATGGAGAAGGGGTGTTGGTCCTACCTGACACGCTCCTTCTCGTTGTGTGGAGACAGCAGCCAGACCCTCCCTTTGCCTGTCTGGTCCTTTTTTGTTGTCTTCCTTCTTGAGCCTTTCCTTTCTGCCTAACCACACGCCGAGTCTGCCATTATAGTCCTTCATCAAAAGCTGGACCTGCCCGGCAACAAGGGCAGGCTTTAACATTATTGGCTGACTCAGTCCTTCAGCTGATTGGGCAAGTGCTACCCACTGGCTGCTGTCTCCACACAACGAGAAGGAGCATGTCAGGTAGGACCAACGCCCCTTATAGTTTAGAACCATATGTATCAAAATCAAAACTTTGAACTGCTTAACAAATGATTGGCAATTGGTGCATTTGCTTCAACAGAGGACTAACTTGTAGGGTCCATGCCCCACTCAGTAACCCAGCTGCTGTATTCTGCATCAGCTGAATACACATCTCTCTGTATAGGCAACTTTGTAGAATTTTAGTAATACTTTAAGTGAGATAACCTGCATGTGAACTTCTATAACTCATACAATCAGATCTTCAACAACTTTTTGTTGTTGCTTCTTCCAGAAGTGCATAACTCTCTATTTCCTAATTTTTCAGAAGTGACTGGTATATATTTTTTCCAACTATATTTGTGGCTGCATTGGAGAGCAATCATCCCTGTTGGGAGAAAGGCTCAAGCAAGTAATCAGCCTGGACTTGCTACGTAAACACAAATAGGGCTACAGCTTTATCTGGATGTTGCTGTCAATCTGGGGAGATTCCTGTGTACTAGACAGAGAACAACAAAATAGTTAATTTTAACTCTACATGTGTAGATCTAGTTGTTTGCTCCTGACAAGCGGGCTACTATTGTATGTCACACCCAATGACCATTTGGATCCTAATTGTAAAAATTGAAACTTGTTTATGGAGGTTTTTGTGAGCTCCATG
The DNA here is from genome assembly GCF_029215685.1 of Pituophis catenifer annectens. Classification (NCBI taxonomy): domain Eukaryota; kingdom Metazoa; phylum Chordata; class Lepidosauria; order Squamata; family Colubridae; genus Pituophis; species Pituophis catenifer. Next base: position 242,425,004 of record NW_027256881.1, on the reverse strand, counting down.
GCCTGTGGAACAGTAATCAAAAGAGATTTTTTCTGTTGTGCCTTGAGCTTATTTTCAAATTGGCATTCCTGATTGCTCATGGGAGTGCTTCTTGCTACATCTCATAACAGCTCGCCAAAGGACTTCTCACTTGGTTCCTGTAAGCCTTACAGCCTGCTGTGGTTCCCATTGCTGGTTTTTGCCTACCGGAGATGTACCTCTAAGCGGCTCTGTCTTGTGCTTGTTCCATTCCTCTGCCATGGTGCATGAATGCCACATAGGGAAGTTTATATTGTTCGTACAAATAATGTCTATTGTATACATTAATCAATTGAAGAACCATCTATAAAGTAGCTTCATTGAAATGCTATTCTCAAATGGAAGTCCTATGAAACCTGCACAGATTGTGAAAGATGGCTGGGTTAATTCAGAATTTAACAGGTTGCAAAATTATAATGCATGTCTTTTTTTAAAATTTATGGTTTTGTAATTCTAGTAAAATAAAACCTCAACTATTTTCTTTTAGATACCCAAATATATCTTGTGAGCTGCTTACTTCCGATGTTTCACAGATCAATGATAGACTGGGTGAAGAGGAATCATTACTAATAAAACTGTACAGTTTTCTTCTAAATGAGCCACCTCTAAATCCATTATTGGCCAGTTTCTTCAGCAAGGTGCTGAGTATTCTTATTAGCAGAAAACCAGAACAGGTATTTGCTTTTTTGAATCTTCATGTTTGAGAGTCTGTTTTTCTACCATGTGGAGATATATTTCTGTATTTATATGCTTGATAGAATTGTATTGATTTAACTGAATAAATAGGAACCGTTTTTTTCAGTCTAAGCACTGTTTTGTACCTAATAGACTTGAATGATCCACGTATATACGTATATGGATACAGAATTAATCATGTTATATTTTTCAACTTGAAAAACCTGCCAATCTCATAAACTCATAAGTCTCATAAACTACTTATAGTAATGGAATATAATTCCAAAAATACAAAAAAACAAAACACCAAGTGTCTGTAATCTAGTGCTTTATTTTAAATGTTCTCCCTGCCGAGAAAAAAACGGAGCATGGGGACTAGAAAAAAATAAATTTCACATTTGGGGTACGTACAAGATACCGCACAACAGTATTTAGTAAAAAGCAAACAAACATCATGATATATTCAATGTTAGGAATGAACTTGTTCAGCAAATTCAACAATTTATCAATTGATACCAGCAATTTCTTCAGAATCATCTTCTTATGCTTTGTTGGATTCAAAATGTTTTAGAACATTTTATTAATACTTGTTCATATTTTTCCAGATTGTGGATTTCTTAAAGAAAAAGCATGATTTTGTAGATCTCATAATAAAGCACATAGGAACCTCTGCTATTATGGACTTACTACTCAGGCTACTGACATGCATAGAACCTCCGCAGCCAAGGCAAGAAGTATTAAATGTAAGTCGTAATTCTCCTATTTCAAAATCCATATATGAATAATACATTTATTATTCATAATAAATTTATTATAAACTTAACAACAGTTAACAACAGTTACTGTTTCAAATTCTTCAAACTCTTTATGATTTATAGTAGCAAACAAAGCAAAAAGAAATGCAAGGAAGAGAAAAGAATCAACTGATGATGCTACATTTACTCTTTATGGAGTTTGGAATAAATTGTGCAAATTTAAAATTAGGTTATATATAAAAATGTCAAAAGGCGCGTAGGGTTCTCCTAAGAATTGCTGTTGTAAAGAAGGCAATACTGTTGATCTCTCCAATTGAAGACTTTGGAAAGTGCTGGTTATATGAGAAAACGCCATATAACCAGCTTAAATTTATTTAAACAGTCTGTTCTTATTACCTCTTTCATAGGCCTTTGAATAATTTCCCCTTCTTTAGTTATTTCAGCTCATGCTAAATGTTTTCTTCTGACCCCCATCTATGTGGGTTTTTTCATCTCTTATACATCTCTCCAAATCCTGTGTATTTTACCCTTGTTTTTATTTCTTTTTGATATCCAAGTTTCCCTTTAAAAACCTTTTTGCTATATTAAGTGAGAATAGTTATTTATTTCTTGAATAATTTATTATCTTGTTTCAAGGGTGCATGAGAATGAGCTATTTTCATGATGTCATTGTATAACAAAGTAAATACATAGCATGTTATACTCACTGATAGTACTTGTAATTTCCTTTCTGCAAATTTTGAATATCTTGGAATTTCTGAGAACGCACTTTAGTATTAAATAGCACCAGTGGGTGAATTATGTAATAATTATATTTAGTCTTAATTCTGGAAGGTGATTTTTTTTAAAAAAAAAGATTGCCATATGTTTCCACAGTGGTTAAATGAAGAGAAAATTATTCAGCGGCTTGTGGAAATTGTCCATCCGTCTCAAGATGAAGATGTAAGAAATCTATTTTATAATTCATATTTCATTTTATATACTAATTTACTTCTATTCTGCTTACAAAGTTTAAATTTTCTTCATTATATACTTAATTATAACATTACATTAAAATAATGGGTTCTGCAGTTACAGGACTGAGGAAAAATCTTAATCCACTTACTGTAATTGTGCCTTCTAGAAAATAGTAAAACTGTTAAATTGTTTCTGGTATTAATTAGCAAATAAAATTGTTTAGCTTTCTTTTTCCTTTATAAATTCTCTCTTGTTCTTCAGAGACAGTCAAATGCATCCCAGTCACTTTGTGAAATTATACGCTTGAGTAGAGACCAGATGCTACAAGTACAAAACAGTTCTGAACCAGATCCACTGCTTGCAACACTAGAAAAGTAGGTTGGTGTAAAAATATTACTTTACTTTTAAAATAAGTATGTTATCTATAGATTTTGAAAGTTTAAATGTATTCCTTCTATTAGGAAAGGTAGAGATATTAATAATGGTAGTAGTGTCCGTATAAGCTGTAGCAAGCAGTAAATAAATAAAAACAAAATATTTAGAGCTCTAAATAGCAAATATGATATTCCCGCTCCAGAACTGCTTAGAAAAAACACATGATAACATGGAGTTGGTTCATTCAATTATGTAATGTCTTGCTGCCTTAGCTCCACTGCTTTCCATTATGCTTCGGGATGCAAATCATGGCGCTAGTTATTACCTTTAAAACCCTATGTGACACAGGGCCAGATTACTTGTTGGAACCATTGTCTCCAGTTGTTTTATCTACCCCACCAGATGGAGCAAAGTGGCATACTCCCCAAGCCCACTTCCCTGTTCCTGTCAAGGAAACAGTAGCATCTTGTGGAAACCATGAGATGTACATTTTGCATTGGAATAGCATCCTCCCATCCATGTGGTCCTGATCCCATGGCCTTCTGAAAGGCTATATAAACCCACAGGGATTAGGGGCAGCTTGTTAGTGAAACCTGACATAGGTGAATTTGTCACTGAAGAATACGTATAAGGTGCCTCATTTTTTATATTTTGTTATATATTTTATATATTTTGTGAGCCACTCAGTTATTTGCCTAAGATAGACAGCCACATTAAATAAAAATAAAATGCCAAAACATGACTTAGTGACCTCAGCCTTTGTATTTATAACAATGTACTTTTTTAAATAGGTGACTCACACATTTTATGTATAATAGTAATATTTATAATAATAGATTATAGATTAATCCAGAGATTTTATTCAAAAAAAGTATTAAATAGGAAGGTTAACCTTTACAAGAAAGTAAGAATTTGTGATACATTTAGACATGTAGAAGAAGGATTTGGTTGCCTGGACACACACTTAATATAAGCTTAGATTGTTTTGTTTATATATCAATGTACAGGTAGTCCTCAACTTACAACCATTTGTTTAGTGATCATTCAAAGTTACCATGGCATTGAAAAAAGTGACTTACCTGTCTTCGCACTTAGAACCATCTCAGCATTCTCATGTTCAAAATTCTGATACTTGGCAACTGACATGTATTTTGGATGGCTGCAACACCCCCTCCACCCCCCAAGCTGACATGAATACCATTTGTGACTTTCCTAGCTGACTTCTGACAAGCTAGGACAAGTCAATGGAGGAAGCTAGATTCACTTAACAATTGTATGATTCAGTTTACAACTGCACCGCGTGCAGCAAAAAAGGTCAGAATATTGGATGCAACTCACTTAACCACCACCTCACTTATCAATGGAAGTCCTAGTCCCAGTAGTGGTCATAAGTCGAGGACTATTTATACCACAAAAGTAAGAATCCAGTTTTACACAACTTTCTTCTGCAACTAAGAATTAGATTTAAAGCAAAAATAATTGTCTAGACTTTGTATAAAGGACTTTTTAAAATAAACTGCAAAGGTTTTCTTTGAAATTATCTACGTAATAAAAGGTATATTTCAAGCATTATCTTTTTATTATAGACAAGAAATTATAGAACAGCTGCTATCAAATATTTTTAATAAAGAGAAAAATGAATCTGCAATAGTCAGTGCAATTCAGATATTACTGACTTTACTGGAAACAAGACGGCCAACGTAAGTTAATTTTTTATCTTTCTATTCTAATGATACTCTTAATTTTTTAGTAACTATTAGATTATGGCTATATTTGCTTATCACTCCTTAGATATAATGCTATACTCTTTATGTACACAGAAACATTCTGAATCAATATTTTTCTGATAATTCTTATCTGATTTGTTCAATTCCAGGTATCAAAAGCGAATGAACAAGTAAAATCTGAAGTTTGCATTGATAATGATAACAGATCTTCTGTTCATCCTGGTACTGAGCCAGTTATTTTGAATACAGCCACAGATTTCTTGTTCATAATATAGCAATGCTTTATGGTAGTGAGCCTGTTATACGCAGGCTGCCATACATATTTTCAAACGAATATTTATGTATACTTCTTCCATGACGATGTAACTGAATTAATCAAGGGAGTAATACATTGCTGCAAATATGAATTATATTAAGCGTTAACCTACTATTTGGAATAGCCAATAGACCCTTTATATAATGCAACAAAAACCTTTTATATAACGCAACAAAGCTTTGAGCTCACTTCATTGTCTGAAAATATTGCTTTGGACTCTAGAAAAGGTTGAATGGTTCTTATGTTGTGGTGAGCAGTTGTTTTCTGAAGATGAAAAGATTATTTGAATTTGTAATTGAAAAAGCTCATGCTTGATAGTGCTGCTGGTAGCAAACATAATTTTTCAGTAGCCTTGCTTACTGTATTAATAGGGAAACATCTTTTTATATATGTGTTACAGATTTGAAGGTCACATAGAGATTTGCCCTCCAGGTATGAGCCACTCAACATACTCGGTCAATAAAAGTGTATTAGAAGCCATAAAAGCACGACTTTCATCTTTCCACGAATTGCTCCTGGAACCCCCCAAAGTAAGAAAAACACCCAACTGGGTGAAAATAGATTGATTCAGTTTTGTGACTTCTGGAGCAAGAATATATGTGCCATCTTGCTTAATCTGAAAGTGAATTCCTGTCTGTAGGTTGACATCTTGGCTTAGCTTTCAGTAAGGCTATATACATCAACATAATCCTGATTCAGATTACTGGTGGTATTTTAGCTTTGCTCATATAACGAAAGCTCAGGTTTCCTTGGAACTTATCCAGCAGATCTGAGTATGTATTACCTGGGTAGCTAGTCAATGTTTGTTTTCCTTAGATTTTGTTTTAGGGCTGTGAATTTAAGCAGGTTGAGGAGGTACAGGTGAAACTACTAGTGGGGGGGGCAATGAAATGTTATGTTTTTGTAAAGAATCATGGCTTGTAGCTATTCCTTCTCCGATGTACTGCCTTGAGAATCCAAACTGGGGGTAATGCTCCACCTTCTTCCCTTTGGAGACTGAATCTGTTGAGCTTTCATTCACGCCTCTCCTGGTTGACTCCCAGATTTGATTTAGTCTTGCATCTAGAGAGACGTGTTAGTTGAGCAATTCAGATAAGATTTGTTTTTCTTTAACAACTAAGGTTACTTTGGATTCTTTTTTTTTAATAAAGTTTTTTTTTTTAAACAAACATTTAAAACATCAATCAGCCCTCCCCTATGACATCTCGGTGTTGAATTCTTCAGTTCATTTTATTCTTCTTATTCCAACAGTTTCTTCTGTCTTTGTCGTCTTCAAAACCACTATACAAATTCATTACTATAATCATATTCTTACTATCAGGTTTTTTATACATATTTATAAAATTAATCATTTATATCTCTTTTGCAACCAAGAATAAAAATAATTTCATATTTTAAAGTATTCTGATTCTTCCCTATTTTTAATCAATAAAGTTAACCGATTCATTTCAGCGCAATCTAAGATCTTTCTTATTTCTTCATCTTCCGAAGGTATTTTCTCTAATTTCCAATTTTGAGCATAAATAATTCTTGCAGCTGTTATTACATGTATAATCAAATAAATATATTCCTTTTTAATTTTGTCAGGTAGGATACCCAATAGAAACAACTCTGGTTTGAATTCAATACGTATTTGTATCATTTCTTCCAGCCAGATTTTAATTTTATTCCAATATTTTTTTGCTTCAGGGCATGTCCACCACATATGATAATAAGATCCTGGTAGTTGGTGACATTTCCAACATTTCGCTGATTTATCTTTGAACATTTTTGCTAACTTCTCCGGTGGCATATGCCATCTATAAGTTTGAAATTATTACAAGATACGAGGTTGCGAGGGGGATTTGGTTTACCAAATTGGGGATTATATTATCAAGCAGCAACATTGACATGGTTAAAAGAATGGATTGAACTAAGAAATATAAAGTTGTTAACATTGGAAGGGCATGATCTGCAATTGGGTTGGCATGCCTTTTTGTGATATGGTAGAAATAAGATACATACATATTTTCATAGACATTATATAAGAAATACATTGCTATTGGTTTGGGAAAAGGTTAGAGATAAATACTATGTGAAAATACCAATATGGTTATCAATGATGGAAGCTTTAATACACCCAAATGTTTTTAATTTTGGAAATATTGTTAGATACAAGGACTTGTTAACAGATAAGGGGGAATTAAAAGAGAAACAAGAACTGGAAGAACGGGATTGAGATAGATTGGTATATGTATATGCAGATAAGTACAAGATATAAAAAAGATGCTAAGTTACAGTCTTTTCTATATCGAGAAGACTGAGTTAGATAGGATAATCACAAGAACGGAAGAAAATATAATAAAAAATTTTTATAACTTTTTGTTATATATTGAGTTGGAGGAGGAACAGGTGAAAGAAACAATGATAGCACATCAAAGGATGGAGAATATTGCTGCATTAGATGGCCATGAGATGACTCGTGAGTGGGGAAAAGGGGGGGAGGCAGGACATTCCCAAATAGAACAAAGAAGCCTTGCAGCTTCAAAAAAATGATAGCGGGAAATTAACTGCAAAGAGAAAGATCTCTAAGGCTGAGGAGTGTGACACCCTCAGGAGAGAAAAGGCCTTGGAAAGGGAGATTACAAAGGCAAAAAGACAGGCAGAATGGAGAGAGCTAGCAGAGTTCCCTGGGACCAAGGAAGTCATCCATTCCCCAGGACATTCAGAGACAGCTGAGGATGAGAGTCAATCCAGCCACCCAAACTGGTCTCCAGAGGGCTCCATAGATCAGTTCCCTCAGCCAGACAATCTGTCAGCAGGGAATAAATGGGATTTAAAGAGGAAGCATATGGCTCCAAGGCAACCTTTACTCCCACAACGGCTGATTTACGCTCTGGGAAGGGTCAAAGCTCAGAGATTGCTGAGCAAATGCAATTATTGATATCCCTAACACAAAGACTAGTCACATCCTTGCAACAGGGAAATCAGAAACACTATGGCATCAGACTCAGACCTGGAGCATAGCCAACGCTTGGCCCACCAAGCTCAGAGGAATTTTAGGGAATCTAACTTCCCCACCCCATCACTACAGAGCAGAGATGGCATTTCACGAGAGGAGGACCAGAAAGAATGGAGCCTTTCAGAAGATGAGGGATCGGCTCCTGATCCACCGGCATTCACGGGGCTGTTTTGCCCCTCCCTTTTTAAGCCACTTCTGTTTAAGATCAAGGCCACAGCTAACATGGGAAATGACTTTAAGGATTAAAAGAATTCACAGGGCCCACCAGATCCAAATGTGCTACTGTTTGCACAACCGGTGGCTCAAAGTGAAGAGATTCCCTCGACACAATTGTTTTGGGATGTAGTCAAAAAACAATGAACTCCCAACCAGGAACATATCCTAACCCAAATGGGAATGACAAAAAAAATTACAATATAACCTCAGACTTTGCAGAGAAGCTGCAACTGCCATCAGTAGATGGGCCAATTGCAGCCTTGAATTCTGCTAACCTAGTTTCCCAGGACACAGCAGATAATCTGAGGCCAGAGGATAGGAGGTCAGAGTTGGCCCTTCGCAGGGTTCGTCAGGCAGCGGCCTGGGTGATCAAATCGGCCATGACTGCCTCACTTTTCAACAGGACCTTCTTAGCCTGGCTGTGACAGATGCAAAGCAGGATTCCAGCTGACAACCAGCTCCTCCAACAGGACATCACAAAGCTGATAGCAGCAACGGAATTCTTGGCGGATGCCACCTTGAACACAGCCCAATTCGTGTTCAGGGCAATGACCTCAACGGTGACGGACAGGCGAATGTTGTGGCTTCGCAACTGGCAGACAGATGCCAAATTGAAATGGAGGCTAGCCTCTGCACCATTCACGAGTGGCAAGCTGTTCTGAAAAGCCATGGAACCCATCCTGGTAGAGACCAAGGACAGGAGAAAGATCCTGCCATCCTTGCACAGGCGGGTGGACTGGCAACCATCACCTCGTGTGTAATTCCTCCTTTCAGCCAGCAGAGGCGAGTCAAGGCTACTTCCAAAGGAGGTTTCCTCAGGAAACTGACGAACAAACAGATAGAGCCGAATTCCGAGACAGAACCAAACAGCAGTTCCAGGCCAAGACACCCTTTCGTGGCTCTGGAGGGTGCCCCTTCCGGAGCTACAAGTGACCCCAGGACAGAATCTCCCATTGGCGGCCACCTAGCACTGTTTGCGAGCCAACCACGTCAGACACGTGGGTCCTAAGTACAGTGAAGCTAGGCTTCAGGCTCAAATTTCTTTCCAAACCTCCAAGATTCTTCATACGCTGTCCCATACCAGGGGACAACACAAAGAGGGACCTCATAGAGACTGCAATTCAACACCTGTTGGACATTCAGGCCATGCAGTTGGTCTCAGCGGAACACAAGACCTCGGGGGGGGGGGGGTTCAGAGCAATTCTTGACCTGAAAAAGTTAAGTACCTCATTTACAAGAGGTTCAAAATGCAATCCTTCCAGCCCATCCTGGCGTGCATCCGAGAGGACGACTTCTTAGCAACTATAGACCTGATGGAGGCGTACCTCCACGTTCCCATACTATCATTGCAGTGTCGGTTCCTCAGATTCTGTTACGTGGGGCACCATTACCAATACAAAGCCTTACCGTTCGGGCTGTCCTCAGCACCCAGGGTGTTCACCAAGGTCCTGGCAGCACTCACGGGCCACATCAGGGCACTACCAATACGAATCCAATGTTAGCTGGATGACATTCTAATCCAATCATCTTCCCACTATCGGGCATCAGAGGACCTACAAGTCACGATCCGGATTCTGCAGGATCACAGGTTTTCAGTCAATTACGGGAAGAGTCATCTGATTCCTTCCAACCATTTGCCTCATCTAGGGGCGATCATAGACACTACACTATGTGAGGTCTACCTGTCACAGGAGCGACAGGTAAACATAAGGTCATTAGTAAATCAGATTCGGGTGGACCGCCGGGTTCCACTAGCCATTCTTTCAAAGCTCCTAGGCAAGATGGTGTTGTGCATTGTGATAGTTCCCTGGGCTTGCCTACACGCAAGAACCCTACAGTGGTTTCTCCTACCCTACCAGTGGTCTGGAGAAAGCAATTCAAACACCAAGGTTCGAGTCACCCACAAGGTGTTGGAGTCCTTCCATTGCTGGACGTCCCAGGCAATGGACAAGGGTTGTGCCTTCAAGGAGGCCGATCAACTAACCATCACAACAGACACCAGCTTCTTCGGCTGGGGCACCCACTTTCAGGAACAGATGGCACAAGGGCAGTGGTCACAGAAGAACCTAGCAAACAATATCAACTGCCTAGAACTCAGGGCAGTTTGCCTGGCCCTGAGAGAGTTTCGGGACAGGATAGTGGGTAATCACATACTCATCATGACAGACAATGTAGCCACGAAGGCCCATATCAGCCGTCAGGGGGGCACGCATTCCAGGGCTCTCATGTGAGGGGCAGATCAGTTGGGCCTTTAGGCAGAGAAGCACCTTCTCTCCATCAGAGCGGAGCACATCTCAGGAACAACGAATGTCCAGGCAGATTGGCTCAGCAGGACTACAATCGATCACGTGGAGTGGTGCCTGCATCCAGATCTGTTCAGGGAAATAACAGAGCGGTTCAGGACTCCGGTACTGGACCTGTTTGCCACACCATCAAACAGCCAGCTGCCGAGATTTTACTCCAGGTTCGCAACAGCGGGAGTGGAGGGGGCTAATACACTCCACATCCCATGGTTGAAGGACCTCTTATTACGTCTTCCCCCCCTTCCCGTGATCCTGAAGGTGATCAGGAAGGCTGGAAGAGAAGGGGGAAGTATTACTCGTAGCCCCTCACTGGCCCAGGAGGCCGTGGTTTGCAGATCTGGTCAGTCTATCGATAGCCAGACCATGGAGGATCCTGCAAGAAAGGTTATTCCTCAGCCAGAGGGCTCTGATTCATCCGGAGCCACAATGATTAAAGCTGACAATCTGGTATTTGAGTGGGAAGCCCTGACACAGAACAAGTTATTCCCCAGAGTCATCATGACAATCCAGGCATCCAGGAGGCCTTCAGCTAATAGGATATACGATTCAACTTGGAAGACCTTTTGTAGCTGGTGTTCCAAGGGCGACATTGATCCAACCTCAGTAACGGTGGGTCAAATCCTGGAGTTCCTTCAGGACGGACTGGACAAGGGACTGTTCCCAAGCACCATACACAGGGAGGTAGCAGCACTAGCATCGGTGTTGTCATGTGGGGACCTAGAATCCCTAGCACATCATCCCATGGTGTGCAGCTTCATTAAGGGAGCAATCAATTTAAAGCCACCGGTGGTACACAGGTACCCCACCTGGGACCTATCCAAGGTCCTGCAGGCTATCTCCTTGAGCCCCTTCGAGCCTGTGATACCTGACATGCAAAGTAGTTTTCCTCGTGGCGATTATTTCGGCGCAACGAATCTCAGAACTGGCAGCTCTTTCTGTAAGGGAGAATCTGTGTATATTCCATACAGACAGGGTAGTACTATGACTGGACCCTTCATTTTTACTCAAGGTTAATTCCCGTTTCCACAGGGCACAGGAAATCATATTGCCGGACTTCTGTCCAAACCCAAAACATGAACTAGAAAGGAAGTGGCATATCTTGGATGTCAGAAGGTTACTTCGCATTTATATATAACAGCTCCTCTGAGAAGAACGGAGTCACTGTTTGTTTATATCATTGCAAACTTCTACGTTAGGTAGTAAGGTCACTGCAACAACAGTGGGACGGTGGATTCTGACCTGCATCGCCAAGGCCTATGAAATACAGGCTCTACCAGTGCCCCAACAAGTGACCGCACATTCTACCAGAAGTGCTGCCACAACAGGCGCCTGGGCGACGCAGGCCTCTGTAGAGGAGGTATGCAGGGCAACAACTTGGTCCTCACCATCCCGTTCATCAGACATTATAAGCTGGACGCATTACTTTCAGCTGAGGCGGCCTTTGATAGACGGGTCCTCCAGAAAGTACACACAGACAGGGGGACTCAGGACCAGAACGTGCCCCACCCTTAGGACATGATGTCTTTGGTATGTCCCACACTTTGGATTCCCAAGGCAGTACATCGGAGAATGAGCATTGGTCTTACCTGACATGCTTCTTCTTGATGTACTGCCAGAGAATCCAATCCCGCCCTGGTGACCGTCTGGTCCAGAGTACAGGAGAGGACAACAAGATTAGAGAAATTTCAAATTATCTGCTACGTCTTCATCAAACCTGGGAGTCAGCCAGGAGAGGCATGGCAGAAAGCTCAACAAATTCAGTCTCCAAAAGGAAGAAGGCGGAGCATTACCCACACTTTGGATTCTCTGGCAATACATCAAGAAAAAGCGTGTCAGGTAAGACCAACACTCACTTTCCTTGACTCCCCTGAGAGATCCTCAAGTCTTCCAAGCATGGGAGAGAACAGCTGGAAGAAACTAGTTGAGGATTGATTCCATTTAGGACCGGGTTATCTGAGGGACCGTGTCTTGCTGGTCACATCTACCCAACCCACTAGAGCGGGGAGGCAAGGAATGTTGTGGGTCCTGTACCCTAAAGCAATACATCTGGCGGGACCCAGAAGAAGGACCTTCTCTGTGGTGGCTCCTCCGGAAATTAGACTGCCCCCCCAACACTCTTTTGGAAGGCCCTGAAGACATTCTGCCAGCAGGCCTGAGGAACCCAGAGCGGGATGGAATCCATTAAGTGCTAGTATGAATGTGTGTTGTCCCCAGTGTGGGGTGAGGGGGTTATTTTTTTATTATTTTTATTATTTATTATTTTTATTTCTTTTATGTTGTGTTTTTATGTCCTGTAAGTTGCCTTGAAGTCACCATGCACGAGTAAGCAGGAATATAAATTTTATAAATAAATAAATAAATTTCACCTTCCTCCTTCCATTTGTGCTATCTTCCTTTCTGGTATTTGAAAGATCTGCCTAACTCAGGTACTGGCACCATTAAGTTCCATAACGGGGTGTTGAAATTTAAAACTAGTTTGAAAGTGAAGAATGGCTAGAGGAACAGGGTAAGGGCTGCTCCCATCCCAAATCGTTTTTGTCAGTTTTACTTGTTTTTTCACAACAAATATTAAATATTAATAAATATTAAGTATTTTTAAATATTTTATTTACACTTTGTTTTGGAAATCCAACAGGATCAAAAAATGTCCAAAATAAATAAATAAGTAAGTATTCCTTCACTTAGTGTGACTGTAGCTAGGAAGATATGGAAGGAAAAGGAAATGCAAAATTCTTTTACTTCTCTGCTCCATTGCCTCATTCAGACTGGTTACATTTCATGGAATGCAGAATGGAGGAATTGTGTTAGCTGGAATAGGGCAAAACATGACTGAACAAGTCAAAAATTAATTATTATGGCTCGCTCTGTTTAATTACCTTGCCATCACAAATATATAAATCTTGCTTATATTTAGGTTTTGCCTGTGATTTCTACAGGTAAAATGCTAGATTGATGGAATAATTTATAGTCACAGTCTGGATAGTCATAAGCTCAAAATAAATATTAGTCTTACCAGATTTTTTCTCAACTGCATCAATAGAATTAGTTCTATTTGTGGGTTTTAATATTAGGTTTTACCCTTAACTCTAATGATATTGTGGCCAATGGACTAGTGAGGAAAGGGAAAACAATAGCAGAGCTAGATCCAAAATCTTTGGTTAGTTGGCACAAACAGATAAAAGTGGACAGGCAGTTTGTTTTTTGTTTTTATCTTGGGGAAGGTTATGTTTTAGATTCCTGTAGCATTGTCAAGTGTTGCTGCAATTGCTTATCCCATTTGTAAGCCACTCTTTGAGAACTAACTCTTTGAGCCACCAGTCCCAAGATTCTTATAGCTCCATGGTTTTCCAAAGCTTTTGCCATTTTTCAGAAATTTCCAAGAGACATGTTTGTGTTTTCTCATGTGCATTTGAACTTTTTGTCTCTTACAAGAAATTCACAGCTCTGTGCCACATTGGGAGCCAATTTGATATAGTGGTTAAGACACTAGGCTACAAACATAAGACTGGGAGTTCTAGTCCTGTCTTAGGCACAAAGCCAGCTGGGGAATCTTGGGTCAGTCACCCTCTCTCAGCCCTAGGAAGTAGGCAGTGGCAAATCAGTTTCAAAAAACATTGTCCGAAACTTGCAGGGGCTTGGCCACCCAGTTGCCAGGAGTAAACATCTAACTTGAAGGCACACTTACATACACACACCAGACCACATTACCAATAGCACTGAGGAAATCATTTGATAAATGAGCTTTCTGAAAGACCTATCCTGAAGATTTATATCCTTGAGTTGATTTGTAAGCCGTGGTGGCGCAGTGGTTGGAATGCAGTATTGCAGGCTAACTCTGCTGACTGCCAGGAGTTCGATCCTGACTGGCTCTAGGTTGATTCAGCCTTCCATCCTTCCAAGGTCGGTAAAATGAGGACCCAGATTGTTGGAGGCAATATGCTGATTCTGTAAACAACTTAGAGAGAGCTATAAAGCACCGTGAAGGGGTATATAAGTCTGAGTGCTATTGCTGTTGTTTAGTAATGTAGTTCTTGGCCTGGAAATTCAGCAGTTATCTCAGATTATGAATTGGTTTATCAGCTGGTGAAGTACTGTACAGCTTCTTCAATCCTAATTTTTATGCTTCTAATGTTGTTGGGGACAACATGTCTATTTCTGCATGAAAAATTATTAAAGAGTAAGAGTTCTGATGCCCCTTATTTTGATATCTTTCATTATTATGGAGGAATCTGTTAATCCTTCAAGGTAGCTAGATCAGGAAACAGACACTACAAGTTTGACTGGTCAGAAATGCTCCTTCCTGGGGATTATGTAACCACATGTCAGTCAGTTTTATGACCTTATGCAGTATTGTATGAGCATGTGACCATCATTTGTGATGTATTTTCTGGTTTCTGGAAAAAACACTCTTCAAATGAATGGTTTGCTTAGCAATTGCAGCACTTAATGAGTACTGTGAAAAAGGCCAGAAAATTACTTCCAGTCATGTAGGTGCCTTGTTTTATGACCATAACAATTTATTATACCAGAATATTTATATTTATTATTATTTATTTATTTTTATTTCTTATACACATATTGTAAATATTCTCTTATCCACAATTAATCGTGTGTGTGTGTGTGTGTGTGTGTGTGTGTGTGTGTGTGTGTATGTATATATGTATATGTATATGTATATGTATATGTATATGTATATGTATATGTATATGTATATGTATACACTTTTTTTTCTAATGAAAGTATAAAAATAAGACATTTTAATTACATTTGGGGTTGCTCTTCTACCCTTTCTTTTCTCTCTCTTCACAACAATCTTTCTTCTTCTTTCTTTCCCCTCCCTCCCTCCTCTCTCTCCCTCTCCTCCTCTTTTCTTTCTTTCTCCTGCAATATTTCCCTTATTTGGTATCCGAGCAACTCCAATTTTCTAATAATATATACTTTCTTTTCAATTTTTTTCCCATTTTACCCAATCTATCATTTCATAATTGTACATTTATATTTATAATCCTCTTCCCCCCCCCCGCTTTTCCATTTACTCTGGTGTCATCTGAGTTTCTATTTCTTTTTTATCTTATTCCTCATTTAACTTTCTATTATCTATATCATTTATCTATCAACTTTTATTCGTATTTCTTTTCTATCCATAAATAGAATCTTTCCCATGTCTTGAAATACACCATTCCTCTAGTTATTTGGTGGGGGGCTTATTTTATCGCATGCGCTGAAAAAACCAATTGGGATTATTATCCGGAGAGGTCTTAGTTTTAGGGAAACACGATAGTGATGCGGCACCACAAGATTGAAAACTTTTAACATTATTCTTTGATTTTGAACCACATTTATATACATTAACTACCTGGGATATTATATAGTTTATATGCGGCCCAAGATAATTCCTCTTCACTCATTGAGGCTCAAGCAAGACAAAAGGTTGGACACCCATGACTTACACAGTTGTTTGAAATAGCATAGTCAAATGGCTTGTGGAGATATTTCTTTGCATTGCTAGATATCAGAACTCTTAGATGTATGGAATTATTGGAGGAGGTTCTCTTGTTTCAGTAATGGAATTGAGGCATCCAGTACAAAGCATGCTTCGATTGTCTAGGCCCGTGATGGCGAACCTATGGCATGTGTGCCACAGGTGGCACGCAGAGCCATATTAGTGGTCATGCCAGCTCAGCTCTGGGGCGCATGCGCGTGCTGGCCAGCTGATTTTCGGGCCTTCTGGGCCCACCAGAAGTAGGGAAACAGGCTGTTTCCTGCCTCTGGAGGGCCGGTGGGGGGGGAAGGCCCGTTTTTCTTTCTTACCTGGCTCCAGATCCTTTCTATGCATCTGGGAAGGGCGAAAACAGCCTTTCCCACTCCCTTGGAGGCCCTACGGAGGCTGAAAGGGCCCATTTCCCGACTCACGGTAGGACAGGAAGTGACTTTTTTTCCTGTCCCCAGCCTCCAGAGACTCCTAAAGAGGCTCCTAGAGACTCCTAGAGAGGCTCCTAGAGACTCCTAGAGAGGCTTCTAGAAACTCCTAGAGAGGTTTTGGAGGCTGGGGACAGCAAAAAATGTCACTTCCTGTACCACCGAGAGTTGGGAAATGGGCCCTTTCAGCCTCCGTAGGGCCTCCAAGGGAGTGGGAAAGGCTGTTTTCTCCCTTCCCACATGCATAGAGAGGATCTGGAACCAGGTAAGAAAGAAAAACGGGCCTACCAGGCCATCATGTGCCAGGAGCGGGGGTGGGTGGGGTTGCATGTGCATGCGTGTGGGCACGTGCACGCACAATCCTCCCCCGCCCCCCCCCTCCTGGCACGCGATGGCAAAAAGGTTAGCCATCACTGGTCTAGGCAATTGGGAATATGACTTCCACTCTATTACATAACTCTGTCTCTACTGTCTCTTTGTTTCTTGGTTTTCAGCACAACTAGCTAAACTGTTGTGCCTTCTTTCCTTAATAATGGCACTTTAGAGAAAGCAAAACTTTCTACTCTGTTCCTAGTGCTTACACATATATAAGAAAAGTAAAACAACAAATGCATTTCCTCAATTTATATTCTCCAAAGGCCCTGCAGAATCAAATGACGGTGAAAGGATCTTTGAGTTTGGCTTTTTTTAAAAAAACCCTCTTTTGCAATAGAAGTACAAGCATAAGTATTTGGAAGAGTGGTTTTTGTTATTGACAACTTATGAAGACACTATAGTCTACTTAAATATTTTCAATATTCCAGAACATAAAACTATAGAAAACAGCCCTTTGAATAAAATTACATAAGCGTTATGCTAAATACAGAATTACGTTCCTGTTACTTAAATATTTCTTCAGGAGTTGAAATTCTATTTCAAATGTTGCATTCTTCTTTTTGTATAGAAAAGTGTTATGAAGACAACATGGGGTGTACTGGATCCACCGGTAGGGAATACCAGGTTAAATGTGATTAGGTTAATATCCAGCCTTCTGCAAACAAATACGAATAATGTCAACCAGGAACTTATAGAGCTCAACAGCATAGGAGTTATACTGGTAAGAAAACACATATTTTTAGATTTATTTACTTACTTACTTACTTAAATACTTATAGGATTTATATGACCACCTATTGCATATAATGGTTCTAGGAGGCTCACAACAATGTATTAAAAGAAAGATAAAAACAGAAGCACTTTTGACTCCCAGGTGCCAGACCTGGGACCTGGGAGTCAACCCCCAATCTCAGCTGGATTACTGGTGGCTCTCGATTAACGACCACTCCTTCAGCGACCATTCAAACTAGTGACAGTTCTGAATGAGGGGTAATTATCACTGGTTCTCAAACATTCAGTCTTCACAGTGTCCCTGAAGTCCAGGACTACCTGTATGTAATTCATGGGGGAGACACCAATAGTAACCATATATTGTATTAAACCTGTTCCCTGCAATGCAGGGGAAATTGGGATATTTTCATTTAAAACGTTACCCTTGATGATGGAAGAATTTATTCAAAAAAATTGAGAGGCTGAAGTTAAATCCATACTGAATAAATTTGCACTTCCATGATTGCATTTTAGATTAGAAGATACAGTCTTAGTATTTTCTACAGTGTGCATTTTTGTTTAAATAATGTAATCTCTTGTTATTATCAAGTATAGTTGCAGGATATAAGGATAACCAGTTTTATTTTTTAATCTTAAAAGTGCCAAAGCAAGCTCTCCAGAAAAGTATGGAACTAGGAGAAAAACATGAGTGTATTGTTTGGCGACAGAATCATTGTAATTGAAGGACCATGTATATCCTGTATTTCTTATTGTTTCATATTAAATGGAATGAAAAGAATTGGCACTTAATTGACATGTAATCTAAGTGTGGGCTGTAATGTGGCAGATGTTTGTCAGTTTGAAAGACCCAGTTGATCATTATTATTTCCCTCCTTTTATTTATTTTGGCCAATTCAGAGCAGCTAACAATAACTAAAATATTACAAGTTGTTGCTTTTCTGTGATTTGTTAGCCCCACCCAAAGGCTCATTATCCCAAAACTTGGCTCAAAAATACTTCCAAGTCTCCTCTCCCCCCACTCCCCGCCCCATTGCTCTAGCCAATTGATTGCTCCAGCAGCTGATGTGTGTAGTGCAAACATTCATACTCAATATACCAAGTCATTTAATCAACATTGGTGGAGGGCCTAACTGAATATATGCTTTTACACACACACATACATGCACACACACACACGAAATACTGAAAGGATTCCATAATCCTTATGTCAAAGAAATTCTGACAAAAAGGGTGGTTAGGATTTCTGTTGCTGCATCTGACAAACCTGAGTTCAGCTTCCTTCATTATTATAAAGCAGTGGTGTCAAACTCATGTCGTCACATTGTCGTCACGTGACGTATCGTGACTTCCCCCCCCTTTGCTAAAATGGGAGTGAGGGTGGCCAGCGCATGACACATCTGGCCCGCAGGTTTGACACCCCTGTTATAAAGAATATCAGAGGTTTTTTAAATGAGGAAGAACATTTTTAAAATCACTTTTATCAGTGGAAAAAAAAATATCCAAACATGTTTAGTAAGTGGTATGGATACTTCTGATTCCTGTTTCTTTTTCTCCTGCAGGACATGTTTTTTAAATACACATGGAACAATTTTTTGCATACTCAAGTAGAAATTTGTATTGCACTGATTCTTGCAAGTCCTTTTGAAAGCACAGAAAATGGTACAGTCTCAGATCCAGATCCCACTAGAAGCAACCTTTTGCTGAAACACGTAAGATATTTTCTTGTTTTGTTCTTAAATGTTGCTGCACTTCTGTACAGTGGTAGTAAGTTCTCTAATTGAATAATAATTTCAATTATCTTTGAGAGCTTATTACAACTATAATATGTGAGTGGCAGGATAAACACATGCTAGCATTATATTTTAATAGGATTCTAATGTATAATAACCTCTCCACTCCAGACTTCATGTACCTCTATTTTTAACAGAAGTTTTATAGCAAGGATGGAAGCAGAAATGCAAGAAATATCCTTGCCAATTATTTCCCATTCATAAACACTGCATCTAGTTCATCTTATCAGGTTACATAGAGATGATTTGCCCCCCAAAATCTCTGTCTCCCTCTAAAACTGTAAACAGTTAAGCAACTACTTGAGGACAGAACTCATAATATAATTGCAGCATGTAGTCAATTTGAGTTTAATCTTTATTCTTTCCGTTAAACATTGAAATCAAATGGCAGGGTTGAAGAGAGAGTGAATGTGCATGCATATGCGTGTGTGTGTGTGTGTGTGTGTGTGTGTGTGTGTGTGTGTGTTGGAAAAATAGTGCTTTTTGCACTGTACAGTTTGGTGGCTAGCCAGTTACTGATGTGGTAAATACTTCTTTTTATTATTTGATCAAGTTTTTTTATTTCTTCTGCAACACTAAGTAATTTTTTTCTTTATAGCTTTTTCTTAAGTGCCATTTAATAGAACGAATACTTGAAGCATGGGATATGAATGAAAAGAAACAGTGAGTAGTCAGAAACTTTTCTTACTTTGTACTTTTAAGATGCAGTATAAGTATCACAGATATCGACCTACATCCTAACTATAATTAGCAATTTTATATAAACTCTGAATTTCATATACCTCTTTTCCCTGTGACTTTTTAGGTATGAGATCCCTCCATGAGAACAGATATTGTTCTCAATATCATTGTTAATTCTCCTTATTTGCGCTGTTTATTATATTTGTTTTAATTAAACACTCACTTTTGTGCACTTTTGTCTCTATGTTTTGGCCATCTTTCCTAATATATATCTGTATTTTTTGGTGTATAAGACACACTTTTTTCCTTTCAAAAGTGGTTGGAAAGGTCTGTGCGTCTTATACAGCAAATGTTGCCAAAGCCCCGCCTACCCGCTGGCTTCTGCCTCCCAGCAATTTGCCTCCTTGCAACAAAGAGCCTGATCAGCTTCAGCACAGCCTGATTTAGCATGAGCAGCTGATTGGCAGTTGGATCTGCCTCCCCGAATACCACCTATCAGCTGTTCCAGGCTGCAGGGATTGCAGCCATCACCGGCCATCACCACTGCCACCTATCGCCGCCTCTGCGTGTCCCATTTTTGGCCTCCACGCACCCTGTTTTTGGCCTGTTCCAGGCGGCCACCACCTATCCCCACCGCCTGGAACGGGCTGAAAATGGGGCGCATGAAGGCCAAAAACAGGACACATGGAGGCCAAAAATGGGGTGTGCTGATGTGGCAATAGGCGGCAGCAGTGATGGGTGTCGACAGTGGCAATGGGCGGTGGTGATCCCCGCAGCATGGAACAGCTGATAGGCGGTATTCTAGGAGGCAGATCCAGCCACCAATCAGCTGTTTGTGCTAAATCAGGCTGTGCTGAAGCTGACCAGGCTGTTTGCTGTTTACTGCAAGGAGGCTAATTACTGGAAGGCAGAGGCAGATTTTTTTTTCTTGTTTTCCTTCCCAAAAGCTTAGGTGCATTTTATAGTCCGAAGCATCTTATAGTCCAAAAAATACAGTAATTATAGTCTACTTATAGAAGAAATGTATATTGAAACTAAACCAGAAGAATATGTTTTAATGCAGAATGCTGTTTAAATAGTTAATTGTTTAAGAAAGTACAAGATTTTTATGTGGAGGATTAAGCTGTGATATTTTATCATAATTCCAAGTTTTGCACAATATATTCAAATGTCTTACTGAATTCACCCATATTCTAGAATTGCAATTCTAGGCTAAATCATAAATTAAACAAGATAGTGCTGCAGGCTACCACCCACCCACCCCAAACTTAAAGCTAATGAACTTTGGTGTGCACTTGCTAGTCTTTAACTGACCTATTATTCTGTTCTATATTGATTGAATCAGTCTTTATTTCTACAAGTCTATAAAATAAAAATCCTATAATGAACTAATTTTTTTGATTGAATAACTTAGTTTAACTCTTGCAGAGCTGAAGGAGGAAGACGATATGGCTATATGGGTCACTTAACAAGAATAGCAAATTGCATTGTGCACAGTACTGATAAAGGGCCAAACTGTACACTGGTGCAACAACTTATTAAAGGTAATCCATTGTACTTTTGCTTACTGAGTCTTGTGTAAGTGGAATTCACATTTTCATAGGCTTCTTTTACCAGTTTTTATCAGTTTTTCTGTATCCGCTATCTCATTTCTTCCCCCGTGTCCTTTCTTAAAAGTTCATAGGATCTGAGGTATTCTACTTCTAAGTGTGATAACTTAGCAAGCATCAGACTTGACCAATTTGATTTTTATTCTCAATGGCTCCAGATGAATAATGTAAACACATGTTTAAGCTAATAGTTGCATTGATGTGTTGTAACAAAGTTTAGATGAAGAGGTTTAAAATTATCATATTTTTCGGACTATAAGACGCACTTCTTTGTCTCCCAAAAGGGGATGAAAATGTCTGTGCATCTTGTAGACTGAATATTGCTGAAGCCCTGCCCATCCGCCGGCCTTTTTTTTTTTTTTTTTTTTTGCCTCCGCACCACTCATTTTCTGGCTTTTTTCTGGCCTCTTTTTGACCCATTTTCGGGGCTTTTTTCAGCCCATTTTTGAGGCTTTTTTCAGCCAGTTCTCAAGGCTTTTTTATGGCCATTTTTTTTCAGAAAAAATAGGCAGAAAAAAGCCTTGAAAATGGGCCGAAAAAAGGCTGGAAAAGGCCCGAAAATGGGGCGCACGGAGGCCAAAAACATTTTCTTGTTGATTTCTTCTTCTAAATTTAGGTGCGTCTTATGGTCAGGTGTGTCTTACAGTCTGAAAAATACGGTACTTCTCAGGAGTTTTTGTTTAACCCAAAAAAGCCAAAAATAGAAGATGTCTTCAATGTGTTCTCTGCTTAGCTTGATTTTTGAACACTTGCACAGGTTACATTTTATTGTGAAAGATGAATAATTAATTCAAATCATACAGGGTTTGTTTGTTTATTTATTTTGGTGCCTTCAAGTCAGTGTTAACTCCTGGTGCCTGTCTGGACTACTCCCTGCAGTTTTCTTGGCATTATTTTGGAAGTGGTTTGTTACTGCCTTCTTCCTGGGGCTGAGAGCTGGCTCAAGGTCACTCAGCTGGCTTTGTATCTAAGGTACAAACTCAACAGTCTACCAGTTTTAAGCCTGACACTTTAACCACTACACCAAACTTCCAATGTGACATAAAGCTGTGAATCTCTCACAAGAGACAGAAATTTCAAATGCATATGAATAAACACAGGTTTCTTGAGGAGGAAATGCATACCTCCTGCATACAGTCAGAACTGTTCTAATAAACCATGATTTGTTTTAAGATTGACCATTCCTTACCATTTATTTATCATGAAAAAAGTTCAGAAGCTGTCCCTGGCCCTGCCAATTATACCATTTATTAAACAAAAATTAATGAAAAGCATATTGTGCTGAAAAAAAATCTTCTATTTCAGCTTTTCAAAGAAGTCTGGATAATGTGCATGGTAGTGGTACTCCAATTTCCCAGGTTCAAATTGTAGTTTCATTATAATGTGAGAATATTTTATAAGCCTAGTGTTTCATGAACCTTATATTAACTAATCAAGTCTATTAGGATTTGAAATTAGATCCTAAAATCTTATGTTCCGGTTCTGGAATTGCCTACAGTGATAGAAGGCAACTGATATCAGAAGCCCATTGTTTTGCTGCATTTGCCAGTTATATCTCAATAGCAAATTGTCCAAATGCCTAGTTATGGAATTAAATAATGATTAAATAATGATTTTGATTATGAAACAAGCAAAATAAGTTATCACCTAATTTTGGCAACTGTTTGGCTGGTCAATTGATTAATTTTCTACATATTAATGAAGGTAATGTCTAGCTGAACAAATCAGTTCAGTTGTTGAAGATGATGATCCATTAAATCATATTTCTAACAAGGTACCAATTGTAAGAATGATACTTTGGGAACAATGAGTGAAAATTTAAGTTCAGGTACAGAAATAATCACAGCAGAATTTCTCTCCTGAAGTTATAACTATATATATATAATAATATATATTAGTAACATTCAAAATTACATATAAAATAATCTGCAGTACCTGGAATGATGACAATCTGCATTCTTGATATTGCTTTTTTTTTTCTTTTTGGACTTTTTAGAACTTCCAGATGAAATCAGGGAACGATGGGAATCTTTCTGCACAAACTCTTTAGGCGAAACCAACAAGAGAAACACAGTGGACTTAGTAGGTTTTATAAACTGTCATTTGAGAAGTTAACTGCAATTTTTGCATTACAAAATGAAAACAACACGTAATAACAATCATAATAGATATCTCATTCTATTATTTTATGTCAGATTTAAAATACCACAGCTACATTTTGCTGATATTAATCATTCCAAAAAACTACTGAATCCCACTTCCCCTCTTTATTAGACTGAATTTAAATTTTCACTTGTGTTAATTTTTCTGCACTATATTCATTCAGGTTTTTGTTGCTGCTGAGGCCTACTTTCTTTGGTTCTGAGTTACTGGCCACTTCCTGTGTTTGTATTACAAAAAAAATACAGTTTCATAACCTAACTTTTTCCCCTTGGGTTCATTAACTTCTTATTTTTTAAGTCTGTTTATCCAAAGTGCCAATTCTAATCCTAGTCTCTTATTTAATCTGTTTACCATTCTCCTCTGAGCTATGTGAGATACATTTCATCTGTTAATATGATTGTTTAGGTATTTTGTTCGATATACATTAAATAAAGCTGCCCTGCAGGTATAATGATTTTGTTCTAAAAGCAAAAGTAGTACAAATGCTTTTTAAGGGCAGAATTTAACATAAGAACTGCTTTCATCCACATATAAATCTATGTTCTTTGTTCTTTTGTCAAATGTTAATTAGGTCGCTAGTTCCTCCACTAGCTTTTTGCTGGTTTTGGATCTAGAGATGACTTGAGCAAGCAGAGAAGCATCTCTGCTTGAACAGAATATTGCTGCCAACTATTTTTCTGTATAGTTGTGCACAAAGATAGGAAACTATATCAAGAAGTAACTGAAATATATTGATTAGAACTATAATTCTAGTTCTATTTGTAAATTTGAGTTGTTAGCTTGTTCTTAATCAGTGGAATGGCTTGCTTCCAGAAGTTGTGGATGCTCCATCACTGGAAGTTTTTAAGAAGAGATTGGACAGTTGTTTTTCTGAAATTATATAAGGCCGTGATGTCGAATCTATGGCACGCATGCCAGAGGTGGCACACAGCGCCCTCTCTGATGGCACGCAAGCCGTCACCCCATTTCAGCTCCACTGCCCGTGTGCCTCCCACCAGCCAGTTGGTCTTCGGGTCTCTGCTGCACATGCGCATGGGGCGCGTGGGGGGTCCCCATGCATGCATGTAGAGAGCGAGGTGCATGTGCAGGGGCTGCATGCGCATTGTATTTTGGGGGTTCATGCGCACACGCATTCGCATTCGTGTGCACATGCGCTTTGGGCACTCGGTCCAGAAAAGGTTAGCCATCACTGATTTAAGGTCTCCTGCTTGAGCATGGGGTTGGATTAGAAGACCTCCAAGGTTGCTTCCAGCTCTGTTATTCTTTTATCTTGAATGTTATTTATAATCTGCCCAATAATTGAATTTGAATTAATTGAAAAGCAATTAATAGTCTATTACTTAATTCTACATGCTACTTTTATCTGATGTAGCAAGCAGAGAACTATCAGGACAGATACGAATTTAAGGAAAATGTGCTGTCTGTAATGATTGTCTTTAAAATTTACATTTAAAATGAACTTTATTTTTGAGGAAGTATCCAAAACAAAATACTTTTACAACAATATATAAAATAATTCTAAAAATTAAAAGTATCTTATTTTAACAATCATTTCATAGAAATGGTAGATTGACTTTTACAAGTCTTATCTTCCAGGGAGGTTTTTATCAGTTGAATCCAAGTTAGGTAGGGTGAGGATTTCAATTAATTCTTCTACATAGTGGAATACTTGGGGTTTTTTTCAGTTTTAGTACTATGAAGGTAGTCCTCAATTTACGACCTCAATTGGGACCAGAATTTTTATTGCTAAGTGATGCAGTCGTTAAGTGGTGCAACGGTCATAACTTTGAGGACAAATCATAAGTCACATTTTAGAAGACTGTTCTAACTTCAAACCATCATTAAATGAACAATTGTAAGTCTAGTGTGGATTTTTGTAACTGATGTTTATTCAGAACCTTTTTAACATGAATTCCTTACCTTTCTATTAGGTTACTACTTGTCACATTCATTCATCCAGCGATGATGAAATTGATTTTAAAGAAACTGGTTTTTCACAAGATTCTTCACTGCAAGAAGTGAGTTAAACTCTAAGCTATACTGCTTGCATATATTATTTTGCTAAAAAGCTTCTGATAAGGTATTCACTTTCAGATTTTGCAGTTGTGTAAAATATTACTGTATTTAAGAAGATAAACCAATTTCATAGAATAGAGAGTTGGAAGTGACCTTAGGCATCATCTAACTTGTTGATCTGTCCAGCCTCTGATAACACAAGTGAAGAAAAACTGACTACATTATGTGGCAACCTCTTCCATTGTCCAACAACTTTTTACAACCAAGACAATCATCCTGTTTCTTGTAGTCAAGTTAGACATTTGGGAACATGTTCTAAATGTATAGCTTGGAGAATAGCGTGCACACTACTTATATCTATGTATAGTTTTCATATTGATTTCTGTCAGTTAAGATCCCTGTGCAGACTTAGAGCTTGGTTATTGCAGACATTTCATTACTTGACTCGCTGACATTAAGTATAGTGAATGTGGCGTTTAGAGTAATGAAACAGAAGTAAGCAAACAACCAACTCAGAGAAAACCAAGGACCCCAGAGTTCAACTCTGAACTACATATATTTTCCTCTGATGGAATTAAGATCTCTTTTAGAGTCAATAGGATCTCAATGCTGGATTCTATGCTCTCTTCTGTGGGATAGCAGTGTACTCATAGTCTGCCTTCTTATGGACTAGAAAGCAATATAAATATTCACATAAACATAAAGCCCTGATCTACAAAAATATTGATTATAGTAAATTCTCTAATAGTCCTTTAGGGTTCAGTGTCATGTTAAAAACTACTCATTGTCTAGAAAAAGTTCATACATATAATCCAATCGAATAGTTAAAACCGTCAAACTTCCTAGATCAGAAAAGTAAAATATGCCTGCCCCCCCCAAAAAGATAGTTTTTTGTTTTATGCATGTAAATACATAGAGATGGTGTTAAATGAGCTTTAGGCAGTAATAAGTTTCATATCATTCCTGATTTCAGTATGGGGATGCAGTGACTTATCTTTGGCTGTATCCTTAAATAGGAATTTGGCAAACATTACGTATTGGGAAGATGCCAGAGATTCACTTTAAGTGTAATTCTAGAAGAAACTTTTTTTCCTCCACATTTCTTATACACTGTTCAAAAAAATAAAGGGAACACAAGCAGAAGACATCCGAGATCTTAATGAATGAAATAACCTTATTAAATACTTTGTTCGTTACATACAGTAGTTTTGTGTTCCCTTTAGTTGTTTGAGCAGTGTATAAACTACTGTATGTAAACAACAAAGTATTTAATAAGGCTATTTCATTCATTCAGATCTCGGATGTCTTCTGCTTGTATTCCCTTTATTTTTTTGAGCAGTATATTTTACCAAATATTCTAGTAGGATTACTCTTGTAAACTGATTTTTTTTAAAGTAATAGTAACACTCTTTGTTATTATGTATCTTCCGTCTAAAACAAAACAAAACAAAACATAAAACCCCCTTTATCTATTAGTGAGATTAGTGGTGGTGCCATCACCTGTAATTTTAATACTCAATTATAAAACAGTCACCCCCTAAACTCCCAAATTACATACATCTGATGACAAAACAGCCCTATCCATATGTGGTATCTGTATGTATGTGCATGCATGCACATATGATATGTCCTTGCAATTTAATGAAAGTATTAGTTCTGGAGCAAATTGGGCAAATAGTATTTAGACTACTATTAGAATCATTATATCACTGTCGTTGGTCCTGGGATTGCCAGGCCTTTTCTGATTATCAGATGCAACAAATGACGTCCAATTTTATTGACCAGTTTGGCTTCAACGATGAGAAGTTTGCTGATCAAGATGACATCGGCAAGTAAGTACAGTCCTATTTTAAAAGTTACTTTTGTTTTCCATGTCTTGCATCACAGTGGTTATTCATTACCCCTAAAAACAATAAAATGCTGTTTATTTAGTTTTGTTCCATAGATATTTATGTTTTTGGTATACTCCAAAAGAAATCTCATTATTAATTTGTAATTAATTTAGAAAGCAAAAAAAAAAATTGTGACCCTTACTAAAAAAAAAGCAAGTTTAGATTCATGTTATGAGTTCCTTTCTCTTAAGTTTCAAGATAAGTTCTAGAACTTGGGATATATCATGACCTGGTTTGAAAAATATCTTTGGGATTGTTGGCATAATGGATGTATTCTATGGGGCCCATATCTCTGTATTTGGAACCACAGAATCACTTTCATGTGGGATGGGCAATTATTAGTAGTTGCAAGCTATAAAAATTATTTTTCCTTATGTGATGAATTCAGTTGGATTGAAATAAACTTTCATCCACCATCTACTATATTATACATTCTTATGACTTTTTAAATTTTGCTAGATATATTTGTCTATCTCTTATTTAGCGTATTTGTTCTGAGAAAATTATTCAGGCAAGTTGTCTCTCTCTTGGAATATTTCAATAATAAAATGGGTCAATTGACTGCTAAAAGTTCCCTACAATTAAAATGTTTAAAAGCACAATTCAAGCTGCATATAAGCAATTGCTCATACACAAAGCTAACCTACAACTAACACAATGTTTATGTACATGCTGATGTTTTTTCACAAACTAAATTAAAATCAGAAAACAGCTAAATATTGATTTCCAAATGCATATGATGGCAGCTGTTGTATGAGATAGGCAAGAAACAACTATGTGATTTTTTACTTATACATTTGAAATTCAATAATTTGGATTATGTAGTGTTCTGTTTTAATTTGGATTTATGAAATGCATCTGTAACTGCACACATTCCAAGAATCTGTATCAAAATCTGTATCCCAGATCCAGAAACATGAATGCAAATATTGCAAATCAGAATTTTGGCATATTAAAATTATAATTTTGAAAACATTTCTGACAGTTTGAGCATAACCATTCTTGGAATGGTAGACCTAACATTGTTTTTCTGCTGACATCCAGAAGTAGTTTGGTAGCAACATAGATTATTTCATTTCCCTTCCCATAGAATTATCCAAGAGTGTCCATATTATCACATTATTGAAAGGAATACTACTGCTAGAAGTGATGCCTGTCATTGAGACAAGTGAGTTTAATCCTTGTCCTACTTGAGCTTGTTTAAAGAGCTTTTAGCTTAATATATTAGCAATCAAGCTGCCTGCTCATCTTTGAAGATGTAATGTGAACACCTTGGCATATTATAGTTACTAACAGACGCATAAGTTGAATCCTTTGCAAGCTCTATTTAACTGTTAATCATATATGCAAATTGCAAAGACTTGCGTGTCTGCAGTGATGCATAATTTTTAAACCTAGCTACTTCACATCACCCTCAGAGGTAAAAATATTTTGAAGGTATGCATTCCCTTTTGAGATACTCTTGATAAAGGAAGAAGCAATGTTAGGCGTGAGGTTTATCACGATCTGAAAAAAAGGTTCAAGTTTCATTTTCACAAGTAATTTATATGGGCTATTTCAAAAGGCTTAACATTTTGTGCTAGGAAAGATTATTTCGGGGTTTTTTTTAGATACGTAAAGTTAGTAAATGAAGTACTTCAGTATATCCTATAAAGTGATACTTCCTTTTTGTTTTACTGCCTAAATTTGTACTTTGTTCACAGTGTTTCTTTTGATCGTGTATCAGATATCAATTTTACCCTCAATACAAATGAAAGTGTAAGTATTTTTCAATTTTACCTCAATAGAAATGAAAGTGAGTACATATCTTTGAATGAGAACTAGCCTGCTCCACAGCCTGCTGGTATACTTTTAAAGAGTATAATTTTAACAATAGAAACTCTACTGCTGCATTCTTTACAGAAGGAATAATTAGAGGAAACATTTTGTATAGCAATAGCACTTAGACTTATATACCTCTTTACAGTGTTTTTACAGCCCTCTCTAAGTGGTTTACAGAGTCAGCATATTGCCCCCAACAATCTGGGCCCTGATTTTACCAACCTTGGAAAAATGGAAAGCTGAAAAGAACTTCTGTTTCCTTATAATTTATTTTCTCTATCCCAAAATCGGCCACATATCCTTCCAAAATGGGGGAGGGGGAAAGAAGCCCAGCCTGGAGTAAAGAACAATTTTTACATCAATAAGAAGACAAATGTCTACACAGTTTTCAA
This sequence comes from Pituophis catenifer annectens, assembly GCF_029215685.1. Lineage (NCBI taxonomy): Eukaryota > Metazoa > Chordata > Lepidosauria > Squamata > Colubridae > Pituophis > Pituophis catenifer. Next base: position 242,395,270 of record NW_027256881.1, on the reverse strand, counting down.
GCTGACCTGTTTTCTCGTAAGGGATAAGCCTTTGCTCCCTTACATGCGGATAACACAACAAAGCAGGAAAATCTGGAATTCTTGTGTTCTTATTTTAATGCCACCCCCCCCTTTTTTTTTTCTCTATTAAGTCTAATTTGAGATCAGAGATCAGGCAAGCAGGTACTTGGAGGGAGGAACAATTAGAAACATTTGACATGACAACTTCATCCAATCTACAGAAAATTATTTAAACTTGTTTTTACGCCTTAGGAGGCTTTTGCCTATATGTACACACACATATTTGCACAACAGACAGTGCATGATAAATGAAAAAGTATTTATTATTAGTGCTCTTTTTCACATGTTCAGGGCAACATTGCTTTGTTTGAAGCATGCTGCAAGGAGAGAATACAGCAATTTGATGATGGTGGCTCTGATGAGGAAGATATTTGGGAAGAGAAACATATTGCTTTTACTCCAGAATCTCAGAGAAGATCCAGGTAATCTTCAAATACTGTAGCAGGAAAATTTTATTTTGTTGTTGTTGATGATGATAGCTAGTCACGACCCCTTACTGAATCTCCTCTGGCAAAAATGTAGGTGACAGAGCAAATTTTGACCTTCACCACTGCCTTCTTTTTATGTTGCCCAGTGGTTAGAGGCCTTCTGAAATATAAAAGCCGAAAACAGAACCCTTCATAGCTTCTTATGGCATGGGACTTACATACTTTAAATTCATTATTTTAATTTAATCTGTCAAGATAATTAGGATAGTGTCTGATCAGATTTTTTGGAGATCACTTTTAAAATTAATACAGAGAAGGTTTCAGTCGTCACCTACTTTCTTGAGCTTTCCCACTAACAGCTTATCACATCTAGTAAAAAAGATGTTCAGTAGAGTCAAGTAAATTATAAATTCCTTCTTACAAAAAGAAATGGCTCATAAGGTTACATGAGCTACACTGGCTCCTAGGTGGCCTTTAGATGCAAGTTCAAGGTGCTGGTTGTCACTTTAAAGACTTACATGACATGGGTCAGCTCACCCATGGACTACCTATCCCAATTGTTTTTGCCTCTTCCATTAGTTCTGATAGAGTGAGCATGCATGTCCCATCAGTGAAGCAGTGTCACCTGGTAAGATCAGAAAGTGTAACCTCTCTGTCATGACAACTGTCTTATGAAACAGCCCACCCCACCCCACCCCAGGATGGCCCTGCCTCATTAGCCTTTCAGAAGGCTGTGAAGACCTGGCTCTTGGACTCTGGCATGGTATAGTTTTGTTGAATAGGTTGCTAATGTAATTTTAAAGGCTCAACCCAGTTTTTAAAATTAGTTTATATAGTTTAGTTATATTTTATTTACATACACTGCCCAGAAACGTCTGGCTAAAATTGTTAAATAACTAGATTTTTCATGTCAGGGCCTAGTGACTTTACAAGAGTCCATATTCCTCTGTATGATTCATTTCATTTCATTTTCATTTTATTAAATTTGTATACCGCCCTACTCCCGAAGGACTCAGGGCGGTGAACAGCCATAAAATAAAACATGTAGATACAAAATTTAAAATAGAGATAAAACTAATTAAATAAATTTGGCTGAGACATTTTAAAACCCCAATAAATTAAAACCAAATTTAAAATTCATTTAAAAAGAGGAAAAGTTTAGGTCAGGCCAGCTTGATGGAATAAAAACGTCTTAAGCGCGCGACGGAAGGTACGCAGATCCGGAATCCTCCGTATCTCCGGGGGGAGCTCGTTCCAGATCGTAGGTGCCCCCACAGAGAAGGCTCTCCCCCTGGGGGCCGCCAGTCGACATTGTTTGGCCGACGGCACCCGGAGGAGCCCCTCTCTTCCTTTGGAAGTTGCCTGATATTATCTAAGTGGCAAATATAACAGAATGTCTAGTTTTGCTATGTTGTTTAAATACACTGTAATTGTGTTTATAGGTTTCAGGTTTATCAATGTGACTCTTGAAACAGTGGCACCTGTAGGCTCATGATGGCCTGAAAAAGTTTGAGTACTTTTAACAAATAGCAGAGAGCTGCTCTGTTTGTGTGAGGGCAAAACACTGTGTAAAACATTTTCTGAAAACTCTACTATTGAACGACGCTAAAATCGGTGGATGTTCAACCATGAGTTGAGCGAAAAAGTCCTCTTTGTAGTATTATATAATGTTAACGAACAAGGGGGAGGAATCAGTCAGACCTCTTCGCCTATTCTTAATCCTCCAAAGTTTTTAAGTTTTAAAAATGGTTACGTAATAAGTGAAGGGGAGGAAATTCATGTTATATGTCTCTTTCATTAAAATAAAAAGCTCAGGCAGTACAGACAGTGAAGAGAGTACAGATTCTGAAGAAGAGGATGGAACAAAGCAAGACCTCTTTGAATCAAGCACCAATACAGAAGACAAGATGGAAGTAGATTTGAATGAAAGTAAGTAGTTTTTTTCACACAGTTTCTCATGCATTCAAATTCAGATGCAGGAATTGTACTGTGCTTACCGGATTTTTTCATTTGTTAAAAAAAAAAAAGTGGAAGCCTTTGGCCTTCTTATTTTTTTCCCCCCATTATTTCTACTTCCTCAAGTTAACTCCATAAAAATAAAAGGGAAGTATTTTACATCACTTCTGTTATTATGGTTGCTGCCTCAGACCAAGATGGACCAAACTCAACATTCAATATATTACAATGCAAGGACAATGTATGGATGTACAGAGGGACTTAGGAACATGTGCACCACCCTTTCCTCTCTTGGTATTTTTGACTTGTAGCAGAGGGCTGTGTGTAGTGAAAGACAATCTAGAGACATTTATATCTATAGACATTTTCCATTATAAATGAACATGCGTAAAATGTAAAGAGGTATATTCTAAAATGACACAGAATTTTTGTAAAATCGAGTTGCTTAAATATGGTAATGGTAGAATGAATAGTTGTAAATGGTTCTATTTTATCTCAGTATGCATAAAAGTAAAAGTTGACAAATTTTTCCTCTAACTTGGTTTAAAACTTAAACAAGCTGCCTTGCTATAGGCTTAGTATTAGAAACTAATATATTTGTAATGTTACATTTTTTTCCAGCACCTAATTGGTCAGCTAACTTTGATGTTCCTATGGAAACCACACATGGCACTAATCTGGATTCTGTTGGATCTGATGTATGGAGTACAGAGGAACCAATGCCAGCAAAAGAAACTGGTTGGGCTTCCTTTTCAGATTTCACTGTAAGGTAGGAAAGTTTTGAATTCCTGCAAAACCTACAAATGAAATTAAAGAAACACAAGAACAAAACATATATTTTATTTTCATATATTTTATATTTGAAATGATAGTATTAGCTTATTAGTTTGCTTTGACATCTTTTAAAAGTGCAGCTGTAGTAATAGATTAACATGCTTAGGTGAAAAATATCTGTCTGTTGTGCAATTTGAGAAAAAAAATGGATGGCATTTTTTGAGTCCCAAGTCAGTTTTTTGTCACTCATCCCAAAACTACATTGCAGAAATTCATCAATAAAGTGCAGAATTATAGTATCATTTTTTTCTCCAGAAAAAAGAACTATTTTACTGAGAAAATCTCAAGTCTCTAAAAATAAAAACCTAACCTCATTGACCCATTAATTTTGTTGCAAATTTCATTTCTGTACAGAAAATCTTGGATAATGGGATAAAACAAGCAGCACTAACATTTTCTTCCCTAGCACTTCAAGAAGTGCTTCTCTTTTCATTGTCTTTCTATCATCTTCACTCAACCATTATCCTCCGTTTTTCTGCATCTCATTCTGTTGAACATTATTATTTTTGCTTTCTGGATTAAAAAAATAATCTATAGCTGAATAGCCATCTGTTTTTCTTCCATGTCCTAATTGAAAGGTGAGGGTGCAAAGAAAGAATAGTTTAGCTTTCAGAATCTATATAAACTTCTATAAGGTCTCAAGTGCTCATTGATATTTACTGGTAGATTGCCTTTATTTGCTGCTCAGTTACATATAAGCGCAAGTATACTCTAGAATCCTGTTCCAAATAGTTACCATTATCATACAGAAGTAACAAACTGAATTATATCCTGTGTACTCCTTGCAGAAAATAATTGAAAATGTGATTCATCAATTTTTCTTACTTTGTTTTTAAAGTTCAAAAGATTCTTTGAGAAGTAATTCACCTGTGGAAATGGAAACCAACACCGAACCAGTGGATCCTCTGAATGCAAATGTAGTTGCCCTTGTGACCCAGCCAGAAAGTAAGAACTCAGAAATACTTTGATTAATAATGTGTGGCATTAGACTCAGCATATTCCACTGATGAGAGAATTGGATTTTTGTTGATGATTTAAACAGAATTAATTATTTTTTTTTAATTTTTATTTATTAATTAAATATTTATGCTGCCCATCTCCCCATTCTTACTTGTCATCCAGAGTTGCTACTGTGACAGTAAGCTCTCAATAAGAGTTTACTACTAATCAGTGAAATATATGAAAGTTTATTCTCCTTATTGCTGACAGTTGTGTACAGCTCAGCACAGAATAGAGGAGTAATACAGATATAAAATAAAAAAGTAACTGTCCAGTTTCATTGTTCGAATTCTTTTTTCAGATGTAGGAAGTATTGCAATGGAAGCTGGTTCTGATGGAGAAGATGATACAGAAAATGCAGATAAAGTGACTGAAACAGTAATGAATGGCAGCATGAAGGAGACTCTTAGCCTTACTGTAGACGCTAAAACTGAGACTGCTGTCTTCAAAAGGTGAGGCATTAAACTTTGCTGCCCTGTAAGTTTAAAGAATTTTCATTTTAGTGTTGCATTCTCGAACCATTTAAAACAACCATTTGGCACAAGCTTTCTGTGAAATTGGGATTTAAACATGATTTTTTTGTGAATGCTAAAAGTTCAAACAAATGAAGTATTCCTATTTTCACTGAATATCATTGGGCAGATTTTTAATTTTAAGTTGATAGTTGCTATTTTTTCTTACGTATTAGCCTCTGAAGTTTTTTCTGTGCTTTCTATTTACCTCTTTTTATTTTAAAAATAATTTTCTAATCTAGTTATGAATCAATTATTGAAAATAATAGCTGCCATGGGGCTGATGCAATAGCCACATGGCCTTTTTTTCTTAGCTTGTACTTTGAAATAGTTATATAAATTTAGCATGTTTAATCTGCTCTTCAGTTTACCTTTTTGGTCAAAATTCTGACCTGAATATTAACATACTGGTAGGGTGGTTTTTGTTTTTGTTTTTTGGTCCATGTCTTATTACATGCCATCTAATTCCCAACTCTGAGTGGTTCACAAGTGAAAATATTCAAAACAAGGAAAAAATGAAGAATAGAAGATGGCAAGAATGACAAAAAACAGTCTGGAACGAAAAAGATGTGAACTCACACAATCCAAAGGAGGCCTCACCCACCCTTGCAGATTTCTTTCAGTGTTTCCTTCAGTACACTAAGGAAACAGTATTACCCCAAAGGCTAAGAAAATATGTAACTTTCAGCCACATTTATTTATTTGTTTATATATTTATATTTATTTATTTAACAAATTTGTCATCAATTTTGTTTCAAAATGATCTGGGCGGTTTACAAAAAAATTGGCCTTCACTATGCCTGTAGTTATGCTTAGTCCCTAACTTATCACTATTATTGTAGTATGACAGGAATAGGGAGTGTCCCAAAGGTGCTTTTTGAAGAGGCAACTGGACTTTCTGGTTTTTCTGAAGAAGCTTCTTGGATGAGAAGCAAAAGAAAAACCAGAAAATCCAGTTGCCTCTTGAAAAATCACCTTTGGGACAATCATGACCTTGATGACTGAGAATCTCCATAGACGAATAGAGAGAGTGTTGCAGGCAATTTTGATTTCATCCTTCAATAGGTGTTGGTGGGGAAAGGGACAGATGCCTCCCCTCCCTGCTGCGGAGGCATAGTAGATGATACCAAGACGGCAACGATAGTGGAATGTCTGTAGCAAAATACTTCACCTTTAAGAGTCCCTGCCTGAAATGACTATGTTCCCGTGCTTTTGTATTATGGACATAGATTGTTCTCTCACATTCCATGTCCTATCACCACCTGTGTTGTGGATGGCATCACTACATTGTACATAACATGATAGTCATTTTGAGTAAGCACTGTACTAAGCTATGAAACAGAAAATGCATCAGTCTTGTATGTATATGGGTAAGAGTGAGGGTTGTTGGCTGCTAGGGAAAGCTGGTCGTAGAGGATGTAATCTCTTCTTCCTAGACTCTGCTGCTTGTTTACAGAAATGATTTTTTTATGATAATAGAGCAGATCTAGTCAAGATGGGAAACATGATCAATATGAGATCTTTCATCTTCATTGGAGGAAGATTGGAGGATTTAACATGAATGTTGGAAGCTTAACTTTGGTGCCAGTTTTTAATGTTTATGGTTTTATACGTATTACATTATTTTAATAGTTGATACGGAGCTACCCAGAGTTTGATGCAAGATGGATGGCTAGATAAATATTTTAAATAAATAAATAAAATAAAATATCTATAGTTAGGTTGCTCCTCTCAATCATGAACAGGGCCAGTGTTTTGTTTTCTTTCTTTCTTTCTTTCTTTCTTTCTTTCTTTCTTTCTTTCTTTCTTTCTTTCTTTCTTTCTTTCTTTCTTTCTTTCTTTCTTGTCTGTCTTCATTCATTCATTCATTCATTCATTCATTCATTCATTCATTCAATCCTCACTTATCTCCCCTACAACTCTGGGCGGCTTACAAATGATAAAACAAGTGAAAAATAGTTTAAGAATTAAAAGATTAAAATAAATCAACATTAAAATATTAAAACCTGCACTAAAACTACACCTACAAGAGCCAAAAGATGGATGGGACGTGGTTAAGGTCTTACTCCATTAGCTGCCTTTAGCAATGAGTTCCTCCTTTCAGGCCCCAGGTCAATCGAAAAAGCCAGATTTTGATACTCTTCCAGAAGGCCAAAAGGGAGGGGGCAGTTCTCACTTCTGGTGGTGGAATGTTCCACAGAGATGGAGCCACAGCAGAAAAGGCTGTTCTCCTTGAGCCCATCTGCTTCATTTCCTTAGCAGATGGGATTCATAGCAGGCCTCTTCCACAGGCCCGACTGGGGCAGGCTTGTCCCATCTGGGAGAGACCACTCCTCAGATACCCTGGACCAATGCAATGTAGGGCTTTAAAAGTAATGACTAACACCTTGAATTGAATACGGAAACAAACCGGCAACCAATGCAGCTAGTGCAGATTTGAAGTAATGCAGCAAAAATGTACTCTTAAGTTATTTGAGAGTGATAATGAAAGATAGTGTATAGTATAGCACAGTATACTTATAGTATAGTATATAGTATATCTAAAAGAAATAAAATCTTTAGCAGGGTAATAAGAACATTTACAAAGAATTAAGTTCAATTAAGTTTGGTACTCAAAATGTATTCCTTGGCTCAGAATTCTTTAATTATAATTAAAATCCCCATGACAAGATTTATTTTTACATTCTTGAGTGGGTTTTCTTTTTTTTTTTTCTATAAAGTCTGCTTAAAAAACAAAATACATCCAAATGAATTTTACAGGGACAGTATGTTAAAACAGAAAATAACCAGGCTAATTACTAATATGTATATATTAGATATGAGAATGCAACAGAGGGTAGGATAGTACTTTTATGTTGGTTAAATATTCAAATTCTGAAGCTGAGTCAGCTTAGATGAGGTGCAATGAACCTTGAATCCCACAGCATTCATAATTCAGTTCCCCTTTGGTTTGTTAATTAGGATGTTTGTAGCTCTATTAAACTGTGAGCTCTCAGTGATTACTTTGGAAATCCAGCAGAGAGAATAAGTGTTCTCTCGAGAGACTGGCATTTTGGCTGCTACATATTTTTCTGGATTACCAGCTTCTTTTTTTACCAGGCATACTGAAGGACCAAATATTAAGCAGAGGATCTGATTCTGTCCGTTCTAGTCTGAATCTCAGGAGCATGGTTCTATAATCTAGTACTCATGGTTGTGTTGTAGTCTCACAGGATTTTTGGTTTCAGCCTCCATTTCTACATCTGGATTTGATCCCCTCTGTTTTGAGTGTCAAAATTTACACAGAAGCGGCTAAACCCAAATAATATTGATGATGTTCTAATTCTGCAGAATTCTACAAAGAGATTCTGTTTGCAAAATTATCAAGAAACTGAATTTTCTTTTTGTACTGGTATAGAAGTAAAAGAATTTTATTTTCAAAGTGAGAGGGTGCAGGAGAAGGTATTCATTCCAGCTCTTAGATCAAGCCAAAGGTTTGAAATTTTAACTTCAGATTCACCTGTTTTTGCTGGGAGCATATTTTTTCCTTCCAACCACAAACAGATTGCAGCCAGAATTACAGTAAATGTTTGACATGTTACAAAAATCATTTCAAATACTAAATGTATCAGCATTTAGTTTGAAAGATTTCAAAATGCAGATAATCTTTTATTCTTTTATAATGACTAAATTATTGTTAGACCACAGTCTGTCTGTCTGTCTGTCTGTCTGTCTGTCTGTCTGTCTGTCTATCTATCTATCTATCTATCTATCTATCATCTATCTATCTAATCTAATGGATTTATATGGCCTCCTATCTCATCTAGTGACTTTAGGAAGCTCACAATAATTCATGAAACATAGTTAAAAACTAAAAAAAAATGCTATCATATTTCCAGCTTGAGATACTTTCTTTCCCAGATGAAGAAACATTGGTTTTTCTTTGAACTTTTCCTCTTCCCATGAAAACAGGGTAACTAATATAAGAGCAATCAACCTGGTGGCTTTCTTTCATTTCTCCTTAGGACAAAGCTTTTGGTAGAAACACTTTTTTAATTTAAAGCATCCTGGGTTAAACCTTGCCATTGCTATATAAGACTAGAAAATAAATCTTTTTGAAACAATTCATTCTCCCAGTAGACTATTATTGATTGATTGATTGATTGATTGATTGATTGATTGAATTTATATATCGCCCTTCTCCCCGAAGGGACTCACGGCGGTGAACAGCCGAAAATTAAAATAACATACAATATAAAAGTTAAGATAACTAAAAATAAATTAAATTAATCGTCCTCCCAATTTAAAACCCCAAGCTATACAATTAAAAACTAACCCATAAAACCTATTCAGGCCAGGCCGGCTTGCTGAAATAAAAACGTCTTCAGGGCCTTACGGAAAGTGCGGAGATCCGGGATCAGTCGTATTCCGGGAGGTAGCTCGTTCCAGAGGGCGGGTGCTCCCACAGAGAAGGCTCTCCCCCTGGGGCCACCAGCCGACATTGCTTGACTGACAGCAATTATACTTAATAGACTGGTTGGGATGAGGCATTTTCCTCTGTTGTTCCTTTTCTGTTTAGTTAAAACACATTTTTAAGCATCTGGTTTTCAAATGTTTCAGTTTTCTTATTCAGGAAAGCTCAAAACAGTTTATATTCTTTCATAAAAATTGAGGCTGATTTCTGGTAATGGGTTGGTTGTAAACTGTTGTTGGATAATTCCACTTCAGTCTGCAGTTGGGACCTGTGATTACTGAATATTAAGCTTGTGAAATCAATCCATAGGTGTCCAAAGAGAAGCTTAGTTTTAAAAATGTATCCCAACTGTTCTTAGCAGTAGAAATTGCTGGTTTGTTTAAAGAATTTGGATAACAATACCACTGTTTTTGTTGCATCCTAGACAGACTTGATCCGAACATTCTTTTTTTCTGGGAAAATCTTGATATTCTTTTTTATATTACTTTTCTGTTTTTTCCACCCTTCCCTTTCACTGTGGCTTCAGAGTGTTGAAATCCTATCGGTATGTACTGTAAAGGATCATACATGTTTTTTTTTTCCATTTTGGGCATCATTTACATTCTTCATTCCTCTTTTTTTTACTACTCTCTCCTGCATTTTTTTCTTGTCCAATTCCTTTTTAATAAACATAAACTGATGGGAGTAATGAACGTCAACAGAAACAACAATCTTGTGCTTGTTTTCCATGTTTCAATCATATTTCTAAAATCTGTTTGCATGTGACCTCTGGATCCTTTCCCCCAAGTCTTTCATTATTGCATGGTAATACAAATATTTAAAGCACAAACAAAGCTGTAATTTTATTTATTTATTAGTGAGGAAGGAAAACTGTCTACCTCGCAAGATGCTTCTTGTAAATATGTGGTGGAAGAGAATGCAGATGCTGGAGAAGAAAGTCCTGTAGCTCCACAGCCCACTTGCAGCAGCCTGGAGCAGAGGTACCTGTTGCTACCAAGTCATTTTTATATTGTGAGCAGTGTGTGTATATGAAATGCTTATAATCTGTTTTATACCCTGCTCCTAGAATGCCTTATACATGGGCTCTTACATAGGCTGTGCTTTCACCTTTATAAACTTTTGAAAAAAAAAAAAGTGGTGAGGAAAAAAAGAAAATATGGGTGCATGTAGTCATGAGGTGGATCCAGCTCTTCCTTTCAAGGAAAGATATTTTATGGAAAACCATACAGGTAAATGAAAAGATGATTATGTATGGCAACCTGCTCTCAACTATTTTGGAGACTCCTGGAATTATAGGATATTCTACATCCTATAGGACAGGGGTCCCCAACCCCCTGGGCTGTGGACTGGTAGCAAGTTTGTGGCCTGTTAGGAACTGGGCCATGCAAGTGACAGGTGAATGAGCAAAGCTGTCAGTCCTGGAAGCCATCTTTTACTTTGGATCTTTATGGCTGCCACATTTAGTGCTGTGGGAAACTGGGAGGGGGGATTGTATGGAGTTGGGGAGATATCTAGCCATAATATTCTTTTCTCTGAGAGTCAAGCTGCCCTGCACCTGGAGTTGTGTGACTGGGAAGCATCTCCAGTTTGGACGGTGCATTGATTGGACCATGTGATGGACATGTGGGTGCTGGGAACTTTCTTTTTTTTTAGGGGGCGGGGGGAACCTGGAAGCTTTCATATTTGGGGTTTCTCAGATGTGCCAATATGACATCTCTAATAAAATGGAACTTTGAGGAACTTTTAGCCTCGGAGTCTTCTTTCGTTGAGGGTGTTATTTGGAACCCTGACATTAACCCAAATCTCCTTTAGAACTTCAACCAGCTCCCCAAACTCCGGGATGCTGTCCGGGGTCCTGAGCTTCGAGCACCGACCCAGCACCGGGCAGCGTGAAAACTCGGGGAAGATGGAGAAAGACACAACCACAGAAGGGACCATGGGGGTTGGTTCAATGGTCCACATTGAGACCCTCTACTCGCTTTCCGAAGCTGTAGTGAAGGCAGTGGAGACCGCCAAAGCAAAACACTGATAGGGTGCCGGGCCCAAAGAGCCGGCGCCCTGGCAAGCTGCTCAACTGGATCCTTCTCTGTGGGGCGAAGTTGTGGGAGCCATGCCGCCCCTGGAGATAGTGACTGGGGCAATGCTGCAGGAACAGCGGATGGGAGCAAGCAGAGCGGAGCAGACCCAAGCCCTTGAATGGAGAGCATCGGGACCGGCTGATCTCAGCAACTCCCGAGAGTGGGGCTTCCCACTGCTGTCATGCAGCCAGTCACTGGCAGGCCTACCGAAGGGTTCAGTGATAGCTCCTGCTGGAATCGGAGCGGCACTGCAGCAAGACCCATTAAGTCAATCCAGTCCGGCACTACTGCTGTGAGCCAGCACCCCACCTCCATAGCCAGTCCTCAGTTTGCCTCCGGCTGACCAGATCCTCCCTTCTACCCCGGCAGAGGTGGGTGCAATACCAATGGACACCAGCTCTGGTCCTGCAGCCGGCACCAGCACCGCAACCATTGCCGGTCCCTCCGTTGGTCTCGGCCCTGCTGCTGGTGCCAGCTCAGCAGCCCATGCCAGCCCCACCAGCCGCTTCCCCTCCACGATTTAGAGCAACATTTGACAGAATCCCAGGGAAACTGGCCTACTTCCTCAATTGGGTCTGGTCCCACATTGATCTCTATGGTGACCAATACCAAATCGATCAAGATATGATTTCGGCAATTGTGGATGGCATGAATGAAGGAGAAGCAGTGGAGTGGATAGCTGAGCTACATGACGAGGGAGCCCTGGAGCTAGATGATGTGGACAAGTTCATCCAACTACTCCGAGGTCAGTTTGAAGACACGGCCCACCGAGTAGAAGCCGAAGCCCAGATCAAAGCTTTTAAGCAAGCGGGCCAGCCTCCGAAAGAATTAGTGTTGGAATTCCGAAGACTGGCTGGAAAGTTGAGGGACTGGCCTGAGCGCCTCCTCGTTTACCACTTCAAAGAGGCCCTTGACCCAGACCTCAGACAAGCTTGCAGCATTAGGGGAGTTCCGGAGCATATACAAGCCTGGTACAACACGGCAGTAGCCATGGACCTGGAAATCTACCCCTATAGGGAACCGACTGCAGAAAAACCAGCAAGAAGACCCCTGGGCTGCCGAACCCAGGCTAAGCTACCTGATGTGCCGCAATCCACACCATCTGGGACGATTACCAACAGGAGAACTGGGTGGACCTGTTGCCGTTCACAGAAGTGGCTTACAACAACGGCGTGCATAGCAGCACCCGATTGACCCCCTTCCGGATCACCAGCGTCATGGACTTTGTCCCCATGTCCGAGCTGCCCAGAGAACCACCTTCCTCCATGACTCTGACCGAGTGGATGGAGTCGCTGAAGAAGGGGTAGGAAAACACCAAAAAAGCACTGACAGAAGCTGCCGAGGGGTATAAAAAAGCAAGCTGACAAACACCAATCCCTTCAATCCCCCCTTCTGTGTGGGAGATCAGTTTTATTTATCAACTAAATACATAAAGCTGAAGTTGCCCAGTAAAAAGCTGGGATCTATGTTTTTAGGTCCTTTCCCAATAGTGAAAGTAATTAACCCAGTGACGGTTCAGCTTAACCTCCCACGCATTCTAGGGAAAGTGCATCCTGTCTTTCATTGCAGTCTGCTAAAGCCAGCAGTGGGTCGAGATTGAGACCGCAGACCCGACCAGCACCCAAATCTATAGTGATGCAAGGGGAAACCCATTATGAAGTTAAAAGAATTTTAGACTCTAGATTGTATTGAGGTCGATTGCAATATTTTGTACATTAGAAGGGGTACCCTTTGTCTGAAGCTACTTGGATTAAAAGCTGGGATATAAAAGCAGACAGATTAGTGAAGCAATTCCTTGATAAATACCCTGATAAGACAAAGGGTCCCCCTGGGTGGGGAAGAGGTGGTTAGGGTTAAGGAATATTGCGTTAACCCCCTATGTTCCTCTCGTTGCAGAACAAGATCATCAGTTGATGGGGGGGGGGGCTGTCAGTCCTGGAAGCCATCTTTTACTTTCGATCTTCAGGGCTGCCACATTTAGTGCTGTGGGAAACTGGGAGGGGGGGTTGTATGGAGTTGGGGAGATATCTAGCCATAACATTCTTTTCTCTGAGAGTCAAGGACATCCTGCCCTGCACCTAGAGTGGTGTGACTGGGAGGCATCTCCAGTTGGGAGGGTGCATTAATTGGACCATGTGCATGCTAGGACAGGGACTTGGACTTTCTTTTGGGTGGGGAAAACCTGGAAGCTTTCAGATTCGGGTTTTCCCACATGTGCCAATATGACATCTCTAATAAAATGGAACTTTGAGGAACTTTTAGCCTCAGAGTCTTCTTTCGTTGGGGGTGTTACTTGGAACCCTGACAAAAGCTTCATCTGAACATGCGCAGGAACAAAACCAACACACACATACTGTCCATGGAAGACAGTTCTTACGAAACTGGTCCCTGGTGCCAGAAAGGCTGGGGACTGCTGCTATAGGATTCTAGCACACTGAACATTGCAACGTTTTACCATCTTGTTATCTATGTGCTTGTCCATATATGACAGAAAGCTGCACAGACACTTCTGAGCATATTGGGGAGCATTGTCACCTTACAGGAGAGAGAACTCTAAATTAGCCTTCATAGACTTTCTGGCCAAAGTGCTAACAGCTTGCAGCCTCTTGATTCTAGGACATAATAAAAGAGGCTGCTCTGGCAGTTGTAAATTTGCTGCTGATAAACTCATTTTGTACTCATATTGTTTTCTCTAATTTTTAACAGAAATGATACGTATTGCTACATTGCTTTTATTTATGTCTGATGTTAAGTATGTATCTTGGAGATGGGAGAAAGCAGCTTAGCTAATGTCTTCTGGGAAGAATAGGAAATGCACAGGCAAAGCTTTTTCTTCTCCATTCCTATATAATAAGCTAAGAGCATAGGTTTCAATGATAAGCAATGAGTATGTTCACTTTGTTTATTCTAGCAATTATAAATGCAACATGCTTTAAATATTGGTTGTACTTAGTAACATATTGAAAAATACTTGTTTACTATAGCTTCCTCATCCCCATAATTAATTATAGTTTCTGTTGTTGAATTTTTTTTTGTAAATTGCTAATGCTTTAGAAAAGGGCTTGCTCTTCTTCAGATATATAAAGGCTTGCAGAGGATGTAAACGTTAACCTTTTCCATATTGATATTATGATTTCTTTAATAGTTACTATCCTTTTATATATTTGGTGAATTTATTGTTAGATTTAGTAACTGGCTTTATGATCTGAAAGAAAAATATCTAGGTCCCCAATATTGTTGAGTTAGGGGTATATATACCTGGAAAAGAAGTGCTCTATTCAAGTTGGTTGCATTCCAGCAGATCAAAATTCAAATGTGTGATTCATATTCTGACAAAACAAAACTTGAACCTAGAAAACAGTCTCTTGATTTCATCTCATTCCAACAGTGGTAGAATTGGGGATCCAGTCTGATTGTTAATCAACCATCCAACTTGTAGAAATGGGCCCAAGAAGATAATTTTTAATATTTACAGACACACAATTATCAATAAATTGAGGCTAATTGTTCATTACTGTCACCTGTCGCTGATCAATATTAATTAATTTGCAATAGTTGGAGCTATATATTTGTCTTTCTAATACTGAACACCAAGTCTTTTGACAAAGTACATTTTCCTTGAGAATTCAACTCCTATGTGATACAGATAAACTTCAAAAGAATATAAACATCTAATTAACATCTCCAGCTTAATATATCTAATTGCCCCTTATTAAAATAAAACAATATATTTAAATAAATTATTAATTTTACTGCATCTCCAATATAAATGCAGTGAGATCATTGCTAAAATATGGCCTATATTTAATATTGCATGAATTATACGGCTTTTAGAATTATATGGAACTGAAAGCTCTTCCTTGAAAATTTTTCCCAATTTGTTCTTGTTTTCCAACTTTTTTTTTTAAAGAGGATTGGCAGCAACCAATTTCTGAAATCTCAGTGCTGTGGCAAAAATTGTATTAGGTAAAAATACTGATATCCTATGGGAAAGATAATCTATGGGGCTAAATTTGAAGCCTAAGCTTCATGTAGTGATCTCCAATGTGTCCTAGGTCACTTCCTGGGAAGTCGGGGAAAATTCACAAGGCAAATCTTCATTGTAATGCTGAATTCTTTAATTTACTTTGCAAGTATATCAGTGCCATAAGGTCTATTCCATTTTTTTTTTAATCTAAAAGCAATTTGATTAACTTTGTTTTTCAGCGTTCAGAATCATTGTATTCTCTTCTAACAATTTGATGCTTCTTTGATTTCCTTAGGACTGATCAACAAACCATTCTAGCAGAGGCATCTGTTAATGGCCCTGTATGATATGTGATATTGACTGATGATAACTGAAGAATATGAACTGATTTCAAGGATATGATTCTTGAGGATTTCATCTAGAACCTATTGGAGCCAGTCACTGCTGCATTTAATTTCACAAGTGATCAGGACCAGCAACATTTATATTCTAGATTTTGAGACATTGTACAGAAATTCATAAGTGTAAAAATTGCACATTGAAGAATACCAAGAAATTTTTGCGTATGTTTATATTGTATTGTTCTAAATGATGGGTGATTGTGAAATAAGAACTTGCCACCCAAGTAACATTAGTAATGATACTATAGTTAAAAATGGCTGTAAGAATAGTTTTATATAAAAAAAAGTGAATACACAAATCTAATGTATTTGAGGCATACTATTTGACAATTAGTGACCAAAGTATGTAGCAATTTTCATAATTTTTCACCCAAAACATTTTTAAGTCTATCTTTCTTTCATTTTGGCAAAGAAATTGTTCAAATGCAATGCCCTTTAAATGTTTGGTTGCTTTAGATTTAAAACAATGATTTAAAAAGAATTTTGGTGTTTGACATACTACAGCAAGCTTTCAACTGGTAATTGTTTTCTGTATTGTTTAAACCAGATCAAAATGTAAGTCTATCGGTAGAGATTTTAAGTATTTATTACTACAGCTTAGTTGACAGATTGATGTTACTGTAAAGCCATATGTTCTGTTAAGTCTTGTTTGCTTGAAACAATACCTTACAGGTGAAACACTAGAATATTTTGAAGTGCACATGGCTTGTGTATTTTTACAAGACTCACCTTTTTTTAACCCATTCACCAAGATGTACTTTAATTTAGAGCATTACAAAATTACCCATTTTGAAACAATCTTCATATTTAAAACACTGTAATCCTTTTGACAAATCAAATAAATATAACAAATGCCCATGCTGCTCTTGTAATTAAAGTTCGTGTTTTAAAGATATAATGTCTTTAAATATCCAAATTGGGCACTTGAGCATGTTAATTGTTATATTTTCACTGTTTTGATCTGTGTGAAGATTTCATTTGTAAGTTTTAAACCAGTTTTTTTCACAACTGGGTTGTGTATATATATATAGTGATTATGGAAACTAATTGTAATTTATAATTTTCTATGTCATAAAATTCCAGCCGCCTTTTCAAACAGAAGCAATATAATGTATATTGCCACATTCTTTGGTGGAAGGGTTAAAGAACATCTCTTGCACTTTTAGGTGCAAAATCCACTTTTCTTTCAAAAGAAGTTATTCATGTATTTTTACATCATATGTTTTCCTGACCAGTATTTAAAAGCCAAAAGGATACTCTAAACAATGGCCAATGATTTATTTTAGAAAGTGTCCCAAGCTATGTGCCTAATATTACATTGCATACAGAAATAAAAACAAATGTATACTGGTACTTTTATTTTCTCATTACTTCTACATATGTATATGGCCATCATTTTGATGTTAGAATATGCATAATCGTGTGACCTACACAAAGAGGGTAAGAAATAATGAAATAAATTAATGGGTGGAGTCAAAAAGAGAAATTCAACTAAAAGGTAATTTATATCAACAGTGTTCCCTGTATTTCTTTTCTTTCTATCCTTAAACACTTATTCTCACAATGACATTTATCCGTACATGGTGCTTGCTCTTCAGATTTTCAGCTCAACCTAAGGACTGTACACTTCCACATAGGATTTTAAGCATAATATGAACATGATTAACCATATTACAAAATGTTTTTCCAATTGTCTCGTACAAAGTCCTGATGCCTCCAGTTCCAAATAGAAATTAGGTCCCATCATTAGTTGTTCAAGGTCTGATGCCTTAAATTCATATACTGTATCACACATGTACAAGGTAATATAATTTGCCTACTAAATGTAGCATACCTTTATCTTGCATTCAATGTTGTAATCCGCCCAAAGAGTCCCTTTGAAGCAAGAAGTGGCAAACAAATTTAAGAACAGAATAAGTGTTGGAAGTCCAACCCCCTGCATAAGCAGGAGACCCTATACCATTCTGGACAAATGGCTGTCCAATCTCTTCTTAAAAATCTGCAGTGATGGAGCACCCACAACTTCTGAAGGCAACCCATTCCAGTGGTTAATTGTTCTCACTGTCTGGAAATTTCCCCTTAGCTCTAGGTTGGTTTGCTCCTTCATTAATTTGCATCCATTGCTTCTTGTTCTGCCTCCTAGTGTTTTGGAGGTTGATTTCCTCTTTGTGGCAGCCCCTCAAATATCAGAACACTGCTATCATGCATTTTAAATCATAAAATATATTTTATTAATACCATTGCAAGTTCTCAGAAATCAAGATATCTAACTGAACTTAGTCTTAAAGTAGATGCCTAGCAATTATTTGCATATTTCAGAATGATTTGTGGATAGCATGAAATGTCTGTACAAATAAGTTAACTTGCCTATAATGATGGTTCCAAGTGATTATTAGTGAATTTCTATACCTTGATTTCTACAAATGAACAAAAAAGTTTGGGGAATGTTTCAGAGTTAGAGTTTTGGAGGATTCTTCTACCATTTCTTTGTTCCAAAGACTGCAGAAGAGTCTGAACCAGTGGTGGGATTCAAATAATTTAACAACCGGTTCTCTGCCCTAATGACCAGCTGGGTAGGCATGGCTCGGTAGTCATGTGACTCAGTGGGCGTGGCCAACTCAACATCACTCACATCGATGGGCACTTTGCCTTAGTTGTTATAATGTAATAAGGGTTAACCGTAGAGGCAGTTCCTGTAAGCAGGGTAATAAAGATTAGGCTAGAAACAACACCAGAATGTTTCCTTCCTGCCTTCCTTACAGGATTAGCTCTGTAAAGTGGGAAAAAAAACAAAATGAGATTTCTTCCAACAACTGGTTCTCCGAACTGCTTAGAAAGTTAACAACCGGTTCTCCCGAATAGGTGCAAACTGGCTGAATCCCACCACTGGTCTGAATCTATTCTCCATAAAATAGAAAAAAGGAGGAGGGAATAAAAATTAAGGGAGGGGGATATGAACATTACAGACTTATTACCAGCTATCTTACCTGGCAGTATTGAGGATGAGTGTTAAGGATAAAACCAAATATCAATTGAATAAGATATTTCACTAAGATTACAGGCTGAGCTGCATAGTGTGCAACCCTAATTGGTTGTCTTATAAGCAATCCCAATAGTAGTCACTGCCCATTTTGAGAAATACTGCATAGAAACTAGATAGCCTTAAGACAGCCCTGGTACCAAATATTAGGATATTTATAGGCGATTAGAAAAGGTATGCCTAATTAGTCTTAAATCACAAAAATTATGTTGCTAAAATCTGTCACATGCTTGAAAAACCAAAAGATGAAATGGGTCCAAGTCAGTTGTTTCAGTGGTATTAGGAGGAATAATGAAAATCAGACACCTTAAAGACTAAAATTGCTGTCCTCTAGTTGTAAAACAGAGTTACTGTCAATGTGAATGTGAAATCAGAATATAAAAATAGCCATATTTTATGTCCCACCCAGTCTGGTGAAAGCCACCAGGAAGGAGATAGGAGGCTGGGTTAGGGCAGTAGAAAATGCATCCTTGGACAAAATATGGTGCCATTGGTTCAAAAGAGACAATGATGTAGAGGAGTAAAGGATAGCAATAGCACTTAGACTTATATACTGCTTCACAGTGCTTTTACAGCCCTCTCTAAGCGGTTTACAGAGTCAGCATATTGCCCCCAACAATCTGGATCCTCATTTTACCCACCTCAGAAGGATGGAAGGCTGAGTCAACCTTGAGCCTGGTGAGATTCGATCTGAATTTCAGGCAGCCGGTAGTCAGCAGAAGTATCCTGCAGTACTGCATTCTAACAACTGCGCCACCACAGCTCTGGATACTCCATTGCTGGTTCTGGTCAGGGTTATTTTCTCATTTAGAATTGGCTTCTAATTATTCAACACACAAACCTTTCAGTCACAGCCAGATATAAATTAAATGGAAATAGGGGGAAATGTAAGGCTAAAAAGAAAGGAATTCAATGTTTCAGATATTCTGGCTCACATGAAAAAGTAATGAACTATCAGAGAAACGAAAATCCTAGTGTCATTACAGAATTCATTACTGGGAAATTAATGGAAATGCTGTATGAACATATTAGCATTTAAGGTCTTGCTATCTTGGAGATTTCTTTTTTAATCTGCCAATTGTTATTCATAAATCTCCCCAGCTATCCTGAGATTTTTTATTTGAAAACAGTCCACTGTATCCTGCAGCAAGAGGAGTCATACTGACCAAACAATATGCAAACACGCCCAAAAAATCCTGGCCACCCTGAAACTCTTGGATTTCTGAGACACTATCTTGGATGTCAGATATACAAGAACAGTTGAAGCCTTGCCCTTATGGGCATGCTACACTGGCAGTGGTACTGTCAAAAACTTTTAGATCTGGAAAAGTCTTGACAACTTAACAAGTCCTGAAATATGTGCATCCCTTTAACTTCCCAAATCAATATATTGGATCCATTTCCCTCCTCTACTTCTCAGAAGCTGTCTTGGCTATTTTTTTTTTAAAGAAGACACTGATAGCCACACTTCTTCCATAATTACATGATTCTATTTAAAATTACAAGAATCCTAACCTCTTTTCAGAATGATCTGTGCTTGCAATTTGTAAAGATAGAAATAGAAAGAAAGTTTCAGAACTGACTTTGCTACATTTGATGGCATGGTGAAGATACATTGTTTTACAATCCCATAGATTTTTATGCTCATCTGCCATGCCTTTTTAGAAGCTTTTGGGGCTCAAGTTCACAAAAACCACTGACTACTACCGTATTTTTTGGACTATAAGACACACTTTTTTGTCTCCCAAAAGGGGGTGAAAATTCAGTCTGTCTTATAGACTGAATATTGCTGGAGCCCTGCCCACCTGCTGGCCCTTTTTTGGCCTCTGCACACCCATTTTTGGGCCTTTTCCAGGCCCATTTCCAGGGCTTTTTTCAGCCCATTTTTGAGGCTTTTTGGCCCATTTTTGAGTTTTTTTCAGCCCGTTTGTGAGGCTTTTTTTGGCCCATTTTTGAGGCTTTTTTTTTGCCCCGTTTTCAAGACTTTTTTGGCTCATTTTTGTTTTTTTCAGCCCGTTTGTGAGGCTTTTTTCAGCCCTTTTTTGGCCCATTTTTAGGCTTTTTGGCCCGTTTTCAAGGCTCTGCTTGGCCCGTTTTTGAGTTTTTTCAGCCCATTTTTGGCCTGTTTGTGAGACTTTTTTCAGCCCATTCTTTGGCCCGTTTTTGAGGCTTTTTTCAGCCCATTTTTGAGGCTTTTTTCAGCCATTTTTTTTCTGGAAAAAATGGGCTGAAAAAAGCTGAAAAAATGGGCTGAAAAAAGCCTCAAAAATAGGCCGAAAAAGCCTAGAAAATGGGCTGAAAAAAGCCTTGAAAATGGGTCGAAAAAAGGCTGGAAAAGGCCTGAAAATGGGGCATGGGGAGGCCAAAAACATTTTTTGTTGATTTCCTCTTCTAAATTTAGGTGCGTCTTATAGTCCAAAAAATATGGTACTGTAATCTTCACTATGTGTATTTGTCATGAAAGAAATAAAGCTTTACAGTTGGTGGTTGTGATGATGAAAGATTCAAGCAATTGGGTCTCTGTATGTTTTACCAAGAAAGATATCTTACTATGGATTTAAAATATGTTTCCAATTTAACCAGATGAATTCTTGATCACCATTTTCATCTTGTCTTTCTTCATCCTCAAAACATATATCATTCTGTCAGACAAAACCTTATGCTATATTAAATGTTGAAAGGTTATTTGCTGCAAACTTTTTTTTGCTATTTAAAATAGCCAGAATAAATTTCAATATGCAAAAACAATACAAATGGAAATTATTTTACCAATAAATGAGAATATTAGTAGCTCGGGGTTGAAATAAGGGATCCTTGATGCTCTCTGAGTTTGGTTGTTTTATTGCAGACATTTCATTTTGTTGCAGACTTTTCATTACTAGGTAACATCATCAGTGATAGTAAAGAAATTGTTTAATATTGATAAAAATATTTCAAAAATCACAGAAGCATAAAATCAGTTCAAAAATTTATTACAGAAATTGTAACAACTGAAATAACATCAAATATTTTAAAAGTCCTAAAACAATTTCAGTGGTCCTTTGGTGTTATTTTATTAGCCGCTTCATCTATATAACATTTTGTAAAAGATTAAAATGTGGAAACTTTTCACAGAAAGCAAATAAAAAAACGATTTCACCGAGGATTTGACAGCACTTCTTAGTATTTGGTTTCTATGTAAGATCTTGCATCCTTGCTCTTTGAGGCTGGAACATATTTGCTGTTCATTAAGTCTTTTTTAAGCTGGCGGTTGGGAGTGTCTAGAAGTGCTTTGCTGTATAAGGAAAAAAAATAACATCTTGATTGCATTTTTATGCCATAAAATGTAATTTTAACATCTGATACCTGCACAATTAGCACAGAAGCACTCCAAGGCTGTGTGCTCTCTCCACTTCTCTCTACATACCAATGACTGCATTTCAAAAGAGTTCTCTGTTAAAGTATGATACAATAGTGATTGGTCTCATTCGAGACAACCATGAATCTACATACCGACGGGAGGTTGAACAACTAGCCTTGTGGTGCAACCAGAACAATCTTGAACTAAATAAACTCAAAACTGTAGAAATGGTGGTAGATTTTAGAATAAACCCTCCTATGTTACCACCTCTTACAACACTAGACAACACAGTATCAACAGTAGAGTCCTTCAAGTTTCTAGGTTCTATCATATCTCAAGACTTAAAATGGATACCTAACATCAAAAACATCATCAAAAAAGCTCAACAAAGAATGTTCTTTCTGCGCCAACTCAGAAAGCTCAAACTGCCCAAGGAGCTGCTGATTCAGTTCTACAGAGGAATTATTGAGTCTGTCATCTGCACCTCTATAACTGGTTTGGTTCTGCAACCCAACAAGACAGACACAGACTTCAGAGGATAAGTAGAACTGCAGAAAAAATAATTGCTACCAACCTGCCTTCCATTGAAGACCTGTATATTGCACGAGTCAAAAAGAGGGCTGTGAAAATATCTACAGACCCCTCACATCCTGGACATAAACTGTTTCAACTTCTACCCTCAAAACGAAGCTATAGGGTTCTGCACAAGACACAAGGACAGTTTTTTCCCCAAATGCCATCACTCTGCTAAACAACTAATTCCCACAAGACTGTCAAATTAACTACTAAGACTGTATTACTATTCTTCTCATCCTTACTAGTATCTATCTCTTCCCACTTATGGCTATATCCATGTTGCTTGTATCTTTACAACTTATATTGTTTTTATTGGTTTCTAGTTTGATTTGATTGCTTATTAGTATCTATGACTATCACTAAGTGTTGTATCTTATGATTCTTGATGAATTTATTTTATTTTTTCTTTATGTACACTAAGAGTATACTGTATGCACGAAAGACAAATTCCTTGTGTGTCCAATCACACTTGGCCAATAAAGAATTCAATTCAATTCAATTCAATTCAATTCAATTCAATTCAATTCAATTCTATTCTATTCTATTCTATTATTTCATTAAAATATAATTATATATTTATTTTGAAATTAACCATTTAGTGGTAAAGTAAAAGTCACAAGACTTAAATAAATCTATAAGTTGCTTTCCTAAGAAGCATAAGGATAAAACAGAAAATATTGCATTTTGTAATATAACACTGAAAATCGTAATAATTGGACAGTGAACAAATGAAGAGAAATGATATATTTCTCCTTGTTCTGTGCAAGTGATGAAGACTGGCCACTACTGGAATATAAATAGTACTGAAAGCCTAGAAGCAATGTAGAGGGAAAGAAATGGGCCAAAAACAGAGAAGAAAAGCAGAATTTCACTACCTGAAAATGCTAAAATAGTTTTAAAAAAAGATTTGGTGACAGAAACTTTGGAAGTTTACAAATGAGAAGAATTGTCTATCAAAGACAATGGACAGATCAAAAAACAGATTTGATAGTGAAATTTTTAGAGGGGATTAACAGGAAGAAGAAGAAAGATGTAAAGGAAGAGTTCAGAGAAGATTGTGCCAAATTTAACATTGAAGGAAGCATGAACTGACATTAAGATTATTAGAGCTGGTGTGGTGTGGAAAAATGTATTAGAGTTACTAGCTTACATTATAGTAGATGAGAAAACAAATACTGTAAAACATGAACTGTAAAACAGGACATTAGCAAGCCCTGTTTTTTCTTCAGAGATATATCTAAAAGAATGTTAACAGTTATCAACAGGGTCAGTCAGCTGAGTTTAGACAGAGGAAGAATGCACAAAATGTGTGAAAATGAAAAGTATTGATCAAAGGTAGTAATTGCAGAGTACAAAGAAGGCACCCATTAACAGGCATTACATCTGCCTTGTCTGTCGCAGCACATGCCCTTCGGAGCGCTGTAGTATCCGAGATCGGACATTGTTTTACCTGAACATCCCTTTTCTGGGCACTGCGACTACAATCCATGGATGGGTTGTTCTTCCTCATGTCTTGACAGAACTGAGTGTGATTTTTTTTCTTTCTTCGCCCTTTGACCATGCCTCCTTATCTCCTGATACGTCAGTCTTTTGTCACGAAGGCGTGGCCAACCAAGGTCTATAAAGAAACTGGACACAAAAAAATACAGACAGCAAGGCCACCCCAGAGACCTGGAGCAGGAAACCGAAAAGGGGAGGGTATGGATTGTAGTCGCAGCACCCAGAAAAGGGACGTTCAGTTAAGACAACGTCCATTTTCCAATGCGCTGCTCCTATAATCCATGGATGGGATATACCCAAGCTTAAGACCCCTCCTCGGGCCCAGGGCCGAATGTACACTCTGTAATATCCTCCGGCCAAACACCTCGGCAGAGGCATAGCTGTCGATCTTGTAATGACATATAAAAGGCGAAATGGAGGACCAAGTGGCCGCCCGACAAATGTCAGAGACGGAAGCCTGGGTAGCCTAGGCCGCCATAGTAGCTGCGCTATGGGTGGAATGGGGCAAAATTCTGCCAGGGAGAGGCCTGGCCCTGAGTTCATACGCCATCAAGATACAAGCTTTTAGCCACCTGCCCACCGTGGAAGTGGAGACTTTTTGTCCCATAGAGGATGGGTGAAAGGAGACCAGGAGAGCCTCAGTCCAGCAAAAGGAGGCCGTCCGCCGAATGTACCGACGGAGAGCCCGCCTCACATCTAAGGTGTGCCAGCGTTCCTCCAGCTAATGTCTTGGAGCTGGGCAGAAGTCAGGTAAGATGAGTTCCTGGGCCCGGTGAAACCAGGAGTTCACCTTGGGCAGGAATGAGGGATCCAATCTTAGGACCACTCTGTTGGAATGAAATATACAGAGGTCCTTCCTGATGGACAAGGCCAACAGTTTCGAAACCCTCCTGGCGGATGTGATTGCCAGGAGGAAGGCGACCTTGAAGGACAGAAACTTGAGGCCAATGGATCCCAATGGCTCAAACGGTGCAGATATGAGGGTTTGTAGAACCAGAGGAAGGTCCCAGGAAGGGTAGCGATGCACTACTGGCGGACGTAAATTTGTGGCCCCATGTAAGAAGCCCTGAATTGGAGGATGATGAGTCAGCGATTGGTAAGAAGCACAAGTGAGAACCGTGGATAAGGCCGCCACTTGTCGCCATCAGGTAGTTGGAGCCAGACCTTTATTCAAACCCACCCGCAGAAAGTCGAGAATGTCCGGAATGGATGCTGATGTTGGATCGACGTGTTGCTTCGAACATCAGGAACAGAATGCCTTCCAGGAAGCCTCGTAAATACGGGCCGTTGACGGCCATCTGGATGCTTGGATGGTCTGCATTACTCATTCCAAAAGACGGTCCTTCCTCAGCAGGACCCTCTCAAGTGCCAGACAGTCAACTGGAGCCACTGAGGTTCTGGGTGGACTATGACCCCCTGGCAGAGAGAGATCCATTGCTGAGGGATTACCCATGCCTGCACGATGGAGAGAGCCACCAGGTCGGCAAACCATGGCTGACGTGGCCAATGGGGAGCTACCAGCAAAAGTTCCGCTTGCTTGTTGAGCATCTTTCAAATAACCTTTAGGATGAGGGAGGAGGGGGGAATGCGTAAAGCAGGCAGGGAGCACCGAAGAGCTTTGCAACCATCCGCAGTGGGGCTCGGGAAGCGAGAAAAGAACCTTGGGAGCTGAGCGTTTTGTGGACTGGTGAACAGGTCTATCACTAGGGGACCGAACCTTTGCGATAATTCCAGAAAAAGGCATGGGTGAAGTTGCCATTTCGCTGGATCGATCCGTTCCCTGCCCAGCCAGTCCGCCCGGATGTTGGAGGTGCCAGATATGTGGTCCGCATTGATTGATAGCGTGTGACGCTCCACCCAACTCATCAACTTCTCCGCCTCGCACATCAAGGACCTGGATCGGGTCCCCCCTTCCTGGTTGACATGTGCTTTCGTGGACATGTTGTCCGTGAGAATTAGCACGTTGCCCCTCCAGCATGGGCCGAAAATGACGAAGAGCCAGACGAACATCTCGCAACTCCAGCCAGTTTATGCTTTTCGCCCATTCTGCTGGGGACCATTGCCCCTGCGCCACCTGGTCGAGAAGATGCACGCCCCAGCCGTAAAGGCTGGTGTCCGAGGTCAGCACCAGACGATCGGGTTCCATAAAGGTGCAGCCCTTCAGCAGGGCCGGTGATGTCCACCACCAGAGAAACAAACGTATTTGTGGAGGCAAAGTCACCTTGCATGACGAGTTGCTGCGCCCCTTCCTCTGGAACGGCAGTAGGAACCACTGCAAGGGACGAGTGTGTCTGCGAGCCCAAGGGACAATGGCTTTACATGAGACCATCTTCCCGAGCAGCTGTGACAGAAGCAATAAGGGAACTGACCTATGCGCAATCACATGTTCCACTAAATCTGTGATCAGTATGCTGATGATACTCAGCTATACATCTCCACCCCGGACCACCCCAATGATGCCCTTAAAGTGATGTCCCAGTGCCTGGAGGCTGTACGGATCTGGATGGGGAGGAACAGACTCAGGCTCAATCCATCCAAGACCGAGTGGCTGTGGTTTCCGACGTCCCGATATAGTCAATTGGTGCCATCGCTGACTATTGGGGATGAGTCATTGCCCCCCACGGAGAGGGTTCGCAACTTAGGCGTCCTCTTGGACTCACGGCTGTCTTTAGAAGAACACTTGACGGCTGTGGCCGGGAGGTCTTTTTATCAGGTTCGCCTGATTCGCCAGTTGCGTCCCTTTCTGGATTGGGACTGGTTAATTACGGTCACTCATGCCCTCGTCACTTCACACCTGGACTACTGTAATGCTCTCTACATGGGGCTCCTCTTGAGGAGCACCCGGAGGCTCCAGCTGGTCCAGAATGCGGCCGCGTGGGTAGTTATGGGAGCAGCATGGCGCTCCCATGTGGCTCCCCTCCTGCGCGAGCTGCACTGGCTCCCTGTGGTCTTCCGGGTGCGCTTCAAGGTCTTAGTTACCACCTTTAGAGCGCTCCATGGCTTACGACTGGGGTACTTACGAGACCACCTTCTGCCACCAATAGCCTCTCACCGCCCAGTACGCTCCCATAGAGAGGGGCTTCTCAGGGTGCCGTCAGCCAAACAGTGTCGACTGGCGGCCCCCAGGGGGAGAGCCTTTTCTGTGAGGGCACCCACCATCTGGAACGAGCTCCCCCCGGAGATACAGAAGATTCCGGATCTGCGCACTTTCCGCCGTGCCCTCAAAACATTCCTGTTTCAGCAGGCCGGCCTGGCCTAACTTTCCCTTTATATTGCTTTTTTTATTTTATTTTAAACTGGGATGTCTTGAATTATCTAGGACCAGAGTGTTTAGTATATTTTAATTGGTTTTTTATTAATGTTTGTATTACATGTATTTTTATCGTTCGCTGTTCACCGCCCTGAGTCCCTTAGGAATAGGGCGGTATATAAATTTAATAAATAAATAAATAAATAAATGCTGTGCATCTGGTCAGGCGATAAGAATACCTGCCCCTTTATCGAGTCAATCGCCGCCCTGAGGTGAAGGAGGCGGGTGGTGGGTATCAGCTGACTCTTGTCCATATTGATGGAAAAGCCGTGCTGTCAAAATGCACTGATCACTAAGTCCATGTTGTGGACTGCCTGGGCCGGGGAGGACGACAGAACGAGGATGTTGTCCAAGTAACAGAGAATGCATACCGGGATTATCCTGAGCATCGCTGCCACCGCTGCCACCAACTTGGTAAAGTTCCGGAGGGCCGATGAGAGACCAAAGGACATGGCACAGTACTGAAAGTGACTGCCATCATACTCGAACCGCAGATATTTCCGATGAGGAGGATGAATTGGCACGTGCAAGTACGCCTCCCTGAGATCTATGGATTGTAAGAGGTCTCCCTCCCTTACGCCTCCGAGGATCGATCAGAGGGAGTGCATCTTGAACCTGTGGTAATGGACCAATGAGTTCAGCTGCTTGAGGTTTAGGATCCCTCTCCACCCCCCGAACTCTTGGGCACCAGAAACAATATCGAGTAAAAGCTGGTCCTCTCCTGATCGCCGGGCACCGGTTCGATGGCTTTGATATCCAATAGGTGGCAAACTTCCTCATCCATCAGATGTTTCTTCACAGGAAGGGCAGGAACTGGGCAGCGAATAAAGTGATTGGGAGGGCTGGAGTGGAATTCGATGGTGAGCCTGTGGGTCACGGTGCAGCATACCCATGCGTCTGATGTCGACAGTTCCCACTGACCGTAAAAGAGTTGGAGACGACCGCCAATGGGACCGGACAACCGGGAGTCACTTGCTCCTCCTGAAAGGATTGTATTCAGATCCTCGAAACAGTCGTTTAGCCGAGAATTGAGATCTGCCGCGGTCACGAAAGGGCTGCCTGTCAGAGGGTCAGTCGCCGCGTGAGAGAATGAGCGTTGAGAATAGGACCCCGGACCTGGAGAAAGACCGAAAGGGCTGCCATTGTGAATATTTATTTATTTATTTATTAATTAATTAATTTTATTAATTTTATTTCTATACCACCCTTCTCCCGAAGGACTCAGGGCGGTGTACAGCCTAATTAAAAACACAAAGACAGACAAAATTTAAAAATAATTAAAATTATTAAAAATTATTAAATAATAGGCCCAATTTATAAAACCCCAAATTTAAAATGCCATTTAAATATGGCATATTTAAATTAAATATTTAAATATGGCGTGTACCTACACTCCGGTCTTCGATACGATGGGAGGACTTTGTGTTTGTCCTTATCCTTCACAAAGACAGGATCAGGGACGGCTCCAAACAAGTTGGGGCCTTATAAGGTGCCGACGCCAGCTTCCACTTGGCTTCCATGTCCGCTTTCCAATTGCGAAGCCAAAATAGCCTCCGCGAGGTGACTGTGGAAGCTAGGGCACAAGAGGCAAATTTGGCAGCATTCAAAGTTGCATCTACTGAATATTCGGTAGCAGCTACCAATTTGTTAATGTCCTGGTGTAATTTAGTCTCCTCCGGGGGAAACCTCTCTTGTAATTGGCATAACCAAATTAGTGATGCCCTGTTGAAAAAGGAAGTAGACATGGCGGCCTTAATCGCCCACGCCGCCGCTTGGTGTGTCTTTCTGAAGGTGAACTCAGCCTTCCTATCCTCAGATTTAAGGCCATCTATGGAGTCAGTAGAAATGACAGAGGAGGAAGAAAGACTCGCAACAGGAACATCGACAGAAGGTAATGTCAATAGCTCATCGAACTCAGGAGCTGAGCAATAGAGTTTTCTGTCTTGACTGTTTGGAGCTGTCAGGGAACTCGGCTGGCCCACAGCATTTGAACCACCTCAGAAAATAGCTGTGGACAATTTGAACAGCGAAGGCTGAAACAGGCCAGTAAATGCTGGAGAATCCGGCACCAGACTCTCATCATCAGAGAACTCAATGTCCTCAGGGTAGGCGTCTCCATGTGCTGAGTCCACTGAAGAAGCAGAATCTCGCTGAGAAGGAGAGCGAGGTCTGCCGGGCAACTGCCCCTGAATCAGGGGCTGTATAGGTAAGGCTTGCGATGGCATCTGAGTAGCCTGCTGAATACCAGCTGCTAGGATCTTAGACAAAGCATTGGAGAGCATATTTTGAAGATCCAACTGGCTCCCTGGTAAGTGTCCTTCCTCTCTGCAGAGCCCCGCAGCTGTCAGAATAAAGGTGGCTTCCGGCTGCTGCCTTTGAGGTAGAGGAGGCATAACCAATCCCACAGCAGAAACATCTGGCATAGAAAGGGAAACCCCTTTTGACAGCCCTAACGACTGAGGCGGATAATCACGACCCCCAGCTGAAGAAGAAGGCACGCCACTTTGCAGATGAAGAGGCACTGCAGCCATACCCAACAGGTTGGGGGGATCCGGTTGTGAAGACTGCCCCCCCGGGACACAAATGTAGATTGTGCCTGTTTGGCCTTGTTAAATTGGTGTTCCAATGCCTTGGTGCGCCTCAGAGCATCTTTGTCCTGACCCGAAATGTCCTTTGACAGAGCCTGGCGAGGCTTGCGCCTAGTTGAGGCCCCAGATCTTTTGGTGGAAGCCAAGGCTTAGGCGCCCTTGGCGGGCTGGTCTCATGTTCCAAGTCCGAGGATAAGGAGTCGGCCATTGGTGAGGACGTTAGAGGTATAAAGTTTAAGCAAAATCTCAAGAAACGTGCAGGGCATAGAAGTGGGACTAAGGACCCCCAAAATTACTACCACTTCTAGATCAATCCCCCTTTTGGCCACAGGCCAGGCCTAAAAGGAACTGACCAACCTGGCCGTGTAGCATGAGAGCAGCCGCTCTCCCAGTGTGTAAGTTCACTCCACAAGAATGACCACCAAGGCGCTGGCTCAAATACAAGCCATAACGTTCCGCTTCGCAAAGGTGTAGCAGGCAGGGAACTCCCCGACGTTCAGTGAAAACGCCACCATGGCCCTGCTGCTGTCAAAATGGCATCCACCAGCTCCCTCGGCACCAACAAAATGGTGGCCATGATGCCAAAATCAAAATGGCGGCCACTCTGATGAAAAACAAAATGGCGGCCGCTTCAGTGATGGCGGGTTCGGCAGGAAGTCTTAATGACCCAGCAGCGGCTTCGGTACAGATGAAATGTGGTGCAAGGCAGAAAAACCTTGTCAGCGCCGCAAAGCGAATCCAGACTTCAGAGTTTGCCATGGAAACCGTGCAGTGACTCCGGAGCCGCCAACTAACTGAGAGCTCAATTGGTGGTGGCGTTGTGCCAGCAGACCAGGAAACCAGCGCACACACCGGTGGCTAAATTGCTACTCACAGAGCCGCCTCGGGGGGACAGAATCCGGACTCCTGCTTCACAGAAATTTCGGGGAGGCGCGGGACGGCCCGGAGCCCCAGGATCATCGCACGCACCTCAGCAGCTAGCAAGGACACTCACAGCTCTCTCCGAAAAGGAAATAATCAAAATAAAGTAAAATTCTAAGCGAAAGACTAGAAATATGGCTTCAAGCCACAGAGCGAAAAAAGACACCAGTCTTGTCAGCAACTGAGTGAAAAAGACTGATGTGTCAGGAGATAAGGAGGGGTGGTCAAAGGGCGAAGAAAGAAAAAAATCACACTCAGTTCTATCAAGACATAAGGAAGAACAACCCATCCATGGATTGTATAAGCAGCGCACTGGAAAACAGGTTGGCCCTGACCCTGCTGCACTTTCAGAAAGCTCTTAAAACCTGCTATTTTCCTGGGCAGGGGAATGAGCAGCCCAAGATGTGTCAGTTGATTGGCTATTGTTGGTTGTCTTTTGATGCTAATGTGTTTTTTTTTTTTTTTTGTTTTAGTTAATAGAATAGTTTGTAATGAAGTTTTAAATTGTGTTACCACCCAGAGTCCCTCTTGCAAGATGGGTGAACAGCTAAATAGAAGTAAATGACTGAATGATTATGGAGAGGGAATTAAAGAGACAAAGAAAATTCCACAGAAATGTCAGCTAAAAACATTCTTTATAAAGAATAGATCAAACGTGTCCAAGGAAGCAAGAGGAAGAATTTGTCCAGTACTGGAGGCCTCATTCTGGCTTAAAGAGCTGCACTCTTTGTCATGTGCACAGTTAACATATTTATAAAACAAGGTATTTTTGGAGTGTTTTCTGCACTGAACCAGAATATATTTGAAACAGACTGAACTACAGCAAAGTGAAATAATATACTCAGTTGTTTGTTTTTACAGTATTCATTTTAACTAGCGCTATAAAACAGAAGTTGCAGCTGGGAATCTAGTTTTTATTTACCTTCCCTAAATGATAGCCTAGTGACAAAGAGTTATTTACCATGTTTGCAACTGATGTGTAATTTATTGGCTACATAGTTCTGAAAAGTTAAGAACATTTAATTTTAAACCCTACCAGAGTTTTATTTAGATCACCTGAAAATTTAATTCTCCAAAATAGTTATATATGTTTGAAGTTGAACTATAAAAGTTTCCAAGAACTTTTCTTCAGGCAAGATAATTAAAAAGGTGGAAGGAAGCAGTGGGAGGAACTGTGATGAAATATTAATTTTTTTAGAGAATAGGTAGTCCTAGAAAGGCTCTTATGGTTGGATTAGGAGGTCTCCCAAATCATACTGGGAAGATGAAACAAGCAAGTTTTCTTTTAATTTTGTAGCTAGTATAAATACTCTTCAGTCTTCACCTATCACCCAAAGCAGGCTGACATGATGACCTAGGAATCCTTATACATACATATTTCTGAATAAATGCAATAAGCATACTTACTGTATTGTCTATTAATGCGCTTTGGCTGCTATGTTCTGAAGCAAAAATGTGTTCCAAGGTTCCTATATATTGAAGAGAAGACAAAAACATTTCAAAGCCAACTGAATTTATTTTAAAATTTCCAACAGATAGCAGATTTATAAAATATTAAAACACAAAATTTCTCAATATTCATTCTCTTTAGTTATCTCTCTACATTTCCAAAATAATTTTAAAAAACTAAACAGAGATTTATATATGCTGTCCCTTTAACTCTTACTTTTGTGTTTATAAGCTACAAAAATACATATTGTTGTACTGATTGTTTTGTTTTTGGATACCTTAATATTGCATTGTTTAAATTTGTCTCAGAAAGCCAATTCGGTGTAGTGATTAAGACACAAACTAGAAACTGGGAGTATGAGTTCTACTCCCACTTTAGACATGAAACTAAGTGGGTGACCTTGGACCAGTCAATCTCTCTCAGCCCTAGGAAGAATGCAAAGACAAACTACTTCCAAAAACTTGCCAAGAAGGTTTCATGGACTTGTTCAGGAAGTTGCTAGGAGTCCAGATTGGCTCAAAGGTACTACCAAAAAAAAGAAAAAAAAAGCTAACCTATGTCACAGATTCTTTCATGTGTTTGGAAGCCAAAAGTACAATTCAAATAACTATAAATTAAACTAACTTTAAGCATAAACTAGTTTGTGATATATTAGTAATTAGTTTAATAATTTCTTTGAATTGAAGGTGAAATTATTTCACCTATTTTTGAAATATTTTTCAAATAATTACTGTACTTCCCATCAACCACAGCTGAAAATGTGTGCCTTAGAAATAATTAATAAAGGTTTAAAGGCATAGGACCTAGTTATCTTCGAGACCGTCTGCTGCTACCGATGACCTCCCACCGACCTGTGCACTCCCACAGAGAGGGCCTCTTCGGGGTGCCATCAGCCAAACAATGTAGGCTGGTGATCCCCAGGGGGAGGGCCTTCTCTGTGGGGGCACCTACCCTCTGGAATCAGCTGCCCCAAGAGATAAGGAGAATCCAAGATCTCGGTGCCTTCCGCCGTGCCCTTAAAACTTTCTTTTTTCAGCAAGCCGGGCTGGCTTAACATATTTTTTAACATATTTTTAATTTTTTAATTGGTTTGTTATCTTAAATTGGGGCCAAATTAATATATATCCTTTTAATTATTTTTAATGTTTGTATTGTATGTTTTTATCTGGCTGTACACCGCCCTGAGTCCTTCGGGAGAAGGTGCGGTATATAAATTAGAAATAAAATAAAATAAAATAAAATAAAATAAAATAAAATAAAATAAAATAAAATAAAATAAAATAAAGCATATTCTTTATTAAAATAATAACTTTTTTACTAAGAATCTTAGTTAAGGCTATAATTAAATGTACATTTGCTTGGGAATAAAGTCTAATAAACACAATAACTTTAACACAGGCCTTAATACTTATAATCTAAGCATATACTATGTCCATAAAATAATTTTGCCATGAATAAATTTATAATTTCACTCTCAGAAGTCAAATAGCGGTAAATATAATACCTTGCTTAATTCTTTCTCAGGGGAAAAAAAATCAAAAACACTGAATCACTTTTTAAATTATGTGAGATGATAAGACTTTTCAGTTCTTCAATAATAAAAGTAACCTCAGAGAGTTTGATTTTTAATAAATCGTAATAGAGATTATAGACAAACTGTACTTGAATTACAAATATATAATTGATTTATTATGTGCCATCGAGTCAGTGTCAGCTGTTAGTGACCGCATAGATAAGATTTTTGTCTGTCCCAACGTGATTCTTTCAGGTCTTCCAGTGGTGCACCCATCACTTCAATAATTGAGTCCATGAACTTTGCTAATAGTTGTCTTTTTATTTAAATCTTTCCTCCCACAGTATGAAAGGACCCAGCTCTCCTGAGAGGTTTATAATGCTGGGAAAGGTAGAAAGTAAGAGAAAAAAACTATAATTTCAATTAAATTTTCTGATACCAAGGATTTCAAGTTCCTCCTCACCAAATTTCTTTCTTGAGTGATACTGGCATATACTATTAGCTGTTCCTGTGCTCTTCCGCTCTCCTTTTTCTTCAGTTCGTATAATTAATAATTTTGTTGCAGCTGCAGTACCTTGTATCTGGAAGAATATCTTAATAAGTTATTGTGGAAATCACAAGAATTCATTCCTATAGAATCAATGCAGTGAGCCCTACTTATAATGATTATTGGGCTGATTTGACTCTTTGGATGACCGTACAGTTTGCAAATAAATATTTAATCCTAACCAGCAAACTGTCATAATGATTTACTTCACTGGCCAGGTGCTGAAATTTAAAAATAAAAACAAAATATAAAAAGTATTCCATCCATTCTTTAATTTTATTTTCTCATGCTTTCAGATGTTTGCTCCCCAATTCAGCTTACTAATTGTTATAAAATACATAATTATTGGCTAACTATAAAAGTATTTCTTACCTGATGGCAGGTTTTAGGTAACATGTATGGTGCCCAATAAGGCTTCCCAGACTGACAATCCTGCACAGTTCCATGTACAAGAATTACCTCATCCATAGCTTCATCATAAATATCACATTTAGTGTGATTTGGTACATCCACGACATACGTATTAGAAAACTGCATACACATTCTGTATGTCCAATCCTGTACACCAAGGACATATAAATTAGATGTACATTTATAAAAATTCTAGCTTGGCTATAATTCAAGATTTTTATGCAGGACAAAGTAGAATTTCCCTTGAATCAAGCTTAACTCTTTTTTTTTTTTTGACAAAAATTTTATTTTTTAAACAAGTATAAAAAACAAATTTAAAAAACTTTTAATGTGTGTTGATACAGTGTGTCAGTTGGTTACAAGTCTTCTGTGCATCTTCACTCTATTCTTATATATCCATATATTATTATCCTCATTAATCATATATTTAACTATGGCTGTTTCTTCCCTCATTTCATACAAAATAGTCTAAGATTTGAGTTAATTTTATTATGCCATTTATTCTCCTAAATCATTCCAATAACAGTACATCTTTATATTGTGTTTTATATAATTCTACATTTCTTGCACTAGAAAAATCTCAATCATATTTCATTTCCATGACTTTTTATCTAACCATTGGTAAAATAAATCCTATATCTTATAATATTGTTTATCTTCTTGTTCTCTAATTTCAAATGTCAATTTACTCATTTCTGCACATTCCATTATTTTCTTAATAACTTCGTCTTGCGATAGTGTTTTCTCATTTTTCCAATTTTTAGCAAACACAATTCTAGCCGCTGTTAATACATTCACAATCAAATATCTCAATTCTCTATTATATATTTCAGGTACAATCCCCAATAAAAAAATCTCTGGTTTAAAGTCTATGTGTATTTGTGTCATTTTTTCCACCCATGTGTGGATTTTAGTCCAATATCTTTTAGCTTCTGCACACGTCCACCACATACGGTAATATGAGCCCAATATCTGATGACATTTCCAACATTTTTCCGATTTAATCTTGAACATTCTAGCAATTCTTGTCAGGGGTAAGTGCCACCTGTAAAACATCTTATACAAATTTTCTTTATATGCAGTTGACATTGTCATTTTATAATTTTGCGACCACAATTTTTGCCATTTCTCTAAGTCAATTCCATGTCCAAAATTTTTCCCCCAAGCAATCATTGTTTCTTTAAGTTGTTCATCTTCCAATTTAACCTCTAATAGGTATCCATACAATTTTTTAATTATGTTTTCATCAGTACCTGTTAAGATTTTATCTAAACTAGTCAAATTATTATAAAAACTTTCTGTCTTATAGTCTTTATCATGTCTAGACTGTATTTGCGAATAAGAAAACCAATTCATCTTTATACCTTGTACTTCTAATTCTTGAAAAGATTTAAGTTCACTCTTTTCATTCAGTGATTCACTATATCTAACAATTTGTTCCTTTCTAAAAGTTATTGAATGTGAGAATGCTTCAACAGTTGATAACCAGACCGGAATTTTTAAATAATGTTGTTTTTTTACCTTCTCCCAGTTTAATAGCAAAGCCTCTCGTATGAAATGTCTTCTAAAATACCCCTGTGTTTTTGTTTCCTTGTACCATAAAAAGGCATGCCAACCCAGTAACCAATCATGCCCTCCTAAAGTCAATAATCTGGCATTTCTTAACATTATCCATTCCTTAACCCACATCAAACTTGTTTCTTGATAATATAGTTCCCAATTAGGCAAGCCAAAACCTCCTTGTATTCTGGCATCTTGCAACAACTTTAGTTTTATCCTTGCTTTCTTACCCTGCCAAATATATTTCAGCACTATTTTATTCAAATCTTCAAAATAATCTTTCCCCAATCTGATTGGGATTGTCTGGAACAAGTATAGGATTCTAGGCAGAATATTCATCTTAATCGTTGATATTCTCCCTATCAATGATAGTTGTAGATTTTCCCACTTTGCCAAGTCTGTCTCTATCTGTTGCTTAAGTTTATTATAGTTATTCTCTTTGAGTGCACTGCATCTTGCTGTCAGATGTATCCCCAAGTACTTAACTTTATTTGCGACCTGCATCTTCGATGTTTCCGCCAATTCTTCTTTTTGTTTTATTAACATATTTTTTGTCAAGATCTTTGTTTTATCTTTATTTATTTTCAGACCAGCAACTTTTCCATATTCTCCTATTTTGTCTATCAGTTTAGTTGTTGATTCTAATGGATCTTCAAGAATAAAAACCAGGTCATCAGCAAATGCTTGCAATTTGTATTCTTCCTTTTGAATCTTCATTCCCTTTATATCTTTATCTTCTCTAATATTTCTATTTAGCACTTCTAATGTTAATACGAACAATAAAGGTGACAGAGGACAACCTTGTCTCGTACCTTTTTTTATTTCAAGAGACTGTGAATTCTCCATTTATTATTACTTTTGCTGTTTCCTTGTAGTATATGGCATCTATGGCTTGAATAAATTTTCTACCAAAGCCCATCTGTTCTAGCTGTAATAACATAAATCGCCAGTTCACATTATTTATTTTATTTTGCTTTAATTTATATGCCGCCCTTCTCCAGAGACTCAGGGTGGCTTACAATGCGTTAAGCAATAGCCTTCATACTTTTGTATATTTATACAAAGTCAGCTTATTGCCCCCACAATCTGGGTCCTCATTTCACCTACTTTTGAAAAGATGGAAGGCTGAGTCAACCTTGAGCCTGGTGAGATTTGAACTTGCAGTAATTGCAAGCAGCAGATGTTAATAACAGTGCTTTAGTCCACTGTACTACAGGACGGTTATCAAAGGCTTTCTGAGCATCTAAAAATATCAAAGCCATTTGCTTTTCAGGATGTGCCTCATAATATTCCAATGTATCCAGAATTATTCTCATATTGTCTTTAATCTGTCTTTTTGGCAGAAACCCATTTTGATCGGAGTATATGAAATTATTTAAATATCTTTTGAGTCTTTCTGCCAATATTGAAGCGAAGAGTTTATAGTCTGAATTTAGCAGGGAAATAGGCCTATAATTCTTAATTTGTTGTGGGTCAGTATCCTCCTTTGGAGCAAGTGTAATGTATGCTTCTGACCATGATTTGGGTAATTTCTTCTTAGACATAACTTCATTCATAATTTCTAACAATGGGAGATTCAGCAATTCCTGTAGTGTCTTATAATATTCTGCTGGTAACCCGTCCGGGCCCAGTGCCTTCCCATTCTTTTGTTTTTTAAGTGCTTCAGTCAATTCCATCATTGTTATATTTCCTTCTAACATCGCTTCAGTGTCTTAAGAAATCTGGGGTAGTTGCGCCTTTTGCAAATATTGTTTAACACTTTCCTCCTCTATGTTCTCTTGCTCATACAGTTTTCTATAATAGTCTTGTATAATTTTTTTCTTCTCTTTATTTCCATATCTAATCTGTCCTTCGTCATCCATTAGTTGTATTATTTTTCTTGATTCTCTTTCTTTTTTCAGTTTATATGCTAACCATCTACCTGGTTTATTTGCATCTTCAAAATAGTTCTGTTTGGCACTTCTAATTTTTTGTGCTAAATCCTCTTTTTCTATTAATCCCATTTTATGTTTAATTGTATCCATTTTTATTTTAATATCCTTTTTTTGTGGAGATTTCTGGAATTCTTTTTCAAATTTCTTGTATTCATCCTCTAATCTTTTATAAGCTTTTAATGTCTTTTCTTAATATTTCTTTTCCTTGTATAGTCTATAACAGAGATGGCAAACCTTTTTCCTGTTGCGTGCCGGAAGTGTGTGTGTACATGCGTGATAACACGTGCGCGTGCCAGCACCCATAATGCAATGCGACACCCCCACCCATGCGCATGCGCACACGACACCCCATGCAAGCGCCCCGTATTGTGCACCC
The DNA here is from genome assembly GCF_029215685.1 of Pituophis catenifer annectens. Taxonomy (NCBI): domain Eukaryota; kingdom Metazoa; phylum Chordata; class Lepidosauria; order Squamata; family Colubridae; genus Pituophis; species Pituophis catenifer. The sequence continues at coordinate 242,356,516 of NW_027256881.1, read as the reverse complement.
CCATGCATGCATTCTGCATTGCGCATGCGCAGTCCCCCACATGCGTTTTGTTCCCCCCCCCCACCGTGGCCTGTTTTGGGCCTGAGAAGGGAAGGGATTGAAGTCCTGGCCTGCTGCTTCTGGCAGCGGCAAAAACCGCCACCGCTGGGTGGAAGGGAGGGGGGAAAGGATCCATTGTCTGGGGCTTCCCTGTCTGCACCGGAGCAGACTGTCCAGGGAAAGAGATTGAATCCCCTGGCCATTCCTTCTGGCAGCACAAGAACCGCCACTGCCGGGTGGAAGGGGGTGGGGGTGAGAAGGATCCATTGTCAGGGAAGCCCCAGACAAACCCTTCCACCCCCACCCCCTTCCACCCGGCGGCGGCGGTTCTTGCGCTGCCAGAAGCAATGGCCAGGGGATTCAATCTCTTTCCCTGGACAGCCTGCTCGGGTGCGGACAGGGAAGCCCCAGACAACGGATCCTTTCCCCCCACCCCCTTCCATCCAGCGGCGGCAGTTCTTGCGCTGCCAGAAGGAATGGCCCGGGGATTCAATCTCTTTCCCTGGACAGCCTGCTCCGGTGCAGACAGAGAAGCCCCAGATAACGGATCCTTTCCCCCCACCCCCTTCCACCCGGCGGCGGCGGTTCTTGCGCTGCCAGAAGCAATGGCCAGAGGATTCAATCTCTTTCCCTGGACAGCCTGCTCCGGTGCGGACAGGAAAGCCCCAGACAACGGATTGTTCCCACCCCCACCCCCTTCAACCCGGCAGCGGCAGTTCTTGCGCTGCCAGAAGCAATGGCCAGAGGATTCAATTTCTTTCCCTGGACAGCCTGCTCGGGTGGGAAAACAAGGAAGCCCCGGACAGCGGATCCTTTCCCCCCACCCCCTTCCACCCGGCGGCGGCAGTTCTTACGCTGCCAGAAGCAATGGCCCGGGGATTCAATCTCTTTCCCTGGACAGCCTGCTCCAGTGCAGACAGGGAAGCCCCGGACAGCAGATCCTTTCCCCCCACCCCCTTCAACCCGGCGGCGGCAGTTCTTGCGCTGCCAGAAGCAATGGCCCGGGGATTCAATCTCTTTCCCTGGACAGCCTGCTCGGGTGGGAAAACAAGGAAGCCCCGGACAGCGGATCCTCCCCACCCCCACCTCCTTCCACCCGGCCAGCTGATTGTCATGCATGCATGCGCACCAGTAACCCGCAGACTAGCTGGCTGGTGCGCATGTGTGCCCTGGAAACCCCGAAGAGGAATGGGCGACGCGACGCGTGCCAGGCAATATGGCTCTGCATGCCACTTCCGGCACGCATGCCATAGGTTTGCCAACACGGGTCTATAATCAGGCCTCTAGCATAGGCTTTCATTGTATCCCAAAGGTTTTGCATTGTTCTGTCTTCTTTTCTATTTTCTTTAAAGAAGAAGACCAAGTCTTTCTCCATTTCCTGTGCAAAATCCTTTTCTTTTAATATTGTATTATTTAAAGTCCATTTGGATCTTCTCCTTTGTCCTTTCCATTTCATTGTCATTGGATTATGGTCTGTCCAGGTATTTGCTTCTATGTCAATTTCTTCTATATTAAAAGTCAATTCCCTTGTCATCCATATCATATCTATTCTGGACCATGATAAATGTCTATTTGAATAAAATTGTATTGTCTATTTTTTACATTTCTTTCTCTCCATATATCCTTTAGGTTTATTTCCTCTATCATTTTAAAAAAAGATTTCAGAAGTGTCTTTCTACTTTGCTTTATCGTCTTCTGTGTGTTGTAATCTAATTTCTCATTTACTATACCATTGAAGTCTCCCATCAAGCAAATATTATCATAGTCTAATTCAATTATTTTCATGCGTAATTTTCTATAGAAATCTTTTTGCTTATCATTAGGTGCATATATTGCTATTAAAAGTATTTTCATATTATTGTCTATTATTTCCACCATCAAAATTCTTCCATCTTCATCTGCATAAATTTGCTCTGCTGGGATTGTATCTCTAATGTATAAAACAACTCCTCTTTTCTTACATTGTGGCAATGAGGTGAATATTTTCCCTAATTTTGGCTGCACCAATATTTGTTCATGTTGCTTTTTAATATGCACTTTTTGTAAACAAATTATATCAAACTTTAATTTCTCTAGTTTATGAAATATCTTTCTTCTTTTAGTAGCTAAATTGAGTCCATTTATGTTTATTGTAATCATTTTTTTCTCTTCCATGTTTATATTTTATAAGAAGGGTTTATTGCTCTAGTAGATCTTGGTTCATGTTGCTCTTTGTATTCCACCTTGCCACCCACTGCACCTTCTTCTTTTTCAATCGTTGCTAGGCATTCCTCTTGTAATTCAGTCAGTGATTTTTCTCTTCTTATCTCCCCTTCTTTTTCTCTAAAGTATTCTACATAAAAGGCTTTTGCTTTATCAATTGAATCTATTCTGTATTTTTGTTGTTGCCAAGTAAACACCAGGCCTTCTAGTATCAACCATCTGTAGTTCACACCTTTCTGAAGTAATATTTTGGTCAAAAAATGATATTCTCTTCTCATCTCCCTCACTCTTCTCGGTATTTGCTTCAGAAGCACAATCTCCTTATCCTTATATTTCAATGTTTTCTCCCTAATAATCTGCAGTATTTGCGTTTTAATTGATTTCTTAGTGAATCTTATATAGACTTCTCTTGGTAGCTTATTCCTCATTGCATATTTTGTATAGACTCAAAATATCTCGTCTATACCATCCGTCATTTTTTCTTTGGAAATTTCTAATGCTTCTGCTAAGTTTTCTATCATTATTTCTGCCAAGTTTTCACCCTTTTCTTCTTCTATATTTTGAAATCTGAGATAAAATTCTGATTTGTCCATCTCCCATCCTATTCCACTCTTATCTTGTTCAACTTCGTCCAATCTGGTGTCAATATCTCTGATTTGTTTATCCCTTTGTTCTTCCTTTTCTTCGATTTTTTGAAGTCTTTCTTCATATTTCTTCATCATTTGATGTATGTTCTTCACTTTTTCATGTTTTTTTCCGTTCTTTGTTCAATTTTTTCCAATCTTTGTTCAATTTTTTCTGCTCTCTGCTCAATATTCTCTATTCTTGATTGTATGTTTTGAATTGCTTGCCAAATCATCTGCAACGTCGCTTCCTTTTCCTTCTCTCGTTCCTTCTCCTTTTCCTGTTGCAACATCGTCTGTATTGATCGTTGTCCTCCAGATGGTGAAGAAGAAGGAGTCGATGTAGAAGAACCAATAGCTGTGCCTTTTTGCTCATTTCTGTGAAGTGGTTACGAAAAGTTCAACAAATAAAAAATCTTCAGGTTCTTCTATACCTTAATCCATTTATATATAGGACAAATATTATCCCAAGTGGCAATAAGAAAAGGAAAACCCAGATAAAACCACAACCAATAGAGGAAAGAAAAAAATCTTCAGGCACTTGTATGCCTTAATCCAATTAAACAGAGGGATATTAAATACCTTAACAATCTCTCCTCAAGGAAGGAGAAAAAGGAAAGGGGGAAAGAAAAGAAAAAGAAAAAAGTTCCAAAAAAGAAAAGGAGAAAAAATAAACACACACAAAAAAAATCTATGTATGTGTGAAAAGTTAAAAGTCTTCCAAAAAATCACAGTCCAGTTAAAAATAATTAGGGGAGAAGTGGAGAAGTAACATCAAAGAGAGAAAAAAAAAAGAAAAAAAATATTTTTTCTGTCTGAAAGAAAAATCCACAACATTATAATGCCCAACAATTCTTTTGTTACATCTCACATAATATTTACAGCTCTTTTTCCAAAGTCACTGTAATCTTCTTTTTTTCACAATCTCGGACTCTTGCCGTTAGAAGTTCCCCAGAAGAGCACCTGAATAAATAATCCTTCAAACAATATCTAATGCTCTTCCCACTATCTTATCTATGAATAGGTTCAGAATCCTTGAAATGTAGCACAGTTGTTACTTTCCAGAAAGGAAAAAAAAAAAGAAAGATACAACACTAGATGGCAGTGTTACTTATTTTCTCCACTCCACTCTCCCTTCCCTCTGCATCCGATACCCGATAAAATTAAAATGGAGAGAAAAAAAAATAAAAGAATAAGACCAAAAATAACTTGTGCTAAAAAGGCACCAACATTTAGTAATTAAATACATAAAACAGAAATCTCCAATCCAAACCAGTCCAGTCCAGATTAAAGAGCCTTGGTACTACAGTGGTTTAAAGCACCCTGTTATTAACACAGCTGCCTGCAATTTACTGCTGGTTCGAATCTCTCCAAGGCTCAAGGTCGACTCAGCCTTCCATCCTTTCTAAGGTAGGTTAAATGAGGACCCAGTTTGTGGGGGCAATAAGCTGACTTTGTATAAATATACAAAAGGATGAAGGCTATTGCTTAACGCATTGTAAGCCGCCCTGAGTCTCCGGAGAAGGGCGGCATATAAATCAAATTAAAAAATAATAATAATAATAATAAAATTGTCCATGAGCATCCACCAGTAAAAGTAAATTAAAAAAATAGGAAAAACTATCTTAAACTCAAGCTTAATTCCTCCGTTTAATTTCTTATGTTTTCAATTTTAATTATCTTTCACCACAGGGCGTTCTTTCAAATAGTCTGATTTAAAAGGTCTCTCACCAAGCCGACACACTTTCTCTCATTCTCTTCCGTTCCGGAGCTGTCCCAATTTCAGGAGCTTAATGGCTGCCTCTTCACCGCCAGTAAAAAGGACTTCTCCTGCATCAACCAGAGACTTTGAGGTGTCCCTGGGATCGACAGGACGTGCCCTCCACGATCACCGTCTCTACGGGACGGTGAGGTCCAAAAAGGACCATCCAGCGGTGGAGATGTCGACGGTGATCTTGGAGCATCAAGATCGTCTGTCGTACCATCGCGACCTCAGCCCCGCCTCTTAACTCTTATCAAGCTTAACTCTTGATAAATACATATCCATGTCCAAAATGTTTATTGTACTCAAACGTATTTTGAAAGATTGTATTGCTTTGTTCTGCTCATTATTGTACACTTTGGATGAACCATCAAAATAACAGTAAATATTGTTGTGTATTTAGGTACTAGATTTATAGGCTGCCTATCTCATATACATTTACTTAAATTATTTCCTAGACTTGTACCCTAAATCATACCTTGACTATAAGCAGAATTTTCCTGTTAAGAGCCCTTGGATATTCTAGTACTCAAACTTTAGATATTTAACAAAAATATCTAAACGTTTTGCACAATAATGTTAATCAACAAATGTAACACATATGCAAAGGCATATTTATTTAGTATATATTAGCTGAAACCACAATTAAAAATTATATCAATTCCATTCTGTACTCAGACATATATTTGTTCAGTAGGATTAAGACCTAAATATACAATATATACAAACCTAAATATTGTTATGACTTCATTTAAATTCATACCTCATTTAAACAATAAGTTATTTTTTATAGTTCTTCAGCATTCTATAAATATGTCAATTTCCTAACCATATATGATTCAGACTTTTGTTTCAATCTTCCAAGTTCCTTTTCTTACATTTAGCATCCTGATTATAACAATAAGAAATTGTTTTCCCCCTTTTCTTTTCTAAAAGGAAAATGCTGCTTATATCTCACTTTTATCAATCTAGGAGTATGTTTTTTCCTGCTTTCTAATCTTCCACTAGAACAAGAAAGATTGCTTTAATATGGATTATTTCAATACAATGCTCCCTATAACTCAAGTATTGAGATAGCTCTCAGCATCACTCAACAGCATTTTTTTTTCTACGAAGGAACTACCACTGGCCAATCACAGCATCTCTGTAATACTTAGCTTTTATTAAAACAGTAGATATCCAGAAGTATGCCAGCCATTCCCAAATTGTATCTAATTCAAAACTGTTGTTTATTGGCCTTTCTCCCCATCTTCTCAAAGAAGACAATCCATATACTTAAATAACAGAGATATAAAAATCTGCATGCAATACCATCTAGGAACCAGTGAATCCAGATATTTACATGTCACTATAAAAATATTGAGAAGGTTTGCTTGTTACACTTCTGAAAATTATTAAAATTTTCAGCTTCTTCACTGATAAGTCTATTTCAGTTGCAGCACTGTTTAAGCAAGAGCATCAGCAAAACAACTTATACTAGAACCATAAAAAAGCTGCAGACATACTTACCAGATTTGGAAGACTTTCTTTAAAGGTTTTGAGAGCAACATCAAGAGCAATTTTTAACCATATTTTATATTCCAGGGAAGGTGGGTCCAAAAATGTATCAAAAGCTTCAAACAAATCATCAATAGAGATGAAACATGTCTGAGGGAGAAAAAAGAATAAAGTAAGGCCATGAGACAATTACAACTATCATTGTACATTGGGCAACTGTATTGACTTCAATTTCAACTTCTTTGGCTGAACCTCACAAAATCTTGCCCTTTTCATACCCCCTGTGTGAAAAATGGAGCAAACATTGTGTGCCATCCTGTCATGAGATCTACTACACAATACATTGTACATTACAATAGCACATTGTAAGCCGCCCTGAGTCTCCGGAGAAGGGCGGCATATAAATCAAATTTAAAAAAAAATACAAGCTGTATTTGTAATTGAGATAAACATGAGGTTCTCCACAAATGTGCATGCATGCACACAAACACACACAGACACATCGAGTATCTCAGAACAGAGTAGGAAGAAATTGAAATGGAATAAGGAGATGGCAGGGGAAGCGCTGTTCTTGGACTAAGAAAAAATGAGAAGATGGCTAGCAAGGAAAGTTGGATTTATGTAGTTTCAGACTGCTGAAAATATGCAAGTTCCTGGATAATGGAAGATAATCAGAGGACATAAAGATCACCATGCAGGAAGAAAGACAGCATAACATTGGATGTCTACATGGCATAGATATCAGAGAGGAAGAAGAGGAGCCAAAAAGCAAAGTTCTGCCATTATGAGAGTTGCTTTCAGAATTTTAATTAAATTCTGGATTAATTCTCTAGGGAATTTGTCATAACTGCTCACTTAACAAAAACTTACTCAGGATGGCATTACTTTTTAGATCAAAAGTTGCGCAGAGCAAATAACAATATAAACAATTTGTCATATTCCACTTTATTTTGAAGTTAAAAATGGAGGAAGGGAAGGTGGAAAAGGATTTGCTTCTCTCAGCTTCAGGTTGGTTAGTCTCTATCTTTTTCAAAAGTTATACAAACATGTTTCTTCCCTTCCCCAAATAGTCTCTCTTCTTTTGTAAAACATGAAGTCAAAATGAATTGACAACCAAGTGGTTTGAACTAAATAGTCCTTCCAAGTAATCAAAGATTTTAGTCTCTCACTGTCAGCAATCAAAATATACTCAGCTTCAATTTTTTCCTCCACTCTACAAGATTAGAGAATGGTGGGCAGGAGAGAAGGGGGCAAAAATGTCAAAGACAGAATTTAAAATGTTCATACAAACCCATCATCATCTGTTAGGGCACATATATAAATGTTTACAGATAAAGAACAAACAAAATAATGAGTGGTAAAATGGATGTAAATGTTTTAAAGAAATGTTTTAAAGAAACACATACAATAGAATAATGGGAAGAAATTATGGACTAAATCTATAAAATGAACACCAAGTTATAACTTAAAAGAAAGCTAGTACAGCTGGCACACAATTCCATTAATAATACCTAAGATAAACAAATCATACAGTAATAAATATTGGAAATGTCATAAAACATAAAGAATGTTTTATCACATGAGGCGGACATGTAAAAAAAGATTTAAGCCTCACATTGTAGAGTAAGATGGGCACAATATAATTTTAATAAAAATATAATATAAATAATGCAAAAATTTGAAATGGAACCACAACTTTTCTAACTATGTGTAATCTCAGAAAAAGTCAACAAGAAGCATCATAATTTAATGGGATAAATGACATAATGAGCTGTGAGAATAAATTTTAGCCAAAACTGAAAGATACAATTTCAACAATATCTGATTGGGAACTTAAATTTGTAGAATATGCAGCAATGGCAAATCTAACTATTCATAACAGATGTTTAACCAAATTTAAGCAAGAAGGTGCCCCATACATAGAATACATTGTGCAGTATCACAAATATAATCACTTTCAGTCTAGTTTCTAAGAATAAAAAATTCTATTCTATTCTATTCTATTCTATTCTATTCTATTCTATTCTATTCTATTCTATTCTATTCTATTCTATTCTATTCTATTCTATGTGGGCCTAAACATCTATAAATATTGTATATTAGAAAATGTATAAAAAGAGGAAATTAGAAACCCAGTAGTTTGTATTCCTTTGGGGGAGGATTTTAATTGTTAAGTTTGCTTTGCTTATCTACTTTTTCCTTTTATTAACATGTAAAAAAATATGGTGGAGATCTTATACCATAATTTTATTGTACAAAAATACTTTGATGCAATCTGAAGCATTTTTTTTTGCCTAATGTTATTTTATTTATTTATTAAATTCATTTGCAATCCATCTTATCAGAGACCACTCTGGGCAGTTCAGAAATGTAAAATAACATATTCAATTCTGGATGAAAAATTGCTGGGCAATTAGGTGGTTGGTACACTACCAGCAGCTTTAGCTTCTTCCATACACAGGAACTCACATCCACTCATGTTCAGGGCACTGGTCCTTGCTACTGTGATCATTTCTCAAACTATAATGGTGCCCCTCTTCAATTTTTATGGCTATAGCAGTTGAAACTCAGCTGGAATTTTCCCAACAGGATTATATCCCTGTTGTTGTCCATCCAGGTCCCAGGGATACATGGAAGATCTGCATATCTTTCAAGAAAATATCATAAAGGGATGCAGACCTGGCTTTTAGCAACAGCAACTGGAGATCAAGGTGCTTGACAATTCAGCCATTGGCTTAGGACAGGGACAAATGGCTTAGAAGAAGGGAGATGCAGCAATATATGTCTCCTTTCTCCTGCAGTGGGCTTCCCAAACTACTCCATAAAACAAAGGAATTAACTTTCATCATACATTCTTTACAAGAAACAAAATATGTCTAGGGAAGGAACCACTCAATGGCAATGCTTCAGTTCTAGATGGAAAAAACAATTCCCTAGAAATATATGTTTCTTCTCTGGTCATTGCCAATGCCGATATAATTTGTGATTAGCAAAGAGAGCAATCCCCAAACAGGCAATATCTGAAAGTAATTATACATAGAATCTATATTATATACCTTTGACCAAAAATTTATATACTCCTTTTGTCTGGGATGGTCGTTGACTTCCATTGAGCAAACGACTTTGGGAGGGACATACATGAAATGCTAAGGGACAAACACCAATGTAGCCTCCCTGATCTTTTGGATCAATATCAGCAAACAACAGGGTGACAGATGTTGCAGCCAGTTTGCCCTTTCATCCATAGTTAAGTAGGAAGCATGGAAAATGGAGAATCAGTTGTTCTTCTAATCTAGTTATGACTGCCATTACAAAGGCCTCAGGTAATTTCCTCAGCCATAAATTCTGTAACAACGTTTTTGTATTTTTAAGAACAGTTTATCTGGAAAATATAAGTGAATTAATTTTGTGCAATGGACACAATAATTGACTGCTTTCTATACTGTCCCACACTGATATAATTTTATCTTTTCAACTTTAGGGCATTGGAGAAAATAGAAATATAATACAAAGCAATTGGTTAATTCAATATGCTTTGTTTAAAATTTGTTAAGATTTAAGTGATTTAATGTTAAGTATTTTAAATTCAGTTTTAAAACCTAAAATATGAACTACCATTATGAAACTTTTACATATTTTATATAATTACATATAATTTCTTATTAGTCAAAAACTTCAATTCTAATACTATGTAAAATCACTTTATAAAGTAGAATTCTCCAACCTGCACAGCAGTTTCACAAAAAATTCCATATTCCATTTCTTGCTTGGTTAAGCAATTGAGCTCTCCTATTATAGCTCCAGTCACAAAGTAATCTGTGTAGTAAGAGGTAACAGGTTTATGAATTCTTCTGTGAATACTTTTGTCACACTCTTTTTGATTATCTTTAGCTTCTGTAGAAACTCCATAAGAAGGGGCTTTACCAGAAACCTAGGTATAAAGAAACAGTAATAATTAAATTTAGGAAGATAATGAAATAATAATTTGCATGTACAAGTATAGGTTTTCACAGCTGGCATCAATGAAGTGATCAGCTTTTTAGGCTGGGTGTCGATGGTCTAGTTTTCTTTTGTTTTGCTGTTCCACCAGCCGCTGTGACTGACATCTTCAGAAGCAGAGTGGGCTGCTTTGTGGTGTATCTTTCATCAGTTAAAGAGAACTGAGCTAGGCTGACTGGGCTCTTATAAATGAACTTGGCAAGCTGATTTCTCATTGGTCCTTGTATAGGTGGACTTCTGATTCGATTATTTTGGACAATTCCAAGAGTTATGGTTCCTGATTGGACTGTTTTTGAGCCAGGATGCTGCTAGGTATTCTTTCTGGTAAGGGTCCCGCATAAGGAACCAATCAGCAGTCTGGCTCAAAGACAGGTTAATCAGGAACTGGTACTCTGGAATTTCTTCAAAATGGACCAGTCAGACAAAGAACTAATGAAGAACCAGCTTTCTTGTCTAGCCATGATCAGAGATCAGCTTGCCAGTATGCCATCACTGCTTCAATAATTTGCATCTATTTCATTTCACTATTAACCTTTCAAATATATATCTGAGAGATTCGCTGCAGTAAATGGAGAAAGACAATTATAAAGCAGACACTTTTAAAATTACATACTTTTTCCCCAAAGCATGTACCAATGTACCAATGAGACCAAGGTAAAGGTAAAGGAGTCCCTGCGGATTTTCCTCCACTAGTTGTTGCTGACTATATGTGGTAGAAGTGCTTCCACAATTTGCCATATTATGATAGAACCTGCATATGCAGTACACCAGCCACTGAAAATATTTCTCATATTTTGTTCAACTGTCAATTATATGCTCCCATTAGGCTTAAATACTTATCATCCCTATGGGAAAGAACAGCCCACTGGGATCTAAACCACATATTGTCATATTTCTTCCTGGGCTCAAATGTACATATCGTACACGAAACTGCTAAATTTATAATTAAGGCAGTGGTCCTAAGAACCAAATACATTGAGCAAATTGGCGTACTCTGTAAGGGAGATCCATTTATCTGATTACTGATGCCTTATACTAACACATATGTATTTTATTACTCTATTTCCTCCTATCTGTCTTATTCCAGAATTAGACTATGTTTTTTTTTTTTTAAAATTTGATTTATATGCCGCCCTTCTCCGAAGACTCAGGGCGGCTTACAAAGTGCTCAGCAATAGCCTTCATCCTTTTGTATATTTATACAAAGTCAGCTTATTGCCCCCACAAACTGGGTCCTCATTTCACCTACCTTAGAAAGGATGGAAGGCTGAGTCAACCTTGAGCCTTGGCGAGATTCGAACCCTGCAGTAATTGCAGGCAGCTGGTCTTAAGCAGCTTAATAACAGGGTGCCTTAAACTCTTGTACTACCAAGGCTCTTATGTTCTGTATTTTATTTTTATTTTTTAATTGATTTTATTGATAAGGTTGCAAGATTTATCAAGTTATAAGCTACTACTACTATGTACCAAATATTAAGAATTAATATGTTGTTCCCTTGTTCTATTGTGACAACAAAGATACCAATTAAATCTTACATTTGAGGTCATGGAATTAATTCTGATAGATGTAGATATAGATCACTACTTTTATCAAAAAATAATTTTATAGATACAGTAATCAAGGTGACAAAAAGGGCGTTCTTCCATATAACAGCAAACAAATAATTATCATAATCAACAGTCCAATAAAAATAAAATAAGTCTTACTGTTAAGGAAAGAAAAATCCCAAATCCTCAGTTGAATAGCATCAACCAAATCCTCATTTTATTAGAATAAATTAAAAGAACAAAATGAGCATACAATTTTTTTAATTCTTCAGAACTTTTCATCAGACAATTAACAGTAGACAGGAACATCCAGTGAAGGGAGAGAGAGTATGTCAATAAAATCAAGAAGGTGGTTACAATGCATGATCAAAACCCAGCCCCTTTTTTAAATGCAATACATATACCATTAATTATATCAAACAATAATAAAGAACAAAGAAGTCTAAAACTTTGTCCCATACATTCAGTTTTCTAGTTAGGTTACAGACTAGTAGCAATTGAAAGTTACAAATTGTATACAATATTACTAACATTCTAAGTAATTAATTTCCTCATTCCCAGTTATATTCCTGGATATTTGTTGATACCTATATCTTACCTTAACCATCCCTGATACAATTAAATGGATTCCTTGTGGCATATCGCCTTCTTCACATATGTAATCTCCATAATCATAATAAAGAATGCTTGCTTTTTTCTGAAAATAAAAATAAATAGCATTGTAGAATATAGACTAAATACATTTCTAAGTGTACTGCCAGACATCCAGTAAGAAAAGTATTTTTTTGTGCTTTGAATATTTTAAGAGAGTAGCAACTGACAAATACATACAAAAGAATTTTAAAACTAGAAGCCAAAAATCAATGATAAATAAAATTTGCGTTAGTAAAATATATTAAGATATTAAAATTATGTAACTATTTAAATTTCCCATCCAGAAGATATCCACAATAAATTTGAGTACAAAATACTGGGGATTTTTGTTGGGCAAAAGACGAACTCCAAACTTTGCTCCCAGACATTGAATGATGGAATAACAGATGAATATAAGAGTGGTCTGGGATTTGAAGGTGAAACCACTTGACCAGCTTGCACAACAATGGGGAAAAAACTCAACATATAACAGGTATCAAGTTTTTAAGATGACTGTTAAATGGGTAATTACTTCTTTCAAACTGAGAGCATAGCCTCAGTTGTTAAAGGTGATCTACAAAGCATCTCCTTGGCATGGTTCTGTTGATATTTAACCTTTTAGAGTGTTTGCAATTACTGGTTGGCTGGAAGAACAGAAAACTGAGGCAAAACAAAACAAACAAACAAAAGCAAGCAAATGAAAATTGATGATGCCAAGGCATGCACCAAAATTACTATAACCAAATTCTCAAGGGGCAAAAAATCACTCTATTAGTCCTATTGAGAACTAATAGAGTAACACAGTACCGTTAGAAGGCTACGGTCCAGACCTTATAAAAAAATAAAATCTTGTATGTCCAAAATGTCTTATAGGCTGTCATAACAGAGATGCAAAAAGCTATTTCTTGATGGAACTGGAATATATATCTGATCTTGGTGGTGTAAAAACTCAAATGTATGAGTCCCTACATTAGAAAATGATGAGTTCCCTGCAATGGGTTTGACATATAGATCTGAATGCTGTAAACCAGGGGTGTCAAACTTGGATGCATCACACGGTGGCCACACCCATGCCTGGTTTAGTGAAGGAGAAAAAGTCACAATATGTCAGGTGACAATGCTGTGACGACTCAAGTTTGACACCCCTGCTGTAGACCATAAATCCTATCTGTCACTAAAACTGCAACATTTCCCAAATGATGTGTGAAATGCCAAAGGGTGTCTTCCAGTCCTTTGTATTTTCAGGCATTCAGGAAAGATCATCTGCCTATTTGTTAAAAGAAGGAATATAAGTGGTGATAAAGATGAATACAGGAAATATAAAGTTAGTGTCTTGTTTCCTGATTAATTTCCATGCAGTCTGTGAATGACTTAGATACACACCTGAATCGGAAACAACCTCTTTGAACAATGATGGCAGGACTTGAAGGCTTATTTAATTGCCAGCTTCCCCCCTTGCCCCCATTTGTTTAATTCAAATGTACTATATTTTCTGAAGTGGTATTTAAGTCATTAGTATGTGGGGGGTTTTCAAGGTGACAAAAAGGGCATTTTCCATATAACAGCAAATATATATATCACAAATACTTTTCCAGAATTTTCATAATAATAGCATTGGCTGGAAGATAAGGGCCTGTTTTAGGATGTGAAAACCCTGCAGAGTCTCTGTTCTTTTGGATTTAAGACTGGAGCGAATTGGAAATTCCTTCTTCCTGGAAAAGAGGAGGATGAAGCTCCTGTAATAATTAGCAATTTTAAAAGCAATTTGTATTCTTCATGCAATACCTACTGTCTCTCTGAAGAGGCAACTGGATGGTAACAAGTACTGTGAATTGACTGGACTGGGTTTTTTCCCTAATTTGGCAAGGCTCATCCTGAAGCTGAGATAATTAGCAAGTGTTTATATTTACATTCATTGGAGAAGGGATTATAGATATTCCTTGTTTAGTGATCACAACTGGGGCCAGCAACGTGCTCCTAGTGGTGCAGTAGTTAAAGTGCAATATTGCAGGCAAACATTGCCTACAGCCTGGAATTTGATCCTGATAGGACTCAAAGTTGACTCAGCCTTCCATCCTTTCAAGATCTGAAAATGAGGACCCAGATTATTGGGGGTGATATGCAAATAATGCTTCAGCATTATAAACTGTCCAGAAAATGCTGTAAAGTGTTATGGGGCAGTATATAAGCCTTAATGCTATTGGTCATTAAGCAAAGCAATCACTATGCTTGCAATCTTAATTCAGCTTTCTTTTGCTTTACAGATCTGTGAAGTTGCAAATGCAAGGACTGGTTGCAAAGTTACTTCTTCATCACTATCATAACTATAAACACTCACTAAACAAGATAGTCACTAAACAAAGTCTATCTGTTTAAGAGCAAGCAGGCACACAATGGGGAATGCACTGGCACCATCTATACTGCAAGTTGTTAGCAAAAAGGGGAGACAAAAAAGTCTTTACTGTGAAACTGACTAGAGTCTTATCAATTTGAGATTGCAGCTACACCCCAGCTAGAAGGTTCTAATTCACTAATTAAGATCATAGAGCTGAGCTTGTTAATTTGCAATTAGCATTTTTCAGGGGTGTGCAAGACTGGAGAGAAAAGCAGCTCAGGAAAAGATAGTTTGTTTAGACAATCTTGCCACTGTGGGAGGGTGAAGAGAGAAAAATAGGCCAGGCATAGGACAACAGCTACTGACTATAATGGCGAACACATAACTTGAGAGAGAGGCACTGCAAGTTATAAATGCAGGTTTTGGTTGCAAAATTATTTTTCATCATTATCATAACTTCAAATGCTCACTGTCCAAGACAGCCTTTAAATGATGACTACCTATACTAGTTTGCTTGATCAGAAGAAAATTATTTTAGTTGCATGTGACTAATTCAGAGCTAGGAAGATAGCATAGTGTTATTTCTCACCATGAATTTTTCTGGAACACCAATCGGAATTTTGCAGTAAAATGAGCAGCTTGTTATTGACTAAGCCTGTAAGACAATGACCAGAGTTTTGAGCTGAGTCAAATATAAGGGAAGTATCTGTTTTGGTTGTTGTAATTCCTCATACTGCCAGAATTGATTGGGAGTGGTTTGCCATTTAAGCTTCTTTGGCTACTGTTGCGGTAATGAACTCTAGCAAATTTAGATGGCAGATCTACCACGGAGGGAAAGCCAAGAGAAGCAGTGTGTCTGAGATAAACAGTTGCTTAGATAATGTAGTCTGAAGTTCAAAGCATTGATTTTAGTCTAATCCAAAGGAATAGTGAAGAAGAGATGGTCATAAGTCATCCTGTCAGCCCTCATACTTGGTTTGTGACATGGGACCCTCAGAAAAGAATGAGTTGAAACAAAAAACAAAGGCAGTCTGCAGATTATAGCTCTTCTCCAGCTGTCCTCCAGTTCTGCCTCCAAAAGACTACATCTTTGCCCAACCTCAGTTGCCTCTTTCTGTTCCTTGAAGGTTTAGATTCCAGCAGTTCATCAACTTTGTGTTCTTTTAAAGTATACTGTTTATCTCCAGCTTTACTCCCACAGTTGGCTTAGTCATCACTGACTCTTGCAAGTCTAAAGAGATATCAAATTCTCCTTATCCAAGGATTCATAGAGGCACACATAATATTCCTCTTATGAAAGAAACCTGAATTCAGAAGGCATGAAAACAATAAATTCATCATTTCCAGCAATATTGTTTTAGATCTTCTCCTAAACTTGCTATTATCAACTCATCATGAGTAGATAGATATGACAAGACCCAAAAAGTGAATGGGATCAGTTGTGGAAATGCCCATTACTCATTAATACCAATATATATTACATTCCTGAAATCTATTTGCATATCAAATAGAAAGCTCCTTATGCATTCTGGCATTACTTCACCAATGAAGAAACTATGTAACAAAATTAAGGATTTATAATTGTATGATCTGAGAGTCAAGTCTATTTAAATAATATAGTCAGTGTTTAGAGAATGACACACATAGGATCTTCAATTTGTAATTTGAGATTTCTACGGCTTTACCTCCTGAGTTTCAGCCAGCATAGCTAATGTTAAGTGATGTGGGAATTGTATCTGAAGAATATCAAGTTGTCTATATGATTTATTGTATATATGTGGGGCTAAAAAAGTTTCTTCTTTTTTCAGACACTTGAAAGAGTGATTTCCTTTATTTATATACCAGCTCATTCCACATCAAGTTATGAAAGTGCAAAAAACCCCAAAATAATTGTAACAGTAATAAAAAAGAATACAATTAAAACCACCAACTCATCTCTTTAATTACTGTAATTAAAATGATTGTAACACGCATTCTGATGACACAGTTAAGTAAAAGCGTTTTTGAGCAGCTCAGTTTTTAAGACATTTTCAAAGATCAAGAACAATGCAATCATCCAAATATCTGATAGAAAGCTATTCCATAGGGTTGGTGTCAATGTTAAGAATAGGATGATGTTGGTTTCCCCTAGATCACAGGTGTCAAACTTGCAGCATCACGTTGCCATCACATGATGTATTGTGCCGGGTTTTCTCCTTTGCGGAACTGGGGTGGGTGTGGCCTGCACATGATGCATCCAGCCTGTGAGCCATCAGTTTGACATCCCTGTGGGTAGGTAGGAGTTAATTGATATAGATGGCCCTTAAGGGTCAAGTTTCATAAGGTTTTAAAGATCAGATAAGTACTGGAGTTTTGTGCTCTGGAGAAAGTAGCTTTCACAAGCAGGCTGCTGGATTTTGGACTAACCACACCTTCCAAGTCATTTTCAAAAGCAGCCTCATATAGGTGCATTGTAGTAATTTAAGAAAGAAGTAACAAACACACAAACCTCAAGTGAACAAGGGAGAATCTGACTAATAGTCATTTCTTTCATTCTGATATCCTCTACTGCTTGGAGGTGAAGATTAGATCTAATGTGTGACCACTGATATGCACTGGGCCAGATATTACCTGTGTGAAGCATCCAAAGCATCATTACCTGAATGTATTCTATCTGTTTTTTATTACCCTGAAGCCACACAATATTGCATAGAAGGTCATGTGCAGTAGGCGGGGCAATTGTAGGAGCAATTCCAAGCTGTTGTTTTTTTAAAAGAATCACCTAAAAAAGAAGACTATTGTTATAATACATATTACCTCTTAGTTCTTTAAATTCATATTATTAACAACCACTATGCAATTATATCTACATTCTTAGGTCTAAGACATCTTGAATGATATAATACTAAGGAGGTAAAATGGCTCTAAATCACATAGTATACTTTTCTGATTAATGCAGAGATCTTTTTTACAATGTGCTAATCATATTATAATTTCAAAAATTCCCCCCCCCCAAAAAATCCTGAGCTGCTGTTTTTTATATAGAATGTATTTTATACTACTCACCAAGAACACTAGTGAGAACTAAGGTGAGACACATTTACCTTTAACTGTCATTGTCTGAGAGTATATATTTATGATGATCAAGTATATTTGTTGATTGTGAATCTTTCCAAAACTGCAAAGTTTTGAGTAGAAATATACCCCCATAGATAACCTTGGGTTTAGTTCCTCCTATACCCTCAGTTTCAATAACTGATACAGTAAAGGAATTAGAAATGGATTATATGGAGGAAGCCATAAATGAAGCCTGTTCTTTTGATTGGAAAAGGCTTATCTGCTAATTGACAGCAGAAGCAAACTGTAAGTACAATCCACCCAGAAAAATTAAGCTAACTAGAAAGTGTTGGTCTAGATCAGTACAATCTAAGACAGTAGGCCAAACTCCATTATGCACCAAAGACTGCCAGTTCATAGATAGGTTTAACAAAAACAGATACATCTACAGGTAGGTTCAATTAACTATTATAAAGCAAAAGAAGCTTGATATTAGGGCAGAACTATCAATAATGTATGCCCATCAAGAAAACTTACAGTACTTGAGGAATTGTATCACCTCAATGGGACTAGCTCACCCCATCCATGTCGGCAGAATAGGCATGCTGCAGGTCCTGTCGGTCAAGAAATTCTGGCTAGTGGGGTTCAGGAGAAGAACCTCTTCTGCCATGGCTCCTGCCCTTTGGAACATCTTATTTGCCACCCTGCCTGCCCTCCCAAGGTGAGATCTGCTCCCACATATCAGTCTAGCCAAATCAAAGAACATCCCTAAATTGCAGACCTGCTGTTTTGGGGAGTATGTGACACCCCCCTCCAAATGAAGTTACTGGACAAACAACCACCCAGTTGTCCTAGGGTTCAGTCTCAATTGTTTTTATCCAGTTCAATCTAGAGTAGGGGTATCAACTCAAGGCCGCGGACTAGATCCAGCCCGCAGGGTGCTTAGATCTGGCCCACAGGGCTGCCCTGGGAACAGCAAAGGACTGGCCCGTGGTGCCTCTGCTTCTGAAAACGGAGCTCAGGAGGGCCACGCTTGGGCCACCACAAGCATCCCTGATACAAGTGACGTCGAGCTGGCCCTACCCACCCTGGGCACGCCCATCCCAGCCCCCGCAAGGTCAAACACAACCCTGATGCAGCCATCAATGAAATTGAGTTTTGACACTCCTGATCTAGAGTCTTAAAATCATCAGACATCTATTGTTTGGCTCCAAGTGAGATGTATAATTGGGCAACTTCAGTATGATGACTTATCACCTAAACCAATGAATTTTTTTCTACCAGTTTTATGTAGATGTTAAATAGTATTTAAAAATGTGGACTACAAAGCAGACAAGGCATTCCAAATAGAGATACAAATGACAGGAAAATGGATTAAAAGATAGCGAAGAGCCAAAAGAACAACCCTGATAACACCTTCATTGGATACAAAAAAGAAATTGGCTAAACACTGAAAATCAAGACAATGACCTGACAATGGTTTTCCATTGGACTCACAAAAGAGGTCTATTAAATCTTCAAAAAAGCCTTTGTGATAGGGAAAGATAACATCTAATGAATTAAAGATTAAGAGTGTTAGAAATAAAAGGAATATAAAAATGATTTGTTTGATCAAGGTTAAAATAAGACACGTTTTATAAACTGTTTCAACTCCTACCCTCAAAACGACGCTATAGAGCACTGCACACCAGAACTAGACACAAGAATAGTTTTTTCCGAACGCCATCACTCTGCTAAACAAATAATTTCAACACTGTCAAACTATTTACTAAGTCTGCACTTCTATTAATCTTCTCATCGTTCCCACCACCCATCTTCTTCCACTTATGAGTGTATAACTGTAACTTTGTTGCTTGTATCCTTACGATTTATATTGATATTGTTTCCTGATTGCTTATTTATACCCTATGACTATCATTAAGTGTTGTACCTTATGATTCTTGATGAACGTATCTTTTCTTTTATGTACACTGAGAGCATATGCACCAAGACAAATTCCTTGTGTGTCCAATCACACTTGCCCAATAAAAAAATCTATTCTTCTATTCTATTCTATTCTATTCTATTCTATTCTATTCTATTCTATTCTATTCTATTCTATTCTAAAGCTTTAGTAATTCTGTACAAACTTTTTGCTGACATCAGGATTGAAAAATTGATGATTTATAGTTTGCATGCAGAAAGAATGGGTTAAGAAGAAATTTGCTTGTAACTTTTTAGGGGATTATGAGTTATTAGATATGTTTTTACTTGTTTTAATAAAGATTGTTAGTCACTTCTTTACATATTTCTTTTTTTTAATCCAGTTCTTTGCTTTTCTCTATTTTCCATTATTATTATTATTTTCTTTTTTTGGCACTTTTATTCTCTTTCTTTCTTTCTTTCTTTCTTTCTTTCTTTCTTTCTTTCTTTCTCTTTCTTTTTTTCTGAGTTTCATTTGCTTTTCATTTGTTTTTATTATGTTACTTTATATTTAATTTAATTTTAATTTAATTTCCAATTTATATACCGCCCTTCTCCCTGAGGACTCAGGGCGGTGTACAGCCAAGATAAAAAACATAGAATACAAATATTAAAACATTTAAAAATATATATAAATTTTGGCCCGAATGTTAAGAATCACAAACTAATTAAAAGAATTTAAAAATTTCTTCTAAGCCAACCCGGCTTGCTGAAAAAGATAGGTTTTCAGGGAACGACGGAAGGCATTGAGGTCATGGATTCTTCTTATCTCCGGGGGCAACTGATTCCAGAGGGTGGGAGCCCCCACAGAGAAGGCCCTCCCCCTGGGGGCCACCAGCCTACATTGTTTGGCTGATGGCACCCTGAGGAGGCCCTCTCTGTGGGAGCGCACGGGTCGATGGGAGGTCGTCGGTAGCAGCAGGCGGTCTCGGAGATAGCTAGGCCCTATGCCATGGAGCGCTTTAAAGGTGATAACCAACACCTTGAAGCGCACCCGGAAGACCACCGGGAGCCAGTGCAGCTCGCGCAGGAGCGGTGTTACATGGGAGCGCCATGTTGCTCCCATCACTACCCGCGCTGCTGCATTCTGGACCAGCTGGAGCCTCCGGGTGCTCTTCAAGGGGAGCCCCATGTAGAGAGCGTTGCAGTAGTCAAGGCGAGAGGTGACAAGGGCGTGAGTGACTGTGCACAAGGAATCCCGATCAAGAAAGGGCCGCAACTGGCGAATCAGGCGAACCTGATAAAAGGTCCCCCTGGTAACAGCAGTCAGATGTTCCTCCAAAGACAGCTGCCTATCCAGGAGGACTCCCAGATTGCGAGCCCTTTCAGTGGGGGCCAAAGACTCGCCCCCAATAGTCAGCGATGGAGTCAACTGACTATATCGGGATGCCGGGAGCCACAGCCACTCAGTCTTGGAAGGGTTGAGCCTGAGCCTGTTCCTCCCCATCCAGATCCTCACAGCCTCCAGGCACTGGGACATCACTTCAAGGGCATCGTTGGGGTGGCCTGGGGTGGAGATGTACAGCTGGGTGTCATCAGCGTACTGGTGGTATCTCACCCCAAAGCCACGGATGATCTCACCCAGCGGCTTCACATAAATGTTGAACAGAAGGGGCGAGAGGACCGATCCCTGCGTCACTCCACAGATGAGAGGCCTCGAGGTCGACCTCTGCCCCCCTGCCAACACAAACTGCGACCGGTCAGAGAGAAAGGAGGAGAACCACCGCAACACAGTGCCTCCCACCCCCAACTCTTCCAGCCGGTGCAGCATGATACCATGGTCGATGGTATCAAAAGCCGCTGAGAGATCTAATAGGACCAGAACAGAGGAATAACCCCTGTCCCGAGCCCTCCAGAGATCATCCACCAACGCGACCAATGACGTTTCCGTGCTGTGCCCAGACCTGAAACCCGACTGGAACGGATCTAGATAGGATGTTTCCTCCAGGAATTTTTAATAAAAAATAAAATTGGGAAAAAAGAAACACATAGTAGAGAAACAAAATGTGCACTCAGTCCAATTCACCATACTGTACCTAGAAATCTTAATGATCCCAATATAATGCTTAAGATTTCTAGAGTTTATCTCATTGAAGTGTTTCCAGATCCGTTATCTAAGCTATTTACAATCCATCATGGCTGGAACAACTGGGAAGTTTAATTAACTCTCAGTTTCTTCTTCATACAACAAAATTTGATGATGGGGGATCATTATATCATAGTGTTCATTATGTGATAACAAATCTCTTCAGAGTGCACAATTAAAATCTTTTATGAAAGTAATATTAAAATAGGAAGCAGAAGCAGTGGTTACAGGCTATAATTAGGCATACATCAAAGAAAGGTGGAGAAATATCTTCAAGGAATTTTTAGGTCACAAAAAAGCTCAGAACTGAGCTCAGGTTCCAGATAACAGTAGGAGCAATTTATATTTGCCTGCAAAATTTTGGCAGAAATCTGTGTGAAAAGTAAATATGCAACCATTTAATGTTCTCAAAATTCTTTCAATGAAAGTTTATCCATATGACCTTAATGAAAATATTGTTTACTTTTATCTCCAATGTTCCATTTTTAACATTGGAAATCCCAATATCCAAAATTTGTAAATATAATTTGAATTTTTCTATATTAATGGAAATATCTTATGTTTCATATATAATTTTGTTTGAATTACCTTATGTAATTCATTTCCTTCATTTTTATCCACAATTCCTCCTGATATCATAAATTTAAGAGTTTCAAAAGCTGTATTTAGCACGGTTTGAACTGCTTGTCTAGTTTTCACAGCAATGACAATATCTGGATAGTCACGCTGCATTAATCCTAAAGTAAACAAAAATATTTTTTCATACAAGAAATGATAAATGCTATTCAAAGTGAAAGAAAACTCTTAGGAGTAAATCCTCCCTCCCCAAGACTACCAACAACTGCAGCTATGGAGATATGCACAATGGATCTGAGAAATCATGCCTATAAAGAATCTCAGTTCTAGAACATTCTGAACAAGGTTCTGAATAAGTGCAGAATACCATTCACATGATGTGCAGGATTACAAATATGTTAATACAGCAAAACTCATTAAATTACACTGAAGGACAGAGAACAAAAACATAAAGTATTATTTTTCGGAAACTTTCGGAAAATTTGGAAAATTCTTTGCAGGAGGTCCTCGTTGGATTAAAAAATAAAAACCAACTAAAAGGACTAGCACATATGTGCTAGTCATTCCCGACTCTAGGGGACAGTGCTCATCTCCATGGTCATGTGGCCAGCATGACTAAACGCCAAAGGCACATGGAATGCTGTTACCTTTCCACCAAAGGTGGTCCCTATTTTTCTACTTGCATTTTTTACATGCTTTCGAACTGCTAGGTTGGCAGAAGCTGGGACAAGTAATGGGAGCTCACCCTGTTATGCGGCACTAGAGATTTGAATTAGAAGTAATCAAATAATTTACTCGGATCACTATCAATTTCTCTTGTATGAAACAAAAGTTTTAGGAAGAAGAATGTTCTCCTTTAGAGAAAAAGCAAACATGCAATAAAAAAATGCACTTTTTTCCTGGGCTGAACATTTAATTATCATTAGGTATGTCTGCACAGTAAAATCCAAGGATACTTATAAAGAATCCAGACACTACAGCTGCCAAAAGTGGTATCCACAGATAAAAATACATCTATTTTATATTGCTTTGCAAATATATACAGGAAAGTTGAAGTGCTTCTTTATATAGGTAGTCCTCGACTTACAACAGTTCATTTAGTGATCGTTCGAAGTTACAATGGCACTGAAAAAAGTGACTTATGAATGTTTTCACACTTATGACTATTGCAACATCCCCCTGGTCATGTGATCAAAATTCAGATGCTTGGCAGCTGGCTTGTATTTAAGATGGTTTCAGTGTCCTGGGATCATGTGATTTGCTTTTGCAACCTTCTGACCAGCAAAGTCAACGGAGAAGATTCATTTAACATCTGTGTTACTGGTACTAACTTAACAACTGTCGTGATTCTCTTAATAACTATGGCAAGAAAAGTCATAAAGTGGGGCAAAACTCACATAACAAATGTTTCACTTAGCAACCGAAATTTGGGGCTCGATTGTGGGAATAAGTTGAGGAGTACCTGTATAAATCTTATCCATTCATGCACTGTCTCTACCCATAGTTGAAGAAAAAAAGTGTCTCTGCATAGAGAAAGCAAAAAACAATTTTACAGCTGAAAACTGATAGAAAATGAGATTTAAGGGCAGTGATTGCCCACTCTAAACATCAGCATAATTTAGCCCCTCGGTGTTTTTTTAAATAAAACTTTGTATTGTTTTTTAAAAAATAGAAAAACAAAAAAATGTGCATTATCAAAAAAAAATCACAAATATGTAAAAAATAGGTGAAAAATACAAAAAAATTAAAAAGCAAGATAGAAAGTACCGTATTTTCCGGCGTATAAGACGACTGGGCGTATAAGATGACCCCCGAATTTTCCTGTTAAAATATAGGGTTTGGGCTATACTCGCCGTATAAGACTACCCCTCTTCCAATGCACACCAAATAAAAATTAAAAAACATCAACTGGCTCACCCACAATGTAAAAGCAGCTGTGCTAGACCCAAAATGGCCCCTGCAACAAGCAGGAACCTCACACAGCCACAAAAAGCCCAAAAAAACAACTTTCACACTTTACACACACACACACAACACAACACAACACAACTGGCTCATACATAATGTAAAAGCAGCTGTGCTAGACCCAAAATGGCCCCTGAAACAAGCAGGAACCTCACACAGCCACAAAAAGCCCAAAAACCCAACTTTCACACTTTACACACACAAAATTCCACATACAGCTTTGTGAGATTTTGTGTGTTTGTGTAGTTAGAGTGAAACACTACAAAAACATACTAAATCTCAGAAAGCTGCACAAATATTATTTTATTTTATTTTTATTTTTATATGAAAGCTAAATTTAAAACTTCCTAAACTTTAAATGGCTAGGTCTAAAAAAGAACAACTAAAAAAAACCCCAATTAACTATTTTTTTTTAAAGATCCCAAAGGGAAAAAACTTACCCAATAGAACAGGGGTCTCCAACCTTGGCAACTTTAAGACTTGTAGACTTCAATTCCCAGAATTCCTCAGCCAGCTTTGTTTTGCTGGCTGAGGAATTCTGGGTGTTGAAGTCCACAACTCCCTGCCTGCTTGATTGCAGGCAGGGAGTTACTTGCTGATGGAATGGATTCAGGCAAGTGAAGCAAGGCAAGCGAAGCAAGGCAAGCAGCTAAGGTAAGCAAGCTGGAGGGGGAAAAGTTTTTTCCTTCTCCATGGCTCTGGCGATCCCAGCTGAGTTGCCTGATTAGCAGATCGTCAGAGCCATGTGAAAGGAGAAAAGTTTTTTCCTTCTCCATGGCTCTGGCGATCCCAACTGAGTTGCCTGATTAGCAGATCGTCAGTGGATCGTCAGAGCCATGTGAAAGGAGAAAAGTTTTTCCTTCTCCATGGCTCTGGCGATCCCAGCTGAATTGCCTGATTAGCAGATCGTCAGGGCTTGGATCGTCAGAGCCATTTAAGGCTCGTCAGAGCCTTTCGGGCTGGTCTGCCTGGTTACAGGAGAACGACACCCAGTGTATAAGACAACACCCGACTTTTGAGAAGATTTTCATGTGTTAAAGTTGTCTTATATGCCGGAAAATACGGTATGTGTCCTTATATATTTATACAGAAAGGTTTTTTAACCTACACTATTTTGTTATATTTTGTTTCTTATTTAGTTCCTCCCCTTTTTAATATTGCTGATGTGATTACATAATTAGAGCAATCTTATCATGGCTTTAATAGTTAAGTATTTGCTATCCAAAACAGTATTTCAGTTATGTAGAATGTTAATAAGAATTAACTGTAAATATTAATCAGGGATATTTAATTGAATGTATTTCTGGTTCTTCTACAATGTATCAGCTGAGGGAACTCTCTGAGATAGATATTTATGCATTCCAAAATAAATGGTGATTTATGTACTCATCCAGTGTGCCAATAAAGACTACGGAATTTAAGACATTGATAACTGCTTCAGTCATGCAGATAAACTTTCTTTCCATTCCTTTTTCTTCTTTCATTTAGGAACTACTTAAAAAAATGCAAATGTACATTGCATTAATAATGGCAATCCAGGTAGTCCTCGTTGCTATTGTAATTCCAAGACACAGAGGTCAGTAAGCAGAAAGTATTAAGGAAAGGAACATGTGGTTCTGCAGGGGGATGAAGGAGCCCTTGGTATGCTCAGAGCAGGTCACAAACAAGTTGGAGGAGGGGGTGCTGCAGGTACATGCATGCAAGCATAGGGAGGTCCCAAGAAAGAAGGACAGAGGGCATAGGGAGGTGGGGAGGACAATACAAAGTGACTTGCCACCTTCCCTGCTGGCTTCCCTACTGACTTTTCTTGTGGGAAGTCAGCAGGGTAGGTCAGAAATGGCAATCACATGACTGTGGGACACTGCAACCATTTAAGTGTGAACTTGTTCCCAAGCATCCAAATTGAGTTCACATGACTCCAGGAGTGTGGCAACAGCCAGAACTTTAAGGACTGTTTGTAATTACCCCACATTCAGTACTGTTACAACTAAACAAACCCTGAACAGGAAAGCTAAGTTATGTGACTTGCACAGATAACAACTTGAAGCACTGCAATCAAAATAAGCAATGTTTTCTATACAGGTAGTCCTCAATTTACAATTATTCATTTAATGACTATTCTTAGTTACAATGGCAATGAAAAATGTGACTTAAGACAAGTTGTGTTTTGCACACAACTGTTGCAGCATCCCCATGGTTATGTAATCAAAATTCGGACTCTTGACAACTGGCTCATATTTATGACAGTTGCAGTGTCCTCAGTCTAAAAGGTGATCATCTTTTGCAACCTTCTGACAAGCAGTCAAGGGGGAAGCCAGATTCACTTAACAACTGTATTCTAACTTAACTGCATAACTTTGGCAAGAAAAGTCATAAAATGGGGCAAAACTTACTTAACAACTGTCTTGCTTAACAAGGGAAATTTTGGGCTCAATGGTATTTGTAAATTGAGGACTACCTGTAGTTAATGTGCAGTTTCATCTGGGGCTGAGCAAGATATAAAGTTATTGAAGCCAGAGTAAATGCACAGGAAATCATGGAGCTTACTACTGTCTTTCTGATTGTTCTTGCTTTGTGTAGCTCGTTCATTTGCATAGAAAATGCTATTTCAGCTTTGTAAGAATTAACAGTATGGAAATTAAAATTTCATTAATAATAATGAAAACAATATTAAGTCATAATGATAATCTCTTTACATTCATACCTAACTCTTTCATGGCTTCTTGTTTGTTCTTTTCCAAAATTTTGCTAATTGCCTGTTAAAAAGGAATATGTATTTTATATTAATGAAAGTATACATGGCCAAACAAGATCATTTTCAATCATAGCACTCTTCCCAAAAGGCTACAGAGCACAATGACTCAGCTCGGTTTCTCCCCTCCCCCTTCTTTCTTTTTTACTCCCCATGATGTTTTTCATGTATGGTATTTTTTACATTGTTAGTGACTAAAATTATTTTTAAGATAAAGAATGCAATAGAGTATTTAAACAAATTGTCTACAATGATCTATATCTATTATTACTGCAAATTAACTTTAAAACAGACTTCTCCTAGAACACACACACAATTTCTGCTAGAATAACACATACACGCACATACAACACAAACACTTCTGTGAATCACAATCAAGACTATGAGGGGAAATAGTGAAGAAATTCATGTATTAGTGCTTAGTTTCCACAATGGGTATGCCCGGTACTTATCATTTTAAAGAAATGAATATACTTATTCATTTCTTTAAAATGAATTAATTGGAAGTAATTAGAAGATAAGCGTTTTCTTGCCCTAAACAGGAACTTCAGACAGTACCTCTCTGATGGAAAACAGAATCAGTCTGTAGAGTTTATCAATAACATAAATGAAACCAAACTGCTTTTTAAAGGTTCAGTCCATATTCTTGGTCATTTTAACTTTTGGCTTGTGTATTCATATATATTATGTTACAACAATGCATTATATAACAATATTTTTGTGATCTGAATATATTTTCAAAATAATCATTTATAGAACGTAAATAAAGAATGATATGACAAATATTTCTTCTCTTTAAATATATGGCTATTTTACTCACAACATAAACTTTCTCGTGGCCAGCAATCTGTCCAATTAAACATTTTACATCTTCTTCACCTTGAACATATCCTTTGGCAATATCGTACCGAAAAGTGAGCTGTTTATTTATTTGTTTATTCAACAAGAAAATCATTTTGGGTATCATTATCTGAAATAGATAACATACTAGAAATTGATATTTTTTTTGTATACCCTTTTGTGTATCATCCTTTCCATCAAAGCTATTTCTTTGTCCATCTGCATACCTTATCTCACTCCACCATAAATTAATTTTTATTAATTTTCCGTTTCACCTTCCCAACTTCCAACGTTACTTTATCTGCTTTCTTCACAGTAATACTAATTTACTCAGCTTGGCTGTTCTTTCCTGATTTCCCTATTGCTTTCTTCAGATTGCCACAATTTTTCTAACTCCCCATAGTAGTGATGCTTGCTGCATCTCTTCATTTTTTTCAAAACTACCTTTCTTATTTCTATACCTTTCTACTATTATATTTTTCAGTTGAGAAAAAAAAGGAAACAGAATACACAAATAAAAGATAATGCTATCTGAACATCATCAGTTAAATTTAATGAATGAGGCAAGGGAACTGTGCAATAAATGCCTTTTCTGGAAACACTGTTGGTATCAAATTACTGTATTTTTCGGAGTTTAAGATGCTTCGGAGTATAAGGCACACATTACTTTTTGGGGAGGAAAACAAGAAAGAAAAAATTCTGCCTCTGCCTACCACCATCCATCAGTATGTTAGTGTCTAGTGTCCTTGCAGCAAACAGCAAACAGCAAGGTCAGCTTCAGCACGTTATCTCAGCCTGATTCATCATGAGCAGCTGATTGGCGGGTGAAATACCACCAATCAGCTGTTCCAGGCTGCGGGGATCGCCACAGCCCATTGCCGCCTCCACGCATCGCATTTTTGGCCTCTGCGCATCACATTTTTGCCCTCCACATGTTGCGTTTTCTCCCTCCATGCATTGCATTTTTGGCCTCCGCACACCCCATTTTTGGCCTCTGCACATTGCATTTTCAGCCTGTTCCAGGCAGCGGAGATGCCGCCACTCTCGCCACCTGAAACAGGCCAAAAACACAATGTTCAGAGGCCAAAAATGGGGTGTGCAGAGGCCAAAAACATGACGCGCGGAGGCGGCGATGTGCTGTGGCGATCCCCGCAGCCTGGAACGGGTCTAAAATGGAGAGCGCAGAGGCCAAAAGCAGCCGAAGGGTGGGGGCTGGCAGGTGGGCAGGTCTTCGGCAACATTAGCTGTATAAGATGCACAGACATTTTCACCCACTTTTTTTGGGGGGGAAGTGTGATTTATACTCCAAAAAATACAGTACATTGGGCATTTTAAGTCATAATTATCACTTTGACTTATGCCTTGAATAACCATAAGTGAAGTTGATGAAATAAATGAAGCTGCATTTGGCTTGCACCCACTCAATATAATTTTTTATAAGGAATGCTGTTGAGTCTCATATGACTCATATGACTTTGATTTTGCATTTTCTTTTAATACCTGCTTGTTTTTAAGTCTGGGAGATTGAGAATGTTTTGAAAGGGCTACAGAGTGATTGTAAGGAAGTGCATTGGTAAATAAAGTTATGGAGCAAATTGGTTTGTAGAGTTCTGATGAATGACTATGAAGGAAAATATGTGTGCACACTTACATGAAGATGGAAAGAGCAGTTTAGAAATTATTTAGATGAGAACTGAGGGTGAAATTGGGAATATTCAAAAGAGAGCCTCTGATAAATTTGCAGTATAGAATGGGTTTGCCAAAAATGAGTAGGTGCCCCTAAAAAAAAGATTTAAATACAAAGAAATGATTTAATGTAACAGAAACTGGATCCATTCTGCTTTGGGTTACTCAACCTGATAAAAATTATGCCATGAGAAATGTAATTCCATGGAATTCCTTATAATCCAATGTATTTAATTAAAAAAAAGCTTATGGAAAAATCTTGTCCTTTTTCAATTTAGAAAAAAAAAAAACCCAGCCCATGATTTTTCTCTTTCTAGATAATTCTCTTCAACTATTCTCTTTCACTATTTGGAACTATCATTAAGTACAATAAAATAAATAAATAAGTATTGGAGAGCAGACAGCTTTATGCAGCAGAACAAATGCATGGAGATATTCTAAAATAAGGATTAAACATTTGTAAGATAGCAATTCTTGAGACTGGTACTTGGATAAAAAAAATATGAAATACACTTCTTCAGGAAATAACATGGACATAGGAAAGTCAAAGTTAATTAAGTCTACTCATAGCAAAAGCATACAGTATGCTTTTTTCCACTATGGACAAATAGGCAGTCAGGTAAATATTGAAACACATAGATCAGTTTCAGATGACAAATAGAATTGAAGTAAGATAGAAAGGAATAAAGAAAACTCTAAAAATACTAATCTAACCAACAGGTCTTTGTATGTAGAGAAATGCAAACTAAAGTTTTTAGACAAGGGAATGAGAAAAATATGCAGAATCTCTGTAATTACCTCTACATTTATTGTTCCTATTAGTCAGTAAATTTATAGGAGGAGAAAAATAGTGCTGTTTCCCCCAAAATAAGACATCCCCTGATAATAAGCCCAATTGGGCTTTTGAGCGCATGGCAATAAGACCAAGTGCTTATTTCAGGGTTCAAAAAAATATAAGACAGGGTCTTATTTACGGGGAAACACAGTACAGGCAATACTGAATTCTAATATTGTCTGCCCGTAAGAAGAAAAACATTCAGCACATAAGTGCAAGAGAAAGCAAACAAACAAAAAAATCCAGATGTGGGAAATATTCTCTTAAGGAGATTCCTAAAGTAAAAATGTAATATATGAATGTGGCTTTCAAAATATGATTGCACTTGATTTAAATCTATTTTTTTCCCTTACTAAGAGATGCAGACACATCTCATGAAATATCCATTTTTGCTTCTTTGCTTTCTAATGTATTAAACATTAGAAAGCAAACATTAGTAGGAAAGTATAAAATGTCACTAACCAAACTAGCCGGCTATCACAAAATGAGAGATGACAATATTCTAATACTGTATAATATGCCTCCCAAAACCTAACACCCAACTGATAAACCAAAGCAGAAAACAAATGTCTTTATATCATTTCAGATTCAAACTCTCACAAATACTCAAGACATATGAACAGATGATACTATCTTTTTGTGGGCATTGTTTTCATGAAGCTTATAATAAAGGAAAGACAGAGACTGTTGAGAAGCATATTCAGTGCGTCTTCATGTTCTGTAAATAAAATCTGGTAGTACCACCGAGCCTTTCCAACCTATGGACTCCATAAGTATTTGGTCTGTGCTCCGAAATTAGCAGAGAACACTTTAAAAGAATTTAATTGAACAGTCAAACAATCAAATGCTTACAGTCAATAAGCATAAATAAACAATAGACTAAATGGATTTAATATTTTAATATTTGTAATATTTATTTTTTTAAAAAAATCTGAAACAAACGAAAACCTCAATTTTTCAACAATAACATCATTATGTTTACCTTTAAGAGACGCAGAACTCTTACAACACGAAGAAACCGTAATATCCTGATAGTATAAATAATAGCATATGTTGGGCTAATTGCTTTAATGATATTGATAATTACAACATCTATAATTCCAATGATTATGATTACTACATCAAACTGGTTCCAATGATGATGGAAATAGTTCCTCCCCACTGCAGACATCTGTTAAAAACAATACAATGATACTAAATAGATGGACATTAAATGTAAATATCATGAGACTCATTTTAAGTTATATATTTGTCCTTGAAGTTACTGTAGAATAAAAATTATCACATACCAGTAAATGCTATAACAGTAGGATTCTAAATGTCAGAGCATTTACAGTTTTCCATTTTGAAGAGTGGGCTCCTGCATCATTATATAACCCACACTTTATTAAATTTATGTGCTGCCTGACTTCCAGCAATTTTGGGGAGTTTACAAATGATTTAAAGCATGAGAACAGGGTAGGACTATCTTGGAGAAATCTTGTTCTAGAAACACATGTCCTTACTGGGTCCATGTCCACACAGAATGTGATGTTCCGTGAGATAACTCAAGGGTTTGTCCCAGGCACAATACTCTTCAGCATTTTTATAAATCACTTACATAACATACAGAAGACACTCTCATAAAATATGCAGATGATACAACTTAAAGGAGACTGTTAACACTCCAGAAGACAGGCTCAAAATTCAAAAAGAATCTGATATACTTGAAGATTGAACCCTATCCGACAAAATGTTCAGAGGTGAAAAATGAGATATATATTTTTTTAAATTTGATTTATATGCCGCCCTTCTCTGGAGACTCAGGGCGGCTTACAATGTGTTAAGCAATAGCCTTCATACTTTTGTATATTTATACAAAGTCAGCTTATTGCCCCCACAAACTGGGTCCTCAATTTACCTACCTTAGAAAGGATGGAAGGCTGAGTCAACCTTGAGCCTGGTGAGATTCGAACTTACAGTAATTGCAGACAGCTGGTGTTAATCACAATGCTGAGCCACCAGGCCCTGTATAGTGCCCTTTTGCACTTAGATAGGAAAAAACAGACACACAACTACAAGATAGGCAGTAACTATCTTAGCAGTATTACTTGTGAAACAATCTGGATATCTTAGTACATCACAGATTAAAAATGAGCCAGCAATGTGCTGCAGCTGCCTAAAGAGACAATGCATTTTTGGCTGCATCAATAGAGATGTAGTATCAAAATCATAGAAAGTGACACTACCAGTCTGTGCTGCATTGGACAGATTACATCTAGAATACTGTGGTCAGTTCTGGTCACAATTCAGAAAGGTCACTGAGGAACTGGAAAGAATACAGATAAGAGTGGCACAAAGATGGGAAGGGCCTTGGAGGCTAAATCCTACAAAGAGCAATGAAAGGAAATTGCCATGTTTAGTCTAAAGAAAAGGCTAAGAGGAAACATTAACAGCAGCCCTCCAATACATGAATGGATATCTCAGGGATTCATTCTCCACAGCACTTGAATATAAGACAAGATCATTTGGGTGAAAATTTTATTGTGAAAAATCCAAATCTGAAATAAGAATAAATATCCTGTGAGAGCTATTAAGCAGTGGAGCATCCTACTCCTCAGGTGCTCCATCGCTAGAAGTTTTAAAGGAAAGATTGTACGGCCATTTCTTTGGGGTAGATGAGGTATCCTGCACCATGCAGAGGATTGGCATAGAAGAGCCCTCAAGTTCCTCTCAACCCTATGATTTTATGATTTTGTTACAGCAGACCTGATGTAAAATAGTGTTTCCAATTCAGATCTCAGACATTCAGAAGGGCATTGTGATCAACACTTACTGAAAAATGTAAGAAAATAAAAAATTATATTCCCCTTTCTCTTTTGGTAAAAGTCATGTCCCGATGAAATGTATGTCTCAAAAAAGATAAAAATAAAGGTTTCCCCTATCCATATTTGACTCTAGGGGGCAGTGCTTATCTCCGTTTCTTAACTGAGGGAGCCAGCATTGTCCAAAGAAGTTTCTGCGGTTATGTGGCCAGCATGACATCACACCGCAGAACAGAGCATGCGGTGAAACACAGGACACTGTTATCTTCCCACTGAAATGGTATTTATTTATCTACTTGCATTTACATGCTTTAGAATTGCTAGATGGCCATGAGCTGGGGCAAGAATAGCTCGCCCAATTGCATGGCGCTTGTGTCTTGAACCTAGGCTGTCAGCTTTCCAGCTGACAAGTTCAGCTTCTTAACAGCTGAGCCATCATGACCCCTTATGTCTCAAAACAATGTCTAAAATTACAGTAAAATTGATTCAGAAAATAAATACCATTTGCAAATTTCTGTTCCTATCAACACTGATTAGGATCGGCCTTGGAGGAAGGAGGTGAACCAGCACAAAATTATGCCACTCACCCTCAATTCCCTAAGGATACCATGGTTGAGGGTATTGAAAGCCACTGAAAGATCAAGAAGAACAAGTATGGGTGCACCATCTTAATCCTTCTGTCAAAGATCATCCATAAATTGCAACCAATGCTATTTCTGTCCCATATCTAGGCCTCCTGAAAAGAGCAGATAATCCATTCCATCCAGGATCTTCTGAAATTGCATCACTATCACCTTCTCAACCACCTTCCCTAAAAAGGGAAAATGAGAGACTAGACAAAAATTTGCCCAAACAGTATTTGGATCTTGAGGACGTGGCATACTAGCGCTCTTTAAAATGTGCCAAAACATCCCCATTGTAGCCAGAATGTATTATCCTTCAATCTGCATTCCTGGTAGATTATCAGCAGGCTCTGAATATTCTACATGACAAGGTTAAAAATTGTTCTCTGTAACTGCACCTTCTCTGACCAAACTAAATAAATACAGTAATCTGCCTCTTTTCTAGGAAGTTTGGCCTAGGAAGCAAAGGGAATAGTATCCTAATGGCCTTTTCCATGGAACTCTGGTTGACAGAAACTGAACCTCTATTTTAGGAGGCTATTTTTTTAGGACAGGTGTCAGCAACGTGCGGCTCCAGAGCCACATGCAGCTCTTTTGTCCCCCTGCTGTGGCTCCCTGCCGGCCGGCTGGCTGCACTCCTCACCCTCCCCTCCCAGTCACTTCTTGCATAGCCTGAGAAGGTAAGGGTGACGGCGGGGATGGAGACTCGCTCCATATTCCAGAGCAGGAGGGAAGCACCCCTGTACTTGCCTCTCATCTCGCAGGCGCTTCCTCCAGCGCTCCTTGGTGCTGCACACACCTCGGTCGCTCGGGGAGATTCATGAGTTTCTCTCTGCCATGAGACACTGGCCCAGCTAATGCTCCGTGTTGTAATGGGCTCCCGGAGGAGGATGGGACGCCATCTCCCCCATTGTGAAACATGCTAAATTTAAGTGTGTTGCGCAAGGAGCTGCAAGCAGGCCATAGAGGTGGCGAGAGCAAGTTGCAAGTCTAGAACACTAGCCCAGCCCAGCTGCAGCTGATGCTGCTTCTCTCATCACCTCCATGACCTGCTCACTGTTCTTGCACCGCCTTGCGCAGCACACTTAAATTTAGCATGCTTCACAATGGGGGAGATGGCGTGCTCTCCTCCTCTTGGTGCCCATTACCACATAGAGCCTCGGCCGTAGCCAGGCTGGGCCAGTGTCTTGGGGCAGAGAGAAAGTCGAGTGTCTCCCTGAGCGACCGAGGTGCGCGTAGCACCAAGAAGTGCCCACGAAATGAGAGGCAAGTACAGGGGTGCTTTCCTCCTGCTCTGGAATATGGAGCGAGTCTCCATCCCCGCCGTCACTCTTACCTTCTCAGGCCACGTGGGAAGTGATGGGGAAGGTGAGGGGCGGGGCCAGCCAGCTGACAGGAAGCCACAGCAGGGGACAAAAGAGCTTCATTTATCTGGGAATCTGAAATGACTCTTGATTTAAATCATATGGTAAAAAATACCCAAAGAAGAAGAAAGAACATCAGCAAAAATAAAAAAACACCCAACCCTTGCCTGTTTTTGGAAATGGTTCAAGAGGGAACACACACACACGCACACACACGAGAGAGAGAGAGGAGGAATGAGAGAGGGAGGGAAAGAGAGGGGGGGAAGAGAGAGAGGGAGGGAAAGAGATAGAAGAAAAAGGGAAAAAGAGAGAAATGAGAAAATGATGGTGGGAGAGAATGAGAAAGAGGAAAAAGAGAAACAAATGAGAGAGAGAGGAGAGAAAGAGGGAGAGAGAAACAGAAATGAGAGAGCTGGAGGGAGAGAATGAGAGGGAAAAGAGGGAAATGAGAGAGAGAAGGGGAGAGAAAGACAAAAAAGAAAGAAGAGGGAGCGAGAGGAAGAGGGAAAAGAGAAAAACAAGAGAGAGGGAGGGAGGGAGGGAGGGACCCAGTTCCCACAGAAAACACCCGGAGCCACAAAACCTGGGTAGGTGTGGCTGGGGATGGTGGTTATGTGACTGGGTGGGAGTGCCGTTGAGTTGGCCACGCCCACCCAGGTTTTGTGGCTCCCAGTGTTTTCTGTGGGAAATGGATCCAAATGGCTCTTTGACTGTTTAAGGTTGTAGACCAGGGATGAAATGCTCCCAGTTCGGAGAACCGGTAGCAAAAATCCCTGCGCGCTCCCCACCCTCACCATGCCCAGCTGAGCCGCACGATCATAAGAGGCTTTTTTTTTTTTTACTTTTAAAAGCATTTTTTCTACAACTTCCTCCGCCGAAAAAAATGCTTTTAAAAGTAAAAAAAAGTCTCTGATGATCGTGCGGCTCAGCTGGGATCTCAGAGGCTTTTCAAAGCATTTTTTTCTGCAACCTCTTCCGGGGAAGAGGTGGTTAAAAATGCTTTGAAAAGGATCTGATGATCTGGCAACACAGCTGGGATTGTCAGAGCCTTTTCAAAGCATTTTTTTTGCATTTGCAGAAAAAATGCTTTGAAAAGTTAAAAAAAAAAAGTTGGCCACGCCCACCCAGTCACATTACCCCCCCCACCAAGCCACGCCCACAAAACCAGTAGTAACAAATTTTACATTTCATCCCTGTTGCAGACCCCTGTTCTAGGAGATAAAGATCTTTTTCTAGCTTTTCAACTTAAAAACCAAACACCCTAATTTGTGATTAGAATAAATGATTAGAAATTAGACATGAGTTGACCAATGTCCTCTTCTGTTCCCCTAATGCAGCTTTGTGCCAGCTTAGTTCTAAGAAAGTTTCTGAGCCTTCCTTATGGTACTCTTGCTACCTATCTTAGAATGAAAGTAGGCCTATCCTCAATCTGTTAGAATTCACCTTGCACTGTTGAGGAGCAAAAAATTAGAAAACTTTCAAAAATCTCATCATTAAACTCTGTTAATTGTACAGAAAGTCTTTGAGTTTGAATTGTGATGGAGCCTGCCCATCAGAGCCATAACTCAGGAAATTGTAAATTGGGTCACTCATATCACCGACCTGATTTTACAACTTTTTTTCAGCAGTCGTTAAGTGAATCACCATGGTCATTAAGCTAACATGATGGTAGTTAAGCAAACCAATGGTTCACTATGAATGAGATAGCTGTTGTAATCCCAAGATCATTGTGGGAAAAGGCAGAAATCCCAGGGAAAGAGTATGCAGATACCATGACTGGGAGGCAGGGAAGGTCTAAGAGTTCAGGTCACATGCAGCCAAGGGAGGCTGGAGGAGAAACTGAGCGGGGTTGGCCCATGCCACACTTGAACTACAGGTGGCTAGGGAAAGCCTGGGAGGGTCAGTGACAGCCTGCATGGAGGGTGAGGGAGCAGAGCAACTTGCAATCTTCCCTACTAGCTTCTTCATTGAGTTTGCTTGTGGGAAGCCGACAGAAAAGGTCACAAATGAACATCATCACATCTCGATCATGACAACTCAAATCATGAGGTGGACACCTTGATAATGTTCACGTGACCACATGGGGCCAGAATTTTACCAACCAAGCATATAGCCATTTTTTCAGTAATTTGAACAATTACCGGGCAAATGGACATAAGCCAAAGACTCCCTTTACAACTGTTTACTTAGACCATGGCTTCCACTTATCTTTAAGGGAAGTTTTTTACATGTCCAATTGAGAGAATCTGTGCTCCTGTAGTGCCAACCAAGTAGATGAGATTAATAATTACGTCCTCTACTGCCCTATCTAAGATAAAATCAAAAGGAAAATGCTGATGACAAACAAGTTTATGGTGCAGGATACTAAACAACCAAATTACCTTCTCACAGGCACAATTCCAATTATTAACAATTAGATCAACTACCTTTGCCATGCCTTCTTTTAAATTTAGAAATGAAACTTTAAACCCCCAATTGTAGTATTGATTGATTCTTAATTCTCTTGTATGCTTTCTTTACTGTTGTTTACAATTTTATTGTTAATCGATTTTATTCTTATTTTCTGATATATCATGTTGTTATGGCCTGTGGTCACAATAATAAATTATTGAACTATGTGAGTATTGGAGATGTACTGGCGACATGTGAACCTCAAGCCATAAAATAGAAGATTATATTATTATAAATCTCAATAGAAATAGTTTAGCTTTCCATTATAGCTGATTTCATGATCTGGCCTTTCAATCTCTCTTAACTGGTTAATGGTTCTTTCATATTTCCATCTTACCATTTTATTTTCCTTGTTCTTGAAACATATAGAAAAATATGGCTATATTATCACCTTGGTAAGATCACACACGATGCTTGAATTAAAGTTCAGCAAAAGGCAAAATATTAAGTTTAGCAAAGCAATTACTACAAAAACACTGAAGAAGTGATAGCACTATATTTTATATTTATAAAAAACTCTAAGGCTTCAATTCATATTTTTGAATAACATATATTTACAACATTTCTAACTTGCTTTTCTATCACAAATAATCCAAAAATGCATATTCTGGTTATTGAGCATATAGTAGGCATGTTTATTTACATTATTAATAAGAAATATCTCATTAATTTATGTAGTTTGTACCTTCAATATAGCTTCCAGTATGTACAAAGTCAGAAAATAATAGTTGCACAATTTTAGTTGTGGAAAATATGGTGTATTGGTAGGAAGTATAAAGTAAAGAACAATTGGAAAACAGTTCAAAAGGGTTACCGTGCAACATATATATTCAAATTCCTCCATTATCATTAATTGGTAGCATAGTCTCATAAACCTGTTTCTGTAAAGGAAAAAAAGGTCAACATGCAATTAATAACAGTCATTTAAACATCTATTACTTTTCATTTCTTAATATCATATATGGACAGCGATCAGCACTGTCCAGGAACCTTGCTCTCAAAGAGTAATTCAACAAGAATCCAATTCTGTGATTTTATGCACAGTTAAAGATGCCAAATAGATATGTGAACTCAAATTACCATAACAAAAAAAGAATGGAATGGAGTGCTTTGCCCACAAAAAGACAGAACTTCTGTCAAAGGAATTAAATCAACACGAGGTAAATTGTCCAAAATATTTTTGAAGGATGTTGGGGGATTATAAATATATGGAGGTATAAAGTGGCGATTCTAAGGAATATATGTTCTTTTCTGAAAGACACAGATCTTTCTCAGAAATAGATATTTCTAAAATGAAAGATTTATATAATCTGAACAGAAATCAAATATAGTATTTCAACAAACAAAGTGGAGTTATTAAGATAACCTTTTTCAGATTATAGGTAGTCCTCAATTTACGACATATTTTTTATAAAAGACTGGAAAACTTTTATGAAAACTTTTTGCTGATAACATAAAAAAAAGTAAAAATGGTGATTTCTGAATTTGATTGTTGCAAAAGCATTGAATAAGGGGCTGAAGGGATTTTTATAATATT
Organism: Pituophis catenifer annectens; assembly: GCF_029215685.1. Lineage (NCBI taxonomy): Eukaryota > Metazoa > Chordata > Lepidosauria > Squamata > Colubridae > Pituophis > Pituophis catenifer. The sequence continues at coordinate 242,317,361 of NW_027256881.1, read as the reverse complement.
AAAGAGGAAGGATAATGACTTCATAACTGCTGTAAAGGTTGGAAGTTGTGTCTTTGATTATTATTTTTTTCATTAACTGTACTTTTCTCTGAGCTTTTTCTTTCTTTCTCTTAATATATCTCTGCATTTGTCTTTATATTAAAAAAAAGATATTTAGCAGCCAAATTCCCTTGAGACTAAATAATCTTTTCTCCCAGTTTGCAAGTAAACTAAATGTTTCAATGGATCCATCCAAATGATAATTCATAAACAAACTTAGAACTGTCAACAGAACATGATTGTCACAATTTTCTGAGCAACTTAACATTGAGAATTTTCCACATTCTTTCTCATAAATCTGCCTTAGAAACTGATTACTAGTCTCTACTAGCCTTTTTGATATCAAGTTTCCAATTTGGAACATAATTTGTTGCAGTTCCTTTTTTCTGCATTCAACAACATTGATTGCTATTTCAGGACTAGAACTTGCTTAATTGGAATGAAAGCTAATTTCCAATAAATCTGGGTACTTGGACTGAGTAATTCTTAATTACTAGTTATTCAGTATTCTAATTATTAAGGCTAGAATATAACAGTGCATATATCACCTTCATTATATAAAATGTTAATATTTCCCATTATACATATTTTAATATCTATTAATGTATACCAACCTTGATGGCTTAAAACTTTCCTCTTTCACAGAGTGAACCCATTCAGTTAGCCAGTTCTTAACTGTGACCAATACACCTTTGCTTTCCCAATAAGTTTTTACTTCATGAATATTCATAAACCTGGAATAATTAAAAGCATATACTTTAAAACAGAAGGTAAAAAGTGAATACAAAATAATTCTCAATACTTTTGCCACAAATACAGATAATCCTCTAATTATGACCACTCATTTAACAACTATTCAAAGTTAACAACATTGTTGAAAAAAGTGACTTATGTGTGGGCTACACACTTACAACTGTTGTAACATCCCCAGTCACATGATCAAAATTCAGGTATTTGGCAACCAGTATGCATTTATGATCTTTGCAGGATCTTCCCAGAGGGCTTCCAAGAAAAGTCAGTGGGTGAATCCAGATTTGTTTAACAACTATAGTGACTAACTGAACAATTGTGGCAAAAATGGTTGTAAAATTGAATGACTGCATCACTTAGCAACAAAAGTTCTGCTTCCAATTGTGATACTAAACTGAGAACTACCTATATGTTGCTTTAGATTATTTTTCTCAATAAATAAATGAACAAGTACAATATTTTTGACTTGTATAGTTGTTTTTTTCTTAAATCTAGTTATAGGATCTGTGGAGAATAGATTACATTTCAGGTAATTTTTATGCAGAAGTACTGAATATGCAAAGAGTTCACAAAATTTTAACACCATTGTAGATGCACATAACAATGCAAAGGAAAAAAAGGAAAAAGGGAAAATATAAAAAATAAGGAAAAAGGTAAAGAATAATCAGTAAAAAATATTTATTGGGGAAAATCACATAAGTTTAAATTCCTTCCTATTGTATGTGACTGATGTAATATAAATATATTGTATTTCTCAACACTGTTTCTAGTTATTGTCTTTGAATCAATTATTTCCCCCTTGAAAACTATATTGTTAGGTTTCTGAGTTTGCCTTATTATGTGAATAACTGTATATCAGAAACCATTCTCACTTAATATACCGGTATACTGTTAATTTTACTAGTGTTGCATACTCCATGAGTGTGGTTTCCCAATCTGATATTGTTGGCAATGTAGATAATATATTCATCCATCATCCAAGCGAGCCTGGTTTTAAAAAATGTAAGTTTTAAATATTTCCACTTTCAAAATGTTTTTTGTAAACTTCTCTCCATAATCTGATTTAATACTTTTGAAATTGCAAATTGAATTTGCTGCTGCATGTCAAATAGAATCCCAAATATTTGTTGGCTGGAAACCCAAATCTTCCTGCACAAAGCTTTCTTCTTCTTGAATTAACCCTATTATTTGCTTTTTGTATGTTAATTTTATATCCTGAGAAATTCATCAAAACTATTTTCATCAACTCCTTTATTGCATTTTGCAGTTGCATAATAGTTAGTACACTATCCACATACTATTCTCCTCCCTGGTTGGGAACGGCAGGCAGCGCTGGGTAGGCTCAGTCAGTAGACCAATCAGGACCGGGTCTGCAATGAAGCTTAGCCCCGCCCTTCCTGCTGCTCTCTCCAGTTTATCGGCGAGGTAATCACTGCAGACTGTTGTGTGTCTCCTGCCTTTCCTTGCAAAAAAAAAAAAATCCTTTTACACCAACAGTTCTTTTAAGAACTACCAGGGCAATCAGGCTGAGCCTCTTGGCTTGAAGGATTCTTCCAGCCTCCCAGACGGCCGAACGAGGCTTCTGACTGCCTGCGAGCAGTCCCTCAGGCTGGGCCCACGAGTTCGCTCCGTAGCCCTGTCCTGCCCCGCACTCGCCCCGTTGCTGCTTCGGGCGAGGCTTGGCTGCATTCTAAAAGCCTTTGCTTAGCAGCTCTTCGCAGATCCTTTGCTGGCCTTGATCTGTGCATTTTGCTGGTTCGAATTCTTCTACTGGCACGAGGAGCGCAGTGAGTACTATGGGGCCTCCCTCCATTCTACCCCTGACCAAAAGCCTGATTGCCAAGATGGCGGATTCTTGTTCCTCTAAAGCTGGGCGTGGGGCTCCTTCCCAAAATTCCAGGAAACGCCACAATAGCAATCCCGGGGAGGGGACTTCAGGGCAGCAGCGCAGCCACAAAAAGAACAAGGTGGCCTCTGTCCCTCAGCCTAAAGCAGCTCAGGCCTCAAAAGATGAACAACGCAGGCATAGGGCCTTAGAAAGGGCCGTCCAAAAGGCTCAGCTTCAGGCTTCCAAGGATGCCATGGTCCCCCCTCCTCAGGCTTTCCTTCAGGAGCCCTTTTCTGAGGCCTCTCACCGTCATGCCCAGCCCCAGGCCTCCTGCAGGGAATCACTTTCTCCGGATCGACTTGACTCGAGGCCTTCTCCCTCTTCCAGCACAGCAGCCATTTTGTTTGCCACGCTGCCCCAAGATGGCCACCGTCACAGCCTTGACTCACAAGTACGAGGGGATCCAGTTCTCTCTGACTGTCAACCCCCTCCTTCTCCTCCTCCTCCCCCCCTCCTCCTCCTCCCCCCCTCCCCCCTCTGCCAGTTCTGATTCTCTGCCTGCCACAATTTCACCTGCCCTGGCTTCCCTCATTGCAACAGCGATTCGCCAGGGGATATCGGAAGGCCTCAACCAGCGTGCAGAGTCGGTGATGTCGGATTGTGCCAGTCATGTCAGCCACTTGTCGCACAGGAGGGAGGATTCGCACCATCTGGACAGACCTTCCTCCCCAACCTCTGCTAGCCAGGTCTCTCTTTCTGCTGAAGATCTGGCCCTAGACCAGGAGTGGTCTGATGATGAGGGCCTTGAGCCTGACCAGCCAGCTTTCATTGGCCTTTTCAAACCCCACCTTTTTCGCTCCTTACTCTTCAAGGCTCTCTGTTACCAAAATGTTACCAGCTTCTGCTTCCCAGGCTACTGCTTCAGCCTCTGATGATCCATCTGCTTCTCTTTTTGCAGAACAGCCTGCCAGAGGGGACACTTTACCAGCACCAAAACTTTTCTCCGATGTGGTGAAGAGGCAATGGGCTTCCCTGGGCACTGGCCCCTTGCCCAATTCTCAGGATAAGAAGCTTTATGCTATTACTAATGAATTCTCTGACTTGTTACAGGTGCCAGTAGTGGATGCACCAATTGTAGCCTTAGCCTCTTCCACCCACCTTGCTGGTCCTCCTGAAGAATCCCTGCGCCCTGAGGACAAACAAGCCGAGCGAACCCTAATTAAAGGACATCAAGCTTCTGCATGGGCGGTAAGGACCGCCTCGGCGGCATCTTTCTTCAACAGGGCCTCCATTCTCTGGCTGAAGCAGCTGCAGGATCGCATTCCAGCTTCTGACACACGTTCTCACCAGGACATTAATAAAATTCTTGCTGCGGTCGAATTCTCGGCCGATGCTACCCTGAACACGGCCTGTTTTGCAGCCAAGGCTATTGGATCTTCCGTCTCCTCCAGGAGGCTCCTCTGGCTCCGCCACTGGCAAGCCGATGCCAGGAATAAATGGCGACTAGCAGCTGCCCCTTATGAGACTAATAATCTTTTTGGTTCTTCTCTCGATCCTATATTGGTTGAGACCAGAGATCACAAGAAGGTTTTTCCAGTCTTGTCTCGCAGGTCGGACTTTCGCCAACCAGCCTACCGGAACCAGTCCTTTCGTCCCTCTGACAGTGGCTCCTCCTTCAACCGCTCCTCTCGCAACTTCTCCTCCAGGGGTTTGCAAAATCAAGACTTTCAGGTCAGATCCAGTTCTAGATTTCCCCCTAGAAGGCCATTCCGTGGCGGCAAAGGTCACCCCTTCCGCAAGCCTCGTTGATCGGCCTCCAGACTCCCTGGTGGGTGGCCGTCTTTCCCTTTTCTCCAATGCCTGGGACGCCACTACCTCTGATGTTTGGGGTCGTTCTACCATTAGGGATGGTCTTCGTTTGGAGTTTAGTTGTTCCCCTCCTAGGGTTTTTGTCCCTTGTTCGGTTTCTCAGGACCCTTCTTCCCGTGCCCGTATGGCTTCTGCTGTTGCCCATCTTCTCCAGATCAGGGCCATCGAGCCTGTTCCTCCTTCGGAGCGCAGGTCCGGTTTCTACTCCCGTCTGTTTCTCGTCCCCAAGTCCTCTGGGGGCTGGAGTGCCATTTTGGACCTGAAGTCATTGAACCGCTTCATAACCTACCGCAGGTTCAAGATGCACTCCCTGCAAACTATTTTGGAGTGCATTCGTGAGGGTGATTTCCTTGCCCCGGTTGACTTGACCGAGGCCTATTTGCACATCCCCATTTTTCCGCCCCACCGCAAATTTCTCCGTTTTTATTTTAAGGGCTCTCATTATCAATATAGGGCTCTTCCCTTTGGCCTCTCTTCGGCTCCCAGGGTCTTTACTAAGTTGATGGCGGCCCTCGTCGCCCATATTAGGTCCCTCCCCATTCGTATTTTATTCTACCTGGATGATATTCTTATCCTCTCCTCCTCCCTTCCCGGGGCTCGGCAGGATATCTCAACTTCTATCCATTTGTTTGAATCTCATGGTTTCCTAATCAATTGGGCCAAAAGTTCTCTGACCCCCTCGACCCGTCTCCAGCATTTAGGGGCTGTCATAGACACTGTTTCATCTATGGTGTTTCTCTCACCGTCACACCAGTCCAGCTTATCTGACCTGGCTTCTCAATGCCTGGAAGGCCGGCCCGTGTCCGTCCTCGTCCTTTCTCGCCTTCTGGGCAAAATGATGTCCTCCTTCGACATCGTCCCCTGGTCCCATTTGCATAGTAGGCGCCTCCAATGGTTCCTCCTCCCCTTTCAGCGTTCTCTGTCTGTTTCCTCGTGGCGCAAAGTTTCCCTTCCTTCGAAGGTTTTGGACTCCTTAAGGTGGTGGTCTTCTTCGGCACTTGCCAATGGTACCTTGTTTAGGGAACCTCATCGGTCGGTTCTTACTACCGATGCGAGCCTTTCCAGCTGGGGTGCGCATTTAGATTCCCATATGGTTCAGGGTCTTTGGACTGAAGCGGAGAGGGATTTCTCTATTAATCTTTTGGAATTACGGGCGATTTTCCTCGCCTTACGTCATTTTCTTCCCTTGCTTCAGGGTAAGCACGTTCTTGTGTTAACCGATAATGTCTCCGCCAAGGCCCATGTTAATAGACAGGGTGGTACCCACTCTAGGTCCCTTTTCTACGAATCCCTGCAACTCAGCCTCTGGGCCGAGTCTCACTTAGCCTCTCTAAAGGCTTCTCACATTTCTGGCAAGTCTAACATTCAGGCTGATTCTCTTAGTCGCAATTTGGTGGACCATTCTGAATGGCAACTTCACCCTGATCTCTTCCTGGAGCTTTCTCACCGCTTTGGTCTTCCCGAGGTGGACTTGTTCGCTTCCCACGTCAACCATCAGGTTCCTCGTTTCCTTTCCAGATTTCCGTCCCCAGGGGCAGAAGCGGTGGATGCCCTTCGCTCTCCCTGGCCTCGGGGGGTGCTTCTTTATGCCTTCCCTCCCCTGCCACTCATCGCCAAGGTCCTCAGGAAGCTCCTAGCGGAGAAGTCAGAGCTGGTCCTCATAGCTCCACACTGGCCCCGCCGGCCCTGGTTTTCGGACCTGGTCTCCCTGTCCACGGCCAGTCCCTGGCGAATACCGGACGATCGAATTTGCCTTCTGCAAGGGGCTCTGGTCCATCCCGAGCCCCAATGGCTACAACTAACCGTTTGGAGACTGAGTGGGGATTCTTGACGAGGGCCAATATTCCTCCTGCCGCCATTAGAACCATCCAGGCCGCGCGGCGCCCTTCCACCGCCCGTATTTACGAGTCTACCTGGCGCTCCTTTTCATCATGGTGCTCGGCCCGCCAGGTTTGCCCGACTTCGCCTCCGGTGGAGCACGTCATCGGTTTTCTCCAGGACGGCTTCGACTCCGGCCTTGCCCCCTCTACTCTGAAGTGTCAGGTCGCGGCCTTGGCTTCCATCTCTGCATGTGCTTCTCTGACAACTGTTACCAAGGATCCCTTGATCCGCCAATTTCTGTGGGGCGCTTCAAACCTGAGTCCTCCGGTCATTCACCGTTTCCCTACCTGGGATCTCTCAAAGGTTTTGTCCTCTCTCACTCAATCACCCTTCGAATCTCTCCGGACGACTTCCTTGAAATTTCTCTCCTTTAAAGTGTCGTTCTTGGTGGCGGTTACATCCGCCCGTCGCATCTCCGAGCTGGCCGCTTTGTCAATCCGGCAAGACTTATGTGTTTTCCATCATGACAAGGTAGTCCTCCGTTTGGACCCCACGTTCCTTTCCAAAGTGAACTCGGTGTACCATCGATCGCAGGAAATCGCCTTGCCCAATTTTTGCCCTCGCCCGTCTCGAGAAAATGTGGCACAAGCTCGACGTCCGCAGGGCCTTGCGGATCTACCTTTCTCGTTCTGCCTCTTTTCGTAAGACGGAAGCTTTATTTGTCTCGTTCCAACCTATTACGATGGGAACCAAGGTTTCTGCTCCAACCTTGGGCCGATGGATCTGGGCCACAATTGCCTTTTCCTACGAGTCACAATCGCTTGCGGTTCCCAACAGGGTGACTGCACATTCCACCAGGAGTGCAGCCACCTCCACTGCTTGGGCTACTCAAGCGTCCTTGGAAGAAGTCTGCAGGGCGGCGACTTGGTCTACCCCGACACCTTTTATTAGACACTACCGTCTGGACGTCTACGCGTCGGCTTATGCGGCGTTCGGCAGACGGGTCCTGCAACGGGTCCATGTTTCCTGATCTGAGGCTCGCCCGAGCACTGCCCTCCCGTTGGACATCAAGCTTTGGTATGTCCCAGCGCTGCCTGCCGTTCCCAACCAGGGAGGAGAAAGGGCGTTGGTCCTACCTGATACGCCCGTTCTCTCCCGCGGGAGGGAACGGCAGGCAGCCCCCTCCCTATTGGGGCTGCACCTTCGGGTGTCGGGGCGGGGTGGGTTGTACTTACCTTTTCTTTCTATCAGCAGGAGACACACAACAGTCTGCAGTGATTAGCTCGCCGATAAACTGGAGAGAACAGCAGGAAGGGCGGGGCTAAGCTTCATTGCAGACCCGGTCCTGATTGGTCTACTGACTGAGCCTACCCAGCGCTGCCTGCCGTTCCCTCCCGCGGGAGAGAACGGGCGTATCAGGTAGGACCAACGCCCTTTTTAAGTTTTATTTCTCTCTTTGAGTCTTGATACCTGATATCTGGTTTTGTTTTGTTTTTTGAAAACTTATTTGCTAATACTTCTAAAGCAATCAAGAATAGTAAATAAAAAACAAAGCAGATATCCTTATCTGGTATCTTTATTGATTGTAATTTTTATAGATGTTTTATTAACTATTATCTTTGTTATTTGCCATTGATATGTACCGGTACTTTTAGCCCATGTTTTAATTTCTTCTCCAGGATTTTGTTTAATGTAGTATTTGTAGTATTTCCTTTTGCTGATCTGTACATTTCATATGTGTTGTATTCAAATACTCTCTAATTTTCTCCAAAGTTGGTATATATTTTCCACTTTTAATAAATTTGATTTGCCATTTCTTTTGAATTTGAAACATGCTACTTTATGTCTTAAATTTGTTCTTTTCTCAATTGATAGGCCAATAATTTATCTGAGTTATCTTCCTTGAATTTTGGCTTAACAAAAATCAATTTTCTTGTAAGTATCATCTCCTTCCAAAAGACTTAACTAGTTGCAAATTGCCCTCCCCACTCCCATATCCAGGATTTGATCTTCTGGCTTTTGATTCTATTTATTTCAAATCTTTGAATAAAATAGCTTTCTAGTTTTGTGCAGCTTGCTTTCTATTTACTGCCAAAGAGATAAATATTATAATCCTTTCATAAACACTTTGCTGAACTCCCAAGCTGTGAATAAAAAAATATCAGGAATTGAGTTCATTTGAAAACTCTTTACTTCATTGGCCTTTCAAGATTTGGCTTGGAAGCAGGTCTGTTTAGTATACGAATGGATTTCATCCAGATACTCTTAGATATGTTGCACTCTGCCCATCATGGTCATAACTAGTGACAGTCGTAACTCTTACTTCATTTCACTTTTATGGTATTTTACAGGTGTCAATATATTTTTTGTTACATGTAAGTTGCATTTTTTTTAAAAAAGTACATCTGCCAGGAGGATGAGATGTCACCGTTTTTTATATTGGGTTTTTATTTTTGTAAGCCACCCAGAGTGAATGAGTGAGTTGGGCAGCTATATAAATTTTATTAAATAAAATAAATACAATTGTAACATTTTATACGTGTCAATAAAAATAATTACAACAATAGTATCAACATATTATAGTATCTACTCTTCTCATTTGAAATACTGAATTACAATAGCTGCATGTGCATTATTTTTATTAATTGTTAAGCACTTACTTTCCTTTAATATCGACATAGCTTTCTGCCGCACCTATCAATATTTGTGCAGCATCTTGGTTCAGCATTCCACTGTTATATTGCTTCTGATAACTAGCCTATATTTTAAAAAAAGTCTGAATAAGTAGAATTCCAGAACTGTTGACTAATTAACCCATAAAGCACTTTTATACATATAAAAAGTATTCATGCTAATTGCTTGCCTGCATTTAGTCTTAGGACCCTATTAGTTTTACTAAATCTGCTTATGGACTCCACTGAGAAGCACTATCACATCTGATATGAAGCAGTTCTATATGGTTCTTAAGCTCTAATGTCATATTATTTTGATATGTGATAAGCTTAATCTTCAATTGAGTCTACCAACCATTATTAACTGATACTTATCTTGAACTTCAACCATTCTAATTCTGAGGGGAAAAACAGGGATTGCAGTCATTCTGCTGTTTAAATGGAAGTCAACTTGAATTATCTGTAATAACTATTGAGAATGTTTTTCAATCTTAAAACTGATTGCTTACTAGGGGGTCAAAAAACACCTGTGATTTTTCTTTATTATAGAAAATACCAAGTATTGGATGAAATAAAGTTGATTTCCTTTTGCTTCTCAGGTCACTGTTTACTCAGAACATAGAAAAACATAGTTCCATTTCCATGAAAATAGAAAGAACGTTGTCTTACCTGAACGTTCCTTTTCAGCTTCACTGCGAATGCAATCCACATATGGGGTTGTTTTCCCCATCGCTTATCTCTGACTGGGTAATTTTTCTTGAATATCTCCCTTCGTGCTGTGGCCACGCCCTGCTGTCCCATGATGCATCAGTCTTTGAATGAAGGCGCGACCACCTAGGTGAGGATTAGAGTCAGGTAAGTAAACACAGTGAAGCCACAAGGAACTGAACCCAATAGAAGGAGAAAGAAACAAGAAACAAATGCAACAATAGGGTGGGGGTGGATTGCATTCGCAGTGAAGCTGAAAAGGAACGTTCAGGTAACGTTCTTTTTCCAGCTCACTGCTCATGCAATCCACATATGGGATATACCAAAGTTCAGATCCCAAGGGCGGGAGACAAATCACTCCCAGTGACCTGGCCTGCGAGGACACTCTGCAGAACACGCCGTCCAAATGAAGCCTCAGCTGAGGCGTAAGTATCGATCTTATAGTGTCTAATAAATGGAGTAGCAGAGGACCAGGTGGCGGCCCGGCAGATATCCGAGACCGATGCCTGCGTAGCCCAAGCGGCCGACGTTGCAGCGCTACGCGTAGAGTGAGGCAAAACACGAGGAGGGACAGGACAGCCTCGTTGTTCGTAAGCCGTGGCGATGCACTTCTTGATCCATCTGCCTACAGTAGACGGAGATATCTTTTGACCTAAGGATGAAGGATGAAAAGAAACCAAAAGTGCCTCAGACTTCCTGAACGATTCAGTTCTACGAATGTAATGACGTAAAGCCCTACAGACGTCGAGGGTATGCCAGTCCTTCTCTCGTAGGTGCCTGGGCGAGGGACAGAAATCGGGAAGCACGAGCTCTTGGGCACGATGGAAATAGGTGTTTATTTTAGGCAAGAACGTAGGATCCAGGCGCAAAATCACGGTATTGGGTTGAAAGATGCAGAGATCTTTTCTAATTGACAATGCGGTAAGTTCGGAAACCCGTCTTGCAGAGGTGATCGCCAAAAGGAAGGCCACCTTGTAAGATAAGTACTTGAGAGGAACAGAACCCAAGGGCTCAAAGGGAGGAGACATAAGGGCCTGCAGAACAAGTGGGAGATCCCAGGACGGGTAACGATGGACAGGCGGGGGACGGAGATTAACAGCCCCGTGGAGAAACCCTTTAATCGACGGGTGCAGAGACAGAGAAGAATAAGGAGGACATCTGATGACCGTGGACAAGGCAGCAGTTTGACGCCGAAGGGTAGACGGTGACAAACCTTTGTCGAGACCTGCTTGTAAGAAGCACAAAATATCCACAATCTGAGCCGAGGTAGGGTCAACTAATTTGACAGCGCACCAGGAACAGAAGGATTTCCATGAGGACTCATATATTCGAGAAGTCGAAGGTCTCCGTGAGGCTTGGATGGTATCTATGACAGAGTCCGGTATACAGTCTTTTTGCAGAATGACCCGCTCAAACGCCAGACGGCCAATTTGAGCCATCCTGGGTCTGGATGAGCGATGGCCCCTTGACGAAGTGACAGACGTTCTGGCGGAATCACCCACGGTGGGTGGATCGACAACGCTACCAGATCCGCGTACCATGGGCGGCGGGGCCAATCTGGCGCCACCAAAAGGAGTTCCACTTGCTCCTCCAGCAGTTTGCGTATCACCTGAGGAATCAGGGGAAGTGGAGGAAAGGCGTATAAGAGACCTGGTGGCCAGTGGCACCTGAGTGCGTTGTGATCCTCCGCCGCCTGACACGGGTAGCGAGTCACAAATCGAGGCAGTTGAGCGTTTGACGGGCTGGCAAAAAGGTCCACCACGGGAACGCCGAAGATGAAACAAGCCGTGCGAAACAGACCGGGGTGAAGTTGCCATTCGGACTGGTCTATGGTCCGTCTGCTTAGCCAATCGGCCCTGGTGTTCTCCACGCCGGAAATGTGATTGGCCCTCAACGATAGGACATGCGTCTCCGCCCAACGCAGAAGGCGTTCGGACTCCAGCATCAGGGGTCTTGACCGAGTGCCCCCTTCTTTGTTTATATGGGCCTTCGCTGCGATATTGTCCGTCAGGACAAGGACATGATGGCCCGCCAAGTGTGGTTGAAAATGATGCAGAGCTAGACGAATAGCCCTTAATTCCAAAAGATTGATGTTGAGTCGTCTCTCTGCCCCAGACCAGCGGCCCTGTACAATCTGGTCGCGAAGATGAGCCCCCCAGCCTTGGAGGCTGGCATCCGAGGTCAAGGTCAGGCGGTCTTGAACCAGGAAGTGCGATCCCTTGTGAAGACCCGGTCCTAACCACCAACGAAGGGAGAGACGAAGTTGAGGTGGAAGGGGCACCTTGCGTAGAGAGTCGCTTTGGCCTGATCGCTGGTAAGGGAGGAGAAACCATTGTAACGGCCTCGTGTGACGACGGGCCCATGGCACAATTGAGAAACTCGAGACCATTTTCCCCAGCAACTGAGAGAGATGAAGGAGAGGAATGGTCTGATGTGATAGGACTAGATGGATTAAGTCGCAGATGCTTTGAATTCTGTCCGGGGAAAGAAAAACTTGTCCCTGTACAGTGTCTATAATCGCTCCGAGGTGCAGCAGAGAGGTGGAAGGGTGGAGGTGGCTTTTCGGGAAATTTATTGAAAAACCGTGGATCTGGAAAGCCTCAACGACATTGTGAAGATCTCGAGACGCTTGACCCCTGGACAATGACAGGACCAGAATGTCGTCGAGATAACATAAGACCCTGACAGGAACCTTCCTGAGGGAGGCCGCGACCACCGCCACCAACTTTGTAAAAGTCCTCGGGGCTGAAGACAAGCCAAAGGGCATGGCGCAATACTGATAGTGGTCCTCCCCAATCTGGAAACGCAGAAACTTTCGGTGTGCTGGTCGGACCGGTACATGCAGATATGCCTCTCTGAGGTCGACTGACTGGAGGAAATCCCCTCGACGAATTCCTCCAAGAATGGACCTCAGCGAGTGCATTTTGAATCTGCGGTAAGATACTGACAGATTCAATTGTTTCAGGTTGAGGATGGCCCTCCAACCTCCGGAATGCTTCGGAACCAGAAAGAGGGTTGAATAGAAGCCCTCGCCCCGTTGCTCTGGAGGAACTGGCTCTATTGCTTTGATATGTAATAGATGGAAAACTTCCTTCCGTAGTTGGCAGTCCAGCTCCATTTGGAGAGGAGGACAGCAAATGTGGCGAGATGGAGGGCGATCCAGGAACTCTATGGCCAAACCTTCTGACACTGTACGAAGAATCCACGCATCCGTGGTCGACTGTTCCCATTGATGACGGAAAAGATGGAGGCGGCCACCAATGGGATCCAACCGGGTGTAGTCACTTTCCTCTGCAGTATTGACAGAAGCCGGCACCACGGAAGGGACGCTTGGCTGTGGTGTTACGGGACCTGTCTCGAAAGCGCTGGCGGTCGGACGAACGGTCAGGACCTTGAAAGTAGGAGCGTTGTGAGTAGGGAGCTCCTGATCCCGACGAGGCGCGTAAGGACTGCCGCTGATAGTATGGTGTATAGCAGCGCTCAGGGCGGCGATAGGACGAGGTAGGCATAACTTTACGTTTGTCCTTGTCCTCGACCAGGACAGGATCTAGGGCGGCACCAAAAAGAGAGGAGGCCTTATATGGGGCCGCTGCCAATTTCCATTTGGCTTTGGAGTCAGCTCTCCAGTTCTAAAGCCAAAACAGGCGCCGCGATGTTATAGAGGAGGCCAAAGCCCTTGAAGTGAATTTGACCGAATTTAAAGATGCATCTGCCGAATACTCGGTGGCAGCAACTATTTTGTTCAAATCTTGATGGAGGCGCGTATCTTCCGGTGGTAATTTGTCCTGGAGTTGCCTCAGCCAAAGCAGCGTCGCTCGATTAAAAAAGGACGTAGCGGTAGCAGTCTTTATCGCCCAGGCCAGAGCTTGATGCTCCTTGCGAAAGGAGAGTTCCGACTTCCTGTCCTCAGATTTAAGGGCATCTAGGGAATCAGTGGAGACCAGAGAGGACGAAGACATGTTGGCAATCGGAGGGTCAACCACTGGTAGGGACAATAAGGCATCCAACTCTGGCGCAGCGCAATAGAGTTTCTTATCGAGTGCATTGGGCCCCATTAGCGAACCCGGTTGAGACCAGGGAGACTGCAGTACATCAGAAAAGAGTTGGGGAAAGGGAATGAAATCTTTGCCCTGCTTCGAAGATGAGAACAGAGCCTCGTGCGGGGCGGTGGATGGCGTAGCGTCAGAAGATGACGAAGGTGAATCGGTCATGTTGGTGGTCTGTCGTGCCTTGTGCAGGAGGGATTTAAACAAGGAAGGCCTGAATAAGCCAGTAAAGGCAGGCACATCAGGCGCAAGACCTTCATCTTCCGAAAGTTCCAAATCCTCCATAGGTTCGGCACCACCGTCAGAATCATCCGATGAAGCGGGTGCCAAGCGTGAAGGGGATTTGGCCCGAGTAGGAGCCGCCGAAGGAGGTATGCAAGAAGGTACAATGGGAACTTGTTGAAGGGAGGATTGATGAATCCCAGCTGCTAACAGAGAGGACAAGGCATTGGAGAGTAAGGATTGCAAATCTATCTGTGTTGCCCGTAACTGACCATCCGGGTCACGGAGTCTGGCAGCGGTCGGAGTAAAGGTCGCTTCTGGGCAAGGTGGAGGAGGATGGGCCGGTCCTCTGAGACCCACAGATGAAACATCCGGTAAGGACACAGAGGTCCGTTTAGACAGAGTGCCAGAGATACCTTGAGGATCATTGGAGCCCTGAGAAGCCGAGGTCAATGATGTCAGAGGTGGATCAGATGGAAAAACAGAGGCCAAGGAGGCCTGTCTGGCCTTGTCAAAATGTCGCTCAAGAGCCTTGTGGCGGCGTTGAGCATCTTTGTCTGCTGCCGATGACCTGAGTTGGCGGGTATCCCCAGAGGCCGACGTAGGCCTGGCACGTGATTTTGACTTATGTTTGGAAGGGGCCCTAGGTGGGCTGGGCTCCCGATCCACATCCGATGAAAGGTAACCATCCGCCATTTTGACTGTTTAGATTTTTCAGTTATCAGTATGTATAAACTGTTTATTCTTTTTTTTTTGTATTTTTTTTTTGTATTTTTTAATATTTATTTATTTTTTATTATTATTATTATTTATTTATTTTTTTTAAACCAACAGGTAGAACAGGTCAACAATAAAGGACAGCAGACGCCAAGAGTCCCAAATCAGCAGGGACAGCAAAGGCAACAGTCAAGGTCACTTTGATTGGCCAGCCAGTTGGAAGGCAAAAAAAGGCCACTAACGAAGTTCGGGCGTTGCTAAGGGGAATGGAGCAAGCTGAGCACTCAAAATGGCCACCCAGATGAATTTGAGGCGAGCTGAGCACTCAAAATGGCCGCCCAGGGAAAATCCAAAATGGCGGCCGCAGGCTCACCACGGCCGTTAGAAGTGCGGGCTGTCACTAAGAAGCTCCTCATGGCCCGTAGAAGTTTGGAGGATGCAGACGCCGCCCGAGGGACAGACACCTGCTCTGCTCACCACAAGCGGAGACTCCTGCAGCCGATTCCCAGCAAAGCGCCAAATTTGAAGTAAAGCCGGCCAGCGAAGCACTCAGGAGAAGAGCGACAATGAGGCGATGACGTCAGAGCCTGCAGGGCAAACCATGCGGAGGGCTCCGGAGCCGCCGCTACGAGCCCAGCAAGAAAAAAACTTGAAAATGGTGTGGGGGGTGCAGCGGCAGCCGCCAGCCCCTCACGCACACCGGCGGCTAAAAATACCAGAAGGGAGAACGCCCGAAGGTCGAAATCCCCAGCTGCGGGCTGCAGATGACAGGAAAGCCCGTGCGAGGGGCGAGGGGAAGGCTCCCGACTCAAACCCCTGTCTGGCAGTAGGAATAAGGGCTCAGCCGAAGAAAAAAGATTTTAAACAAAAATAAAGAAAAAACCTAACGCAATAGCTAAGAAAAACGCAATAATTTCACCACGAAAGGAGAAAAGCACCAGTCTGGAAGCGACTGAGTAAAAAGACTGATGCATCATGGGACAGCAGGGCGTGGCCACAGCACGAAGGGAGATATTCAAGAAAAATTACCCAGTCAGAGATAAGCGATGGGGAAAACAACCCCATATGTGGATTGCATGAGCAGTGAGCTGGAAAAAAATGACTCCAGGCATTGAAGTGCCAATAGGTAATATGTTTAAAGTTTTACCATTCAGAACCTTTTGAGCCTGACAAAGTTCATGTCCTAAAGACAAAACAAATCTACCATAATTTCAAGAGATAATCAAATACTTCAAATGAACCCCTAAACCTCAGGACCCAAAAGAGAATTATAGTCTTCTTCTATTAAGGAGGGCAAAATAATAATATTTGTGCAAAATATCCTGTTTGCATGGAGTATAGGTTCCAAGAATGCTAAATAGCATCTAAGTAAAGGTGACATGCATTCATTCATTTCCAAACCATAGTCCCCATTACCAGAAAACACCATTTCAAAATAACAAAATGGAAATCAAAGCTAACAATTAGGGGTCTCAACTAATTTTGAAACCAGAACTTGTAACCAGTGAAAAATATATTTGGATCTGGCAAAGATATCTTTGTTGGAAAAGTTATTTGTGTATGCTCTTTCATGTAATATCACGTCATATCATGCAATATAATATAATTTCACGTTAGTATGAAACTAGCAGAAAGATGTATACTTGAAACTATTTGGAGGCAGGGTGTTTTGAGTCTGCAGTGCTGAATACAGACGGCCTTAGCCAGTACTGCAATCATCTTTCCTGAAACTCATCACTTCATTCTTTATTGACTAGTTAAAAGCATTATTAAAATGGGGATGTGATATAGAAGAATGATTCTCCCCACACACTATTCTCTTAGCATAATTGGACTACATCCAGTCTGCTAACAAGTTAATGAAATAACCTGAGATTTTCTTTAGGAAGATGTGTGGATGTTTGAGGCAGGGGTAGATTCTACTTGCCTTTACTGCCGGTTCGCATCGTGCCCACGTGCGCGCACTTGCTTAACTCGTGCTCACGCTCGCTCTTCTGTGCATACGCAGAAGCTTCTGCGTATACACAGATCACTTATGATAACATCCAGGTCAGTGGGTGGAGCCTCCCACTGGTTTTACTACTGTTTCTATAGAACCGGTCCGAACTGGGGGCAATCCACTACTGGTTTGAGGGATAATATACATATAACAGAGTATCTTACAGATCCAGAGAAGAACCTGATCATTACATAAAAATATCCTTAGGTAAGTGATGTTGTGGCCCAAACTTTGCTAACCTTAAAGCATCCGAATTATTTTGAAGCTACCACAACATTTTATTAGGCATGCAAACAGTACACTGGCTCCCAACAAACCAACTTGTTGGCAACTTGTTGCAGCCCTGAGCAAAAGGAAAACCAGAGCTTATTTATCCTTAGGCCTACTACAATGCAACCCTTGACCTACTATACTGAAAAAAGCAAGACAAAGGAAAAAGCAAAAACAGTATAAATTACATGTTCTCACTGGAATGTTTTTGACAAACCCATTTGAGTGACCTTATTATTTATCCCTTCCTAGTAGGTCAGAGAATATAAATAACTTGGTTTACTAGGCCACTGGTCATTAACTGATTCATTTCCTTTTCGTCACTGAATGTCAGTTTAGCTTGTTCCAACTATTTTTAGAAGGGCTCTTTAAGTAGTTCACAGGTGGGGTACAGGTAGTGACATCTCAGATTTAGTAGTGAATGTAATTCACAAGTGTATGAATAGGTGGTACCTTTTATTACTATATTGTGTATATTTACTTACTTCAATTTATATAGCCACCCATTTCAAATATATGACTCTAGGTGGATAAATAATTTATTTAATAGTGGTGACCAAGGAATTATTGGGGAAGTAAGTGTAAGAAGATCCCAAAAGCTCTTACTAGTCCTGCTAAATACTTTTGCTCTCAGATTACATACATTAAATATATTTAGAACAAAAAAACAAGGGGAAAAATACTAACTATCTGTGCAGTTAAGAGACGTAACCTGGCTTCCTCAAACATTTCAGCAATTTGTTCAGGATCTCTCTCAAATGTAATATCTGCATTGCATTCTGGACATCTAAGTAATCTGACCAATTGATTAATTTCTTCTGCACTTAACTGCAGGAGGAAGAAAAGAACAGTAGCGTAACTAAAAACAATGATAATGATGTTAAATTATTCAATCAGGGGAGGATTGTAAATATTTTTTTTGATTTTATATTCTGTATTAATATCACTCTCTCCATCTAGTTCCTCCCTACTTCTTTCTCTCCACTTACAACTATACCCCTGGTGGCGAACCCATGGCACGCGTGTTGTGGCCCCGCCCTCTGAGCCTGTCCCATCGGAGGAAGAAAGCTCCGAGCATGAGGAAGAGGAGTCAGCCAGGCCTCCCTCTCCAGGCCCCTCCCCTCTGGCATTGTCTCAGGTGCTGGCCGAGGGAGAGGAGATCAGTAGGGAGACAGCTGGCTCGGATCAGAGTGACGAAGAAACATCATTCCTGGACGCACGCCTCCGAAGGCGTGATAAACGTTTGCAGCAGTTTAGGAGGCGTGCTAGGGATTAGAACTGAGTCACTGGACCACACCCCAGAGACTATATAATAGAGGGTAGTGGTCAGTGATCTTTGTGACGGACAAAAGTAAACCTTGGATAGTCACTAAAGCCTCGTCCGGAACTGCGGAGAGAAATATTATTTCTGCTTGGACTTTTTGCACGTTAAGTACCTTATCTTTCTGTTTGTGAAAATAAAGGCATTTGGCAGACGGTGTGTCTATCGCTGCCAAGTGGGAGATAAGACCTGGGTGCGTTCCAAAGTGTTTCCTTAACCCTCGGCTGGCTGTGTTTGTGTGTGTGTGGGTACGGGGACAGATCAACGCGTGCCAGAGGTGGCATGCAGAGCCCACTCTGTGGGCAAGTGCACCATCACCCCAGCACAGTATGCCATAGGGTGGGTGTCGGCAAGCCGTGGGCTCTTTTGTCCCTCCACTGCAGCACCCTCTCTGGTGATCCCACCACTGGCTGATCCCACCCCTCGCCTTCCCTCCTAGTCACCCCAAAGGAGTCTTTGAGGGCTGAACGCCAAGAGACATGATTTCCTCTGCCTTCTGCATTCCCACCCTGTGCTGAAGCAAACCAAACAGGCTGGGGTCTCCCTCCCTGCTAAGTGGCCTCACCGAGCCTGCATGCAAACTTCGCCGAGTGCAGCTCCAAATGTTCGGCTCACACATCCCTCCCGGCCAGCCCCAGCGTGGCGGCAGCAGTGGGGAAGGTGCACACCTTGCCTGCTCCACTCTCACTAGCCAGAGGTGGGGCTCTGCTCCACCTCTTCCCAGCTGAAGCACCACGTTTTGTTTGCTTGCTGGTCGCCTCCGAGGAGGGAGCTGTAGTAAGGCCACCAGGGCCACTACCAAGTGGGGGGGGAAGGTAGAGGGAAGGTAGTGGTATCTCCCTGAAAGGTTCCAGGTTGGAGTTGCCTTATTTTGCAACTGCAACGCTTGGCTTTGCCAACTCCTCCAATGTTTGGCTTTGCCAACTCCTCTAACACTTGGCTTTTGCCTGCCAGCCTCCACTCTCCCTCCACAGCCCAAGTGGTTGGATTTACATAACATGTGAAGCACAGATAGATAGATAGATAGATATAGATGGATGAATGGATAGATATATGAGAGACAGAGATAGAAAGAGAGAGAGGGAGGGAGGGAGAGAGAGAGAGGGAGGGAAAGAGAGAAAAAGAGAGGGATAGAGAGTTGGAGGGAAAGAGGGAGGGAAAGAAAGAGAAACAGAGGGGGAAGAGAAAAAGAGGGAGGGTGGAAAAGAGGGAGAGAGGGAAAGAGAGAGAGAGGGAAGAAAGAGAGAGGGCTGGGGGAAGAGAGAAGGAGGGAAAGAGAAATATTACAAAAGTTTTTCTTTTTCATTGTTGCTAAATGTAATATTTCAAATATTTTTATTTAACATTTGTATTACTTACTCTATAAGGATAATCTATTTTGATTGCTTTTTCTGCCATTGCCCAGTTTGCGTCAGCCAAAAATCGATCAAGTTTTAGCATTGCAAAAGTGTTGGCCTCCATTTTTCTAATACGTTGAATAGCATTAAACATTGCCATACGCTTTGGAAGAGTAATATTACAAAGCCCTGTAATAGGAGAAAAATAATTGGTTATTGTGAAATGTGTATGAAATATGTAAGCATCAATGATAGTCTATAAATTATAATCTATAAATAATCATGTGACTCCCACCACCAGGAAATTATTGAAGATCTGGTTGTTCTCTTAGGTCTTGGGGACAGGATGACTACAGAGCCAAGGTTTTGTTTTGGTTTCAATCTGCTTTGGTTTATTTTTGTATTTTGCTCTTCTAGGTGAATTGCATTTTTAATCCGTAGGATTTTTTAAATTGTAAATTGTTTGGCAGTTGGGTAGCCTATAAAATAAAATTTTAAAATAAAATAGCTCAATTTGAAAGAAACTTTATATTCAATTTTAAGAGAAGCATTGACTTCAATTGCTAACTCTATTTCCACCCATTAACCTCTGCCACATTTCCCACTTTTTTTCCTGTTTCTATCTTTGCCTTTACATTGCTTCTCAGTTCGTATCACTTACTCTCTATATTCAATGTCTTACTTCTTTTCTTGAAGTTTCCCTACAATTTCTCCCCGTTATGTACAATCTCTTTATTATCACCACTTACGCTTCCAAAAGGATTTTTTCCCTCCCCACCATGCTTTCTTTCAGTTTCTCCTGCTATTTTCTTAGCTCCCTGCCCTATTCTACTTCTTTCCTAAAATTTTCCTTCCTTTGGCACCATACTCTCCTCTTTGCTGACTTTGGCCAATTTGTGTGTCCTGTAAAGTAAGCTATTACTCCAACTACAAGTTATTTTAATACTCAATTTTAAATGTTAGTGAGTTTCAATTCACTTTTGTATCTGTTCAGAAGTTCAATGGGAGAAACCCAAAGTTAGTTTGTAGGGAATTGCTATCTTGTTATATTTCAAATAAATTAAACATATAAAGATGTATTGATATTTGGACTGTGAATTACAATTTAGAATATGAAGATATTACGTTACCATCAGTGGTGGGATTCTGCCGGTTCTAGGCGATTCGGCCGAACCGTTTGTTAAATTGCTGGCTTGCCCCGCCCCTCCGCACCACTGGGCAAGGGGTGGGCGAGCCAGCAATTTAACAAATGGTTCGGTGTTTTTTTTGTAATTTTATTGGTCTCGGAGCTGCCGCGGGGCTTCAAAGGGCCGCCCTACCGCTGATCAGTGTTAAAAGAAAACAAATGAGTAGACCGATGCCTGCAAAAATAAATGGGTAGACCCAGTGGTGGGATTCTACTTCGGAAGAACCAGTTGTTAAATAGTTAAGCCAGTGGTTGCCAAAGTGGGCGGTACCGCCCCCTGGGGCCATGCCTTAGGGGACAGTAAGAGGCAAGGGGGGCGGCAGGGGGGGCTAAGTGGCCCCACCCTTTGGCCTGTGCCTCGCAGCACTTACCTCCTTGCAAGCAAACAGCAAGAAAAAACAGCAGCTTCAGCATTGGTTAATTAGCACAAGTTGATTAGATCCGCCTCCCGATTCTCAGCTGATTTGCTCTCAGCTGTTTTGCCAGGGCTATGTTGCTATCTGCAAAGAGTGCTGGAGCAGATTTTTTTCCCCCTAGCTATGCTGAAAAAGCAAAACTGAAAGTAAAGCAGGGTCTTTGCTGCAACGTGACAAAATGAGGCAGAGAGAGATTTCTTTTTCCTCACCAAAAAAGGTAGGTGCAAAACTCCAAACAATGGGAAATTTGGGGCAAAAGAGGAGAGTTCAAGATTTTAAAACACAAAAGAAAAAAAGCTCTATTTAACTAGGGAATTGTAATAATTGAGATACTACTAATTGTATATTGTGTTGAAAGCAGAAATGGTTAAATTGTGGTTTGGAGGAATATATGGGGGAAATTATTTGGTTTATTATTATTGGTAAATATAATTAATTGATTTGTAAGAAATTGGATTGCATGGAAATAATTGGAATATTCATGTTCATATTAATTAATATACAAAAAAGATATAAAAAGATATAACTAATTGATTTATATTAAAATGTTGAATTTATATTAAACAACTGTAATATTACATAATTAACCAATGTGAGGATGGATATAAAAATAGATGACAATGGGAAGGTGTATAATATAGAATAGAAGGGAAAAATTGAATTTGATTAAGATTAGAGATGAGGATGAAGGGTAATATTGGTTTTTTTAAAAAACAGATGAGGAATAAATATGGCAAAAAGGAAATATAGAAATTGTAAATTTAATTGAAATGACTAAACACTGTTTAAATTTGTGAACCGGCCAAATACTCTGTTCAAAGAAAATACATTGTATGTTTGTATGTGTGTTTCAAATTATTGCTATTTATTCATATTTGTTCTCTTTTATTCTTTAAAAGTTTAACAATTCATTCTTTATCTTAATATCTTTATATTTGTTTGGGGTTGGCTTTCTTCCCTTTCATCTTTTTTATTGTACAGCAATCTTTCTCCTCAAACCTACCACCTCTCTCTTTTCTTTCCTTCTTACTTTCTCTCCCCCCCACCTCTTCTTCTCCTCCCTACTTCCTCTTTGTTGATTGGCGCAGGGAAAAGAAGACGCGACTCAGCAGAGGTCCTTTCAGCACTTTATTCATCTAATACGGAACTGCCAGCTGAGCTGCCGAGCCCTCTTTATATACAGCTCCGGCAAGCTAGCCGGCCAATGACATCCATTTAAATTTCCTGCCGGTGGATTAGCCAACCACCGGCGGATGCCCATATAAGGACACAACACTCTTCCTTTCTCCTTCTCCTCCTCTCTTCCTCCCTCTCTTACCCTCACTCCTACTCTAATTTCCCTTCCCTTCCTTCATCCTTCTCTATTGCTGTATCCTTTTATGCATATGGACTACCCAACTAAGCCACGCCCACAGAACCGGTTGTTAAAAAAATTGAATCCCACCACTGCGTACCATACATCATTTAAAGAATGTTTTGGATTTGACAGAATATAAAAATTGAATATGATTAAAATAGATATAATATAAATTTATAGCATCCTTATATGTGCATTCATATGTAGAAATGTGTTTGTGTATGCAGCTCCAGTTAAATTCTGTGTACATATGAAGTTAAATTCTTATCCAGATAATGTTATACTAACTTTATTAAAGGATTCCAATTCAAATTACTGGAAAGTAGATGCATTTTATATATAATTTTCTTATTTAATTGAATATTGACTAGATTGACAAGTTTATCAAATTAAATTTTCAGCAAATTTGCATTTGCAGAATATAATATGCCAGTATTCAATACATTAATAGCATAATCCCAGACATACTAACTAAGACATGTCCAACTGCATTCAGTAGGAAATATTTTCAGGAAAATGTACACAGTCTACCTGTTAGAAACTGAATAGAAAAACAAATATTTTTTAAAATGGTATGTTTAAGATGTCACCTAAGGTTACAATCAGCGTCTTCACTGTGGTTGAATTAATAATCAAGGTTAACAGTGATGCTGTTCCAGAATGCATTAATATCTGAAACACAAAAAGTTATTATAATTAGCAACCTCATAAAATGTTTATACATTTATGATACCACATCTTAAGGGAGCAAGGCAAAGTAGAAAGAATACTACATATATAGTACAATTTCACCTAATAAGCTGGCAAAACAAAATTAAACATAACCAACTATGGTAGTATAGTCCTGGATTCTGAATTTTGTTTTATCCCCATAAAAAAAGGAGCTGAAAAAGAAAAGGAGTTAATTTAGGTTCTCCACCTACCCCTTCACTGCCATTAATTGTTTACATCAATATTTTAACAAAAAACATTACAATCAACACTAATTTACTGTAAGAACTGAATTTGAAGAAGTAGAAAGGGAGTTGAGACTAGGATGTATTTGTCTCCAGATCTATTGTACTTGAAATTAGAATGAGAGAATTAGAAAATAATTGCAATAAAAGCTTTGGGTTTAAGCACTAAAATTCTAGGGAGAAACGCAATGACATAAAAATTAAACAAGATTGTATAATTATCCTTTTTTAATGCTGAACATCTTGCTCTTAACCAAATACCTAAATATTTCACTTTTTTTACGGTTTGAAGTCCCATTCTTTCCTCGAGTTCTCCTTTCTGTTTTTCTGTTAAATTTTAACTAACATTTTAGTTTTTGAATAAAAGGTATCTTCAAATTATTTGTTTAGAGATATTAACCAACAGTACTGTGAACTCCAAAGCAATCGATCCATCAGTTCTATAGCACAAGAGACCGATTACTATCTTGAGGCAATGATCTTGAAGCAGAACCTCATTAGTTTCATTCTAATTATATCTGAATATTAATATTCAGGAAAATAGTTAAAATACTGTTTTTCCCTGAACTTCCAGAATTTTATTTTATTATGTTTTGGATGAAATAGCTAGCACCTATAAGAAAATATTTGCTTGTTTGTTTGTTTATAAAATTTCTTAACCTCACATCTCCCTCAGAGATCATGCTTTGCCATTATTCCATCTTTATATTATAACTAAAATTGTTAACCCTCCTTATCATACATTGTTTGACTGGATCTTCTGTTTCAAATTTTAACAAAAGTGTATATATTTTAGCAATTATATGTCCATTTAAAGATGTGATTCTATTTCACTCAGACTTAGTCTTACAATGTTCAAAACCATAAATTTTGTCTACTTTAAACTTTTCTAAATATTGTAAATTTATTTTATTTTATTTTTTATTTTTATTTATTTTTATATGCCGCCCTTCTCTGGAGACTCAGGGCGGCTTACAATGCGTTAAACAATAGCCTTCTGTGAGAAAATAGGAATTATTCCTGTAAAAGCATAACCTGAGTTACGCCATTTTAAAATCATGTTAAGGTTTTGTTTTACCTTGTATAACCTGATTATATAATTTAGCTGACATTTAAGAACATGAGAAAAGAAGTGTGTAATTCCTGTGTTTTTTTAGAGGATGTTTGTTTTGCAGGAAATATGTTCTTGGGTCAACTTGCCCTCATTAATTAAAGGAAGTACGCCATTGATGTTTTTGAGGGGTATTTCTGTTGGGAATTGGGGAATTTCCAGGGTGGAATTATGTACTGCATATGTTATATAAGATGTTATGTAAGATCTGAAACTGATTCCCAAGGTACTCTATTGACGTGTATTCTGATATTCCTGAAGACTATAAAAACTCGTGTAAATTGTTTTATTTCCGTCTTTCTCTACTTTAGAGAGAAAGGCCCTTTGCAAAGAATAAACTTTGTTCCAGGATTATTTTGGTCTTTGTCTCTTTAAAACGATAATGGGATTTACCTGTCGACCACAATTGGCGCCCGAACAGGGACTGAAAACATTCTGTCTGGAATGGAATTCCCTGATACGTGCGCACAAACACTGATTTCAGTGAGATGGGGTTATTTCCTTTCCAGCCGGAATTGCTTTTCTATGAACCTTGAGACGGAGACCTGAATGCCTGGACAGGGAGAGGAACGTTCCTGAAGACTTCGGTGCACCAGGAGTGAGTATATGTTTTCTTTTTGGTGGTTTGGATTTGTGTATGTTTGTGTGTGGATGGCCTGTATGATTTGTGTATAATTAGTGTAATACAGGTTGGGGAAAGTATGGGGCCTTTACTAGGGAAAAGTGCTGCTGAGACTGAAATATTGAGTTTTGTATGGGAAGGAAGAAGAAGAGGAAGGTTGGGATCCTTTAGCTTATGCTACATGCCCACCTCCCCCTCCTTCGTATAATGGAAGTTGTGGGTGAAATTGATGTTGCTGCTGGGAGCAGAAAGGAAGAGACTTCAGCAGGGCAGTAATATAGGCAGCTGGAGAAGGAGTTGGGTGAATTGTTAGTAACTGTGAAACAGAATCCATCCACTTCTCCTCATGTTACATGTTCACAAACTAAAGGAATGTTTCCTTTAAGAGGAATGCCGAATGGTATTGCGGCTTTTGTGAATGAGTCTTTGACATCTTCTGATCTGGAAGATTATAAAAGAAATATGCCGTCTTTCTAGGCGGATCTGATCAAGTTGTCTGAGTCATTGGATTTATTCCTGAGAACCAATCTGTATACTTTTGCAGAGTTACAGTATATATATATTGGGTTATTTGTTCTCCCCTGAGGAGAGGTCACAAATTTGAAAGGCAGCTATGTTTTTTTGGGGGATTAAACCCAAGTGGGGGCTGTTCAGCCGTTGCTGCAGATGTTAAGTCTCCATTAGTTGATCCTGGTTGGAATAATAATAATTTAGCTGATCGGGAACAAATGGAGGGAGTTAAGACAGCTGTACCTCAAGGAAGAAACAAAAGTTTTTGGAGGTGGAACAGTTGTGGGAAGAAACACCGTCTGTGTTTCTGGAAAATATTAAGGACAATTTGAATAAGCACACTGGTCTTTCTCCTGAAACGCCGGCTTATGAGTCCTTAATGAAAATGAAATTTGTGACGAAATCATGGCCAGACATACAGAAGCTACTACTGATATTGCTGCTCTGTTGAAAGAAGCTCAAAAGGTCTATGTGAATAGGGATGAGGCCAAGACTAGAAGAGAAAAAGAAGGAAAGAAATGATGAATGATAGTGTCTGTGTTGAAACGGACAGGAGAGGGAAAGGAGTTAGGTAGAAGAGGAAAAGGGTTTGTGAAACTTTGGTTGTAATGTGGCGACAGTGTCCTGGAATTGGGAGAGGATTACTCCAGTGGAAAAAAGTCTAGTGTTGGTGGATTGGAAAGCTAAAAGTGAAGAATGTGCAATTGAGTTGTGGAAAGTGTATTATATGTTTGGATGTGATATTTGTTCTAGAAGTAGGTCTTAATCTGCTTGGGAGAGATGCATTGTCTCTTCTGGGATGTGAGCTTGGTATACAGATCTTTATTGTTCTTGGATGAGGCAGAAAACTCTGTAGGAATGTGGTAAGGAAGGTTTATTGTTCTTCTTACCTGAGGTTGAATGCGAATATTTTGTCTTTGATTAATGTGATGTGATGGTGATATGTGTATGCCGGCTAATTGAGTGACCTTCTTGGCTTAAGCCTGGAGCTGTGGAGGACAGGTGTGGTTAGGGCCCGAAATCAAGTTTTTGATTAAAAACCGCATTCTGAAGTTTTCCACTGCTTGAGGAATGGGCTACAAGATGTCAAGGATAAAAATGAAATGGGTATCTGAAGGGATGGAACCTTTCCAGGTTTTATTCCAGGTTTGCAAATGTTGTTAAATGGTATATGTGTGTGTAATGAGAGTTGTTTAGGCAATAGAGCTCATTGTCTTGTAAAAAAAATAATAATACTGAGAATGATAATAAAGCTCCTTGAAGTATTTATGCTGACTAGTTGGTAGGGAAAAGGCATGTGTGTGTTGGAATACACTAAAAGGTCTGATTGCAGAATAAATATGAGTGTGTGTGGTAAGCCCTTAAATGGGGGTGGTAAGGTGATCCTGATATTTGTGAATGCCTGTGCATTGAACCTGAGAAATCTTCTTTTGTATATTGAAATAGTGAGTGGCAAGAGTTTGTTGTTGTAGTTGTTGTTATGTTGTAATAGCAAGTGTTTGAATGAGCAAGTGAGAGATGAGAGAGATCCTATGGAGAAGTAGGATTAGGTAGAGGTATTTGCGATGTTAGTTGGAGACAGGAGTAGTATTTTTCTTCTCTATATTTCCCCGTCTTTTTGTTCTGAATAAGAGGGGGGAGGGAAGGTGCGGTTTGTTTTCCCTTTTACACATTTTTTTTCGTTGCTGAGTTTGTCTGAGAGAAAGGAGGGGCGAATGGGTGATTTGATCCTGCATTGTTTCTGACTGCATTGGCAGCTATGCAGATGTATTTCCTGTTCTGCTTTAGAGAAGTAACATTGAAAGTTTGAAAAGTTTTTGGGAGTAGAGATCCGGAGTACCTCTATTAGGTGATTTTCTTTTGCTTTTTGAAGTTTTTTTATTAACTTCTTTTATGTTTTTGTGTCTGAGTATTTTGAATGCTGAGAAGGAGATTTTTAGATACTGGATAGTCTGGGGAATAGTTGACTATGTTATTTAGCTTAGTGTTGTCTAGGTAAAGGATGTTCCCTTGAGGGAAGAATTACTGGTAGAAGGTAAAGATGACTTTTGGTCTGGTTAGCTAGAAAGTTACTTGTAAGTTAGTCTGTATAGACTTGTGAATTTAGATTAAGCTTTGTATTTCTTTGAAGCTTGTGGAAATAGTTTAGCTAATTGTGATAGAAGTGGGGAGAGTTGAGTATTTATTGAGACTTTATTGATTTATTGATAGATAATTCTAAACTGAGTTGTTTGGAAGAAAGGTTGAAGAGTTGAAGAAAGTAATAATGTAGTGTTGCTCCAGTGTTATGTTTGCCTAGTTTAAGGAGAAAATTTCCACTTGTCTGTAGTAATGGAAGATGGTATAGCCAAAGGAGTGTTGGTTCGCATGTGGACTGGGAACTAAAAAGGTGGTGCACAAATGCTAGGTTTTTAAAATTGTCTCAAGAGAGTTTGGTTCTCTTGACCAATAGGAGAGAGAGATGGGAAATTGTGTGGTTATGAATAAATGAATTGAGAATGGGATGAGACTGGATGAGATGCAGTTGTGAATGGAGACACTATTGAGATATTGGAAGCGGGAAAGTTACCGTTTGAATGGTCAGTGCAGACATGTGAGGTTTTTGCTTTATTGTAAGCATTGCACATATTAATTAATGAGGTAGGGAATATTTATGCTGATTTAAACTATGCTTATGGTATCTTACATACTTTTGGGATAATCTGGATTGAAAGGGGGTTGATATTTAGTAAAAGGAATTGCGATAGGTGGAACTTATCACAGCTGTTTTAAAGGCAGCTGAGGATCCTTCTAAACTTGATATTATATAAATAGTGGATGAAGGGGTGTGTAAGTGAATGGGAAATGGATTAATAAGAATGGAGTGCAAATTTTTACTAAAGTTGTGATGTGGAATGTGATTGAATGAGTGCATGAGGGAACCTATTGGGGAACGCAAGCACTTATTGATTTTATTAAATGTTTATGCTAAGTTCTATAGGGTGTTGTGAATGTGCTAATCAGATAAGTAAATCTATGTTATAAAAATTAATGTTAGAGTTTCAACTACTTTGAATGGGGTGTTTGCCTTTAGCACTATTAAGAATAGGAATTAGTCCTAGGAAAGATCTGGGGATATCTATGTATGAAATGATGTTTGGATTGCCATATGTGGGGAACGTTGGAATGCCTAGGATAGAATTGAAGGATGTTTTTTCTGAAAAATATATACAGGGACTGTCCCAGTGTTTTTCTCATTTAAGGTAAAAAGGACAGAATCCACCGCTTGATTTCCAAATCCATGAATATAAAAGTGGAGACTGGGTCCAATAAAAGCCATTACTAAGAAGTTGCAGCTGGTGTGGAAAGGACCGTTCCAAGTTTTGCTGACTACTGAATCGGCTGTAAGGACTAAGGAACAAGGTTGGGTATGCTATTCCAGAGTCAAGGGACTGGTGGTTTTGCATTATGGAAGGACAGTTGCTACGGAACCTGCAAACCCTTTTAAATTGACTTTTTGATGACAAACCTTAGACGATTGGGGACCAATGGATGGAAGAAGAGTTTTAAGAAGAATTTTGTATTTGGCTAGGAGTGGTAATAATTCTTGTTGTGTTTTTGATTGTATTGAGGAAAGATATTATTGATTGGTGTAAATCTATGTTTTGGTATCCAGTGGATGTAAGTTCTCCTTGATTGATTGATGTATTGGAGGTAAGATAATAATCTTTTATCTCTTTGGACAATATGTTGGGGGGAACTAGTTCACTAGGAATAATGGGGTTTTTTTTGTGGTAGTGTTTGTTATTCTACAGGTGTGGATAGGAATGGGGATTTTGGCTGTGTTGCCTAGTTATCCTATAACATGGTAGCAGCTATGTTTCCATACTGAATTCGAGCACCGTTATTCTTTTATAGAAACACCACTAACCCTAATAGACACCACTGAGGAAGCTGAGAAATGTATTAAGTCATCCTTTGAAGATGGTGTGTGCTAAGTGCAAACGTACATATGAGATAGTTCCTCAATACATTGGCCTTACAAATAGAATGGAATTTTTATATAAGCAATGCACTGAGCTATTTGGTAATTATGCACCTTCATACAAGAAGTTTTGAATTTTGGAGGAAGGGTTACATTTTCTATGTCTAAGGATACAAGTTCCTTACAAGTTAATGTTTTTATGTGGTAACATGGCATTGACCAAATTACCTATTGTATGGATAGGAGTTTCTATACTGTTACAGGATGTTCATAATTTACAGGAATAAAAGATAATGAAGAGGAGAATTGGGGATTGTGAGAAAATAGGAATTATTCCTGTAAAAGCATAACCTGAGTTACGCCATTTTAAAATCATGTTAAGGTTTTGTTTTACCTTGTATAACCTGATTATATAATTTAGCTGACATTTAAGAACATGAGAAAAGAAGTGTGTAATTCCTGTGTTTTTTTAGAGGATGTTTGTTTTGCAGGAAATATGTTCTTGGGTCAACTTGCCCTCATTAATTAAAGGAAGTACGCCATTGATGTTTTTGAGGGGTATTTCTGTTGGGAATTGGGGAATTTCCAGGGTGGAATTATGTACTGCATATGTTATATAAGATGTTATGTAAGATCTGAAACTGATTCCCAAGGTACTCTATTGACGTGTATTCTGATATTCCTGAAGACTATAAAAACTCGTGTAAATTGTTTTATTTCCGTCTTTCTCTACTTTAGAGAGAAAGGCCCTTTGCAAAGAATAAACTTTGTTCCAGGATTATTTTGGTCTTTGTCTCTTTAAAACGATAATGGGATTTACCTGTCGACCACACCTTCATACTTTTGTATATTTTATACAAAGTCAGCTTATTGCCCCCACAAACCGGGTCCTCATTTTACCCACCTTAGAAAGGATGGAAGGCTGAGTCGACCTTGAGTCTGGTGAGAATTGAACTCGCAGTAATTGCAGGCAGCAGGATGTTAAATGCTGCCTTAGTAGGAGGCATTAGCCTCCTATGCCACTCAGGCTCCTAAATATGTAAATATGACAACCATTGACATATCCCTCTGCCATTAGTTCCTCTCTTGATTTTATTTTTCATTTCTCTTGACAAAATTATAGTATATTGTAGGAAGCTCCTCTCTCCTAGAGCAGTGGTCCCCAACCTTTTTATCGCCGCGGACCAATCAGCCTTTGATAATTTTACCGTGGCCCGCTGAGCGCGCGCAGGGGTGGGGGCTTTGGGCCACACGTGCGTACCTGCGCGGGGCTCTCTTCCCTGGAGCCTTTGCGCACGGCCCAGGAGCTTTTGCGCACGGCCCAGGAGCTTTTGCGCACGGCCCAGGAGCCTTTGCGCTGCAGCGTTCATGTCCCCCGGCCGCTGCGCGGCCCGGTGCCAGGTACTCCACGGCCCGGCACCGGTCCGCGGACCGGGGGTTGGGGACCACTGTCCTAGAGAATGAAATATTTTGGAGAATATTAAAAGAGGCAGAATATTATATTTCCCTAAAGGAGAAATGGAGAAAAATCTTAACAAAGGCAGAAAGCAGTCCTAACAGCCTCCAGCAGATGCCTCAAGTCTTTAGAGATGGATATTTTGTGCCCATTAAGAAATCTGGACTAATCTATTCATAAACAAAACAGCTTCAGCTCCAGTTGATGGGATTAAGAAGGACAGGACATGACCTTTAGGACATAATAGGATTAACCCACCATCAATCAAATAATAAAAGCACACAAAGCAAACCTCAAAATTACGAAGTACTGTAAATTGTATAAAAATCCTTGCACTCATCAAGCTAATTTGTCAGCTGTTCCAGAACAGCATGCTGTTGTTGGTCCGGCTCATCAATAAACTTTCTTTCTTAACCCTCTTATTCCCGGCTTGGAACTCCACCTGATTTTTCTTCCCACAATATCATTATAAGTTAGCCATGTGTTTTTTGCCTATTACTTCTTGCCTACAAAATGTATCTTGTGCAGAAAGTAACAAAGGTGTTTTTGGGTAAAACCTGGATTTATATAAATTCAATATTCTCAATACAGTACATCTAACATAATGATTTTTGAAATCCACATTAACCTTGATTTTATTATAACACAAATATCCATGCCACTTAAATCTCAGATCATGTCCTTCTAACTCCAAAAGCTTTTTATTTCTCAACAGTTCCCATTCTTTCATCCAAACCAAATAGCAAGCTGCAGAATTAAATTTCAAACAACTGAATTTTTTTGTATTATATGGTATTAAGCCACTAGAATCAGTAGGCTGAGTAACATAAGAGAGTCACCTTGACTGAGATGGTGGCATACAAATTTGATAAATAAATAAAAATAAATGTCTGTGTACATCAGTAATCAAAACAATTAGGTGTTGGTAATCACCTTTAAAGCCCTTCATGGCATGGGTCCAGGTTACTTAAGGGACTGTCTCATCCCACTTACGTCTTCTCTGGAGGGCATTCCCTGCCATTATGTCTACCCTGTGGAGCATCTTGCTCCCCAAAGTGAGATCTGCTCTAACCCTCCTGTCATTCCACAAGAGCCTAGAGACCTGGTTCTGCCAGTTGGCTTGGGGCTCCAAAGGAAGGCCTTCATGTTGGGGGTGATTGATAAATTAATATCTAATCCCACCTCTTCATTCTACTCCCTCCCCCCATCTTTTAGCTATTGTATTTTGTATTATTATATTTCTGTAGTATTTTATTTACATAGTTTAACTTTTTAATATTGTAATTTACCCAGAGTTACCATGTGGTAAGATGGGTGACTAATAAAATTGATAAATAAAATAAAAAATAAGATACTCTTTGATCATGTTAACATCCCTTTAACACAAAATAATTTACAAATAATCCTTAATTTACAATCATTTGTTTAGTGACTGCTCAAAATTTGGCCTGGAAAATTTGTTGTTAAGCAAATAGTGATTACACACTATTTTATTAACTTTTTGCTGTGATCATTAAGTGAATCATCACAGTTGTTAAGTGAGTCATCACATGATTGTGACTTGAGACTTTCCTTGCCCACTTCCCCATTGACTTTGCTTGTTGGAAGCTAGCTGGAAAGGTCACAAATGATATTCACATGGCCGGAGGACACTGCACATACCATAAATACATGATGGTTGCCAAGTGCCTGAATCACAATTACAACCACAGGAATGCTGCAATAGTCATAAGTTCAAATTGTCACTAAATGAATAGTCATAAATCAAGAGCTACCTTTATACCTATTTTATATTTTTAATATAAATTAAATCTCTCATTTTTTACAAGTCAAACTGAACTATATTTTTATTACAATGTCCAATATGCTGGTATGCCTTCACTTCAAGGCTTTAAAAAGCAGATCCAGAGGACATTTTGCTAAAAAGATTTGCATAGATTTAATTTCTAATATAAATTTATCAGAAATGTTTATTTTTCAAGATACTAATTAATTTTTACCTGATTCTTAATGCTAGCCTCAGCTGGAGTCTCACTCTCTGTCTGGCTAATTTGAAGAGCCATGTTCAAAGTAAAAGTGCCTCTCATTCCACTCCAAACAATAATAGCTCCCCAACGCCAATTAAATCCATAGCCGAGTCGATTCAAAAAAGGACTCAATGTCAAAATAACTAAAAACCTAAGTAAATAAAATATAAAAATTAGCAAAATTATATTTAAAATATTAGTGAAATTTTATATCATAATCAAAAATTAAAATAATTTATTAAACAAATAATTCATCGTTATCATCTATAAGATAAAAGACTGCATTTATCAACCAATATAAAAGTTCGTTATTCAACAAAAATATATCATGTTATTGTTTCTTTCATATAAACACTGTCTTTCTCTAGAAACCCTAAACAACATACATGGGAGTTTTCCCTTATTTTATATGCATAATCCTGTGAAGTTTATTAATCTGAGAAAAAATAATTGGCAGAATTAGAGAAAAAGTTATGCAGTGAACTCCACTATAAATGAATACTTAGTTGTGTATCTAATGGGAAGACCCTGAGTTTCTCTACCTCAAATTAAACAATTTAACTATTATGCTACACTGGATTTCCAATGTATTATTCAAATACTCTCTATATAACTTTTTTCCAAAACAGAGCAGGTGTTACAAAATCTTAATACTCCCATGTTGATTAAGATCATTATGATTAGTTTTAAGTTATATTGTAATTTACTGAGTTCTAACACAGTTTACAATGTCCAGACCAAGGATGACTCTGACTGGCAGGGTTTTTTTTAAGTGTACACACACACACACACACACACACACACACACACACACACACACAGTCAAAAATGTGAAAGTTTTGGAGTATTCCAGAAAGCTTTTCCCCTCATGGGCATGGCATATGCAGCCCCTAAAACACTGGCATAATTCATTTCAACCATTATGAAAGAAGAAGGGAAATACTTCCTACATTCAACAGCAAAAATTTAATGGAAAACAGTTCTTCTATAGCTTGATTACAATGCAACTCATTAAGAAATAATGAGAATAAGATATATACATTCATGTTCAATGACAGAGGTATTACAGAGTTATTCAACCAAACAGAGCACTTTACACCAATGCTAAAATAAATTACAATGCATGGATCAAAGATTTTTGACAGCTTGTTTATCACATTTATATGCCACTCATCTCACGGTTCAAAGTGACAGTAACTGTAGCACTAAGAATTTTAATATTCTGTGCGTGTGCGTGCGTGTGCGTACGTGCGTGCGTACGTGCATGCATGCATGCTTGACTGTGGCTTACTTCCAGCTAAATGTTTAGAAGACAGCAATTTAAGAATATCACTTAACTGATATAAGCTGATAGGCAATGTTAGTCAATTTCCACAAAAGTAAAAAAGTATTTACCTTACAAGATTCAGTGAAAGATAGACTGTTACAATGTAAAAAAAAGCACGAGAATTTATATTTGGAAATGTTTTTTGAGCTATCACAATTCCTATTATAAGATATATATTAATGTGAGCCAAAAATGTCAGCATGGCCCAAAACCTGTTTAAGAAAAAGCAGATTAAGAGAGACATTAAAACATGCCAATGAGAAAACAAATATAGCAATTATTTATCATTTACCGGTATAACATAAGCTAAATTATATTCCTCACTATTTTACAAACGTAAATCTATCATAAACATTTCTATTTTATACATAATAAAATGCATTTTATTATATCACTGTATTGTTTAGTTAGTAATAAATGTTAACCCACTTGAGATTATATTTTAAACTGGAAATATTTTTTAAAAATATTTTTAAAAAAGGAAACCAAGCCATCAAAGAATACGGTGACTGGACACTATCAAACCTGACACCAGCCAGAGCATAGAAAAGCTCGAAGAAATAGGGCAAGATCAGAAGATGTGGAAAGAGCTGGCCATTGAATCATCAAGAGTCAAACTCAACTGAATAGATAACATCATCATCATTTTTAAAAAGTAAAATTAGATGAGCAAAATTTAACCAATTTCAATATGTTTTTATTTAGGCTATGTAGACAATCATTGACACTACCAATTCAATCATTTTAATATCATTTCAAGATTTCAAAACGTATTAACTAATGTGATAAGGGGATTATTTATTGATATTTTTATCCCACTTTTATAATTGTTTATAAATAGCTCAAGGTGGACCCAGATCAACAGCCCTGTAAGGTGGGTTGGGCTGAGATAGAGTAACTGACTCAAAATCACCCAGCCAGTTTTTCATGCCTAAAGTGGGACTAGAACTGGTTTCCCGGTTCCTAGGCCAGCACCTTAACTACTAGACCAAACTTAATATAAGAGTATAAATTGTTCCTTTCCTCTCTGAAATTAAATCAAAACACATTTATAATTCCATACCACTTCAATCAGGGGTAGGTTCTAAATTTTTTTACTACCGGCTCTGTGGGCGTGGCTTATTTTGTGGGCATGGCTTGATGGTCATGTGACAGTGGGTATGGCTTGATGGTCATGTGATTGGGTAAATGTGGCCAACTCAATGTCACTCATGTCAAGGGGTGCCTTGCCTGTTCCCTCCCCTCCCAGGCATTCCTTGTCACACCCAGCCTCAACATATCTATAGTTCCGTAAAAATGTTGTTCACCTTTTTTCAACTTTATTATCTACATACTATTAAATGCATTTTCATGGACCACTGAAAGGAGGAAATGGCTCACATGCTTTGCCCAAGAATGTGATAGGCAACAGGCTTTTAAGGGGCTGCCAGAAAGAGGGGGGGAGGCAATGTATTTTCCAAAACACCAGAAAGCAAAACAAGAAGCAATGGATGGAAACTGAACAAAGAGAGAAGCAACCTAAAACTAAGGACAAAACTTCCTGACAGTGTGAACCAATAAAGGTGCAGAAATATTTCAGCCATAATTTCACATATAAAATAGCCATTCGTGTAATACAACCTGCATATTGTTCAGAACAATCGTTAGTATTATGGCTGATGTTTGACAGCAAGCCTAAAAGTCAAAGATTACAAGACTGCTTCTTTCTCTGTATGTATACAAAACATCACATACCAGGAGTAGCATATTAAGATGGACTTATGTAGTGGTGGGTTTCAACATTTTTTACTACTGGTTCTGTGGGTGTGGCTTGGTGGGCATGACAGGGGAAGGATACTGCAAAATCCCCATTCCCTCCCCACCCCACTAGCCTGCCCTGGGAAGGAATCAAACTCTCCCCTCTTCATTTCCCCAAATAAAATATTACTCATAAGAAAAGGCTCCCAGAAAAGCAAGGAAAAATCAAGCTGCTAACAAGGAACCTGCCTGATACTCATTCCACATTCCTGCCAGCTGCATAAAGGAAACTTTGTAAGAAGAAAACAGCTACAGGTGCTTAGAGATAATAGAAAGTGCAAGCCAGAAGTTCAGCTCCATTTACAAGCAGGCAGAAAACTCATTCAAGACAGGATATTTCACAATGGAAATCACCCAAACCTTTTTAGAAACACAAAGCCCATGTTGCACAAACCCCAAAACTTCAAAAACATAGAACCATACAAGAATCCCTCCTCTTATCCAATTTGTTGTTCAGCTGCCGAGAAACAAACTGCTGAATGTCACTTCTGCAAGCAAAAATCTCCTTCCAGCAGCTGCTTCTTGGCTTGTCAATTTAAAGCAACGGTGTTTTTTTTCCCCCCTTCTTCTTTGCCAAGTGATCTCCTGGCTGAGAAGCGAGTCCTGATTTTTTCCTTCTAGCCGATCAGTTGGGAGGCTTCTTGGCTTCTCAATTTAAAGCGACGGTGTCTTGTTTTTTTTCTTCTCGTCTTTGTCAGGTGAGCCCTGATTTTTTCCTTCTAGCCGATCAGCTGGGAGTTGGGAGGCAGCAAATAGACTGGGGGCAGGGCCAGGCAGAGTTGGTATTTACCGGTTCTCCAAACTACTCAAAATTTCCATTACCGGTTCATAAGAACCGGGGAGAACCGGTAGCAACTCACCACTGACATCAATACAGAAATGATGGCCACATAACACAATATTTGAAATATTTTCTGTTCATTTCAGTTCTTGAGAAAACTATAGATTTTATAATATGGGGGCTTATAAAGAAACAGATTGCTTACCTGTAACTTTGTCTTCTCTCAGTGATTGTATTTATATATAAGTCTCTGCATCTGCACAGAGTAAACTTTGAAATATTCTACAACTGATTTTTTTTAGGAAGCCTCATATTTATCCTGTGATACTTGTTCTTGGGCACTAACACTGCATTTTCATTTTCTTCATTAATAGCAATGTTTCAGAATACAGTGGCTATGTACCTACATTAGGGTTTAGCAAACTACATCCTGCAGGCCAAGTTGGCCCATCACCATTTATATGGCTCATGAGCTAAGAATGGATAGGCTGGTTGTTGGCAGATTGCCATGTCCAAGCTTCAGGCAAGATCCCAGGATGAGAGATGGGGGCAAAGCCTGGGTAACCTGTGCAATAGGCTATCAGTGACCTCCCTGCTAGAGGATTGGTCTTTGATGTACCAGCTATGACTGTGGAAGCAGAGGAAGGGTGGAATCTGGTCCCAAAAAAGTGTCCTGACCTTCAATCCAAATAAAGTCACCAGAGTTGGGTGAATGCACAGATGATTAGCCAATAAACCAGAGTTATAAATAAACAACATATCCCTCACTGAAATCACTGTATGTCACAAACATGCATGATTACGAAGTTATACTTACTGATGATATGGCAGATTCATCATAACAAGAGATAGAACCACAGCACAGCTAAATGCAATGTCTGCACAGACTCCAAAAATGTTAGGGGACTGAAGGCTAATTCCAGGATCCAGAATATTTGTTAATATATGATTTATACCATTTGCTCCTCTTATAGGCCAGGTCCTAGTCTTCCATATGTCAATACCGATTTGGACCATAGATATTAACTTCTGCTACCATGATCACAGAAAATTGGAGCAGGATGGCTAATGAGAATTCAATGGTCTACCCATAAACCCAATACAGGATTTTCAAACATTCAAAAACTAGAGGGAAAAATAATATTTTTTGTGAAACTTTTTTCATCAACTATAAGAGAGTAAGCACGTAAGCAAACTGGAGAGGCAGAACTGGGTGTGGTCAGCTAGATTATTGGATCTGCCACAAGAATAGCTGTACATATCAACTCAGTAATGAGAGATTATCAGAAGACTGTGTAGAATTATTGCCAGATACTAAGCAAAATGATTGAAGTCTATGAATCCACTGATGTCAAATCCAATTCATCATCATCTCTGGGTGAGGATAGATTAGTCAAGTGAATTTGTATCTCAGGGAAGAAGAAAGAATTTATAAACCCTTCAAAACAAAACAGACAGTTGACTAGCAACAAGGATGATTTCAGGTGCAGTTAATATGGTCTCCAATGTAAAGTCTAGATTGTTATAAGTGACATAATGAGGGTAACAAGGACTTGTACATAGCAGAAATAAGTGAAAGTACTGCTATAGTGGGCTTATTAAACCATTAAAGAAAAATTTAGAAGAACTAAAGAAATACAACTTTTTTTTTACAAATGAACAAGAAACATCCAAGAAAGGATTCAGTCACCTATGCTGGCAGAAGTCCACTTCTATCATAAGGAATTTATTATACTTAGCAGCTTGGACAGATATATATTGGAACTATAAAACTTAGTATTAATTCATCTAAAAGAACATGAAAAATATTGTCGGCTAGAAAAGTTTGAAAAATCCACAGTAGTTGAACACTTATGGCTACATAATGGGCACAAAATTCAGTTTAAAGACACATGACTACTACCAATCATGTCAAATTATCATGCACAGTTCCACAGGGAAACTATTGAGATTTATAAACACGGTAACTTTTACAAGAAGAAGACAGTCTTAAGGTTAACAAAGCCTGATTCCAACTTTACATCACACCAAAATAAAAAAGCCCTTAATTGACACTTAAAATCTTCAGCAATCTCACCTGACAAATAATAAACAACAATGTATTTCAAAGACCAATCAAAAAATTTGCTCCTCTGGAACTTCTTCAAATTGGACCAAGTATAATTTCATCCGGATGAAGAATCAGCTAGCTTTCCAGAATTCCAATGGCATGGTCCAATTAAAAATTAGTTCATTTGCAAATACAAAAACTCAAATCAATTCCTGCTCAGTAGTCTGTGAGCTCCCAAGAAGTGTACTACAGAGCAGACCAATTTCATCTCTGAAGTTGCCAATCACAGTTGCTAGTGAAACCTCTAGATACCAAATAATTACAATGCAGCCTATTAGTCTGGAAATTCATCACCACTGAAGATCATTCTTTACTAGGAAGCATTCTAATTACGATTGTGGCAGTATTTCAACTTCCTCTACTTTCAGACCACTCACCTAGCATCTAGGTAAAAAGACCAGATTACAGCTGATGTTGCATGGCCGATATCAGGAAAAGAGTACACTGAGATCGCCCTATGATTTTCGTTGGAGCATGCTATCCAAACTGAGTAATTCAAAACAGCCTCAAGATTTATACCTCCACCATTGTGCCTGAGACCACTTCAATCAGCTTGGCCACAGCAGTCAATGAGCAGCAGTTTAGATGGCATACAAATAATTTTCTTCTGTCTCTCTGACTTCTCACTCAAGCCCATTTTCATGAGATTTCTTGTGAGCAAAACATAAATTCTATAGACTGAAACTATAATAATTTTAGTTTATCAATATTCATATTTACCATTTCTTTTATAAAAACCTGGTATACAATTACAACTATAAATAAAGAATT
Organism: Pituophis catenifer annectens; assembly: GCF_029215685.1. Taxonomy (NCBI): domain Eukaryota; kingdom Metazoa; phylum Chordata; class Lepidosauria; order Squamata; family Colubridae; genus Pituophis; species Pituophis catenifer. The sequence continues at coordinate 242,277,371 of NW_027256881.1, read as the reverse complement.
TGCAAAATGGAAATTCATTCTACCATTCTACAGCCATTTTAATGGCACTAATTTATATTATATTATATGTAAATGAGAGAAAGTAAATATTTACTTAAGGTAAAGAGATAAACTCTTACTTGTAAAGAAAAATATCCATTCCTGGACTAAAGGATACCGAATCTAAAAGAAGGCCCAGAATAGCAAGAGCTATAACTCCAGACATGCCAAGCCATTCAGCTGAAGATAGAAAGGGGAAAAAAGTCATTATTATACAAAAGTAAGCAAGTCTACTTTAAAATTAAGCATTTGATAAAGATTATATCGTGAACTTACCAATAAAAAAAATTATGTATGCCATGGAGAAGCTTAAAACTACTTCAATTATTCCATCATTGAAAATATGTTGCAACCAATAAAGAACTAGCCTTGAACTCAAAAATCCAAATGCAGCACTTGCAAAAAATTTTAAAAACAGTTTTATAAAAATCTCTTGAACTATAAAAGGAAAAAATAATTACAATTTGATTGTTTTTATTAAATTACTTTTAATATTGCATATCTAACTATCATAATTTTAACAATCCCATTTTATATCATATACTGCCTAGATTAAAGTTATATTCTTGCCTTAGTCAAATCAAAGTAATACTATTTAAAACAATATAAAGTCTTACAGTGAAACAAAATTATAGACTTAAACTCATTGATTCAAATGGGACTAAAACATGACTAGCATAGAATGTAAATGTAATTGGATATTGGAACCATAGAATTGGAACCATTCTACCAGTAATGATTTTACTCCGAGGACAATATGCATACAGTAATCTAAAATATGTGGGCACATTTTAGTAGGCAACAAAATATATAAATCTTTGAATAGCTTTAGGAGTGTATCATTCAATTGTGACTCTCTTAAAGAAATTACAGCAACGCTTATCATTCAAGACAATTATGTCTAATACCTATTTTAAAAGTGCATGAAGATGCACTTCTCCAGTTAAATTTGGTGAACAATCTGAGGATGTACTGGACTCACTGGGAATTTTTTGGCATATCTCACTATGTGCATGTAACATTGTTGCTCCATGAGCTGAACTGGCTCAGTAGGCTTCCAGATATAATTCAAGATACTGATTATTGCTTACAAAGACCTCCATGGCACATCACCAGGCTACTTGTGCAACCATCTTTCTCCTATTATTTCTGCCTACCCCACCAGATCTGGTAAAGAGAATATGTTTTGGGTTTCCTCTATTAAAGAATGTCATGGTATGGGACCAGTCATGCTTTCTCAATAGTAGTACCTGATCAGGTGGACCAGGCAGCATCATTCCCAACATATGAATGGCCTCAACCCTGTTAGCCTTTCACGAGGCACTGAAGACCTGGCCATTTCTGGAGATTTTGCCAGGAGGCAGATGAGTTTTCTTTCTATTGATGGTAAGTGGGATTAACAGTGCATTCTTGGGTACCAGAGGAGTATGTTTGGGGTTTGTTTGTTTTAATCTTGTGAACCATCAAGAGTCACTTGTCTGGGATTGGTAGCTATATACATATAATATAAATAAACAAACTAATTTTTCTTCCAGGTCTTCCATTACGGTGGATGAGGCCTCCTCAGTGGATGAATTTCTGTAAATGTTGTATTGAATTGTCAGATGCTGTCTTGTTATCTACATGACACTGCCTTTAGTTTTTTTTTTTTTTTCTTTTTCTTTTTTGAGGTGCTCAGACCCATTTTGAAGTCAGGCAACATCTAAATCCAATAAAATGAAATGCCCATTTCACAATCCATAGTTTCTGCAAACTACATATAACTAAGATTTTATAGAGCAGTGGTCTCCAACTGTTTTGGTTCCACGGACCGGTGGTGCTGGGAGGTGGCTTTGGCGATTTCAGTAGCAGGGGAATGGTTTCACACACACAATCTAAATCTTATGAATGCTCAAATGAAGCTTTGTCCATTCACCCACCCTTCAGCAGCCCAGTTCCCAATGGACCACAACCCAGTAATGAGCCATGGCCCAGGGGTTGGGGACCCCTGCTATACAGCAATTATTTCTCATAGTGTACAAATAGAGTGAAATAATAAAGTAATTATCATTACTCACTGTATTAGGCAGCATGACAACAATGATTAATACATACCAGTACTAAATATTGTAATTCGAATGGCCTTGCAAACATATAATTAAAAATTATCTGTTGAGAATCACGGTATTACTATATATTATTCTATGCAAGAAAAAGTTACATAAAAATAGACACATACCTACTTCCTGGTGGCTCTGATTTATAAGGTCCTTATACAATTCAAAAACAATTACTGTAGTTGCATCATTAAACAAAGATTCACCTTTAATTAAGTTGATAACTATTTTTGAAAGGCCTAAGAAAAAAATATGAAAATTAATGTAATCTAGTCATGTATTTATTTAAGAAAATTTATATGACTGCCCAACTCACTCTCAGTGACTCTGGGCAGTTTACAAAAATAAAAGCCAAATAAAAATACAATAAAAAAGCCATAACTCCCCCCCTCAAAAGACAACTATTTAAGTGAATTAAGATTCACTTTTATTGTTAACAAGTAAAGAAATCTAATGGGAGGGGGCATTACCACACTTAATTTTTTATCTAAAAAGCAATGATGAAATAACAGCATCATGAGTTTCTCGATATAAATCCCATTACCAGTTTACATTATGCATGCTCATAATGTCTCAAAGTTAATTGCTGTGATTGACCATGCTCAGAATGAGGTGAAATTGGCAAAGGATGCTAGACTTCTTCAATTATATTCAAAGTAAAACAATCATTATGTCAGGGTTCCAAGTAACACCCCCAATGAAAGAAGACCCCAAAGCTAGAAGTTCCTCAAAGTTCCATTTTAATAGAGATGTCATATTGGCACATCTGGGAAAACCCGAATCTGAAAGCTTCCAGGTTTTCCCCACCCAAAAGAAAGCCCTGCACCCACATGTCCATCACATGGTCCATTCAATGCACCCTCCCAACTGGAGATGTCTCCCAGTCACGCCATTCCAGGTGCAGGCAGAATGTCCTTGACTCTTAGAGAAAAGAATGTTATTATGGCTAGATATCTCCACAACTCCATACAATCCCCCCTCCCAGTTTCCCACAGCACTAAGTGTGGCAGCCCTGAAGATCCAAAGTAAAAGAGGGCTGATTGATGAGGTAGGGGATAATCAGGACTGAGAGGTCATAGGGAAGATAATGTTGTGACTCCGACCCCCGAGCCCATCTTATCAGAGGGAGAAGACTCTGAAAGTGAAGGAGAGGAGTTGGCAAGGCCTCCCTCTCCAGGACCCTCCTCTCTGGCAATGCCTCAGGTGTCCTCCAGAGGCCAAAAGATAGGCCAGGAGCCAGGCACTTCCAAGCAGCCGCAGTTAGACAGCGACGGAAATGAGTCTTGGCTGGATCCCCGACAGCGTCAGAAAGACAAGCACACGCAGCAGAGAAGGAGGCATGCCAGAGATTAAGCTGAGTCACTGGACCACACCCCACAGGGGATAAAAGAGGGTGTGATGGCCATTCAGGCCTTGTGACGGACAAAACTGAAAAGCTAGCAAGTCATACTGCGTTTCTGGAACTTCATTATATGCCCTCCTTGGATTTATTATGGACTGGACTAGACAATTCTTTGACTTTGTGGACTTATTTTGGTTTATCGGACGGAGGAGAAAAACCTCCCTTTGTAAGTAAAGTTTTTTGCAGGCAGCTACTGGGTTGCTGCCAATTCTGTTATCTCAAAGAAATTCCTGACTGCTGGTTTTATTAACTCCTGGCTGACTGTTTGTGTGCGTGTGAGACGGGGACAGAACAGATATGATACTACAGTATCTGAAATAATATTGCCCAGAATATCAATTATCCAAGGAGTTAGTGGGTTTCCTTTCAGTGGATGTTCTAAGAGGATGAATATTCCTCTGTAAAAGTACTTTAATCTGTACTTCAGCAATGAACAGAAGTTTGGATTCATGATTAAATGGCCCCTTCAGGTCTATGACTCTATGACTTTATGAAATTGAAATCAATCCTAATGTTCTCTCTATCAAATCTATGAATTCTGTAGCCATTAATTACTTTTTCAGATGTGATTTGGACTTATTTGTTTTAGCAGCCCCCCTTGCCCCTTGCAACCATACCTCACTGTAGTGGTGGTGAGTGAACAGTATAAGGCTATTATACTGACCAACATAGCTCTGGCCTATGGAAAGACCTACTCCAGTGTTCCCCGCCAAAAAACTTTACGGATCAACTCAAAAATGTAGAAATATGGTACCAGTGTATCCCCCTGGCTGGGAGGTACCAATAAAGCTATAGTGGAAGAAGAAAGACACTATCATGGTAGCAGGAGTATCTATGACATGGGGTAAATCCTAATGGTCCCTCCAGCCATTGACACAGCTCCTAGTAAAAAGAGAGATCTCTGCTGTTCGAAGACCTTCAAATTAAGAACATGTAACATCAAAATGAATAGGCTCAACATTGATATACTAGGCATCAGTGAAGTTCATTAAACTGGCTGTAGCTTCTTCAACTCTTATGATCATATCATATACTACTCTGGCAATGATACCATCAGAAAAAAAGGAGTAGGTTTCATACTGCATAAGAAAGTTAACTCACCAAGGTTTCTTACAGAGGCCACAGAAAGGATAGGATCTGTTGTACTAAGAATTATGCCAAACAACATGCTATCATCCCAAGACCAATTATATTTATTAATTTTATAAGTTATCCATCCAAGGAAAGCACAATTCATCAAAAATCCAGGAACTGACAGAATTACCACCTGTAAAAAACAATGTATCCATATATTTTTGGAATTCAAATGGCTAGAATTCATTTATATTATTTCAAAATCATTTGCTAAATACAATGCAATAAATACAATAAATAAAGGTTGTAAATATGATTTTCTCAAATTAACTAAAATGTAAATTGCATAAAGGTAGTCCTTGCTTAACGACCATTCGTTCAACAACTGTTCAAAGTTGATAGAGCTGAATAAATGGTTGTCGCAACCAGTTCTCAAAGTTATACCGTTGCAGCGCCCCAGTCATGTGATCAAAGTTCAGCACTTGGCAGCCCACCTACAATTATGACCAAAGCATGTATTTCAATTCCTTCTACCTGCCATTCTGCCCTTTTGACCACCCAGCCCTTTGCCGCATCTATTCCTGCAGCCCCACACTCCATCTTCTTCCTTCCACTGCTAGCAAAGTACAGCTGGCCAAGGCAGCTGCTGGTCCTTTTCAAAGTGAAGTGCAGGCAAGCAGGGTGGAATAGGTGAAGCTTCCGATGACAGTGCAGTCCTTGCCTTACGATTGCAATGGGAAGTGACATCACTAAGTGGTGCAGTCATGTGGCATTTTGCCTAACAACAATTTCATTTAGCAATGGAAAGTCTGATCCCAATTAAGGTCATTAAGTGAGGACTGCTTATACTTACACCAATTAGTGATACATTTAGAAAAGTTATAAACACAGACTATTCACATTTCACACACTTTTGTTCATATTTGATACAAAAGATATCATAATGTATAAAATACTTGTACATATTTGGTTCATCACAGCTGCGTGTATGAAATATAATCAACAGGAGGATAATATATGGAAAAACAACAGTACTGTGGAGAATTATGATTAACCTAATGCATCTGACAGAAAGAGAAATAATGGTGATATTATATATGAAGATATGGAGATGTGCACTTCAGATATCTCTTTGTCCAATTAGCTAGAATTGGCTGAACAATCTCAAATAACAGGACAATCTGTACTATTCCTTTTACAATATATTCATGGATAATATTTCCAAGACTAATAGAAAGGAGAGAGAAAAAATTAAACTGGAAATACGATCCCCAGATTATTTTTATCTTGACTGCAAGATCTGCTTCAGTAACAGTAGAAGGATCTTCATCATCTTATTTTTTTTCTTACCTGCATCCACAGTTTGAACTAAGCCACTTTGAAACCAATTTGGTAAGGAACTTTACAGTTAATTTAAAACCATGTTATTCATTCAGCCAGTGTGTTATATACATCAGCCTTTTCTTAGCGGACTGTTATTCAAATGATGTATTGCAGAGTCATAAACATCAAGACAGTTTCATATAGCCAAGATATTATTCCCTTTTCTGCTATCCTGTTTGTAACTTGTTAAAGACAATACTTACACAAAGTAAGCGAATATGCAGTGCTCATATACAAAATTCAAGATTTTAGATAAACCAGACAGAATTGAGATCCAAAAGGAAGGTTAGTACAAAGGTTTTGACTAGTCATTCAGCAGCCATTAGAGGCCCAAACCTTACCAAAACACCAACATTTCCTTAACCCTCTCCTATTAATCCATACCCCAAGCCGAGCTCTCACATTAGTTTTCATTCTATCCTCAGAACCTAATAACAATTCATTCTTCCTATCACTCTTTCAGTTTTTTCTCCCTAACAGCATTGTATAAACCAATGTTCAGAACAAAACCAGTTTCCACCAATAATATCTCCCCAGACCATCCTCTTAATCAATGACCACCTATCAGATAACAGTTCACATTGCATTGTTACAAAACTTTCAAGTTGTCAACCCAAATGGCAAGTTGTTTTGAGAGACATGCCCAGACCCAGCAGTTTCTTTCACATAGAAAGAAAACTATGCAAAAATCCAACTCCACACCCACAGCCTAAACCCACGTGCTGTATTATTCTGTTGTGGAATAATACAGCACGGACTAACAGACCAGCTTTGGACACTCTTCTCAGATTTCTTCCTTGGTTCTCCTCCAGTACCAGCACTTATCAGCCTCTCTTGATAAGGCTCCATGTACCACAGCCTGATTCAGCTTCATTTCCTCTTATCACATGCACTTTGTGTGCTTTTGTTTCAGTAACACTATCCTAATTCTTCATGCTGCAACCTTACCGTGCAAACTATATTTTTCCTGCAAGACATTTAAAAATTCCGCTTTTGCTCTTGCTTTCTTCTCTGCTATCTTAATAATTCCATCACTGGTCATCTCATTTCAAAGCAACTCTGGGTAGCTTATAATATTAAAAGCAATAAAACTATAAAAGATAAATATTTCTAAAAACAATAAAAATAGAACTACAATCCAAAGTAAAGATAAAATTTATGACACAAAGACCTTTTAACTCCCAAATCCACCAGATAATATCTGAACTGTAATCCCAACTCATTTTCACTTACCTTCACTTTTAATAAGTGTCACCAATTAATTCAACTACCTCCACTTTATTCATATAGCCTCAGAAATTTAACAGAAAAAGGATATTCTCTGACCATGATTCTATCAATCTTAATTGGCTATCTTTTTTTCTTTTCTAACTTTTCATAGTTACTTTGAACAAATATATTGGGGGGTGGATATCAGCTACCCAATTGACAAGTTGGGTATCTATGTTGAGAACCTCTGAGGGCTGTTTTTGAAACCCACAAGAAAATCTGAGAAAGCCTTACTGAAACAAGACCTGAAGAGATTACTTCCTGCTTAGTAGTTAACTCTTCTCTGATGAATGTGACTGAAAGACTGTGTAGCAGAACTTTTGTTGTCTTCTTCTATGGCTGAGTAGTTTAAGAGAATAACTTACCCAGAAGATGAAATTTTGGCTCACCTTATTTGTGAAGGTGCTTTTTCAAAGTGGAACCACAAGGTGGCACTAATGTCAAAGGAGAAAAAGTAAATTCCCTTTTTTAAAAAATCCCAAAATGATGGGAACTAGTTTACGTTTTATTTTATCTGCAAAGCCGGACAATAAGGTCTCTGGATCTAAACCAAGGGTGAAATCCAGCAGGTTCTGACAGGTTCTGGAGAACTGGTAGTGGAAATTTTGAGCAATTCGGAGAACCGGTATTTTGAGTAGTTTGGAGAACCGGCAAATACTACCTTTGGCTGGCTACAGAGTGGTGTGGGAATGGAGATTTTGCAATATCCTTCCCCTGGAGTGGGGTGGAAATGGAGATTTTGCAGTATCCTTCCCCAGCCTTGCCCATCAAGCCACACCATGCGCACCAAGTCATGCCCACAGAACCGATGGTAAAAATATTTGAATTTCACCACTGATCTAAGCTAATAGAGGCACATGGGCATTGAAAGAAAGCCCAGTCAGGAATACCGTATTTTCCAGCGTATAAGACGACTTTTTAACACATGAAAATCTTCTCAAAAGTCGGGTGTTGTCTTATACGCCGGGTGTCGTTCTCCTGTAACCAGGCAGAGCAGCCCGAAAGGCTCTGACAAGCCTTAAATGGCTCTGGCGATCCAAGCTCTGACGATCTGCTAATCAGGCAACGCAGCTGGGATCGCCAGAGCCATGGAGAAGGAAAAAACTTTTCTCCTTTCACATGGCTCCGGCACTCCAAGCTCTGACAATCTGCTAATCAGGCAACTCAGCTGGGATCGCCAGAGCCATGGAGAAGGAAAAAACTTTTCCCCCTCCAGCTTGCTTACCTTAGCTGCTTGCCTTGCTTCGCTTGCCTTGCTTCGCTTGCCTGAATCCATTCCATCAGCAAGCAACTCCCTACCTGCAATCAAGCAGGCAGGGAGTTGTGGACTTCAACTCCCAGAATTCCTCAGCCAGCAAAACAAAGCTGGCTGAGGAATTCTGGGAATTGAAGTCTACAAGTCTTAAAGTTGCCAAGGTTGGAGACCCCTGTTCTATTGGGTAAGTTTTTTCCCTTTGGGATCTTTAAAAAAAAATAGTTAATTGGGGTTTTTTTTAGTTGTTCTTTTTTAGACCTAGCCATTTAAAGTTTAGGAAGTTTTAAATTTAGCTTTCATATAAAAATAAAAATAAAATAAAATAAAATAATATTTGTGCAGCTTTCTGAGATTTAGTGTGTTTCTGTAGTGTTTCACTCTAACTACACAAACACACAAAATCTCACAAAGCTGTATGTGGAATTTTGTGTGTGTAAAGTGTGAAAGTTGGGTTTTTGGGCTTTTTGTGGCTGTGTGAGGTTCCTGCTTGTTGCAGGGGCCATTTTGGGTCTAGCACAGCTGCTTTTACATTGTGGGTGAGCCAGTTGTGTTGTGTTGTGTGTGTGTAAAGTGTGAAAGTTGTTTTTTGGGGGGCTTTTTGTGGCTGTGTGAGGTTCCTGCTTGTTGCAGGGGCCATTTTGGATCTAGCACAGTTGCTTTTACATTGTGGGTGAGCCAGTTGATGTTTTTTAATTTTTATTTGGTGTGCGTTAGAAGAGGGGTAGTCCTATATGGCGAGTATAGCCCAAACCCTATATTTTAACAGGAAAATTCAGGGGTCGTCTTATATGCCCAGTCGTCTTATACGCCGGAAAATACAGTACTTCCAGATCCAAATATAGAAGTAGGTGAAATAATGTCCCAATTATCACATAAAATAGACTTAAGCAGTCTTTTATAACTCTTCCCCAAACAAAAGTTTTTGATGGAGGTGAGTAGTTTAGAAGAAAAATGGAAAGATCTTGCCAAAGGAGCGAGGGAACTGCCTTCCATTCTGACTAAAAGAAAAGTGCCATCAACCTCTGTAAACTTTTAATTTTAAAATTAGGAAGTAGAATTAGAAAAGTACAGCATGCCAGTAATTAATGCAAATCATATGGAAATTGGCAAATATTATGCTTATAGTTGTTTTAGATTGGAACCTTGAGTAGAATAAGTCATTTTTTTGTCTAGCAGTTTAACTACTTATCAACTGAGGCTTGGGAGGAAAAGAGATTGCAATGGAATGCAATGCAATGAACTGCTTGCCAGGTGAAGCTAAGAAAATGTAACAGCTTCTCACTTTGATATGCTTCAGTGGTGGGTTGCTCCCAGTTCGGCCTGGTTCAGGCGAGCCAGTAGTGGTAATGATGTGACGTCAGCGAACCAGTTCTCTATGATTGTGAGCTGGGCCCGCCCGCCCCCGCGTTATAACTACCTTTGTCGTTTTTTAGCCAAGCTGATAGGCACGACACACCTCAGCTGGGCAGAAATCTAATGTGCTTGCGCGGAGTGCAAGTTCGGCGTGCATGCAAGCGAAGCGAGAATGTGTGCGGTGATCGTATGCAAAGCGTGTGTGCAAAGAGAACTCCAAAGATGGCACCAAACGTATTAAGATGGCTTAGGACCAGGGTACTTACGGGACCGCCTTCTGCCACCAGTAGCCTCTCATCAGCCAGTACGCTCACATAGAGAGGGGCTCCTCAGGGTGCCGTCGGCCAAGGTGTCGACTGGCAGCCCCGGGGGGGGGCCTTCTCTGTGGGGGCACCTGCTATCTGGAATGAGCTCCCCCCGGAGATACAGAGGATCCCGGATTTACGCACCTTCCGCCATGCCCTCAAGACCTATTTATTTCAACAGGCTGGCCTGGCCTAACTTCCCTTTTAATTGTAACTTTTAAAATTGGTTTTAAAACATTAGGGGTGTTTTAAATTGTTTTGGGCCAAATTATTTAATGGGTTTTTATATTGTCTTTTAAATTTTATAGTTTGTGTGTTTTATTTTTCTGGCTGTTCACCGCCCTGAGTCCTTCGGGAGTAGGGACCTCCCACCGGCCAACACGCTCCCACAGAGAGGGTCTCCTCAGGGTGCCATCTGTCAGGCAATGTTGGCTGGCGACCCCCCGGGGAAGAGCCTTCTCTGTGGGGGCACCCGCCCTCTGGAATGAGCTACCCCCAGGGATACGACTAATCCCGGACCTCCGGACCTTCCGCCGGGCCCTGAAGACTTTTTTATTTCAGCAAGCCGGACTGGGTTAAAAATTTTAATTGGGTGTATTTTATGGGTAAGGGGTTTTAAATTGGAGAAGCCAAAGATAATTTAATTTTGTTTTTAATTGCATTTTAATATTTGTATTGTGTGTTTTAATTTTGGCTGTTCACCGCCCCGAGTCCTTCGGGAGAGGGGGCGGTATAAAAATTTAATAAATAAATAAATAAATAAATAAATATAAATCTAATAAAATGAAAAAAATGAAAAGATGTAGAAACCCAGTTAAAAAGGTAGGAAAAGATTGGATTCTTTTCTCCTAAAGCCCCCTATTTACATTTCAAAATCTGATCCATAGGGTTGAGAAATTCTAAGCAGATATTTATGAGATATGGGAGAGTGCTCCTAGTGTTTGAGCTGAATGTCATTTTTGAAATTTTGTATTTCAATCTCAATGGAACATATTTAGTCGGAGTTGTTCATTTTTGCAGCTCCTGAGATTTGGATGCAAGTATTTACATTTCCTCATTCAATGATTCTGTCAGGAGACTTTATCTCTTCAGTCAATAGCTCTTGAATTAAACTCACTCCAATACCATTCATACTGATAGAAATGAAATAAATCCAAGAAGCTAATCCAAAGGAACATACTGTACAGAGACTTCCACTCTGCGTCTCCCTGTGAGTAACAGAATGATACTAAATAACTTGATTTAAGCTAGTCAAGAACTGATAACAAGCTGAAATTTATAAAAATTATTTAACATAAAAATTAATTTCCAGACTATGAATAAACAGAAGAGTAATGCATGATAAAGTGATAACTATTATAACAGTTTGCAACATTCAGCCAACATTTCCTGCTCACAGAATTACAGGCCCGTTTTTTATTTTTTCTTTAGGCCTATTTATAACTTTAAACCAGCAAGTGGGTAACTATTTGTTGAGGGATCCTTGGTGCTCTCTGAGCTTGCTTGTTTTCTTGCAGACATTTCATTACCTTTAACTTGGTAACATCATCAATGCTAGTGAGAAATGCTGTTTGCTATCAGTTTATATTCTGGTGACTTATCTGCCTGTGTGGGTGGAGATTCTTTGGTTGGTCTGTTTACTGATGGCTCTTTGACAGTTTCTTGATTGGGGTATTTCTTACTTAATTGTTAGTCTGAAGTTGACCTTGGAGTTAATCTGTGCTGATCTGAATGCTGATTACTAGTGGAGAGGTTTTGGACTCTTTTTCTCTTTTGGGCTGGTTAATTTATTTATTTTATTTATTTGTCAAGAACATATTAGGTAATAAGTATAAGGATGAATTGAATACATAAAATAGATACAAATAGAGGAAACATTAGGACAGGGATGGTAGGCACGCTGGTGCTCTTATGCACACCTCTTGCAGACCTCTTAGGAATAGGGTGAGGTCAACAGTAGACAGTCTTAGGTTAAAATTTGGCGGGTTTTGGGATGAAACCACAGAGTCAGGTAGCGTATTCCAGGCATTGACCATTCTGTTGCTGAAGTCATATTTTCTGCAATTGAGAAAAATTGTCTCTTTTGTATAGTCTATGAATGTTGTTAACGTCTATGTGTCTATTAATGGCTGATTTGTCAGAGTGCCAGGCTTCCAGAAATTCCCTGCATTTTTGGACTTAGCCTGGTCTAGGATTGTCACATTTTCCCAATTGAAACTATGGTCAATTATTTGTTGAGATAATAGCACTAGGGCTGAAAAAGTGCAAAAGAACTTGCAATACTTTTGTGCATGCATACCAATACAATTGTAAATTGTTCTTAGAACTGCAATGAAAACTGCAAGAATGTAGGCTAAGACCTGGTGAAAACCCAACGTTAAAACATATCAGTTTTTATACTCAAAGAATTCTTACGACTAGGCTGCCGCAGCACTAATCTCTTGCTGAATTCATCCTAACAAAGAGGAGTCTTACCTTCCCCCTTCTTTTGATGTAACTTGCTTTTCAGTCTCCATTTCAATTCCTTTTCCTCACAAATGTTGAAGCACCATTGGACATTACCCTGGACTCTTCTCTAACCTCTTCTCTTCTCCATATCTTTTCACAATTCTGGAAGGAGCCATAACTACCTTGAAATTTGCCTCTTTTTGTAATCAATAATGCTGTTTTCCTCACAAAAACTCTGGCCTCATCTGTTACTCCTATTGAGGTAAGATGTTTCCATCATCCAAATTAGAGGTGAAGAATCTGCAGCTCCTCATTAATGAACTGTCTTATACTCTGACTAGAAAGAAAAGGCTCAAGACACCTAAAACCATATAAATCCCAGGAAGGATTTGAGAAAATTTGAGGAAAAGAAATAGCAAATGGTTGAGTCACTGATTATCATGTTTCTAAAGAAAAAAGTAAAAACATATTGGACTTACCTGCCAAAATGATTTTCGAAATATATATAAATCCATCTCAAATGCTGCTGTAAATATTATGATTGGTGTAAATAAATGAAGAAAAAGTATCGGATCTATATTTGCGATAACTTTCACAAAAGGCAACTGACAATAAAATGAGTAAAAGATATTGTAAGAGTACTATATAATGTAAGATTATTTTATATACTAGCTTCAAATATTGAATGAATGAATAATCTGCATATTGATTCATTAATAGTAACTTTGTGCTATAAATATTGGAGGATAAAGTTTGATAATGAAAAATGTGCCTTGGCAGAGCATGGAGTTAGGCTCAGGAAACCACACTATTTTCAATTAAAGAAAGAAGTATTTTTTCAAACTCAGTCCTAAAGCTAAACTATAGCATATTTCTAATGTCATTAAAAACATGATAGGATCCTGGTGCTGCCCAATAATTCTTCGCATTTGGACACATACTTTTACTACTGTTGAGAACTCAAATTATGTTCAAAGTATTTCAGATGGTCACCTATATGCCAGGCAGGCTGCAGATATTCTGAATAAAATTTCACTATTAGACATAGAATTTACATCTTCACAATGAATAATGTCATACTCTGTGTCATGTTTTATTATGTTTTAAGATGCTCAGTCACCTCAAATATAGCATATAAATTTAATAAAATAAATATTGATAAAATAAATATTATCTCTTATGGAATTGTTTTATCTCCCAAGATATTGGGGTGGGGGGGGTTGTTAAGAAAGGTAGTTACAGAGTTTATTTTTTGTTATTCTTTGTCATTTTCTTCCTTTTAATTTGCCAGAAAGGCAAATATAATTTGTGGAATCCACTTCTTTCTCAAATGCTGGGTTAGAGGAAACTCAAGGTGAGGTGCCTCCCTGGAAGATAAGTTGGTGACAACAGTAACTTCAAACTACTATACCAATCAGGAGGCAGATTTGTAAAGTGTATTGAACCAGGCAATATTTGGGACAGGAGGTTTAGGACCACCCACCTTTCACTACCTATATATACTACATCATTATCATTGTCATTCTAAATCCTATGTATCTGCTGTTAATAAAAAAGAATTTACTTTACACAAGAGGCCTCACTAGCCCAGATGACTGCTCTTTCTTCTGGTGTCTTCAGTGTCACAATGTTACAACACATATATCACCCAAGTGCAAGAAATGCTGAGACATACTATTTTAAAAGTAATAGTCAGAGTGAGGTGCCATGAAAAAAAATTTTTTCCCATGATTTCTGCTAGAGTGGGAATACTTTGCAGTGTTTAGCCATGGCTAAAAGCACAAATTCCACTTAAGCTCAAGCCAGATAAGGATTTTGGAAAGCATTCTGGCTCATTTTTATTACATGTAAACCAGGGGTGAAATCCAGCAGATTCTGACAGGTTCTGGAGATCCGGTAGTGGAAATTTTGGATCGTTCTGAGAACTGGCAAATACCACCTCTGACTGGCCTCAGAGTGAGGTGGGAATGGAGATTTTGCAATATCCTTGCAGGAGTGAGGAGGGAATGGGGATTTTGCAGTATCTTTCCCCTGCCACGCCCAGCAAGCCACACCAAGCCCACCAAGCCACGCCCACAGAACCGGTAGTAAAAAATTTGAATTTCACCACTGATGTAAACAGTAAGATTATAAATAAGGGGTGTGTGTGATATAGGTAGTGCAGACTTTTTAACAAAAGGAATCCGGTATCCTAACCCATATTTAAAGATGTTTTATTTATTGTTGAATTTAGATGTTGTAGTATACATTAAATAATCTATGAAATTGATAAGTGGAAAAAAGAAGAAAATAGAAGATGAAATGTTTTGCAGAATTAAAATATTTACTAGAATAATATTTCATTAAAAAAATCAAACTGAAATAACTTAAAATGGTTTCCCTCTCTCTCCCTCAGGAGTGGAAATATGCCATTTGAATAGAGCATAACAGGTATGTTCTTTTCTTACAGAAATTGTTTTCTTGCAAACCATTCTTTTAGCAGTATTTTGGACAGCATCCATTTGACTTGTGTCCATCCCAACAAGAATTTAGTATTATCTGATCACTGCTCAAATTGGCAAATTAAAAATGATACGCCCATCCTGTAATTTTTGGGCTCAAAAGATCCAGAGTAGGTTTTAATTTATTCAGTGCTGATTCCTGGGCATTTCTGTTTAGACTCCAAACGAGGACTGGGAGGGAGGGACCGTATTAGTGGAGAAGTGAAACTGTTATAGGGTTAAAGTCTGCTTGCACTGACTCCTCTAGTCTAGATGATTTAATAAACCTTGTTCTGTTTTGTCCACCATACTAGCCCTGTGATTACTGCTAAAGCCAAAATATATACATCTTACATATAAGTAATTTTTTTATTCATATTTGATTATCATTTTACTGACTCATATATTTAGAAATAATGATAATACCTCACTACATATTATTCCATAAACCATATCACATAAATAGCTGCATTATATATTAATTCAGGGTTGATAACTAGTACATAGGAAACTGGATAAATAGAAAGAGTTTCAACAGTACTGACCTTTAAGTTGGGGGAGGTACCCTTATTTATCAATCACTAAAGCCTCCTCCCCCATCAACACACCTATTTCCTAATATATTCGTGTAAACTTTTGCAATTAATATTACTAAGACTGAAGAACATGTGTTATGAATTCTAAGGCAAGTGTATTAGTGTAGGAGAGGGTAACCAAACACTCACTTTACCGTAGCTTCCTATGTTCTTTTGGAAGTTGGGAAAGTTACCATGCCAACATCAGGAAAACAAATTTTCTCCAAAGATCAACAGGAATAAATGACAGATCAGATGATAAAAATATACTAGCCATTCTAAGTCCTTATATTTTTTTAATAAATCCTATTATCCCAGGGTATATTTTTTCATCAGATAGGAAATAATTTTTCCCAGTTATTCAAATATAATCAATAATTTAAATCTAAAGTTCCTATAATAAATGAAATTCGATAAACTTAACCAATCCTACAGCACTTGGTTTCTTTAAATCAATTTCATTAACACAGTGTTGAGACTATGTCTTAAATCCATTGAACCCATAAAGATTCTAGAATAGGGGTGTCAAACTTGATTTCATTGAGGGCCGCATCAGGGTTATGTTTGACCTCAGGGGGCCAGGGTGGGCATGGTCACCTCAACGTCACTCGTGTTGGGGTCATCAGTGGTGGCCAAGTGCTAAGGCAGTACTTCCCTCAGACCCTTCCTCCCTCTCATTATAATCTCCTCCCTTCCCTTCTTTTTCCTTCTCTCTTCTCCTTTCTTCTTCCTTTCCCTCTTTATTTATTTTTCTTTCCTTGCTCTCTTCCCATCTTCCCTTCTTTTTCTTTAACTTTCCTCTTTCCCTTTCTTCTTTCCTGTCCCTTCTTGGATGCTCAAATGCAAAGGGGGAAACATTTCTTTTTGTTGTTTTGCTTTTAGTTTGTTTTGCTAGCCCTCTGCCAGCGAAAGCCAAGTGGGGGGGGGACGGTGTGTGCCCCCAGGCCTGTTTTCAGCCATGGTGGCCTCCTGCAGCACTCTGTCAGCAAAAATGGAGCTTGAGGAACCGAGCTCCATTTTGGCTGGCAGAGGCATCGCGGGCTGGTCCTTTGCTATTTCCAGGGCAGCCCCGCGGGCCAGATCTAAACATCCCATGGGCTGGATCTGGCCCACAGGCCTTGAGTTTGATACCGCTGTTCTAGAACAATGGATTCACAGGAATAGTTTCCAATATCTTCTGGGAGTAGGAACCCAATGGATTTCTTAGAAGAGGAGACCAAATTTCCTTTATCCTTTTGCCATCCCAGCCTAATATAGATTAATCTACAATGCCTATTTATAAACTGCAATAAGATATATTCCCTACTTCTCTATATACTACTATTTTAATACTTTACCTTTTGTGAAAAATGGGCTACTATTCCAAGGATAAGTCCAACCAGGAATATAATTACAAGAATAGGGATTTTTGTTTCCTTCAAAATAGTTCGTAATAAGGCTGAAAGAAAATATTACCATTAAATATGTAATTTTGTGCTGAATCTTAAAGCAGTATATGTTTTAAATGAGAATAGCATTTTTGAATCAGCAATAATTTATATGCAACATTCAAATAAATTTTAACCTTTCTGAGCTATTTGAAGTAACAAACATGTAATTACTGCAGTTAATTAAATGATATCAAAGAAGCATTAATCTAGTCTAAGCTACAATGAAATAAAATAAGAACAAAAGCAACAGTTTGGAAAAGTTTTTGCTTTGTGCCCAATGAATCAGAAAGTCTTGTACAATAAAGATACTATCACCAAGATAAACTCTTGAGTGTTTACCCATTTCACCTCACATGGCAATGGAAACTAATCTGATGATAATCTGAATAGCATATAAAAAATCAGTTACTTGGTTCCTGAATCAGGAAACATTTTAAAGCTCTCTGAAATAGATCCAAAAAGAAACAGGGTGTATTGCAGTTGATTAGCACAGGTATAACACCACAGATGAATTTTATCTTCAGAAATATTACTACACTTCAGTCACAGAATCAAAGTATAAGTTATATCTCTTATTTTTCTGTTTATAAAATCTCTATTTTTTAAAAAAAAACTAATTCATTTCTTTTTCTTATAGAATCATGATACAGGATAGGAGATGAAGAAAAAATATTTTTCATGTTGTAAGCAAACTGTATTTCTACTTAGAAAGCTAAACTACTGCTCTTATTTTATGTTTGTGAATAAATAACTATATTTGATATACTAAAACATAATAACTAGTAAGCCTAGAAGTAAAACAATCAAGAATTCTGAATTCTGTTTATGACAAATAAAGAAAAAGGCTAATATGAATATATGGCATGTATTAAAATTTTTCAGAAGTTTCTCAATACAGCAATAGCTGACAAGCAAAAATTTAAATTGACTTTTTGAAAAATAAATATGAAAACAATATTTTTTCATATTTTGCCAAATTTTCCCCTATGGCCATATTATTCTAATACAAGTAGTCTAATTATTATTATAACAAGTAGTCTTTGATTTATGATCTTAATGGAGTCTGCCCATTATAGTCACATGTTGCGACAGCCATTGTGAAGCATCTCACTTAACAACCTCCCCAATCCTACTTTCCCCAATGCAATCATTAAACGAAAGTGCTGGTCATTAATTGGAGCAAAGGATGCCTCAGGTGGAAGAGGCCTTTGGAGGCACAGGCAGCACAGGCCCATGCTGCATGCATGCATGCCCTGGGCTTCCCAAGGCTTCTCCTACCGAAGGCACCCAGTGCTCCTCTCCCTTTCCCTCAAGGTCATTCCAGGTCTTGGCCTGCTCTCAAGTCAACTACTCAGCCATGCAAGGGAGCCTATAACTGATCAGCAGAAGTTTTAACTTTAAAACTGGGTCGTATGTTCATTTGGCAGGGGTGGTGGTGTTCCATCATAATTTCAAATAGTCGCTAAGAAACCTATTGTAAATCGTGGACTACAGGAACCTGTTGAGTTCTTTAAATGAGCCATTAAAAATCCATTGTTAGCATATTTGGTGTGCCATTATAGAACAAAGTCATGGTATAATTACTGTACATCGAACAGGCTCTCCACATATGGAAGCACCCTGCCTATTATAAGGCTGGTTCACATACTGCATTACATCATAAATTATAATTCATTCAGCATGCTAAAAGATAATTAAAGGGGTTATCTTCACAGAATGTATTTACTCATTACATTAAGCAATGGATTAAATAGTTTGCTGCATAAAGCACAAGAGATTCACTATACACATTATTTAACATATTATTTAACAACCCATAAGGGCTGAATTCACACAATGAATCGTGAAATCCTGAAAGATCAGGTTAGGGACCGATCGTCATGGAAAATAATTTATCCATCTGGTCACAAAGAGTCAACATTGTTCTGATGGTACATAATCACTCTATCAACTGTACTGAAAGTCTATTTTTAAAAAGTTTGCCTAGAAA
The DNA here is from genome assembly GCF_029215685.1 of Pituophis catenifer annectens. NCBI lineage: Eukaryota > Metazoa > Chordata > Lepidosauria > Squamata > Colubridae > Pituophis > Pituophis catenifer. The sequence continues at coordinate 242,258,272 of NW_027256881.1, read as the reverse complement.
ATGAAGACATCTGCTACATTAATTTTTAAAATAGCATGCTTATACACTGTAGCTGCAATCATTAGTAAACTATGTTCTATATTTTTTTATTAATTTTGCTGAAATGTGGAAATACTGCAATTCTTCATGGAGAAAGTTGCATTTTATTACTCTACAAATCAGGTTGTTTTACACTTTGCATGCTGTCAAATTGAGTGATTGCAATTACACAGTGACTGTACTAACACTCTACAAATATTATCCTAATTACATCTGAAGCTCCAAACCCCCGTTTCATTGGTATAATGTACTACAAATAGAGATTTTTGAAAAACTGACATCCGAAAGGCCAGACCACTCTAATACTAAGTTTCAGTGTTCTAAGAAGTGCTTTGTAAAATCATAATTTACAAAATGTTAACATCAATTTTAATAGAAAGGCAATATAATTTGGTTGACAGTTGTGAATAGATTCATGTATCAGAAGAGCAAAATGTACATTAAACTGTTCCACTAAAGCAATAAATTGCTATGTTAACCACAGCATTTATACTCTATCTTTCTTTCAAGTAATAAAAGACAGCACATGTGGTTCTCCCTACCTCTCTTTTGGTCATCCAAAGAGGTGGTGAAGGGAAGCTAATGATAAAATATGCATTATGACATTGTGCAATTACACCAGGACACAAATAGAGATGGCATCATATGATTGTCACCTTGTGCAAAGTGTTATTTTATTGCAATTTTCTGCACAATTTACTAGCCCCTACATTTATCATCACTAATGCTAATGTATGCTAATGAATAATGACAGTGACTAATCCAAGACCCTATAGAGGGCATAATAGTTTATGATGGCAAAAAACAACACGATAGTAACATTTTTCAATTAGCAAATCTTATTAAAAGACATATGAGAATAACACAATTCAGCCAGAGATTGCTGAACTTACTTACGTATTAAAAGTTACAGGCAATCATAAATGATCTTAATAAACACATTGGGTTTTAACATATTACAATTATTAATTCATAAATAATGTGTCTGACATGCAACCTGCATCTCCATAACCCACCATTTAAATCCTACATAAATTCAGGCACTCTGTACATCTAATGAAATGAGCTGCAGTCCACAAAAATATATCCTTTTAATAAAATGTTTTAGTTGGAAAAGATGCTATAGACAACTGATATTTCAACTAATCCAAGTGTGAACATGGATCTCCCCCATTCCTAACACAATTTTTACCTTATTATTGACATTTAGGCAAAAAATATGAGGCAGGAGCAAAACAAGGGAGGAAAACCATTTTTTTCTTCATTTTAAATTGTTAACAATCTGTATAACACAATATGGTAGTCAATGTTTGAAAATAAGAAATAAATCCACATATTTATGAAGTAGATCATAAAATTGAAGAAGGCAATTCAGGGTATTTAAGCAGGAATGCAAAACTAATAAGTCTATTACGCTAACATCGGGAAAAATATATGCATTCAAGAACACTTCCTTCAAAGGATTTGCACAGCCTTGATTAACAGTCACAAAAGCTGCAGAGAAACAGGAATGGGGGGGGCTTATTACCCATCTTTTTCCTATAAATTATTCAGCAGCATGATTTGTCTTCATATCAAAACAAGTTCTAAATCCAGACTGAAGGGAATCAAGATAATGCATTTCATCTGAGAGGTACTGAAGTTGTAACATCAGAGTATTTGCCCACTAGCTTGACCAAACATGGAATTTAAAGAACAAAGTACAGCTTTCTATGGAAGAGACTACCCGTATGTCCTAAATGTGGTCTGAAACCAGATTTTTTTAATGGGATTAAATTGCAATGTTTAACTGACAACTGCATTATATAGCCATATCTTTACTTTAATTCAGTGCAGGTAGTCTGACTCACCACCATTCATTTTGTGACTGTTCAACGTTACAGTGGCAGTCAAAAAAGTGATAACTGTCACAGCAGTCACATGATCATGCAATCAAAATTTGAGCACTTGGCAACCAGCATGTATTTAAGACAGTTGCAATATCCTGGAGTCATGTGATCATCATTTGCTACCCTCCTAGCTGGCTTCTGACAAGCAATCATGGGGGAAAGCCAGATTCACTTAACTGCAGTGATTTGCTTAACAACCATGGCAAAAAAGATTGTAAAATTGGGCATAACTTCTTAACAACCCCCTTGCTTAGTAATCAAAATTCTCAATTGTGTTTATAACTCAAGGACTACCTATATAGCCTACTCTAAGTGGCAGAAAATTCCACCTTCAAAAGAGAAGCATTAATATCCAGGTACTCACAAGGTTATATAAATCCATCCAATGTGGATAATTTGCTTCTGTGTATCACAAGAATCCAGAAAATCAGATTAAATAAATCACATGAATATGCTTTGCAAACTATATACTTTCATCAGCTTTAACATTTGATTATCTAACATTTCCCCAACAAAACTCATCTCCTGCTGAATTTGAAATTTTTGTTATCAGGTGAAAACTTTACAATTAATCCATTTAGGATATTTTAATTATTTTGTTTTCTTTGTTAATTCATTACATATATATTTTATATGTGTTATTGTAATTTGGATATACTGCTATTTTATTTGCCCAATGTTTAGTAAGCTCTTCAGTCACCTCAAACAACTAGTTGAGCAGCCTATAAATTTGAGTTATTTGCAAGCTGCTCTAAGAGCTTTTTGCATTTTAGAAAAAACAGTCTAAAATAGATGGATGTACAACACAGCTGTCAATTACACATTGTGATGTAATACTATTTTTAAATAATCTTTCTGGTTTCAGACTGCATTTAGGGCCACACACATCTACATCAGAAATCTAAAATAGAACACCCATCCACTAGAAGACTATATTGGCATACTATCCCATTAAGCCTTAATTTGGCTCATTTGATTTTGCCTAATGCTTTGTTCAATCCCTGAGTGTTGCAATTTCTAAATATCTGAAGACATTTTGTGTGACTATTGATGTATTTTATCCAGTGACCATTCATTAATGTGGATTGTTCAATAACCATAAGTAACCCATATTGTAACAATGTACATCCAAGCCAAAGATTCAGTTATTGCTTTTTAGGATCCGGAGCGCCCAAGGCCATGTTTAAAGGATATTTCTGGGCGCTTAGTCAAAAGCCAAGAGAAAACCTCCGACTTCCTACCTCCCAAGGCGCAGCTCACACACATTACCAACAGAATTATCGGTCTGTCCTTATGGATGATGTGAAATTTGCCATGAAACCGATTTTCCGCGTCGTTACCATCATCATGCTGATTTTCATAGCGCGGAGAAATAACGTCGGCAAAGGCGCCGGTGACAGCAAGGCTCAAGTTTAAGGAATTCATGCTACCATGCACTGCATACGTCACTTCACACCCTCAAGAAAGCGGGAGATTCATACGACGCCACAGTTTGCATTTCCCGCCAAATAACGACTTCAGAAACCCGTAAACCTCCCTATCACGCACACGCTACCCACTCCCTTTCTCTCTCCCCCCCCCACCCTCAGGTATCGCTTTTCAAGAGCTTCTTTCCAGCGGGAGAACCGTTGAAGTAACGCGAGCGGGGGGAGGGGGTCTTTTCAAAACCGCGCGCCACGCCATGCCACGCCAATGGGCGAGTCTCAGCGTCTCCGTAGAGCAAGCACGCGACCGGCCGTTGGCATTCCAATTCGTCTAGTCTGCACCAGCACGTGGCTCGTCAACCGCGAAGAGCCGGAAGGCGGGAGAAATGTCTTACTCTAAGAGATTGATTTGTGAATTGCGTCCGGCTTAACAAGGCACAAAACATATTTTGTAATTTATAAATATATCTGTCAGCCCCACTTTTGGTATTTCGACGCTTTATAATAAACAGTGGACATCAATTAGTTTTCCAAGGAGTAGTGCTGTAACAAATATATTTACTTTGCAAAAGATGGAAACTCTCACTTAGATATTAAAAGTAGTTTCAAAGTGTTGATATTTCTATTTAGAGAAAATGTATTCTAGAGATCCAGCTCAATGGAATGCATCATTACATGTGTTGAAACAAGTTACAACTAAATAGCAAAACATTACAATTTGTATAATTATACAAATATTTTATATTATCAACTTTGTGCCAAATAAACCCTTGGTTGGTATACAAACTACCTTATGTACAAAATTAAGGTCTAGATTACACTGTGTTGGGTGACAAACTCAACACATTATAAATATTGGTCACTTTACAACTTTTTTCCTTAGAAGCCTGCAGTTTCAGTGGTGAATCCCTGGAGAAAACTTAAGAGGAAAGATTCATTTGACTAGAAGTCAATGTCTTGTATTTAAGGGAAATAATTGAATACAATACAGTACACACAAAAAAGCACAGGGATAATTACCAATTGTGAAGCTCTCCAGCCCTGATGCCCATCCACTCCTTAAGGCTTTCTAATTAATATTAACTGAATTTTGAATAGTTTCAAATTGTTTTTAGTTTTTTCAGATATATGCTGATATTTAAAATGCCAAAATCATAAATATGTCTAAATGTTTACAATCAATAGTGAACAATACTGTATCTGCCAGAGTTAATTATATCAAAGAAACCCATATAAATTGGATTGCAGGAAACCAGGATTTGTAACAAAGTTTATTGCAGACTGTAAATCTTGGATTCTGGAAAGACAAAATTATGGGCATAGGTGGTTTTGATAATACAGATCATAAATGTTGGTTAAAGTGTAACACACAAGTGAAAATGGCTAAATCAGAGGTGGGCTTCAGCAGGTTCTGACCAGTTCTGGAGAACCGGTAGCGGAAATTTTGAGTAGCTTAGAGAACCGGTAGTAAAAATTCTGACTCGCCCCACCCCCATCTATTCTCTACCTGCCAAATCCCAGCTGATTGGGAGGAAATAGGGATTTTGTAGTAACCTTCCCCTGGAGTGGGGTGGGAATGGAGATTTTACAGTATCCTTCCCCTGCCATGGCCACCAGGCCACACCCAAGCCACACCACACCCACCAAGCCACGCCCACAGAACCGGTAGTAAAAAAATTTGAAACCCATCACTGGGCTAAATGTTAGCATATGAACACATATTAACCATGTACAATATACAACATAATCCCAAACTTTCCATGACCTCGTATAGAAACAGTCTGGATAAAAAGACCTTTAGTTTAGAGTTTGGAGGTGTTGGTATAAAGAAAGGCAATATATTAGTGTCATGGAATTTATTATATTGTCTTTTTATTCTGATTAAATTCTAACTTAAAATTAAAATGGTCTTCATAATTCTAGTCCTTTCCTATATATATATGTATGTATGTGCAGGTTAACTATGTCACTTTTGAAAGATTAGTATCGAGATTTAACTTTATTTTCGGAGTAGAATACAATTTAGGAATGTATGATGCAGAAAGATTCCATTCACCAATTTAAAATTGCAGAAATAAAAAAATAGTCTGTCATATAAATGCAAAGTTCTAATTCAGTAATAGGATCCTATTATAGTCTGAAGCATGAATAAAATTTAAGAGCTTTCTATGCAGCAGTGGTCATTTCAATTGAGTTATGATGATGCTTTTAAACATAATATACATAATAAACACAAAAGACCAGCTTAGATTTTAGCACTAAAATCCATAGCTGAAACTTTTAAAGCAGTTTATCTTCTGATAGTTTAACATATAAATTCATAGTGCCTCATATTAGCAAAATACCATTAGTATTGTGGGAAGAAAAATAACTAAAGATGATCTGTGCATACATTTCTACACTTCTCCCAGCATGTTTCAAGCCCACTTCCTTTACAGTATTTCTATTTGAGTGCACTACTTATTGGATTAATATTACAGACTCCCATCTCTAAAGTACAACCTTATCTTCTAGACTTAGGACTGTACTACAGGTAGTTCTTGACTTACAACCATTTGTTTAATGACTATGTGAAATTACAACAGTACTGAAAAAAGTGACTTATAACCGTTGCATGGTCATGTGATTCAAATTTGGATGCTTGGCAACTGGCTTGTATTTATGACAGTTGTAGTATGATCATCTTTTGCAACCTTCTGACAGTCAATGGAAAAGGCAGATTCACTTAATAACCCTGTTATTAACAACTATGGCAAGAAGGGTCATAAAATGGGGCAAAATTCACCAGTCTTGCTTCACAACAAAAATTTTGGACTCGGTTGTGGTCATAAATCGAGGACTACCTGTTTTTTTTATCATGCTTCTCTCACAATCAAACTGCAGCTTGTTTCTTAGAGACTAGTTTCATTCATCAGATTTTCCTAATGGTTTATGACCTAGATAACATATGCCTAAAACCATTATGGTTTAAGCCTTACTGCAGTGTGTTATATAAATCCAATTGAAAATTATTCAGTAAACCATAGTTAAAGAAATACTGGCTTAGAGCAGTGTTTGAACTAAATCAAAGATGGGAACATTAGAATATATTGGGAAATCAAGTGATCCAAAATAGCAAGTAGTCTTAAGTACAGAAGCTATATCCATAGTGATTCATAATAGGCAATCATTATGATGAATTATTCTTTTTAGGATATTTTCAGGCCTGCCACAAAAAAACATCCACAGTCGAACCCAAAACTATTTACAGTAACTTTGCTTTAGAATTCCAATATTGAATAAGGAATTGGAATAATATGTTCTCTCTATTAATTTGTCCTTTTCACTTTTTAGTCCATAGTTGTGGGACATAAAGATGAATTCAGTATTGGAGGGTTCGGAATTGAGTCACTGTTAAGACCTTTCACAGGTATCATTATCCATTTGAAGCATTTTACCAGTGATGAAACTGAACAGGGTACAACAAAGATGTATTGTTAAATTACTGACACAGAACAAACTATTTTTATAGTAGCCGAAATCAGACATGTAAGTAGGAAAACAGACACTTCAATAAGTATTTTAATATTTACCTCAGTTTGACTCACTGTGAGGTAAAAAGTAAATTATTCAGTTCTGAGGCTACTCATGTCCTCTTCCCACTCCATTAGACAGAATTGGATAATCAGAAAACGATAGCAGAGGCTTTGGAAATACTAGGAAAATGAGTGTTCTGTTATTACCATCCATTTTCATGTTTTTCCATCACCTTTTTCTGTTCTTGGTTGATTAAAAAGATTTCAATTGTTCTCACAAATGTGACAAAATGAACAAAGATAAAAGCAGCTTCTGTAATTATGGAATATATATGGAATAAATACTATATAATAAAAAATAAAATATATCCAGGACATTAGAAGACTGCAGATGACAGGGCCACAGCATCTTAGCATCATATCTTATCCCCAAAATACCTTGACTAAAATCCCTAAATGGATACACAATAATGAGCTGAAATAAAAGTGCCAGGAAATCTCAGTAATATGACTGAAGGAGCTTCAAAGACTTTCAGAGAACAACAAAAATTTACAATGCCTATTACATCATTATGTTTCAGCATATAAGTGCTTGAGTAATCAAGATTTTTTGATCTTTAGGACTTCCCCCAGGTTTTTGAACATTCACACTAATGTTTCCAGAATAATTTCTTCAATTATCCTGGTATTTGTATCTAACTACATCTCTACATCCATATGGCTATTTTTCTGAGAGTATTGCTGAATGGAGTTCTATTTTTAATACTGAAAAATGCAACATGTCCTCTTCGCAAACCTAAAAGGTGTAGAAAATGTCTCTGTCTCAGAATAAGGAATTATAAAACAATAAAAACAAACTCCAGATAGCAGCAAACAAAAAGTTCAAATAAGTTCCTGTAATATTATTAAACGAAAATCTAAAACTGGAGACAAAGGCAAGGAATTATTTTCTTTACAAAGTGGCATAATTGTTATTTCTTTATTGAAACTATGGTGATTTCAATGCAGTAATACTGGATTTGGATATAGTATTACAAATCTAGGTTCAAATCCACACAAAAATGAAGTTCTGATCCTAACTTACAATTTAAAGTTAGAAAATGGCTTTGAACTTCTTGGATAAAAGTGTGGTTGGATAAAATTATAGCAAAGTAGTCTGTGATATATTCAAATTAAATTTTATACAATATAATTCTATTGTATTCTGATTTTTGTTAAATAATCATTTTCTTACTATAATTTTGCCCAGCTATTATAGCCCTACAGTATTCATATTGGAAAGAGACAGGGAATTTGTCTAGAATCCCTACATAAGCACAAGGCAAAGTCCAGTTCCCCACCCCCACCCCACCCCACCCGGTATGCTGTTGAACTTTATCTAGTCTGGCCCAGGTGCAAACTACCAGTCTGAGAAGATTCATTTATTCTAGGCATGAACAATAAAGTAGTTAATTGAACTCTTCATATGTGCAGCTGATTGTTCACATCTGACAATTCAGCAGGTTCTCTCCAAGTTTGCTATTACTTAATAATTGTCTTGGCATTTGTGCAAGGCCAGGAAATGTACATGGCCCTAAATTTGATTTATGATCAAGGACCTAATGAGTACTTTTTAGTTTGGTTTTAATCTAGTGTATAGTATAATATTTCTAGTTTTTTGCTTTAAAATTACTTTGAATTTAATGTCATCCTTGTCTCTTGTTTGGTTAGCCTGGGAATTTCTGCAACTGAAGGTTAGCATTTCTATTAATATTTCAGAACTGAACATAGCTAGAGCAGATAAAAAGCTTGACTCTATTTATTATTATATTAAGGAGATGGCACATAAAGTAGCCCCCATAAAACATGCCAGTATTTGAGATGGAATTAGTTTCTTTGCGTCTTTCTTATAAGAAAGCAGTAAACACATAGAACAAAACAAAAATGCAGGAGGCATTTTATTATGACAAATTTTTGACGTACAAGAGCTCATTGTGAAAATACACATCAACATTTCCCTAGGGAAGTGTTCACAGTATCCTATTTTTCCATTAGAAACTAACATAGAAATTCAAAACAAATGATTTTAAAAGTCTCACTGTTTTCAGGATGATTACACTCTTAGATGTAGATACTGGGAGTAATCTCACTGACTTCAATATTTTTTATTTCAAAACTTGTAAAAACACTTTGAATTTTAACATAAGAATTGTAAACACTTAATAAATTATTAGAAGCACATCAAATGAAAGAGGCAATTTCTTTTTATTTTCTGACTTTATATTGGAGCCAGCAAAGTTTGGGAAAGTTACTGAAGATACTAGAAAAGTTGAGATATCAATCAATTTATCAATCTATCGACCTATCTATATAGGCATCTGGACATGGGCAATACCACCTTCTTCCAATGGAATTTGCCTGCCCATTAGATCTTTCAGGCAGAAACTACTTGCTGTCTTTTTTGAGAGATGGGGGAGGACTTTAACTTAGAAAGCACTGTTTCTCTATAGTAGCACCAGTACATTGCAGTAGCCTCTCAGAAATCATGCTCCTTTTTGGTCTTCAGGAAAAATATTTCCTCACCACCTTCTTTCAGCAAGAAGTATCCACTTGATCCTACTTAAATGGAAAAAGTCCTTCATTCAGAGTCGACCTATTATCCAAAGCACCTGAAGGCAGGACAAGAAGCAATGCATGGAAACTAATCAAGGAGAAAATTAACCTAGAACTAAAGAGAAATTTCCTGACAGTTAGGACAATTAATCAGTGGAACGACTTGCCTCCAGAAATTGTGGATGGTCCAACACTGGAGATTTTTAAGAAGAGATTGGATAACAATTTGTCTGAAATGGTACAGGGTTTCCTGCTTGAGCAGGAGGTTGGACTAGATACAGTGATGGCTAACCCTTTCTGGACTGAGTGCCCAAAGCGCATATATGCATGTGTGAATGCGTGCACGCCCGAACCCCCAAAATGCAATGTGTGTACGGGCCTCATGCATGCATCCCTCCCCCCGTGCATGCACGAATGCCCCCTGCATGCCCCCCGTCACCCGTGCATGCGCAACAGAGACCTGAAGACAAGTTGGCTGGCGGGAGGCACATACACATGTGCAGCAGAGCTGAACTGGGGTGATGGCTCACATACCCACAGAGAGGGCACTGATTGCCATCTCTGGCACATATGCCATAGGTTCACCATCATGGGACTAGATCTCCAAGGTCCTTTCCAACTCTTTTATTCTGTTATTTTGTTCAGAATCAGCCAAAGTTTGGAGATGAAGGAAACATAGACGATTGTCCAGAGCAGTCAGAAAGATTACTTTCCAAAGGACAGAGGTCAAAGTTGGGGCATTCTATCATGCATTCCTACACAAGTTTTAACTGAAAGATGAATCAACTCCTGTGAGGTGATTTTAGGATAAGTTTAAAAACCTCAAGTTATTTTTCATGCTGAGGAATAGTAAGAAGTAAATGTATTAGAGAGTCAACCCACAATATTATACTGTAATTTGATTTGGACAATGGACTCATTTGAATGCTAACATAAAAGTGCAGCCATAATACTCACTATGAATTATCCTGCCTGCACAACTAGACATGTCAGTACTGAAAAATAAAAAAGGATTAATAATATTCTTGACAAGCAGAACTGAAAGAACAATGTGCATCTGAGTAGAGAAGAAAATGATTTAATTCTGCCTGACAATCTAGTTGAGATAAAAGGAGAAAAGAGGAAAGTCAAAATAATTAAGTAGAAAACTGCTGGGCTGAATCTTTAATAATAAAAAAGGTTTCACTGTCTACTCACCTGATAAACTCGTTATTTTACCAAAGATTTGAAAAATAAATGCATAAATCATCCAAGTTCAAACTATTGGTTTAAAAGCACTGTACCACCCTGTAGTCAGAATAAATAAAATTACCATGTTTCCCCAAAAATAAGACTGTCTTATATTTTTTTGAACCCTGAAATAAGCGCTTGGCCTTATTGCCATGAGCTCAAAAGCCCGATTGGGCTTATTATCAGGGGGTCTTATTTTGGGGGAAACAGGGTACTCCAATGAGTAATGACGACAAATATTATGATACTTCATTTGTAATGTTCTTGACCCTTCAATGACCCCATCCTTTCCCACTTAACAAAATAGGTTTCATTAACTAACAATTACCTTAAAAATTAGTATTGAAGTTTGCAAAAATAATATATATGTACTTTTAGTTTCTTAACCAGGTCTATGGACTCCTTATTTCTAAATAATTGTGTCCATTGCATTTATTACCAACAGTCTTTTTGTTATGTATTGATATAAAATTCTTCTATTACATGTAGATATTAACATAAATGTCATCACATCTTTAAAAAATGTAAACACCAGTTCTTGACCAATCTTGGACACTCTACTGTGGCCTCAGCTTTTAAACTCCAGCTGTTTATATACAGCTCCAAATATACACAACTAAAAAGACCCAGCCACCAAAACGCTTCCTCTTTTGTGTGATGTCATGCTCTTACCTCTGCAGTATTGAATGGCAAATATATTTGTCATTTGATAATTTAAACTGAATAATTTACTGCGTAAATCACTGTGAAAATGTTGCTGTGTAAACTACTGTGAAAGTGCAATTACAGGTGAAACTCGAAAAATTAGAATATCGTGCAAAAGTTCATTTATTTCAGTAATGCAACTTAAAAGGTGAAACTAATATATGAGATAGACTCATGGCTTACAGCTCATGAAAACCCCAAATTCACAATCTCAGAAAATTAGAATATTACATGAAATCAATAAAACAAGGATTGTACATAAAACAATATCAGACCTTTGAAAAGTATAAGCATGCATATGTATTCAGTACTTGGTTTGGGCCCCTTTTGCATCAATTACTGCCTCAATGCGGCAGTATTTTTTTTTCTTTAGCTCAGGTAAGACTTCTGATGTTGTTTGTTGTTCAGGAGCGGCTTGACAAGAGGAATACATTTGAAGCCCATGTCCAGGATCCGTCTGTTGTGGTGGCTCTTGATGCACTGACTCCAGCCTCAGTCCACTCCTTGTGAAAGTCCCCAACACTTTTGAATGGCCTTTTCCTGACAATCCTCTCCAGGCTGCGGCCATCTCTGCTGCTTGTGCACCTTTTTCTTCCACACTTTTCCCTTCCACATAACTTTCTATTAATGTGCTTTGATACAACACTTTGGGAACATCCAACTTCTTTTGCAATTACCTTTCCCTCCTTATGGAGGGTGTCAATGATGGTTTTCTGCACAACTGTCAGATCAGCAGTCTTTCCCATGATTGTGATTCCTACTGAACCAGACTGAGACCATTTAAAGGCTCAGGAACCCTTTGCAGGTGTTATGGCTTAATTAGCTGATTAGAGTGGGAGACTTTGAGCCTAGAATATGGAACCTTTTCACAATATTCTAATTTTCTGAGATTGTGAATTTGGGGTTTTCATGAGCTGTAAGCCATAATCATCAAAATTATGACAAATCAAGGCTTGAACTATCTCACTTTGCATGTAATGAGTCTATCTCATATATTAGTTTCACCTTTTAAGTTGTATTACTGAAATAAATGAACTTTTTCACGATATTCTAATTTTTTGAGTTTCACCTGTATGTGTTGCATGTAGTGTCAATACGATAAGATTTTTAGAACTTTACAACTCCATCTGCCAGGGTAGAAGTTACATATACTGTTTGCCTACTATAGAACAATGCCCTATAAAACAATGCAAATGATGTTATCCCAGAAGAAAGTCATTCCAAATTCACTCACATTTTCAGTGCAATTTCAGCCAGGAATTCATTCCAGTGTGTTAAATGTTGTTGCTTGTGTACAAGTAGTCCTTAACTTAGGACAATTGAGCCCAAAATCTCTATTGCTAAGTGAGATAGTTGTTAGGTGATTTTTAATCCATTTTACAATCTTTCTTGCTACAATTAATGAGCCATTACAGTTGTTAAATTAGTACCAGAGTTATTAAGTGAATCTGGCTTCCCCATTTACTTTGCTTGTCGGGTCAACCATAAATATGAGTCAGTTGCAAGGCATCTGAATTTTGATCACATGACCAAGGGAAAGCTTGGACCAAGGAATAGTTGTGAGAAAAAGGTCATAAGTCACTTTTTTCAGTGCCATTGTAACTTTGAACAGTCACTAAATGAACTGTTGTAAGATGAGGACTGCTTTTATTTAAAATGCCATCTGCATTTCAATCTATTGTATCTTCATTCTGAAGCTCTTGAAAATACAGATCTCACAGCTTAACCTAGCTTTTCGATTTAAGCATTTCTTGGCTCTTCCATGCTTGCCTGATTAAAAGTCATGATAAACCTTTTGAGCCATTCAGTCTGGTAGATTTTGGATTTTGAAACAGGAAAAGAAGTCCTTCATTGCAGTACTATTGCTCCAGAGAAAATGATTCTAGAAGCATGGCCTGCCCTACCATTAGGGAGACCAACATTAAGCGGGACTGTTGTAGAAGGGCAAGGAATCCTTCACTATTGAATGCATCGTTGTATTTTTACTATGGATAGGGCGGGAGTGCTTGAGGATTTTCTGCCTCAGAAGTCAAAATAACTTGGCTAATTGTGGGAGCTTAACTCAAATGGCTGGGCTCTTATTTGTTGTATCACTTTTACCTCCACAACAGCCTCTCTTGGGTGCACCAGCAAGGAAGTTATGGGGACAAAGTAAGCTTTATCTAAAGAACAGAAAACCGGTAGGCAGAAACCAAGAGAGGAAACTGCGTTGAATCAGAAAAAAGGAATTCCATACGTAAAACTTGTTTCCTCGCTAGGACGGGGAGAGATGAGAAAAAGGCCAGGAAACCTGTAATTGGAAGACCTGTGTATCTGATGGCGTATAATAATAGCCATAATGGAAATACAAAGACCTCCTTCCCCCTCGAATTTCACTGTCGGGTCCCCGACAAGGCAGAGCTATTCCCTCCTTCGCGAACAGCAACAAAGAACTTCTGAAGTTGAATAGGAAGAAGCATCGAGGCGCGTCTGCAGCCGCGGCCTTCTCGTCGAGGGGACCAGCCCGAGCGTAATGAAAGGTAATTGGCCGAGCTGCGCGCCATCTGCAGGCTCCAAACGCCTCTAATTAAGTTGCCGTCTTTTTTTTTTGCCCTTCCTAATGCACTGCCTTGCCGCGGGGAAACGGCCATGGAGTGTGGGCGTCTCCTGATCCCCCCGAGGCGAGTGACGAGGCGCGCCAGTAATGATGTTGAACCGCAGCTCATAAATAGCTGAGGAGAAGCAGGCTTGATCTCCGCTGCGATCTCCTTGGCTGGCGCTACCCGTGGCGTCCATCCGCAGAGCTCATCTCTGGGCTGGCACCCGAGCCATGCAGTGACTGAGGAGATCCGGTAGAGAGATCGGCCCAAGGATCCCTTCCCCTTGGCCTCCTTTCTCCCAGCTGCGACGGGGCGAGTCCAGCAGGTTGCTTCAACAGGCAAGGGCACCCTTAGCTCCGGGGCAAGGTACTTTCCTTCAAGTTCCCCATCTTGTCCGCCCTCCCGCTTCTCTTCATCGTGTACTCTCACTTTAGGCTAGGAACACTCGCTAATTTCTAAGATCAGGAGTTCCTTTAAAACATCCATAAAACCTCAGGATTCTGGTGGACGGGCCATTTCCACGAAGGGTCTTCGTCTGTCTCTGGAAAGGGAGACCTTCTTTGGATCCCGAGTTGGGGAGCGCGAATCGGGAAGGGCGGGAAAGAAATGATTTCGGTCTCTCTCTTTTCTTTTAGATGCAGCGGCATCCCGGGCTCCTGTTTGTCGGCTTGATCTTTTGTGCTGCTCTCTCAGAGACGTTTGGGCTGGTTTTATCCGTAAGTAACTTAAGCAAGCGAATGTAGTTCTCGGCTGCTCGCGCATCTTTCAGCGAACTACAAGAGACCCGTAACACGTGCTCCGACTCGACCTCCTGAGTCGCTTTACAAACACAGAGCGTCATTGCAAGCAGGAGTCGTGGCTGTCTCTTAAAATTACAAACACGGGGATGGCTGTCTCTTAAATGAGTGTGTGGCAGTGTCGGGAGAAAAATCACTGGCAAAGATTTGATAGGTCCAATTGGGCAGAAACAAGCAATTTGTTTAAGAAGACCAGAGGGGCTGAAATGAAAAGGAGGCAGATCTTTTGGCAAAATTCAGGAGCAGACCTAAGATTAAATCCTTGCTACTGAGATGCATATGTTAACTCTAACTCCTAAGCACTTTTATCACAAGGAAAGTCATTAATTCCTTATAAAGTCTGTGGAGCTTACTTTTGAGTTCTCTGAAATCCTAAATAACTTTGAAACTAATTCTTATACACAGTTGATTTACTCTTATAATGTACAGCTTGTTTTAAAAAGAATCCTGTGTAAATTCTGGTAAATCTGTATAGTAGTATAGTATATACTATAGTATACTATAGTATATACTATAGTATACTATTATACTATAGTATAAACTACTATAACTTGTGATTAATTGCATTTCCCCCCAAATAAATAGATGTTATTTTAATGAAAATGACATCCATTTAAGTGGGTAATTTTATTTTCTCAGGTTGATATTTTTGTTTTAAAAGAAATATTGGGTAATACATACAAAATTAATCATGCATTTTCCTTCTGTAAGGCTAAAGAGAAAAGGGGATGGACTATGAATAGTGCTGGCTATCTGCTTGGCCCACGTGAGTTAAAATATTTAATATACATTTAAAACAATGTGGAAGAATGTTAATTTCTACATCTATTTGCATATGAATTGAAATGAAGAGAAATGAGAAATATATATGTTTTATATTAGTTTTCACTCCCTGCTCTTGATGGGAGAGGTTATGAAATTTTTCAGTTACAGTTTTCCCTGGCTTGGTTTAAACTATTTCCAACTGAGTACTTTGAAGGAACAAGTCCTCCATTACCTCACTTGAACTCTTAAGAGCAAACCAATTTGATCTGAGCTCCATTTTCACTTCCAGACCATATCAATGCATTAATCTGAACATATTACCAGTGTTCCCTGGATATACTGATCAACTTTCTGGTTCCATTCCATTTCATAAATAGAAAGAATATGATTATTGAAAATGTTTTTCGTTATTTTCAAGCTCCTTCTTTCTGTTTGCCTTCTTTTCTGCAACTGTCTAGCAAGAGCCATATATTTTAGATTGCCTGCAAATATTTGAGACAGTGGTAGGGCCGTTGTATTCCAAGTAACAGAATAAGCAGTCAGGTAATACACAGGGCTACATTACAGGTTTGAAGTAAAGCAATACATAATACTTGGTAGGACTGAGGAAGGGATTTCAGTCAAATGATTTAAGTGACTATTATGGGCTGTCAGAAGATATTTATGTGGCTTTGCCCTTGGTTATTGCTAAGTACGTGACAAATACTTTTGTCAGCCATGACTGGGCCAATTTACATTACTGGTAGAACAGTAAGCAAAAATTATACACTTACACTTATAAAGCCTTTCTCATAGGTGTCAACATCATATGCTTATCTATGTATTCTTAAAAATTCAAATGACATCCTGTTATAGAAGTAAACAGCTATGTGCATAGATGAATGTTTATACATCTGTTCCCATAAACTGATCATCAAAATTAGTGGTAACCATTCAAAACCTTTGGAGGGCACCATATTGGGACAGAGTTTAAACAGCTGTTGCAGTTTTTGGCAAGTTTCAACATAATTAGGTCTGCATGATTTTAAGAAAAACACAATAATTTTTAAATTTATTTAGAAATTTTATATTGCAGCCTATTTACGCATGGTGACTCAATGCATCTTACACGAATATAAAAACAGCATATATAAAAAATAAAGCTAATAGAAGAAAATAATAAATTAAGAAAATAATATAATGGCCCTCCACCCCCAACCCTGGCAACAAAACACCACACAAGCCATTTAATTACCACCCCCTTCAGTTCAAACCATTTCACTGAAATTGAGAAAATCTTTTCAACTTATCAGCCCTGTAAAAACATAGGCTTTTTTCAGCCTAAAAAAAAAGATGGTGTGGAAATTCTTCCAAAGAGTTTACAGCAGTGTTGAAGAAAAGTGATTTTTCCATTCAGTGCTGCAGCTGAGAGGATGGCTGTTTGCTAGAAAAGCTATGAAGTTCCACATTAACAGGAACTTGGATAAGATTTCCCTAACACACACACACCAAAAAAATGTTTTGACAAAAATGGTACAATACATAGAAGCTACTTATTATTAATTCACGTGAAATCAGGCTATATAACATCAGCCTGTCTACTTTCTCTCCAGTTTTGTGTGATCAGGTGGAAGGATTTATTTGTTTTTCCAATAAATTTCCCTAACTTCCCAATAATCATATATTTGTTTTAGAAAATTAATCCGATATGGATTGAAAAATAAAGGGAAGGGGGAATATTCCCTTTAGTCCAAGAACCTGCCATTTTAATAGGTGCAAAAACAAAAGAAACCCTGTTCTTGAGAGGCAATTCCAAGTGGGGGACAGAATAATTGAACAGGATATCTCAGCAATTTTGTTTTTATTTTTTAAAACAACCTCTGTTGTTTATGATACCAATAAATAAACACAATACATTTTTAAAATGGTACTTATAGGTTAGAGAAGTGGGAACATTACAGTTTGAAATTGAATGGAGATAAATGTAAGGTTCTTCACTTAAGAAAAAATAAAATAAAATGCAAGGCAAAGAATGACCAATAGACAGTATCAATCTACTTTGGTTACAATATGCATGAAAAAAAATCTTGTCACGTAATTGATCACGCTGAATATGAGTCAGCACTGTTCATTGTGGCTAAAAAGGCAACTGATTTTAGGTGACATCAATCAAAGTATAGTCTCCAAATCACAGGAACTAATGAACCTGCATTAGTTACCGTCCCAGTATAATGAATGTGTCCTGAGAAGTGCAGGAAACAACAAGGAGGAGGTTTGGAGATTGGAAATAAAGTTGTATGAGAAGAGATTGAGAAAATTGGGTGTGATTATCCTTGACAAGGAATAAGGGATAATGGCAACATGATAACACAGCATTTTTAAAGTATCTGGCAGGACATCACATAACAGTCATTTTTTCTGTTATCATTTAAATGGCAGGACACATAATAATTGTGAAAGGTTTCACAATTTCACAACCAGATTCTGGTTGAACCCTAGTTTAACCCAGCAGTTTGACAGTAAAATCACTTATCAGGGAAAATTATGAATGTCTGGCATTGAATATGTTCAAGAAGAAGCTGGATGGCCTTCTGTTGGAGGTTCTTTTAGTTAATTCCTACACTGAGTAGGGTTTGGACTTAACAGTCCAATTAGCCCTTTTGAATTCTATGATTCTGTCCCAATATGTATCCTTTGCTAGTCAGCAGCTGGATCAATTGAAGCTAATTCAGGGTGCGGTATACAAATATATGTAATACATTAATTAAAATTATTTCAGGAGAGCAAACACCTTTCAGATGTACTTTGCTACTTGATATGTACATTAGACACACTGAGATTATTCAATATTTTGATTACATTATCATGGCTGGACACTACTTTAAAACCATATAATGGTATATGGGCACCAATTACTTACAAAAAGGAAGGCAGGATTAATACAGTCTCTAAGAGAACAGAACTCAAATATTTTTTTCTTGGAATTTATTCTGTTTATGTTGGGTTCGAATGAATGATGGCAAAATGGATGAAAGATGGCCAAACCTCCATGCCTTACAAAAGAAATCTACTTTTCAAGTTCAATTTTCTCTAAGGATAGGTAATAGCCATCATCTGTTTCAGGTCGTATTGAACAGCTCCTCAAGGAAATGCCCAGTGCAAGGGGGAGAGAAGAGCCACCTGGGGAATGTAAGATGGCTTTTGGAGGTTATTTGTGTAAACTAATTGCAGTTTACTGTTAAAATAAATCTAATATGTTTCTTAAAATCAAAGGAAGCAATCACTGTGCTACATGTTCTCAAGTAAACAGACTGAACCCAAGGCAGCACATTATGTGCACTCAAATATGTCCACCTTTTTCAACCAGAGCAAACAAATGGCTATAAAGTGGCTATTGTACCAGAGATGATTTTCTTTAATTTAGTGGCAATGGCTTAATCCCATATTTGGCTGAATCAAAACATTTGCATTATGCCAGAGATGAGCAAGTTGTGACTTTCCAGATGCCATTGAACTTCCATTCTTAGCTGCTCAAGCCAAAAATGGTGAAGAATGAAAAATGTTAGCAGTGCAGTCCAACAGCACTTGGAAGGCAACTCCTTGCTTGTCTTTTCATTATATCAACAGCTGCATGATTACACCCAAAATGTGACATTGTGCTGAATTTTGCTGGTGTTGTATGCCAATGTTGCAATAGGTCTTTGCTATTACAAATAGCAAAGATATTTTGCTTTACAGTTAGTGAAATGTTTTCCCCCCACTCATTCAATGTGCATCATTCCATCAAAAATATATGTTACATTTTTGTTCAGAATCGTTTTACCTAGTGGGGAGATCTCTCACACTGGTGAATGTTAGAGTAATAAAACCTGATCTCACCTCTTGTTTTATTTACAGATGCAATAGAAAGAATTTTTAGTGTCAAGCATGGTTTAGCCGGTAAACGTGACATAAACCTCGAAGAAAATGTAAAAGCAGGTAACTTTTCTTCTTCTAATACTTTTCTGCTATGTACTTCCAAGCATGTCTTAAAAGCTGCTCCTGATTCCTTCTTTCCTAAATCATGATGCACAAATTTTCTGCTTGAAGATCTGCCCTTTTATGTGGGTGTTGCTTTAATGAAACATGATGAAGTCTATTTAAATGGATAATTTTATTTTTCCATGGTGATATTTCTGTTTTGAAAGCAATATTGGGTAATATCTGCAAAATTAATCATACATTTTCCTTAGGTTTAAGCTGGGCAGCTATATCCCTGACAGTAGTAGTTAGAAGTAGAATGAAATCCAAGTTAGATTTCATTGTATTTAATTAAAATTAAATAGATAATATGATTGTTGTCATTGTGAGAATTGACTAACTTGCCCAGTGAGTCTCTCATGGTTCCTTTCTCCCTCTTCTGATCACCTTGAATGCCCTCCAAATCTGCATGAAAAAAGCCCCTGGAGTGTGGATAGGAAATCTACTCTCTATTGTCTATACCAGTGTTTCTCAACCATGGCAATTTTAAGATGTGTGAACTTCAACTCCCACATCTTAAAAGTTGCCAGGGTTGAGAAATCATAGTCTATGCAATGCATTTTTCAGGCAGCAAAAATCTGTATATATAACCAATAAAATGTACCCTGTTTCCCCCAAAATAAGACATCCCCTGATAATAAGCCCAATCGGGCTTTTGAGCGCATGGCAATAAGGCCAGAAACTTATTTCAGAGTTCAAAAAAATATAAGACAGGGTCTTATTTTCGGGAAAACACTGTAGAAACATAAAATAAAAATAATTCCACCCACAGAACAGTTTACATTTTAAAATAACATGTAGATAAAAGTGTTAAAGCTAACCAAAACTTTTCATTAATGATTATAAATTCCAGAGGACACCGCCCCCCAGTTTTCTTATAGTTCATCAACTTTTAATTCCAAGAAGCAACCCCTACATTTGCTTCAAGATTAAAAATTGTTCATACAGATTTATCCTAAGTTAACCCTTAACTACCACTTTTATCTAGCCTTCTCACCTTCATTCTCTCTTGTAATCAGTAATACTTGATTTTCCCCCCAGATACTTCCACAAGACTGATGACATATAACAATATTATGCGTACAATAATTGAATTCTTGGCCTATCTACATCTTAAAGGTTAGTAGTTTCTCCCATACAAAGTGAATAGTTATGCTACTTTAATATAGGGACATACAAAATTGCATGTACAAGTTACTGTTGCTCAGAACTCAAGTTATCTAGTCATGAGGGGCCCTAAGAAAATAACAGCTTAGTATCCATATAGTGATATATACCAACTTCCCATTCCAGCTAATAGTCAGTACACTATTGTTTGAGAAGCCATTGTAATGCTTCACTAGTCAATAGGAAAGCCAGTCCAGGATTATACAGGATCTACAAATGAAAATGAATGAAATTATTAGCTCTTAGCGTATGTTGTATAGGGTCACATTAATTCTCAAGAATTGACTTTCCAATTTAGAAAATCTAATCTGGTGGCCCCTGGGATTTGGATTGTCTTTCCTCAGTTTAGGTTGGTGCCCCAATCCAATGCTAAGACCAGATGTTGGTCTTCCTTAGCTGGAAAAAATCTAATCTTGATTAGCTGTTGTCTACAAAGCTCTCAATTGTTCAGAATTAGGCATGGGTAAGATTGACTGGGATGTGGGATGAATGTTTTTGAATATGAGTCTCTGACCCCTGAATCTGATGCTCCCAAGAATGATGAGGTTGCTTCCTTGCTATTTCCTTTTAGCATCTAGCTAATTCTTTTTCTGAAATAATTATCTCTCTTTTTAAACTTTGGTGTGCTGTTCTTCCTCTGCCCTTATGCTCCATGTTTTGTTCTGTATTCTACTAGATTTCAGATATGGCAAGTAGGACTTCTTTTGAGGGTCCAAATAGAAAGAATCAATCATAAAATATCAATTGATAATTAAAATTGTCAGTATTAATATTGATAGTTTACTAATAGCAAAAAAGATTGATTATAAAATGGTGTTGGCATTTCAGCTCTGACATTAGTAAGCTGTTTTAATATGTTTTTGAGATATTTGGGTATAAAAGTGAGAGAGAAATGCAGTATCAAATGGAGAGAAAAGTATATGGAATTGCGGGTTTTCAATGACAAATGATTCAGTGATAAATAACCTTCCAGGGGCATTATGTTGAAATATTTGGGGTGGGTGTATCTATGAATCCCAAAGCTACTTTCATTTGTTTAGGCCATGTAATCTTTTTTCCTACCGTTTTTCTAAGCTGGAAAATTATTTGTAAGAAGAAAAAATAATAACAGGAAGATGAAAGGCTAAGGCTGTAATTTCAAGTGTGATAAAAGCACTGTTATCAATAAAGCAATGATCTCTGAGTCAAAGCCAGCCAATTTTGCTCACGGTATTTTCCAGTAGGGCCCGAAGGTTACTTTCGATGGATCAAAGGCTCTTTGCTGGCTTCAGTTGAATATTGGTGAAATTACAACTGAAGAAGTAAAGATGCAATATGTGCTTCCCTACTGCAACAATCTGTTTCTCAAGATCAAATTAATAGCATTAGGGATGTCTTAATTTTTCTGAGAACAAAACTGTGCAAGTCTTGTCAACGTTATCTGTAAAAATACAACCACTGTTACTGAGTGCTCTTTCCCTGTCTTGTAATGCAGACATGTTTTTTACTTTTTCTTTTCTTGATGCAGAAGCCGGGGCTCTTGACAACATAGTTACAACAGTTTCTTCAGAAGAAAGAGATCAGTCCTGAAAGAGACAGCATTTATACTCTGAATTGCTCTCATCTGAACCCTGAACAAAATAAGATGTTATTTATTGTTTACAATGACCTTACACTTTGGCTGATTGTCAAGTTCTTTTCTCCTCAGTGATGTTATAAGATTTATCCTTAATAAAAACAATTGCTTTGGATAAATGAAAATAATAAAAAAAATAGCAGCTACTTCTTGGGCTACTTTTCCTAGGGAAATGGGGCTTCTGTTCTTCTTTTAAATCTCTCATTTCAGAGGAAGTGGAGAAATCTCATTTTACTTTAAACCAAAAAAGGCACATAATAAACAATTTAATTTGGTCTTTGACTGTAAATTCATTTAAAAATGAACAGATATCTATTTCAAATAATAGAAATCTTCCCTGGGTCTCTTTCCAAGAATTAATAGCAACTCAACTGAAACAATATCAAATTATAAAGTCATCCTTCATAGCACAGAACGTTTCCTATGTGTACAAACTCTGTTAAATCTCTTCATATGCAATTTATATCAAGTGAGATGCGGTGCTGAATCCATCCATTAGCAAAGTGCATCCATTCTTTTAAAAAAAACATAAACAATGTACCACTGCAGTGGGAGAGATTGCTTGTTCTTTTACAGAGACCATACAAAACAGCTGTCAGAATGTTAAAGATATATTGCATTATCCTCCATTATATGATGACTTGAATGATGAACTGGGGAGAGAACTGTAAATTTGTAGAGCAAACAACAATGATCCAACTGATACACCATTTTCTTTGGAAAACTCGTCAGGAGGGAAGAAGTGAAGAGCTGGTTTTGAACGTACAGCTTTTGAAATGCAAAAACAAGTAGTAAAAAAGGATGAAGTGCCTCCTTTATCTCTTTGAAGAGTTTTTATTTGACTCTTCAAAAGATAAAAAAGCCTCCCAACCTGAAAAGGGCTACAGATAGTCCTTGAGATATGACAGGTCACTTAACAAACTTCCAAGTTTCAACAGGCAGCCCCAAATTACATTTGACCCTGTTTCAAAGTTATGACGGCTGCAATGTCCCTGCAGTCATTTGCTCTTATGCTCCCCGCCTGTCTCCATCCTACCCCACCAGGACCTGCAGTGCTTGGACCCCCTCCATATGTCCCTCACCTATCACACCTTTTGAAGCTTTCCAGACCTCTTATTGGGGAATGAGGACAGGCCATGTGTCCCAGGGCTACACAAAGGCGACCCAAATGTGGCCGCCATTTTCTCCCATCTGCTTGTGTGCTGGGGCAAAATGGCAGTTGCCAGACAAACCACTTTATTTTGCTGCCTTAACAAAGTCTTCACAGTGCTGCAGAAATGTGCAGAAGAGTTTGGTTAATGAAATGCATTGGATTTCTAGATGCTCCTATAGTCCCTTTATTTCCTAGCTTTCTCAGGCTTAAAAAATTGAATGGATATAAGCATTTTTTCCTCATAACATTCCCTGAGGAATTAGGCTAATACAAATATGGAAATTGGAAGATTTAACTAATTTGTGTTTAGATATTTGTAGAGCAGTATTGGGACATCTCATGACTGCCCTGTATTGGGATATTCAAATTAAAAAAAGAAGTTAATAAAACTGAAAATGTGAAGGTGCTACTTAGATGCAGTTATAAATATTGTGTTTATTATATCTCACCTTTTGGTCACCAGCCTGGATGAACAGAATAAAAGATGGGTTGAACACTTCCATGAAACTCCTAACCAGCCAAACCCATTCACTATGTACAACTTTAATGAACAGTGTGTCCAACAAGAGCTTCAGATGAATACTGGCTAAATTACAATTGAAGAAGTAAAGATGGCAATTATAAGCTTTAAAAACAACAAAGCAGCTGGCTTAGATGAGATCCTAAAATATGGAGGCCAGGCTGTGGTGAAAGAACTGACAACATTGTTTAATAAATGTTGGCAAAATAGTGTAGTTCCAGAGGACTAGTGAAGAGGGGATATTATTAAAATCCCCAAGAAAAGTAACATCTCAGAATGTACCAATTGACAGGGCATTATCCTCTCGGTGCCTGGAAAGACCTTTTGCATAATTCTCTTTAAGAGATAGGTAGTTCTGGACTTTTGACTGTAATCGAGCCTGCCCATTACGGTCGTAAAGTGGGTCACCACATGACCAGACTCATTTTTATGATCTATACGGCAGTCATTAAGCAAACACATTATTTGCTATAGTCCATTTTTGCTGAAAATGGGAAGAAAATGGTAATTTTCTGTAAAAACATAGTTAATTGCAATTACATGACCATAAGATGCTGCAAATGGCTGTAAAAGCAGGCTGGCTCCTAAGCACCCAAATGCAGTCACGTGACAGGGGGCAGGGGAAAGACTTCTTAACTTCAGAACTGGATTATAAGTACCTTTTGGGTGGTCTGTCATGACTTTGAACACTAAGTGACAGATCATAAATCAAGGACTACCCATATTAGATATAAAAATGGGGAAAAATAATCTATCAAAAGGTAAGTTCATAAATTATAGAGCACAGCAGGTCAGATAGAAGCAAAGGGACAGTAATCTAAGTAGATTGTCAATATAATACATAAAATTATTTCATTTCCTCTAACTACATATACAGCTGGGAATGAAAAAGAGGCAATAACAGGATAGGCCAAGAGCCACTTCATTGTGAATAATGAGTGAAATTAACTGTTACCAAAAAAGCCAAGTTGCTCATCTATTGAATTCCACATTGTATAGAAGGCTAACCAAGGATAAACAACAGTATCATTTATATTGATTGCTCTGTAAGGAATGAAATAGGGAATCTTCAGAACTTAACAAAAGTCTGATTGCTTAGGTTTTATCTTTAGCAATTTACTTAAGCAAAATTTCAAACCACAGTGGACACTTCAGAACCTTGGCAGAAAATCTGCTCATTCATGAAGTGCCTTTATGAGTAACCACTTCAGTTTTTATACAATAATCCACTGCAATTTAACAATGTGGCTAATTTTGTATGATATCTACTAAAACTCCATATCAAGATTTAGTACCAATTTCTGTTAATATTTTAAAGTCCATGAAAGTGGGGCCTACATTCCTGCTGCAAGCTCAGCTGCCTTTTATCTGACCATTACCTTGGTTATCTCTTTGTCTTTTTGTCCTGCCTCCAAAAGTCAGCCCCACATATCGTTACAGAACTGATTCTGAAGACCATATACAAGGGCAGGAGGGCTGTCATTTCCCTCTTAATGTTTGCAATGTCAATTTAAGGCTCCTCAAATCTGTCCATAATAGCTCTTCTCTGGAAGATGCAAATTTCCTTTAATCTTCCATTTTCTGTCCTTTCTCAGTGCCTGATATTCATAATCCCATATCAGCACATTTTATCTGTCTAATCACCTATTTAGTGCATTTTATTCTGTTTCTTAGATATACTCTCACATATATAGCATTCATGATTAGTTTAACAAATCTTAAGAAATCTGATATGACCAAATGTGAGCACAAAATTATTTTTCTTCAAAGATTTATTTGATACCATGAATAAAAGGAAAACAATAATTTGATTTCTTTTAAAATTTAATTTGAATTTGAAAGAATACTATTCTGGTGAGAATAATATTCTTTGGCTCTTGTAGCAAAATAAATAAATAATTATGTTTTTATATTATACATATAAATGGGGTGGAATTTGGATTGTCTGGAAAACTTTTTCTCCCATTTTAAAAAGCTATCATAATTTAGGATATGTGTAATTCAACTGTCAGATTTAATGGTGCACAAAGAGAAATCACTTTGTTTATTCAATCAGTTACTAAGTTGACAAAGCAATTTGTCACAAGTAAGTAATTCATATTAGAAAATGCATTGCAGGTTGTACAATCCAGCTAAAATGGATGAATATAAAACAAAAGAGAGCACATCAGTAAGGGGAATAATTCCCCTTGATCCTGTTATAATGAATAAAATAAAAACAAATTAAATTAAATTGTAGCAAATATAACATAGAAGCAAGTTGATATTGAATGACTTGTTATAATCAAGTATGGTCCTTAGGACAGAAAAAAAAATGAATGGCAGATCTTAAGATTCAAGACTCAGAACATATTGTCTGAAAAATTTTAGAACAAATATTTCAGTCCTCCCAAACATAGATGTAATCACATATGGATACATACTTCCATAGCTACAAGAAGAGAAATAGGAGGCTATCTTTGGGCCCTGCATTTACTTATGATATGATATGTATTGATGAACTATGGGCGACATGATAGCAGTCTTCCAATAACTGAGAGGCTGTCACAAAGAAGAGAGGGTCCACCTATTCTTCAAAGCACCTGAGAACAAGACAAGAAATAACAGATGGACAGAGGAGAGATTCAATCTAGAATTAAGGAACAACTTGTCTTCAGAAGTTGTGAGTGCTCCAACACTGGAGGTTTTTAAAAAGAGATTAGACAGCCATTTGCCTGGAATGGTATAGGGTCTCTTGCTTAGGCAGGGGATTGGACAAAAACTCAAAGGTCCCTTCCAACTCTGCCATTCTGTATTCTGATATGTTTGAGCACAATACAGTCATACGGTATATGAAGGCACTCGCAACACAATGTACATATATAAGCATCCTACTTGTGATGATCCAATGGTGAACCAGTAGAACTGGATATAGCTTCACACAACCAATAACTTATTTTTCTTATGAGTCACAACCAATGACTTTTATTTTTCTGTGCTTTTCTCTTCCATCTTTTTTCTGACAGCTCAAGGCAGCTTACATGAGGAACTCCCTTAATTTTTTCCCATCACCGTTACAATCCTCTGAGAGGGACTGAGCTGAAGGCCCTCAACGACCTCCATGATTGAATAAGAAATAGATTCCTCCTTTCAACTTCAACACTGTGGAGTCAAAACACAGGACCCAAACCAAATAATTAAGGCTCATTGCAATGTTTATTAGGTAAACAGTACATACTGGAGATGACCCCACAAAAAGGTTGGGCAAACAACCAGCAAACAAAAGATATTATTCTATTCTATTCAGATATCCACTGATATTTATATATTAAATACATTATACATTTCAGAAAGGAGGGAAAATGATGCAGATATATATATTCATAAATAATAATAATGTAGTAGATCTTAGGTTACTGCCTTTCTATTGCCCTAAATGTCTTATTGAGAAGAAACTGATCAAAAGAAGGGGATAGCTCAGAGTGCCAAGAGTTACCTTAGGGATGTTCTGATAAAATATACAACAGGCTGAAGCTCCGAGGCTATGGCACATTCCTTATTTTTCAACGTAGTCATTTTATGTTTCCATTTGTCTTACACAGTCCCATTCATTTGAAAATTCACTTTTCTTACATGTTAATCAACACATTATACTGAACATCACACGTAGAGTCAATAAAAAATGGAGAAACATCATAATAAGTGGAGACTTCATTATAACTTGGCCAAGACTGCAGAATCCAAAAACATATTTAATAGCATTGCTGACAGTTTTATTTTCCAAAAAGTTGAGGAAGAGACAAAGTGTTCAGTTTTTTAGTGCTTATCCTAACCAATAGAGAAAAACTGGTTGAAGAGATAAATGTAGTGTGTCAAGATGCTACCAAAAGAAAAATCGGAACATAGTCGTATAAACACAACAGATTTCAGGAGAGCCAGTTTCAACAAGTTTATAAAAATCCTAGTCAGGATCCCGTTGAGAAAAATTCCCAAGACAAAGAGACTGCAGTAGCACTGAAGCCTTCTAATAAATAAGAAAATTGAAATACAATTGCATACCATTCCAAGACAGGGGAGAAAACGGGGGTGGGGGGAAGAGTTTAGGAACCCCTTAGGGATGCACAGGGAGCTTTTGACTAAGCTAAAAGGGACATGATTAGGAAATGGAAGACAAATGTAATCACAAAAGGGGAAAAGAGACCTCCTCAAACCTTTTGTCTCTTCTGAACTGATTAACTGGAACCGGAATTCAGGATTTTAATTTGTCTAAGTAGATTTGTTAGCTCAGCTTGTAAATTAGTTTTTATTAGTTTTTAGAGGACTTGCTGGCAGATTGTCCTGATATGCAGAACAGGACAGTCCTCCTAGCTTATCATTATTTCTCTTAAAACCGGTTGCCATACAAGCACTGATGAAAGGCATTTGTTCAGTTCAGTTTTCTCATCTGTATTTGTAGCAGCAGTCCGCAGTAATCTATGTTGAATAGATCCATTGTGTGACCAAAAATTAAATTGTCAATAACAAAAAAACCACCCTGAAAGCAAAACAACTGAACCCAAATCTGATAGTTTATTCTTAATTTTAAAAAGCCTTGTTATTATCATCAGTGTGCTAAAAAAAAAAATAAGACCATTTAACTATGTGAATGGTCCCTAATATCTCATTATCTAATAGAGTTGAATGAGATTTTGTAAAATTCTTTTTATCAGAAACTCATTTTTTGGAGGAAAAAATCCCACCAATCATAAAAGCTGTACTTTGGAGAAAAGAAATCTTTTATGGCAAAAAGGTGTTGATTTAGTGAAAAAGGAGGGTTTGGTTAGTACATCACCTGCTCGCATTATTTGCCTTTTGTGCGTGAACAAAGACTTTTTATTTAAGAATATGGGGCGGCGGGGGGGGAAATGCTGTACTTTCTTTTTCAAATATTATAAGACAGCATTTCTTCCTTATACCATACTTAAATAAAAGGTCTTTGTCCATGGATTGCAATTGTTCATATTAATAATTGTTCTTCGGCTAGACTTAGAAAGTGAGCTATTTAAATTCAGAAAGATCCTTTAGCACTTTCCTTGATAACTTTTTCCAACACACAGGTGAAGCATAAATGAAGTATTTGGTGCTTCACTCCATTTGGAAAAGCAGGATTTCCCGGAGAGCAGTTGAATGGCCCAATGGCCATGCTGCAGCATGCAAGAAGAAAGGCTAAGGGACTTCCTCAACTTGCAGCTCATCTCTCTACCAGCTCCAAGCTAAGACCTCTTTGCTGCTAGCTCAGCAGAACCATTCAGAAGGACCTTGTGGTGTTTGGCTTCTTGTGCCTAGAAGACTCACTCCATGCTGACCTGGGCAAGCAGTGCCTTTGCTTCCCATGGGAATATGTCAGCCCTTCCTCACTTAGCTTCCCACTATGGGCTTCTAAGTGCAAAGGAGTTGTTTCTGCTGTGCCACTTTCCCTTTTTGGTTTCTGAGTGCTCAAAGCAGGTTCAGCAGGACAGCAAATCTGCCCTCCTTGTACCCGTGAAAGGAGGTGGGAGCCTGGCAGAGGTGGGAGCCTGGCAGAGAGGCAGCTCTCAGACCACCACACATTACACCTGCTAGTTTTGGTTTCAGTCTAGAATGACTGGGAAACAGCTTGGGCTACCAGTCCCTTCCACCCCAAGTAATTCCAGCTAGGGTTACTTTTCCTATGAGTTTGCCATGTGAGAATGGCCTCATTTTGCCTTGGGCATTGGCTATGTTCCTTCACCAATCATGAAGGCAACCACCTTCACCCACCAAAAGTCTGGGCCAAATGAGGCAATGGACATTAGAATAAGGAGGGAATGTGTCTGTCCTCTGAATCTGACATAATCTTCATGGCCGTTCCCAGTTGAAAAGAAGTCCAAGCTGCAAACCTTATCCATCTCCTGACACAAACCGGTGCAGTTTGTTTGATGATCTCAGAAGAAGGGGCTTTTCTGGACCTTGTTTCACATTTTGCTGGGCAATCCAGTTTGCACAGGGAAATAGAAATCAGTTTTGATAGTGCTTCAGTTTTCTGGACATAAGCTGAAACAACATGCAAACCTCTCAAAGCTGCTCCTGGTGGGGACATAAACCATGTTTGAGGACCCTGACAAAGGATGTAACAGAAACCTACCGTGTTTCCCCCCCAAATAACGGCTTGGCCTTATTATCGGAAAGGACTTATTATTTTGGGGGTTCAGGAGGTGGAAAGTGTGGGACTAGATGTCCCATTGCTGCCATTGCCTCCCCTCCCCATTCTTCACATTGGCCACTGCCCTGACATCTCCCGCCACCGCTGCTTCCTAATGGAGCAGGACTCTACAAGGCTTGTGCCATTGCATGCAGGAACTGCAGCACCGCCATGAGCTTCATCATACTGGCACAGCTGGCGTCCTGCTGCTCGCGACTGTGCCAGTATGTCGAACCTCACGGCTGTGCTGCAGTTCCTGCATGCAACTGCACAAGTCTTGCAGAGTCCTGCTCTATGAGGCGGCGTCGGCGTGATGAGTCTCACAAAGACTTGTTTCTAGCAGGTAGGGTGGGGGAGAAGTGAGACGCATGGAGCAAGAAGTGGCTCCCCTTGCTGTCTCTTCTCCCCCCCCCCACCGGGCATGACAGGGCTCCTGCCCCTCATTTAGCCACCTGCCCCCACCCGTTCCCTTTAGGATGCAATTTGGGGGTGGCAGGTGGGGTGGGTGAGAAGTGTCTCACTTCTCGCCCGCCCCACCTGCCATCCCTCTCGATAAAGAGACAGTGCAGAAGGGAAGCAGCCAGGCTGCCGTTGCCATTGGGGTGGGACGTGTTGGGCTGCGAGACATGCATCTTACCTTCCCAGCAGCGTCACGTTCCTCGCCTTTCTGTCCAGGTAGACACATTGTAGAAAAAACTTTCTCGCGAGTTCAAGGAGTTTGACTGAACTTGTGAGAAAATTTTTTCTACAACGTATCTCCCTGGACAGAATGGCGACAAATAGCAAATAGGGAATATAAAATTCTGAGTTTGTAATAAATTACTTCCATCCTCAAGTTCTGTAGGGTAGAAAAAGATATTGAGAGAGAAAAGCAAGAGAAAATAGATTGTCTTATTGATAATAAGTCTAAATGGTCTTTCATCAAGTCAATTTGCTTATAATATATGCAAGTCATTTCATAGCTGTTTCTATCTTAACTTAATGGATATGTCAGTTTACAACCAAGAGCCATCTGCTTTATGGGGTGCTTGCATCATTTCCTCTCTTTTAATTTAATAGCTGAACATTTAAAAAAAAAACATTTGCAAGTCTCCTTCGTATTACATGCAGTACCAGGAAACTAATCTGTTAAATAAGGACAGAAATTTGGTTTCCAGTTGTAAACCAGTTTACAACTGGTTGATTAATTTCCCCCACCACAACCCACCGGGTGGAAATGCCTTGAGTTTTGCTGGACCATCTTCTTGCCTTACGGCCCTACCTTTCTCTCTGTGGCTGGCAAGACAGGCTGTCTATGCCTCAAACCTGATATGGAACTGTTGAGGGAACAGACTGAATAAAGCTCGGACTCCTTGGAACTACGTCTGGGAATGGACATCTAGAACCGACTACTTACCATGGATGAAAAATCAGCCTGATCACTACGGGAACAAAGAGTTCTGCGTTGAGATTGTGGACTTACAGTTCTGTAGCAATGCAACAGTCAAATTAAAATTATACTAACACGATGAACATTAGAATCAACCAAAACCTAGCAGCAAAGTCAGATTTCTGATTTCAAATCAGCCAATCTTGGGGAAAAAGCCTGGCCTTTCAAGATTCTACCCAACCAGTCCAACAACAAGGGAAGTCGAGTAATTCATCTTACAGAGGTCAAGAATGTTCCTCATAGTGACATTGCAAGGGCTTCCCCAGTCCCTGTTTATCTAGGAGACACCTGGTTATCTTACATAGGGAGGCTGGTTTGCTACCTGAATGTTGAATAAATAATTAGTGTTGCTGCTCTTGTCATCACAACGTAAAGCCTCAAATGCCGCCCCCCTCCTGGGCACAAGACCAAGCGGCGCCGCGTCGGAGAGGACCCATGCCTGGCCTTGCGGAAGGAGGAAGGAGGAGTCACCGCCGGGCTGGATCAGGGCCACATCTGGCTGAGCTTCTTCCCGTCAAGCTCCAACGTTGGAATTTAATTGTTTCAGAAAAGCTTGCGTATTGACTTTATACAGCCGCTCACCTTGCTTGCTTGTGACTCTGAGCAGTGCAGACAATTAAAAGAAAAACTGAACAATCAACATAATTATCCCCCTTCTTCTGCTTGTTTTTGGCCCTGTGGCAAAGGAGGTGTGGAGGATAACATTCCCAGTTTATATCCTCTTCTGTCTTGTTGGTAACGCACACATGACAACAATTAATTTTATCGTGGGGAAGATGTGTGTATGTATATATGAGAGGGTGTTGGGATGGATGGGATAGAAGGAATGGGTTTAGAGTGGGTGAATTTGGGGAGAATGAGGGAGCTGGGGGCAAGGAATGGAGCCCCCTCTGCTGAGTGTGCAAACAGAAGCAGATGGGGGCTCAGATATGACCCTCGGCTCGGTATGAGTAGGGTGCCTTGCTTGTCGGGGAGGAGGGGGGCCATTGAGGTGGGGGAGGGGATCTCTGGGGTGTTGGAGAGCCAGAGTATTGCGGTTATGACTGGGAGAGGTAGATATGGCGGGAGCCGAGGGGTAGGCCACTCTCGGGGAACTAGGACTCACTGTCTCAAAGCGATTACTTGTTCCGGCCTCTCTGGTTCTGGTTCACTGGGCTCGCCTCATATACCTGGTGACTTGGGATGTCAGGGCCCTGACCTCAGGCTGCTGCTGTTTAATGCCAGGTCTGTTGTTAACAAGACCCCCCTCGTTCGGGACTTAATTCTGGAGGAGGGGGCTGACCTGGCATGCATAACTGAGACCTGGCTGGGCCCGGAGGGGTGTGTGCCCCTCTCAGAGATGTGCCCAGATGGGTTCCAGATATTGCATCAGCCGCGACTCCAGGGAAGGGGTGGAGGAGTGGCACCTATTGTCTGGAAGAGTCTTTGCCCTCACAGGATCCCTGCCCCTGAGATTGTTGGGTGTGAGTCTCTCCTCTTGAGGTTGGACTCAGGGGTTCAGTTGGGCTTGTTGCTGATGTACCTGCCTCCCAGCTGCGTTACAACAGCCCTGCCTGTGTTGCTAGAGGCGGTAGCTGGGCTGGCGGTGGAGTTCCCCAGGCTTATGGTACTGGGAGACTTCAATTTGCCGTCACTTGGCGAATCCTCAGATGCATCTTAGGAGTTCATGGCTTCCATGACAACCATGGACCTGACCCAAGTAGTTCAGGGTCCGACTCATAGGGGGGGACACACACTTGACCTGGTGTTTCTCTCGGGGCAGTGGAGATATGATCAGGAATTAAGGGGTATAGATGCTTCTCCCTTGTCATGGTCAGATCATTTCCTGCTGAGGTTGGACTTCAGGACGCTACTCCTCCATTGCAGGGAGGTGGAACCGATTAAGTGGTTCCGCCCCAGGCGCCTAATGGACCCTGAAGGGTTCCAGAAGGAGCTTGGGGAGACACCTGACTCCCTTGTCCACAATCTGGTTGAGTCCCTGGCGGCTGCCTGGAATAGGGCGGCATCGGGGGCACTGGACTGGATTGTGCCTTTGCGACCTCTCCATGGCGGTGGATCCAGGAAAGCTCCCTGGTTTACCGAGGAGCTTCGGGAGATGAAGCACCAGAAGAGATGTCTAGAGAGACGCTGGAGGACCAGTAACTCCGAATCTGACCGAACACTCTTAAGAGCCTTTATTAGGACTTATTTAGTGGTGATACGGACGGCAAAACGTTCGCATTTTTCCGCACTTATTGCATCCGCTGATTCGCGCCCAGCCGCCCTATTTAGGGTGACTCGCTCCCTCCTTAATGTAGGTAGAATGGAGGAGCCCTTGCACGGTAGAGCTGAGGACTTTGGGCAGTTTCTGTTGGATAAAGTCACTCAGATTCGGATGGACCTGGACTCTGATTGGGCAATTCCGACCGAGATGACGGGGTCAGATCTTAGTCCTATTGTGTGGGATTAGTTTGAGCCTGTGACTCCTGAGGAAGTAGACAAGGCTGTAGGAGCGATGAGTTCCTTCACTTGTTTGTTGGACCTGTGCCCCTTCTGGCTGGTTTTGGCCAGCAGGGAGGTGACACGAGGCTGGCTCCAGGCTTTAGTTAATGCATCCTTGAGAAAAGGGGCCTTCCCGCAACTGTTAAAGGAAGCAGTTGTAAGGCCCCTCCTCAAGAAGCCTTCCCTGGATCCAGCAGAATTAAAGAACTTCCATCCAGTCTCCAACCTACCCTTTGTGGGAAAGGTTGTAGAGAAAGTGGTGGCACTTCAGCTCCTGCGGTCATTGGAGGAAACGGATTATCTAGACCCTTTTCAGTCTGGCTTCAGGCCTGGCTACAGCATGGAAACTGCTTTGGTCACACTGATGGATGATCTCTGGCGAGCCCGAGATGGGGGTCATTTTTAATTGTCTATGGGTTTTAGTCGGGATTTTAAATTTAGGCCAAAGTTGTGTAATTCTTTTAACAAATTTTAAATTTTGTATTGGGATGTTTTTATTTTGGCTGTACACCGCCCTAAGTCCAGCAGGAGAAGGGCGGTATACAAATTTAATAAAATAAAATAAATAAATTCCTCCATCTTGGTGCTACTTGACCTGCTAATGAAATAGGATGGAAAAGATTAAAGGAAAACTCTTTAGAAACAGAAACTTGCTGTGCATGAGGGATGACCGGCTGCTAAATTCCACCCATTTTCCTTAAAAGGATTTGGTGCATTATTTACTGATTTGTGTACTGATTAGCCTCTTCATTACTGTGCACTGGATAATAACTCTTCCAAACTGTAATTCAACATACAGAATAAAACCAGCTATTTGTTAAAAACAAAGGCTGAAAGCCAGGAGTACATTTCATGTAATTGCTAAAGAAAAATGATTAGTTTAATAGCATCAACCCAAAACTGTCAACATAATATAACATCATAATGTTGCAATGACTGGAATGGATTTCATAGCTTCATGACTTGAACAGAAATTGTTTTGATATGAGCTTCCTAAGCAATGAGGAAATGTTGCTAAATGGACAAATTGGAAAGGAGGGAGATAATAGAAATAAACTAAACTGGAGTATTTTCATTATATATTTCCAGACTTAAGAAATAAGTAATCACTTTATATCCATTATCACTGTGTAGATGTAGAAGGAGTCTGGACAGCACACATTCAAAATTATTGATCTACTGGTACACACTGACAAGAAAGACCTGATCAAAGGAGTCTCATGTCTCACATGCCATATGAGATCTTTTTAATGCACGTTCTTGACATTTACCGGGTGTAATTTATCTACTTCATGAGCTTGGCTATAAGAAGAATATTGGGTGATAAAATTAAACTAGAGCAGACGGGAGACTGGAAGTGAGTGAACAAAAAGAATCTAGATAGGTTGAACATTTGACAAAAATTCATATTAACTACATAGATTGCAGTAAAGGACTTAGCTAAACCTAACTAGGTTTTACACTATGTCCTAATTTTTTCATGAATGGATAATGTTTATTTATAATATTTATTATTTTCAGTAAATAAATAAACATCCCCAACCTGATGGTCGCCAAATATGTTAAACTTTAGTTATGATGATCACCCGGTAGCATGTTGGCACAAGGCTGAGGAATGAGGGAAAAAAAGTTACTGAATAGCTGAGACCATATATGCATTCTTTCTCATCCCCAGGAATTAGCTGCAGTTGCCGCTTTTTTCTTCCTTAAAAATAATGGGAACAGTTTTATAGATGGCAAAGAAAAACTTTCCCAAAACCAAGGCTAGGTGTCAAACAAGCTTCTTGGAGGACCGTATTTCTCTGATAAGCCAAAAGGCAATCCCTCAAAGAGGCCACCATAAATGGGGACAGATAAACAGGCTGTCTTGAGAGTACACACAGCAAGTATACCCAAGACAAGGTTGAACTCTGGGGGTTCCTAGTACTGTAATGAGACAATATAAGCTTGAATCCGGAGTTTAGGGGTGTCCAAACTAAATAGATGTTACCTATTCTATTCATAAATAAAACTGTAATGTAATAACATCTTTGTTTAAACCAAATAATTTAGGAATTAGCCCAAATTATTGAATAAACAGTCAAAACATAGTTCTATTGCTGTGATCACATATATGAGAACGGAGCTGTCTCTATAGCCTTCTCCTTGAAAGTGTATTTACTACCGCAGAAAATAAAAGAGGAATGCAATATGTAAGGTATCAAGTATAAATGCTTGATAGTTATATTTTCTCTTTCTATTTTACCCCGCCCCATGTAGGCACAGAACAAGTCCCATTATCTGTCCTTTTGTTACAGAACCCCTGACACTAATTTTGATGTGCTGATCATTGAGAAGGCTAAATTACTATCTCTCAAATGCTGCCTCTCAATTTGGCATAAAGCCAAAATCTGAGCCGAAGAGGAAGTGGGGGGAGACAAAACCATAATGCCCAGTTCAACTTGCATCTAGTGTCATCAGTGGTGGGTTCCTCCCGGTTCTGTCCGGTTCAGCGGAGCCGGTAGCGGTGATGATATGACATCACCAAACCGGTTCTCCACCCACCCACCCACCCACGTTATTCTTACCTTTTATTTGGTCCTACCCCCAATCTATTGCTGCCTCCTGAGTCCCAGCTGATGACTAGAGGGAAAAAAACTGTTTAAACTCTTGCCGCGGGGCTTCAGCTGATCAGTGTTAAAAGCAAACAAATGAGTCAGGTCGTAAGTGCGAGGACTGGTCATAAGTGCGAGGACCTTGCAGAAATGACTCTGATCAGCTAGCCACGCCCACCTAGTCACATGACCTCCAAGTCACACCCACAAAATAAGCCACGCCCACAGAACCGGTAGTAAAAAAAATTAGAACCCACCCCGAGTGTCATCATCACCATTTGAAAGCTGAAAGTCCCAAATCAGATCTTGGATAATCTTTGGATAAAGCTGATAAACACTCAACCAGCATAGTGAAGTTTTAGAATCAGGTCTGATCCAAAATATTGGATTTTCATCTGCTGAATGAAGGCAAACATATCATGTTACTCTTTTAGAAAGTTAAAATTACATTAATTTAGGCTTTGACCATCATGCTTGTCTCCTGGTAGTTACATTATCTGACAATTCAAAGGTAAAAGACTAAGAGGAAAAAAATAGCAATCACTGTGCAGAATAGGTTATATTTTTCAGTGATTTACCACTACATTATTTTGTAGAATAAACTTATCCAAGAGACACTTGTTAAAGCCTTGAAGAAATCTGTGTGATGGGGAAAAAGGAGACTTGAAGATAAATCTTATGACAATATCTGAATATATTTAAGATGAAAACTATTAGAAAAAAGAAGGAATGTAAAGTTGATTTATTTAATTGAAGTACAAATAAGACATTTTTGCAAGTTCTGGTGACCGTCTATGGATTTTTTTGCTGACACCATGATAGAAAAGCTGATGTTTTATGAATTTCCTTATAGATAAGGCATGGGTTATGGAATGCAGAGATAGATGTTGGTAATTTTATAGGAGGTAATGAATTACTAAATTTCTTTATACATGTAATAAAGGTTGGAAGTAACTTCTTTATATATTTTCTTTTTCTTTTTTCTTTCATCTTTTATTCTTTTTATTCCTTTTCTTTATCCTATTCTATTTTTTTCTCAAAAAAGATTAAAATAGATTAACAGAGTTGGAAGGGACCTTATAAGTCATCTAGTCCAACCCCCCACTCAAGCAAGAGACCCTACACCATTTCTGACAAACGGCAGTCCAATCTTTTCTTGAAAGTGTCAAGTGATGAAGCTCCCACAACTTCTGAAGGCAAGCTGTTCCATTGGTTGATTGTTCTCACTGTCAGAAAGTTCCTCCACATTTCTAGGTTGAATCTTTCCTTTGTCAGTTTCCATCCATTAGAGTGTTAGCTATTCCTGCCAGCTTAGTATCATCTGCAAATTTGGTAAGTTCCCCTTCTATTCCCTCATCTAAATCGTTTATGAAGATATTGAAGAGTACTGGACCTAAGATGGAAACTTGTGGCACCCCTCTGCTTACTTCTCTTCATGTAGACTTAGACCCATTAAGGACTACTCATTCAGTACGGTTTGTCAGCCAGTTGTGAAGCCATCTGGATGTGAAACTATCTATCCCACTTTTTTCTAGCTTACGAAGAAGTAGGTTGTGGTCTACTTTGTTGAATGCTTTGCTGAAGTTTAAGTATTTTATGTACACAGTATTTCACTGGTTTACTAATTTAGTCACTATGTTGAAGAATGAAATAAGATTGGTTTGGCATGATCTGTTTTTAACAAACCCATGCTGGCTGCTAGTTATTACTTTACTCATTTCTAGGTGTTGGCAGATCTTTTCCAGTATCTTCCTGGGTATTGATGTTAGGCTTATTGATCTGTAGTTTCCTCGGTCTGTTTTTTTTCCCTTTTTTGAAGATGGGAATGGGAACCACATCAGCTCTTTTCCAGTCCTCTTGTAGTTCCCCAGTGTTCCAGGATTTTTGAAAGATGTGGTACAATGGTTCTGAGATGACATCTGCCAGCTCCTTTAGAACTCTGGGATGTAATCCATCAGGTCCTGGTGATTTGTATTCATCAAGATCAGACAGGTGTTCTCTTACTATTTTTTTTTTTTTTTGCTTATTTTAACTTTTTATCTCCAGTCTGTTTTTTACAGTTGTTTCTGGTAGGTTGGGCTATAGTTTCTTTTTGCGTGAAGACCGATGCAAAAAATCTAAGTTAAATTTGTATTAGTTTTTACTATTGTGATCAAAATTCATAATAAAAATTTTATTAAAAAAAGAAAAAAACTCACAGGATTTTCTTTTATCCAAATTTTGCAGGGAAGGTACCTCTTCAGGTTCATGTTTTAACAAAACTATTTCATTTTGCCCAAGTGTAAAATGTTGATTGCTTTTCTTATCTTTCTCACAAGTAGAAGAATATGGAACAAATTCAGATTACTATATAGTAATAACCTTTAAAAAGTTTCTATTTCTTAATGCAAAAATTGTCACTGAATGAATTTTTCAAGCAGTGGAACTGCCTGCCTCCTGCAATCATGGGGACCCCATAACTAAAGGTTTTTGAGCAAAAGTTGATCAGCTGTTTGTTTTGGTTGGTCTGAGGATTCCTGCACTGGTAAGAGGTAGGAAAAGACTTCATAGAATCATAGGATTAGAAGGTTTCTTCTAATCCTATGATTCTATGAAAATGTTTCCTCTGCTGTAAAGGCACACAAACTTTGCAAACTTTTTGTCTATTTAGTGTTACTGCATTCATTGATGAAGAAACCCTTGGTCCAGCTTTTCTCCAATTAGTTGTAGATGAGACTGTACAGCTAATGATGCAAAATGCATTTTAGTTAATACTCTAGTATCCTGTAATTCATGGATCAAAAGGACATTTTACTAGAAAATGACAGTGTGATCTTCGATCCATAATAATATTATTCCATAGCAAAGGTACTTAATGATATGTTGTGATCATCTGCATTTTCAAAAAACCTTCTGTCCTATAATTGAAAAATGCTTTCTTTTGGGTTGTTTTGGTTTCACCAGCAGTAAGTAGAAGCCTTGTTGAGCAGGATAGTTTACCGTAAAATATTAGTGGCCATTAATTTTCATTACGGTAATAGCTCACAGAGTTCAAGCTACAATTCTGACAAATTGCACAAACCAACATGCATACCCACTGATTGCAACATTAGTCAAAATTCAACTCTTGACATTCATATGCAATATTTATGTGACCCATATCACAGCAGTACTAAATGACCCAGAATCTTTAATACATTTTGTTTATATTTTGTGAAACATAGTATAATTTTCAGTTTATAAATGAGAAAGTTGTGATGTTGTTAAAAGCAAAAATTACATTTGCTATGAGTCTTAACAGAATTTACAATATTTATATTACTTTGCTTTTAAAAGTTTAGCATAAACTATTTACTATGTGATTAGGTATAAAATGGTAAGAACTGCCTGTTTCTCCTCTAAACCCAAATGAGAGGTCACAGGAATAGCCAATGGGCATGGCCAGTATGAGGTGCTGCTGACCACAGCCACTCACTGCCAAAACTTACATTCTTTGCAGCAGACAAGAAATGGACAAATGATTTCACCCAAAACCAAGATTGTCGCAGAGGCTTCTTTAGTCAGATTTATTGAAAAGAAAATTGGATTAGGTTACAGAAATCTCAGCAATGGGATTATTTTCAAATTCAGAAGCTATTTTGTCTCCAAGCCTGCTAAGGTGGGAACTTTTTTCTGTGTTTAACCACATTTTTGACTGATAAAAGAGGAATGTCTAAATGTTAAAAATATAAATATTTCTCAAGCAATGAACCTAGTTACTTAATTATTGATTGGTCTTTTCTATTTTACCTTTCTTCAACTTCCAAACAATATATTGTGTGCACAATAGAGAATACAGATTGAAGTAAGAAACAAGGTACCTTTGTCATATTTACGGAAGAGTGCTAAACCAGTGATCAAAAACCAGGGTGTCTATGTAGGAGAGAGGTATAGGATAAAGCAGGAATAACAGATTACTAGATATGTATTTAATCAGAGTTCCCCAAACTGGTCAATACTGACCCTTAAGCGTTATTAGAACTATTTATTATTATAGTCATCAGCTATAATTCAGATTCAGAATCTGATTCATAACATTGCTCCAACTGAGCCTATCGATTGTCAGCCTCAGAATTCATCAAGGGGCTGATTAATCACAGGCATCTCCTGATCAATTGAAGGATGAGGCATGGCTCCCAAGTCCCAGGTCTCAAAGTATGTAGCAGTAAGCAAAGCAATATTAGTCAATGAGGTTCCTCACTAGGTAAAGTGTAATGGAATGTGTTAAACTGGCCGATTGAGGAGGCAGAAGCAAGGTCTTCAGTAACAACAGCTCTTTAATTCAGTGTGAGACTTTAGCAAAGGTTACAGTAATACAGCTCCCTTTATATACCTTGCTGGCCATGGAGCTGACCAATCACAATTGACCAAGTACCTTTTAAACTTCCAGCCAAAACTATATACATAACACCCCTCCCTTCCCAGAGAACACTTAGGCTCGACATTTACATTTTTGCATACAAAATCACTGTTGTGGCTCCGTCCTCCGAGCCTATCTTATCGGAGGAAGAAGGCTCCGAACATGAAGGAGAGGAGTCGACCAGGCCTCCCTCTCCAGGACCCTCCTCTCTGGCAATGCCTCAGGTGTCTCCCGAAGGAGAAGAGATTGGCCAAGAGCCAGGTGTTTCCGAGCCGTCGGATAGTGACGAAGAAACATTGTGGTTGGACCCACGCCAGCGTCGGAGAGACAAGCGTGAACAGCAGAAAAGGAGGCGTGCCAGAGATTAAGCTGAGTCACTGGACCACACCCCACAGGCTATAAAAGGGAGTGTGGTGGCCATTCGGACTCTGTGACGGACAAAGCTAATCTCTGGTGAGGCACTTGCACCTTCGGACACAACACCTATTTGCCGTGGATTTACTTACAAACTGGACTATTCAAACTGTGTGTATTTTTGTCTGTGTTATCGGAGTAAAAGCTCTTGGCAGGCAGCCACGGAGTTGCTGCCAAGTTCCTTATCACTGATGTTGTGTGTTTGAAGAGTTTATTTAACCCTCGGCTGGCTGGTTGGGTGTGTGCATGGTACGGGGACAGAACAATCACGCAGGTGACCAGGGCGTTCCCTATGCCTAGTTGACCTGCGCAGTTCAGTCTGAGGCGTGGCGTCGAGCTGGTCGGAGGGACCTTTTGTTTCCCCCAGCTCCACCAATGGAACCTCCTGGATTACTTTGGGGGTGTTGATTTCCTTGGCTGGGAGAGACATCTCGCTGGGGCGGCGCTGGACACCGAAGTCCCCAGATAAGTCTCCAGATTTCATCGGGCTTGAGCTAACTGTTGTGGGAAGAGTTTGGAAGTTAGGGCTTGGACTTTCTGGTTGGCGTTCTGGTTCGATGGCCACCTTTTCCAGAGTTGATCAATGTGCCTTCACCATATCCTCCCGTCTTCCATGTCTACCGTGTATGACTTGGGGCCTGTGATATCCGAAATAGTCCCAGCTACCCATAGGGGCCCATTCGTGTAATTCCTGGCAAAAACTGGTGTCCCACTCTGGAATTCCCTCAGCTTCTTGTTGCCCCCCTTGAATGGGAATAGTTGGGGTGTAACCGGTCCAGGATGCACCTAAGTTTCCTGCCCATTAGGAGTTCAGCAGGGCTGTGCCTGTGGCCATACATGGTGTGGCGTGTTGGACAGCCAGGAGCTTATCTACTCTGGCCTGCCAGTCCCCAGACACTGTGAAAGTGCCTCCTTGGCCATTCTCATGAACCTTTCAGCCAGTCCATTACTGGCCAGATGAAAAGCTGCAGAGAGTGCACAAACTCTGCTAGGTACCCCTCAAATTGGGTGGCGGTGAATTGGGGCCTGCTGTCTGATACGAGTGTATCGGGCAACCCGTGGGTGGCAAAGAGTTTCCAAAGCACTTTGATTACCGCTTTGGAAGTCGTGGATTGCATTAGGATGATTTCGAGCCATTTGGAATAGGCATCGATGATGACCAGGAACGTCTGGCCATGAAAGGGGCCTGCAAAATCTATGTGGATTCTAGTCCAGGGACCTCGAGGGTGTTCCCATTCCCTGACTGATGCTGTGGGTGGATCTGGCCTGGATTCCTGGCAGGGTTGACACTTCCCAACCCACTCAGTAATGTTGTTGTCCATCTGTGGCCACCAAATGTAGCTCCTGGCTAGCCCTTTCATCCTCACAATTCCGGGGTGTCCGTCATGTAAAATGCGCAAGACTTTTTCCTTTAAGCATAAGGGTACAATGACAAGATCACCCCACAATACATAACCCCCTTGCATAGACAATTCATCCCGCTTGTTTACAAACGCTTTAAATTCCCCGCCTTCAATCCTTCCCGGCCACCCCCTCGTGACCCAGCCCATGACTGTTTTCAAGACATGGTCTTTAGACGAGACTCTCACTATTTCGGCAGAAGTGAGAGGGCCTGAGTCCAAAGTGTCAATCAGCAATATGGTATCCAGGGGTTGGGTCTTCTATGATGTCTGGTAGTGAGCATCTGCTGAGGGCATTGGCATGCCCCAAACTCAGTCCGGGTCGGTGTACAAGGCGATAGGAGTATGCCGCTAGGAAGATTGCCCATCAAGTCATTTGTGGAGACAAGGCAACAGGTGTGGGCAGATCCCCTGCCAGGAGGCCCAAAAGCGGCCAGTGGTCTGTAACAAGTTCGAAGTCCCGCCCAAACAAGTACTCGTGGAATTTCTTTACTCCCGAGACAGCTGCTAGAGCCTCCTTGTCCAACTGGCTGTAATTTCTCTCAGCGCTGGACAGGGTGCGGGAATAGTAAGCGATGGGCGCCTCTAGTCCATTCGGTAGTCTGTGGCTCAAAACAGTCCCTACTCCAAAGGGGGACACAT
This sequence comes from Pituophis catenifer annectens, assembly GCF_029215685.1. NCBI lineage: Eukaryota > Metazoa > Chordata > Lepidosauria > Squamata > Colubridae > Pituophis > Pituophis catenifer. The sequence continues at coordinate 242,214,767 of NW_027256881.1, read as the reverse complement.
CACAGACTAACACAAGGGGAAGTGTAGCATTATACTGAATCAGGAAACTGTCTGTAGACAAAAGTTTCTTCACAGCAGCAAACGCGGCAGCCTCAGCTTTTCCCCAGACCCAGGGTGTGTTCTTGGCCAATAGTCTATGCAGAGGTTCAGCTACCGTTGCCTTGTCTCACAGGAATATTGCATAGAAATTTAGTAACCCCAGGAACGCTTGTATATCTGCTTTGTTTTTTGGGATTGGCACATTCCTAATGGCCCTTATTTTGCTTTCAGTGGGGTGAATGCCCATTCCGTTCACCCTGTACCCCAGAAATTCAACAGAGGGCACTGCGATCATGCATTTGTTTTGCTTGACCCTGAGGCCCGTGCTCCTGAATTTCTCTAGTACTTGTCTCAAGCAGTCCCCCAATTGTTGTTCGTCTCCTGCCGTAATGAGGATACCATCGAAATAGGGAACTACCCCTGGAAGTCCTTGCAGCAGGTGTTCCATCGTGCTTTGGAATAGGCCGGGGGCTATGCTGACTCCGAATTGTAGTCTAGTACATTTGAAAGCACCTCTGTGTGTTATGATAGTCTGTGCCTCTGTGGTAGCGCCATCTACCGGTAGTTGCTGGTACGCCTGCACAAAATCAAGTTTTGCGAAGATCTTGCCAGGGCCCAGGGAATGAAGCAAATGGAGCACGATGGGGACCGGATAAGCACTCTGCTGGAGAGTCTTATTGATCGTGCATTTGTAATCAGTGCAGATGCACACAGACCCATCTGGCTTAATGGGCGTCACTATTGGGGTTTCCCATTTGGCGTGGTCGATGGGAACTAGGACCCCCTGCTTAATAAGCTTATCCAGTTCAATGTCAATTTTTGGTTTTAGTGCAAAAGGCATACTCCTCGTCTTAAATCTGATTGGGGCTACACAAGTTAAAAGAGATAGGGGTCCCCACGTACTTGCCCAGCCAGTCGTTGAACACATCCTGGAATTCTTGCATCAGGTTGTCCCTCAGGCTGCTGCCACTCGTGTTGTGGACTGCGGTGAATCCCATTCCTAGGGTCTTAAACCAGTCCAGTCCCAGGAGGCTCGGTAGGTGTCCGCTGACCATAGTGAGGGGTAGCTTCTTCCGGTGCTCTCCTTACTCGACCTGGAACATGCCTACTCCTTCCACGGGGATGCAGTTTCCTTGGTAGTTAAAAAATCCGAATCTGCTGGGGCTGTAGTTGACCCTTTTTTAAACTGGGTATGGCCGTTTTCAGGGTGACCCAGGACATGATGGATAGAGATGAGCCGGTGTCGATGTCCATTTTGCATGGGCTCCCCTCTATTTCCACCCTGGTGTGGACCTTCTTCTCAATGGTTGCACTGGCTTGGCCTACCCTGGTGTTGCAGGTCTCGTGGTTTTTGAAACTTGCGCCTTTTTTTGTGTCGCCATCTTTGTTGGCCCTCTTGTACCGCGCTGGCTTTGATTGGCTGGATCCACTCTTTGGCTTGTGTCTGACTGGTAGACTTGCCCTGCAGACCCTTGCCAAATGTCATTTTTTATCGCAGCGTCTGCAGATGGCGTCCCTGAACTTGCAAGACTGTCGTTGGTGGAACCCTCCGCAATTTGTGCAGTTCTCTTGGCCATCCTTCTGGTCACGTCGTTGTCGTTGTTTGGAAGACGTCTTCGTCAGACTTTTCCTCACTGTCAGTCTGGGTTGCCTCGCGGTGCATCAGTGTCGACCTTGGCGTCGCTTGTGATGGTGCTGGTCGTTGCAGGGTTTCTGTAGCCTTGGTGGAGGATTCGTGTGCTCTTGCTTCGTCAAGAGCGATGTGGAGTGTTAGATTAGACCTGGCGAGCAGTCTTCTCTGTAGGTGATTATTTCTAACGCCGCAGATTAGTTGCTCTAGGAGCGCATCATTGAGGTCTTGGTACTCGCAGTGCATGGCTGCCTTGCGCAGGGCGGCCATGTAAGTGCTGATTGGCTCGCCTTCTCGCTGCAGCCATTGCCTCTGGATGAATTTCGATGGTACCGGGGCGTAGTGAGTCTTCAGCGAGGCTTGCAAAGCCTGCCAAATACCGCTTGGACCAGGGTCGGTTCCGATAGTGACTCAGCCATGTCGAAAATCACTTGAACCGAGCCATATACGACCCCCACTTCTCTCTGGCTGGGTCAAAAGGCGTTGGCGGTATAAAAGCAGTCATCGTGAAGGTCTCTCTCTTGGCACTGAGCTCGTCCACCTGGCTGAATCCATTGTTGTTAGCTCTTTTCCAGCTTGCTACTCATTGCCTCAATCCCACCTTCGTCGCCAATGTTAAGTTGGGCGATTGAGGAGGCAGAAGCAAGCTCTTCGGTAACAACAGCTCTTTAATTCAGTGTGAGACTTCAGCAAAGGTTACAGTAATACAGCTCCCTTTATATACCTTGCTGGCCAGGGAGCTGACCAATCACAACTGACCAATTACCTTTTAAACTTCCCGCCAAAACTATATACATAACAGAATGTATAAATTATCTTGAAGAAAGAAGGAACAAGATTCTGTCTAGGAAACAATCAGACAATAGTAGCAGAAGAAAGAAAATGCAAAGAATCAGGGAAAGAAAGACCCACCCTAATGGATCAAACAGTTAAAGTGGAGGCAGGAAGTTTTCTATCTTCAGACTTGCAACATTCTGTTAATGTAGCCTTACAATAAAATAGAATTAGTTCATCTTGTCTTGTTTCCTATCTGGTTTATTTGGGAGGGCTGAAACAAAGAGTGAAGCCTGAGTATTTAAGCCAGATGCCTATAGATTGATTCATGGAACCATTTTGCTTCCAGCTTTATTTGGAATCAATAGTTTGGAATTCCAGCTCATGACTCTTGTTTTTGTGTTTCCCTGCTCTTGAATTCTTGTCTATTGGACCAGCTAATTATCTGACTTGGCTCTTTGACTCCTGGAATGAATTTGGAGCATTTTCTTGCTACCTGAATTTGAAATGGGATTATTAAGGCAAGCACTCTTTGCAAAAACCTTGCTTGATGAACTTGTCTATTGTTATTTGTCTGGTTGAAGTAAATAATTCAACTCTTTAGCAACTTGTGTCTGTGTGTCAGAACAATGATTAGTAATATTATAGTATTTATGAACTTATTTTCATATAATAAAAGTTTAGGGGTCAATGAAAAATTTGAAATATTATGAGCTGAACATTTTGGAGACCCTTGATTTAAATGAACAAGTCCAGCACTCTTAAGAGTGCTACATCTATGTTCAAAAATATCCTAACTCGGAGGTCAATGGGATAGAGATCCTCAAGTTTAAACAACTTGACAAATGATTACATCTCAGACATTCACCCAGAGATGTTGAAGTTATCTGATTGCATGTTAAGGACAGTGGCTGGAGGATTTTTTCCCCCGTTGTCAGGTGATACTAGCTGGGAGAAGCAGAGTCAGGGAAATCCACCAACTCTTGCCTTCAACTGACCCATATTAAAATTGCAAGGATATAACAGCAGTGACCAGACTTATCATTAAAGGAAAAGAGTTTGGCTATCAAGGCACCACAATTTATACTGACAGAGCCATTTCATGGGATGGGCATCCATAAAATAAATAATAAATAATGAATATAATAAAATATATTAAAATTATAATATCTATATAAATATGAATGCAGCTTTGAGGAAGAGCTTTTTGCTTATAAATAAGTCTCTTTTCCTGGCAAATAGATGGGGAAGAAATGGAGGTAGTGACAGATTTTATTTTCCTGGGCTCCAAGATCACCGCAGATGGGAACTGCAGCCAAGAAATTAAAAGACACTTGCTCCTGGGGAGAAAAGCTATGGCAAATCTAGACAGCATACTAAAAAGCAGAGACATCACCCTGCCAACAAAAGTGCGTATAGTCAAGGCTATGGCTTTCCCAGTTGCAATGTATGGCTGTGAAAGTTGGATCCAGTGGTGGGTTTCAACTGGTGTTACCACTGGTTTGCTTTGCGCACACACTTTGTGCGCGCTTTGCGATTTGCTTCATGCAAGCGCATTGCATTTCACAACAGCTGAGGCATGGCAATCCGCTCTGCCACACCTATCAGCTGGGCTAAAAACAACCAAATATAGGTAGGTATAGCGCAGGGGCGGGTGGGAGAGCCCAGCTGATGGTCGGAGAGAACCAGTTCGCTCTTACCTCACCATCACCGCTACCAGCTCACCTGAACCGGGGAGAACCGGTAGTAGCTCACCACTGGTTCGACCATAAGAAAGACTGAGCACCAAAGAATTGAGGCCTTTGAACTATGGTGCTGGAGAAGGTGTTATGTCCATATAAGGGCATCCGCCCTGATTGGCTGCCAGCCATCGGGCGGGAGATTTGAATCCCTGTCTAGGGGCGGTGCGTCTGCCGGGAGCGAATATAAGGAGAGCTCCGGCAGCGCGCCAGCAGTCTTCTTTTACTTGTTACTATGTAAATAAAGTTTGTTACATGTATCGAGCTGGTCACGTCTTCTGTTCCTGCGCCTGATCTAACACTGGCGACGAAGGACTAGAGAAGAGAACCTGAGAAAGACTCACGGCACGATCGCCCAAAGAGCTGAAGTCACCTCACCACAGCGACTTACAGAATGGCTACCCCGCAAGCCCCGATGACCGCGCTGAACCCGTTCGACCCATCCCGGGAGAAGTGGAGGTCATACATGGTCCGATTCCGGCAGTTCCTGCGAGGCAATGGATACCAGAACCTCGATGATGAGAGGAAAAGAGCCCTCTTCCTGGCTCATTGCGGATCGGACGTCTTAGAGATGGCGATGGACCTCGTGGCACCTAGGGACATCGAGGAGATGTCCTGGAATGACCTGCAGGACGTCTTACAGGAGCACTATGCACCTACAGGCACCCCCATCGCAAACAGGTTCACCTTCCAGCAAAGAAACCAGCGGGAAGGTGAATCAATCAAAGAATTCGTGGCAGCGCTCCGCCAACTCGCTGCCAACTGTGAGTTCGACAATGTGGACAATGCCATCCGGGACCGCATTGTGTTTGGAATGCGAGATGTGGGGCTGCAGAAGAAATTCCTCAGCAGGAAGAAGATTCCGCTTAAAGACGTCCTCGACGAGGCAACAGCAGCGGAAACGTCCGAACAAGCAGCCGCTGCAATGGTAAAAGCAAGAGGGATCCATAAGATCCACAAGTCGGGCCCAACCTCATCGGACGAGGCAACCACTCAATCCGAGTCTGATGAGGAAATGGCCGTCCACAAGGTGTCCCGCCCTCCCAGGCGGGAAACCCCACCGCATGGCGACCGCGGAGAGCGATGCGGCAGCTGCAGAGGCGACCACCCCAGAGCGACCTGCAGATGGAGGGACGCGACCTGCCGCCGATGCCTGAAGAGGGGCCACATCGCCGAGGCCTGCAGAGCCACAGACCCAGCCCCGGAGCCGCCCAGACCGCGATTCCGGGAAAATCGCAAAGATAACCAGAGGACATCCAAACGGTCCTCAAACCAGTCCCGGCGCGGGGAGGAGGAATATCCCCGAAACAGAACGGTGCACCAGACCACCACCATTGCTCACACAAGCGACGAGGGGACCACCAAGTTCCACGTGACGCTGCTAGCAGAGGGGTCTCCGTGCAAGATGGAGGTAGACTCCGGATCCGCCTTCTCCATCATGGACTGGCAGCACCTACAACAGCTGAAACCGGCATACAAAAGGACCCAGCTGAAAGCCCCGAAAGACAAACTTGTGGACTTTAATGGAAACCCCATCGACATCCTAGGCAGAGCAACCATCCATGTGAAGTACAACGACTTCGATGGGAAGCTGCCCATCACCATCGTGCAGCACAGCCGACCGAACCTGCTGGGCGTGGAGTGGTTCAAGCCTCTAGGACTTTCACTTCAGGGCATCCACGAGATCCGCAGGGACGAACTCGACTCCATCATCGAAGAGTTCAAAGAAGTCTTCGATGGTAAGCTGGGGAAATTTGTGGGGAGGCCAATCTCCTTTAATCTGGACAAGGGAATCACCCCAATCAGGCTCAAGCCCCGCCGAGTTCCATTTGCCCTGCGGCCGAAAGTAGATGAACAGCTGGATAAGCTGATCGCCCAGGGCGTACTGGAACCGATCGATCATGCCTCATGGGAGACCCCCATCGTGACCCCACTGAAGCATGATGGGTCTGTGCGCATCTGTGCTGACTACCGTTGTACCATCAACAAGGCGTTGGCACAGAGCGCATACCCAGTCCCAGTGGTGCAACACCTGCTGCATTCCCTGGGATCTGGATCAATTTTCGCGAAACTGGACCTGGCCCAGGCTTACCAGCAACTGCCAGTGGATGACAAAACGGCGGAGGCTCAGACAATTGTCACGCACAGAGGGGCATTTAAATGTAACCGCCTCCAATTTGGAGTCAGCGCTGCCCCTGGCATATTCCAATCCATGATGGAACGCCTTCTCCAAGGCGTTCCAGGGGTGGTGCCTTACTTCGATGATGTGCTCATCTCCGGTGACTCGAGACCCCAACTCCTTGAAAGGCTCAGGCTTGTCCTGCAGCGATTCAAGGACAAGGGTTTGAGAGTCAGGCGGGACAAGTGCATCATAGGAGTACAGGAAGTCGAGTTCCTGGGCTTCCTCATTGATAGCACAGGCATACACCCCACCAAATCAAAAGTGGAAGCAATCCATGAAGCTCCAAGCCCAAAAAACAAAACGGAGCTTCAGGCTTTCCTTGGGTTGCTCAACTTCTACGCCATTTTCTTAAAACAGAAAGCCACAGTTGCTGAGCCACTCCACCGCCTGCTGGGGAAATCGGCTTCCTGGAAGTGGGGCCAGGAAGAGGAAGCGGCATTCCGGGCCATCAAAGGACTATTGACGTCCAAAAGCGTCCTCATCCAGTACAGCGAGACGCTCCCCATCAGACTGACCTGCGACGCGTCGCCTTACGGGGTGGGGGCAGTCCTCAGCCACGAACTGCCCAATGGCTCGGAAGCCCCAATCGCGTACTTTTCAAAGACTATGTCCGGCGCAGAACGGAACTATAGCCAGCTGGACAAAGAAGCCCTGGCCATCGTGGCTGGAGTGAAGCGCTTCCACGAATACCTCTACGGAAGACGCTTCACCATAGTCACAGACCACAAGCCTCTCCTGGGACTCCTCGCAGGCGACCAACCAACCCCGACCTTCATGTCCCCAAGAATGACGAGATGGGCCATCTTCCTAGCTGGCTACTCCTATAGGCTCGTGCACCAGCCAGGCACAGCCATAGGGAACGCTGACGCCCTCAGCAGATGCCCGTCGAGGAAGCCGGTCGAGGACCCAGCCCCCACGCTCCACCTACTTCACATTGATGACGACGCCAGCTGCCCGGTGTCATCCGCAGATGTGGCCGTCCACACCCAAAAGGACCCCACACTCCGCCAAGTGAAGTCCTGGATCCTCAGAGGGTGGCCAGCGGAAAAGCCAGAGGAAAGGTTCAGCCCGTTCGCAAGGAAACAGGAGGAGCTGTCCACCATCAAAGGCTGCCTGCTATGGGGAGACAGGGTGCTGATTCCAGGCACCCTGCAACGGCGGACGCTAGAAACCTTACACAAGGGGCACCCGGGCATCGTCCGCATGAAGGCCCTGGCACGGAGTTATGTCTGGTGGCCCTCCATGGACAAAGACATTGAACAATGGGTCTCCAGATGTGACCCGTGCCAAGAAGTTCGCCCAGCGCCGCCGCAATCCGAAGTCGCGAAGTGGGAGACCCCCAGCAACCCCTGGTCGAGGATCCACATTGACTTCGCGGGTCCGATGCAAGGGCGACACCTCCTCATCGTGGTAGATGCCTTCTCCAAATGGCTCGAGGTGGTGCCGATGGCATCTACCACAACTGAAGCAACCATCCGAGCCCTGCGCCGCCTGTTTGCCACACACGGCCTACCGGATGTGCTGGTCTCAGACAACGGCCCCCAGCTCACATCCCTGGCCATGGAGTCCTTCCTGGCAGGACTGGGCATCCGCCACGCCCTGTCCGCCCCTTACAGGCCGGCCGGAAACGGACAAGCCGAACGCATGGTCCGGCTGACCAAAGAGGCCCTCACCAAGATGGGCCCGGGGGACTGGCAAGAGCGCATAGACAACTTCCTCCTCACACAGCACATCACGCCACACGCCACCACCCACAAGAGCCCGGCCGAACTGTTGATGGGCAGAAGGTTGAGGTCACCCTTGGACCGGCTGCACCCCCAATACAGCCCGGAAGTGACCGCAACCGCCAGCCGCCCGCTTCGCGCCTTCAGCAAAGGAGATTCAATCTTCGCGCTGAATTTCAGCGGCTCTCCTAAGTGGCTGAAGGGGAGAATTGCCAGCACAACCGGGCCCAAATCCTACATCGTTGAGTTGGAAGATGGACAGTTCACGAGACGCCACATCGACCAACTCCGAAAAAGGTGGGGGGGGGCACATGAAAACCAGCCTGACGAGGGAGGCCTACAACACCCCGACGAGGTAGGCCTCCAACACCCCGGCGAGGTAGGCCTACCACACCCAGACCAGGTAGGCCTACAACACCCCGACGAGGTAGGCCTACAACACCCTGACGAGGTAGGCCTACCACACCCCTGCGAGGCAGAGCAGCACCACCCCGACAAGGTTGGCCCAGCCCACTACCAAATGCTGTCACACCGGCAGCCCAGCGAGGTAGACCGGGGCCAACCGCACGGGGGATGGCACCACCAACCCAGCCAGGTGGGCACCGGGCACGGCAAGGCCAAGGACCACCAACCCAGCCCGCAGGTAGACCGGGACCTGCCCAGAGGAGGAGCAGCGCACCCCACCAGTTACAGCAGCCCATGCCAGCCCAGCAAGGGAGACTGCAGTTCCAGGCGAGTAGACCGGGACCCATCCAAGACGGGCACCCCCAAACCTATGGGCAAGGGTGGCACTCGACTCCCCGGCGAGAGGGACCCCCGCCCATCACAAGAGGCAGCCAGGAAACAACACCCCGACCCGGATGACCCCAGGCACCACCCAACGGTAGACCAGGGACTAGGGGGAAGGGAAAGCCGACAACAACCCGGCCAGGTAGACCTGCACCACCCCGGCAAGGGAGACCTCCGCCGCCCCGCAGAGGTAGTGCCGCAACAACAGCCCGACCAGGTCGACAACCACCGACCAGACAGGGTAGGCCAACGCCAGCCCGACCTAGCAGACCAACACCACCCCTGCGAGGTCGGACAACGCAACACGGGCCAGCACCTCCCGCAGCCGGCGGGCCGGTCCAGAGGGCACCAAACAGAACCACCACCCACCCGGCACCAGGCCGAACCGCAACCGAACCGCAGCGCCCGGGAGACCAGGGAGGAGCAAACGATGGACTTACCAAGACTCAGACGCTCTTCCCGGGTCGGAACCGAGCCACCGAGACGAGGAAACAGATCCACAGGCCAGGAAGAAGACCACCAGAACCAGCCACCCAAGGTCTGCGGTCCGGCCGGAGGCGCTGGGGGTGACCCCGCTCACTCGACAGCCGAACCAAGCCCGGTTCCGGAGAGGGAGCCCGGAGACGACAGAGCCCCGTCCATCCAGGTCGGAGACGGAGAACAAGTGAGACTGCGCAGGTCAGCTAGGGTGCCGAGGCGTCCTACGTACCTGCGCGACTACGTGACTTTTGTAAACGAGATTGACAGTTCAGACTAAGGGGGGAGGAGTGTTATGTCCATATAAGGGCATCCGCCCTGATTGGCTGCCAGCCATCGGGCGGGAGATTTGAATCCCTGTCTAGGGGCGGTGCGTCTGCCGGGAGCGAATATAAGGAGAGCTCCGGCAGCGCGCCAGCAGTCTTCTTTTACTTGTTACTATGTAAATAAAGTTTGTTACATGTATCGAGCTGGTCACGTCTTCTGTTCCTGCGCCTGATCTAACAGAAGGCTCCTGCAAGTCCCTTGGACTGCAAGGCGAACAAACAAGCCAGTCCTAGAGATCAACCCTGATTGATCTTTAGAAGGCCAGATCCTGAAGATGATCTGATATTTTGGCCACCTAATGAGAAGGAAGGACTTACTGGAGAAGAACCTAATGCTGGGAAAGACTGAGGGCAAAAGAAGAAGGGGACGACAGAGAACGAGGTGGCTGGATGGAGTCACTGAAGCAGTAGGCATGAGCTTAATGGACTCCAGAGGATGATAGAGGACAGGAAGCCTGGAGGAACGTTGTCCATGGGGTCGCAATGGGTCAGACACGACTTTGCAACTATCAACAAAAGGCCTCTAAGATTTTGATACAAGAAATGGATGGATAGATGAGTAGAGAACTAAATGTCTTTTTGGAAGAAATAAAATTCTCCAACTTAGTATAAATTTCTTGAATGTAAAATAAACATCAGATCCTACAAGAACCTGACATGGACACAAGCACTCTCCTGTACATACCAAGATCTATGTCTACAAGAGCATTGCAGAGAATTTTACAGTGACTCAAGGTGTGTATTTGTATTAAATCCAACAAGTGTTCCTAATCATCTTCTGCTCCAGAATAGTGCCACTGTCAGAATCTCTTCTGTAAATAGGTCTTTAGATTCACCCATGTACACTTGTTTTTTTCCCCTCTTTAAGCCACCCGCTATGAATTATGTTCTTATGTCTAATTAGCTTTGTCATTTAAAAGTATTCCCCTTTCTTTCTTGATAAGATTTTCCAGTTTCCAAAACTTTTGCTTAATAATGTAATTTTACCATAATGATATATGCCTTAAAGACATTGAAAACATTGCATACCCCTGACTAGTTTTCTTATTACAGCATAATATAGATAGATGTGTTTCTAGCTGCAGTAATTACTTTAATTTCATAGAAACATAAGACAGTTGAGTAATCGGCTATTACTAATGTAATTACTCCAACAAAAATGGTTCACAAAGAGACAGTGTTAGAGTTGTTCCTACATTGTACTAATTTAATAGTGAGTCACATTTATCTCTGAAGTGGATAATACAGGATAGCAAAATCCACATTATAATTAAGATGTATGAAAAGCATTTTTTGAGATGTACTATTGAGCTTTCCACAATAAACCTGTATCTTTCTGTCATTCTTATGTCATTATTGGTTGTATTACATGGCCTCCTGAAAATCAAGGGATATATTTGTCTTAATTGAACACTAAAGATGCATTTTTTACATTTAAGAATATTTAAGCAGGCAAATATTCAATTCCATAAGCAGAGAATGTGCACTATACAAGGTCCTTTAGATTTTCCCCCTCTAGTTTCATAGCTATTTTTTTAAAAAATGTTTTTGAGTTGAATTCTCAGTGATGACACTTTGGTGCATTTTTTAATGAAATGCATTTATGCAGTTCCTTCTTTTGGTCTCATATACAGTAAAGTAGAAAATAGACACAGCTCAGTTTTAGAGAAGAAACTAGATGAGGTTGATTGTTTCCTATAATAGATCCTTCGCAAATCTACTGCTTCTAACTAGATTTTAACTAGAATTTCCATCAATGATTGATGCATGTTTCATTTGTCATGCTGCAAGCCAGCTACCAAAAGTCTTCATATCATATCATAAGATATATGAAATTATGATATAACATTCATATTAAATTATGATAAATTATGATTCATTAATATATGGCTGGAGGGATGTGCATCTCTGTGATTAATCATACTCTTCCTATGGACTAATTGCAAAATACTGTGCAAAATTGTCCCGGCTGCTAGGGAAAAGGTCTACTGGCAATTCTCTTCCCCACAGGGAGTGGATCATCCTAAATGAGCACTTGACTGATAAATCACCTACACAATAAGAAAGAAATAATAATATTTTGCCACTTTTATCACCAGATTGTAGATTTGAATATGAGCTCATATACCCGTGTTCAGTCTTTGATTTCTAGTCTTTCTTTAATGGTACTCTAGGCATTGTTTCTGCCACACCATCTTCCAGAAATCTAAAGAACCTTGGTCCTTGCTCACTGAATGTGGGGTGTCTTGAATGTCATGCCTCAAGCCTTCAGTTTCATGAGGTACACATACGTTGCACAATACTGTCTAGCACACACAAATAATCTTGTTAAGGATATTTATTAGCTGAAATGTATGCCATTGTTACAAAACTAGTAAATAAAGCAAATGGAAAACAGTTCCTTTCATTTTAACAATTGAACATTAAAACAGGGACCTTGCAATTCTTCAGTTTTATTTCATCTTTAGTCAGACACTGAGTACTGAACAAGGGGAGTAAAGTAAGAGTAAAGAAATTTTATATGCACACACATACAGACCATATTAGTAATTCATTTAAATAATAATTTAAATATAGAATATCCAGCTGATTTTCATTGCTCTGCTAATTTGGAACAAAATAATTATCAATTATGATAATATAAAAGCAAGAGAAATAGAATTAGAAAATAAACTAAGTGGGTTACTGTATATATATCAAAATTAAAATAATTTCAAGCAATACTTTAGCACTGCAAGTAAAACACATTATTCTACTTTCAGTCCTTTGGATTTAAATTCAGAGTGAAGAATCTGCGATAAGCATCTCCCAAATTCTTCTAGGATCATTTGTTCAGCTAAGCAAATGGAGTAATCTTGTTTTTCTGCCTCTTCAGCTTGAGCAAGAAGACAGGCACATGTTGCCTCAACCACCTCCCAAGATATACACGTACTAGATTGTCTATTACAACAAAACAATATATAATTACATTTTAAATATATAAATTGATGCAAACAGAATTGCCATACATAACCACCAAATTCTAAATTTACTCATGGCTTAAGTAACTGTTCTGTGACAGATTTTTATTTCAACACTGACTGATCCCTGAATAGATGTTAAGTGACAGCAGAAGTCAGTCTGAGAGACACCAAACATTTTTTTAAATTTGCAGCTTTCTTTCTGCAACCAATCTCCTTTGATACAGGTAGCTGGAATCTTTCAAGAAAAAGATAGGGACAGGGTTGTCTGCAGGGACTACAATTGCTGAAAGCAAACATGAGCCATGTTACAATGTAATCTCTGCATACTTGCTTGCAATGTTTTGGCAGAAGACAGACAAAAACTTAATTCAATGAATGATCAGATTGGGACAGGCATATGAAAGGGGAAGTTCTGAATTATGCAAACTTGTAATTTTGGCATCTTCTTGTCTACCTAGGGGTATTGAATGCACAGGGAACAAATGATGAATTAAGCTTCCTGCTGTTATCCATCACTTCTTGTACCTTTAATGCAGTATTTCAGTATTTTAGTTCATTTTTTCAGAACTCAACTAATGCCAAATGTTAATTTTAGTCTTTAGTCAGATAATACCAATTAGTAATAAATGTACTTTTAAAAATACCAAGCACTTATATTCTTGAAGTAACTACAGAGAAAATAGTAAATTCTTTAAAGATTACTGAAGCTTTCCCTTATTGATATCTAGTCTTTGAGTCACTGGATTTAATTTTTAAAAATCTAGATTATGGAGGTTTTCAGGATATTTCCATGTTTTCTGTTTCATCCATATTGTAATTCAGTATAAACAGGATAATGGTAAATTCTGAAAGAGTTATGAAATTGTATAATATATAAAACATACACATTTGTACATATGTTAGAAAGTACAGCTATAACAAATTACTGAGTCTGGTTTGGAAAACTACAGATGAAATGAACAGAGGTTGGAAGTCCAGACTCAAAGAATTATCTAAAAATATTCCCATAGTACAAAATATTACAAAGATATTATTTTAGAAAATATCTTAGAAAAATATTACATAGGTAATTAATTTCTACCTTTCTTTCTTGGTTTTTGATATTTCAGAGTTAGAAAATGATTCAGAATCATTTCCTTCATTGGTTTTAACTTCCATTTGAACTGGCATATTCATTAATGTTTTTCGATCAGGGCTTTCTTCATAATTTTTGCATCCAATACATTTGCAGATAGATGAGCACATAATTTTAGCCTACAGAGAAATAAAATATTTTAATTCCTAAAAAGACATGTTATTTAATAAAGATCCACCAATAAAAATAAATGAGATTGGACTGTTTGAAAATTCAATTATACAGCTGCTTTGTTGGAAATAAATCTCTTGAGTCCAGTAATTTTCCATTGAACAAATATTTTTTTATTCAGAGAATGCTTAAATATTTTAAAATGAGAGGAATTTGCTTAATCCCAGTCCAATTTTCACTTGCCCTACTATTGTAGGAAGTTTTCAACCTCTTTAAAGGTTTGGAGTTCAAACTGTTTGGAAGATGAGGGACGTATTGAAAAGAAAAATCTCACTCCCTGTTCTGTAAATGAAAACTTTCTGTGTCCAGAGATACAATCATAGACACTTAGGATCTAAAACTATATATTTATTTTAAATCTTTATTTACAGCTTTTCCAGATCTATGAAGTCATACATAGCAAACAGCACCATTCATATCTAAAAGGAAAGTCTAGACAAGATTAGGTAAATTTGACTCCTGGTAATTTCATTGATGTATATATCAGAGCTATATAGTGTTTTAGATTTTATCTCTAAAAGTGGTTCAGAGTAGGAACATGAATGTAGCAACAGTCTGCAAAACATAAAGCAGTTCAAGTAACTTAAAGTAGTCCTGTTAAGGTGTTGTATATTGCTGCTTAATTCATACATTATTGTATTTCAAAATATAAAGATTCAAACCAGAGCATTGCACAGTTCTAAAAGCTGTGTTATCTTCTTGTTACAATGTAAAAGTGATTTGCCATTATCTTTTTCTGGGAATTTTTTCAGATTTCCCAATTTTGGGATTTCTTGGTGGCCTCCAGCCAAGTATTAAAAAGGTCTGACCACCTCCTAGCTTTTAAGGATCAACAAACATTGGTTAGTTACTGCCATTCAGCATGCAATAGGTAGGCATTTCTTTGTCCTGCTTGTTTTCTTATTTGCCATTCTCTCATCCTTTTTTAACCTTTTTAAAATTTAAAAACCATTTTTTTCCACAATTGCTTACTCCAGTTTTCCCTGATCACATACCCTGGAGGTTCCCACAAATAAAGACTCTTAATGCTTAGTCTAAGTATTCTTCTGCTATGATAATACTTTTATAAAACTGATGAAAAATATTTTCAACAAACCTCAAAGCATTCACAGTAATTTTTTAGACACCCTGAACGCTTACAGTTACAACCTTTATTATGTCTTGGTTTAATATCGCCAAGTTTTCCTTTTCCAATCTTTGGCAGGAAAGCTTCTGGATTTCTGTCAAGACAAGCCTAAATAAAACATATTACTCATATAGAATATACCTCTCAAGCAGTTTGAAAAAAAAAAAAAACAGCTTACTTGCTTCCTAAAAGCAAACCTTTCCTAAAGTTTACTTTTTTCAAGAGACAGAAATTTCTAAGCATACTATTGAAATAGAATTATATAAGGCAAAATGTATATCAAGTAGAAATTCACTGTCAAATTATCTAAAATACATACACTGGTATGTATTTTATTAGTACATCAAGAATCCTTGATCTGATTCTAAGTCCTAAAAGAATTTTTGCATGTTTCACATGTTTGAAGAAACCCTAACAAGAACAGAAAATCAGGAATCTGATACCATGTTTTCCTACCAGAAAAGTTGATTAAAAAATATAAGTTTTTGTGAGCTGCAGCTCACTTCATCATATCTGATGAAGTAACTTGCAGTCCTGATGTATCTGACAACAGTAAACCAACTCTTGGATGAAGACTTTTGGGAGTAGAAAAATCTTAAAATAGCTCACTTTGAATTCAGATAAGCACCAGCTGTCTACATCTATAAATCCATTGAACACTAGGTAATAGATGAAGAGACAGTTATTAGAGTTACGCTGCACTTTTATAATTTTATCTTGTGAAAAAGACTTACTTAGAAAGATTCTATATAATATGTATCCTATTGGTTGAATTGATTTTTTTTCAGGATTTTCATCACTTCCTTCCTGTCTCAGTTCAGTTCCTTTTTCCCCCACCAAAGTGTTATTTCTTTATAAGGGAGAATATTCTAACATTACAGGCTATTAACAATACATATTTACTTCCATTCAATCATGTCTGATTCTAGAGACTGCTTCAACAAGTAAGTCCCTGCAATTTTCTTGGTAAGGTTTTTCAGAAGTGCCATTGCCTGAAGAGAAATGCAGCTGCCATATGATCCCAGGAAAAAATACATCTTAGGAGTTGCAAACAATTATTTTCCTATCCCTATATGCTCCAAAGCATGTTTTTTTGCCCTTGTATCCAAATTATTGCTCAAATCTGTTAATTGCAGTACCATTCCTATTTCCAGCATTTTCCAGTTAACTTGAATTGAGAACCAACGTGCAAATCATCTGTGATGAAATGAAATTGCATTAACGTGACTGAACAGAGATATGTTTTGAACATAATTTCTCATTCCCTAATTCAAGTAATATGTAAAAAATGAGATAGTATTAAGATATCACTACAGGTAGTCCTCAAGTTATGACCACAATTGAGCCCAAAATTTATGTTGTTAAATGAAATATTTATTGAGTAAATATATATATTAAATAAATAAAAATATTTATTTGAGTAAAGATCATTCTTGCCACAGTTGTTAAGTGAATCACTGCAGTTGTTAAGTTAGCAACATGGTTGAATCTGGTTTCCCCATTGACTTTGCTTGTGAGAAGTTTGCAAAAGGGGATCATATGACCCCGGGACACTGCAATGGTCATAAATATGAGTCAAATGCCAAGCATCTGAATTTTGATCATGTTACCATGGGGATGCTGCAATGGTCATAAGTATGAAAAATAATCATAAGTCACTTTTTAAAGTGCCATTGTAACTTTGAACGATCACTAATCAAACTGTTGTAAGTCGAGGACTACCTGTATTTCAAAAGGCTGTTTTAATTAATATGTTTACTCAGTTTGATATCCTGAATTGATGGAATATGTAAATGAAATTCATTCAAAATGTTTTAAAAATAACACCTAATTAATATAAATAATTTTCATATCAAAATAAAAAGAGAACATAGTTGAATTACCTTAATAGCCTTAAACCGTTCTATTTCATGCTCTGGATTGTTATAACAATTATTACAGTTGCAATTACTACAGAAATCACCATTGGCAAAACAATCACAGTATCTATATGTAACAAAAGAAGTACATTAAATTGTTTGTAGTTCAGCATTTTCAGATAATGCTCACTCTTATCTACTATTTTTTATTTATTTAATTTATTTAAAATTCCTGTATGGCCACTTGTTTTAACATCACAACTCTGGGCAGTTCATGAACCCCAGTAAAACCCATCAAAACAGTAAAACTAAAATACAAAAAAGAAAAAAAAAGAATCTCTGCACTTAAGCCAACAGCCCCTAACTGATCCACAACTGCAATTATTGGGCTCCAGCCTCACCTTATCCCAATGCTTGAAGGAACAGCCAGGTTTTCAACCCCCTTTTAAAGGCTAGGGACTAGAACTTGGACTAAACCCACTCTACTAGACTGAGAAACAAGTAAGTTAAACTATATGGATATCTATGTTGTGGCCTGCCAGTGGCCAGTGGATTTGGCAGCAGATTTGGACAGTGAGGTGGTTTAGGAGGAACATGGGCCAGTCCTGGAGTCTGGGGAAGGCTCTAATGAGGGCTCTGCGTCGGAGACAGAGAGGGGACCAGAGCCGTATGCCACTTATCAGCTGCCTTTGGAGTCAGTCATCAGTGAAGCAGACGAACAGCTGGAGCCTGTTCCCAGTGTGTGCATGCACAGAGTTTCCAGACAAAGTGAACAGTAAAGAACAAAGGTCAATTTGGGAGTAAGGCTACAGGTAGCAATGAATGGCCCCTCCCAGAGGGAATAAAAGAGGAGTGAAAGGGGAGTAGAGTTTGCAGGAGACAATTAGTTCATTACTGCATTCTTGCCAAGTATTGCAGCTTCTGAAAGATATCGGCACGGCCACTCTCCAAGCCTGATAAAAGTTGGTAATTGTGAACTATCTTGAAAGACTGTGGGAAAGGAAAGACTTTGATGGAGAGGAATTCACTGTACATTAAATAAAAGGGGTTTATCGGGACAAGGACTCGGCTTCATGCTGCTGGGGAAGCCTAAGTCAGAACAATCTATTAGTTTTATCCTTGATATATTTTGCCACATATGTGGGTACTTTGAAGATTGTTAACAAATGCACTTCCAGAAAATCAGTTGCGCTAAAAGACTCTGGGATACATTCATATATACTCCAAACATTTTATTATTATCATTTATTTGTTGTTATACATGCTGTTGCTTTATGTTTTGATATGCATCTAATTTAATGCAAAAGTTATTAAGCATTCTTCCCATCTTCACTATGAGCCATGTTTAACTTAAGGTTATTTAAAAAAGAAAAAATACAGAAAATAAAAGGCCTAAATGAAGTTCAGATAAACATAAACTCATACGCTTGTGCCATGCACAGTATTTAGCATATAAAAGCAAAAAGCAACAATTATTTTTACTTACCGGTAATACTATGAAGAAAATGTATAGTAACTGTATAATATACATTTTGTCATGATTAGTTACTTTGTGTGGTGTATTTTTTAAATTGAAGAAAAAGAAAAAGTTGCTTTAGAAGTATAAAAGCATGTCTATGTTTATTCAAGTATTGCATCTGACTTTCCTACAATAACATCTGCATGACATATTTGAGTATATACGAAAGAAACAAATTAAACTTCTCCTTTCTTACATAGCCAAATAATATCTCAGTGACATTTTGTTTACTCACAGTTTGAGGCACTGTGATTTAGTGCAGTTGCATGGCTTCTTTGATTTTGTATCCCAGGAAGCACAAGGAAACCTAAACAAACACATGTCGCATCTAAACTATTATGAAGCATTTATGGACTAGTGCATATTAGAAAGATGACACCCACATAGTGATAAGGTAACAAGAAAAATATAATTGTTTCATTTCCGATTCTCTGTTTAGTTTCTTCTTTTGTTATCCATGAATTCTATCTTTTTGGTAGAATAATTAAATTATAAGCAAAAGTATTTATTAAGTTGTATTACTTAATACAACTTAAAATATGTTTAAGTTGTATTACTTTGCATTTTTATTAAATTATCTAGCAATTCCAAAACATATATTATTATATTGGGGAAAGTGTCCAAATATATTTAGTGCCAATGTATACAGTATTCTCATTGTTGATTATGTAACAATATGATTCCTAAAATGAATTTTCCTTGCAAAATTTAATAAAGTATCTTAGAATGTAACCTTTTGCTCACTTGACTGAAATGAAATACATATATCTCATTAGAAACTAGGTGTAGGCATCAATAAAATATATGTACTGTATAAAAATGCTTTATTGAAAACAATTGTAAACAATAAGTTTTTCAGTCTGCAGAGATAATTATATAAACGCCTATTTCATATAATGATGCCAGGGAAGTGTACATTTTTACAATTCTTACCCAACTAAAGTTAATTTCGTTGGCTCCTGAAGAGTCAGATCTGAACTGCTTGTATGTATGGATCCATTATCAAGCTGCTCAAAATAAAATCCAAACATTCCATTTGCATTATATTAACATATAATTTACACACTATATAATAACAATTAATAGTCTTAGAGAACATCATTTGAAATAATTGATATTTTAAAACATTGCCTTCATAGCATATTGTCTTCTATTTATGTTACTAAATATTGCACATTGCTGATTAGGAGCAGCTCCAGATGGTTGAGCAGAACCACAAAGATAAAAAAAAAAAATCTGCATATGCTGCTCAATAACAAATGTTGGAAATATTTGAAAGAGTGAAAAAATGAATAGGTGAAAGAAAAGAAACTATAGCTATGTGAAGAGAGTTAGAATAAAAAAAGAAGGGAAGGAAGCAAAAGAGAAAAATTAATTGATATATATATATTGTAATTAAAACAAATAATGAATGATAAAGAAATGAAAAAGAGAGCATAAAAAAGATCAAAGCCAAAGTAATGAGAGACTAGATAGATAATAGTAACCAGGTATAGAGTAAGGATTAGAATTGGCTCTGAATTAGGCAGTATGACATGGTTGCCATTAGTTTGGCAAAATAAAATAATAAAATAGAATCTTTATTATAGTCATAGAGCACCATAAATAACTTGACAGATACTAGATGGTATGGCGATGGCATGTTCACTTTTTGGAAGGGCAAAGTCAGGGAGAAATTAACCTGCTCCAGCTAAGGTTATTGGCTGGAGGTATCCATTCATGTGAACGGAAGGATACTAGCTCTATTAAACAGGGTGAGTCAGAAACATCTCCAAACGTTTTGTTGCTCAAGTACAGGGGTCCTCAAACTACAGCCAGGGGGCCAGATACGGCCCGCTGAAGCCATTAATCCAGCCAGCGTGGGACCACAAGGCTGCCCTGCCCACCTGCTGGCCCCCATCCTTTGGCCAAGTACAGGATTTACTTTCACGAGCCCCATGGGCTGGACCTGGAAGGTAAAGCCAACATTTTTGGTCAGCAGAGTGCTTCTGGAGGCAGGGGAGACCAAAAACGGGGTGTGCTGAGGCCTCCTGGGGCGTCCACATGCCCTGTTTTTGGCCTCCCCCGCCTCCAGAAGATAGACATATATGTATGTATGTATGTATATGTACATATATGTGTGTGTGTGTGTGTATATATATATATATATATATATATATATATATATATATATGTATACACACACACATATATATACAGACGTATATATACATACATACATACAGAGAGAGGGAGGGGGAGAGAACGAGAGAGAGAGAGAGGGAGAGGGAGGGAAAGAGAGACAAGAGACACAGAGATAGACAGAGAGAGGGAAAGAGAGAGAGAGATAAGAGAAACAGAGAGATATAGAGAAACAGAGAGAGAGGGAGAGGGAGGGAAAGAGAGAGAGACAAGACACAGAGACACAGATAGACAGAGGCGTGGCTAGCACCTGGAGGCACGCTTTTCTCAAGTACTCCCAAGAAAACGATATCAAAGTTGTTTGGGGTCTTTATTGACTGAAAACTGTCTCGGAGGGATGGTGAGCAAGAAGGGCACAGAATGGCTAATGCAGGGAAATCGCAATTCCCTGGTTAGTCAGAAGCAGCCCTTCAACCAGACGATCTAGAAAGTAGCCATTGAATGAGCCGCAACAAAGCCAGGGCAGTCACAGCGGGACCGGAGAGACAATGGATGTGGATTCATCTGGGTGAGAAAGCCAACTTCTCTTTTTCTTTTCTGATTTGAAGTTTTCTTTGTATAAACCCCGGGAAACAATTTGAAGTAACGTGAAGGGGGCAAAGAGAAGAGGAGAGAGCGGGGCGTGTGTCAGCTCTCTACCCTCAGCTGTTTAGCGGCGAAGAAAGTGGATTGACCCAAGCAGAAGAAATGAATTGAATTGAATGAAGTAACAAAATTACTTCGGGGAGCAAGAAAATAAGAAAGCCTGATTGAATACTTGTAAATTTTGGATTTATGTGAAATTAATGAGACTGAGTGGAAATTATTGAAAGAACTAGTTATAAAACTTTTTTTTTTTCTCCACTTTTCGTCTGAGTGAAAGTGGTTTGCAGCGCCATCTAGAGACACAAATAAAAAGACTTTATTTTAAATAAACTGATTGAGAGGACTGGCCTTGAGATTATAGGCTTGGACTGATAAGAAATAGCTGTGTGTGGCAAGAACTGCATATTGAGATAGATAGCCTTAATAGAAGTTGAAATAGTGTGCCTTGTGAAAATTTTGAAACAGAAACTAAAACAAGACAATTGAGGCAATATAAACAGCCCTGTTCATTTTTCTTTTTCTTGTGACTGTGCTCTTTTGCTTCTTTTTATTTTATTTTTTTTCCTTTTATACTCCTCTTTTTTGGCTTAGGATTTGACCATTTACAGTGATTTCTTTTTTGAATTTTGATGATAAAAAAAATTGGATTAAGGTAAGAAGAACCTGAAGAGTCAGAAATTTTTGGTTTTTTACTTCTTCATTTCTTCTTCTTCTTCTTCTTTCTTTATATATATATATCCTTTTGCTATGTGTTTCTGGGTGTGATGGAGTTTTTTTATCTCTATTTTTAACCAATCCATTCAACAGGGTGGATTAGGTATTTGGATTATAAATTTAAATTTTATTTGGATTATAAATTCAGTGGATTATAATAGACAAGACAAGACAAAATGAAGAAGACAACAACACAGTTACCTTCCACAACAGCAGCTTCAAGCCCTGCAGTGCAGAGGACACTGGATACCATGGCCATGCAATTGGAACTAAAAAATATGATACAGGTTTTTCATGAAGACTTCAAAGTAAGAATGGAGAAGGTAGAAGGAGAACTTAAAGAAGTGAAGGCAATGATGGGAAAGAATGAAGAAAGAATACAGAAAGTGGAGGAAAAGGCAGATTTAACAGAAAAAAAGTGGAGGAAATGGATGACAGACTCACAATGGCTGACAAAAACCAGGAAAAAAAATTATTTCTCTCGAAATGGACAGAGCGGAGTACTATTTAAGATTTCAAAATATAGAAGAAGAGAAAGGAGAGAACTTGGCAAAAGTGATGGCGGAGATACTGGCTGAAGTGGTGGAGGAACCCAAGGAAAAGATATTAAATGGGATTGACGAGATATAGAGTCCATACTCGATATGCAATGAGAAATAAACTGCCAAGAGAAGTGCATGTAAGATTTACCAGGAAAGCAATAAAAACAGAAATATTACAGGTAGCAAGAAATAGTTGCAAGAAATGAGAACCCAGATTATTGGGGGTATATTTAGTATACCTTGTCTTTGGTGTAAGCCGCCCAGAGTCCTCGGAAAATGGGCGACATAGAAATATTAAAAATAAATAAATAAATAAACTCCAATAAAATATAAAGACAAAGAGATTGTGGTGCTGAAACAGATACCCAGAAGAGTGTGAGATCTGATGAGAGAATATCAATTTCTGACAAAACTCTTAATCCAAAAAGGAGTAAATTTCAGATGGTTAATACCAGAAGGAATATTGGTTTATTGGCAAGCGCAAAGATATAGACTGGACTCGATAGAGAAAGCGGAATTATTTTATGATCAATATTTGGGGCCCCAAGAAGAACAAAGATTGAGAGAGGAAAAAGAAACTAAAGTCCAAGATGAAGCGGTGAAAGAAAAAGAAGATCAAAAAAGAGAGACAACAAAAGAACACGAAGAAAAGGAATAAGAGAGGGGGCAAAGTCAAAATAGGCCAAGGATCAGAGAAATAAGGACGACAAGATCAACAAAAACTAGTAACAAGTAAAATATGGAAGAAGAAACCAAAGCAATATCAATAAATATTAATGGTTTAAATTTGGTGATAAAAAGAAAAAGAACTTTTAATAAATTGGGAAAATTAAAAATGGACATTGTATGCCTACAAGAAGTTCATATTAGAAAGCAATACAAAAAATTATTGGAGTATCCAAAATTGGGTGATTTGTTTACTGCATTGACACATCAAAGCAAAAGAGGTGTAGTATTATACATTAAAAAGAGACTAGAACCTAAACAAATATACTGCTCAAAAAAATAAAGGGAACACAAGCAGAAGACATCCGAGATCTGAATGAATGAAATAGCCTTATTAAATACTTTGTTCTTTACATACAGTAGTTTATACATTGCTTAAACAATTAAAGGGAACACAAAACTACTGTATGTAATGAACAAAGTATTTAATAAGGCTATTTCATTCATTCAGATCTCGGCTGTCTTCTGCTTGTGTTCCCTTTATTTTTTTGAGCAGTGTATATGCTGATGAAGAAGGGAGGATTTTAATGGTAGAAGTAACAATGAATTATAAACAAATATTTTGTTTGTTTGGCGATATATGCGCCAAATGATAAAGAAGAAGAATTCTTTGGAAAATTGCACAGGAAAATAATAGAATTTGAATTTGACAATATTTGCATAATGGGAGACTTTAATGCGATAAGGGAAGTAGATTGGGATTATAAAACAACAAAAATTAATAAGAAACCTAGAAAAGGACTCCCAAAGTCCTTTCTCACAATGGTAGATGAAATAGGCATTAAAGATATTTGGAGAGAAAGACATTTGAAAGAAAAGCAGTATACTTTTTATTCAAATAGGCACAAGTCATGGTCCAGAATAGATATGATGTGGATGTCAACTGATTTATTAGCGAATGTACAAGATATAAGCATTAAAACAAGTATTTGGGCGGACCATAATCCGATTATAATTATAAGGAAGGGACAAAGAAAGAGATTAAGATAGACATTGAAGGTTTCTATAATGTCTTAACCAATTTAGATAAAATTTTAATGGGTTCTGATGACTATGTAATTAAAAAACTGTACGGTTATTTATTAGAGGTAAAACTGGAAGAAGAACAAGTTAAAGAAACAATGATAGCATGGGGGAAAAATTTTGGCCACGGGATTTAGAGAAATGGCAAAAATTGTGGTTGCAAAATTATAAAATGACAACGTCTACTGCATATAAGGAGAATTTGTATAAGATGTTTTACAGGTGGCATTTACCCCCGACGAGAATAGCCAGAATGTTCAAGAATAAGTCGGAGAAATGCTGGAAGTGTCATCAGACTCCAGGATCATATTACCATATGTGGTGGACATGTGCAGAAGCTAAAAGATATTGGACTAAAATCCACACATGGTTGGAAAAAATAACAAAGAAACACATTGACTTTAAACCAGAGATATTTTTATTAGGCATTTTACCAGAAATGTATAATAGAGAATTGAGATATTTAATTGTGAATGTTTTAACAGCGACTAGAATTGTATTTGCTAAAAATTGGAAAGAGAGAAGATACCTACTGATGATGAAGTTATTAAGAAAATTATGGAATGTGCTGAAATGAGTAAATTGACATTTGAAATTAGAGAACATGAAGACAAACAATACTATTTGACATGGGATTTGTTTTACCAATGGTTAGATAATAAAGCACGGAGATGAAGTATGAAATATGAAATTATTGTAATGATAAAATATATGAAGTGTTTACTTATGGGAGTTCAGCCTTTGTTAAATAATTGTTAAATGAGAATAATAATATAAAGGGATACATAAAATTGTCAAATAAGAGAAATTAAATAATTTGTAATTTGGGATATGGGATTATGCACAAAAGAATCTTAACCAATCGACACACTTTCCGTGATTGTATTGAATGATGGCTATTTTATGTTTTGTTATGTTTAAAAATAAAATTTTTTTTTTTAAAAAAAGATGGACACTGAATCAAACAATATTAAATGAAAAAGAGTTTCAACAATCTGTAGAGAAAGAATTAGGTTTCTTTTTTAAGGAAAACAGAAAGGAAGAAACCTCACTGCAAAACAGTTAAACACAGTTTATGCACAGTTAAAGCATATATACGAGGGTTGGCAATGACCTATTTGGGAAAAAGAAATAAAAAGAAAAGAGAAACACAGAAAAAATTGGAAGAAGAATACAAAGAACTGGAGATGGAATTACAAAAAAATACACAAAGCAAGAGGACTAAAAACCAAATGGATTTGAAAAAACATGAAATGAACTTAATTGAAAAAGAAGACTTGACTATCAAATAAAGATGTCTAAACAAAACTTTTTTGAAAATGCTAATAAGCCAGGTAGATAGCTGGCATATAAAATGAGAAAGGAGAAGGAGAAAAAACTTATTAATCAACTAATAGATGAGGGAGGACAGATATGTTACGGAACTGAGGGAAAAAAAAGTGGTATAGAAATATTATAAGTGATTTTATGAACAAGAGACAGTATCAGAAGAGAAGATTATACAATTTTTAAAAAGTCTAATTTACCAAAAATACCAGAAGAATATAAAGAGGCTCTACAGGGAAGAATAATGATGATGGAAGTGATAGAAAGCATCAAAAGACAGAAGAATGGCAAAACACCAGGTCCAGATGGATTACCAGCAGAATTGTATAAAACTTTCCAGGATGTGCTTAGTAATATGATGCTGGAAGTGTTTAATGACCTTTTAGTAAATGCAAAAATACCTGACTCGTGGATGGAGGCGTTTATTACTCTTATACTGAAGGAGGATGCAGATTTACAACAAACTAAAAACTATAGACCGATCTCTTTGCTAAATGCGGATTATAAAATATTTGCATCAATAATGGCGAATAGACTGAAGATTTTGTACATGTAGATCAAAATGGCTTTTTTACCAAAAAGACAAATTAGAGATAACATGAGATTGATTCTTAATATTTTAGAATACTATGAAGCACAACCAGAAAAACAAGTGGCATTGATGTTTTTAGATGCGCAAAAAGCTTTTGATAATGTTAATTGGAAATTTATGACAAAACAATTATAGATTATGGAATTTGGGGGGGGTTATAAAGATGATTGAGACAATCTATAACAAACAATTTGCAATAATAATAATAAATGGAGATATGACGGAGAAAGTAAATATTATGAAAGGAACAAGGCAAGGATGTCCTCTATCACCATTGTTATTTGTGCTGACATTAGAGGTGTTAAATAGAAATATAAGACAAAATGAGGCGATAAAAGGGACAAAAATTAAAAAAGAAGAGTATAAATTACAAGCATTTGCTGATGATTTAGTGTTTATTCTAGAGGGTAGAATAGGACCCATTAGAAGTGGGACCAAACTGATAGAACAAATAGAGGAATATGGAGAAGTGGCAGGATTGAAAATTAATAAAAATAAAACAAAGATATTGGTGAAAAACATCACAGAGAAACAGAAAAGAGAATTAATGGAGAAATTAAGACATTCAGATTACTAAAAAAGTGAGATATTTGGGAATACAATTAACAGCAAAATGTGCAATGATCAAAGAAGATAATTATTATAAGTTGAAAGGCCAAATCGAAACAGATTTGGGAAAATGGGGAAAATTGCAACTTTCATTAATGGGAAGAATAGCAGTAATTAAGACGAACATATTACCTAGACTGCTGTTCTTATTTCAGACAATGAAATTGGAAAAGAAATATTTCGAAAATTTGAATAAAATGATACTGGAATTTATATGGCAGGGGAAAAAAGCAAGAATTAATATGAAAATGTTACAAGATGCAAGACTAAGAGGAGGATTTGGATTACCAAACTGGGAACTATATTATCAAGCAGCAATATTATCTTGGATAAAAGAATGGATTGTGTTGAGAAATACAAGACTATTAACTTTAGAGGGGCATGATCTACAATTAGGTTGGCACGCTTTTTATGGTATGGGAAGAACAAGATGCATAGCTATTTTCAAAAGTACTATGTAAGAAATGCATTATAAAAATTAGAGAGAAACATTTTTTGAAAATACCAACATGACTTTCAACAATGGAAGCATTTGTACACCAAAATCTTATTAAGATGAGAAATATTATAATATATAAAGACATGTTAGCAACAGGGGAATTGAAAATGAAACAATAATTAGATGAAGAAGGGATTGAAATGGAATAGTATACTCAGCAAATACAATCAAGATATGAAAAAGATGTAAAGCTATATGGTTTTTACTTGGAAATGACAGTATTGGATGAGATACTCACAGAAACTGAGGAAAAATGATTAGGAAATTGTATAGTTATTTACTTGAAGTGAAGTTAGAAGAAGAACAAGTCAAAGAAACAATGATGGCATGGGCAAAAAATTTTGGATATACAATTGAGTTAAATAAATGGCAGCAATTATGGGAAAGAAATTATAAATTAACAATGGCCACAGCATATAAAGAGAACTTATATAAAATGTTTTATAGATGGCACATGCCACCAGAAAGATTGGCAAAAATGTTTAAAGCTAAATCAGCTAAATGTTGGAAATGTCATCAGATGCCAGGATCATATTATCATATGTGGTGGACATGTCCAGAAGCGAGAAACTATTGGGCAAAGATTAGAATATGGCTAGAGAAAATGACACAGCAACATATTGACTTAAAACCAGAATTGTTCCTGTTGGGTATTCTTTCAGAGAAGTATAGTAAAGAACACACATATTTGATAATACATGTAATAACGGCGGCAAGAATTGTATTTGCACAAAATTGGAAAGCAGAAAAAATTCCTACAAAGGGAGAGGTAATTAAGAAAATATTGGAATGTGCAGAAATGAATAGCTTGACATTGCCAATTAAAGGGAAAGAAGAATCGGAGTATTATAACATATGGGGAAAATTTTATCAATGGATAGAAAATGAACATAGACAATAAACATGGTAAAGATAAGAACTTTGGGAGGATTAAGTTGTAGTATATTAAAATTAAATGAAAACGGAAAGACAAATGTATGTATTAAGAAATGATGATATGTTATGAAGAATGAGGGCACAAAAATGTTACACCCAGATGACACATGGATTGATTAATAATGTACAGGAATGTAAGAAGAGATATAATTATAAAGTAAAAAAGGAATTTGAAATGAAGATGTATGTGAATAGAAATCGGGGCTGCTCAAATGCCATCTCAGATTGAATTGAAAAAAGAAACAACAAGGAAGGGGAGAGGGAGGAGAGTTGGGAGGTGAGAAGAGAAGAAAAGAAGAACGGGAAAAGGAGGGGAAGAAAGAAGGGGGAAAGAGGAGGAGAGAGGGTAAGAAAGGGAGGAAGAAGAGAGGAGAGGGGAAAGAGGAGAGGAAGTAGAAAAGGGAAGGAGATGAGGAATGAAGAATGTAGAAAGAAACAGAAGAGGAGAAAGAAGGGAAGAAATGGAAAGATTGTATTAAAATAAAGGAAGGAGATAGTAGAAGAGCAGACCTGAACAACTAATTAGCAAATGGAAGTTAAAGAACAAGATGAATGAATAATGATTAATGATGGACAAAAGACTGTATGTTTGAATATGTTGATAAAAAATAAAAATAAAAAACTTTTTTAAAAAAAAGAGAGACAAGAGTCAGAGAGAGGGAGAGAAAGAGAGAGAGAGAGAGAGAGAGACTTGTTGATTGTAAGCTCCTTGGGGCTGAGAAGAATTGCTGCAAAACTGAGTTTCTGGAAGTGGACCACTAGATTCCTAAACAACTTAATAAATAATATAATAAAAAGAAAAGTCAACCAAAAGAGCAACATGCAAATAAAAGCAAATAAAACAACCCCAGGAGCAAAACAAAGTTTAATTTGTGTGTATTGTTTAATGGACTGCTAAATTGGACATGCCCACTCAATCACATGCCCACTTAGCCACACCCACCCACCCAGCCGGCCCGGCCCAACAGTCTGAGGGACCGTGAATTGGCCCCCTGTTTAAAAAGTTTGAGGACCCCTGTTCAAGTACAATATATTATTTATACTATGAGTGTTGACAGATCCTATACTTTTTCTGTACTCTACCTGTTTTCCAGCAGGGGAACTTTTTCCTCCTTTTGAATTATTCTATTCAGTTTCATGAAACATGATAGTTGCCTCAGTGTATCCTAACCCTGCAGTGGTAATTGAAAGCTCCACACAAGGGATGCCAACCATAATCTCTTAATATATGAAATTTATTTATTTATTCATACAATTTTAGAAACCGCTAGACTCCAAACAATTCTGGGTGGCTTACAGTTCTCAGCATGGAAAGAAAAAACATGCTGTTTTTGCTGGGAAGCTATTCTTAATTGCATTATTTTGCAGAGAAAGTCTACAATAAAATCACAGAAAGGTGAATCCATGCATCTGGGCAGACAATGGGAAGATAATAAAATATAGAGATATCCTTTGCACAAAAAAGGGACAACAACATATAGTATAAGATTATAAATACTTAGTTGGAGGAAAAGGAAAAAAATATACTTACCTCTTGAGCACAGGTATTCAGTTTACCTGCAACTGGCAAAAACTGCCCAAGTACAGATGTTACCGAGTTGCTTGCATCTAATAAGAAAGTGCTTATTGAATGACATTTGGCACAACAATATCTTCAGTACATAACTGGGTAACATATCTAGGTAACTAAGAATGAAAATTTTTGTTACAAAAATAACAATTGATATATTTATTTCCTTTAAAAGGATATGTATCCTACTCTGATAGGCAGAAATCTAGAAATGTTCTTCCTAGTGGAGGAACAATATTCTTACAAAGTCAGATGCCAATAGCAACAAATAATGTAGGCAGAAAACTGGAAAAATTGCTCCTATCTGTGAAACAAAACTAGAGAACAGTTTGAAAGAAAATAGGGAAAGGGCAAACAATATAGATGACAATACTACAAAATAGGTCAGGCTGCTTATTGGTAGCTGAAGTTCTTTAAGTGGTTGTATGTTGATTTTGTCAATGATGATGGTGTTCAAAGGGGTACTCCAGATGTTGTTATTGTCTCCATCTCCCTCTATACATTCAAGGTGTTCCTTACTATTAGCTGAAATAGTTACATTCTAAAAAAAATAGTAATATTTCTATAGAAATGGAAGATTATTTGAATGCAGAGATGACAGCTTAAATAACTTCGGGTTTAAGTAAATGCTCATGTTTTTTTCCCCATAATTTCTGTGCATCATGCAAATGGGAAAGTAGCAAGTTGTATTTACTGGAGATGAGCCAGGCAATTGGATATTGTACTGAAGAAAGCATAGTTCTACTAAAGTTTATAACTATCTGAGATTGTACATATTATTTATAGTGAGTGATGAACAAGATATTTGAGAAACAATATCAGAACAGCTTTTATCTGATATAGGCTTTCCTAGTAGAATGTGATCAGACTCTATTCTAGTAAATGTTTTCAGATTCTCAATGGTGAACACAAGTGTTAGCAGTTATGCAGTATAAATAGTGTCTGAGTGGTGGTAGTAAACACATTGTGAAGAAAAAGTGAATGCTTGCTTCAGAGGTGAAATGACATACAAAAAGTTAAGACATCTTATGAAATGTTTTTGTGCAAACCCATAAAATAGCCAATTACATCTACAAGTATGTTAAGATAATGCAGTGAAATCTTTATTGCTTTCAAAGGTGGTGAGATCAAGGTAGAATCATGGTCTGAATAACAGGAAATTTCATATCACTTTCAGTAAGAATGTAATATTTACATGGAGTATGAAACTTACTGTATCTATAAAAAGAGAAAAATGGATGAAAGAATTGATCCTCACCGTTCCCAAGACAGTTTTTCTCACTGATGAGATAGTCCAAAGGAGTATAACCTTCAAAGACAGTAGATGAAACAGTAAAGTAGTAAGAATCACTTTTGCCATCAAAGCAGAAAGTATCAGAGACCAAGGACCAATGGATATACATGCAAAATCTTAAAGAATTTATGAAGGAATCATGTGAGATGCTATGAAAAAAATCGAAAATTTTCTGCAACAGAAGGTTAGAACAAAGAGGGTGAAGAAAAGGCTAATCTCATGGCATAAAACAAAAGCAGAATCTTGACAAACTGTAACCCTGCATTAATTATTTTTAATATTGTACAAAGACATACTATCATTTCATTGATATAGGGATTTTTTTTTTGGTGGAAGGATTCTGTAAAGTATGTTAAGAAGAGAGGGAAATCATAGAGAAATTATGTTTGTGTGACTTCAGAGATCATATAATTTAGATATCAAGCTTGATACCGGTGAATGAGAAATACTATGCAGGAGTGGGGGATTTTTTCGGATATTTATACAAAAAGTCAAGGGTGCTCAAGACATGAAACATATAATAAACTAGCACAATTATTTTTGAACTAGTTGCATTTATAACAGACTACAGTATCTAATATCTTGGAGATGAGTTACTGCATGGCCAATACCATAAAAACTCTCCTTTTATGACCCTGTAATCTCTGGGGTAGAGTTGGGCCGACTAGATGTAGTTGAGTGTTTACTGGCTGGATGCTCTTCCTAACACCACATGTTCACAGCAGATATTTTTTATCTTGCCCTAAGAGAAAAACATCTGCCCCTACCTAGGATTGAAGTCTCAACCTTCCAAGTGGGAAGCAAGTGTGTTCATCACTAGGCCACCATGCTGCCTACTATAGTCTGTAAAACCCTGGGAATGGTAAACAGAAGCACTCAAAACTGAAAATGGTGGTCTCCAATTGCAAACTCCTGATATTTTTAACTGAACAGATAGTTACACTGATGGTATCAGTGCTGTATTGGGAGCTAGCTTTTCCCAGAGCAGGAGAGTGAAGATTCTAAGTAAGCAAGTATCATTTACATCAGAGTGTGGGAAATAGTTTTTACTCACTCTGTGAAAAATATAGAAAAAGTAAGTTTTGAATCCAAGAGAATATAAGGTTGAGAATCATCCTAGAAGGTATCAATTGCTAGTAATGGGTTCAGTTTTTGGATTTTAATAAAAAGTTCACCTATTCTAAGCCCTGCTGTGTTGAGTCCCTGAAAAGCTTTTCCATTAAGTCATGGGCAATTTTTCCCCATTACTTATTCTTGCTTTGAAATCTTACTTGCCATATTATTATTAAGATTAAAAATTTTAAAAATCCAAGATATACTTTTGACTATATTCAGCTTTGGTTTCTTTCAAAATCAAGAATCAAAAATTATCTCATCATTTCAATCAGCAAATATTGCCTTTATTTCCATGTTATCTGCTATCTGTATTAGTATCAAGGATAGCCATTTCTCTTCTGCATCCCTTTACCATCTCCAGGAAAAAGTTTTCAGCAATCAAATTGTGAATTTCCTAAAGGATCAGACTTGGAAGTATTTGCTTTCTAACAGATGCCAGGTAATTAAAGTGACTACTTGCTATATTAGGAAGCAAGAATAAATATTACTTTGACAAGGGCTCTGGGTATACAGTGGGGCAAAAAAGTATTTAGTCAGCCACCAATTGTGCAAATTCTCCCACTTAAAAAGATGAGAGAGGCCTGTAATTGTCATCATAGGTAGACCTCAACTATGAGAGACAAAATGAGAAAAGAAATCCAGACAATCACATTGTCTGATTTGGAAAGAATTTATTTGCAAATTATGGTGGAAAATAAGTATTTGGTCACCTACAAACAAGCAAGATTTCTGGCTCTCACAGATCTGTAACTTCTTCTTTAAGAGGCTCCTCTGTCCTCCACTCATTACCTGTATTAATGGCACCTGTTTGAACTTGTTATCAGTATAAAAGACACCTGCCCACAACCTCAAACAGTCACACTCCAAACTCCACTATGGTGAAGACCAAAGAGCTGTCGAAGGACACCAGAAACAAAATTGTAGACCTGCACCAGGCTGGGAAGACTGAATCTGCAATAGGCAAGCAGCTTGATGTGAAGAAATCAACTGTGGGAGCAATAATTAGAAAATGGAAGACATACAAGACCACTGATAATCTCCCTTGATCTGGGGTTCCACGCAAGATCTTACCCCATGGGGTCAAAATGATCACAAGAACAGTGAGTAAAAATCCCAGAACCACACGGGGGGACCTAGTGAATGACCTGCAGAGAGCTGGCACCAACGTAACAAAGGCTATTATCAGTAACACACTACGCCGCCAGGGACTCAGATCCTGCAGTGCCAGACGTGTCCCCCTGCTTAAGCCAATACATGTCCGGGCCCGTCTGAAGTTTGCTAGAGAGCATTTGGATGGTCCAGAAGAGGATTGGGAGAATGTCATATGGTCAGATGAAACCAAAGAAGACTGTTTGGTAGAAACACAACTCGTCGTGTTTGGAGGAGAGAGAATGCTGAGTTGCATCCAAAGAACACCATACCTACTGTGAAGCATGGGGGTGGCAACATCATGCTTTGGGGCTGTTTCTCTGCAAAGGGACCAGGACGACTGATCCGTGTACAGGAAAGAATGAATGGGGCCATGTATCGTGAGATTTTGAGTGCAAACCTCTTCAAGGGCATTGAAGATGAAACGTGGCTGGGTCTTTCAGCATGACAATGATCCCAAACACACCGCCAGGGCAATGAAGGAGTGGCTTCGTAAGAAGCATTTCAAGTCCTGGAGTGGCCTAGCCAGTCTCCAGATCTCAACCCCATAGAAAACCTTTGGAGGGAGTTGAAAGTCTGTGTTGCCCAGTGACAGCCCCAAAACATCACTGCTCTAGAGGAGATCTACATGGACGAATGGGCCAACATACCAGCAACAGTGTGTGCCAACCTTGTGAAGACTTACAGAAAACGTTTGACCTGTGTCATTGCCAACAAAGGATGTATAACAAAGTATTGAGATGAACTTTTGATATTGACCAAATACTTATTTTCCACCATAATTTGCAAATAAATTCTTTCCAAATCAGACAATGTGATTGTCTGGATTTCTTTTCTCATTTTGTCTCTCATAGTTGAGGTCTACCTATGATGACAATTACAGGCCTCTCTCATCTTTTTAAGTGGGAGAACTTGCACAATTGGTGGCTGACTAAATACTTTTTTGCCCCACTGTATCTATGGTAGACCCATGGTCAGTGGCTTCATAATTAGTGCCCCAAATCCTCTTATGCTCAGCAACATTGCCCTGGAAACTGCCAACCTGCTGTCATGTTCCTTGGTGGCTGTTACTTTTGAGCTGATGCCAAGCTGTTTTTTAATGGATTTTTTAAAAAATCAACAGAAGATAAAAGTTAACACAAATTCATTGAAAGTAAGCAGGAAAAAAGAAATAAAAGAAAAAGCAAAAATAAAAAGATTAAAAACAGTAAAGAAAGAATAAAGAAGAAATAAACAGTAAAGAAAGAATAAAGAGGTGGCTTCTGATATTCTTCAAGGTTATAAGTAAAATATATTTAAAATTCTCTCTGTAGGTCACATCATATTACCCTTTCTTGAGCTGGTACTGGGCTTTAGAAGCAGGGAACGAAGGTTATAGCAAGGAAGAAAGGTTCAGCCACAGAAAATGAGCCAAGAGTTGGGACTACCTCTTCCATGGGGAAGATGGAGGGCAGCGATCGGAAAGATCAGATCTGATTGCTGTACTCTGTAAGGATCATATACAGCAGGGAATAGACCAATCAAGCAAGATATTGTTTTAAGTCAAAGGAAAGAAGAAAGGATAATAACAGGCAAGAAGAGATATGAAAAAAACCAAAACAAGGAAAGATCTCTCTGCTCATATAAGAGAGATTAAAAAGGAAAGCAGGATGGGTTTCTTAATTTAATTATCCTAGACATGCTTTAAAAAAAATTATACATCAGCCCAATAATAAAACTAAACATTGATGTATTAGTTAGTGAAAAATATTGTCACCCAAATGGTCAAGATAAAATAACTGTTTTGTAGCTCTTTTTTGCAAGTAGCTGTTTCATAGTATATTTTTTTATATATAATATATTTATGTTTCATAGCATACTGTGATACTTCTCATTTTTGATTCAGTTTTTGTATTAATATATGGGAATACTTTAGTATTATAACCCTCAGGATAATGTACTAGTACCAGAGGTGAAATGTGAACTGGTTTGCTACCGGTTCGCTGGCTGCGCATGCGTGCTGTGTGCACCAAACGCGCACTGCGCATTTAAAAAGCTACCGGTTTGGTTGAACCAGTAGTTAAAAAAAGCTACGATCTGATGATCACCTGTGCCGCATGATTTAGCTTTGCTAGAAAGCAGGATTTCCTGCTTTCTAGCAAAGCTAAACTGCGCACCACAGCTGATCCCCCCTCCCTCACTGTTCTACTTAACTTCCCAAGTCTCCTTTTGGCACGTACTGCGTTTGGGAGATCAGCTGTGGTGTGCAGTTTAGCTTTGCTAGAAAGCAGGAAATTCTGCTTTCTAGCAAAGCTAAACCACGTGGCACAGGTAATCGTCGGATCATAGCTTTTTTTTACTACCAGTTCGTCCAAACCGGTAGTTTTTATCGCTACCAGTTCGCCTGAACTGAAGCGAACCGGAGTGAACTGGTAGCATTTCACCCCTGACTAGTAATCATGTGATGATACTCTTTGGCTATCTCAGTCTAAGATCTTTTCAATAATTAAAGAACTGATCCACCTCCTTTCTTTTTTCTTCCTTCTTTTCTTTAAATGTAGGAGAAACTTTATGAGAAAGCTACATAGACATTTGAAGATTATTTCTGCACAATGTGCTTAAATTGGTGGTTGCAAGAAAAAAGGCAAGGTCAAAAATATTCTGAAGGAACAACAACAGAATGCTCTGACTGAGAGGAGCATAAGGTATTCCCATGTTTTTCTCAGGTAAAATTTCACACGAGGGAATGATGACTTGACAGTAACAATTTGACTATTATTTCTCTTTCATGAGGGGAGAAATTTGAACTCCAATGTGAATTATAAATTGCCTAAGTGCCAAATTCAGTATAAAGAAAGTTTCCTTTTATTTTTGGTGGAAGACAGAGAATATAGCCTTGTTATTGTCCATTTTCAGTACCTTCCATGTCTGTTGGATCTTATTAGCATAAAGGAGATAGAAAAATAATTCTCATTCATGTAGAGAAATTGCTCCCATGTGTGAGAACATGTATCATAATCAGTAAGCTGCTCGACCCCTTTTCTTTTTCAAATCAATTTCAGAATTCTGATTCCTCAGAGTTAGAAGAGTAAGAAGAGTAGGACTCATCAGGAATAGTAGTTGCAGTAATAGGACTCACAAGAAGTCCTAGTTGTAGCAGTGGGGGAAATGATGTAGTGGTGAATAGTAGATAAATTGGAGTGCTTGTGTATATGTTGTCTAGGGGCGTATGCTGTGTTGGCTCTTTTGTGTCTTGAGCCTACAGAATTGGATACAGTTAAAACAACCTGAGACACATGTTATGGTGGGATATCCATAAACAGATGGGGTACCCAACTTGGGATGGCAACTGGGGGCTCAATTCAAGTTCATTAAATACTTCATGAAAAGGAAACAAATATTAGCTATAAAGGGAACTTGGCTTTGCAGAACTCAAACTTTGCAAACAATAACCAACATCCCAGCTGCAGAAACTGCACCTCTTACCAGAACTTACACCATACAGAGAGAGACAGGGAAAAGATAGAAGGTACAAATTCTCCTTACAGACTACTACTTTGGTAGAGACAAAACTCCACCCTATGCCTGGAGTTAAACCAAAGAAGGTAGAGCAGTCAGAAAGGGGATTAGGCTCAAATACTTGGGCCAGTATTGTCAGGAAAATGTTAAAAGCAACAGAAACAGGAAAAGCCTTGATTAAAACAGGAGGAACCGCTTTGGAGGGAGACAGAAAGGAAAGGTAGGTTACAATGGGAAAAGAATGAAAGAGGCAAGAAGAGAAGAATTTAAGGGCTCATAGATTTATTTAAAGGGGCCCAGTCGAATCACCAGAAGGGCACAAACACCTCTACATTTTTCAGAATACATAGAGAGGAAATGGTCTCAAAGACATAAAAATCCCTAAGATGTCAGAAGTTCTAACATAAAAGCACATTTTACCATGTTTGAAAGAGTTGCTACCTCTTGTGAATGGGTCTTAATAGCCCCATGTTTAAGACGAAAAGCTTTGAGAGCTTATAATAGTTTTGTACCAAGAGAAACAATGGATTACTCCCATATTCAAGAGATAATCCTATACAGGCATGATGTAACTCCCACAGGTTTAGAGCTACACATATGACAAATATGAAGCGATTCATGAATTGTGCACAAGATTTAAGACTTAGATAGGAAATGGTTGAAGCCAGATAAAAGGAGCAAAGAAAACTGGCAGACGTACCTTGTTTTTCGGTGTGTAAGATGCACTTCCCCACCCAAAAAAGTGGGTGGAAATGTCTGTGTGTCTTATACAGCAAATGTTGCTGAAGCACCGCCCACCTGCCAGCCCCCACCTGCTGGCCTCTGCCTCCCAGCAATTTACCTCCTTGCAGCAAACAGCAAACAGCCTGATCAACTTCAGCACAGCCTGATTTAGCACAAGCAGCTGATTGGCAGTTGGATCGGCCTCCTGGAATACCGCCTATCAGTTGTTCCAGCATGTCTCATTTTTGGCTTCTGCGCGCCCCATTTTTGGCATCCACATGTCCAGTTTTTGGCCTGTTCCAGGCGGCAGGGATAGGCAGCAGTGGCAGCAATCCCCGCTGCCTGGAACAGACCAAAAATGGAATGCACAGAAGCCGAAAATGGGGCATGTGGAGTGGTGATAGGCGGCAGCAGCAATGGGTGGTGACAGCAGCGACAGGCAATGGTGATCCCAGCAGCCTGGAACAGCTGATAGTATTCAGGGAGGCCAATCCAATCACGAATCAGCTGCTTGTGCTAAATCAGCTTTGGAAGTCATATTAGCACCAGAAGCTTCCAAATTGCCAGCTGTGCTGAAGCTGACCAGGCTATTTGCTGTTTGCTGCAAGGAGGTAAATTGCTGGGAGGCAGAGGCAGATTCCCCCCCGTTTTCCTCCCCAAAAGCTAGGTGTGTCTTATACTTCGGAGCGTCTTATAGTCCAAAAAATATGGTAATTTTAGAACAGTTTCTACAGGTACTCTCTACTAAATTGAGGTTTTGGGTGCAAAACACAACCCAGAAACAGGGCAATATAATTGGATGAAGACTACATGGCAACAAAATGGTCAGAGGATGTTAGAAAAATAGAGAAGGAGAAACAATAGGAAAGCCTGTTCCAGAAAGAAGCTGAAAGGGATAAAAATGAAAGAAAGAAGCCTTTAGCTCCTGCCCAAACAAAAGGGGAGCATTGGGAAGTCAGAGCCCTGTGGTTGTTACAACTGTGGAACTTTTGTCAAAACTAAAAGCTAGAGGAAAAAGGGAATGTCTACAGTATGTAAGCATCTCTGGGGAGAAAAGTTATAATCCCAGCAAATTAATGGGGTCACTGTTAGAGGATTAGTAGATAGTGGGAGTAGATGAATGTTGGACATTCTCATTTAGTAAAAAGGCAGCATCTATGGGAAAAGATCCCCTTACAAGTATGTTTGGCACATTGAGAATGTTCCACTGGTTAAAGCCAGAGTGCCGATATGGGGAAAGGAACAAGTAATAGTGATGGGAATTATCCTAATTTACCATGTAACCAGGGGTGGGTTCTACTTATCTTTACTACCGGTTTGTAATGGGGCCGTGCTCGCGCAATGCGCAGAAGCATTTTAATGACATCGGGGTTGGTGGGTGGAGCCTCCCGCCGGTTTTACTACCAGTTCTATAGAACTGGTGCGAACCTGGGGCAACCCACCACTGCATGTAACTTAATGATTGGAACAGATTTTTCATTTATAGAGGGATGGACTCAGAAAAAAAGGATTCACGAAGGAGGCTAAAATAGAGGGTATTCCCAGTCTAAGACAAAGACAAAGATGGAACAGAAGCAGGAAGTGAAGGAACCTGGGATTTGTCCTAACCATCCTGGTTTTGTAGGAGAAATGAGATGTCCCAGAAAGGAAAAAGCTTTATGAAAGGCCAACAAAACTAGGGGTAAACTCACAGTGACAGACATTCCTAAATGGAAAATTCACCTGGGACACTTACAAAGGAAACCAACATTGTTGGCTAGCAGCAGAAAAGGAGAGAAACTGGGAAACAACATTCAGAGTCTAAGAAAAATCAAGGTTGCTGTACTGAATAACGGCTTCATCCCTATATGAAGGAACAAATTGAACAGATAACAGTTTGCCAAGGAATATACTGCAAGGCAATATTGGAAGTAGCCCATGAAATTCCATGGGCTGGACATATGGGTAGGAATAGGATCACATACAGAATTTTAGATTTTAGAATATTAGGCCAGGGAAGTGGCCCAGTAATGTAGATCCTGCCCTATCTTTCAATTGATAAAACCAAAAGGTGATAAAGTTCCTATAGAGAGATTGCCTTTAATCTCTACTTTTCTAAAATAGCTATGAATATTGTGTAGGCCTTTTGCCACAATGTAGTAAATGAGTATATTCTAGTTATCTGTGATTATGCAATTCAATATCCTGAGGAGGTTCCATTAAGGAATGTGATCACCAAAATAACAGCAAAGTAGCTGGTCAAAATCTTTAAGAAGGGTAGGCATTCCAAATGAGATCCTTGCAGATCAAGGATCCAATTTCCAATAGTTGCTGCTGTATGTGTAGACCTGGGAATAAAAGGGGTGCATACAAGTCCTTATCCACAGGCAATTATTCTTATGGAAAGGGCGAACCAGAAATATCAAGAAATATGCAGGCCAAGACTCAAAACATTGGGATATGTGGCTGCCTTTTCTATTGTTTCCCTACAGGATAATTCCCCAGGCATTAACAAAATTTAGCTCTTTTGAGTTACTACATAGGAGAAAACCTTCAAGAATTTTAGGCATTATTAAAGGTGTGGTGTGAAAACTTAGAAGGCCCAAAGAACTTAATCAAATATATATTAATGCAGAGGAACAAGTTAAAAGCCCTAGGACACATTGCCCAGGAATATTTAGAGATTAGCCAGGGAAGGCCGGAAAGACACTATGATAAAAGTGCTGGTGGCGCAGCAGACAGTGCTGTTAAAGTAGCACCAGCTGCCTGCAATTACTACAAGTTCAAATCTCACCAGGCTCAAGGTTGACTCAGCCTTCCATCCTTTCGAGGTAGGTAAAATGAGGACCCGGATTATGGGGGCAATAAGCTGACTTTGTATAAAAAAGAACACCCCTTAGGGGGGGCCGAAAGCCCTACTAAGCAGGTATATACAAAAGTATGAAGGCTATTGCTTAATGCATTGTAAGCTGCCCTGAGTCTCCGGAGAAGGGCGGCATATAAATCGAACCAATAAATAAATAAATAAAGGCAAAGAAATTTAATATAGGAGATCAAGTGCTGTTGTTATTACTTGCTAAAGAAAGCAAACAGGTAAGGTTTCCACATAGTAAAGAGAAGAACTGGGCCAGTAAATTATGAACTTGAATTGGAAGACAGGAAAAAGAATCCACCCTGCCATCCTCCTGAGGAAATGGTGCAATAAAAGTGAACCTAGAATGGCTTTGTTCTAAAAGAAAGGCATCCAAAATTGTTGAATTAAGCTTGGGAGACAATACTGCAACTATCCCATGGAAAAATACATATTAATTTAGACCTAGGGGACCATCAAAAGAAAGAGATAGAAAAAATGTTGGGACTGTAAACATATGTTTACCATATAACCGATGTAACTACCCTAGTAGAGCATAGAATAGAAATGGGGAAACCGGACTGATTAGACAATGTCAATTTCTGAGCAGGATTCCTGAGCAGTTAAAAGCTGTGTTACAAAATAAAATAGAAAAGATGCTCCAGATGGACATTATAGAACCATCTCAAAGTGACTGGCCTCTCCAATTTTATTGGTCCCAAAACCAAATGTAGACATATGATTATGTGTAGACTTCAGAAAAATAACAGTAAAAAACACTCAGACTTTTTTTACAAGTTTAATGAGTTAGATGCAAAATGTCATAGCTTCAATATTCTATGTTACATGCTTGGGAAGTACTCTAGGAAAATCTGAATTGAAAAGCGAGAGTATCATTGCTACTGTACTTAGCAACATAGATACTGTATTTAGCTTTATGAATGAGTAATGTAATTTGGTATAAGTTAACCCCCTATATATTGCTACAATAGAAAAAATTAATAAGTTTTTTTTCCTATAAGGCTACGTTATTGCATTTCCTAACACGTTTGCACAAACACATTTCCTGACATATGCATATTTGTAATAAATTGCATGGAAAAAAGCCCTGGTTTATAGAATGTTTTGATACTATTTCTTTTTATTGTGCTCCCTAAGGTCCACTACTTGGATTTACCTCACCATTATTTTACATAACTGCTGTAGCAAGCTACCACATTGAGCGAGGCTAATCTACCTAGAGTTGTTAAGGATGTTTTCTTATTTGTTTGACTGTTTATTATTTAATTTACATGTTGCCCATTTCATAGCAACTCTGTGCGGCTCACAATAGAATAAAAAGGTAATTACAAGATTATTAAAATTAAAAGGATTAAATAAGAAACTAAAAACCAAGATGGGTGAAATGGGGGTGGATATCATCCTTGTCAACCCCAACAGGCACCCCCAATATAGCAAGCCCATATCAGGGTCCCATGCCAGCTGGCAGAGCTAGGTTTTCAGATCTAATAAATCAATACTCATTTACTGAGTTATTGACATATATTATATAATGTTTTAAAATTAAGCAACAATATATATACTTTGAAGTAGTTTTATAGTGGAGGTGTGTAAGGAAAAACTTTAAATGTGTATGTTCAATAGGTTCTTACTAGTTATCTTAACAATATTTTCTGAAAAATCCCAAAATGCTTTATTCTTGTTTGCCTTTGTACTGTTCAAAAAGAACAGTACAAGATATAGGTTATTAATATATAAGATGTTTTTCATTGTTGATAAAAGAGTGACATCAAGTGGATAGTTTGTGCATAAATACAGTTAGGTTTTTTAAGTTTTCCCCTTTCATAATAAATAAATACATATTTTTATTAACTCAATTGAGAAACTTTCTCTTCTCCTACATTGTTACTTCTATTATGGTAACACTGCATTTTCTTGAAATTGAAATTGTTATAATTTGGAAAAAGTAATGGTTTTCTCAGTTTTGTTGCCCTATGAAAATTGTTGTAAATATACAGGCAGGACCAGTATACAATGATACAATGATACAATGTTGGGCCAGGAGGGGGGAGCTCCCCTTGTTGATATGTGCCCACCCGGTTTCCATGCATTCCATCAGCCAAGGTCACAGGGGAGGGGCGGAGGGGTGGCGGTTGTCATTAACGAGGGTCTTGGACCGAGGGAGGCCACTGTTCCTCAGACAGCTGGATGTGAGTCCCTCCTTGTGAAGTGGGGTCATAGGGTGCAGTTGGGCTTGCTAGTCACGTACCTGGCTCCCTGCCACGTGGCAGCAGCCCTGCCCGAGCTGCTCGACGTTATAGCCGCAGTGGCGGTTGACACCCCCAGGCTTATGGTCATGGGGGATTTTAACCTGCCATCAGTCGGCGAGACGTCTGAGATGGCTCGGGAGTTCATGGCTTCCATGACAGCTATGGACCTGACCCAGTTAATTTATGGCCCTACTCACAGGGGGGGACACACACTGGACCTGGTTTTTGTCTCTGGACAGTGGTTGAGTGATCTTGAGATAGGGGATATAGCGATTGAACCCTTGTCATGGTCAGATCACTCCCTCCTTCGCCTGGACCTTCGAACCACCACACCCCGCCGCAGGGAGGCGGAACCGACCAGGTGGTTCTGCCCCAGGCGCCTGATGGATCCTGATAGGTTCCAGATGGAGCTTGGGCCATTTCCTGAGGTTCTGGCACACGACTTGGCTGAGGACTTAGTAGCCGCCTGGGATAGGGCGGCTGCTGGGGCTTTGGACCGAGTTGTGCCTTTGCGGCCTCTGACCCGGCGCCGGTCTCACCTGGCTCCTTGGTATACTGAGGAGCTGAGGGAGATGAAGCGCCGGAAAAGACGCCTAGAGAGCAGTTGGAGGGCTAGTCGTTCTGAATCCGACCGGACACTGGTAAGATCTCATATTAAGAATTACCTAGTGGCGATAAAAGTAGAGAAGAGAAACTACTTTTCTGCTCTTATTGCGTCATCAGATAATCGCCCAGCCGCCCTGTTTAGGGTGACCCGCTCCCTGCTCCACCAGGGGGCGCGGGAGGACCCCTTGGAGGGTAGAGCTGAGGATTTTGTACAATATCTGTATGACAAAATCGCTCAGATTCGGGAACAGCTGGACTCTGACTGGGTAGATCCAGGGGAGATGACAGGGGCAAGTCCTGAGAATATTATATGGGAAGAGTTTGATTCTGTGACTCCCGAAAGCGTGGACAGGATACTGAGCAGACTGAGTGCAGCCACATGTTTATTGGACCCGTGTCCCTCCTGGTTGGTACTGGCCTCCCGGGAGGTGACGGGATTATAAATGCTTCTTTGAGTGAGGGTGTCTTTCCCGCCGCCTTGAAAGAGGCGGTGGTGAGGCCCCTCCTCAAGAAGCCCTCCCTGGACCCGGCTGTGTTAGCAAATTATCATCCTGTCTCCAACCTTCGCTTTGTTGCGAAGGTTGTTGAGAGTGTGGTTGCACGACAGCTGCCTCAGTACCTGGATGAATCGACTTATCTAGATCCGTTCCAGTCGGGCTTCAGGCCCGGGTACAGCACAGAGACGGCATTGGTCGCATTGGTTGATGATCTCTGGAGGGCTCGGGACAGGGGTTGCTCCTCTGTCCTGGTCCTATTAGACCTCTCAGCGGCTTTTGATACCATCGACCATGGTATCATGCTGCACCAGTTGGAAGGGTTGGGGGTGGGGGGCATTGTTTTATAGTGGTTCTCCTCCTTTCTCTCTGACCGGTCGCAGTCTGTGTTGACAGGTCTGTGTTGTGGGGTGCCGCAAGGATCGGTCCTCTCGCCCCTTCTGTTCAACATTTATGTGAAGCCGCTGGGTGAGATCATCCGTGGTTTTGGGGTGAAGTACCATCAGTACGCTGATGACACCCAGCTGCACATCTCCACCCCAGACCACCCCAATGATGACCTCAAGGTGATGTCCCGGTGCCTGGAGGCCGTACGGATCTGGATGGGGAGGAACAGACTCAGGCTCAACCCATCCAAGACCGAGTGGCTGTGGTTTCCGACGTCCCGATATAGTCAGTTGGCGCCATCTCTGACTATTGGGGGCGAGTCGTTGGCCCCCAAAGATGGGGTTCGCAACTTGGGCGTCCTCCTGGACTCGCGGCTGTCTTTAGAAGAGCATATGGCGGCCGTGGCCAGGAGGACTTTTTATCAGGTTCGCCTGATTCGCCAGTTGCGTCCCTTTCTGGATCGGGACTCGTTACGCACGGTCACTCACGCCCTTGTCACCTCACACCTGGATTATTGCAATGCTCTCTACATGGGGCTTCCCTTGAGGAGCACCCGGAGGCTCCAATTGGTCCAGAATGCGGCCGCGCGGGTGGTGACGGGAGCGATGTGGCCCCCCTCCTGCACGAGCTGCACTGGCTCCCAGTGGTCTTCCGGGTGTGCTTCAAGGTTTTGGTTACCACCTTTAGAGCGCTCCATGGCTCAGGACCAGGGTACTTACGAGACCGCCTCCTGCCACCAATAGCCTCTCACCGACCAGTTCGCTCCCATAGCGAGGGGCTCCTCAGGGTGCCATCGGCCAAACAATGTCGA
Source organism: Pituophis catenifer annectens (assembly GCF_029215685.1). Classification (NCBI taxonomy): domain Eukaryota; kingdom Metazoa; phylum Chordata; class Lepidosauria; order Squamata; family Colubridae; genus Pituophis; species Pituophis catenifer. Next base: position 242,169,833 of record NW_027256881.1, on the reverse strand, counting down.
CTGGTGGCCCCCAGGGGGAGAGCCTTCTCTGTGGGGGCACCTGCCATCTGGAACGAGCTCCCCCCGGAGATTCGGAGGATCCAAGACTTACGCATCTTCCGCCGCGCCCTAAAAACGTTTTTATTCCAACAGGCTGGTCTGGCCTAACTCTCCCTTTTAAATTGGGTTTTAAATTGGGTTTTAAATGTTTTTTAGATAAATTGGATGCTTTTAATTTTTTGAGCCTAAATTATTTAATCTGTTTTTAATAGTTTTTAACTTTTGTATGTCTCTGCATTTTATTTTGGCTGTTCACCACCCTGAGTCCTTCGGGAGTAGGGCGGTATACAAATATGATAAATAAATAAATAAATAAATAAATAAATAAATAAATAAATAAATCAAAATGTAATAGAATAAATCTAAAAAGGAGCATGCATTCTGTGGTCCTTTATATCAGAGACTAATGAGGGATGATGGAATTTTTTGGTGAAAAATATCACAGATTCTTAATCATTGATAAGCCAAGAAAGGATAAAGTTTTTAAAGCTGGCCAATGCACTTTAATTTTTTTTGGAAGGAATAGATCTTCAATGGGTAGGTAGGTAGATAGGCCAATTATATAAATTGGACATGATTACACCATGCACAGGGATGGATTTCTGTCCCTCCATATTATTACAGCTTGAAGAGATTGTACTATAATGTTCAACTTATAAATATATCATTAGAGCTTCATATCAACATTTAAGAAGTACCAACATAGTTAATAATTTGAATATCAGAAACAATATATCTATTATAGATACTTACTCTGTTCTTGATACTGGGGAACCAAATGAATAGCTTTCAATTCTCTTGTCTCAGTATTGTTTACACAAAGTATATGAGTGCCATTTTTCAACTGACATATTATCTAAAATGCATAACCAATTATTAGTTTGCTACAATTTTCATTCTATGTGTAGCAGAAGTACTGTATTTATATAAAAAAATGACTCATTAGAATCTTTACTTAAAACCAGCTTATTAATTTCTGGTATTAACACTGAATACTTGTGTAGTTTTGGAAGCATACACGAAGATGTCCATACTTATACTTAAACAATGCTCAATCCTTTACATTTCTGTTTATTGCACAATACTGCAATCTTATGTACATTTATCAGGGAGTAGGTCTTATTAAACTGAAAGGGTATTATTACTTCTAAATTATAGATTTTAAGACTGAGCTCTAATCTTTTGCATTAAATAATGAAAAAGAAGTCTGAGTGCTTGCAGGCACATGAGAAGGAAAACCACATCCTCTCCATGCCTGCTAGTGGCTTGTACCTCCAATCTACTTTGTTCTACCAGTTGTGACTTTCACGTGGATAAGGATTGTCTATTTATATTATAGCAATAGCAATAGCAATAGCACTTAGACTTATACACCGCTTCACAGTGCTTTACAGCCCTCTCTAAGTGGTTTATAGAGTCAGCATATTGAACCTGGGTCCTCATTTTACTGACCTCAGAAGGATGGAAGGATTATAAAAGCAGTATCAAGCTTTTTAAATTATTGTGCCATTTGGATAGCAATGTTAACCATAAAAAAATCTAACAAATATATAGATGACTCAACATTTTTAAATAAAAACATGCAAAATTCTCTAATGCAGATGTATATATTGTTATTATGAAGAGGTTATATTTACCACTTGAGGAGTAGAGTAATTTCTCTGTGAATAAGTGGGTTCCTCCACAGCATTTTGTGCAGCTGCCAGATTGTGGCCTGCCTCAGCACCATTTGAACTGTGAAAAACACCTTCCTCGGTATTATTTACTACAAGGCTTACAGCTGTCTCTTTAATCTCATTCTAAAATACAAGCAATTTCATATTTGAAATAGGACACATTATATTAGAATATTAAGAATAAAATCTAATAATTTAAACAGAATATGCTGACATTGATATGTAAATAAGAATTTCAAATTGCCACTGTTCTTAATTGTTATTAAAATATTTTTATAAGGAACATTTTCATTTTCTTTTAACAAGAATATCAAAGAAAATATGGCAGAATTTTTTTTTTGCAACTTCTCCAGGGAAATGCCTGCTTTATGAGCTGTGGCATTTGGTTTTTAAGAGTTTCATCAAAGACCCCTACATAGTTAGTATTTGTAAGGCAAGGCATTTTTATGTTATTTATTTTTTATTTAATCTATATTCTGAATGTTTGTTTTTAACAATCCTAAAGCAGATTCTATTAGGATATCAGACTTTGTCTTTTTGTTTAAAATATTTGTATTCTTTTCCATTACCAATCCCCACCCCCCACCCTTGGAATAAAAATGATGAGCAATACAGTACATAAATGACTAATATGTATAATAAATAAGCTGAAAACTTAATTCAGGGCATATGTAGATATGGTACATAGAAGCAAAGTTCAGCTTCAGAAGGCCTTCAAATGGGTGATTCTGCTTAATTCATAAAGTTCTATTAGATGTTGCGATAAATGTCAAATTAATACTTACAAATGTATCATAAACAGGATCTGCATCTTGAGGTGAAATACATATACCATTGCAAGATTCTACTGCACAAAACAAATGTGAAAAATTATAAGGACAAATTATACTATGTATAAACCATTGAACTCAAAAAGCAAAATAACTTTGGAAATATCTGAGATTAATTCACCAAAATACCTCGAATATGAAAGATTTCTCCCTATGGAAGGTTCACCTGAATCTTAATCCCATTTTAAATAGAAAGATTTTTTTCCATTTGCAGGAGGAATATCCTTGTTGCAATATAATTTATTCAGGTACAGAAGAACTGATATTATAAAATCACTTACCATCAGAGCAGCCTGATAAGGTTTGTGACACTGTAGAATTATTAACAATCCCTTTGATTTGGTCACAAGAAATAGTGCTATTTGCATTTGAAGGAGTTAATAAAGGTCTCAGTACCTAGGAAACAAAGTAGGCATACTTAAAAATAGTTTTAATAGCTTAAAACTATTTTTTACATTGTAAAAGTAAGCCTTTATGATTATCTAATATTGAGTTTTCTTTAGCAAAAAATATTTGTAGAACCCCATAAATTGTAGAACCTTCTATTTTCTGTTCCACTGTCTTTTGCAGTTATATTGCATAATCCATTGTTATAGAGACTATTCCAGATCCTCCAGAATAGATTTCTGAAGGGAGTGAGAAGTTTAATATTGTTGGCTATATTAGCAATAATCTGAGGTCCTGATATAACCTTTCAGTAACATACTCTTTTGAAACATGAAAACAGGAAAGTGGAGGGATTCTATTAAACTTTCATAAGACTTTGCACAAATCTCAATACTTCCTGAATTTAGGATAAGAAGACAGCTCCTTTTATGGATTAGCCCAAAAATTACAGAACAGGAAGTAGTGGGAAAAGTACTTTTTCTGCTTTTTTTTCAGTGAAGCAAACTTGCTGTGTTTGCATACATGCATAAACAGAAGAGAAAAGCTTCCAGATCAGTTTCAGAAGCTTGGAAAGAGATGCCCTTGATCAAAGAATTTTTAAAAAGTGCTTTGTTTCTATGTGTTCTTAATAGCCTGTTTCAGTCAATTTGGATAGCCAGTCCTATAAATTATCAGTTCTTGCAATGGAAATGTTGCACAAGAGTAGAGATTGGAATGCTCTAATTAGGTAAAGATGCATCAAAGCTTTTGTAACTTTAGATATCTGGATTTGAATAATTGAATAATCCAGATTCAAAGGCAACATACTATCATACTATCAATAAAGAACAAAAATATCATCTTGCCCTGGTTATGATATTCAACATATATTTTGTTGATCACTATATGATGCCCAATATATTTTTATAAAATTAACACTTTTTCTCCCTCAAATTATCAGGATTTAAATTATAAAATATTATTTTAGGGCTAAATTATATAATTCAACATCCTGTATATTAAAAAAACAAGTTGTTCCATTTGGTAACCTAATAGCTTTTAGTTATATAAAATATTTAAAATTTAAAATATTTTGAAGTACTTAATTTGAATTCAAAGCAGATATTTTGCACTCAAAATGCTCAACTCCTCATAAAAGTTCAAAATAGTTGTTCTGAATTTGAGATAGAACACTCGAATCCAAATCATTTTGAATTTAAAATGTTTTATACACCTCCAACAGATTCTTTCCCCATTTTCAGCTTCTATCTCCAAATCTATTCTAATGAAACATCCTCTGAGGCAAAGAGAAACTTGTGTTGCATAGCTGCATGTGATAATATAAGTCATCAGTCTTAAAATTGTTTCAGATTTAATCAGCAGTATTCAATAATGTAGTTTATTAGTTCCAATTTAATATAATTAAATATAATAAAGTGTGATAAATATAATAGCTATGATTTTTCTAAATTGTAAATAGAAGCACAATCTTACTGGTGTAATTTCTGTATTTGTACTGATTGTTCCATCAGGAGTATTGGTGCCAAGAGATAGTACAGCATTTCTATCTTGTGTCATTAATGAAGAAAATTGAACACTGTATGAATGTAGTTGCAGTTCTGGTAAATATGCACATCTTGCTGCTTCTGAAGGAGCCTCTTCAGATACTTTTTCATATTTTCCAAGGTCTTCATCACAATGATCTTGTGTAGATGATTGCATTTTTACTTCTAGCACTGCAGTTTCATTTTCTCTGTTAAGCGTATGTTTCAAATGATCAACTGCAGTTTCACCTGTGCAATTTAAACAAGTATCTTGACTACAAAGAGCTCCCTTTTCAACTGGTTTATTTAGTAAATCAATTTTAAGATTATGGTTTTCAGAGCTAACTGCAAATCCTTTATCTGTCCTGGAAATTCCAGCAAGAATTAGATGATTTTCCGTAGGTACAGTTAAAATTTCAGACTGGCTATGTTTCATCTCAATGGAAACACGTCCTACAGCAATTTTCCTCTTGGTAAATGTATCAGCTTCAAAATAAGAAAAAAAGTAATATAAAGCTCTCATCATAAATTTAAATACTCTTCTCCATATATAGTCAGACAGTATAATAAATATTAAGTTATACTCTATACATTAAATATATTCATTATATTATATATTAAATCATCGGATTAGAAAGCAGAAAACTGTGAGTTCTAGTTGTGCTTTAGCCATGAAAACCAGCTGGATGACTTTGGGTCAATCACTCTCAATTCAACTCACCTCATAGGGTAGTTGCTGTGGAGACAATTGGAGGAGGAAAGTGTGTTCGATATGTTCACGGCCTCGAGTTATTTGTAAAATATTATGAGGTGGGATACATATAAAATAAATAAATATAAATAAATCATATTCTAAGTAGATGGCAATACTTATTTTGTAAATTGATTATATATGAAATTCTATGCTTATTTAATTAGTGTTACATATTTGCATTTTAAATGCATTAATATGAGAAAAATCACATTGCAATTTTTTTCTATACATCTGAAATACTAAAATGTTTTTGTTACAAAATAAGAATAATCTGTATTAGACACAGGTGAAGGTTTTATTCTATCATACCTGATATCTCTGTTTCTATGAAAATATACACCTCTGCCAATATAAATATAATCCTGTACTTTGGAAATGTTAGTATGTTGCTTATCTATAAACTACTAGAACTCTCATTATCATGACTTTTAATTGGGTGAAGTGGTGCATAATAGAGCAACAATTTTTGAACCAAGGTACATCAAATGGGTTAACTTACAAAATGTGCCCAAATCCAAGATTCCTAAAGGAATGAAAGATGGAAACATTGTGTGGTCATGTGATCTTCATTTTCAGTGTCCTATGACAGCTACCAAGTCAATCTCACAATCCCTTTCTCCCCTCTTGCTCCAACAACAGCAGCCGTTTAACTGCCTGCTGGGAAGGAAAGGGGAAAATTTCTGATGCTTCCTGTTAGATTCCCACAAGGAACTCAATGGGGAAGCCAGCAGGAAGTTGGAAGCTACTCCTGGTCCTACTGCTTTTTTGCACAGCCTTGGTAATTCTGTTTCTCTATTTAGGTAAGGAAATATCTCTGAAACAATGACTAAATGGGGGTACTGGTTTTCTAGTTACATTTATAAAATGAACATATTTATTTTCATATTCTGGTCATAGTCAGTTTAGAATTAAAGTACAAACAATCATGGTTTCATAGTAGGTGGCAATTTGTTAAAGCTCACCAATGAAATATGATTAATATCAGAATGAAACAATCTAAAAGGTGAATTCCGATTTCAATTTGTGATTTTTAAATTACAATTTATTAATTTATATTCCTCAAGGTATACTGAATTATCTTTGTACATGCTAACTGCTTCAAGGATATTATAGACTTTATACTGCAAATCATACGATTCTCTCACTGAAAGAATAGCTGAAGAAATTATTAGGAGTATGCTTTGATATCTAAAATAACTTTATATCTTAAAAGAAAATCTAACACAGAAATTTAATTCAAATTGGATAGCATTCATAGATTTCAATTTAACACATGGATTAGCTGTATATTCAAAGATTATATTCCTCTATACTTAGAGTCTACATGTTTTTATTGAACTTCCAAATAAGAACAGATTTTGGCAATTCAGATAATATTTATTATAGTTTATAAACTCACTTGGTGAATTAGTGTTTTGAATATGACTACTGATATTCCTGATTTTCTCAGTAAATACAACTTATATTATGAAGTACAATTTCAAAGCAAACCAGACTGTAATGCATATCAGTAGATTCACTTAGTAAATCAATATTGAATATGAAAATCAGCAAGAAGCTAATATAAACCAACATTACAACAAAAAATATAGTTGACTGATATATTCAAGAATATTTTTTATATCAGCCTTTCAAAATTTTCAAAGTATTACATCCTCAACTTTACAACACTATTTTATCTGGGTAATTTTTTGCTTTACAATTCTCCTACAGTATTCTACATGAACAGAAACCGTACATCAAGAGGGGGTGGGGGCAGTGGTTTTTTAACAACAGGTTCTGTGGGCGTGGCTTAGTTGGGGGTGTGGCTTGGCAATCATGTGACTGGGTGGGCATGGCTAGCTGGTCACGTGACTGGGTAGGCATGGGTAGCTCGTCATGTGACCGAGTGGGCGTGGCTATGTGCATAGGGACTACTTAGAGGGCTGAAAAAAGTCATTTCTGACTGGGCCTCGCACTTTTGACCGGTCCTCACACTTATGACCATCCTCACATTTATGCCCGTGCAGCTTTCTTAACAACCATGTCACTCATTTCACAACTGCTTCTCTTCACCATGGTGACAAGATAGGGCAAAAACGTAAAATGTGAGGACAGTCGTAAGTTCGAGGACTGGTCAAAAGTGCGAGGACCAGTCAAAAATAACTTTTTCAGCCTTCTGAATAGTCCATATGCACAAAAGGACTACCCAGAGGGCTGAAAAAAGTGATTTCTGTCAGGTCCTCGCACTTTTGACCGGTCTTCGCACTTATGACTGGTCATCATTTATGCCCATTGTAGCATTCTTAACAACCATGTCACTCATTTCACAACTGCTTCTCTTCACCATGGTGACAAGATAGGGCAAAAACGTAAAATGTGAGGACAGTCGTAAGTTCGAGGACTGGTCAAAAGTGCGAGGACCAGTCAGAAATAACTTTTTCAGCCCTCTGAGTAGTCCATATGCATAAAAGGATACAGCAATAGAGAGGGATGAAGAAAGGGAAGGGAAATTAGAGTAGGAGGGAGGGTAAGAGAGGGAGGAAGAGAGAGGAGAAGGAGAAAGGAAGAGGAAGTAGGGAGGAGAAGAAAAGGGGGAGGAAGAGAAAGTAAGAAGAAAAGAAAAGAGAGAGGTGGTAGGTTTGAGGAGAAAGATTGCTGTGCAATAAAAAAGATGAAAGGGAAGAAAGCCAACCCCAAACAAATATAAAGATATTAAGATAAAGAATGAATTGTTAAACTTTAAAGAATAAAAGAGAACAAATATGAATAAATAACAATAATTAGAAACACACATACAAACATACAATGTATTTTCTTTGAACAGAGTATTTGGCCGGTTCACAAATTTAAACAGTGTTTAGTCATTTCAATTAAATTTACAATTTCTATATTTCTTTTTTGCCATATTTATTCCTCATCTATTTTTGTAAAAAACCAATATTACTCTTCATCCTCATCTCTAATCTTAATCAAATTCAATTTTTCCCTTCTATTCTATATTATACCCCTTCTCATTGTCATCTATTTTTATATCCATCCTCACATTGGTTAATTATGTAATATTAGTTGTTTAATATAAATTCAACATTTTAATATAAATCAATTAGTTATATAACTACCTTTTTTGTATATTAATCAATATGAACATGAATATTCCAATTATTTCCATGCAATCCAATTTCTTACAAATCAATTAATTATATTTACCAATAATAATAAACCAAATAATTTCCCCCATATATTCCTCCAAACCACAACTTAACCATTTCTGCTTTCAGAAATATACAATTAATAGTATCTCAATTATTACAATTCCCTAGTTAAATAGAGCTTTTTTTCTTTTGTGTTTTAAAATCCTGAACTCTCCTCTTTTTCCCTAAATTTCCCATTGTTTGCACCTACCTTTTTTGGTGAGGAAAAAGAAAAGAATTCTGCCTGACTAATTTTCCAACCTTGCAGCAACAGCAAAGCAGTTTCAGTTTCATGTTTCAGCAGAACTAAGGGAAAAAAAATCTGCTCCAGGACTCTTTGCAAGGAAGCAGAAGAGCCCTGAGCAAAACAGCTGAGACAAATCAGCTGAGAGCCGGGAGGCCAATTAGCCTATGCTGGGCCAATAAAATTACAAAAAAAAAACACCACCAAACCATTTGTTAAATTGCTGGCTCCCCCGCCCCTCGCCCACCACTATTTATTGGCAATAAATAGTGGTGCGGAGGGGCGGGGCAAGCCAGCAATTTAACAAACGGTTTGGCTGCACCACTGGCTCTAGGGCGGCCCTTTGAAGCCCCGCGGCAAGAATTTGAAGTTTTTTTTCCTCTAGCCATCAGCTGGGACTCCGGAGGCAGCAATAGATGGGGAGTGGGCGGGGTAAGCGAACAGCCGGCGATCCAACAGAGCAGAGAGTGAGGGTGAGTGAAGGCGTGGAAGCTGCTTTCTCCATCCTGCTCTCTTGCGTCCAGAGCCGGTGGGGAACCATGTGGCAGCCCACGTGGATCCCAGGCAGCAGAACTCAGGCTAGGGAAGGGGTGGGCAATTGTGGCTCTTTTACAACCTGTGGCCTTCAACTCCCAGAATTCCTGAGACAGCCAAGCTGTCTCAGGAATTCTGGAAGTTGAAGTCCACAGGTTGTAAAAAAGCCACAATTGCCTACCCCTGGCTACGGTAGGCTGGCGCCATGCGGGTGGGAGGCGAGGGGCGGGCGACCCAGCAATTTAACAAACGGTTCGGGGGCCAATAAATTACAAAAAAACACTGAACCATTTGTTAAATTGCTGGCTTGCCCGCCCCATTTATTGGGAATAAATAGTAGTGTGGAGGGGCGGGGCAAGGGGCGGGGCGAGCCAGCAATTTAACAAAGGGTTCGGCCGAACCGCCTAGAACCCCCAAAATCCCACCACTGGGTGGGGGGGAATTACTTTGTATAATATTAACTTCATTTATTGTAGATTATTTAATACATGTAGTCCTCGATTTACAACACTTCATTTAGTGACCATTCAAAGTTACAACATCACTGAAAAAAGTGAGCTAAGACCATTTTTCATACTTGGAATCATTGTAGCACCCCCAAATTCAGATGTTTGGCTAGTAACTCATTTATGGCCATTGCAGTGCCCAGGGGTCATGTGATCATATTTTGCGACCTTCTGACAAGCAAAGTCAATGGGGAAACCAGTTTCACTTAACAACCGTGTTACTAATTTACCAACTGTAGTGATTCACTTAACAACTGTGGCAAAAAAAGTCATAAAATGGGGCAAAGTCACTTAAGAAATGTTTCACTTAGCAAGAGAAATTTTGGGCTCAATTGTGGTCGTAAGCTGAGGACTACCTGTATATAATACTATCAAATTCCACAGGAACTCATGGTAGTGCACATTACAAACTAAAATAATTGTAAAATACAATAATATAAATTGCAATGTTTCTTTAAAATGATAATTTTAGTTATAAGAGATGTACCAATGAAGATATTAAATATTCTTTGAACAGCTCAGATTTTAAATAAGTTTTTTCTAAGGTGTGGAGTGATGGATCTGAGTTTCTGGTGGAAGACTCTTCTTTAGGGTAGGTTCCAAGGCTGATAAACCAATGATATGAAGATGAAGGTGAATAGATACAATATATTGATGTTGTGAAACAATTATACACACCTACAGAAGTAAATCAAAGAGGAATCTAGGTCTATATATACAGTTCTTCAGGAATGCTTTTTTTTGCACTGTGCATGATGGAAATAATTACTGTTATACATACAGTTGTTGGCTCTTTTGTTTACATTTCACACTTATAGACACTTCTGAAAATAATGAATAGTTGTGTGATCGAAGATGGGCTGCCTCACACTTTACAATGCCGCCCGTACTGAAAGGACTTGCGGGAACGTCAGGGTTTAATAAGCGTGCATTATCTTTATCCCGTAAGTTCCAGCTGCTGGGTAGACTAATACGCGTTACCTCAAGAAAAGGGCTACAGATCTGATCTGATTCCCCCACCCAAAAAAATGTTTCTCCAATCTGTCGGGATGGGGGAGAGATGTGCGTGCGCATCTCACACGAGGCGAACAAGTCTTGACGAGTCACTCGTACGTACAGTACAGTCTCTCCCGCTCACCTTCCCCCTCGGCAGATTCCCGCCTTTTCTCTTCCATCACGCTGACGAGCGCCTGCTCTAATTTGCGGAGGAAGAGCCGTTGGGCGGGGAGGGGGAGCAGAGCAGCGGGTGTCTCGAGCTGAGGCGGAGCCTGGAGGGCACGCGCTGGTTCCGGGTCAGATGACCTTGTCTCTGAGAGTACAAACTTCCCCCACCGCCACCCCACCCCGAGCGCTTTGCTGGTGGCTGGGCGCGCGCGCTCTGCAGGGCAGCAGAAGCTTTTGGAAATGCATGGTCTTGTTGTTCTGTACGGTTCAGTTCCAGACTCGTGCCCATCCTCTCACGAGAAGGTATTTAAATAATGGGTGAGGTCGTTTCGACCTTTTCACTTTGCGAAGAGAAAACGGAGGGGAAGACGAAGTTCTGCTTTTCTGAGCAAAAGACAAAAAACATTCTCTCCGACGGGGATAATAAGTAAAATGGGCTGCTGGGCACATGAGCCCTACACCCAAGTTCATAGCGTCCACAAATCAAACCTGTGAACACCCGGAGATCGACAGTCATTAACCACCGGCACTCAAGCGCACGTGATAGCTTGCTTACTGGTTTTACAGAACTTAAAAGCCTGTAAATTGGTGGGTTTCTTGTTCTTCAACCAGACCACTTTAAAATATACCTTGATCATTTTCATGTGGCCTTTTTAATTAGCATTCTGCACAATAATAAGTACAGCCTTCTACACTTTCAAAGTTAAAGCCTCAATAAAGAAAATTATGCAACTTACACTTAATATTCCACAAAAGGAAAATATAAAGACTGTGTACTGTTGTGGTACTTGTCTCTTCCCTTTTAAGGAAATGAATGCCTTTTGTTATACATACTAACATTGTAACCTTTTCTTTTTCCCCCAGTGAAATGTCTTAAGACAGGTGAGAAGAATAGGACCACCTGGAACACATTTCTATTGCATGTGATCTGTTTTGGGGTAGGGTGTGGCTTGTGCTTATATGCATGTATGTTCCTTATTGGATAAGATAAAGAACCACATGTACGGTAGTTCTATGCATGATAGCAAGCTCCCATCTACCAATTATATGCTGTAAAGTTAAGGACAAGCAGGCAAATCACAAGGAAAGTGAAGAACTTGAACAGGAAACACTTTGCAATAGAGACCAATGCCTGTTTCCTTCACTTGCCTTTTACATTAACATGATTTTTGGTGCTAATGTTGCTTCTAAAAAACAGGGTGATTATCTAACCACCCTATGCCCACCTTCAAGTCCCAGATTTAAGGTGATCTAGAAAATAACCTTTTCTGCTCAAGATGCCAAGGGAGCTATCGTGTCTATATTGACCAGGTTAGTCTTGTTTATTGATAGATAATGCAGAGACAAGTGAGAGAAGGCAATAGGTGCAACTGGCTATTTATTTATTTAGAAAATTTATACCCTGTCTCCCCCAAAATAAGACATCCCCTAATAATAAGCCCAATCGGGCTTTTGAGTGCATGGCAATAAGGCCAAACACTTATTTCAGGGTTCAAAAAAATATAAGTCAGGGAAATGCATGGTCTTGTTGTTTTGTATGGTTCAGTTCCAGACTCAGGGAAACACGGTATTGCCTATTTGCACATTGCAACTCAAGGCAGTTTGCAGGAATATAAAAACATAATATATAAAAAATAATAAATTAATAAAATATATGGTAATAAGACCCCCATCCGTCACCCCAGTGACAACACATCACACAAGCCATTTAATGGGCTCCATCCTGCTCTGGGTTCCACAGGCCTGCTGGCAGAACCAGGTCTTCAATGCCTTCCGGAAGATTGTTAGAGTGGGGGCCACTCTAATCTCTGGGGGAATGATGTTCCAGAGAGAGGGAACCATGGTTTTCGAAATATTTTTCCCTTACCAAGGAAAATATGTGTTACTAACCAACTAAATGAGCATAAGTCACATCACATTAAACTATTACATTGTTGCAGCCTGAGATAGGTTAAGTGAATAAATAAGTGTACCTAAGTGGGGTAAGGGCTTCATTCTGCCTTCAGCATCAGGTAGTGAAAAATCTTAAATCTCATCCTTTGATCTGTTGAACTTCATGAATTGGCAAGAGAAATGAATCTTGATCTTCATAAGAAAACCAGTTTAGTGTAATGAAGGTAGAGTACTGGTATTACCTACTCTATTGGGCCAAGAAGGGGGGGGTCCCCCTCGTTGAAATGTACCCGCCTGGTTTCCGCACATTTCATCAGCTAAGGTCACAGGGTAGGGGCGGGGGGGGGGGTGGCGGTTGTTATAAAAGATCTTGGTCCGAGGGAGGCCACTGTTCCTCAGATTGCTGGATGTGAGTCCCTCCTGGTGAAGTGGGGTCATGGGGCACAGGTGGGCTTGCTAATCACATACCTGGCTCCCTGCCACGTGGCAGCGGCTCTGTGCAGATCTGGATGGGCTCAACCCATCCAAGACCGAGTGGCTGTGGTTTCCGACGTCCCGATATAGTCAGTTGGTGCCATCACTGACTATTGGGGGCGAGTCGTTGGCCCCCCCGAAGAGGGCTCGCAACTTGGGTGTCCTCCTGGACTCACAGCTGTCTTTAGAAGAGCACTTGACAGCTGTGGCCGGGAGGGCTTTTTATCAGGTTCCGCCTGATTCGCCAGTTCCCTTTCTGGATCGGGACTCGTTAAGCACGGTCACTCATGCCCTCATCACTTCCCGCCTGGATTACTGCAATTATAGCCAGCTGGTGCCATCGCTGGTTATTGGGGGCGAATCACTGGCCTCTACGGAGAGGGCTCGCAACTTGGGCGTCCTCCTGGATGCATGGCTGTCTTTAGAAGAGCATGACGGCGGTGGCCAGGGGAGCTTTTTATCAGGCTCGCCTGATACTCCAGTTGCGTTCCTTTCTAGATCGGGACTCCCTACGCACGGTCACTCAGGCACTCGTCACCTCCCGCCTGGACTACTGCAATGCTCTCTACATGGGACTCCCCCTGGGGTGCATGCGGAGGCTCCAGCTGGTCCAGAATGTGGCCGCGTGGGGGATTATGGGAGTGACGGGGCACTCCCATGTGACACCTCTCCTGCGCGAGCTGCACTGGCTCCCGGTGGTTTTCCGGGTGCGCTTCAAGGTGTTGGTGACCACCTTTAAAGCGCTCCATGGCTTAGAGCTGGGGTATTTACGAGACCGCCTTCTGCCACCAATAGCCTCCCACCGGCCAGTTTGCTTGCAGAGAGGGCCTCCTCAGAGTGCCGTCCACCAGACAGTGTCAGCTGGCGACCTCCAGGGGGAGAGCCTTCTCTGTGGCGGCGCCCGCCCTCTGGAACAACCTCCCCCCAGAGATACGTACAATACCAGACCTCCGGATTTTTCGTCGGGCCCTGAAAACTTATTTAACCTAGCCGGGCTGGCTTGATCCCACTGTTTTGGTTAAATTTAATTGATTTTAATTGGGTTGTTTTAAATTGCAGCCAAAAATATTTAATCATTTTTAAACCGTTTTTAAATTTTGTATGTTCTGTTTTATTCTGGCTGTTCACTGCCCTGAGTCCTGCTGGAGAAGGGCGGTATACAAATTGAAACAAATAAAATAAATAAATGCTCTCTATATGGGGCTCCCCTTGAGGAGCACCCGGAGGCTCCAGTTGGTCCAGAATGCGGCAGTGCAGGTGGTTATGGGAGCGACATGGCGCTCCCATGTGACTCCCCTCCTGCGCGAGCTGCACTGGCTCCCGGTGATCTTCCGGGTGCGCTTCAAGGTTTTGGTTACCACCTCTAGAGCGCTCCATGGCTAAGGACTGGGATATCTATGAGACCGCCTTCTGCCACCAGTAACCTCTCACCGACCATACGCTCCCATAGAGGGGGGCTTCTCAGGGTGCTGGTGGCCAAACAGTGTTGACTGGCGGCCCCCAGGGGGACAGCCTTCTCTGGAACGAGCTCCCCCCGGAGATACGTAGGATTCCGGATCTGCGCGCTTTCCACCTTGCCCTCAAAACATTCCTATTCCAGCAGGCTGGCCTGGCCTAACCTCTCTCTTAAATTGCTTTTTAAACTTTAAATTTGTCTTATAAATTGGGGTGTTTTAAATTTGTTTTCTGGGCCAAAGGATTTAATGTATTTTAAATGGTTTTAACGTTTGTATTGTATGTATTTTATTTTCTGGCTGTTCACCACCTTGAGTCCTTCGGGAGTAGGGCGGTATATAAATTTAATTAATTAATTAATTAATTAATTAATTAATAATAATAATAATAATAATAATAATAATAATAATAATAATATTGAAAAAAATCTCAAGTTATAGTGAGATAGGCAGCATATAAATTTATAAGTAAATGAAAGCTCCTTGACTGATTTGGGACTACTAGCTCTTAAAACTAGTAATTTTTAAATGGCTGATATAACAGCAAAATCTTCTGCTCCCCTGTGAATATATGATGCTGTTACATAACCACAGTAGGATTTGGGTTCATTTCTCCCAAGTAAGTTTTAAAAAGTCTTCTATCCTTTAAGAGAATATGTGAATTCACTTCAGCAGCAGATGCTGTTTCATCAATGGCCAAACATTATTAGATTCATCTCAGAAAAAAAGGTTAAGATTCCAGGAATCTCAAGTTTTTATGATTAAGTGATGCACACCAAAATAGACATTTACAAAATAAATTGGACTTAGAATATTATGCTAAGAATTTAAGCAAAACATGTAAACCTCAGGACAATTTTTTTATTCTAAGAATATACTACTTCCAAATGCAGTTAATATGATAAAGAAAATTTAATGGAGTCAACTTTAAATACTTTAAAGACAGTATTAGTTTTACTCTATATTTAAGTGATGAATATGGGAAAACATAGTTTAAACATTTCTTAGGCTCTTATGTGTTTTGTATTTGTACATATGTGGACAAGCAAATACTCATTTAAAGATAGTCCTCGACTTACAACCAACAATTCACCCAAAACTTCTGTTGCTAAGTGAGATAGTTAAGTGAATTTTGCCCCATGTTATGACTTTTCTTGCCACCGTTGTTAAGTAAATCACTGCAATTGTGAAGTTAGTAATAGATTGTTAAATGAATCTGGCTTCCTCTTATTGCTTATCAGAAGGTCACCAAAGGTGCTCACATAACACTGGGACACTGCAATAAAAATAAACTAGTCAATTGTCAAACATCTAAATTTTGATCATGTGACCATGAGGATGCTGCAATGGTTCTAAGTATGAAAAATGGTCATAAGTGACTTTTTTTAGTGCCACTGTAATTTTGAAAAGTCACTAAATGAATGGCTTACACACACATACATACACATATTTAAAGTCTAAATATAGTCAAACCAATTCTTTCAAAATGAATTTCAATAGAAATTTCTATGGAAATTATAAATAATGAAAACAGTCCATATATCTAATATAAAATTCACACTTTTAAATAATATTTTTATTAAGAATAAGCTGTTTACTATGTGTTTAAAGATTTACAACCAAAAGCAGTATTATATACAGGCAGTTGACTTTCTAAGAGGATATAAACCAAGGTCTGAAATGGTTTTTGTGTCAATTTTTTTTTTTTTTTTTACAAAAAAGACATTTAACCTTTCAATCACTTACAGTAAAATTCATGTTAACTTCAGCCAATTACACATTTACATTTCCTTAAAATATGAAACATTGCATTGATAATGCACTAATTAAGCATGCTTACAATTCAAATATCTAAAACCTGAGTCAAACCTAATAATGCTCTTGGTAAAAGATTCTTAGAATATAGAGACTGGTCAGTTGTTAAAATAAAACATATACTTAACAGAACACTGACTTAAGAATGCAGCATGACATCCATTGCTTTGCCCCCCATAATTTTGTGATGTTTACCATTCTTGATCATATGAAACATGCCGCATCTATTCTTTTGCAGATTTATCCATCAATATTTATTTAGGGAATAATATAATTGATTTGCATTGAAGTCAAAGAATTTAATAGCAAATTCTCAGGACAGCAACTTCAATCCCATATGTTCTATTGGTATTAAAAGCTCTTGAACATCAGGGTTTTATTACATTAACCTCCATATTTGTTACTTGATGTGTCTTAAAGCCATTAAATTTGGAAAAACAGATAATTGATGGGCAAGGCCTTTTAGATCTTATATAAAGACTTATGAGAGACTGATAAGAATTGTGTCTTATGTAAAGACTGTTGAGATTTTATTTTCTGATTTTTGTAATATTTGTATTTCTGGTTTCTGAATAAAGTTCCTGCCAGCCATAAGACCAACTATCTTTTTTCTTTGTAATTTCTAATGCAGATTTTTTAGTAATACCATTCATGATTTGTCATATTCTCTACATTTAAAAAAAATCTGAGATAACTCCAATTTAATCTATGACATTTAAGTGTTAGATATTTATATTAATGACTATGATTCATACGATAATTTCTTAAGGCAGAAGGTGGTCAAACTACTTTGACTGGTCCTTTACACTGAAGATTGTCTCAGCTGATTAATTGTAATGCACAAAGCGTGATGGGATGAAACGAACTGAATAAACACTTGAAGCAAAATAACTTCACTTTTTTTGTAACCGTGTAAAAATTATTTTCATAAGAAATAGCTTTTATTATAATACAAATAAAAATTATTTGTGAGATTTTTCATGAAAACATACCCATTTTTATCTGCAGATATTATACTCAACATTACTGCAGATTTGGCAATTCTTATTTTTCAAATTCAGCCATTCCACTTTTGAAATTCAGCAAATACAGGCTTTAAAATTATATACAGAAAAAACCTCATCTGACATTTCAAGTAATGAGACAGACTTAATTCCAAATAGCAAAATATTTCCCCCCACTAAGCACAATTCATTACATTTGCCTGTTGTTTCTAAATGTTCAGTGAAATGCCTTTATTGTGTATGTCCTAAATAGTAACTGAAAAAACTCCCACCAACAAATCAATTATGTCTTCTGCTATTATATTTCAAGTCATATTTTTCTAATAGCATGTGTTTGGAATACACATACATATTCTCTTAATTTATAGAACACAAATAAAAAATTGTTAAATTAAGACACACCAGGAATAAATTTCATGTTGCTATTTTCCAGCAAATATAAAAATCTCAACAGTCATTTCTCATGAAAAAGAAAATTCTTCTGAAGAATCAAAGGGATGGACCGTCGAAGCCACACAAGAATGGTTGTTTATATACCTGGGAATGGATTGCTGTTCAGCATAGCTTATTTTCAGTTACTGTACAGAAGAGTTCTCATCTCCAACATTGACCAATTGGTTGTTCTACTATTAGAAACATCATTTAGTAGAGTTTTTGCCAAGGTGAAACAAATCACGGATGTCACACAACGCTTGTTTGAGGTTTTTCCCAAAGCGATGAGAATTCTAAAAAGGTTAAAAATCAAATTCACAATCACATAGCAATCTTATAGTGTATATAAAGTATGCACGCATATACACAATTCTACTTTTTTAATGTGTGAAGCTGATATAGCTGATGCCATATACTTTTGTTTATTCGGTGATGTGATTTTTATAGGTTCTTTTCATAAAACCCTTTAATAGGATTAATGTTTGGAAAATAATTTGGACTTGATTTTATTTACTGTAACATTTATGATACCTATATCTACTAAATTAGATATATGATATTAGTAGGTAAGTATATGATGAAAATGGAGAAAGATAGGTTCCAAAACCATTTTCTCTAGAAAGTCATTTCTGAGGCCTGGATAAAAATGTATCAACAGCAGCAACACTATATTAGTTATGTAAGATAAAGCCACTTTTAGGCTGTTGGTCATGGTGCATCTTACATTAGCCACTTTATCTCAGATAACTGCTTATCGGAGTATCTATCTGATTGGATCCAGGCTTAGAAGCAAAACAGAGCTGGGTTTGGCTAGTACTTGACAGAACAATTTTGCAAAAGGCATTGACAAGCTACTTCCATTATGTTGCTAAGAAAGCTGCATAAATGGATCTGTCCACCATCTTAGAAGTCAAATATTTTACTTAAACTTTGGTCCCTGAGAACTTCATGAGGTGTTGAAGAAGTGTTTAACAGTATGCCGGTCTACATATAAATATGCACACCTCCAAATTCACTTAACCCACTGTCTCCTTGCTCTTTCTCTCTCCCTCTCACACACAGAGTTCAGCATTTCTCTTTTCTCAGGGAGAACACAGCCACCTTTCCTTTCATTGGGTATATGAGAGTTAAAGGTAATTCTCTGAAAACCCAGTGATCAGTGGCTTATAAGCACCAGGGATTTGTTTCAATCCTGGTGCCTTAAGGCTGTTGGGATCTGCATGGGGAGGAATCGTCTCTGACCTGATCCTACCAAGACTAAGGGGTTGTTTGAGCTGCCCAAGTCTAGGGATACTTCATCTTTGATCCTGGATGTATCTGTCTGGCCCATTTAATCTACCAGGGCTGGCACAGTCCAGGTTCTTTTTATGATTAAAGCCATCTATTGGGATCCCAGAAATGCGCCTTCTCTGCAGCAGCATCTGCCCTTTGGAAGGCGGCTTCCTGCAAGAACCAGATGGCCTCCTCTTGGCTGTTGACAGGCCTTGAAAACAAGGCACTTTGCCCAGGTCTTAGGCAAGAGAAAGTAAAGCTGTTTTCCTTTCTTCCTGCTTAGTTTGTTCTTCTTTTTTATTTTATTACTTTTTATTAACTGTGCTCTTGATTTACTTGTGAGCTACCCAAAGTTGTTGGGAGTCAGGTGGCATTAAAATTTGATAAATAGATAAATAAAAAAGCCACAAACAAAACCTGTAGTAGATTGCAGCGGCATCTATATTTTCCAACCTTTGTTTAGTGTAACCAGAATATATACATGCTTATTTGGAATACTGAAGTACATTATCTAAAAATAGTGGGCAATATTTTAAAATCAATAATGTATGTTATACAGTTTTTTATAGATCCAATTTTCTTTTGAGATAAGCAGTGCAAAAAAATATACCTGATACAAAAATGGGGCTATTAGTGAATCATACAGGATGAGAGTAATAGACCATAAAATTAATAGAATACTTACAGTTTCAGAACAGGAAAATTTACTGGATACGTGGAAGTTGATAAGATTCTCACCCACAATAATGTAAGATACACCATAACCATCATCAGCAACCTGTAGAAAATATAGGTAGAATACCTCAGTTCTCTACATGTCTGTAACAAACCACCTCAAGATTATTTTGTTTTTAAAAGTCCAATATAAGATGCTCAATAATAGGACATATTTTTATGTTTCAATAAAGACAGGCATCATTTGAAAACAGGTTATCATTATGGGAAGATTTGAAAGGAATGTCAGACTAATATACTGTGGCTTCTCAAAGTGATAGGAACCTTTTGCTTTTTTTTTTAAAAAAAAAAACCTGATATAACCTCAGAATTAAATCATGCACTGTGGTTGACCACAATTATTAGTCAAATTTATTTAAGGCAAATGGCACATTAGCCTTACTGAATTATAAAGAATTTAAATAATCTAATGGATTTGTTTAGCAAATTGTGTAGGAAATGTATATGAGGGAATATAATTTCTTAGGGAAAAAGCAGAAAATTTGGCAAAAATCTATAGATGTTATCATGATCAGAGAAACATCTGAAAATTATGGATGGTCCTTTTGAGAATTAAAAAAAATGTGTAACAAAATTTAATCATCTTCCTATTAATTTTTTTTAAACAACTGTGATTCTTTTAATCCACATGTGGAGAATGTACCATATTCATGATATAACATCAATATCTAACAATTTCTGTTCTAAAATAATGAAGATTTATTTAGTCTATTACTTCTGTCTTTTGTGTGACAAATGGTCTTAAGTTGACATTATACAAGAGGAATAAGAAGCCATCAAAGCATTTATTTGCTGAAATATAGAGCAGTCAGATTTATTACAATGAATCTTAAGTTGATTTTTGTTCTGTACTACCTTTATTATTTTATGGTTAATTTCATAAAATATATAAAGAACATTTGAGTTAAGATATTCAGTTTGCAGAATCCCCTAGTTAGGGATTGGTTAAATTATACAGTGCATTATTTAAATTTATTTTCATGGATTTTTAATATATTATTGGTTGGGCAGTTAATAAATTACTAACAATAAGAAACAGAACTTTTTCCTTCTCTGATCTGTTCCAATATATAAACAACATTAACTTCTCAGCATTTTGTTAAACTGTAGACGACTGATAGAATTAATAGATTCTACCCATCTCAAAAATTATAATATGAAAACTGGGGTAATTGCTTAGATTATGAGAAGAACAATTCATCTAATGTTGCTCAATCAGTACTTTTAAAACATAACATTTCTGATCAACAACTCTAATTGCATTTTTGCTCTTTTCCTTAGATATAAAAGTTAAAGGTTCATAAAGTTCATGTTTCCACTGAAACATGTCTGCAGCATTGTATGATAGAAAATGTGGTTGGCATGAGGTGGTCTCTAATACTAGATGTTTAAAATAAAATACATGCAGACATACAGGTCCAAAGCCTCCACCACTGGACTCCATTCCAGGATTCTTATTCAGATCAATGTGTTGTTGAGGTGTTTGACTTGTTGAAAGTCTCCAGGGTTCTGCCAAAACCTGGAAAAGACGATATAAGAAATTGCACTTTTCAGCTGCTTGCAGGAACAAAAACTACTATTTTGAAATCAAAGGACACGTGCAACTTGAGTAAGCAAACCATCTGTACTTTTGCCAAAACCTCTCTTACAACCACAATTTCCCAAAAAGGGATGGAATGTCACTACTGGAAATATCCCCAGAATATTTACAATTGGAATGAATAGTGGAGTTTTTTAATGAATTGTGAATGGAAGATATGTCAATATCCAATGCATGTTGCTTTCAACTCTCAAAGGCCTGATCAGAGAATTATTTATATTTTTATTTATAAAATAAATAATATTATTTAAAATATTTATATTTTATTTTGTTTATTATAGCTGGGTTCTTGTGAAATTGGATCCCTATATTATTTTGGTGACGGTGATGAGGAATTATTATAAAAAATGGCATAGAGGGGTAAAAAAAGCCTGCAAAATGGGAAAAAACAACCATAATGACTGAAAAACATTTTGTATTTGTTTTGTACTTTTATTGCATTTGTTTTACATACAATTTAATCTGCTTTCTATTAAAAACAATCCCAAAAATACTTCTGTGGCACCAAAGTTAAAGAAAGTACAATAGTTCAAGGATGGATGACATGTGCAGTATACCACGGAAAAGGCATTAAATTCTGAAAATCCTATTTTTTTTTTCACCCAAGCACCTAATAGTAACTGTGTATCTTCTCCAGCATATGTGGGAATTGTAGCTGCACAACTTTAGGGAAAACTGTAGTTTCTTCAAGAAGGTGCATACACGTATCATGATCATACGCCAAAGGATATTATTGAAATTAAATCCAAAGCACTGCATAGCTCTATCAGTTAGACCAGAGATCATTATTTATTTATTTATTTATTGGTTCGATTTATATGCTGCCCTTCTCTGGAGACTCAGGGCGGCTTACAATGCGTTAAGCAATAGCCTTCATACTTTTGTATATACCTGCTTAGTAGTGCTTTCGCCCCCCCCCCCCAGCGGTGTTCTTTTTTTATACAAAGTCAGCTTATTGCCCCCACAATCCGGGTCCTCATTAGACTTAGAACTTGAAAGGTTGTAGGCTAGACTAGGAAGTTAAAAACAATCCCAGAAGACCATGGCAAACTGTTACCAAGAAAATTACAGGAAAGTGACCATATAGGCACCAGCTCACTTCCTTTTATCACTTTTCTCTTGCAGTTTTTTTTTTATTCAGTGTGTTTTTAGAAAAATGTATGAATTTCGGCAGACTCCTTGACCTGCTTCTTAGAAAAACCACTTTGTTTCATATAACCCCTGGGGTGTTTCCAAACCATCGCAGTTTGATTCTTGATTTGGTCGAATCCAATGCATACCCTCCATTTTTGTATTTAACATTTCTATTTCTATGATTCCAGGCACAAAAAGGCTAAGACCAAATATTGCACAGCACTTTCAAATGACTGTAATTCTTGTTTCAATAAATTAAAGTGTTCATAATGCTGTACTGAATGTACACATTTAAAATTTTCATATATATATTTATAAATTTATATTTTGCTGATAAAGAAATAAAGGGAGACTAGTATAAATCTATTTCAAGCCATTTAGCTCTCATCAGCTAGCCATACCTTTACTTGGATTCGAACTTGGGCTGCCTGCATGTTAGGCAGTTGTATTAACCTCTGAGCAACAAGTTCTCCTCCCTTCATCAGCTTGAGCCAGGGGAGAGATTAAGTGTTTTTCTATCGAGGCACCTAGTCTACCTCAACATGTGGGAGGGAGCATACTGCATCCCTTTCACTTTATTTTGGTATAAAATGGTTTGTCGTCAATGCAACTGCTGGAGTCCATTTAAGCTCATGCCTACTGCTTCAGTGACTCCATCCAGCCACCTCATTCTCTGTCGTCCCCTCCTTCTTTTGCCCTCAATCTTTCTCAGCATTAGGCTCTTCTCCAGTGAGTCCTTCCTTCTCATTAGGTGGCCAAAGTATTTCATTAAAGATACCAACAAAAATTTTAAAAAGAGAAAAAACCCAAATTATTTACACAAGTATTATATGGTTACATACTTCTTTTAGAAAAGGTGATTCAACAGCAAGGTATTTGGAGACCACATAAAGACAGAAAAGGTGACGATCGATGCCAGAACCAGTCATGGCCAGACGATATAAACACTGATGATTATCAGCAGCAGCCTTGAATAGATTACGCTTCTTTTCACGCTGTAAATTAAAAAGTGAAAACAACTCACTATTTCTGTTTAAATGCTATTAAAAGGAAACATCAAATTTTAGAAAAAAACAAGTGATCCAACTACAAGTGATCCTTTAGTACCTGGAGTGTCATATCCCACCCACTGGATTTTCCTCACCTGTACAATCTCCCACTGCAATTGTACTACTAGAGAAATGTAATGATTTTTGAGTCAAAAAAGGCAGATGTGCCTATCACATTGCTAGCATCTGATAGATAATGGGAAAGGCAAGGCAATTCTACTGTTTTCTATGTTTGTTTTACTGACATCCCATCTAGTTTATATGCAGTGCAAAATGATGGACTTGAAGACAAAGATACTGGAATTAAAGTTACTGAAACACCAACAATTTCAAATATGCTGATTGAATTATTTTAATGGCTGAACGCAAAGAAGCCTTAAATAATATTTTGCTCAAGATGAAAGAAGGCAAGATAAATGCTGATCTGCTATTCACTATTTTAGAAAGACAGTTAGTGCCAATCCAATGCAAATAAAGAGAGAAAAAAATAACAAAAATTTTATCTTCCGAGACTCAAAAATGTACCTAAATGCTATATGGAATAAGGTAACAAATCAAAACAAAATGTTGAAGTGCAGAGATCTGCTGATAACAAAGGTACATTTTGTCCAGACAATGATTTCCCCAACTGCAAAATGTTTACTTGTTAGATTTTATCCTGCCTTTATTACTTTTTATATTGCTGTGAAATTCAGATAATCAGAAATGCTAAACAAAACAAAGACAGCTCTGTGATATTTAGACTTGATTAACACATTCAACTTACAATTTCATTTGGGTTTTCCATAGCTTGCACAAATTTGCAGGACTGAACAGTACATGAGCGGACTGTTTCTGTTCTGCCTTCTCTAAATAGGCGGGTCATAGATGCTTCGTATGTTAAGCAAAATTTTCCCATGTCCTAAGAAAAATACAAAGTTATTTATACGCAACAGTTAAAAAAAAGTCACATATATTAATATTTAATTATTTCGTGTAAGGCCTTGGTATATGAAAACCAGGAGTTTACAATGTTATTACAGAATAAAAGTTTGGCTGCCTAAGATTGCAAGTTTGTTCAGTTTATGCTCGCATGCTATCCAGAGTGCACAACAGGAGGTGAACTATCTCTGCACACAGAGCAGTTAATGGCATTCTGCTGGAGTGTCGGCGTCATCCGGGGCTTTTTCTCTGCTGGTGTTCACCTTGCATTTGGGCTGGTCTGGTACTGGTTGGTTTCTTGCTTCTGCCATTAGTCCCACTGAAGTACTACCTATTGATCTACTTGCATTTGCATGCTTTCAAACTACTAGGTTGGCAGAAGCTGAATCAAGTGAGGGGAGCTCATACTGTCATGCGGTGCTAAGTCTTTAACTGCTGAAACACAGACAGCCAACCTTCCCTGGTTCACAAATCCAGTGTCTTTAAGTTGCTAAAGTACCATGTCTCTTTGATATATGAATATAAATCCTATTATATCAGTCACATAAATATGAACATCAACTCTTACTTTCAATACAAACACACGCCTTTATTCCCATCTCCATTTTAAGAAAGAAAGAAAGAAAAAAAGAAAGAAGGAAGGAAGGAAGAAAAAGAAAGAAAGAAACAAAGGAACAAACAAACAAAGTAGTATATGAGAATAACTGTAGAGGAGGCAGGAGGACTACAGAGAGCAAGGCGATAGTACTGGCCTTTGTTACTGAGTGAGCAACAGTATCTAGGTGCATATGGAGCTAATCTCTTTATGGCAGAATCCTATTCAGCAATTCTTTTACTGACTTCAACAGAATTTAATCCCAAATACATTCTAGAATATTTTTCATTTCATACAGAGTATTCTCTGACTCCTTTCCTTATTCGTTTGCTTTTATCATTTAAGCTGTTCCTTTCTGAATATTTTCCGTATCTACAATGTATTTTTAGGGAATTACACATAATATCACATGAAATATCTACTTGTAGTGCTATGTTACTTTCTGCTTAGATACAATCTCTCTGCATCAGTTCTCCACACTTTACAGTATTTACTGTAATGCAGAAGACCCTTCACGAATAGGATGCATTTGTGAATTAAAAGATCTTTGCCACAGACAATGGCAAAGCTTGATAAAATAGTACTAAATGATGCAGAATACAGAGATGCTTAAATTTCATTTCTGGGTGATTGAAAAAAATACTACAGTATTAAAGGGCTTCAGCATGGCAGCTTTAGAAAAGACTGTCAGCTCTCATTAGCTACACTGGAAAGTTCATTTTTTTAATCTGGGGAAACTTTTTCTTTTTAAGCAGGAAGTTTAAAAATGGTATCAGATACTTTATGTTTATTTGTTTTTTAAAAATGATGTCTAAATTAGACTAAAATACCTAAGATACTTACCCGATAATGAGCCAGTTGCAAAGCAAGTTGCACAAATGCATCAGGACTAGTTTTGGTTTTCTTCATTAATCCTTTCCCAAATGTATCGAAGGAAAAAGAATGAAAATCCACATCATCTGCTAATGGCCTTGCAATGTCGAGAGACTTCTCAATCACTTCTTGGCACTAAATAATAGCAACAAACATAGTATTGTTCAGGAAATATTCAGAGATCATATTTTTAAACAATTTAATCCTAAATTTATCATCTTATCCTAAACAAAATCAGCAGTGATCGCATTGATCTATTTTAAAAATACACAAAACATTTTCATTGAAAAATGGATAGATGTGTACTTCAGTCTGTAAGAAACGTTATAGGGTAGCATCCTGAAGTACACCCAATACCATGGATCTAGAATTGGATATGCACCCACCTCTTCAGAGATTTCCCACTGCAGCTTGGTAGGCATAGGAATGCCTAGAGTGGCCTCCCCTTTGCAGTGTCCATCTTCTGTGTATCCCAATTCAAGACAGTCAGAAAACATGACATTCTGGAGATAGATGGTTGGGGGAATGAGAGAAATACTTATAAGCATGTTAAACATACTGCTGCAAACCATACAGAGAAAAAACAACAATGAAGTTTCTGATTAAATCTTGCATTTTGATTTAAAACTTTATCAATGGCAAGACAAGATGTTAAGCCTCTCCTCTCCCCTTCTCTCCCTCAGGCTGGCCCCACAGAAGCCTCTCCTCTCCCCTTCTCTCCCTCAGGCTGGCCCCATAGATCCTCTCCTATTCCCCCTCTCCCCCTCAGACTTGCCCCACAGAAGCCTCTCCCCTTCTCTCCCTCAGGCTTGCCCCACAGAAACGTCTCCTATCCTATCCCCTTCTCTCCCTCAGGCTTTCTAGCCCCTTCTCTCCATGAGGCTTGCCCCACAGAAGCCTGTCGTATGCTATCCGATTCTCTCCAGAGTTATTTTCAAGTTGGGAGGGGGAGGAGAACGTCTAACTAATTAGAATCAGAGTATGTTATAATAATATAGGAAATACTAATGCTCTGATGGTCATTTTGAAAAATCCTTTCTTAGTGAGCACCTAGAAGCCAAGAGGAATATACGTGCCAAATTTCAAGTTTGTAGGCTTTATGGTTCTGGAGATTTCGTGATTATTGCGTGAGTGGTTTTTGCTTTTATATATATAGATTAAATTTAATTAAAATGAACAATTTCATGGTAATAGAAATGCTCACCTCCCAAAGATGTCCGACAATTGGGGCATCTGCCCAAGAGTGTTCACTATTCAGGCCCATTTTGCCATTTCTGAACACTATGAGATTAAACGACTTGTCAAACCACCTATGAAAAACAATAATGTCCATAAACTGTTTTATCACCATACTTAGTAATAGCAATGTCTGAATGGCAATGTTTATGCAGCCAAAATGGAGCCATTCAACTGCAAGAGGGATGTATCTAGACGTGACAAAAAGATTTTTCTGTTCAATTTTGCAAAAAAAATATAAGAACGCTTTAGATAAAAATACCCGCAGGGAGATGCTATGCCTACTTCTCCACAAACATAGATTAATAAACACTCAGCACAGAATCCTGCATGATGGGAATACTGAAGAAAGCTAAGGAAAGGACAGAGAATGGAGCAAAACACTTAAAGAACAGTTTCAAACTGAAACTCTATTTCAATTATTAAAAATAATTTTATAAATCAATGTTTTTTTCTCCCAAAACATTTTTAAAAAATAAACAAGATCAATGTCTTTGCCAAAACAATGCTCCAAATTTGGAAGAGTACATATACAATTACTATAATTTGACTTAAATGAGACTTTACTGAAGATATAACATTTAGAATAAAAAATTCCTACAATAAGGAACTCTTGATAAAGAACAATTTTAAAAAATGAATAAGTGTTCATGTATTTTTCTGAAACCAACTTTATTGGTAATAAGGATATTAGAGCTTTAGCAATTCGACCTTATACCAGTTTGGAGAAGTCAATATTTAACCATCTCAAACAACCACAAGAAACTATTTCAAAAATTTAGCGGTTACTATTACAAAATAGGAGATCCACCTCTTGACCCAATCTTCAGTAGAAGATTGCACAAGACTCATACTTGACTCCAGTCAAATTGGCACATACTATATCTATCTTAATTATTCTTGTAAAAGTTGGAAAGGTTGTTACAAAAAGGGGACTTTCTTTTGTGATGGCCATGTGTGACCATCCTTTTGCCATAAAACTCTTGATGCTGATAATGCTGATGAGATTAGCATTATTACTGAAAAAAGAAATAAAAACTACCCAGAGGTAGAGTTACTCCACTTATTCTCTGGATTGGATATCAACCTTAAAAACAAATGAATCTATCATTTACTTAACCTTAGCAGCTACAAAAGTAATTGCCCAATGGTGGGAAACTATAGATAATTGATCAATTGAGAGATAAATTAACAAGCCTTCTTCAAACACCATGTTAGAAAATATCACAGATAACACTTAAAATAACGAAATACCAGATGTAGGAATCACAAATTTATCCAATTTGGATGGACTTTATATGTTAACTTGTCAGAGACATATTTGTGGCTGCACTTTGGATTTACAACAGATGCAAAGCTTAGTGAAGCATTCAGTATTGAGCAGGGAATGAAAGAAGCACGTGCCATGTCCTTTTGTTTAATATTTACAATTAAGATAAAGGAATGCTTGTGCTGAAGCTAAAGATACGTTTGTTGGGAATGTGTATACTATACATGTTTACTTTTGTAGGCTGGAGGCAGCAGAATCTGCCATGTTGGAACATCAAGGAGAGGAATGGAAGGCTTTGCTAAATCTGGGGATTAAGAGATGAGGACTAGAGAGAGATACTATGCTGAGAAGAAATGGACAACATGTACCAGTCTTGCTTCATTTGTCCTGCTGAATTCTGTTTTCCCCAAAACCTGGAACCCCCCCCCCCCAAACATTCAGTCGTGGTGGCACAGTGGTTAGAATGAAGTATTTCAGGCTAACTCTGCCGACTGCCAGCAGTTTAGATACTGACTGGCTCAAGGTCAACTCAGCCTTCCATCCTTCCGAGGTCAATAAAATGAGGAGCCAGATTATTGGGGGCAATATGCTGACTCTGTAAACTGCTTAGAGAGGGTGTGAAGCACTAGAGGGCGGTATATAAATCAAAGTGCTATTACTATTCTGAATTGCATTTCTACCAAACCATGGCTCACCCAAAATGTGGAAAAAAATCTTCAGAATACAATGGGTTGTTGCGGTTTCGAAACTATTTTTTCATGTCTCTAGTGATAAAGTTTAGCGAAATACAGTAAATGGTGTTGGTGTACACAAAATTTAATGGAGCTATGTTTTCTTTTCCTTTTATCTCTCCTCTCCTATTGTATTTCTTTTGCTTACTATTTCTTAATTATTTTCTGTGCATAAAGAGGTTATTGTGATAGGTATCTATGTACTGTATTATTGTCTATACAGCATTATATATACTGCAGCATTAGTCATTTCTTTGTTCAGAAATTGTATACTGAAATGAAAGTAGGTCCCAACATCTATACAATTATTAGCACCTCACCAAAACCTACAATTCTCAATAATCTCTGAAAGTGGTAGTAAGAGTTAAACACATGAGAAAGGCATTTTGTGGGCAAAGTCAGAAACTCTTCAATGAGATACAAATATAACGAGGAAACAGACTTCGGAGCTAATCTTGACTTCTAAAAGGCCCCATTGTTTAATTATTCGGAAAAACACCATAACTATAAGATATTAAAGCAAGACATCAGTAAGCATTTCATTGAACAGTGTACCATTTGTTCTTTGATTTTCAATGGTAGTCAGACCCATGCTTTCAGACAGAATATTTATTTTCACCAACTGAAAATGGAATATTTATATATACATGAAAAAGATGAAAGAATACCTCTTTCTCAAGCATAGTATACCTGTCATAGCATTTGCCGTGTAGAAGTGCCTTTGCATATGCATCCATTGATTTAACTGGATCCTCTTCTCTGTAACCTTGAACAGTATCGTCCAAAGTAACAAAGAAAGCAGCCTTTTCAATTGCATCCAATGACTGCTTGTTCTTTCCTCTCGCAAAATACGTTTGGCGAGCTTTAGCCCAAGGAACTCTGTCAGATGAATATAAAAACATTGTGTCAAATCACTTGAAGAATCTTCCTTATAAAAAAGGTGTAATTTTATATTTAGATTTAAAGTGATGTGTAATGAACTCTGTATGCATTTATGTGTCTGTGTGTGGGTGCACACCTTCAAGTCAGTATTGATTCCCAGATTGCAGTTTTATTGGCAATGTTTTTCAGGGAAGGGATTTACTATTGTATTTTTCCCAGGGCTGAGAGACAGTGACTGGCCCAAGGTCACCCAGATGGCTTTGTGCCTAAGGCAGGACTAGAATTCATGGTCTCCTGATTTCTAGTCTGGTGCCTTAACCACTCCATCAAGCTGGCTCTCTCTAATTAAGGAACAGCAAAAACCACTGCAAATTTCACCAATGCTATGTATGGAAAAAAAAGTTGCAGAGCAATGGAATTATCAAACAAAACATTTATATAAAGCTTCAAATTTTAACCAGGAATTTAACCATAATGTTTAAACGCATCTTTGCAAATTAAAGTCTGCTGCATGTAATCCTCTGGCTTTCCCTATCTTCACAATCCCCTATTTATTTATTTAGCATATGGCACATCATACCCAGACTAGCAATATATATTAACATTTCATTAGTAAAACACAATAAAATATAATGTTAAAAAGATCTATGTTCAAATACCAATGTCTAGGCCATCTAACCATTGACGCGCAGCATTGCTTATATTAAAAAAATAAATAAATATATCAGATACTGGATCGATATATGCCCTCAGCTTACAGCCCGTTACAACGTGATCTATAGTTTGATGTTGGATCCTGCAGTCACACTTGAGGGGACATACTATGCCCCATTTATACAGAGTCTGAGAAGATACATTATATGGGATGTGAATCTTATTCAGGATTGTCCACAGCGTGAACTAAATGAACTAGCAACTGCTGCAGACAGACTACTCTGTAGACTTTCCTGGCTCTCAAAATACATGGCAATGAAAAAAAAAAAGGACTTTTTCAGGTTCAAATGACAAGAGAGATCAGTAATATTATTCAAATCTGCCAAATCAATGTTGAGACACTCAGCAGATCCAAGAATCTATATGTTTCCTAATTTCTACTGGACAGTGACCTAGACATGGTCATCCTCCAAGAAATGCACATAAAAAACAAAGAACAGCAACTCAGAAGAGGCTAGATTTATGGCTACAACCTATTGTCGACCCACTTACCACCACAGCTGTGGTGTGGCTACATATATTAGAAGGACTATAGAGAATGCCTCCTTATTTTCAGCCTCTACAAATAATAATATAGATGAAGTGGTTTCCAAACTAGGTGATCTAACAATAGTAAACCTTAACTTTGTGTGTACTCTGTTCAGTATGTCTGGATCCAATCGACTGTGTATACAGTATGTTGCATTCCTGCTATCCTCCTCACCTAATAATTGAAATAAATAAATTAAACCTATTGAAACCTACACTCAGCCATTTCTTAGCTTTACAAGTAAGAGATACAAAATCAGTTGTAACCACTTGAAAGCTGATATTCAAACTTTCAGTTAAAAAGCAATACTGTGCGTTGCTAGGAAGTGTCCAAATCCCAAAGATGTTCACTTTACAATTAATACATCGCAATAAGCATATCAATCAATGAAGAATGAACAGGCTACATTTAAAAGTAAAGAAGAGAACAGGTAAATTAAAAAAAAAACATTTTTAAAAAAAATTAAGAAACCTACAATTACCAAGTTTCATACCTGTCTCCAGCAGTAAGAGCTGCTAACTTTTCTTCACCCGGCTGAGGCTCAGATTTGTCATTTAGGATCCACTGCATCTGCTGCTCAATCTCCCTGGGTTTCAGGAGTCTGCCATCATAGTACAACCATACTTTGTAATAGCGTCCCTTATGATATACAGCAATATGTTTGCTGTCCTTCAAATGCTGGATAGTGTCTAGAATTGAAAACCAAAATTTGAAATAATTGTAGGGTTTAATGATAAAATCATTTACATATTGCAGTCCTCAGCTACAAAGTACAGCTATTTTTATTTATTTTATTTTTTCATTAAATTCATGTGCTGCCCATATCATTGATAAGGTGACTCTGGTCTCTCAGCTACCAGTATTAATGAAACTCTTCCATTCAATTGCATAAGAATTGTTTACTCTTTACTATAATTTTCATGAAAAAGCAGCTTAATATTTTTTTAAAAAAGCTTTAGTAGACAAAAATCAGTTTATTTTTAAATAGAGTCAAGATTATCTTCTATGCACCCAATTATGTAATTTAATGGCTTCTGTACGTGCTACTTTTCCTAAAGTTGGATCATGGGAAAGTACTGGGATTGTACAGTGATCTGCAGAATTTCTAGCCTGCAACATGTTAGTGAAAGGTATCTTGTCATAAGTAGTGAGGCAATTTTATATTTAGGTTGAGATACTTAGTTGAACCACTGAAGTTGTCATATGTACAAGCAATTTATTTAGAAATATACACATATACAGGTAATCCTCATCTTACGACCAATTGCTTGGTGATCGTTTGAAGTTACAATGGACTCCAAAATGGGATTTATGACCTTGTTTCTAATCTGTCCCCCCACCTCATTTTGGGCGCTTGGCAACTGCCCTGCATTATGGCCATTTGCAGTGCCCTGCAGTCACATGATGGCAATTTATGACGTTTTTGTCAGAAACGGGTGTTAAAATTCCAGTTTCCAGTAAAAAAATGCCCCAAAGCAACAACAATTCTGTTGCTGTTGGTTAACAGCAACAGAACTCCCTTAATGACTGCTGAAAAATAGATTGTAAAATTGGATCTGGTCATATGGTGTGATCCTCTTTAAGACTCTCATAACATATGACCGTAATTGCAGTCTCAATTATGGTTGCAACTCAAGGACTATCTTTAAACCTAGCAAAATAAGTCTTCTTGATGTTCTTTCTAAATCTCATGAAAAATATTCAAACATTCATTATTCTACCCAGATCATTTCAAACTAAAAGCTAGTTTTCGTCTTTTAAGATTTAAATATGCTCAAAATCACAAAAAATAAAAATGTTTGCATCTTACCAAACTAATATTTTATAGATAAGTCAAGAGACATAAATGCCATAACGTAACTTTTATATAATTTCCATGCAAATATTGCCGGTATCCACATTTCCAAAAGAAATGCATTAAAACAACTAGCAACTTAAATATGACACACATAAAAGCAGCGTCCTTACATAAATATTTTAAAGCCACAATAATCTGTAATTTAGGGACAGCACTTGATTCCTTTTTTATCATTATCAAGAGTTACACACCAATAAAAACTTAGGAAAAATAAGCTTTAAGGAGAAAAGGTTAATGAAGACATTAGTAGTGATTGAGAGAATATTTAAGAAGTGATTTTAAAATTAGGAAAAATGGGCAATGTTCATGACTTACTCCAGTTTTTTTTTTTTTTTTTAATTTGATTTATATGCCGCCCTTCTCCGGAGACTCAGGGCGGCTTACAATGCGTTAAGCAATAGCCTTCATACTTTTGTATATTTTATACAAAGTCAGCTTATTGCCCCCACAAACTGGGTCCTCATTTAACCTACCTTAGAAAGGATGGAAGGCTGAGTCAACCTTGAGCCTGGTAAGATTCGAACCTGCAGTAATTGCAGGCAGTTAAATTAACAGTGACATTATGAATTGTTATACAGGATATAGTTCAAGTATCATGAACCATTTGAATTGTTACCATGGATGCCTTTACTTATGTCTTTTGTAGAAGGTAATTTTTTAAAAATATCTTTTTGTTATATCAGGAAATTGCAGAAAAATACATTTTTTATTTATTCCAGTTGTTTAAATGTAGTTTCATATATTTGTTTTCTTCAGTCTAAGCCCAGTATGAGATGATGTGTATTAAAAAGATTCTACATAAGCTCTATGGGAATTTTATTCTCTTTCTCGGTTGTAATATGTAAAGCAAAAGATGGGGAACAAGGATCAGAGGATTCTAAAAGCTTCTCCATTTGTGAGAAGACTCTAGTACCGTTGTGTTTTTCCAGTAGTAACTGTTAATGGTAAATGTACAATATTGGGAATCAAAACCAACTCTTCTCCATTAAATAATATTTTCAAATTATTAACGTAATGCAATTGAAATGCATTTAGTTACAGAAATATGTTGAATTTACTTGTCATCCTAACATTTCCATGATTTTAAAATATTTTGGAGAATGTCTCTTTATTCCTAAATATTTTTTGTGCTTGCAGATGTTTCATTACCCAACTAGGTAACATCAGTGTTAGCGAGTGTGGGGTTTGCTCCCTATTTTCACATAGCAACTTGCCCTACCAATTTTGCTGGGTGTGTGGTTTTCTCCTTGGTAGTTTCTTAATTAGGGTACCGTATTGTTTTCTGATTGTTTGTCTGAGGTTAATCCTTGATTAGTTAGGTGTTGGTTTCTGAGAGCTTGTGTTCTGGGTTTGTTTTTTTTTTGTTTCCTTCTTAGTTTTTTTATTGTCTCTTTTGAACCGTGTATAAATATGGGTTATTTATGTTATTATTGATGGCTGATTTGTCTGAGGGCAAATTTCCTAGCATTTTATTTAGTTTGGTCTAGGATGTTCAATTTCCCAATTAAAACTATAATTAAATCTGTTCCTATGTTGTGAGATCAAAGAGTTTCCATTGTGTCTTCTGATTTTACTTGGTGTTCATGGATGGGTTCTGCTCTTCCAGTCCTTAAACTGCATTTGAAGATGACTCCTGTGGATTTTTATTGGGCTTCTGGGTCTTTTGGTTTATTAAGTTGGTTTGGAAGGCTTTAGTTAGTTTGTGTAGCCAAGGGATTCCACAATTCAATCCTGAGCTACATATCTTCTCTTCTATTGGCTTATTTTATTTCTTCCCATGGAAGAAAGTGCTGGACCACATACCCGCTTGCACAAAGTACAGCATTAATTACAATGTGTTCTTAATTAAATAGATGTTTCCTTCAAGAACTCTTCTTTTTTCAAGAGCAGGACCAAGATTTGTTGGAACCTTGACTCACGCTTAAAGGTTTTTTTTTTAAATTTTATAGTTCTTTGTTAGTTTTACTTTTTAAAAGGTTCTTGCTGTGCTCAATTTTATTGTATAGTTATACCAGTTTGAATGCAACTATAGTGGCATAAAAGTGGCAAAAGTGGTGCAGTGGTTAGAATGCAGTACTGCAGCCTACTTCTGCTGACTGCTGGCTGACTGCAATTTGGTAGTTCAAATCCCACCAGGCTCAAGGTTGACTCAGCCTTCCATCCTTCCGAGGTGGGTAAAATGAGGACCCAAATTGTTGGGGGCAATATGCTGACTCTGTAAACCGCTTAGAAAACTGTAAACTGTAAAAGCACTGTGAAGTGCTATATAAGTCTAAGTGCTATTGCTATTTTTTAAAAAAAGATTCAGTATTTGTATGAATGTGCATTGAATGCACATTGGGATTTCTAAGATATCTCATCCTAATTCATTCTTTAATTATCCACTTTTTACTGAGATGCCCCAAACTGAAATGGCCCATATAGTTTTAAGAACTGGATCTCTTATCACATTATATTAAAAACATAGTAACTTCTGCAAGAAAAAGCGCACAGCTTTAGCAAATGTGGCATTTATACGTTGCAGTAATTTGCTATATACAGAATATAAAGGAGGGGCCAAATATTGACAGGACTAACACTGTACCTGTCTCTATGTCTGGTATACGGCTAGTGTTGAACAAACGTTCATACTGAGAGGAGCACAATGGGACGGTATTGTAAATCATAAGCTGAAAGGAAAAAAGGAAAATCAAAATATCCCCCAAACAAAGGTTTCAGATTAAGGAGAAATTGTAGCTGTCACGAAGATTAAAGAAGTAGTGGAAAATAAGAGGACCTAAAGAAAGGGAAACAAAAGAATTAATAATCACACAAAACGAAATCTCCATAGTAGGTAGCAAGCTATTTCCCAACAGCAATTCTTTCTACAAGCAAAACTTGTAGAAATGGAAGCTAAAATCTTTCTCTTTAGGCAGTGAAGTATTTTAAATTGGCTGCAGATTTACTCACCAGCTACCACATTGTTTGAAGTGTACAATTCACTCCATTTCCTTAGGTTAGGGATGTAACATCAGAATATAAAGCAGGCAAGGGAGCTTCATACCTAGCATTGGACTCTTTACAGTACTTGTTGACTGCTGGTTAACGAAATGACACTTTTTCCAGGCTTATGCTGAAGCCACGTGGGCTCAGGAAAACCACTATTTGAGTGAAAGAGATGTTAAGATGTAACTACATGTTACCATCCTGCTGCCAAAAAATCCTAAGGCACATGGTTGTTCTGTAAGCTGTGGAAAAGGCACAACTTCTTCAAGAAGCAGAAGGAAGATATAGTTACGGTGACCATGCTAGACCCAAAGGTCTCTTGCCCTCTTTGAATCAGAATAATGCAAATGTCCAGGCTCTTTATAGTGTAAATGTAAAGTTTTGTAATTAGTAGAACAGAGTTAAGAGGGAATTCTGGCATTGTTTTATACACTG
Source organism: Pituophis catenifer annectens (assembly GCF_029215685.1). NCBI lineage: Eukaryota > Metazoa > Chordata > Lepidosauria > Squamata > Colubridae > Pituophis > Pituophis catenifer. Next base: position 242,133,112 of record NW_027256881.1, on the reverse strand, counting down.
AATTCTCTGATGCTCCATGTTGTCAGCTGGTTCTTCTTACCTGTTTCATTTCCTGGAATACGGGAGGTGTTAAACATCCTCTCCCATTGAGCTGAGCAGATTGGAACAGTGGATCCCATCAGAAGAATCTATGCCGCAAATGAGCATTACAATTGTGTTTTACAGAAATAATTAGGTTGTGAAGAAAAAAACATACGTGAAGGTTACAAAGATTACCAGAAGATCTGAGGATCCCCAGAGCACTTCAGGCCTGGAGCAATTACCTAAAAAGAAGTCATTCATTTTTGAAAAAACAAGTTTTATGTGGTTTATAACTTGACATTAGTAACTAAGGGTGTTTGCCAGGTGACCTTTCCACTGGAGATGCCTTCTGTTAATGAAGTATCTTTCAAAAGTATAATTTTCAAAATGTATCTTTTCTTCCTAGTTTTTAGGTAGTATTGAAGTATTTTCTTTTGGATATTTATGTAATTATACAAAATTTGAGAGCTCCAGCAACAGTGCCAGAATAGATCACTGAAGGGCCATACAAATGTAACTTATTTTGTGTATGTGTATACACAGACCTTCCTTCATTTGTTCTTTCTCTGTATATTCTATCATATATCTTATATTCTGTATATTCTCTACATATTCTATCATATATCATATCACGCACTGAAATCTTCCTTCTCAGCATTTTTATGTATCAAATTTCCATTTTAAAAATAGAAGAAACACCTAATTTGGGGGGGGATTCTTCATAGAACACAGCATAGTGTGTATCATTGCCTTCATCTTGTTTTCTTTCTGCCAAAGTGATCACTGCAAATATTTCAGAGCCTTGGCCACAAAATATGGCCTATACTTGCAGCATGAACATAACTACAGCCTTATAACCAAATGAGAAATTGAGTTCTTTTCCCTACGGTATCAAAGATACCTTGTATTTGGAGGAAGTTGTTACGTATTAAGAAACTAGCCTGAATTTAAAAGTATTTCATAATGATTACATTTTGGACAGGAATAATTAAAGTTTAATTACATACATACATTACATATTTCTATATAGCAGTCCATGTTAATATATATATGTGTGTTGTATTCATTCCATACCTATAAATATATTGGTCAGCCCAAGTTTCTACCTACACCACAGTTATGAGAAGCCTGAAAAACCTGCTCATGACAACAAACAGTGAAATACACTTGAAACAGTCACATTATGACTTTGGAAATAAACACCTAAATTTCAGACATGAAGAAGAACTATAGTAAAATAGGAAAGTTCAGTAAAAGTGGTATCTCTATAGTAATACTCAATTCTTCATCAATACAAAATGGCAAGAAGCTACCTTTTATAGAAAAGATGGGATCCAAAGGCCAGCACTCTACTTTATTTGGTATTTCCCATGCATAGCTCTGGATTTTTAATGTTGCAAGTATTGCAGAATCAACTTCTTTTAGGAACTGAGCATTATAGTGTGTGTGCATAATACTGAAGGCCTCCAAATATATATTTTTAAATAATATAATTTTAATTTAAAAGAAAGTTAAAAATATTACATGGCTTAATTCTTCCAAAGCCTTGTGAGAACACATGGCCTGGCACAATTTTGGTGTGTGTATGCTTGTGTGCATGCGCATGGAAGTATAAATAAATAAAACTGAATCAATGGGTATCATGATGCCTGTAAGAATCTGGTTGCTGATCTTGAAGTAGGTGACTATTCAATACAGATACACAAAGATGCTAGTCTTTTTTGCGGGATACACAAAAGTCTCTTCAAAATTCTTTATCCTAAATTCTTAGATTGGAACTTTACTGCTATTATGTGAATAGGATTAAACACCCACTGAATCTGAAGTCAACAAAAAAAAAAAAAAAAAAAGCCTAGTTACATGAGCCTGGAAAAAAACACCCTTCCTCGCTTACTCATATAGTTAATTTTAATTTGGTCCCTAACTCTCCATTACTCAACCATCCTGCTTTTTTCATTTATCTTATCAGGTCATGTACACATTATATTTACATTTGACAATCAGATGTCTTATTTTTCCTCTCAGCAATCTGTCAATAGAAATAATACTTCTTATTTATGGGGTTCAAAAAAAATTGAAAATTTACATACTGGCTGGATTTGTTGTCTATCCAGTTTTCTTCTATACAGCAAGGTAGCATGGATGGCGTTGCCAGCTCTAGCTGCCTGCACAGCAGTTGGAGTAAAATACAGAAAATCCTGAAAGATGACAAGAAGAGGTAGGAACAGATGTTAAAGTATTATGTTCGTGAGGACCTTTTAGATACCCAGAAGCAATAATATTGTTGCAGTAATAAGGAAACAAAAGTACACACAAAATACAGGAAGTTTTTTTTTTCTTACAGGTCCCTGTAATAGTATACTTGAATAATGATCTAAATGTCACATCCCTAATATACCAAACATGGGAAGCAAAGGGAAGATAAGTTATTTGGAATTTTTCTTATCACCATAATCTAAAAAGTAGCAAATATACTTCTAAGGCTAAAATAATTCTGAAAGCAGAGTGTTCGAAGTAAAAGCATACTGTGAAATCTATATACTCTTGAAATTTGTTGTCATGACCTTTACTTGGGTGAAATGGTACATCACAGGGCAACAATTTTTGAACCAAGATACTCAAATAGGATAATTTATGGAATGTGTTCAAAATCCAGGCCACATGACTCCTGAGGTAATGAAAGTTGTGACTGCTTCAGTGCTATTGGCTGCTGGGATGCTGCCTCTGTCACACGATCTTCATTTTCAATTTTCCATGATAGTTTCCCAGCCACTATCCCTCACTCCCTCCCCCACCCTGCAGCAGCTACATACTTGCCTGCTGGGGAAGGAATGGAAATTAATGGGGAAATTGTTCCTGCTCCAACTGCTTTTTGGCCTACTCTTGGTCATTCTGTTTCTGTTTAGATAAGGAAGTATCTCTGAAATGATGACCCAATAGAGCACATGTTGTCTAATTTACACCAAAATCAAAAACGTTATGTTGGCCATAACGTATAAGCTGCCGTGAGTGAATGAAAAGCACCTGAACCCTTGACATACACTTATTTTAATACTTCCATTTAGATTCAGATTTTGATGTCATAGGACAACAATATTAGCACATAGTGAAATTAAGCCTAAAATATTTATCTTTACTAGGACCAACCAAGATGATAAAAAAAAAAAGGATTTGCAAGAAGATGTTAGTATCATTGATTTACATTGGGATACATCAAAATAATGAAATTTGTTATTCCTATATAGACACAAATTGTTATCCAGGCAAGTACATGTCAGTTGGGAGACTAGTTATGACCTTATTCCAGCCGAATGGCCAATTTGTGGTTAAACTAAATAGTTCACTCACCATCGCAAAGTAATTACTGTTTACCATGATAGGTCCACGTCCTCTAAGATAAATGTATTCTTCCCACCAATCACTAACCTACAACAAAGAAATGATCTGGTTCATTTATCTATGAAACTTAAACAGAATATCAAAAGGCATTCAGATACAATTAATTCAAGTGTCTCAAACAAGCCACAAATTATGATAACTTTGATTGCTTTGGATGCCTGTATTGGTTTTACATAAGCAACAACATCCACCCAACAGCTTTTAAAGAAAGCTCATCTAACCTTACTTTTTTTCCCTGTGGGAAAGGGAAAATACCCTTCCAAGAGTTGTTGGAAAAGTGACTGAGAAAGCTCCTGTCATGGGTTGTTGGAGAATTGTTGTTGTTTTTGGCTTACTGCAGAACAATATGAAACTGGGGCTGATTTATTTTTGCAAGGCTTCCAAGTAATATTGCAGCCAAAAAAAGAATATAGGGAATGAACATGTAGAAGATGAGCTTCATCAAAAGTTGGCATACTTGCTAAAGAAAATAACACAAAGGTCTGAAAGATCAGACTGGCCCTCAATTACACGTTGTATAAGGGGTACTCAGTCTTTTCTACTATGATTAATGAATTTTTGGGGAGTTTGGGCAATTGTGTAGGAATCAAGTTGTTTCAGGATATCATATAAAAATTGCACCTCCCAATCCAGGAAACTAAGTCAGAGATGGATTAAAGTAAATGTTGGCAAATTTGTTTGAAGTTTTGTGATTAAGGGTTCCATGCTCAGAATTTAAGTTAACTAAAGAGACTAGGCTAACATTGATAACCTAAATAATTAACTTCACTAAGATGAAGTACCTGCTAAAGGTCTCCTCCTATCAGGATATATAACAGGAGGAGGAACAAAGGCAGGTTTCCTTGGTCGTTGCTTCCCTCCTTTGGAGAAGCTTATCTATTATCAAAGCATTAATGGCTTCTAGAGAATACTTAGCACCTGACTTCTCTAGAAAACATTGGGTGCTATGTTTTGATTTTATATACCCGGGCTTCAGGCCCGGGTACAGCACGGAAACGGCATTGGTCGCGTTGGTTGATGATCTCTGGAGGGCTCGGGACAGGGGGTGCTCCTCTGTCCTGGTCCTGTTAGATCTCTCAGCGGCTTTTGATACCATCGACCATGGTATCATGCTGCACCGGTTGGAAGAGTTGGGGGTGGGAGGCACTGTGTTGCGGTGGTTCTCCTCCTTTCTCTCTGACCGGTCGCAGTCTGTGTTGACAGGGGGACAGAGGTCGACCCCGAGGCCCCTCATATGTGGGGTGCCGCAAGGGTCGGTCCTCTCGCCTCTCCTGTTCAACATTTATGTGAAGCCGCTGGGCGAGATCATCCGTGGTTTCGGGGTGGAGTACCATCAGTACGCGGACGACACCCAGCTGTACATCTCCACCCCGGATCACCCCAACGATGCCCTTGAAGTGATGTCCCGGTGCCTGGAGGCCGTACGGATCTGGATGGGGAGGAACAGGCTCAGGCTCAACCCATCCAAGACTGAGTGGCTGTGGTTTCCGACATCCCGATATAGTCAGTTGACGCCATCACTGACTATTGGGGGCGAATCATTGGCCCCCACGGAGAGGGCTCGCAACTTGGGCGTCCTCCTGGATTCACGGCTGTCTTTAGAAGAGCACTTGACGGCCGTGACCGGGAGGATTTTTCATCAGGTTCGCCTGATTCGCCAGTTGCGTCCCTTTCTGGATCGGGACTCTTTACGCACGGTCACTCATGCCCTTGTCACCTCCCGCCTGGACTATTGCAACACTCTCTACATGGGGCTCCCCTTGAGGAGCACCCGGAGGCTCCAACTGGCGCAGAGTGCGGCCGCGCGGGTGGTAATGGGAGCGACTTGGCGTTCCCATGTAACACCTCTCCTGCGCGAGCTGCACTGGCTCCCGGTGGTCTTCCGGGTGCGCTTCAAGGTTTTGGTTACCACCTTTAAAGCGCTCCATGGCTTAGGACCCGGGTACTTGCGGGACCGCCTACTACCACCAATAGCCTCTCACCGGCCGGTACGCTCCCATAGAGAGGGGCTCCTCCGGGTGCCGTCAGCCAAACAATGCCGACTGGCGGCCCCCAGGGGGAGAGCCTTCTCTGTGGGGGCACCTACTATCTGGAACGAGCTCCCCCCAGAGATACGGAGGATCCCGGATCTGCGCACCTTCCGCCGCGCCTTAAAGACCTTACTATTTCACCAGGCCGGCCTGGCCCAATTTTCCCCCTCTTTTATAAAAGATTTTTAAAATTTTAAATATCTTTTAGTATTTATATATTCAATTTTAAATTGGTTTTAAAAGTTTGGGGTTTTAAATTTGTCGGGGCCAAAATTATTTAATTTGATTTTATTCTATTTTTTAAATTTTGTATTGTATGTGTTTTTATTGTCTGGCTGTGCACCGCCCTGAGTCCTTCGGGAGTAGGGCGGTATAGAAATCTAATAAATAAATAAAATAAATTATAAAATAAATATACTGTCTAAACCCTCTGAATTAGTTTATAAATCAACTAGCAAGAAAACAAATAATTTGCAAGTTTAATCTAGGCATCCTAAACTGTTATCAACACTCTGGTAACAAGAAGAGCGCTAGTGAAAATTGCATAACAGTATCAGTCAATGTTTTGAGTATGATAGCATTAATTAAAAAGTCAGTTTTGTGGGTAAGTACATCAAAGGGGCTATTATCACTTTCTATTTTCTAGATGTCACACACTAAAATGTTACACATTTTTTGTTCTTACAAAGTAACTTTGGGAAAATTTAAAATCAGAACCTAAGAAAACTTGTGTAACTTAAAAACGGTATGATTTCATGAAAGTACTTGATTTACCTACTTACATAATTTGTAGCCCACCAAGACTTTAACTTCAGATACCATTGTAGCTTTGGTCCCAGATTTACAGCAAAATCTTTGCCAAGACCTTCCATTCTTTTAAATTCTTCATTGTTCATAAGTGGATGCACTGATTCTAAATACTAAAATCATTAAGAAGAAATGAGTTGGGATCAACATAGCAAGGTCTATCTGAAAAACGTCTCTCCACACTTACTCCCTTCAAACAACAGCTAAAAGCAATCTTCAAGTAATAATTTCATAATACAGCAGCAGCAACACATATGTGTATTATTCCCAATTACATCAAGATGGAAAACTATAATATAGAGTCAGTTAACTTAAAACTATGGTTTCAATTGTGGCTTAAAACTTAGATAGTGACTGATTTTGTTTTCCAATTCTGGACTATGGTAATTGGTTTCTTTCGCTTAACCTAGCCATAATACCTGAAGATGTGGACTGAGTTTGACCTTCAACATTGACTGCTAAGCTATTTTCTGAACTGGATTTCGTCTTTCTGACTGCCCATGGTCATAACCATTTAGTCCATGGACAATCAATTTGGATCATTTTCAGTAGGAAAAATACATCTATCATCTTCAAAACATCTTGAGCATTATTTTACAACAGATATTCTGGATAGCTGAATTACTCTCTCTCTCTCACACACTCTCTCTCAAACATACACCTGGATATTTGAATGCTTGGATATCCAATACAAAAACATGATCAGTGAATAAATCAAATAATAATTACAACTCTACTTGTATCTGAAATTAACAAAATACCATATTAAGTTTGGGGAGGTTACACCCCCACCCCCCCGGTGGAAATCTTTAGGTGGAGCAAATCGAAATTAGCATTTCACCCCAATATAAATGTCCTGGGAGAAAAGTTTCAAATATTCACCTTACCCTATTTACAGTATCCTTTACAGTTGGAACAGGAAGGCGTGGTAGTGAGGTCTGAAAGCTATACAGCATTGGTTTACGACCAGAGAAAAGTTTCACAAGTGCCTGGAAATAAAACAGGAAAAATAACATTTTGCAGACTAGATGAAAAAGTATCTTCACCAGAAGGAGTGTTGGCAAACTATTTTTCCTCTCACCATTCTTTTAATATCGAAAGAGTATTATATGTTAACATAATATAAAACAACATTCAGGATGTATTTTTATATTGTGCTAATATATTGTTTTATATGTAATTGTTCTTTTTACTGTAATCTGCTTCTATATACTTCAACTTGGAAGAAACATAAAATTTTAAAAATAAGCCATTGTGCCTTTGCACTTCCTTTAGTGAAAATGATAGATTATAGATTTATGAATCTATCTTAAATAAGAATATTTTTACCCTTAGCTAAGGCAGAGCAATTCCCAATTCTAACTGAGCTTTAATTGCATCTAATATTTCCCTGTTCCCTCCCCACCCCCACCCCCCCCGTTTTACTGCTTCAGAGGGAAAACCTTCATTAATTCTGCAAAAGTCCATAGTATGCACACTGACAGTGCAACATAAATAAGACTTTTCAATTTTTTTATAGAGAAATGTTAGTAGCACAACTGCTAAAGGACAGTATATTGGAATGAGTACAGACATTATTTCAGTGGAGAAAGTTTTGTAAATAGGTAATTTCCACTCTTCCATTGCTCTGCTTCTCCCTGAAACTTTTTAAAGTCTATTTTGAAGAACTCCTTAAGCATGTGGAATACACTTTGGACACATTTATGCGCCTTTACCATTGGGCTCAAATATTCCTTTCTAATTGTTCTTGAAGGACACATCCGCTTGACACAGCTTTCCTCTCATGCCCAAGCCAAAGGCAAAGTCATCTTAGTTTGAATTTTTCTAATCTGATGTTGAAATACCGTTTTCCACTTCCATTACAAGTCCTTCTGCACTACTGTGGCAGTAGTCATGATGATCTGACCAATTTTAGGTGCTGTGGGTATGCTACCATCTTTTTGGTTTTTGCTGTCTTCTGTCCACGGCCATTTTGGTTTATACTGATGGACTGACATGTCATAAGGAGAGGAATAGTAGCCCCAAAATCACCAGAGAAAGCTGTAGACTGGGTCTTTGTATAATTCCTGTCTGATACATGCAGAAGGAAATGCCCAACAGGCAAATCCCCCTGCAGGTCACACCAAGATTCTGAATAATGTTAAATAATTTTTAGACTGCTCAGAAGATGTTTTAGTTTTCCATTTTATCACAGTAGGGTAGTTTTTACTCTATTTGCTTATACCTATTCATATAGACAATATTCATAACTACAAATATCTGAAAAATATGTCATGGCACTTTCAATTCTGGCTCATGAAGTGCTTATCCTTCTTGCTCTACTTATCCATTGAAAGCAATGGCTCAGTACAATAGGCACTGCCTGAATGGGAGATATTTTTTGCCTGCAACTAGAATTCTCTTTAACATGGCATTATAAAGTTGTCTCCTAAAAGCATCGCTATAACAAAAATAATCACAGTTTTCTGATATTTTGCAGAATGTAAAATTCCTCATTCCAAGGATAGAGATTAACATGTTTCAATAACCATCTCTCTCTCTCTGTTATTTTTTAAAAAGAAAAAAAATATTAATAACTAAATTAGAAAAATTATGAGAAATAAGGATTAGGAGAAAATCTTGAATGATCAGGGCAATTTAATGTTTAAAGTAAAACAAATTTCCTTATCCTGGTGTCTCCTCAATGCGCAAGACTTCAACAGTGGAAATCCAGAACATCTGATGAGATTTAGGAAGGCACAAGCCATCCAATTATGTTAATATTGTTCAAAAACTTAAGGGTTTTAGTCCTTATAGAAAGAAAGCAATTATTAACTAAATTTCTCCACACGTTTTCCATTTCAGTAATGGTAAATGATTTCCTGTTTATAAACAGGAGTAAAAATCAAAAACAGCAGAATATATTAGTTACAATTGTTAACAATGCCCAAGTTAGCATTGTTTAAACAAAACAGATTCAAAGCAATAAACTATAGGCCATGCCAAATACTCAGCCAATGGAAACATTAAGCTATGACAAAGCAATGCTCTGGGCCTTACCCTTCAGATACAGCCTGTATTCAAATGAAAAAATCTTGAAATTATCTCTGAAGTAAACTATCAGACATTTTAATATGCAACTGCTTTTTATTATTCACAGAAGTATTTAAAATTTTAGTTACTTTCATATATATTCCATTTATATTCTACCAATAAACACAAATAGTAGTTTGCATGAACCATAGGAGGTAATTGCATATATTCCTGCTATATAAATATTTCTAACCCCATGCTATATGATTGAAGTCCTAGTAGACAACCCATGATCCATTAGGTTAGAACATTCTTCCTTCTACATATAATGTAAGGTGGTGCTGTCCCTCATGACCTTCAGCAGAGCCCCAGTGAAGCTCTCCCTCCTCCTCTTTCATCTCCTCAGTTGACCTGTGCAACTGCCTGCTAGAGGGAAGCAAAACAAAGGGAGCTGTGGACTGCAAGGAAAACTGCATCCCTGATCCCCATTCCAGCAGGTCCCCAAGGTATTCTCCCTCCAGAGAGAAAGTGGATGTATCCATTGACTGCCAGAATCCCCCAGCCAATCCTATTTTGCCAGCAGCTCATCCTTCCCTCACCACCCAATGCTATTAAGATCAGGATTTGCACCAGCTGATTGGGGGCAGGAGTCAAAGAGATTTAGGAAAGAGGGCAGGGATCTGCACCTCCCATCTTCTCTTGCACCATGCAACTACTGAGAAATGTAGTCAGAAATTACATGATTTGCTGAATTTCAATCATCTGAGGTACACGATGCTATCATTACCTTAGAAGAGTTCACACTTCCCAATGGCTTCTTCACTGACTTGTGGGAAGCTGGCAGGAAGTATGGGAAATGATAATTATGTGGCTGCAGCTGACTGTGCAGCAGCGCAGTGATACTGAAGAGGCCACAACTTTTCTAAATTTCAATTCCATGGGAGTAATGGTTTTTGGGTGCTTTCTGTTAAATTAGTCCATTTGAGGAACGTTGATTCAAAAATTATTGCCCTATGAGCTACTGTTTTGCCCAATTGAAGGTTACAAACCAACAAACAGGAGCTTTAGTAGTATATAGATAAATAGATGTGGTATGCTTTACAACAAAAAAGCTGGTTTACAGTATAGTCTTCTATTTATGACCAGTCGCTTAGCAACGATAGATCCTCCAAAAAGGTACTTATGACCTGATTCTGAACTTCTGATGGATGGAGCCCCCCTCCCCCATGGTCATGTGAGCAAATTTTGGGTCCTTGACAACCATCCCACATTTATGTCTGATTGCTATGCCCCAGTCATGTTACCATGAATTATATTGTTTTCATCAAAAACCAGCATTTGCGGTACTTCTAGTTTCTGGCAAAAACAGTAAACAATAGGTCCCCTTAACTACTATGGCATTCTCTTAATAACCACTGCAAAAAAACAAAAAAAAAAAGTAATAAAATCACATTGATCACTTTACAACCATCACTGCAGGCTCAATTATGGTTGGAAGTCAAGGACTATCTCTAGCTAATCTAATACATATTGCACTCCTAAATTACAAAATTGTTTTTTTATGTACTTATGGAATACATTTATATGGCTCCCCAAGTCACACATGGTGAACTCCACCATTAAAATTCCACAATATAAAAACCCCTATCCCCCTGGGGAAAATTACTATGATTAATTTAATTATAAAATGTTAAATACTGTAGATTTTTTATGTGGCATTAGCCACCCAAGTTTTCTATGGTTAAATAGATGGCCATATAAATCCAATTAATATATAATAAATAAATAATAATAAATACATATTTTAAACAAATGTTGACATTCTGAAAATAAATCCTCAAATAGTGGTTATAGTAAGGCAAGGTTATATCAACATCACTTTCAAGTATATGTTAAAGTTACCTTACCATCCATATCTTGGTTCCTGTAGAAAGTTTTCCATGCTCTTCAAATATCCAACCATGGTATGAAAGCAGCATCTTCAAAGAGTAGCGCATTGAGAAAATAAGGGTCACCCACAGCCCTGTCCCAAACAGAATCCCACTGACAATATTCTGTGTTTGACTGGACATATAGCCACTGTTAAAAAAAAGAAAGAATGAGAGGAAATTAAAGCATCAGTCAACAATTTCAGAATTTTAAAACCATTATATACTAAGAAGGGTCTATTAATCAAAAAAGGAACACTTATTAAGGGTAAAAATTGCAAACTTCTGCAAATTTATCAACCCACTGGTAATTAAAAATATATTGTCCCAGGAGGGGTGGGATAACAGTGGGGGTGGGATGACTTCCAGTCTATAGATAAACTGAAAGCTAGTTGTATTGGTTTTCAGAGAATACTTATTCAAAAACATTTTTCTCTTTTTTATATTTAAAAATGATATCAGAACAAAGTTTTGATTATGCCTTCTCCAATATTTCTAGAAAAATTGTATTGCGATAATACAATTATTTTTCAATGTAGATATACAGCAAACATAATGTGTCCCTCCATTGAACTATACAACAAACATAATGCCCAGACCTTAATTCTAATCATTGACAATGATTTTTAAACATTAAGGAGAAAAAGTCGCCATGACTATCTGCACAAATCCATTAAAATATTTCACTGTCTATATCCAAAAATGAAGGAATCTGAATGGTTTTATCTACCACAGGCTCAACTTTTGTGGGCAATAAGAGCAGACATTTAGACAGAGAGTCAAAATTTAACAGCACTCTTTTTAAATATCTTCCTCTCCAATCTCTTTGCTCTGTGGGAGGGGGAAGAAAAAAATTTCTTGATTGATTGATACAGAGATTGTTTGCTTTTTTCCTCTTCTTATTTCCATCAAGAGATCAGAGAGCAGAGAGAAAGAAATGTCAAGGTATCTTGTCTTCTAAGCATCAAGAGCAAATGCCATCACCTTGGCAGTGGGAAAGGACCAGGCAAAGGAGAGACTGCTTATAGAAATCACATTTTTCTCCTGCTTCTTCTCCCTCAGAGAGAAATTAGAGAGAAAGAGATTTCAAGAGAATGCTGTAAGGCTGTTTGTGTATTGTGCCCATAGCTTCCAGTTCCAGGCTGCCAGCACACACACACTGTTTTCAATGTGTAAAACAGCTTACATTCTTGCAACCCCTTTCTTCCATTTTCTACTCCACAGGAGAGAGAGAGAAAAAAAAACAAGTTGGGCACAGGAGAACGTATAATTGACTGTAACAGTGATTACATGACTGAGGGATACTGCAGAGTTGTAAATGATCATAAAGAGGCTGTAAAGTTATTTTTACAGCATTATTGTTACTTAGGTCAATTTCAGAGGTTGAATGATCAAGGACTACCTGCATTTTATAATGATTGCAAGGGGGGGGGATGGATTGCCAAGCATCCAAATTTTGTTTACGTGTTCACAGATGCACTGCAGTGGCTGTAACTTTGGGTACAGGTCTTAAGTCCCTTCTTTCAGCCCCATCCTAGTTTCAGACACTCTCTAAATGAAAGGTTGTAAATCGAGGACACCTCTATTCTAAATCAAAATTTTAAATGCTTCAGCATCCCCAGCAATAGTCAATCAATGATTAATTGATATTGACAAATTAAGGCCAGAAGTTTACTTACGTTGTATCCAGGGTCCGGTTGATTTTAGCTATTAATCCCAGTGAAGGATCTATTTTTGCATACATAGTTGACATTACACCTACTACAACAATGAGCCAACTGGATGGGCTAGCAGGATAGACTCCTGTGATTATGCCATTCTGGAAAAAGAAGATATCTATGCTTTATTTTCTGATTTTTGAAACCATCACTTTACATTCTCAAAAGAAACTTTCAAAGAATGGACCCAGCACATTGGAAAACATTACCATATAGATGCAGCCTGCCTTGCAGTATTTGCCTTTTTTAGAGATCTATAGTATACATTGTTAGCAAAAATATTTATTTTGGAATGAGAAGCAAAAGGACAGGCAATAGGTGAATACTGCAATGCTGAATAGTTTGCAGTTTTGGAATTTACAAAAAAATAGCAGGGAAGCTGCAATCTATATAATTGTAAACCAACTCACCAAAAGTATGGATACATGTATGTCATGAAAAACAGACCGTCCAAAATGATGTCAATGAAGATTCACTGGCATTGGACTTATTTTGTTGTTGGTTTGAGACATTTTGTGAACTGGAACAAGTCCAGTTGCTATGACTTAACTTTCAGACATCCAAAATGATGTTACAGAATATGTTTTCTATCAGTTAAAAAAGTCATTTAATGGATAGTGTGAAGCAAAACTCTCAATGGAAAGAAAGTAAAAAAAAATACCAATGGTTGTTAAACCGTAATATGACGGTAAAGAAATATAGATACACATATGGAAACTTTAAAAAAATCTTGAAGCATCCTAATTATTTCTAGAATTTCATTTTTCTTTCATAGAATTTAAAACAGAAGAGTTGGGATTGTCCTTAATTGTTTTATAGCTTATTAATAGATGGCAAAGATTTAAAGAACTCATGCAATATGGATGCATAGCATTGGCTGTTTGTTGCATGCCCTGCCCCAAGTACAAATCTGTGTTTATTTCCGTTACCTTGAATCTGATGAACTTCTTTTTCCAGGAATAAAGCCCAGATAGATAGATTTGCCTAAGTGCTTCATGGCTCATGCGCAAATCAATTCCATCTGGCGTTACCGTAAACTGAAACGCAACTGCTTGATGGGCTTCCGCCATTCTTAAAATATATCTGCCAAGTGAAAGAACATTTTTTAAAAAAATCAGTAGCCATTTCACATGAGATAGTAAATCGGAAAAAAAATGTCAATGCTCCCAGGTAAACCAGACAGGACATGTGAGATAATTATTATATAAAGCTATATTAACAGAATCTTGAATACAAATTTTCCGCCACCATTTAATTGTTTCATCCATTAGCGTGGGTTCTTCCTAAGTTTCTTTCTCTGACTGCAAGCCAATGGGGGCTCCTCCCTCTTTTGTCCAGTTGTTTCCTAGGCAGTATCTCTTCCTTTAAGTCACCACATATTACACACAAAATAACATACCGTATTTTCCGGAGTATAAGACGACTGGGCGTATAAGACGACTCCCGAATTTTCCTGTTAAAATATAGTGTTTGGACTATACTCGCCCTATAAGACTACCCTTCTTCCAACGCACACCAAATAAAAATTAAAAAACACATTACATTGTGGCTCACCCACAATGTAAAAGCAGCTGTGCTAGACCCAAAATGGCCCCTGAAACAAGCAGGAACCTCACACAGCCACAAAAAGCCCCAAAAAACAACTTTCACACTTTACACACACAACACAACACAACTGGCTCACCCACAATGTAAAAGCAGCTGTGCTAGACCCAAAATGGCCCCTGCAACAAGCAGGAACCTCACACAGCCACAAAAAGCCCCAAAAAACAACTTTCACACTTTACACACACAACACAACACAACTGGCTCACCCACAATGTAAAAGCAGCTGTGCTAGACCCAAAATGGCCCCTGCAACAAGCAGAAACCTCACACAGCCACAAAAAGCCCAAAAAACCAACTTTCACACTTTACACACACAAAATTCCACATACAGCTTTGTGAGATTTTGTGTGTTTGTGTAGTTAGAATGAAACACTACAAAAACACACTAAATCTCAGAAAGCTGCACAAATATTATTTTATTTTTTATTTTTATATGAAAGCTAAATTTAAAACTTCCTAAACTTTAAATGGCTAGGTCTAAAAAAGAACAACTAAAAAAAACCCCAATTAACTATTTTTTTTAAAGATTCCAAAGAGGAAAAAAACTTACCCAATACAACAGGGGTCTCCAACCTTGGCAACTTTAAGACTTGTAGACTTCAACTCCCAGAATTCCTCAGCCAGCTTTGCTTTGCTGGCTGAGGAATTCTGGGAGTTGAAGTCCACAACTCCCTGCCTGCTTGATTGCAGGCAGGGAGTTGCTTGCTGATGGAATGGATTCAGGCAAGCGAAGCAAGGCAAGCAGCTAAGGTAAGCAAGCTGGAGGGGGAAAAGTTTTTTCGTTCTCCATGGCTCTGGCGATCCCAGCTGAGTTGACTGATTAGCAGATCGTCAGAGCTTGGATCGCCAGAGCCATGAGAAAGAAGAAAAGTTTTTTTCTTCTCCATGGCTCTGGCGATCCCAGCTGAGTTGCCTGATTAGCAGATCGTCAGAGCTTGGATCGTCAGAGCCATTTAAGGCTCGTCAGAGCCTTTCAGGCTTGTCTGCCTGGTTACAGGAGAACGACACCTGGCGTATAAGACGACCCCCGACTTTTGAGAAGATTTACATGTGTTAAAAAGTCGTCTTATACGCCGGAAAATACGGTAACATTGGGCAAATTCATGCAGATCAAATATTTGCCATCTTGGGTTTTTCCAGTTGGTAAATATTACTCTTTTCTTAATCTTTCAATAGGAACATAGATATGGTCAGTGTGGGTGGCATACAGATATCAATTAAAAGTAAATATAATATATAAAGGGAAAAAAACAATTAAGTAGAGACAAAAAAACAAAAACAAAAAACCAATCCTCTAAATTGAAGGAACTTAACCAGCGTCCTATCCCATGGCTGAGAAGAACCTCAGGATGTGCCAAAAATATCAGAAGTCACTCCAAAAATTATTGTAAATATTTGTTAGATCAAAAATATGCCACAAATAAGATTGTTTCATACGTTATTTATTATGTAGATTCAGTGCTGTTTTACTAAAAATTCTTACAGTTCTTGGAAGATTTATCAAACCTAAACCACAATATTCTTCTAGAATAATTTCTATATCCTGTTTCACAATAGCCTGTAGCCTTCCAGAGCATGTTCTTTATTCATTAGGACCATAAACCCATTTTCCTCTATAAATTACAGTTTATTTTCCTTCTTAAAACTTTTATATATTGCGGTTTTATTAACATGTAATATCACATCTAATATGTAGTTCATTCCCTCTTCCTCAGCTACATGGATGCAAGTTTGCTTTTCAAGACAATTCAAGGACTAATATTTACTTTCAAAGGCAAGAGGACAAGTACCATGAAGATATTTATGAAACCATTACCAAGAGCCTTTCTCTAAATGTTTTTCTTAAATGTTACAATTAATTCTGTAAATCATCTGAGCTGCCTTTGATAGTATGATTATTTGAAAAATAAATAAATAAGGCAAGACAATTGGTCACTGAAGAGATATTTTTATAATATTGCATCATTGAGGAGGTGGAGACGGTGGGTAGTTTTAAATTTCTGTGCATTTATATCTCGGAGGACCTCTCATGGACTATGAATGCTAACATGCTTGTGAAAAAGGCACAGAAGAGGCTGTACTTCTTGAATGCTCAGGAAGATGAATCTATCTCAGCCATCTACTTCTGTCCAACTATTGCAGCACCATTGAGTGTCCTGACATATGGCATTCTTGCATGGTATGGGAGCAGCTCTGTAGCGGACAAAAAAGCTCTACAGAGAATCGTTAAAACTGCCCAGAATATCATCGGACTCCAGCTACCAGCCCTGGACAACATCTTTGAATCTCGCTGTTTGAGAAAGTTGCATAACATTCTCAGAGACTCTTCCCATCCTGCTTACAAACTTTTTGGATTGTTGCCTTCTGGCAGAAGATACAGAACAATTAAAACTCGGACCACACGTTTTCTGAATAGTTTTTATCCCAGAGCTATAATTTCACTCAACAATGAACTTTGGGTGGTATAGGGGTGGAGAATTGTGGTGGGTGGGAGTGTGTTTGGGGATTGTTATGTGTTGGACCTGGTCTTTGGGTGTTAAGTGAATTTCATTGTATGGGTATTCAACACGTACAATGACAATAAAGTTATTTATTATTTATTATTATTAATTATTTGGAGAAAGAGAAATTTCTAGTTTGCAGTGTAATTGCACTCAATTTGCTCCTTCATCAACCAGCCAAAATATTTCGGAACTTAAAACACATAAATGTACAGGTAGTCCTCGACTCACAACCATTTGTTTAGTGACTGAAATGGCACTGAAAAAAAGTGGCTTATGACCTGTGGTGGGATTCTACCAGTTCGCACCAGTTCGGTAGAACCGGTTGTGAAGTAGTTAAGTAGTTAGGAGAACCGGTTGTTAAAAGAAATCGCCTTTTGTTTTTTTTCCACTTTACAGGGTTAATCCTGTAAGGAATTACAACATTTGATGTTGTTTCCTAGCCTAGTCTTTATTGCCCTGCTTACAGAAATTGCCTCTCCGGCAGTATGCCTAGGCTTACTGTCACTTCCGGTTCCGGAGGTTCTCAGAGGGTTTTTTTTGCTTGACTTTCTTAAAGGGGAAGGGTTGTTTTAAGCTTTTTACACCGCTGTTGGGAGGAAATACTCCCCTGTTGGAGTTCTTCCAGCCAGGGTGCAATGATCAGCACTTTGAAGAAATAATTGAATAATGAAGCAGAAGCTTTTAATGACAAGGAATCAAGATGAGTGACATTCAGCAAGGCTTCTTGGCTAGCTAGAAAGATTGACATTCAAAAGTGAGTTTACATACCCTTTCTGACTTTTGGTCTAAAACTGGTTTTTGGTGATGTTTAATCCTGTGTTTAGTGATGGGATAATTTTCCCTATTCAGCTTTGTTTGGAAGGAAAAATGTTAATCTCTGTTCCTGAAAAGAAGCAGCTTTGGAAATCTGACTAGTTCTGTGTCTATTTGTTCTGGTAATTGGTTTAACAAGCAACAGCTACTATGTTTGCTCCTTTGCTTCATTCTGGAGAGCTTAAATGACCTCTCTGTTAAAGGGTTTCACTTTATGAGCAAGAGTTGACTGCTGATAGTTATCATTGCATTTTAACTATTTTAATTCCTCAAGGTGCTCTGGCACCCTCCCTGATTCGTAATGCCAGTTTGCAGGTATTTCTAATCTAATGATTGGTATTTAGGGCTGCTTTTTGCAAGCAAAGAAGCTTTTTGTGTACTTTTGTACAGGTAATCCTTGATTTACAACAGTTACAATGGCACTGGAAAAAGTGACTTATGACCGTTTTTCACACTTATGACCATTGCAGCAACCTGTCATTAGGGCAAAGAAGCGGTGCCACATAACCACCTGGCCATGCCCACCCAGTCACATGAAGCACTGCAGTTGTGAAATGAGTGACACAGTTGTTAAGAATGCTGCAACAGGCATAAATGATGACTGGTCATAAGTGCGAGGACCAGTCAAAATTGCGAGGACCTGTCAGAAATCACTTTTTTCAGCCCTCTGGGTAGTCCTTTTGTGCATATGGACTACTCAGAGGGCTGAAAAAGTTATTTTTGACCGGTCCTCACACTTTTGACCAGTCCTCGCATTTATGACTGTCCCCACATTTTACGTGTTTTGCCCTATCTTGTCACCATGGTGAAGAGAAGTAGTTGTGAAATGAGTGACATGGTTGTTAAGAATGCTGCAACGGGCATAAATGTGAGGATGGTCATAAGTGTGAGGACCAGTCAAAAGTGCGAGGACTGGTCAGAAATGACTTTTTTCAGCCCTCTGAGTAGTCCCTATACACATAGCCACAGCCACCCTGTCACATGATCAACTAGCCACGCCCACCCGGTCACATGATCAGCTAGCCATGCCCACCCAAATAAGCCATGCCCACAGAACCGGTTGTTAAAAAAATTGAATCCCACCACTGCTTATGACCATTTTTGACACTTATACCCACTGCAACATCCTTGTGGTCACGTGATCAAAATTCAGATGCTTGGCAACTGGCATGTATTTATGATGGTTGCAGTGGCCTGGGATCATGTGATCACCTTTTGCAGCCTTCTGACAAGCAAAATCAATGGGGAAGTCAGATTCACATAACAACCGTGTTATTAACTTAACAACTGCAGCGACTCACTTAACAACTGTTGCAAAAAAGGTCGTGAAAATGGGGCAAAACTCTCTTAACAAGCATCTTGCTTAGCAACAGAAATCTACCATAAACAGAGATGACACCAAGATACATATGAATGTTCTGTAAGAGTTTTTAAGAATTTTCCTAAATAGGTTTTTGAAGCTTATATGAAAAGAAAATAAAGAAAGAATAAGTTTAACTTGAAAAAAAGCCAAACAAAAGTTAAGCTGTTTTCTCCCATCTTTTGGTGAAATGCTCTTCCGAGAGGCTTTCTTACTGAGAAATAAAACTTTATTTTCTAGGCTACTTTAATCATAAGCACTTTTAGCTATGTTGTATTGCACTGTTCCTGGTGGTTTTCATTTTATTTATTTTTCTTGTTTTGACTTTTCAGTTCTAATTTTTATGACTTAAGTTTTACAAATGTTAAAAAATTAGAAACAAGCAAAAAGGGAACAAGCACAGCATGCTGAGGTAGGACAGAAACAGCAATAATTGACAGAATAATGTAATACTATCCTAAGATCCTCAAACATTCACTATGTCAAGAGTTGAAATTTCAGGATCAAATTACTCTTGGGTACTGAGGAATTGACCACTATACATTTTATACTGAAAAGTTACTGAGAAAACAAAATATACCTATGGAAAGTTTTTTTCCCCTTCAGTACCTCAGTGTTATGGATAGAGGGCAATGAAGCTCAGGTTATTCATTCCCAATGTATACAGAAAAATAAGAGGGAGGGACACATTTGTATGCAATCTAAGATAGTGGCTTAGCTAAGATCTTTCAGTGTTAAGCTTTCTAGGATTTCTGAGAGTGGTACAGTAGTCCCAACAAACTTAGAAAACATCAAATTTGAGAAGCCTTGTTTTAAAGATTTAGCAGATGGATTAAACACATTTGCAAGCAAACTACACATATTTTATCTCTAGCCAGTCTAACAATCTTAAAGGTATGTTTGTTACCTATTTTTTACTGTTCTGTCACACATAAAGCGTGTGTCCCATTCAACTTCCCCATATATGAAATAATTCCACAAGGTATTAATCTCACGCCCTTGTTACTTCTCGGTTGGACTACTGTAACGCCCTCTACATGGGGCTGCCCTTGGGATGCACCCGGAGGCTACAGCTAGTCCAGAATGCAGCCATACCGGTTGTTACGGGGGCTTCTCGGTATTCCCGTGTGACATCTCTCCTGTGCGAGCTGCACTGGCTAGTCCTCTGGATCCGTTTCAAGGTGCTGGTGCTCACCTATAAAGCCCTACATGGCTTAGGCCCGGGGTACTTGCAGGATCATCTCCTGCCATCCTCCCATCATCCAGTGCGCTCCCACAGAGCGGGTCTCCTCAGGGTGCCGTCAGCCAGACAATGTCGGCTGGCGGCCCCCAGGGGGAGAGCGTTCTCTGTGGGAGCGCCGACCCTCTGGAACGGTTGCCCACCAGTCTTAGGACAGCCCCCGACCTCCTCTCCTTCCGCTGCGAACTGAAGATGTGGCTCTTTTATCAAATGGGCTGATCCGTTGGGGGATTTTTACATTGAAATAATTTTAATTAATTTTAATTGGATTTTAATTTTTATGTAATTTTTGAATTGTTGAATGTTTTCTTTGTAAGCCACCCTGAGTCCTTCGGGAGAAGGGCGGCATATAAATTACATAAATAATAATAATAATAACCAAAACCGAGGCAAACACAACTGTCATGTTGCCTAAGTAGCATTTCCTCACTCTCCAATTCCTTTAACTTTGTGGCTCTGTATCATTCTAAATATTTATTTTTCACAAGAAAGATCTTTAACGTTGCTAGTCAGGATTATGAAACATGATTCAACAAAAAAAAAAAAAACCTCAATCTTTTTTTTTAGGAAAAAAAAAGCAATTGCAACAATCCAAACTTTATTTTTTTTCAAGATCATTCTTTGGATAGTAAAAGAGGTTTCATTGTCTACTGCAGTCTTTCTCCGCCTCCACATTTCTGAAGTGGTCATGTGTTTTGTCCCAGAAAACTAGGTAAAAGGCCATAGCATTACAGAGCATGCGTCTCAATTTAGAAATGCAATACAAACCACACTGTGCAAGGAATGCAGAAGTGCCATTAAATCTCTCCAGTGAGAAGAAGAGGAAACTTTTATTAGTACTGCTGACATATTATTTGGCAAAGCCCATAGATTCAGATCATGCTGGGAAAGAAGTAGAGTGAAAGAGAAAATACATGGCTGGTGTCTTATTTTTTCACACAATAGCATCAACATAGCTTTACACATTTTCTGTATCAGTAACATTTATCCTATTATTAGAAAACTTGAAAAAAACACAGGTTCATAACGTTCATAAAGATGATTCATAAAGAAATAGAGTCCTACTCACCAAATGGGAACTAAGTAAGAATATATGCAGCTATTGTTTTCCTTGGGATCTATTCGACCTGAATTGCAAGACCAAATAAAAGTCTGTTAGTTCAAATTCAAACATCAGGACCACAGTGTAAGAAAAATGCACCCCCAGCAGTAGGAAAAATAGACTGATGCAAAAAAGAAAAACAGTATCTACACTGATAATATATGCAAATACCTGGATGACACTGCTATCTTGAAGAACAAGGTTATTTTTTAACTTGGAATGTTTTCTACAGCATACTGAAAAAGTTAATATTCAGCAGCTTCACATTTAGTACTGAGGCCCTACAATTTCATAGTCTCACATTTTAACTGTTTTAAGATTACAGGATGCAACTCATTAATATATCACACATATTACTGTAATTAAATAAAGTAAATAACGGTATTCACTTTCTTGATTTAAATAATCAGCCATATTGAACGTGCAACATTAGATCTGCATGAGGCTTCCTACAATTCCGGATCAGGCTGCATTTAAACTCAGCCTCTCAGTTTCTGAAAGTCGGTTTGTGTTTCTGTGAAACTAAGCAGGTTCAATTAATAAGCATGAATCAATAACGTGCTCAAATAGTGCACATATATGGGATAACATATGTGGAACACTTAAGTTTATAATCCACCCGTTTATGGAGTCTTACTTCGATCTCCAGAGCTGCTTATTTCTTCAACTACACAGTGTAATAATGCATTGTATTTTTTTGGGAGCAGAAAATTATATAAACTGCACAAGTTGCTAGTTCTATTTTTGTACAACTGAATCATTTCCATGAGCCGGAATGCTATCAGGGAGAGATCCCTTTGGAGTCTGGCAAATAAGCAATACGTATGATATGCTTAATCCACCCTTTTCTTTCCACTCGTTACCATTAAAAACTCGTGATTCAGTTTATGGAGGTATTCGGTAAGTCAATCTGAAAAGCTCTTTCTCAAAAGCAGCAACTTCTTGAAACCCCGCCCTTCCACCGCAGCAGGGAAGGGTCACGTGACACGCTTAGAAAAAGTAGGTAAAAGGTTACGCTGATGCACAAAACACGACTGGACTGCAAACGTTCAGTTAGTCTTTCAGTCTCTGCAGAAAATGAGGAAACGCTCCGAAGGTAACACGCATTCAAAAGGCACGGGAAGCAACAATTCAAAAGCAATCCACAGCTAGCTAAGTTACATTCAAGCCAACACCATGGCAAATCTGGATGCTAGGATCATAAAAATAAAACCCTGGTAGAATCGTTCCCGATTTTTTTTCCCCACGCAGTGCTGTAAACAACGTAAGTCTTTAAATATCTAACTAAAAGATCATAATTAGTTACTATATTAGTTTCCAATAATTAAGACGAGGAAGACCTTCTGCATTTGTAAATGCCAAGGGAGAGAGGAAGCGGTAGGCGCGCTTTCTGCCATGTGTTTCTTGCCCTTTTCTGAACAGTATGAGAACCCCACACAATTGCTGGTGCTCCAGGGTTGACCTGGAGCTAGAGGAGAAGATTCTTGTCAAAATGTCTGACAAGCTTCAGTATTAATGGATGGAACAGCAAGCATTGGATCCCACCCAAGCAGCATGCTTTTTTTTTTCCTGGAACCTTTATCCAGAAGTGTCACCTCATTCTTCCTTTAAAAGATCTGCCATCGGATGAATGCATCCAGAAACACCCAAGAAAGATAAGGAAATGGGTTTCTTTTCTTCATATTCTGCTGTCTGTCGTACAGCCCACTCCCTCCTTTATTCAAGAGTAAGTCATACTACATTTCAAGGGAAGCTTTCCTATTGCAATATGCATAGATTCAAGAAGTTATATGGCATCAAATTGGCCCAGAAGTAGCACCTGCTCACCTCCATGCATATGACTGCAGCCTGAGCCTGCAGGTATCTAAACCGTTTGAAATTAATGTTTTATGGATATGTTAAAGTTCCCCCCTTTAAGAATAGGCTCATAGGGATTTATAGTATTTCTCAGAATCATAACAATCAGAAGAAGCTGCTTGAGACTAACCTTCACCTCACTGCAAGAATTCAAATTAAAGCATGGCTGTTTGGTCTCACCTAAATACATCCCATAAAGAGGAACCTGGCAGCTTTCTGGGTAATTGCTTCTATGATTTTTATGAGGACTTTTGCCCCTAACATTCATTAGGAATCGGTTGTCCTGAAACGGGGCATTTTTCCATTAGTGATTTCTGCCTTTAGTGCCCCTGTTCTTTCTTACTGCTATATAGCTGTCCTGATTTTGTCTATGCAGCACTTGATAAGACAAGCAACTGGCTGATTCATCCAGCTGTGCTGGTTTCCCTCTTCAGCAGGTCACCAGGCAAGGGGAAAAGCATCTACCAATCAATGTGCTGCAGGAGAAATAAAGCAAGTCTGACCCCAGACTTCCATCTAGGCCAGGGCTGTCAAAGTCCTGGGCCATAGGCCAGATGTGTCACGTGCTGGCCATGCCCACACCGGTTTAGCGAAGGAGGAAAAAGTCACAATATGTCACGTGACGAAGCCGTGACGACATGAGTTTGACAACCCTGATCTAGGCTGTGGCACTTCTGTGATACTTGCTGAATTTGAATATACCAAAGTTTTTAAACCCCGGTTCAGAATTCTGAAAATACCTGAGATACGAACAGTATCGCTGAATCTGCTACTTCACGGACAACTTTAGAAAAATTCTACTTAAGACATGTTTAAAAATATCCAAATAGTGCTGTATTAAACATTATTTCTCCTCCCACGTACTTACTCATTACAGTATGAGAATGCCTCACTAACCTTTTTAAAGGGCATAAAGGCCAACCTACATTTGAATTTTGCTGTTCCATTTAGAGGTAGGACTTTTCCTCTTGACCCACTATTGTACAAACAATACCTGATGACATCTCATTAAAGCTGTTGACAAAGTCAGGTTTGGATCTGCCTAGCTCCTTTTAGCCACTGTTGTAGGCTCCCTCCCCTCTAGTTGCTCGATACCACCATCCATGGGCATTTTGGGTCATCTGCAGAAGAGACCAGGCTTTCACAGAGGCAGCTCAGGGGACAAGAGACAGATTTGAAAAGACAATATAGACTAATAAATGAAGCTCCATTGAGCTCAATTTACTCCTGAGTGGGAAGGTACAAAAGCCCATGAATGGTATGGGAAGGAAAGTTTCACTGCCCATGTTGCAATCCTGAAGCCTGAGATATATGAGGTTGGTGTGAAAAATCTGTATTTGCAAAAAACCCAACCCCAACCTGTAAACCGCTGGATACTGTGTAATAGCTATTCTGAATTTCTACATGAAATTATGTAAATACATCCTATTATAAAAGCATTACGCATACAGTACTGGCTCATTATAGTTGCAATAATTACTTTGCCTATAATGCTTTTAACTGTTACTGTGAACTACATAATTCTGTATCTTTCAGAAATTCCAGCACTTACTAAAAACAGTAAGATGAAACTGAACATTCTGCCTGCTCATCTAGCTATTCCAGTTATACAAGAATCACTGTAGTTTATGCCCATTTACCCACATTGCTTCAGGTCATAAATCAATAGTGTGGGATGAAGTTTAACCTGCACCTACATTATATTAAAAGCACCTTTCTTAATCCTAAATATTTTTAAAATATTACTTGCTTTCTCAGTATTGTGTGTGCGACTGAAAGCTCAGGTATTTCTTGGCAATATAACTGAAAGTTCCAGATTTTTAAAGACTTATAGGGATAGATTTACCGTACACAATGACCTGAGATTATATATCGTATTCTATCTCACAATGCATCTTTACACCTGCATGACTCTGGAGTTAACTTAAACTCCAGAAATACATGTTCATTAGAGATATATCCAGTCTTTTTAAATTGTTTGCATAAACATGCCCTTTTTAAGAAAGCCAATTTTAATTAAGAAAGTTGGCATATTCTGGAGATGAATCTTTTAAATAGGTCTCACTTTGCTTATCCAATTTAAAATCAATTGATCAATTTAAAATATGTTTGCATTTCTCTTAAAACTTCAATATTAGCATCTTATGGATAATCTTAAAATATGTAATTTCTTTTAGGAGTAAGAAGAGTTTGGTATACTCTATATTGTTAGCTAATACTTTCTTTCCTAAATATAGAATTTGAAATAACACAAAGAAAAGCTAAAACAGCTTCTCTAAAAAAAGTTACATCTATAGTATGAACATTCCACGTTTTATATCATGTACTGAATTAAAGTCATTTGTTTTTATCTCTACTTCTGAAACCTAGGGAAGAAAGGTTCATTTAAAAATAGAATAGCAGCTAGTTTCAGAAAATGTAATTTTATAATAGCATTTTCCTAATACATACTCCCACTGACTTGGTTATACACCCGAATCATTATGACTAAAATGTATGATTTCATAAAATTTGGTTTGAAAGGGGGGGGGGGGAGAAGACAGTGTAAGACTAAACAGTTTAAGTAGAAAATGTATTTCTATCTGTTTCATGCATTAGGAGGGGATTACCATGACTGCTTTAATAAGACAATTAAATTTGCCATAGAAAGCTTTTCAACAAAAAGAAATAACACAATTTAACTGGATGATTTAATATTAAGCAAATGCATCTATCCCAGTAGGACAACATGTGAGTACAGTAAAAGTTCAGTCATAGTTTCGTTCCTTGCTAGACCATTTTCCAATTTCTCAACACAAATGAGAAGACAGCATGGTGATGTTTCTGTGTGGGTTGGACTACATTTCCTACCATCCTCAGATAGCAGAGGGTTGCCCCTGGCAGTTGTGAAAGCTATAAAACAGGGGCAGGGCTCTGTGTAAAATTGGATGCCTAGAAGCAGAATCTTCATTTGACCTTCCAATTCCATTCCCATTATAATTCTATGCCAAGGTAGGTTTCCATGCTCCACTACTGTGAAGTTTATGACCCAATGAAATGAAACCCCAAATGCTTAAGTAAGTCCTTGGGAATGCCTTGAAATAAAAATATTTATCCAAGTGATCATGCCACTTCTCGATTCATGTTCTGAGTTAGGTCACCTTCAATCCCTTCCCTTCTTTAAACAACCCCCCTCCCCCCCAATATTCCACATTTCTAGAGAAATCTACTTTGGGGGAGGCCAAAGTAGAGAGGGAAGAGACTCTTCCAGGTGGCCTAGAGTCAAGGACTGCCTGAAGCGGAGGAGGGAGGGAGGAAGACCCAAACGGCGATGACAGGCAGTCTGGGCAGAGTCAAAAGTTCCTCCAAGGTGAGCGGCTGGGATTCGCGATCCGTGTCTTCTTCACGCAAATCCCCAGGGAAACAAGCAGGGAGAAAGTGGTTTGTTTTTTTTTTCCCGCCAGGAGCTCCGGGTTCAAGATCTGGTGGTTTTGTACCCCTAAGTCGCCCCCCTCCTTTTGAGAGCCCCGCAGAAAGAGCTCCCGGCGGGGAAGAAACGCGCGTGTGCACATAATTGCCAGGCGAGAGAGCCAAGCACGCTCCAGACACCGCCAACCCGGCACCTGCCCATTGCCCAGTTTCTACCCCCGCAGCGGCCACACGGATTCAAGCAAGGCTCCATTACCGTCCACGCCAACTACTTCCCGCTCCACGAGTACGTCTCGTTTTCTGCAAAGGGGTTTTTGCAAAGCACGCCCTTTCTTTTAAAGGAAGGGAGCGGAAGGCGCGACAGGCAAGACGCAAATAAGGCAAGGGCGGTGTGTGTATGTGGGGGTGGGGGAGCGGGAAGAGTCACTTACTGTACCGCTGTCCAGCGAGCAGCAAAGCAGACGGGAGGGAAACGCCTGGACTCCGCGAGCGCCAGAAGCAAAAGAGGGCGAAGGGGGGGAACCCACGCGCGGCACAGCGCCCCGATACCGGCTAGGGCCGGATTGGCCAACCTGCCAACACAAGAGGCGGGGCCAAAAGAGGCGGCGACGGCCCGGAGGAAAGGGCGGTCTTGCTCTTCTTGGGCGGAGACTGGACTGCGGGCAGAAAGTGCGGCGAGGCGGGAGAGCAAAGGAAGGGGGCGTGGTTGGGGCTCCTTTCGAGACCTCTACGAAAGGGAGGCTTTTCTCCTCAGACTCCGACAAAGTGCCGCAGAAGTGAAGGAAGTGGCCTGCTGACGCATCGCTCGCCGCCTGCTGTGAAAGTCTTATTAAAAGCATTGGAAACTTGACTGGGTGTCCTGTCCGGCGTAGATCGCGCAACGGGTCAGGCGCGGGTCAGTTAGAGGTCCCGGCTTCAGTATGAAAGAGAAGCCGCACGGAGGCTAGCATTGCAAGAATGAGGCCAGTTGCAACCTTCCTCGGTACCACAGCTTCCCAGCCGACCTATTTTTCCCTCGTCTGAAGGTCTGGCCTTAGCTTGTCCCTAGTCCAGAATGTAAAGAATCCTAAACTGAACCTTCCAGTTCGAGAAAACTGGATTTTCCACTGTGCCCGATAAGGTCCAGCCAGCCGCAGGAACGTAGAACGGTGGGGCGGTGCCTGCCTGACTTTAGGCAGGTCAGTTCAGGTGACTTGTGGCAAAGTGCGACCAAAAGTGCATCTTGAAAGAAGGGAGGTATCATTGTACCTGCCCTTTTGGGGACCTGGAATATGCTATGCCAATGCCATTGTCTTATCAGGGCCCTGAAAATGCCCATGAGAATAAGGGGTTTGATTAGCAGGTTGCTGGGAACACAAAGGAGTGATCCAGGTCATGGAGGAAAATATATATATTTTATGTCTTTGAGACTAACCAAAAGACCCTTGGTCTCTTTACAGAAGTTTTCAAAAGTTGCACTGAACAGGGGAAGAGTTGCTATCCCAAACATCTGTAGATATTTTAGGATTAGAAGAGTCTGTTGGACATACCGGGGACACTGTTGCAACATCATTTGTGTTTTAAAGTAAATATTTTTTAATTAAGTGTCCCTATTTATTAAGTGCTTCCTACTCTTGATTTCTCTACAGTTACATCAATATTGTAAAGCAGAAAAATTGTTTCTAATTGGCCTCAAGAAGGAAAAATGAAGCTAATAAATGCCACCTGGTGAATTGGGGCTGAACTAAGCATCTGCTGCTATCAGTTTATGCAGTTAACAACTTTCTTCACAATTTAAGTTGACAAGGAAGCAGGGTTGGTGTGAGCCAAATGTTGGGAATGGAGGCAATTTTGCCCATGTTCAATTATGCCAAAGTAGAAGCTCCTTGATTGCCAGAAGGCCATTATCATACAATGGGTTTCACGGAAATAATTTTACAGTGAATCCAGATAAAACTATCTTCTATTTTTTATCTTCCAGTGTTTACCCACAATGTCATTTGATTTTCTTGGTTACTGCAAAAAATTGAGAACAAGTGCTCTTCATTCACTATTGGGAGCTGTCCACTTGAAAGCACTCTGTCTGCATTAGAGAATTGGTGTAGTTTGTTCACTTAGTGTACAGTTTCCTTACCCAATTGTTGTCATGGGTTTTCCCCGGTTTTGCATCTCTTTTTCTCTGGTATCCTGTTTGATCTTACTGGCAGCTTAGATTTAATCTTTTCCTAATTTAAAAATATTGTCTAGCCATCCATCCATGAATCAGCAGAAAATACTGTCAAGACGACCTTTCCAGTCTCCATTCTCTATCCTACCTCTACCATGCCTTCTATAATTTCTTGCTATTGAAGATAGTGTCCTAATTAATAAGTGTGCCAGTCATGATCAGTAAATTGTTTCCCCATTTTACTTTGTTTGCTCTGCCCCCTAACTCATGACCCCAACCAGTAGGAAATATCTCTAAATTAGGCTACTGCAACATGAATGGGATGAGTCAGACATAGGACTCCTCCTGTCTTCTCAAGACTGGATTGTGTTGCCTCTTCTCCTAACTCCCACTTGGTAGCCTTTAAATTAAAAAAAAAAAAATAAGCATTCAGAAAGACATAGAGTAAAAAGAGACCCAAAGAGGAAGGAGGCAGATAGGCCCAGGGGTGGGATTCAGCCAGTTCAGACCCACCTACCCACCCCGTGCTATGCCATCCTATTTAGCTGCATTTTTAAGCCGCACGCATGTGTGCAATCGTGCATGCAAGCAAAGAGCATGCGCACAGTCTCACATTTTCGGTGCTGGGGCGAACCGGTTGTTAATTCATGTGCCGCCCACTTCTGGATAGGCCCCATAGGGTAGGATAACTGAAGCTAACTGGTGGACAACTATTGTTTTACTTCATAAGGGGATGTTAGGGATGGAGAAGGATTGAAACTGACCAATCACCAAACCACAGCATAGTTTACCTCATCTCATTTTCTAATGACTGATGAAGCTTTATGGATTTTATATACCATGAAGCTCTGGCAATATTATGTTGGCTTAAGCAGGAAAGATCTGCTTTTATTTTGGTATACTTAGGCTGTTTCATTCATGGGATGGGCATAAGATGAGGGCAGAATCTTGCAACCCTAAGAGAAGATTGGATTGTGGGTACATAAAGAGGTTTCATTAAACTGGATTAAGCTGGCAATGAAAATAGGGCCAGTGTGTCTTGTATTCTAGAATTCTACATTTTAATATTTTGGAACCCAGAGTTTCTGACAGATATAGACAAAAGTGGAAAATACAGAAATGAAAACAAAGCTATAGTACAAAATGCAGAAGAAATATTGTGCAATAGTCACCTCAAAATGGATTATCTAAAAGTAGTGTACAGACATAATCTTGTTATTCCTGAGAATTAATGAATTAATATTTAATCATTTTTCCAGAAGTATGTTGTTATAGTAAAAGATGGTGTGATTCTGACATGATCGAGTTCTGTAATTATATTTTATCTAATCTTGATACAACTCATATTATGAGTTCATTAGTCTCATGAACACATTGTTCCATTCATGACATTTCTTAAATGATTTAATTATCCACATTATAAAATTTTAGTGACTTTTACCCTCTGTGACTCACCACTTGGATGTTTCTGAACAAGGAAAACTTTCCCTCATTCTTATCAAGAGATGTGTATTTCTCTTGTATAGCTACCACAGAGATTATAGTAAGAGTTTCTGTTGTTAAACTATTTTTCACAATAAATAAAAGTACTAATACTTCATTTTTCCCAATTCTAATTGGCAACACACAACTGCACATCAGAATTAGGACACTACCATAGCAACATGCTGTCTAATAACTGTTTTGAAAGTAAGTTGGCATTAACTAAATTATTAACTTGCACAAGACGGTAGGTCAAAGGTATTGAAATTGTCCTGTGTACTTCCTTGGCCACTTACGTTAATAGGTTTATCTGCATGTTTGCTAATATGCCAGAGCTGCCCTTTGTCCTTTAATGTGATTAAAAAGTCACACTACAGCTATTGCATCTATCCAGTGGACCAAAGGGTTAAGTCTGAATGGCAACACATACATAGATACTTGGAGAAAAATGTTGGTTTGGTTAATATTGAAAAAGTTACGCAGAAGTTAATTATCTTCTTAAAAGATAATTTTTTAAAAATTATCCTAGAGACAATGAAGATAAGCCTAGCAATAATTAGGCTATATTTCAGGTATTTAAAATCGTGTATTTACTGTATATAGAGTTGAGGTCATAATTATATTTTGTCACTATTACATTATGCTTTTCATACAGAATGGCCTAAGTTCTTGTTGGATTAGTGTTTTTTTTTTTATTTCAAAATTTCTGATACATGTCTGGAGCCAGGAACAGTTCATTCTGATCAAATCTGATGGAATAAAACTTTCGTTACATGCTCACAGAGCTGGCATGTGCACAAGCTGAGCTTCTGCTGACTTTGTTGGGTGAAATGAAGAACTATATCAGAAGATGCTTTCTGGTAGATGCCATCACCATTTCATCTGAAATTCCTCTGCATCATAGTTCAGCAGTTTTCCCCCCAGAAAGGAACATTATTATGTGATGGCACACAATGATACTGCTTACTTTAGAGTAAAATAAGATGACATTTCATAAATTCCTGAAATTATGCAAATTTTTGCTGAGCTGACGGTGTTTATTTTTGCACATCTTCATTTCAATAATGTTGATAATGATAAGATTTCATGTGAAAATAGAAAGTTATCTAGAGCCACAGAAATTGGGCAATTTCAATTTGCTAAATGAAACATTCAGTTTTATGAGATTTGGCAGTTTCATGAGATTATTGTACAGTATTGTATGGTTATTTACATTTCTTATTTAATCATGGGAATTGACAGATGCCACTATGCTCTACATTTTGTGAGAGGTACAAGTTCCTGCACTCATAACAGAAGACATCTAGGAAGCTTGATCCAAGGCATTAACTATACTACTGCTTTATTGCTAATGCTAGGGTTGGAGTGGCCATCTTCAAAAGAAATGATACTGCTTCTCTCTGAGAAATTGTTAAGAACAGTGAAGCAGAAGGGAAACGATATCACCAAGGAGATAAGAAATCATAAAAAATCACCTCTGTATGAGTTTTCTCCAGCCAGGACTGGAGGACTGGAAAATTGGCATAATTAAAACATCCTGAACAGATCTGGCAAATACCCTAAAGCACTCAATATAGATCTCTTCTGCACTGTGGCCTCTTTGCTACCTAAATTATTACAGCATTTTCATGATGTTTTCCACCCCTTTTTAGAGCAGGATAGGTCTTCCTCCAGTGGGCCAATGCAGGAGTGTTAAAAATGGAAGTTAGCTGGATTCCCATTCTCGTCTTGTTCTTCTTTCATATTTTCAAGTTAAAAAAAAGTAAAGAACAAAACTTTTATCCAGCTACACAGGCATAGGTAGCAAAGCTACAATAGCAAGAGAGTAAGGAATACAGCAAGTCCAACTATGCCTTTGTTTCAAAAGGGAAAATAAAGTCCAAGGCACCAATTGGTGAGATGAAGCGGGAGTTCTGTGGATGGAGAACTTCCCTTAGCAACTAAAGAGGAGGGCCAGCCGTTTTCTCTGGCTCTGGCAGCAGGAGCTGAGCTGATTACATTTCTGAACTTAATCAGCTCAGTGTATGAAGACTTAGATGTTCTATGGTATCATGAAGGGATAATAAGGGCAAAGCCAAGCTGACCTTGTGTATGAAAGGACATGAACAGCATTGTGGAAAACTTGTAATGGCTGCTATCTAGTTGGCCACGATTTTCAGCAGCCAAGGAAAAAAAGCCAGGAAGGTAGAAGTTCTACTATTTGTTGTCTGCTCAATCCTACAGTCAGCTTATTTTAACGTTTGTTCCATTAAAAGCAGGATCCCATGTTATCATCAAGCAGAGCAAAGGCCATTAATATTTGTCTTTTGCCAAATTTTGTCGATTGCAGCATTTATCTCTCAGTTACTTTCTCCAGTTATGGTTTGAGCGCCTGAAATGTTCAACCACAACTTCCAAGTCCCATAGTTCTGCCTACTTTGCTTCACAAGGAAGCACAGCAAGAATTAATGTCTCATGAGCTGGACTGACATATCGCTTGTATAAAAACACAGTAGCACAATATGGTTCAGGTCAGTGCTCTACATAAAACTAATGTTACTAATGTTTACTTTTTAAAAAAGCAAACATGCTAGAATGATATGATTAAGTTAATTTCTGTCCAAGGCAACTATGCTTGTGCCTATGTGCCAGGTTTTTACTAGTGACAGTCTATACCCATGATGGCGAACCTATGGCAAGGGTGCCACAGGTGGCACACGGAGCCGTATCAGTGGGCACGCCAGTGTTGCCGTAGCTCAGCTCCAGCGCGCATGTGTGCGCCGGCCAGCTGATTTTTGGGCCTTTCGGTCCCACTGGAAGTTGGGAAATGGGCTGTTTCCGGCCTCCGGAGGGCCTCCGGGGGGGGGGGTTTCACCCTCCCCAGGCTCCTAGAAAGCCTCTGGAGCCTGGGGAGGGTGAAAAACAGGCCTACCGGTCCCACTGTGCCATCACGTACTAAAAGCGGGGGGGGGGGGCGCAGGGGCGGGGTGCATTGAATTATGGGTGTGGGCACACACATGGGCGACCTCGCCGCACTCCCCCCGCTTTTGGCATGCGACGGCAAAAAAGTTAGCCATCACTGGTCTATACCAAAATTTGCTAAGTTGAATGTCTAATATTTACTATTTGGGACACAATAAATATGGCATATGGAGCAAAAACCAATTCATTTCTGCCATTAGTTTTTCAGTCCATGGGCCTCAAGCTTCTTCTCCCTCCCAAGTCTTCTCCCTCTCATCATAAGTGATGAGACTGCTTACGATACAATGTGTAATGCCTGAAGGGGGTTCTGCTTCCCTAAAGGAGAAGATGTTCCCTAATGGCCCTTCCCTAAAGAAGATGTTGAGTGGCTGAAGTCAAGTCTCTTGGAATTGGTACTTAGAGATACGCTTTGCTGGGAGCAACTTCAAATGCCACCTTCCAGGAAAAAGAACTTGTCTTCTTAGCACTTCTTGACAACTAGAAAAAAGTTGGGGAGTAATATGTGGATCTAGGTGACAGGTGACATAATTTAATCACAGGAGGGAGCCTGGCTCAGGAAAAAAATCTGACACACAAGGCCAATCCTGTTACACTATATTAAACCCAGGCCACTTTGAATAGAAATAGTTATGTGAAAAATCCAGCTGAGCAATCCATGCAGTTGGGGTGATGCACGATTTTTTCCATGCAAATCATGTATTAGGATTCTTGTTCGCATTATATGTTTGTATAAACCGAGAGATAAGATTTGTGTTTAAATAACTGAAAATATAAAACACCGGATGAAATACAATGTTCTGCAAATAAATTTTCTAGAGAGTGTGACTTAAAAAAGGGAAATGGGGCTGAATTTCCTTTCCCTTGCTTCCATCAGTGGAGCTCAGCTATTAAAATGTAATCTATATAATATACAAATGTTTATTATCTCCCCCTGCATGTCACTTGTAGCTAGAAATCTATAATGTTGATCCTGTGTGGTATAGGAAGCAGATCTTCCTTCTGAGACTGGGATCGCTGACCTCCAGCCAGTGAGCTGCTTATTTAGACATACAGACTTATCAACCCTAAGTTTCATATGGAATATTCTGATTGTAAATTGGAGGTCTTCCCCCACCATCATGTTTCAGAAGTCTTTTCATACAATATACTAAATCATAAACTAGCCAACTATATTTTAGCCTAGTATGCTGCATGAACTGTGGCCTTATGGTAAGTTTAAGGTTTCATGTGTTTTCCAAATCCAGAAAATCGGGTTATCCGAATTAGCTTAAGTAATAGCTTAAAGTAATAGCTTAAAAGTAGGAAAGTATTGCAAAAGAGAATGAGAGAGAGAGAGAGAGAAACAGACTTTCTTCAGTTACCTCTGCCCATTTGATTTTTCCTGTAATTAACCTTTTCAAAACTTCCCTGCAACTGTCAATTTTTTGCATGTTAAATTTGACTTAACCACCTGGACATGATTACTGAGTAAATATAACATGCTGAAGATGGATCCTGACAAGCGTAAAACCTAGCCACTCTAGAGCCAATGTCCACCGTATGAAAATATAATTAACTGCTTGTTCAACATTATTGCTAAGTACCTGGACCGACTGATGTTTTGATACTGCAATTTAAGTGGCAAGTGAATTGATGATGAGAGTCACACACCAATGCATGCTGTGCTTAGGGAACTATGTTAATAGCAGATCAACATCTGTGCACCTAATTGTGTATATTGCTTGGGATATCAGCTGCCCTGTTAGAAATATTGTGAAGAGAAAGAACATGTCTGCTGCCTTCAAAAGGAAAAGTCTTTGGTTCGGTTGAAAAAAGTTGGGATCCGAGAATGAGCTCTGTTTGAAGACCAAGGGTGGGTGTGCAGGAAGACAAGGAGAATGGGCAAGCTTTTTGCTTTAATCAGTGATCTCAAGGCCCAGTTGTTTTTGCTATTTATCTTTTATACAAGCTGACCATGTTGGATTAATTTGAATTATCCTTTGTAGGTGTGCAGGAAATTAAGCCAACTGAATTCAGTGGAGCTTACTGTCAAGTAAAGGAATATAGATTTTTTTTCCTATAAAATCTTTGGCATTTAAATACTCTATGGCAGGGCTGTCAAACTTGCAGCCCAGATGAGTCATGTGCTAGCCACTCCCATGCCCAGTTTAGCAAAGGCGGAAAAAGTTGTGATACGTCACGTGACACAATTTTGACACCTCTGTGCTATTTTAAAACAAAAAATACTGGCAGCCAACTGCTTTGGTTTACTATTTACTATTTTCCACAGCTGCTGGCTACTTAACAAGCACAATACTTGTAGTAAATGGCAAGACATTTCTAAAAAAATCAGACTAAATCTGTTTCCTTTCTTTCCTCTTCTATTATATAGGGATAGCTGCTTAGGAACTCAGCACTCCAATTACTCAAGAGATTTGATCAAAATGGTGAAAAACGAAGTACTCTTCTAACTTATTCAGGGCAGCTGTAGCTAATATTACATCCAAATTCTATCAGCCACGTGTTCTTGCCAAGTTTTTAACCAGGGAATAAATCCCCTGTGGATTTAATTTGTGCACATTCAACAGATGCCTCTGTGCATACATGTATTATGGGGAGGGAGGGCAAAAACCCCCACCTTAGGACCACAAATAAGGCAGGATAATTTAAACAATGGGAGATACTTTGCTGTCTAAATAATTTGCTGTCATTATGGTATTCTCCATTTCCACTGTGAGACTAATTTTAATTTTATACTAGTCTAGTGACAGATTGTATTTTATCAGTGTTTTGGGAATGAAAAACAGGCATTATAGCACATTCCCTTCTGTACTTCTATAGAGGGAGATTACTAGGAAGTGTGCTCTGAAGCTCCAGCATCTTAGAGGTTACTCACTATACCTAAGTGTAGAACTGTCCCTGTTTTAACAAATATGCAGTCCAAATCTATGCTTATTCATTTATGTAAATATTTTTGAACTGCCTTTTTTATCCAAAAGAGTCTTCAGAACAACATGCAGCTTTAAAAACAATGAAATTAAGAACAGCACAATATACCTCTGAACTCCAATAGAGAATATTCATAGCTTAGAAATGAACTGTAGAGATAAAGCAGTCTATACAAAAACAAAAGGCAGGAACACATGGCCTCCAGCAATCACATAAACAGGGATTAACATAGTGATCCTTCTTTATTATTTACTATTTCCACGAATTTTACTTCATTTTATTCCAAATTACTATCTGTCCTCATCATTTCATTTACAATATATTTCTCTTTTTCATTTCAATCACTAAATTTTATTCACTATGAAAAAGCTGTAAAAAGAGTCTTTTATATAAGTGTTGTATGTCTTGCATTGTTTTACTATGTTATAATGAATAAATAAATAAATAAAAAACAGGGATTAACACCAGATAAACAATAAGGCAGAAAACAATATCTTAATCAGGGAACTACCAAGGAGAAAAGCATAGCCCTACCAAAACTGACCAGGCAAACTATTAACCCTATACTCACTCACACTGATAATGTTATCTAGTTGGGTAATGAAATGTCTGCAAGCGAACAACCAAGCTCAGGGAACATCCAAACTATCTCTAAAATTTTGGGGGAGACGATGAACCCAAGAATGAATATTAGCAGTCAGCATTCCCAGGGTGGCCTTTACAATCTACTAAAAACTAAAATCAATACTGGTCCAGTTTCATTAATGAAGGATTTTGTTTACCTGGTTCTCAATATAATCTATATATATAAAAAAGTGAAAACCACTCACGCTGTAATCACGAAATCTCCAGAACCATAAAGTCTACAAACTTGAAATTTGCCACATATGTTCCTCTTGGCTTCTAGGTGCCAAAAAAGGATTTTTCGAAATGACTATCAGATCATTAGTATTTCTTCTATTATTATTAACACGCTCTGATGCTAATTAGTTAGATGTTCTACTCCCCATCCCAACCTGAAAATAACTCTGGAGAGAACAGGATAGGATAGGAGAGGCTTCTGTGTGGCAAACCTGAGGGAGAGAAGGGGATAGAGGAGGATTCTGTGGAGCAAGGCTGAGGGAGAGAAGGGGATAGGATAGGGGAGGATTCTATGGGGCAAGCCTGTTGGAGAGAAGGGGATAGGATAGGGGAGGCTTCTGTGGGGCAAGTCTGAGGGAAAGAAGGGGATAGGATAGGGGTCTGTGGGGCAAGGCTGAGGGAGAGGAGGGGAGAGGAGAGGCCAATTGTAATTATTAATTAATTTTCAAGCTGTAAGTGTCGATTTATCAAGACCGATCACATAGTTTTGTAGCGGAGCACGGGTATTCAGCTAGTATGTAAAAGAGAAATGTACATTATATCCAGTAGGAATATGTAAGGGTGTGTGTGTGTGTGTGTGTGTGTGTGTGTGTGTGTGTGTGTGTTTATTTATAAGATTTATATGGCTGCCCATCTTGTAAGCCCCTATTCTGGGCAGTTAATAGCAATAATAAGAGAGACCTCTGGGTCTTGTTGAGGGTAAAACTGCCCTCTGCAAAGTGGTGCAACGGACCAGACAGTGAATAGATAATGTTGCTTAGCAAAACACACAGATACTCACAGACTCTGAACGTTTAAAGAAAAATAAACAGTCTTTACTTGTAGTAAAAAAAAACAAACTTGGCTTCTCAAAACAAAGATAACACTTCTTCAAATAATCACGGTTCAACACAAAACATAGTTTGCTTACAATTCCAGTTCTCTTCAGTAACACAGACACAGTTCCTTTCAGCAGTTCAACCTTCTAATAGCAGGAGCAGAAATGAATGAACTTCCTGCCTTCTTTTATGTCTGCTTAGCACAGCCAATTAGTCATCTTGTAGCAGTTAAAGTTACAGAACATAGTTTTCTATATATTATCTACCCAACCGTAGGATAAGCATCCAACAGGTCTCAAGGGAGAAAATGTTCTACAGAGCAGGAATAGATATGGAAAATTAATTTTCCTAGGTCCCACTGTCTCTGACCTAATGGAATGGACAGATACGATCAGAGAGTGGCAGACTCACAGATAAAATAGCCTTGTACCATAGTTTTTAAAAAATATAATTTAATTGAAGATTTTTACACATGTGAAAGCTAAACATGAAAACAAATACAAAGGAAACTTAAGAAAAAGATAAAAGAGTCTGAAAACCATATAGATAACGAACAAAAATAAAAAGATTAAAGAAGTAGTCAGATCTTCTTTAGAGTTAAAAGCAATCTTATTATCTCTTCTGAGATTATGTTACATAGCTCAACCCTTTTAAATCAATAAATCCAGAAAGCCCCATTTT
This sequence comes from Pituophis catenifer annectens, assembly GCF_029215685.1. Taxonomy (NCBI): domain Eukaryota; kingdom Metazoa; phylum Chordata; class Lepidosauria; order Squamata; family Colubridae; genus Pituophis; species Pituophis catenifer. The sequence goes on along the minus strand of NW_027256881.1, from coordinate 242,094,428 downwards.
GTTTTTTCCCCCATTTTCACCATATCCATTAAAAGTCTTCAGTCTTTTATTTTTTTAAAAAAATTGTTATTTTATCTCTGATCAAGCATGTCAATTTTGCCATTTCTGCAAATTCTGTCAACTTCACAATCCATTCCTCCATTGTTGGTGTTTCATCAACATTGTGCATATAATAGTATTGCTATAGTTACCATATACAAACCCAGTTTTCTTTGAGTCTTTTCTAACTAGTTATCCATAAGTTCCAATAACAAAGTTCTGGTTTCATCTAAATATTGACTTTTTAAATTATTTGTTTAAATAATTATTAAATTATTTATCATATTTATTTGTATCCAATATATATATATTTCCACAACCCCACTATGCATGGTGAAATGTTCATTCATGATTTTCACACTTCCAGCATTGATTAGAAGTACCTTTATACACCTTAGATAATTTTTGCTGGTGTCATGTACTAGCGGTACCTTTTGTTTGAATTACTTCAATGCGCACTACATGGGGCTGCCCTTGAAGAGCATTTGGAAGCTTCAACTCATGTAGAATTGGCTACATGGGTAGTAAAATGTGTCAGATATTCGACCCATGTAACACCACTGCTTTGTGAACTGCATTGGTTGCCAGTGTGTTTCTAAGTCCAATTCATAGTGCTGGTTACCACCTTTACAGCTCTTCATGGCTTGGGGCCAGGTTATTTTAGGGAGCATCTTCTCCTAGTCATTTCTACACATCCAATTCAGTCAGGTAGGTTGGGTATGTTGGGTGAAGAATATAAATTGGTGGGAATAGGATAGGATAGGATAGGATAGGATAGGATAGGATAGAATAGAATAGAATAGAATAGAATAGAATAGAATAGAATAGAATAGAATAGAATAGAATAGAATAGAATAGAATAGAATAGAATAGAATAGAATATTGTATTGGCCAAGTGTGATTGGACACACAAGTAATTTGTCTTGGTGCATATGCTCTCAGTGTACATAAAAGAAAAGAACCAGGAGACATGCCTTCTGTGCTGTAGCCCTGCTCTCTGGAATATTCTTCCTTCAGATATCAGGATGACCCTGACCCTGTTGGCCTTTTGCAAGACTGTAGAGACATGGTTGTGTGCCCAGGCCTGGGGCCCCAAATGTGTTAAGGGTCCTTTTTTTCTGGCTGTACTAACATCTATAGAAACAGTTTCACTTGGTGCCATATATATTTATTTTGTACTGTTTTAATTTTTTTGTTTTTGATTGTGTTGTATGTATGCCACCCATGTATGGGTGGCTATTGAAATAAAATAAATAAAATTTTATAAAAGCTCTTTCTTAAATTATACCATAATGTGAATTTCAATCTTTTTAACCACATTCTTTTTCATTGATCCATCTGTATACTATAATCAAAATTCTTAGTCCATTTTATTATGCACTTTTTAACTTCTTCAGTTTCAAACAAAAAAAAGTTTATACATTTTAGCAATCAGATGTTCATTATTTGTACACCACTCAATGTTAAATTCTATCTTATATTGTTCATTTCCAGTTACCTTTCTATGTTAAATCTTTCTCTTAACTCTGCATATGAAAATCATTGAAAACTAAATCTCTTTTCAGTCATTTGTGTTCCTGATTTCATTTTAAATTATCCATGTCCCTGTACTAACAAATCTTTATATGTTAACCATTTCTCTGTGTCTTCTGTCCCCCCGACCCCCTAATGTGCTGAAGCCAAAAAAAGCATTTTGGGGCATAACCTGAGTTTATACCTATTCCATATTCTTAATATGGCACTTCTACCATAATGTTTTCTTAAAATCTAAATAACATTAACTCCACCATCCTCCTCTTTCCTTTGCAATTGTGAAATTTTATATTTAACCCTAAATTCATATAGAACTTTAAAGGTAATATCCAGCACTTTTATACCCGGGGGAAAAAACCCCGGAAAGCAGTGTACCTCGTGCAGTAGTGTTATAGTATAGACTCCCAAATTGTGCACCAGCTCTGTCTGGGGAAATGTTACCCCATTTAGAATCAAATTAATGCATCACCAGTCCCAGTGGGCTCCCAAACCCAAAGCTACTGTCTTGCTAGGATTGAGTTGAATCTAGTCCCTCCCTATCCAGATCCTCAAAGCCTACAGGCATCGGGTCAGCACACTACCTGCCCAGCCAGTGATGGAGTTGTATAACTGGGTATCATCTGCAAACTGATGATACTGCACCTTATGCCATCAGATAACCTACCCAGTGTTTCATGTAGATGTTAAAAAGGAGTGGCAAGAGACCCAAGTTGTAAATCACCCTGATTATAGGGATTTAGGGCTGGACCTCTACCCCTTCCCACCAACACTGACTGGTGTAGCCATAGTGAAAGGAAGGGAACTACTGCAAAATAGTGGCACCCTCTTCCAATCCTTGCAATCAGTCCAGAAGGTAGGTGGTATGGAAAGGCACCAAGATCAAGGAGGCCAAAATAGATGCAGTACCTCCATCTCAAGTCCTCCAAGGGTCACCCACAAGCGTGATCAATATCCTTTCTGTGCTGATATACCCTGACCTCAATCCAGAATGAAAAGGATCCAAATAATCATTTTTTTGAATTCCATTTGAATTGTGTGAAAATTATCTAGCATTTTCAATACTGAGTGATTTTGGGGGGGGGGATATTGTACACCTGTGGATTTTCTTTCCTACTTACTGTCATGGCTTTTCTTCTTGTTTCTTGATGAGCAGGGTCCAGCATTATGTTTAATGCCCTATGTGCAAATGGCCTTAAAATTCTAATTGAAACTTCAGCAGTAACAATAGACGTAACAAACAGGTAATCCCTGAAAATTTGGAAGGTAAAATATTTGGGTGCAATGTACAGAGTTGAGGAGGAATTAGATGAACATGCAAGTCATTCTCAAAAAGCTTCCTCTAAAAAACAATTCATATAACTTTTACGGAACTGTCTTATATTTAAAGCCCATGAGGTGAAGCAGTTAGACGTTTGCTGGAATTCATTGCACAACATGCCTGTTCAGCTCTGCTGAACAGAGGTAATGGATCACATCTTCAGTCTGCCACATTATAGAAAGATGGATTAGGAAACATTGAGTAAGTTGATTGTCTTGATGTGAGATCCAAATCCAGAAGACCTCAAAACTATCTATGATAATTTTGAAGGAAAAGCAGAATATAAATGTAAAATGTTTTCCAATAACAAATGCATATTTATCAAGTCATGTACACTTCCTGTGTCTTTAATTGCAATGCAGATGAACATTGATAAATACATTCCCTGCAGGCAGTTTACAATTATATGAAAAAGTTTGCAGTATTTCTGGAAAGGATTTTCATTCATGTTTTTTTAAAAAAAAAAATCTACAATGAGCTAGCTAATAGACAGCATTGCCATCTACTGGACAGAGAGTAATAACAGAGTAGTTTAATGGTTTCCCATAATCACAGTTGAAGAAAAGTATTTCAAAATTAAAATACAGGATTTCAATTTGTTATTAGTTCCACATTCCTGTAACTATGAACATTCGAATCAATCTTAGAATAACTTTATTATATAAGCATTGGTTGAATACTACTTCCAAGAAGATAATTGGGACGTGATAAAGCTAATATAGTTTTAGTATTAAAAATCAAAAGGGAAACCTAACATTATAGAGTACCAATGGCAGGATTTTAAAAGAACAGTTTCAGTTTAGCAGCTTAAGAAGAAACCATACGTAATGAGTAATAAAACAGATAGCTATTTTACAGCCTGCTCAATTGGAAGCAAAGTCCATTCAAGCGTAAGGGCCTACTTCCACCTAAATAAGACTTTGTTTGTTAATATACTACCTTAAATTGTATCCCTCCCATTTACAATTATCACAAGTTTTGGAGCCAGGAGAATTATTCTAATGAGTCTGAGCAATTTTACCATTTTGCACATTGAGCTTTCCAAGTAATTCTTGGCAATTCCATCTCCTTGCAGTCAGCAAAACTCCACAGCAAAATTATGGAACAAGGGATACTATAAGACAGGTAATTAAAATGAAACAACATACCATATAGTATTGTGCTGTATTGTGGAACAATACTATAATACTATATGTAATACTGTAATAGGCTTCAATTGTATTTTACCCATTCATATTGGATATGTTTTAGCTGCAGTTGTGATCAATATCAAACAGTATAGGGAAAGTCTGAAAAGTAGATGAGACAGAAGAACAAGAAGAAACTTTTGGAGGAATGAAGCAGCCACACAATTACACTAAGATTCAAACCAGGGGTTCCAACAATGTAGTGGATACTAGTGTATAGGAAGGTTATCAACCCTTGAAGTAATCCTGAAGAAGCACGAATACTAACTCTGTCTTTATTGTAAGGTTACATTAACAGAATCTTGCAAATCTGAAAGCATTCCTCCCTTTTTTTACTTTCCAAAAAACTAGGCAGGCTCTCTTCTGAGATGCTTCCCACCTGACTTTTGCTTCTGTGGCCTGAGATATCTTTTGCATTATGGCTGACTAGGCTATGACTTTTCCTCCTATCTCCCAAGATGACTCCCAAATACTATTACAAAATTGGACAGTAAGGACCTAAGACAGTGGTAGGATTCAGCCGGTTCTGTCCAAATCGCGCGAATCGGTAGCAGTGACTGCAGGAGGCTTCGCCCACCCACCTGGATGTAATGTGCGACTACTGTACATGTGCAGAAAGCTGTGCGCATGCACAGAGGTGTGTGCGAGCGAAGCGAGCGTGTGCACGCGCGAGTTCACATTTGTAAACTGGTAGAGAAGGTAAGTGAATCCCATCTCTGACCTAAGACTGCCTCATTGTCTCTTCCTAAACTCACTTGCAAGGCATTTTCTCTTGGCCTCCTCCATCCCTTCTGATTTCTACCATTTGCCCTCCCCCCTCCGCCCGCCCCCCACACGCTTTATTTGTGAATGCTTTTCCCAGTGGAAGGGCATCAGATTCAAGTTGAAAGCTTGGCTGTTTCTTCTTCATTCTTGAGATGCTGGGAAAAACATTCCAGAGGCATCTCTTGAATGCCGATCATATTTATATCTCACTCAAAGAGGCATACAGGAGTCTCCCCTACATTTAGGTTTAGGTTTAGGTTTATTTGATTTGTATACCGCCCTACTCCCGAAGGACTCAGGGCGGTGAACAGCCAACAATAAAATACATAAATACAAAAAATTTAAAAACCAGATAAAATCAAATTAAATCATTTTGGCCCAGACAGATTAAAACACCCCAATAATTTAAAAACAGATTAAAATTTACATATTTAAAAAGGGAAGAAATTAGGCCAAGCCCGCCTGATCGAATAAAAAGGTCTTCACAGCACGGCGGAAGGAGCGCAGATCCGGGATCCTCCGTATCTCCGCGGGGAGCTCATTCCAGATGGTAGGTGCCCCCACAGAGAGGGCTCTCCCCCTAGGGGCTGCCAGTCGACACTGTTTGGCTGACAGCACCCGGAGGAGTCCCTCTCTATGAGAGCGTACTGGCCGGTGGGAGGCTATTGGTGGTAGTAGGCGGTCCTGTAAATAACCAGGTCCTAAGCCATGGAGCGCTTTAAAGGTGGTAACCAAAACCTTGAAGTGCACCCGGAAGACCACCGGGAGCCAGTGCAGCTCGCGCAGGAGAGGTGTTACATGGGAGCGCCATGTCGCTCCCATTACCACCCGCGCGGCCGCACTCTGCGCCAGTTGGAGCCTCCGGGTGCTCCTCAAGGGGAGCCCCATGTAGAGAGCATTACAATAGTCCAGGTGGGAGGTGACGAGGGCATGAGTGACCGTGCGTAACGAGTCCCGATCCAGAAAGGGACGCAACTGGCGAATCAGGCGAACCTGATAAAAAATCCTCCCGGTCACGGCCGTCAAGTGCTCTTCTAAAGACAGCCGTGAGTCCAGGAGGACACCCAAGTTGCGAACCCTCTCCGTGGGGGGCAATGATTCACCCCCAATAGTCAGTGATGGCGTCAACTGACTATATCGGGACGTCGGAAACCACAGCCACTCGGTCTTGGATGGGTTGAGCCTGAGCCTGTTCCTCCCCATCCAGATCCGTACGGCCTCCAGGCACCGGGACATCACTTCAAGGGCATCGTTGGGGTGATCCAGGGTGGAGATGTACAGCTGGGTGTCGTCAGCGTACTGATGGTACTCCACCCCGAAACCATGGATGATCTCGCCCAGCGGCTTCACATAAATGTTGACCAGGAGAGGCGAGAGGACCAACCCTTGCGGCACCCCACATATGAGGGGCCTCGGGGTCGACCTCTGTCCCCCTGCCAACACAGACTGCGACCGGTCAGAGAGAAAGGAGGAGAACCACCGCAACACAGTGCCTCCCACCCCTAACTCTTCCAACCGGTGCAGCATGATACCATGGTCGATGGTATCAAAAGCTGCTGAGAGATCTAACAGGACCAGGACAGAGGAGCACCCCCTGTCCCGAGCCCTCCAGAGATCATCAACCAATGCGACCAATGCCGTTTCCGTGCTGTACCCGGGCCTGAAGCCCGACTGGAACAGATCCAGATACGTCGTTTCATCCAGGTGCTGGGGGAGCTGTTGCGCAACCACACTCAACAACCTTCACCACAAAACGAAGGTTGGAGACCGGACGATAATTTGCCAACATTGCCGGGTCCAGGGAAGGCTTCTTGAGGAGAGGCCTCACCACCGCCTCTTTCAAGGCGGCAGGAAAGACACCCTCACCCAACGAAGCATTTATAATCCCCTGGAACCAGCTATTTGAATTTTACCAACAGTCCCAGGAAGTAGATTAAGCAAAGTGATCACCAATGGTCCCAAATATCAGAGAACTTCATGTTGGCTTTGTGACCAGCTAGGATGCAAAACCGGATGACCTATTTCTACTTTATTGAAAAACTACACTGACAGAATCATGCATAAAATAAAATTCTTCCTCGACTTCTTTATAGCCTGAGAAACTCGGGAGGGTCTCTTCTGAGCCTCTTGCCCCACCTACTACTCAGCTATAGACTATGCTGTCTTTTATTTGACTATTCCCTTGACAGAGTCTTTTCACCCTGCCTTCCAGGGTCTTTCTTAGGTATTATTGCACACCATGGTTTAAAATGTTATGGTCTACTACTCTGGTTCCTCAGAGATAGAAGCTGAAGGGCTGGATCCATCAAATTGTCAGTCTCAGAAGTCAGCCACTAATCTATTACCTGAGGCTAACTTGGCAGACAAATAAGCAAAAGCATATGAGGGCAGACTTAGTTGAGGAAGGATCACATCTTGGCAGGGCACCAAGGACTGCCGACATCTTCAGAGAACAGAGTAAAGGTGATTTGCTCAGCAACTCAAAAAACAAACAGGATAACTCCTTTTACTAAACCTCATCTACAGTCTACTCCTACTTAGGAGCAGCTTCCAGAACCTTCAACTTCCTACCTACATTTATTGCTTTTTAGATTCTTAGCTTTACCTTTGTGTAGGGGACATAGGGAATGGCCTTGAACGATAGGAAGGAGAACTGCTACTAAGGCAAACAATCTAACTTGGAAAAACTTCTCAGATAGGCCCATCCCTAATTCACATAGAGTGAGGGAGGGGAAAAATCTAGCCGTGGACTAGATTATCTTCTCCTAGTGCTCCATCCCAGTTACAGAGCAGGAACTTACTTCCCCTGTATTTCCCCTATTGAATGTGCATGACTGTGCAGCCAAGCAATCTGTTGATCCCTGTAGTTGCTGGAAGTGCTGTGGCATGTTTGCCGAGTTCAAAACAGGACTTGGAACCTTATTCTTCCCTACCAAAACCACATGGCCATGGCCATACCATAGCCCTATAGCCATAACCCCCTAGTTTGGTTAGGTTGGTATCAGGCCACTTTTATAGATGGTATAGGATTATGAGTCTTAATCCATCACTGAAATAGCATCTAACATGATTTTTTAAGGTTCCAACATTTATATCTTAAAATAATTTCATTTTCTTTCTTTTTTAATTGTCCACGTTATAGTGTATTGTGACGTGAAAGGTAAAGGCTGATACAGCTTGACCTCAGATTCCATCAGAGTGACCAGCAGACTTCCACTTTTTCTGCTATAGAGAGCATTTTGTGACAGCTGTGAAGTATTCAATGGACCTTGCTCTTGGGCAAACAAAACTGAATTGGTGGTGACAAATTTATCCTTGGTGTAGCATGCTTGACTCTTCCACATTTACAGAAGGAATAGTTTTGATCCATGAAATCTGAAAAGCATGATGTTGACCAAGATTTAAAAAACAAGCTGGAGTTTTGTACCTGCAAACTGTAAACATGTTTTGCTAAGGTATCCATTCAAAAAGAAGAAATAACTTGTGGTCTTATTTTGAATGAAATCAGATAGACTTCGGGGAAATGTTCAAATTTCCCAATGTGTTTTTAAACGTTGGGAATAGGAACACTGAGTATCCCATATAAAAACCTTACTGCATCACAGTTGCTTACACCAGAAACCATAATTGAGTAAAGATCATTCAAGTCACAACTAAAATCTCAAGAGAAAAAAAATCTGTCAATCATTTTAAAAAGCTATCGATGGGTAGAATTATTTGTCCAAAATATTAAGAACCTCCAAATATAGCAAAACACAAATTCAATTTTAAATAGATACTAGAATTTTATTTTAGAATTCTAGAATAGAATTAATAAATTAAAAGATTAATTTAGAATTAATCAAGGGCGTAAAGGTGTGTTATCTTTGTAAGATAGAAAATTCCAAAGATGAACATTAGCCTTAACTAGATCTTTCAAGAGTAATTAATAAGTCATTTAAAGATCTCACTTCTGCGAGAAGGTTGCTTGTCTAGGTTATAAAAGAGGTCTGTTCCCATAAGGCTCCCAGAATGCCTTCCTCATTCTCATGCGAAGTCAAAGAGTATATAGAGCCAATACAGAATCCACAGAAATCAGAGAGGAAGGAGAAAGAAACCTAAAAAAATTCTGCCTTAATTTTGTTAAGTATAAGAGAGAGTTGACATCAGCTTTGGTTGGCTTTTAAGATTTTGTTATAATACCCTAACTGCAATAAAATAGATTACAAAGCTCCAAGTTCCTCCTGTTTGCAGACCTTGCCCTTTCTGGAATGGCATTAAGCAAATGGCAAACTTTCATATCTTGAAACTTTTATTTTTAGTTGAATTGATTTTGATTTAGTGGCATTATTTTTAATTTTTTCCCTTGAACTGAATTGTCTTTATTTTTTCATTCTAACATTTGTATTTAAATTGTAAGTTGCATTGACTAAGGATGTTATCTAGCCAATTTGGTACTGTTACTGAGACATTTTTCATGCTTTTCCCAAGTGGTATAATGTACATGGCCTTTCAGACAACTCAAACCATGTACCATTCTGTGTGACTTCCGTTTGTGGCAAGAGGATGCCTTGGAATGGAAGGCCAATGCATCATCATGCAGATTGCAGAAATCACATTTCCATTGGGCAGCAAAAGAGCTCCTTGCAGTTAAGTATGAGATGGTTAATTAGGTGTGTGTGTGTATTTGTATGCATGCATACTTAGGCAGTTCCATTGCAAATGGGACTTGTGGAAGAGAAGCTGAAACTAGTTATTGCAGGAGACTGTTCTCTAATTTAGATAACACCTTGTGACTTTAAATGTTACATCAGCAGAAAGCTGAGATATACGTTCAATAATTAAATAACCTCTGATCCTAACATTCAGTGAGAACCATTTGCGCTTCAGTTTGAGATGCAGATAGGACAGACTCATGCCCAACAGCCTGTGCCTATGCTCAACAGTGAAGGGACACAGAGCAGAAAACATCCTGCAGAAAGCGCAGCTCTAACTCCTCAATGAAAGAATTCAGAGCTGAAGAAGAAAAGAAAAAACCATGACCTGGATGACTGAGAATCTCCATAGACATTCAATGAGAAATTTTAAGACCAGTTTTCTCCTATCAAACTCAACACTTTTCTACCATTTCCTGGGAAATTCTTATCAATAAATGACTGGCAGATTCACCTTAAAACAGCCTGAAGATTTCTAAATACAAATATTTACCAATGATTTGGATTGGATATAGGGCACGGGCATGGGGAAAGGAAATCTTACCTAAAAACGAGTTCTTGGAATTCATCACTTTTTTTTAAAGCGGCTTCTTGGACATTTCAGCAAGAGTAGAAAAAGCAGACCAATGGCAGGCTTGCTGTGTACTTTCCAACTTATTGGGAAAGGACTGGAAACATGATGCTCCTCCCCTGTTACGATGGCCATAGAACTGTCACATGAGGGACATATGGTGGTAGAAAGAGTGATCAGGATATAGCCTGAGGCGAGGGGTTATCTGTAGTACCCCTTGTGTTGTTATTTCTGCCATCCCACATGATACGGCAAGATGGGCATGGTCCAAGTCCAGTGGTGGGTTCCTCCCGATTCCGCCCGGTTCCACCGAGCTGGTAGCAGTGATGATATGATGTCACCGAACCAGTTCTGCACCCCCCACCCCCCGCATTATTCTTACCTTTCATTTGTCCCCACCCCCAATCTATTGCTGCCTCCTGAGTCCCAGCTGATGGCTAGAGGGGAAAAAAACACTTTCCTCGGGGCTTCAAAGGGCCGCCCTACAGCTGATCAATGTTAAAAGAAAACAAATGAGTAGACCAATGCCTGCAAAAATACATGAGTAGATCAGTGCCTGCAAAAATACATGAGTAGATCGTGCCTGCAAAAATAAATGGGTAGACCAGTGCCTGCAAAAATACATGAGTAGATCAGTGCCTGCAAAAATACATGAGTAGGTCAGTGCCTGCAAAAATAAATGGATAGATCAGTACAGCTCTGCAAGCAGTTAAAAGCCTGGTAGACCAGTACCTCTGCTAAATCCTAAATAATTGTCACATGACCATCAAGCCACGCCCACAAAATAAGCCACGCCCACAGAACCGGTAGTAAAAAATTTTAGAACCCACCCCTGTCCAAGTCCCTTCTATGAAATAACATCATCTGCTGAGATCCTGATAGCATGGCTTCTCTGTCATGGTGCCTGCCCAATGGAACTGCCCCCCCCCTTACCTCCTGTTACAAATCTTTGAGCTGGTACACCATCAGTGGATTATAGCATAGTATCATCTTTTCAAACAGAGTCCTGCATATAACCAAACAAAAATCAGCTTTATTCTCAAATAGATCTTTTACCAAAAGCAATCAAAAGAAAAGACTTCCCATTCCACTTGGTCTTGCATGACAGAGCTTGAGAAAGAAGGGATGCAATTCTTGCTTATTTCGCATGTCAGTACAATCAACTTTGCAACTGGGAAACATGCCATTTATATTTATAGAAGGTACACCGAGATGCTGGCAAAAAATCATCCCAGTCTGCAGAGTAAAAGCTTTATTTTGTTTGAGAATAGGATTGTTTAATTTTTGCCTAAACATAATGTCACATAAACTGAAGAGCTGTGCAGTATTGCATATAATTTAATGCTTCAAAACTACCCAGGCTTCTAGGCAAACATTTTGTTAGCAAGCACAATGGAGCATCACACTTCTACTGAACTGAGCAGGATTTGACAGAGTTCGGTTCTCACACACAAATTATTTTGAGAAAAATTCAGGGGCAAAGAAAGGTAAATCAGGGATGATAGGAATCCCTTCATTCTGCTCACTCCAGAATAGTTTGGCAAAAACATTTTTTTTTTTACTTCTGTCATCCATTAGATACTTTGGAGTCAATGTCAGAATTCAGATTGGAATTCAGTATAAGTATGGTTGTTGCTCCATCTCACTATGCATAAATACATGTCATTGGTGATACATCCTACGCAAAGTCTTGTCTTGCCATGACATTTCCTTTGCTTGACCTTCCTCCCATGTCTGCTTCTGCCTCAGGCATTCTCTCAGTAGCTCATCTTTGGGTGCTTGAATACTGATGTATTCTTGGATGCTCTGGGTTTTGTCCAGGACAGTGTCTTTGACACTCACCAAGCCACGCCTGACCTCTTTCGAATGGGTGTACAGTCTCTGGCTATTGCACTCTGAACTCTGAACAACTAAAGCAAGAAGCTGAGGAGAAGACTAATATAATAGGCACTTTTTAAAGGTATTGACTTTTCTAAGATGTTGGCATAGATATGGGTTATAAATGGCTAATGTGGAATATAAATGGAGCAAATGCTCACCAAAAGAAGAAGAAAAATATTTAACTATTTTAAAGTATTGAAATAAGATATAGTTTGCAAGAAACACATATTGGGGAAAAAGCAGTGGTGGAATTCAAATTTTTTTACTACCAGTTCTGTGGGTGTGGCTTAGTAGGCATGATGTGGCTTGGTGGGTGTGGTTTGGTGGGTGTGGCTTGGTAGGCGTGGCAGGGGAAGGATACTGCAAAATCTCCATTCCCACCCTACTCCAGGGGAAGGATACTGCAAAATCTCCATTCCCACCCCACTCTGGGGCCAGCCAGAGGTGGTATTTGCTGGTTCGCCGAACTACTCAAAGTTTCTGCTACCGGTTCTCCAGAATCTGTTGGAACCTGCTAAATAGCACCCCTGGGAAAAAATATATAAAGTATTTGATTTGCAAAATTTTAGATAAAGAATTTATTTCAGTAGCAATAAAAAAGAGAAATTGAGATGTTTTGCATAGAAACCTCCAATTACACCCAGGACTAATACTGAATGATGATTATAGTAAATATGTGGGGGGTGGAAGCTACTTCGAATGGGGTTTAGTATAATTATTTGATATGACAGCCTGTCACAAATTAGGCAGTCATGCAAAGTATGGTATGTAATTAGATGCTGCAGTAGAATTACTGAAATGTATAAATGAGTATAGATATCAAGGTTTTTTAAAAAATAAAATAGCAGAAGGTTTTAAAAGGCAAATGTTACAAAGCAAAGTACTGTCCGAGAAAAACAACAACGTACAAGCCCTTTTTGGGGGGATGAAGTAGATGATCCAAAATACAAATTTCACATTTCTGAGTTCCTTAATGATGTGGTGGGTGAAACAATTATGCTTTAAAGAAGTTTAGGAACAGATATGGAATCATATTTGATATCAATTCATTAATAAAAATGAGTGGTGGGAGTATTGAAAAATAATGCAAAATTGTGTCTTCACACCATAAGACAGAATTGATTCTGCCAGACTGATGCCTGTAATACAATTCCTTTAAAATATATATAGCTTCAGAATATCTTCAATATATGTCTGTCTGTCTAGTTCTCTGTCCATCTGTAATCTATCTATCATCTGTCTGTCTAATAGTTTGCATTCTTCTCATTGTATAGTAACAATTGTGTTTGATGGAGGTCATTTTCAAAATTGAAAATGTTATCTTTGCTAAATACCTAGTTAAATATGCAATGATCCCAACTGAAAACACAGTTGGAAAAAATTAGATTAGCTTTTATTGAGGATTTTTCATATAAAAAGTTTGAAAAGTTTTGTTTCAGTAAATTATAGCCATAATGTTTGCTTATGAAATCAAATAAATCCAGAAATTCTTCATCCTTTGTGTTGGACTTCATTTCAACCCTAACTACACATTCTATAGTCTAAACTGCTGGGATTTTGTCTACAGGATACCCACTCTGAACTTCATTTTATAGGAAATAGTATGTGCAAGGGAACTGAAAATTCTGCACATCTTCAGTTTACTTACAAGATGTGACTAAAATAATAGAAGAAATCCAGAAAGGGTTATTAAATGAGGGCTGTTTTAAAAGTCCTTCTCCACTAGATGTCATTACAACCCAGCATTCAATTGCATGACAACCAGCATCATAGGAAGAAATAAAGTTTGATGAAGGATAACTTGAAAAAGACATAATGTCCTAGTTGGAAACCATAAAACCTCTTAAACCAAACTTTTTGCAGTTAAATGATGGTAGAACTGTTACTCTGACTAAATTAAATCTTATGCACACTGAGCTGGCTTATTTTTTTTAAATATATGGATTACATTAAAAAAAAAACAGTTGGAAGAGACATTGGAGGTCTTCTAGTCCACTCCTCTGCTCAAGTAGTAAACCCTCTACCGTTCCAGACAAGTGGCTGTACAGTCTCTTCTTAAAAGGCTGCCATATGGAGTAGCACCCACAACTTCTGGAGGATAGTTGTTCCACTGATTAATTGTTCTAATTGTCAGGAAATTTCTCCTTAGTTCCAGGTTGTTTCTCTCCTTGATTAATTAATTAATTAATTAATTAATTAATTAATTTGTATTCCGCCCTTCTCCAACAGGACTCAGGGCGGTGAACAGCCATGGTAAAACACAACATATAAAATTTAAAAGCAGTTTAAAAGACATTAAATAATTTTGGCCCTCAATTTAAAACAACCCAGTTAAAACCAATTACAAATTAAAACCGCAAGGATGGGATCAAGCCAGCCCGGCTAGAGAGGGCCCAACGAAAAGTCCAGAGGTCTGGTATCATGCGTATCTCTGGGGGTAGGTCGTTCCAGAGGACAGGTGCCGCCACAGAGAAGGGTCTCCCCCTGGGGGTCGTCAGCCGACATTGTCTGGCCGACGGCACCCTGAGGAAGCCCTCTCTGTGCAAGCGAACTGGCCGGTGAGAGACTATTGGCGGCAGAAGGCAGTCTTGTAGATACCCCGGCCTTAAGCCATGGAGCGTTTTAAAAGTGGTCACCAACACCTTGAAGCGCACCCGGAAGACCACAGGAAGCCAGTGCAGCTCGTGCAGGAGAGGTGTCACGTGGGAGCGCCCCGTCGCTCCCATAATCTCTCGCTCCCCATAATCTCTCTGGACCAACTGGAGCCTCCGGGTGCACCCCAAGGGGAGCCCCATGTAGAGAGCATTACAGTAGTCCAGGCGGGAAGTGACGAATGCCTGAGTGACCGTGCGTATGGAGTCCCGATCTAGAAAGGGACGCAACTGGCGTATCAGGTGGACCTGATAAAAAGCCCCCCTAGCCACGGCCGTCATATGCTCTTCTAAAGACAGCCGTGTATCCAGGAGGATGCCCAAGTTGCGAGCCCTTTCCGTGGGGGCCAATGATTCACCCCCAATAACCAGCGATGGTACCAGCTGGCTATATCGGGACGCCGGAAGCCACAGCCACTCGGTCTTGGAAGGGTTGAGTTAGAGCCTATTTCTCCCCATCCAGGCCCGCACGGCCTCCAGTCACTGGGACATCACTTCAAGGGCATCGTTGGGGTGGCCTGGGGTGGAGATGTACAGCTGAGTGTCATCAGCGTACTGATGGAACTGCACCCCAAAGCCACGGATGATCTCACCCAGCGGCTTTATATAAATGTTGAAGAGAAGGGGCGAGAAGACCGACCCTTGCGGCACCCCACAAACAAGGCACCTCGGGGTCGACCGCTGCCCCCCTGCCAACACAGATTGCGACCGGTCAGAGAGATAGGAGGAGAACCACTGCAAGACGGTGCCCCCCACCCCCATCGCCTCCAACCGGTGCAACATGATACGATGGTCGATGGTATCAAAAGCCACTGAGAGATCTAACAGGACCAGGATAGAGGAGCACCCCCTATCCCGAGCCCTCCAGAGATCATCCACCAACGTGACCAATGCCGTTTCCATACTGTACCCAGGCCTGAAGCTGGACTGCAGTGGATCTAGATAGACAGCTTCATCCAGGTACTGTGGAAGCTGCCGCGCCACCACACTCTCAACAACTTTCACAATAAAACGAAGGTTGGAGACTGGATGATAGTTAGCCAAAACAGCCGGATCCAGAGAGGGCTTCTTGAGAAGGGGCCTCACCACCGCTTCTTTTAAGGCGGCCGATAGGACACCCTCGCTCAAGGAAGCGTTAATAATCCTCTGGAGCCAGCCTCGTGTAACCTCCCAGGAAGCCAGCACCAACCAGGAGGGACACGGGTCCAATAAACATGTGGTCGCATTCAGCCATCCCAGAATCCTGTCCATATCCTCAGGAGCCACAGGATCGAACTCCTCCCAGATAACACTCTCAAGACCTGTCTCAGTCATCTCGTCTGGATTTACCCAGTCAGAGGCCAGGCCTTCCCGAATCTGAGCGATCTTGTCCTGCAGATACTGGACAAAATCCTCAGCTCGACCCTGCAAGGGATCATCCCGCGCTCCCAGATGGAGGAGGGAGCGGGTCACCCTAAACAGGGCGGCTGGGCGATTATCTGATGATGCAATAAGGGCGGCAAAATAGCTAGATTTTGCCGCTTTTATCGCCACTAGGTAGGTCTTAATATGAGACCTCACCAGTGTTCGGTCGGATTTGGAACGGCTGGTCCTCCAACCGCTCTCCAGGCGTCTTTTCCGGCACTTCATCTCCCTCAGCTCCTCAGAGAACCAAGGAGCTAGGTGAGTTCGGTGCCGGGTCAGAGGCTGCAAAGGCACGACGCGGTCCAAAGCCACAGCGGCCGCACTGTCCCAGGCAGCCACCAGGATTAGTTTCCATCCATGCTTCTTGTCTTGCCCTCAGGTGCTTTGTAGAATAACTTGGCTCCCTCTTCTTTGTGGCAACCCCTGAGATATTGGAACACTGTTATCATGTCACCCCTAGTTCTTCTTTTCATTAAACTAGACATACCCAGTTCCTGAAACCGTTCTTCATATGTTTTAGCCTCCAGCCCCCTCATCATCTTTGTTGCTCTTCTCTGCATGCTTTCTAGAGTCTTAGCATCTTTTTTACATCATAGTGACCAAAACTGGACGCAATATTCCAAGTGTGGTCTTACTAAAGCATTATAAAGTGGTATTAAAACTTCATGTGATATTGATTCTATCCTTCTGTTAATGGAGCCTAGAACTGTGTTGGTTTGTTTGGCAGCTGCAACACACTGCTGGCTCATATTTAAGTGATTGTCCACTAGGACTCCAAGATCCCCCTCACAGTTACTACTATTAACTGACGTATGTGTTGCCCACATTGGCTTTAAATTAGTCATGGAGGCAAATAGGAAGACAACACTGTAAAGCTCTGAGGAAATAGCCTTGAGGGAAAGGAGGAAGTGCTTCTACCACGGCAATGATCAGATGAAAGGGGCCCAAGTGCAGGGCAAGAACAGTAATGTGAGTAAATGTTTCAGACCAGCCCCTCCCTATTTTACATGAAGATGAAGGAAGAGAGAGAAGCACATTCAGTCTTGCAAGATTCTGTTATTATTATAATTTTTCAATAAAAGTCCTATGTGGCTTTGGTTTCCTAGTCTGATCTACCTTGATGGCTGACAATGCTGAGGACAAAATGAGAACATTTTCCACTGTAGGTTTTTGCAGTGATATATTTAATATCTAAGTTTGTCAACCAAATGGAGAACAAGTATCCTGGACAATTTGGAGAACTTTACCACTATCTTTTCTGTCTAATTTTTAAAAATTTCTCATTTGAAATGCTTTCAATGTGCTATCGGCTACAGAAAGGGTAGCCAATTTTCTGTATTACCTGTGCTGCGGGTTTTAATCTGATGCCTCATTTGTTTCTCTATGGTCATGGTATACACATGCCTTAAGATATTATCAAATTGATTTTAGAAATGGAGGGTAGATAGGTGTTGTGTATGTATGTATATGTGTATCTGGGTTTTAAGATGGTATTTGGTCATAGCTGCTTTAAAAGGTCTTTTCTGTGAATGTGGCTTGGAAATGTTGGTAAGAGAGATGGCTGGTAGACACAAATGGGTGCTTGGAGTGGTCCTGGATCTAGTCTCTTGGAGCTCAATGGTGGCTGTACAATATTGGCTTGGATGGACCCAGATCTGTAACCCAGGAGTTTGGCTGGCTGCAGAAAGTGAAGCTTAGATGAGAACTGGGAGAATTTAGCTGTCATTGGCATAGGAACACTGAAAACATCAGATTACTAAATTATCTCATCTGGCAGGTATGGTGACGACAACAGCAAATAAGCCAATTGACTCACCTCTGCTGTTTGGTGGAGCTGCAGCTGCCTTTAAAGGTAAGGTGGGTTACCATTATTGGCATAATGACAAACATAAAAGCTAGGATACCTGATGAGGGAGATCTCCGGAGGCTTGAAGCTTCACTGCAGGAGAACTGGAGCTCACGGTAATGGTGTAACTGAGAGGAGCTGCAGATTTAACCACCATCTGCACTATGACTTTGATGCTGGGACCCAGGGGAGACATTGGAACCAGCAATGTTGCTAAGATGCTGAGAAGCTTCATTTAATCCAAAAGGCAGCAGCCCAGTTACTCTTGTCATCATGAGCCTATTACATCTGGGCTCTGCAGAAGCTCCCTATGAGCTTCTGGCTACAATTCAAAATGCTAGTTGTAAGCTGTAAAGTCTTTCATTTCTTGGCAGCAAGCCACTTTGAAAAGTACCTCCTCCTAAGGATATGACCCACCTGGAAGAACCTGTGGATCCTGATGGATAATAGAGCATCTAGGATTTTTTGATTTATTTTATGCTCTTGGTTTAATGGTTTATAATGTTTATTTGAGTCTTGCTGTGGATGTTTTAATTCTGAGTGCCTTGTGTTTATTTGCTCGTAGTTGTTGTAAACTGCCAAGCCTCTGATCAGTTGCAGTGAGCATAAATGAGACAAATAAAATGTAAAATGGATGGATGGATCAGACAGATAATGGTTTAAGTATTTTCATTCACAAAGCTTAAAGTAATTTTTGGTTCAATTAATTTTTAAACTAGGTTGACCAGGTAAACAAGAAAAGTTCAGCATTCTTTATAATCAGTGTAATTCAATACCTCCATCCTATCTGTGTTGCAAATATTGCCTATTCTGTAAAATAGTCAATTGAAACCAAACACTTTTCTTTTGGGTTAAATAGCTTGAAAAAAAAGTCATGGGACTTTGTTTTTGTATATGGTAACTGTAGCAAAATTATTACACGCTCAAAAATGGAAAAGTTCAGCACTACTCACATGGAGGAATGGCTGAAGATGATGGAATTAGCAGAGGTGGCTAATTTT
Organism: Pituophis catenifer annectens; assembly: GCF_029215685.1. NCBI lineage: Eukaryota > Metazoa > Chordata > Lepidosauria > Squamata > Colubridae > Pituophis > Pituophis catenifer. Next base: position 242,075,538 of record NW_027256881.1, on the reverse strand, counting down.
ACTCATAGAAAAGAGAATATCTATATTTACTGCTGACTGGAAACCCCTTATGGACTTTCTAAAACATCTAACCCCTGCCCAAACTTTTGATTTGTGGTTCTGATAATTAGAAAATATTAGGTAATAGAAAAAGGAGAGCTTTTTGTAACTATAAAGAGATATTTATGTAATAATATTTGCTACAGAAGAAAATTGGAAGCTTCTTTCTATATCTTTTTTTCTTTTTGCACCTTTGTCCTTTCCTTCTTTTCCTTTTTTCCTTTATTTTTTAATGGTTTTTGATAGTTTTTTTTATCTTCTCTCTAAAACTTGTAATAAAAGTTATACAAAAATAACCTGTAAAATAAGACTGGATAGTTAAAATGAAAAATTATTTTGCCTGCTTATACACAGTCTAACAAACTATAAACAGTTCAGAAAGCTTGACTCCTAGAAATTATGCTAACCAATTTCCAGTACCATGGAAAGCTTTAGGTTCCTCTTATTTTACTACCCGATTTTTTAAAAAAAATAAAGATCAAGTTCATTTCTTGACCTTTAGGGATAGTGGGAAGTAATGAGGATTGGCATAACAATGATCACACATAATCTCTTCCCAATTAACAGGATGCTTCAAATATCTCTTAAGACAATGAAAACCAGTAACTGGGGTTTCAAAATTCAAAGTAATAGTAACATACATAGACAATTCTCTATTGTCTTTTAAAACTTAAATGATAGGAATGAAATAATTTCCTTTTAGAATTATTTTAATACCAGTATATATACTTTTGGAAAATTGCATCTCTGGCTGGTAGCTGCAAGAAACTTCCATTTAGCCAAAGAAGTCCTGGCAACAGTTCTTCTCTACAGCATGGATAAATGTCCTGAAATTCCAGGAAAGTCTAGGAAATCTTAATAAAAACAGCCACATCCACAAGGGGCACTGAATAATTCCTGAGGAAGGTTCCCCCATCAAACATCTGGGCAGTGTTGGTATCCATCCATTTTTGACCTTCTCTAGGTAGGTAGATGTCCCTCTGGAATTGCCCTTGTTCTGTTACTGGAGCAACAAGAACCTGCATTTAACAAAGATAATCTCATTAATAATATCTGAGAGACAAAATGTATATAAATACAGTTGGTCTTAATATAGAAGATATGAAGCTCACTTGAAACTTGTCCACAATTATTTGATCAGACCAGTTCTAGGCACAAAGTTGCCCAGACACATTTTAAAACAGTAAGAGACATTTTTATCCTGCACCTGTAATTCCAATTTTTCACTTTATGTATAAAATATTTAAGACTTATAATTGCAATTTAGTTATTTCTATTATGTGATGATATATTTTGATTATATAATATGGGAATTTCTCATTTATATGAAGTAGCAGTTTCAAGGAAAGGAAATAGGACAACCCTATTTGTCCAAAATATCTTACAGAAACATACGTTGTAAACAAGAGAGCTGTGGAATGCTTTGGCTTTGATTCATTAAAGGCATTTTAGAGTGTGAAGTGGTGTGAACAGGGCACTTGCTTGCAATTCCTTAAAGCAGTTTTGGCTTTCCACGTGTCATGAGGAAATTGCAGAGGGCAGCCATGCAAATCAGTGAAATTACATGGTTGCTTTAAAGACTAGCAGACAAAGTGCTATGCTCACATTCCAAGACAATTTTTGGAATCAAATCTGAATAGCTTTCAACCCTATTTAGAACACAAAGGAGCAACCACATCATTCATTTCTTTTGTTCTGATCCCTAACCTGCAGTATAAGGATGCTATTAAATAGTTATATGCTTCTTTACTGTGTGCAAGGCAAGTTAAGAAACAGGATGGGTGGATTCTAACATAGTTTTGCTCACTTTCTACCAAATGTCACCTGTCCATGACAAAGCATCCACCAATCACCTTCTTAATAGGGATGGAAATGGAATAGGAAGAAACAGCAGATTTGATAATCTCTCCAAAGTCTCTCCAAGCTTTGCAGAAGGGATTTTTAGGATTGGGAGAAGAGGTAGCTGAAGGAAAGGATTTGACTATCTACCAACTTGGTCTCCAATCCTATGGAGTTTATTAGAACAGATACAGGGTACGTAAAAAGATCCTACTTCAGTGTTCAGCTTGTTAGGCTCCCACTGCTTTTTAGGCTTTTTAAAGCTGCTTTTAAACATAAAGGTTTAAACATATTCTTTTGAAACAGTGCTAAAGCCACATACAGACAGCTTTGGAACATGGGTTTAGCTCTCTTTCAGAAGTCCAACTATCAGGTGGAGCGAAAGGATGCCTAGTGACAATTTATTATGAAGCAGTCTATCATAAACTAAGAGGTGGGTGATCATTTTTCCTGCAGTTTTGTAGCAGAAGACATATGAGAAAAAGAAGAGGGGAACAAGAGCAACAAAATCTTGATCTAAAATACTGCTAAATGGAAAGTCCCTGAAATATAGACAACTTAGACTTGAAGCTGGAAAGGTGTTTTAGATCCTGTATTTGTATCTGTCTACAGTTAAAGGACTCCACCTACAGCGAGGGAACACCATGTAAGTTCCCATCCACACATTGTATACCAAAGCTCTAGGTAATTGTTTTCCTGATGCATTCCAAATTCTCCCACGAAACAACGTTGCTGAGCTGTTTTGGGTCTGTGGAAAATGTCACATTGGTAAAACTGGGAGCATCACGGCGAGACCGGCTGGAGAAATAGCAGGTTCTGATGAGCCATGCGAAAATACAGCCAGACAAACTGCTGTCAGTGTGTGTGTGTGTCTTCGGACTGGAACCATCCTGTAGGGATAGTGAAAAAGGAGAGGTGCCTTGGATGACCAAGAGGAACAGGCAAGTTCCTCGAAAAGTCAGAGACTGCTCTTTGAACCGGCGGCGGGGGCAGTGGCTCTGAAGCTGGGGCAACTGGACTAAGTTGTTAGTGCAGGAACGGTGTCCGAAAGGAGTGTTGGTACTGGGTGAGAGATTGGCCAACTCACAGGTAAAAAAAAATTTTTTTTAATAACCTCAAAAGGTGTCCCGGAGCAGAAATGAGTGGCTAATTGGCACTTGGGAAAGTTAATGGAAGGAAAAGAACAAAGAGGAGGTTAAAATACTAAAGCCCAAGAAAGAAAATTTTACAACTGGATTTAAAATTGGATTTGGAGAAATTAAAAATAATAAAAGAAGAAAAAACCCAAGGGAAGGTAATTTTTATGTGGATTAAAATATTTTTGATAGTTTTGACATCTGAAGGAAAAGAACAAGGAGGAAGTTAAAATACTAAAGTCCAAGAAAGAAAATTGTATATCTGTTATATTATTATAATTATATTTAGCTATAATTGTATAGCTAAAATTGAATTTGGAGAAACTAAAAACAACAAAAGAAAAAGAAACCCGAGGAAAAGAACTCTTTATGTGGATTTAAAATATTTTTGACAGCTTGGATATTTACCGTATTTTTCAGAGTATAAGACGCAGCTTAGTTTTTGGGGAGGAAAATAGGGGGAAAAAATCTGCCTATCAGATATTCATCTGACTAGCATCCTTAGTCTGGTCAGCTTCAGCACATTAGTTTGCTGGTTTTTTATCCCCTGCTTGGGGATAAAAACAGCTTCTAAGGCACAGTTGAGAGGAAGCAGCAATGAGAAAAGCAGGCAAAGCATAGGGAGATTGCTTCACTTGGCTAGTACCTCGTTAGCACCTCACTAGGGCTGAAAAAAAGCTTCAAAAAAGCTACATTCAGAGTATAAGACGGACGCAAATTTTCAGCCTCTTATACTCTGAAAAATACCGTAGTTGCTCTGAGAATATTGTGGATTTGAGAAAGACATCTGCTGGTGGAAAGTGACTACTGCAATATTGGTGGGAAGACAGAAAAAAAACAACAGCTACGACCGTATTTAATCTGGAAACTGTGAGAACTTTTAAGGAGTATCTGTTTTTCTGAACTGCTTGGTTTTGACTGTCAACAATTGTGGAAAGTAACAAAGCTTTAATTTGGAGTGGATTGGATAAACATTTGAATTGGATACTATTTGGAATTAAAAAGAGACTACATGGACTTTAGAATTTCAATTAAATATAAAGTAAAAGTGAAAGCGTCGCATCATTCACAATCATTCTAGTGAATCCTCTATCCAAATATGGCAATGATAGAAATTCAGCAATATAAAATGGGGAATGGAAAGGAACTGCATGGGAAGGAAAATTTTCATATTTTTTTATGCCACTCCAGGCAAAAGTTTGATTACAATGGTATTTTATGTAGCCAATAAAGCTAACTCAGAATAAAGACTTTGCAACAAATAAACTCATATTTAATTCATAAAGTTTGGACAGAAGGAAATGAGAATGATTAATCCCAACAACCTCCAGCCCATCTTTCTAGAAGATCAGCTCTGTTCCTTCCTTGCTTTGGCTTAAGGAAGTGACATTGGAATTACTTATGATGACTGAGAGAAAAAAGTTAACATTTACAATGTGCTTCCCTTCAAGGAAAAATGGATGAGCCAATTACTCTAAGGCATTCTATGTGGAACTTTATCTGAAAGCTGCAGCTGGTGCAGAATGTAGTGGCCAGATTGCAGAGCAGAGCTCTTAGCTGTCTCTGTGAAAGCAATTTGCACCAGCTGCGAATTAGTTCCTAAAGCATATGAAGACTGGAACAACTTGGAGTATTGGTAGACCATCTTTGATGTTACAGACATGGGTGATCACTACGACCATCTAAGTCTAGCTGTGCGCCAACCCTGGCAGAAAACAATTTTGCATTTTCTCATGAGCAGCTTTCTTTCTGGGGGTGCATATGAACCCCAGGATGCATTTGGCATTGCATCCTGTAAGTAACTTTTGAAGAACTACCTGTTTAGCCAAGCCTTCCCTGCATGGATGTTGGATAATGTTTCCTTTCCCCCACCAACTCTGTAGTCAACAACCTGTATTGTATACCTTTTATATAAGTATTGTAAATTGCTTGGAAAGGCATTTGATGGGAGGCAGTATGGAAATATACTAGATCTAATATATTGCTGATGTATCACTAACCAAAAAAATCTAAATCTCTACCATGTCTTTCTTAAATTACATTGCTTAAAAGAACATCAAACCTATTCTTCTACTTCTTTTTTACTTGCTCTCCCAGCCTTCCTTTTCTATTATCTGTTTTAAAATGAAGCAAACACAGTATTCTAAGCACACTGTTCAATCAGGCCACGCTAGTAATTGTGACAGCTTTTCAAAAGGCCTTTAAAGAAATAATCCTTTTCTCCCTCCCTCCTTTAACAAATACCATAGCCCCAAGCATGTAATGCACACTGGTTGACTTCCATTGACTGATTGACATTCTAGTAGATTAATTCCCAAAGGCTGGTGAAAGAGAACTATCATTGCAGAAGTCTTCAGTTTTTTTTCTTCAACTGAGTGCCTTCCCAATGTGTCAGTGTCACTGTATTTGATCATTGTCATCAGTGCTAACTGGAATTTTGATGGGAGTGACCATCAGGTTTGGGAAGGGTGGATTATGTTTTGACAATGTCAGTCTTAAATATATTTTTGCTGATGTGCTGTACTGTATTTTTAAAGTATTTTCAGAAGTGATAGTGTGATGCACTCAGAGTTCTTTTTTTTTTCTTAACTGGAGAGAGATTTCCAAAAGCCTTAGGGAGCTGACATTTTCAGGTATTCTAATATGCATGTAAAAATTGTCAGTCAGCCCTTTGGAGCTGACCTAAAATATGCTAGGAAAGAATCCATGTCTTACCTCCTCGCCTATGAGAAACTGGTCATCAATGGTAAAGGCAGCTGGCTCAGTGGGGCTGAGCCACCAGGTGGGTCGAAAAATTGGATCTCCCCTAGATAGCCATTCCTTGCTGTATTTCTCAATGAGTGGAACCACAAAATTCTGGTGTCTGTGAATATAATACCTGGTGAGGTTCAACACCTGTAAGAAAGGAAGGACAATAGCTTTAAAAAACAATAACAAATCAAAACAAAGAAAAGGTTATTTTAAAATATGTCTTAATGATGAGTAGTAGGTACAAAAAGCATTATTTGCAAACACTTCACTAAATATAGAATTAGCCAGAAAACATGGACTTCTTGATATTTCATCAGTTTATTCAGCTTCTCATCATAATTAGTCATTGATGGAAATTTCCTCCCTGAACTGAACGTGGTCAGGCTTTACCATCGTTACCAGTGGCAGCAGCAACTGCACATGCTTCCTGAAATATAATCTAATGAGACACTTCAAGAGAAGAAAATGATAGAAAAGCAACTTGTGTAAAGTCAGCTGGTCAAAGCCTAGAGTTCTGAAAAGAGGTTAAAGCCAACAGAGAAAGAGGGAGGGAAGGGAAGGAAAGGGAAGGAAAAGGGAGGGAGGAGAGGAGAGGAAAAGAAAAGGAAGGGCTTCCAGAAGTTTTTAAAAAGGAGCAAGATGGGAAATAATTTCAGTGGGGAAAAATTCCAAGTGCGGTAGGTAGGTAGCAAGGCACAGCTGATCAACAGAGGACTAAGTTGATCAGTTAAAGGACTTAGTTAAAGGACTAAGAAGAATGAGGCCCATATGCAGAGATTCCACCTTTGATAGGAATGGAACACCAAACCCTGCATCCCTAGCAATGCGGTAAGGCTTCTGGAAATCTGGGCTAATTTGATGACAAAAGCAATAGCATTTTAGACTTATATACTGCCCATAGTGCTTTATAGCACTCTCTGAGTGATTTTCAATGTCAGCATTATTTGCATATTGCCCCCAACAATCTGGGTTCTTGTTTTACTGATCTCGGAAGGATGGAAGACTGAGTCAACCTTGAGCTCCGTCAAGATCAAACTCCAGACTTTTAACTACTGTGCCACCAGGGCTCAGGACTTTACAGCATTTCCTATAGAGAAGTGGGGCAGAGATTTCCCATTGGTGGCCATTCTCACCTTGCTGGCTTCCTGTCACACTGCCCTCCCTTATTTTCCATAATTGCATTGCTATCCTTCTGATACAATCTCCAGTTAAGACCTTTTAAGCCTGTTTTTTTCCTTTGACTTGAAAAGAACCACAGTGAGTAAAAGAACAAGGAACGGGGAAAGGTGCCAGTTAGCTGCCTTTTTAGTGCCCTTCCATGGCCAGTTGAAGGGAGTCCTGGCCAAGGCAACAAGGGGGAAAGTGAGCGCAGTTGCCAAGTGTTACACAAAATTGCTGCTAATTATTTGGATTGCAAAGCTGGCAGTCACATGAAAAGGCATGAGGAGAAAGCTACTAATAGCTAAATTGAAAGGAAGAAGTAATACAAAAGGAACTGAGGGTTGATGGGTAGAGGAGAAGGAAGAAGGTAAAGGAGGAAGAAGAGAAGGAAAGGGAGTTTGAATTGGCTAGGAGAGTCAGAGAAGCCCATGAATGGCACTGTGGACACAGTGCTAAATTTAGCTAAATTTAGCTAAATTTAGCTAAATTTAGTACTAAAGCATGAGGCTTAAAATGAAAGGTTGGAAGCACCTTAAAATATTATTATGATTGATGGGGGAGGAAAGTTAAGAACATAAATTAGAGAATAAATAAATGAAAATGAAAAAGCAAAAGTTTGCAATATTAAGAAGGAAAATATCACAGGAACATTTACTAGAATCTGAGGACAAAAAGAGGCATTCTGCAGAAGCATAAACACCCAGCAGTGGTGGGATTCTGCCGGTTCTAGGGGGTTCGGCCGAACCCTTTGTTAAATTGCTTGCTCGCACCGCCCCTTGCCCCACCCCTCCGCACCACTATTTATTGCCAATAAATAGTGGTGGGCGAGGGGCGGGTGAGCCAGCAATTTAACAAAGGGTTCGGTGTTTTTTTGTAATTTTATTGGCCCGCGGAGCTTCAGCATAGGCTAATTAGCCTTTGCTTAGATCGGCTCCCGAGTCTCAGCTGATTTGCTCTCAGCTGTTTTGCTCATGGCTCTGCTCCTTGCTTGCAAAGAGTGCTGATTTTTTTCCCCCTAGCTATACTGAAAAATGAAACAGAAAGTAAAGCAGGCTGTTGGCTTTGCACGTTGGAAAATTAGGCAGGCAGATTTCTTTTCTTTTTCCTCACCAAAAAAGGTAGGTGCAAACAATGGGAAATTTAGGGGAAAGAGGAGAGTTCAAGTTTTTAAAACACAAAAGAAAAAAAGCTCTATTTAACTAGGGAATTGTAATAATTGAGATACTATTAATTGTATACTGTGTTGAAAGCAGAAATGGTTAAGTTGTGGTTTGGAGGAATATATGGGGGAAATTATTTGGTTTATTATTATTGGTAAATATAATTAATTGATTTGTAAGAAATTGGATTGCATGAAAATAATTGGAATATTCATGTTCATATTGATTAATATACAAAAAGGTAGTTATATAACTAATTGATTTATATTAAAATGTTGAATTTGTATTAAACAACTGTAATATTACATAATTAACCAATGTGAGGATGGATATAAAAATAGATGACAATGGGAAGAGGTATAATATAGAATAGAAGGGAAAAATTGAATTTGATTAAGATTAGAGATGAAGATGAAGGGTAATATTGGTTTTTTTACAAAAATAGATGAGGAATAAATATGACAAAAAGGAAATATAGAAATTGTAAATTTAATTGAAATGACTAAACACTGTTTAAATTTGTGAACCGGCCAAATACTCTGTTCAAAGAAAATACATTGTATGTTTGTATGTGTGTTTCTAATTATTGTTATTTATTCATATTTGTTCTCTTTTATTCTTTAAAGTTTAACAATTCATTATTTTATCTTAATATCTTTATATTTGTTTGGGGTTGGCTTTCTTCCCTTTCATCTTTTTTATTGTACAGCAATCTTTCTCCTCAAACCTACCACCTCTCTCTTTTCTTTCCTTCTTACTTTCTCTTCCTCCCCTTCTTCTTCTCCTCCCTACTTCGTCTTTCTTTCTCCTTCTCCTCCTCTCTTCCTCCCTCTCTTACCCTCCCTCCTATTCTAATTTCCCTTCCCTTCCTTCATCCCTCTCTATTGCTGTATCCTTTTATGCATATGGACCACTCAGAGGGCTGAAAACATTATTTCTGACTGGTTCTCGCACTTTTGACCAGTCCTCGAACTTACGACTGTCCTCACATTTTACGTTTTTGCCCTATCTTGTCACCATGGTGAAGAGAAGCAGTTGTGAAATGAGTGATACGGTTGTTAAGAATGCTACAATGGGCATAAATGATGACCAGTCATAAGCACGAAGATCGGTCAAAAGTGCGAGGCCCAGTCAGAAATGACTTTTTTCAGCCCTCTGGGTCGTCCTTTTGTGCATATGGACTACTCAGAGGGCTGAAAAAGTTATTTTTGACTGGTCCTCACACTTTTGACCAGTCCTCGAACTTACGACTGTCCTCACATTTTACGTTTTTGCCCTATCTTGTCACCATAATGAAGAGAAGCAGTTGTGAAATGAGTGACACGGTTGTTAAGAATGCCGCAACAGGCTTAAATGTGAGGATGGTCATAAGTGCGAGGACTGGTCAAAAGTGTGAGGACCAGTAAGAAATGACTTTTTTCAGCCCTCTGTAGTCCCTATGCAGATAGCCACGCCCACCGGTCACATGACCAGCTAGCCACGCCCACCCAGTCACATGACCAGCTAGCCACGCCCACCCGGTCACATGACCACCAAGCCACACCCCCAACTAAGCCGAACCGGTTGTTAAAAAAATTGAATCCCACCACTGACACCCAGGTTCACAAGAGAATAGAATGAATTGTTATGAAAAGGAAAATTGAAATAAAAAGGAAAATTAAATGGATTGTTTGAGAGGGCCTTCATGGATTTCTGTTGTATCCATTTTAAGCTTGGATATGATTAAGCCTTCCAAAGGATACATTGGAGAATGAAAAACAGTAAGAGCCAACAGAGTATGTGAGAGAGACAAATGTGGGATGTTTCAACAACTTTGTAAAGAATTTTGAGATTGAGTCATGTCATCAGGTTTTGTCAACACTTAGGGACCAAATAGACAGATTTTCTCCATGATGAGCTGTCCCTAATCTGATTCTTCAGTTCTTCCAGTGATGCACATCACTATTTCTTCCATACACCTTGCCTCTGGTTTTCCTCTCCTCCCCTTTCCTTCTATCTTGCCCAACATTAAAGCTGTCAGATGTAAATGCCTTATTCTCCAATGTGTAAATAGTATATGAACGGGGTATCAGGGGTTAATTTATTCTTCACTCCTTAATGTATTCATAATTCACCACTCCCACATCTAGCTCCTCCCATTGTATATATAAGGAGCTGTCTACATCTTTTTCCTTGCTTCTATCTGAGAATATTCAGTGAATATAGAATGCCTGCTGTAAATAAAAGAAAATATATTCAAACCTCTAACTCTCACTAATCTTATTGAGTCTGATCCTGAAAATATTGCAACAAGCTGGTAGCAGAGGATGGTTAATTGACTCAATAAAAACTTAAAAATGTCTAAGAAAGATAGGCCCAACACCAGGGCATACAGCAAAGAAATGGAAACAGAACAAGAAATATTCAACGAATCCACAAACGCAATTTCGAGAGAATCCGAAGAATACACCACTGAAGACGAAGAAATTATAGATGAAAATGATGACCAGGAGGAAATCGAAATAGAGAATAACGAACTCAGGTCAGAAATATTAAAACTATTAAAGAGCCAGAAGAATGATGAAAGCCTCATCGCGAACCTCCAAGATATGCTGAAGAACAGCGGAGCAGCGAGAGAGAAAAACATCACTAATGAAAAGTCTAAAGACCCAAAAACAGTGAGTGATATGACTGCAGAAAAAAATATTGTGAAGAAGAAAAATGGTGATCCAGCGCGAAATTTTGAATGGCAGCCATCTTGGTTTCAACAGGCCTCCAAGGTGAGCGAAGCAGAGCCAATCAAAAAGCTCAATTCAAAATTTCTGGCGCGAAAAACGTTATCAGACAACGAAAATGAAAAAGAAGATTCAAACTCCTCAGAAGAATCAGAATCAGAAAGTGAAGGTGATTCAACAAACTACCAAATAAAATCAGCAATGAAAACGCTTTTTGCTGCATTTGGGCCAAAACTAAAAATTACTAAAAAGCTAACGAAGAAACGAGCGAGCAAGCCAATGCCTCAAGACCTGCCCGCTCCCATCCTGACTACGAGAACGCCGACGCCCGAACCCAGAGAGCCCTGCCGATACCGCCCCACGCCACAGACCGAAGCAAGCACCAACGCCCTCAGAAGAAAAGGAAGAACAGCCGCCGCCGTCAGGACTCCCAAAATCGAACCAGAGACCGATTCATCTGAGGAGGAGCAGAACGAGCGAGCCGCGGTGAGGAGAACCTTTCACGACGACTTCAAGGAAGAAATGGACAACGCGCATGCGCAAGACTACGCAGACGGCCCAGGAAGACATGAACTGGCGAGGAGACCGTGCAGGCTCGTTGCGAGCATCCCCATGCCGTTTTGTAACTTTCTGCATTTACGAGACCACGGACTGCCTCAGGTTGTAAGTAATGGACCTAATAATGTTGGAAATTTACCCAGTGACTTCCCAAAGCTAAGGGTAGATGGCATTAATTTGCAAGAATGGTATCAACAGCTCCAGGTTGTCTTTATGAAGGAAAACTTACTATTTTTTATCACTAGTCCCCCAAAAAGACCTTGGACTTTAAAAATAGATTGTTTACACCATAGAGCATTTTTCTTATTAATATCTAGTGTGTCTCCTGCAATGTATCACAGCATTAAGCCAAATCTGACTGTTTCAGAAATTATTCAATGCATGTTTAATTTGTTTCACAGTGACAGTGTAGCTACCACCACAAGGATGTCTAAAGATTTCTTTTCATCTAGGATAAAACCAGGGGTTTCCATAAGTGAGCACTTAATATCTTTAAACAAAATAAGAGCTGAGCTGCATTTAAGGGGGGAGGTGATTTCAGACCAAACAATGAAAAGTGTTATTATCAACTCACTTGATCCATCATGGGACAATTATATAACACATTTAGACACAATCAATCTAGGATACTTATCCATAGAAAGTCTATCCAATAAATTAATAGCAGAAGACAATTCAAGAAGGAATCGTTCTAACAATCACATAGAACACAAACCATATAGGAAAGTAGCTTTCCAAGAAAAATATAATGAAACATTTAAATGTCATAACTGTGGATCCAGGGAACACAATAGGAGAGATTGCCCCAAAATTTCAAAAGAAAGACATAGGTCAGAATATAGATACAAATACAATTATAGACAGTCTTCCATAGATAGACATAGATATAGAAGCCCACCAAATTACAAAGAGAATAGAGGGGGCAGAGTTAATTCAAAGGATAGAAAATCTGGTTCACTAAATGGATTAAATAAACAAGACAACACTAACATACAGCAAAATGAGAACAACAATTGGCTTATTGATTCTGGAGCAACTAATCACACCACTAATAACAAAAATATATTGTCTTCATTTATAGAAGATAAATTTGTAATAAAGGTAGCTAACCAAGAAAAGGTTCAAGTATTAGGTAGAGGGAATGTAACCCTGCCTGGTCTAGGAAAAATAGAGGGGGTATTGTTAATACCTGAAATACCTCATAATATCCTAAGTGCCATAAAACTAAGTAGAGATTCTGACATTAACATTGTTTTTTCTAAAGGAAAAGCGACTTTGGAGAAGAATAAAATAAATATAGGCACTGTGATGATTAAAGGAGGCCTACCTTATCTGATAACAAAGGAAAAATGGTTGCATAACATTGATTCAAATATGGAAGATTGTATTGAAGTAGATAATGAAAATATTAGCAACAGTGACAATGATGAATGTAAAATATCTCATGATCACGTAGATACACACAATGAAAAAAAACCAAAAATAGGTAAGCCAATTCATAATGAGTGTGCTCACATCTTACATAGGAAGTTAGGACATGCCAGTTTTCCTGTAGTACAAAAAATGACTGAACACGCAGAAGGTGTTAAAATAAAAAATTGTGAAAACTATTTGGAATGCTCAGTATGTAAATCTACAAAACTAAAAACTAGTCCCAGACCAAGAAAATCTACTAGATCAACCAACAAAATTTTTGATTTAGTACACATGGACTTAGTTGGTCCATTAACTCCATCAATCACTTATAGAAAACGTTACTTCTTGACAATAGTAGACGATTATAGTCGCTATGGATTTGTTTATACATTAAAACACAAAGATGAAACCTTTCAAAAATTTAAAGAATTTTATAAACGCATAGAAACACAACACAATATCAAAATAAAACAAATTATGACAGATAGGGGATGTGAATTCATGTCTAAAGAATTCTCCCAATGGTTAAAAGACAAAGGAATGTTACATTACACATCTAGCCCATTTTCTGCGTTCCAGAACGGGATTGCGGAGAGGAAGAACTCAACATTACAAACCATGATTAGATGCACATTGGAAGATGCTGGCTTAAGCAAACAATTCTGGTCAGAAGCCTTACATTATTCAAATTACACACAAAATAGAACCTGGTCCAGCATTGTAAATAAGACACCATATGAAGTGATGTATAATAGGAAACCAAAATTAGCACACATGCACATATTTGGAGTCACTGCAGACGTACACATACCTAAGCAATTAAGAAGAAAGGGAGAAAACGTATCCAGAAGACTCAGATTTATGGGTTACGAGACAGGCACTAAAGGATACAGATTCATTGATAATAATAACAAATTTATAGTCTCCAGAACAGCTGTATTCCACGAACAGGCCAACTGGTCTAAAATACATCTTAATGAAATATTTCCAAATAACAACAAAGATACAAAATCTCATGAGAAAGAGACTATAGAAAAGCAAGATATCAACAAATATAAAAACAAAACCAAAACATGGACAAATAGCCAACACAAAATAAAAACAGATACACTAACAAAAAAGGAAGCAAGATATTTGCATGATAACGATAGTAAACCTAAAAGAACTATTAGAAACACCAGAAATCAAATACCAAATAAATACAAGGATTATATAATGCATATGGATGGTGAGCCAACAACACCTAATACATATGAGGAAGTGTTAAAACTCCCTAGTAAAGAAAAAGAAAAATGGGAATTAGCGATGAAAAAAGAGATGGAAAGTTTACAAGGACTAAATGTATTTACACCTGCAGTTGCACCTAAAGATAAAACAATTATTGGTACCAGGTGGATATATAAAATTAAGAACTTAGAGGGAGGCAATACCCTATACAAAGCTAGACTAGTTGCACAAGGTTATGCACAGAAATATCCGGAGGACTATACTGACACGTATTCCCCCACAGTAAGAACAGAGAGTGTCAAAACAGCTCTAGTGGTAGCATCAGCACTCAATCTTGATGTATTCCAATATGACATACAGACTGCGTATCTACACGCAAAACTAGATAAGGAAATATATGTAAGAGCACCTCACAGTCAATACACAAACAAAAATGAGATTTGGTTGTTAAACAAGAGTTTATACGGGTTAAAACAATCTGGTAAACAATGGTATGATTGTTTAGTAAAAGTACTTAAAACCATGGACTTCAATGCTACCACTGCTGATAACTGTTTCTTTGTAAAAAAGGGTGATGATTACATAGAATTTGTATTGATTTATGTGGATGACATTTTATACATAGGAAAACATAAAGAGAGAAGAGAAACTTTTGTAACTAAGCTAAATGAACATTTCTCGTTAAAATCTCTAGGCAAAGTAAACAAATATCTTGGTGTTCAAATTAATAAGACTAAAAGAGGATTCAAACTTACTCAGAGAGATAAGATCATAGAACTTTTAAATAAATGCAATCTAAATAATGCCAAACCTTGTGATACTCCTATGCAAACTGACTTTCTAAGAAATACTGATGAATCTTCTCCCGAATTCAAAGATAACACATTTTATAGATCAATCATAGGTTCACTTCTTTATATATCTAATTGGACAAGACCAGATATCGCTTTACCACTCAATTTATTATCCAGACATGTCAGCAAGCCAACAATGTATCACTGGGAAGCTGTTAAAAGAATTTTAAGATATCTGAAAAGTACACTAGACTTTTGTTTAATGTTAGAACCTAACGATAATAAAGAACCAAAGCTTACATGCTACGCAGATGCGGACTGGGCTGGAGACACCTCATGTAGAAAAAGCACATCTGGCTATATATTCCTCTTAAATGACTGTCCAGTTTACTGGTACACTGGTAAACAAGAACTAGTGGCCACTTCAACGACAGAAGCAGAATATGTTTGTTTATCCAAAGCTGCAAATAACCTTGTATGGTTTAATGATTTAATTTCAGATGTTTGGAAAAAACCTGCTTTGCCTTTTGTTATGCATGAAGACAACAAAGCAGCCATTGAAATATCTAGATCTGACGCCATTGGACAAAGGTCCAGACACATAGATATAAAATTTAAACATGTGAGACAATTATCTCAGGATGGATTTATTAAAGCAGTGCATTGTGATACTTCAGAACAATTAGCTGACATATTGACAAAGCCTTTACCTTCTAAGCAGCACAAATATTTAACTTCTAAATTGTATGTTTTGTATTGTCCTGAATCTGAATGTAATTGGTGTTGCATAACGAATCGGCATTTAGAGGGGGATTTGTCAGATGTAAATGCCTTATTCTCCAATGTGTAAATAGTATATGAACGGGGTATCAGGGGTTAATTTATTCTTCACTCCTTAATGTATTCATAATTCACCACTCCCACATCTAGCTCCTCCCATTGTATATATAAGGAGCTGTCTACATCTTTTTCCTTGCTTCTATCTGAGAATATTCAGTGAATATAGAATGCCTGCTGTAAATAAAAGAAAATATATTCAAACCTCTAACTCTCACTAATCTTATTGAGTCTGATCCTGAAAATATTGCAACAAAAGCCTTCCCAAAATGCTGGGTCTTTGCATAATGTGTCCAAACTAAGATAATTTGAGCCTGGTCATTTGTGCCTCAAGGAAGAATTCTGGGTTGATTTATTGGATGATCCATTGTTTGTTTGTTTTTTTACTTGTCTGTCCATGTATTCTCAGAAGTCTTCAAAAGCACCAAGATACGTTTATTCTAATTATGGTGAAATAATTTGTCATTCACGCTCAGAAGAGAAATAATGAATGGCAAGATGCTATCTTATCTGCATTAGATCGCAAGTTTTAACAACTAAAAAGGACAAGCACATCTTTTTCAGAGGAACTTGAAAGGTAGCAAACAATCAGCCTGGAAAAAGGTTTCTTTGATTTTAGTAACATTAGAAAACAAAAATAAACCATTGAAGTTTACCTACCCAATCACCACAACAGACCCACGGGGGAGTCCTGAAAGACATGACTGGAAGGAAGGTGACAATCTGGAGCCATCTAATATATAGCTCTTCATCAGTCAGAAATTCAGCAGAAAATGTTCCACCTTTACAGAATGTACAGAAAGCTAAATTAGCAGACTATATGTTCAGCTGTAGTATTCAGCTTTAATTTTGGATTCAGTAAATGAGTAACCTCTACATTGAGTTGATAATATAATTCAAGTCATTTTAACATCACTTCTCTGTTCTCTTGATAACCAGGGCAGTATTAAATCATAGCATAATCAATATCATATCCCAGATCTACCCAGTGCTGAGTTCCTGTGCTTTTACATTCCCAATCCCTTATCTGATAGTTTAGAAACCAGGGAAAGGGAGTGGGGGAGCAGAATTGCTGTTAAAATCAGCATTATTTTTTTTAAAAAAGAAGATCACAAATAATAAAGGAACTAAAACCAAGGAAGGCCTGATCCTATGTACATTTTGCCACTGATTAAATTGGAACAGAGCAAGTGTGGTGAAGCATGTCAGAAAACTGTATAATGATTGTAGTGGAAAATAACATTTCTGACTATCTGACTCTTGAGAGAAAGCAATATAATTGGCCTGGATGGTTTAGGGCATGAAAAATTAAACTGATACACATTTCCAGCTGGAACAGTACAGTACTAATATAAATAGCTGAATTTCAGACAAATGACCCAGATAATTTCCTGTTAAAAGAAGGGAAATCTTTCATCTCCCTCTGTCAAACACATGCTTCACATTCATTTTTCAGGCAGCATTGCTCTTATATAACAATAGTAATAAAAAAAACCCAGACAAAACCATAAGAGTAGAAATGGAGGACTGACTATTAAATGTTTCATACTTCTGGGGCTTTTTTTTTTTTTGCTAAACATTATATTCCTATTATCACATATTTATTGCATCTGGATCTTTTAAAGACCAATCCAACTCAATCTAACTTATTTTCACCTAAGCTACTAGAATTAAAGTACCATTGAGAGTCTGTTCTAACAGTGCCTATCTCTTGATCAATCCAAAATCTCTAGTATCAAGACAATGAGTTGTTAGTTAGTTAGTTCTCATATTTCTGAACCACCCATCTCCCTCAAAGAGGGACTCTGGGCGATGTACAATAAAATATAAACACAGTATATAAAAATTAAAATGTTAGAATTAAAAATTAATTGTTTTTAGAAGGGACAAGAATAATTAAACCCTGTTAAAAATTAATTAAAAAGGCGAAGGGAGGTCTCTCAGGGAATCAACTACCCTGTTTTCCCCAAAATAAGACATCCCTGATAATAAGCCCTTTTGAGCGCATGGCAATAAGGCCAAGCACTTATTTCAGGGTTCAAAAAAATATAAGACAGGGTCTATTTTTGGGAAAACACGGTAGTCTTACAGCTGCCTGCTCCTCTCACAAGTGAGACTGCAGAAGGGAAGGGAAGGAGAATTGGAGGCCTGTCTCACCTCTGGGGGAGAATATTCGGGGGCGACAATAGGGAAGGCTCTCTTCCTAGATCATACCAGTCAGAGTTCTTTAACTGAGACGGTCTGCAACATACCTTCCCTGTCTGACTGGGTGGGGCAGGCCAATGTAACGGGACTAAGCAGGTTCAGCAGGTAGCCTGGCTTTTATGAAAAATGAAGCCATGTTTTACAATACAAGGAAATTACTTTGTTGTGTAACATTGAATTATATCTGCAAGTACGTTATTGCATGTCTCAAAGCAATATATTATACCTATTCTGGGAATGGCCTACAAGAAAGCAAAATGCATCAGACAAACTGGATAGAAACATTTGAGCTGGCACAAGCCAGAAAGCACTGCTTTCTACTTAGATCAGGCAAATATAAGTGATAAAATGAGGATTTACATTGGCCAAGAGCCATTGGAAGGCAACAACATCATTTCCCACTCTCCAGAAATGTTTGGTGGCCCATAGTCAGGATAGGGCCATTTGGCAAAATAGGACTTGTGCTATTTTGTATGATATGCAACTTTACTTCCTCTGGGTTGTAAACCATGGCTTAAGGCATAACACAGTATATCAAACTAGTCATTTATTCAATGAAGCGTGGTTTAAAAAGGCACTGCTTAGCATAGCATGATTGTTGGAGATTATGGAAACAGACTTTAAAGCAGTCTATTCCAACACTCAGAGAGAACCTTGAAATTACAGAAACAACTTTTATTTTAGGCAATCTGAAATCATCTCAGGCTTTTAGCTAAATTTGTATGAATATGGCTTAGGCCAATTTATTTTGCAGTACAACTGTTTGCACACTATCTGCCCCATTCAATTCCATCTTTTCTTTAGCAGAATGCCTTTCCCCAGGCTTGTGATGGATGCATTTGACACAAAGAGCTAGCTCTGCTTATTCGGTGACAGATTCCTCATTGACCCTGAGGCTGGTTGCCTTCTTCTTTCAGTTTAGGAAAGGGCTTCAATCTCTTTGTTCAGGTTTTAAGGGTTTGCCTTTTTTCTTGCTGCCTTCAATTATTTTAAGACTAAATGTTGAATGCTGCCTGAAGCCATAAAATGAAAGTCAGTAGGCTAAAAGAAATAAAGTTGATGACATCTCCATGGAA